>NC_134161.1:12605827-13908741 GCF_033958435.1 Carettochelys insculpta
GGGAAATGCCCCAATAATAAGCGAAAGGCAGGGTGGATCCATTGCAAAGGAGAGTAGAAATGGCTGAGGATACAAAATGCTGGGAACAACATTGTTAATTGTAGAGAAACAGAAAACAGAGTCTGATCAGGATCAGAGCAAGGCATGGAGAAACATGACTTCTGGGTTCCTCTTGTCACCACCAACTCACCCAGGGTTTTATTGCAAACCCGTCATGCAGCTTTCCCTGCTATACAGAGGCACAGCCCACATGCCCATTGGCTGGCACTCTGATTTCCAACTCCAGCAGGCCAAAGCCCATTGGCTCCACCGAGCTTTAGAATGGGCCTTAGTAGGGCACGTAAGATTCAATGTAGTGACTGCCATTCAAATGGGGGAAAGGGCTTGGATTCCTTCAAAGAGTAAGTGTGTGCACAATGAGGACATGCTTGGAACTCCAGGGCAGCCCGATACACTTGTCGAAATACCAATAGTCTACCAAAGGAAAAGCCATTTCCAGGCCATGCGACTGGAAATAGAAGGAGCAGACTTTTGGCATGTTGGAAGAGTTGTGATGAAGCACAGGCTGCTGTGAAGGAGTCGCAGGAAATGCTTCCACTCAGAATGGAGAGGCCTTCTCTGTGCTCCTACCGATCGCAGTCTGCAGCCTCCGTGTAATGTGCAGAACAGCTGCTGAAGTGACATCTTTTGACTCTATAAACTTGCTGTTTGCTTCATCTCCCATTCCTTTCTTTCCCTGCTATGAAAGTCTAAATGCAAGTCAAGTCCAAGCTATTGATTCCCATTTATGCTACGGCACCTATGCTCCCCAACGGCAGAGGAAAAGGGAGCTTAGCTGCAATTTCTACCCACTCTGAGAGCCCAGTGCACAGCAAGGCTATGTCTCCACAACAGCAATCTGGTGACAGGAGTCACTGTTGGAAGAGACCGCGGCCACACACAAAAGTGGATCGCTGTCGATCCGCTCCGTCAGCAGAGAGTGGTCAGACTGCCCAGCCACTCTCTCCACAGAACAGCCAGCTGGAAGCACAGCAGACAGGGCTGCCTGGTGGCCTGGAAGCCCTGTCTGTCAACAGAGGGCCCCCCAGAGCATCCACACAGCTTTTTTGTCAACAGATTCTGTCAAGAAAGGCCTTGTGCCTCATGGGGGAGAGGCAGACGTTTGTCAATAGAAGTGCAGTGTGTCAGCAGAACACATTTTTAGTGTGGATGCTCTGTGGGTTTTGTTGACAAAACTCTCCAGTGTAGATGAAGCTCAAGAGTTGCGATGCTGAAAACCAGGTCCCAAATCACCTTTTAAATACCACCTGAGGGGCCAGAGAGATTCCCAGGTTGTTGCTGGTAGCAAATTTCTACTCTATTTTGGGATTCACAGAGGTGTCATCACTTCCAAACCAGTGTCTGGGCAAGGGCTGCTTTCCACTGCCCCAGACAACCACAGAGAATGACTCTTTTGTCTAGTGCTTTACCAGTCCAGTTCCACAATGGATTATATTTGCAATAGCCAACTTTGGGAAAAAGCAATACATTTTTCAGTCCTCGCACCCTCTAAATTATACACACATGGCCTGCATTTATTGATGTTGTGGATCTGCATGCATTTTTCTAATAATGAAACAAATACCACATGAAATCCATTCACTGATGCTAAAGCAGCACTCTAGGAGATGAGCGAGATATTCATTGAGACTCTCCCACCGTGAAGTATCTACCTGGGCCGCAGATGTAGGATTTCATCAGAAGATGAAAGAGGAGAAGTTTGGAGATCAAACAAATACAAATACACTAGGAAAGACAGCAGTCGAGGCTGGATATAAATTGTCGTGTGACATAAAAGAGTGTCAGAGTTTTCCCTGGGTTGAGGGGTTGGTTTTGCTCACTGCCCTGGGAGTGTGCGTTCCCGGAGCTGTCATCTCACCAAGCGCATAACCCCTATTAGATGCCGCTGCTGTTTTCAGAAGCTAGGGGATAAAAATCAAGTTGTGAGAGTCCTTGGGTGGATCCATTGTTCCATCCCTGCAAATGGGCCCATTTTGCAGCACACTGGTCCCAGTTCTTCTTGGCTCCACCTCTGCTGCCGGTGTGCTGCTCCTCCTTCCCCTCCCTTCCCTGTGCTTCTGCAGCTTTTCCAATGATTTCTGAGCGTCACCAACAAATTGCTTGTTGAGGAGCAGGAGGCAGAGGAGAGTTGCAAAGCCACGTGCGATCCAGAGCAGAGTTTGGGGAGCTCCTGTTATAGAAACAATAACCAGCAGCAGCCATGTCAAGCCAAAGAAACCCACAGGATCTGACTGCGTCAAGCAACCTCAGCGCAGACGCCTTTGAAAATCATTACTGTCACGTCCCCCATCTCTAGCCTGAGAAGTGCTCTGAGGGGAGGGGTGTGTTCTGTGAGGCAGCCCTCAGCGTGTTGTCTGAATGGAAAGCTCACTCTGCCTTGCTTCTCAGTGTGCTCCTGGGACCAGCTGGGTTGCTGGAACCCCATCAGGAAGCAGCTGCACGAGCAGAAATGGAAGCAGAGGTGAGCTGTCACTCAGGCCCATTGTTCGGATGACTTACTTCGCAGGTGGGATTCTAATGGGCATTCATTTCCACAGCACCTGTCACAAACTGCAGAGTACTTACAGACTCGCAACGCGGGTGTCACTGGACTTCAGCCCCAGCTCCAAAGGCTGCCAGCTCCAGGCTGTGAGGTAGGAGGAACTCTGGATTCGACACCAACTGGCAGTTCCCATGTGCCAAAGATGGCTCACGGCGGCCACGCTAAGCAAGGGATGGAAAGAAAATCCCCCAGCCAATAAAACAACCACTGTAGCTTCTGAATCATATCCCGAGTGGAGTCCAGGGCAGCGTACGCTGTGCTGCCGATCTCAGGGTTGGAACTGAACTTGGAAATTAGGCAGGGGCAAAGACAAGATTAGAAACCTGGTTCCACTGCCAGCTCTGCCACAGACTCCATGGGCCAGTCCCTTTCTCTCTTCCCTACTGGTAACACAAATTGATCTTTAGAATAATCCCTACCTCTTCAGAACACTTTTTCCAAAGCGGGCCAGGATCAACAGCCCTCTTTTGCAGCTGGAGAAACCGAGGTGCACAGAGGCAAAATGCCTGGCCCCAGCTCACCTGGCAGGGCAGTGATCAAACCCACATTCCTGAATCCCAGCAAAGTGCTCTCCCCAGTAGGGAACACTGGCGTTCTCACATGCTTTGTCTATTTACACTGGAAGCACTTCAGCAAAAGGGACATCTGTTTGCCCCAGCACGATGGGGTCTGCACCTCAGCTGGGGTCTCTAGACACAGGGATTCTGCAGAGCCCTGCTCTTGTTTCAGCCTGTTACAAACTGAGCCAGCTGTGGACTGCAGCAAAGGCCAACGTAACATGTGGACCCAGAGCCAGAATCCTGCACCAGGTCCGCCTCCCACCTCCACTGCACAGACACCTAGTGCCATTTTTTTTTTTTTACGAGCCTCCTGTAAGGCTGATAAACCCGGGTTGTCAGCAGGAGGTAATGAACCTGCGGCCTTAAGGGCTAAAGCCCTGTGCTCTACCACAGGAACTAAAAGCCAGCTGGCTGTCAGCCATGGCTGTAGAGCAGAGATTTCACTCCCCCTCCTCCCGCTCTCTGGTCTCACTGCCTCTGGGCTTACACTCCTTTAGCATGCCAAAATTCCTACTTCCTGACTACCAGCCCCCACGAGTTATCAAAAGCCAAGCAGCATTCAGAGCCCTCTTCTCCCGACACCTTATGTCTACTCTGTAACAGTCAACTAAAGCAACTTGTGCTCGGGAGAGCAGTAGGCGGACATGAATATACATGGTGCAGCTACAGAGCCATACTCAGCAGGCCATGCTTGCACCTCATGTACCTCTTGAAGCAGGGAGGGTCCAAGGCTGGGGAGATTTTTAGTCCCCGTTTACCAAAATAAGCACCACACAGCTGAAGTCAAACTGCCACTGAGCATCATTTTGGAACTGAACGTCGTTACTGGCCACAAGGATAGCCTTGGAAACAGGTGAGTTATATTGGTCTGCGGAGGGACAGAGCAACAGTGAAAGTTTCCCTCTTGGACTGCCCCGGCGATGGACTCTGAGCTGCCAGAAAATGTTGCAGCCCATGTTCTAGATGGTGCCTGAGTGAGGTTATCTCCACGCTATGAAATAAACTTGATTGTATTAAAATCAATTTTGTAACACTGGGTTTTATGAATTCGAATTTGAGTATCCTCACCTCCCCACAAAGTCCTGACAAAGTCGAGTTAGTGCTGCCACACTAAATCGCCAAACACGGACTGTTGCAGCAGGGCATTGTGGGAACCATAGCAGTCTGGGGGTTTTTTTGATGGTGTAGTATGGGAAAAAAATGCCCCGCAAGTGGTTTTGGGTATGTGATATCTTCCTACATTGCATTGCCCTCATTTCCCTCCCCTGGAAAACAAATGGCCATTTTTTCAGAAGGAGACTTTCCCCTGGTGACAGCCAGCCCCTGCAATCTTAAATTCACAGGCTTCCTGTTATCTTACTTCCTGCACACCTGGAGACCATCAGAGATGCAACTGTCAGAATGGACAACTGGGGGGCATTGTGGGATACATCTGGGACTCCTCTGGAGGCCAATAAAATGGACTGAACACTTACACTCAAACTTTCTGTAAATCCCACTTGGGTTTTTTGGTGAAAAATGCAGATTCAGAGACAGCAAAATATTTTGCAAGCACGTGTGAATTTCACCAGATTGTTTGGTGAAAAAGGAAACAAAAACATTTTCAAAAAAAAAATCAAAACATTTCATTTCAAAATCTCTTCGATTCAACATTTGCTTTTAAAAAAACTGCAGAATTGAAAGAAAACATTAAATTTGACCCAGAATCAAAATGGACTCTTCAGTTCACAAAGTGTTGGGTTTTGGTTTCACTTGAAACACTTGCTTTTAAATTTTTCAGGCTTGCCGGCCAACTGACATATCTGTTATTCACACAGCTGTATGCTAGCTCCAAAGCCACCTTTCCTTCTCTTGTGCTTTGGAGAAGCTGTACTTTAATAAGTGTATAGAATTTTGCTCAGGCAATTCAAGGGACGGCTTTTGAATGGACTTATCAATACAGAACTGTTCTGACTAGAAAGGTGATAGAAACTATTCTGATCTTACCTACCCCATTGACTTCACTGGCATTACTGCTGACTTTTACAAGTCAATTTTATGGCACTGAAGGAAGTTAGCATAGTGAAACAGGGCTATGAGACCAGCTTCTGCATCACCTTTATTTCAATAGCACCAAGCTGCTCCATCCAAGATCACTGCTGCATTGTGCTGAGGGCTGTACATACACACGGGAAGAGGCAGTCCCTGAGTTAAACAGCTCACTGTTTAAATAGAGGAAGGGCCTGAAAAAGGACAGCTCCTATCCCTAGTTTTACAGCTGATAGATCCACGGCATATCTATGCTGCAGAAAAAGGTGTGTTTTAAACTGTTAAATGAGCTGAATTCAGGACAGCTGCAAAGACCTGGTTTTTAATTGGGGTTAGCAGCTCAGTTACACTCCAGGCTGCTGTATAGGGTTAGCAGCTCAAGCTTAAGCCAAGTAGCCCTTTCTTAACTGAAGTTAGCCAACTTGAGCAAAGAACACATTTGGTTGGGTTCTGCCCCGCCAACCCGCCCCACAACCCCACTGCAGATGAACCCTAATGACACATACAAGGCATTGAGCTGTGTAGGAAATCTGGTTCAAAGCATCCACGTGGGAGCTGCTGCATGTTAAGCACTGAAAAATTCAATCCCAGCTGGACTGCTGAAGATCAGCTAATGAGTCTGTGACCTAGCTCGGAACTGACCTGGGCTCTCCTGATTTCCAGCCTAACATTTTCACTCCAAACTAACCTTCTTTTCCCCACACTCCCTTCAGTGTTCTCTGATCCTGTTTACGCTGCAATTCATTGAACAATTCAGGCATTCGAAACCTCACTCCCCTGAAACGGAAAACATGCAAACGCTCGGGCCTTTCCCGTTTGCAATGTGGAATTGGCTATTCAACCAAACGGTGACAGAACGCAGAACTCCTGGGCGGCATGAGGACCTGGGACAAAATGTCCCGCAGCACATAACCCTTTGGTGAGATGTTCTTGCCATGTTTGCCTCTCTCAGGCCTGATCTTGAACTCTCCACACTCCCAGGATGAGCTTTGCTAGCCCAGACACAGGGTGAAACACGTGGCCTGCAACCCTGTGCCCCAGGATACAACAGGGCTCCTAGAGCACTAGAAGGAGTTGGCATCAGCTCTACTCTGCCCATCCATGCGTGTGTATTGAGGGAACATAGGATGCCTACATCCAGAAGATCTGCTGGAGCAGGCTTGCCATGGTAAGTTTGGGCAGGCCTGGACGCAGCTGGCCTGGCCTAATAGGATTCCCTGCTTGGGTCCTTCACCCAGTCTGCAGAGACCTTTGATCAAGGAGGCTGGACAAGGCCCTGTGTTTGGAAGTGTCCTGCAGCCCATGCACACATGGGCCTTCCAAATCACCAGCCTCATAGCCATTAAGGCCGGATGGGCCAGAGTGATCGTCTGGTCCGGGGTCAGCAGCCTTTCCAAGGTGGAATGCCCGAGTGTGACCTTTTGACCTCTGTATGATCCAAGAGCCGGTGAGACTTTTCAAAGTCACTAGCAGTCCTGCTTATTACAGTGACATTAATAAATGAAGACCATTAACAAATGGTTGGTCGTATTAGCTGGTGTTTCGTTAAGGCACAGACAGCCTGGCTTTGAGCAAACTCCCATCTGCGTGGGGAAGGGGCAGGGCTGAGTTCCCAACTCATATGCTGATGAACATCAGCTTGGGTGTCACTCTTGGCACCCGTGTCAGGGGTTGCTGACCACGATCCAGTCCACCCTCCTGCTCATCACAGGCCACAGTACCACACCTACCCATTCTACTAATGGGCTCCTAACCTCTGGCTGAGTTGCTCAAGTCCTCCTGCCTTGATTTGAAGACTTCATTTTACAGAGGCACCGCTCTTTCAAAACTGTAAGTGCCCCATACGTCCTGCTGAAAAGGAAGCTGAACCCCCTCCCCACACCAAGATCTCTGCCTATCTAATGGGGCGGTGGGGGGTGAAATTCCTGCCTGACCCCAAATAGGGTGATCAATTAAGCCCTGAGCACATGGGCAAGATCCACCAGCCCAACACCCAGCAAAAGGATTTGCTGTAGTAACTGAGACTTTGTCTACACTTACTGCAGCATCCACAATCGGAAGGTCACTCTTCCAGGGTTTGGTTTAACGCTCCTAGTAGGGATGCGCTATTCTGAAGGCTGAGGGCGTCCCTCTTGACCCCAGTACACCTTCATGGTCTGGAGGGGTTCGCTTGTTGACCTCCTGCTGTGGAAACGTCAGAGAAAGTCGGCCTTAGGTATTGTGTTCTCCTAGCAGGACTTGCATGTCTTAAGTCAACTTTCCCCCCTAGTGTAGGCCTGCCCTCCCTACCTAGATTTGGCCACTGGAGATCGCCACTAGCAGCAGTTGCAGATGCGCTACGTGCCACTGTAGGCAACCTCACCTTGAAACAGTCTTGAAACAAAGGTAGGTGGCACTAGGTACAATCCCCAGTGGGCTGAGCAGGAGTCACATTCCTGGCCCCAGGCAATGGGCCATGTGCATTGTGGTTATGGGCATGTGAGCAGTACCAGGAACAGGCCTGCAGAGAGCTATACGTTACCTCGCACCTGCTCACCAGGCATTCTAAAAATCCTATGGCCGTCTTGGTATTCAGCCTGCACATGAAGCTAGAGCAAAATAGCAGCACTCTCCCTTCCTTCACCGCTGCCTGGAAAAGGAAGAGATGCAGGAGCCAAAAGCTCTGATCCACTGCCTATAGCCCTCTCGGGCACCTCTTCCATGAGAAGTGCCTGGGAGGGAGAGGTCAATATCTCACCGTGCCCAGCGATGCCGGCTTAGCTTGTGAACAACGTGAGGGAAGAGGGCCCTTGCTGTGGTCTTCACACAACAGATTCCAGTAGTGTCATCCCCCAGCCCTTTTAACTCACTAGTTCTGACAATACTCCACCCGCAGGACTGAGCTGGGCTTGGCGAGTTTCTGCGGCAGGGACATTGGCAAAATGCTCCTTCCCGAATGCAGCGTGAGCTGACATCAGGCTCCCCCAGGCCAAAGCCCCATGGGGAGGGTTTGCTGGCAGGCGGGAACGCACAAGGGATTCTTGCTGCTGCCCTTTAGCAAAAGTCCAAACTTGTTGATCCATTTTAAACCCCAGAAGGTTTTACAACTCCTTCACTTCTGCCCAGCTGGCCTCGGCCCAGGGGCTCACGGCTGCCATGGAGCAATGGGGAAAAAACAAAACAAACAAACCCATTTTTACTCCTGACAGCTGGCTGGTGCGGCACCTCCTTCTGCCAGCTCCGAGCTCAGCGAAACGCAGCTCTCAGCACCTGTTCGCGTACATGGGGAGCCCACGCAGACACACACAAAAATCAATGCGCATCGATCCCTAAGCCAGGAATTCATAAACTCCTTTAAAGGTCAAGGATTGATTTTTCACTTTCTGTAAAAGAAGAGACTCCAGCCATCCCCCGCCCCTTCAGCTGCCATCTCTGCCCCATCCCCACGCGAACACACAGCGCTAAAGGCATATGGAGACACACTCAAATAGGCACAACTAGACATGTGCACACGTGTCCATGCAGAGAGCACCAAAGAGGCACCTGCCTGTGGACATGAGCAGATCACACACCTAAATATGGAGCAAGGGAAAAGCATGCAAGGGCAGGCACATGTTGGTGCCTCCTTAAGTGTCCTGTTCTCTGCGGGTTTACAGGGCCCTGGGCAGTCCTAGTCACCCATCCAAAAGTGACTGGTCACCCATCCAACAGCAAAGCCCTCAGTGCATCCAGTTCTTCAACAGCCAGACCTGGTCCAAGCAGTCACGGCATAAGGAGCGGCTTGCGCTGAAGGAAGTTTCTCATGCTGCCGAGAAAGAATTCAGTGGAGCTTTGCACACCAGATGGTGGCCGCTCACTACTGAGTCCAGGTGTGCTTGTTCAGGTTTCTTTCTCCTGCTGCGAGTACTGTCTGAAAGGCCACTGGTTCCGATAAGCTGGTGGCATTGACAGAAGTAGCTGAAGAGGGATGAGTAGCAAGATAACAGCCCTGTAACCTTATCTACAGAAGCCATTTTCTTCTGGCTCCATTGCAGTTGCTCCTGGACAATGTTCCTCCCTGTGCCCAGCCACAAAGGACAGGTGAAAAGAACCTCCCAGCTTTTTTAGGGGGACACACTTCATTCAAAGACAGGACTCGCACACCTCAGGGATGTGCAGCTTCTGGATCTGGCTGCAAATTGGGCAGCTTCCTGGTGTCAGGACAGTTGGGGGAGTGGTATGACTTATTCAGCATGGCCGGGTGTATTCCCTAAAGCTGATCCAGACATTTATTTCAGGTTCCCTCAAGATTTTGGAGGCATACTCCCTGTCCCTTTGGGAAGATGGTTCCTACGAGAGGACGGGTCCCTGGGGTCTGAGACTAATGTATCAGAGGAAGGCCACAATCCAACAGTTCTTGTGCACCCACCGCAATGAAATAAGACAGAACTGGCCCCTCTGTCCTCTGGAGTTTGCCGGCCTGGACAGCATCAGCATTCAGAGAGAGGCACTGCCGTGTATCCCAGAGCCCAGCTGCGCTGTCTAGGGAAGAAATCCCAACCAGAAGCATCCTGGTGCTTGTCCTCCCTTTGCCTCTGCTCAGTCTTGGATCCCCTCCAACTGTAGCAGCCGGCACCAACAGCTAATTACTGCAAAATAGCTAGTCTCCATTTCAGGGTGCTGCTTTCTTTTGCTTTTGCGGCTGGCAAATGAATCCTTCCAGGGATTACAATAACCCCGTCCTGGCCCTGTTCCCTGGATTGCTGGCCTCAGTCCCTGGCATCCCTCCTGGAAGGGTGGGAAATTGCTCTGTCTTTATCCCCTTGAGGTCCCTCCCCCATTCCCATGCTTACCCTTCCTGGCTCCAAGCCACCCTTCCATACCCATGGCACCGTTTCCTCTCTAGGTCAACACGAGCACTTAACTGGAATCTGTCCTTGCTCTGTTAGATCTACTCCACACGCTCCTTGTGGGCTACAACTTTCTAGTTCCTGCTTTCTGCTGCCCACTCAGCCTTCTCTCTAGAATATTCCTTTTCCAGCTGGTGCAGACCAGCTAGAGAGCCTCATAGCAGGGCACATAGTCCATCATTCTGCTATCAGTTTCCCAAGTGGTGCACGGAAGACAGACGGTAAGAGGAATGTAGGTGTTGGATGGGGCTTATTGAGATTCAGGCCAGAGAAAGGGGCTGGTAACAGGATGCAGAGCCCATTCAATGAGGGATGGAATTAACTTCTGGCTTCTACCAAGTGACTGGTGTGCAATGAGTTTGGTGAGTCTCTGGTGAATTTCCATTTTGTCGTGGGCCTGATTCAGCGAGCCTCCCCATCAATGTTACTGCATTCTGAATCAGGCCCATGAACCACTGTAACGCTTGACAACCTCATCAGGCGCATCTGCAGAGAAACCGAATTCCCCTTCTGCTCCAAGAGCTGGGACAAGCGCTCTAACATGGATATGAGCAGCCAAAGCAGTCTGTGGAGGGCAATGCATCATCTTTGAGAATGCACCACTCACGGCAAAGGATCCTCCAGGATAACAGACTGATCACAACCTACTGAACTCTAGCACTGGTGGGAAAAATCGGTTGAAACTGCCCCAACCCAGAACGTCAGGTGTTTCAGCAGAAATTTCTCAGCAATGTTATTTATTTATCTCTTTTTGGTTAGCAAAAAGCATACCCTTTTCCATTGCCAAAAAGTTGTCTCTTTCTTAAAAGAAAATGAAGTTTTCAGCTATAACCACCCCCTCCTTTTACCGAACAGCTTTAGTAGCTGGAGTGTGCCTCAAACACAACTCTGTGCGAGGCTGCCTCCACCTGCACACATTGTCTCTGTCTCTGCTGCATGTCAGGGCATCACAGCTGCGTGTGGGATCCCGCAGCCGCTTCCTTCGCTGCAGGAGATGCATCTCACACAGCGGGGAAGCTGCTTATTATGTTACTGAATGGAAGCGACTGTCAGATCTTCCACACCCTTGTTGTCAGCTTTGCAAGGGACATTTAATGTGGAAGTATGCTAGAAAATACAGAGAAATGTAAACACCGATAATCATAATAATTAGAATTCAGAGTCAGTTTCTGATCAGCAAATGGAGTTCTTCAGATCTCAGGGCTGCTGGGATTTGCCGGTCTGATTTGTGTCTGTTGTACAGATGGAGCCAAATTTGAGTTTCCAATAAACTCAAGGGGCTCACGAAAGAAGAATAGTTTCTAAACCAGGTGCCTGGTTAAAGACTATCAATAAAATCTACTCTATATTTAAGAGTATTTTTCTATAAGTCTGTCTGTTTGTTCAAGAATTCCCCCTAACTGGTAAGAACTAGCACCACCAAATTTGGTATTCAGCTTCCTCTTATCATAGCTCAAAGCAAGGTCAGAGTTTGTGGGGGGGGGGCTGAAACTCCCCCACCCGCAGATTAGTTGAGGGCTGCTCCCCTTCATTGCTGTCAGGGAGAAAGGGGAAAGGGCACGCTTGCTGCATTCCTCACTGTGGCTGGAGAAGGCAGGGGGCAGGCGAGCTGTCCACTTTGCTCTTGCTCTCTCACAGGAACAGGAACAGCAAGCGGTTAGGGGCTGAGGAGGGGCTCAGGGCAGGGGCTTGGGGATGTGGGAGGCTTAAAGCAGGAGGTGCAGCAGACAGGGTTGGGTGGGAGGAAGGGCTCAGAGCGAGGGGTGTGGGTACAGGATACAGGATTGGGAGTTGGAAAAGACTCAGGAAGGGGAGCTGGAGGCACGGAATGGTGTTCCCTCTAATTTTTTCCATCCGGGGCAGAATAAATTTTCTGATGTGCACTGAGTCCTGTGCATATGTGCACCACCAATAGAAACATAGGCTACCAGCTCTGGGCAGCTCTGCTGCTCAGCTGGGCAGCACCTGAACCTCTCTTGGCTGCTCGCCCAATCACTCAGCTTACAGGGAACACTGGTGTGGGGGTCCAGGAGTCAGGATTGGATGGGTGAGGAGGGATTCAGGAGACAAAGGTGTGGAGTGAGCAGAGGCTCATGGAAAGGGGTAGGGCTCAGAGGGTGCAGGTTTTGAAAAACACAATAAATTGAAAAAGGAATGTACATTTCCCTTTTTCAAAAACAAAAACAGGGAAAAAAACCCCAAAGAATCCTACATTATTATCAACGTAAGGATCCGGGCAACACCAGGTCAGTTTGCTAGTAATACATATATTCCAAGAAAAATGCTCCTCAAGGTGCTATATAATTATTCAAAAAAGAATCAGAATAAAAAGGGAGCCTCCAAAGAGTCCCTAAAGCCACCCTACTATCAGCAAAACAAAGCCAGAAACTAACACTTTTTTAGTTGCATTAAAAGAGGCATAAGAGAGGGTCCTGTGAAAGACAATACCAGCAATTGTGGAAGAAGGAACAATAGAACTAATTGTGGTTAAGGGATAGGGTCAGTTTGCGTGTCTGCTGCAAATTTCTGTGACCCTGAGCATGTCCTGTAGGCTCCTTCTGCCTGAATCCCCTGCCATGTGTATATAAATTCCCTGGGGCCAGACTGACCCTAGCTGTGGGTTCATCTGCATTAGAATTTTTACTTTGAGCTGAAGGACAGACAAGATGAGTTCTTGGGCAGACACTTCACAAGTGTCCATGGAGGTTTAGAGCTAGACTGGAAATGGATTTCCCAGCCCCCAAGAATTCGCGAGATTTTTTTAAAATTCTCCCTTAGCAATTTTTTGTCCTCCCAGTTTGTTGGTTTGTGAAATATTTTTATTTGAGGCTGTCAAATCGTATTGACACTTGTGAATTTTGGCAGAAAACATTGTAAAAGTTTCAAAACAAAAAAGGTGGAGTGACATGTCAGGTTCAAGAACATAAAAATGGGACATTTCATTCCCCCCCGCCCCCGCACCACCACTTAAACCCATCGGCAACGTCTACACTAGAAACCTCTGTCTACAGAAGTTACTGTCAGAAAAGATGTTCCACTAAAACATCTGTCTACAGATCGCATCTACACATAAAAGCGGATCGATCTTTTGATCCATCCTCTTGACAAAGGGCCCCCCAGAGCATCTACGCAACATTTTTGTTGACAGTTTCCGGCAACAAATTGCATTGTGTGTAGATACTCTGAGTTTTGTCTACAGAACCCCAATTTTGTCTACAAAACTCTCTAGTGTAGATGTAGCCACCCTGCATTTCAAAGTGTTGCAGTTTTGATGAATCAACATTTGTGGGTGAAAAACAAACAAACAAACAAACAAACCAGCCATTATGTCTTTGTTAAAAAATACCAGGTCAGCTTTACCCATGCTCACTTTAATAAAAACGTTTCCAAGTCTTTGCCTACGTGTCGCTCTTGCTGTTGGAATCTTATTTAATCATTTAGAATGTTTAAAAATATATAAACAAACTCAATTGTACATGCACATTGCGGAGCAGAGGTGATCCTCATCTCAGATTGAGTTTCCGGGTTCTATTGGACCACTCAGTTTCAACAAGATTCCAAAGAATGAGAACTACTTTGAAAAAATACCTGGTAGCACATTTACTAAGGTAAGCTTGGACCTTAAGCCATAAATTGTGTTTTAAGAGAAAAGCCATATAAAAAAAAGTCAGGACTTCCTATTCTCCTTCGTTCTCGGTCCAAATTTTCCCCAGACTCAGGTGGGTTTGGGGAAAGAGTTTTGGTCTGTGCCCTTCATTGGGCATATTACGTATTATTAGCATGTGCAAGTGCTGCACTTCTGAGTTTTTAAATCTATTTTTTGCTTCGTTTGTCCAAAACAGAACACATAACAAATACAGCTGGGGAGAGGGAAATTAGAGACAATGCATTCCAAAAAGAGATTGATTTCTGCATATAAATAGCTTTGTCTCATTGAAGGACTCAAGTCAGGCAGCAACAGACGATATGAAAAATGCTTAAGTAAGAGAGATGTACCTGCTTCTCCTCTTTCAGGCAAAACAGCTGGTTAGAACCAAACAAACTCAGCAGTCTGGGTCGTCAGGAACCCACATGAACCTGTCTCCAAGTTCTAGTTGGCATATCATTACTGACATAAGGAATCCTGAATTATAAGTCACACTCAACTGGAATAACTGGGTTTTACCTGGATGCAGTTCAAAATCTCTGGGGTTAGTCTGGTCCCCATCCAAAACCAGGAGCAAGTCCAGGGGGACCTAAAATTCATTTCTGTTGTTGCCTGGGTAGAGAAATCTCAGTACAGACATAATTCAAGAACTCTGTGGGGAGCTCAAACTAGCCTAGCAGGGGACACTGCAGGGCTGAATTGAATAGTATTGGCACAGCTCTTTGCAGAGTAGAAGAGAGGCTGTGAATAGATTAGCATGGAACACTTAAGAATAGATCAACAGTACATTGGCAACACTGCATTAGGAAAGCTAGAGGCACACAAATTGTCTTCCACCCAGCTTGAGTTCCAGCTTTCTCTGAGTTGTTTACAGTTTCACTATGCCTGTGGGCAGCCAGCACAGTCAGTGGCTCTCGTGAGCAAGAAATTCCTCCTGCCCCCGATCACAAATTCTTCAGACTTTTTCAAAAGCTCCAGGTGCCAGGACCATGTAAGGAACTCAAAGTCTGAACCCTTCTTGACTGTTAAGTTGTGAGCAACATCTGTGACAAATCACCAACAAAATGGTTGTTATGCAGCGATTCATGGAGCTAACTCCTCACATAGATCATGACAGGCCTCAGGAGAGTCAGCCCTTCAAGATCTGTCTCCAAAGGGAATGAAGCTATATCTGAATTCTAAAGTGGTCTGAACACTTGGAGCTAACAGTGTCTGATGAACTGTTACACTTGGAAAGCTCCCTTGCAGTCTGTGCCACACCTAATATTTATGGCATGGTACTGCATAGTTCAGGGGCGGGCAAACTTCATATGTTGGGCCCCCTTTTTCGCCCTTGCAATTAGCAGCCATCCACACCCCCACCTGTCTACTGTAATCCAAACCGATGGAAGTTTCGGTTAGGTTCATATGGAAAAAAGGCCTCAACACATGTAAGAAAATGTCTGTAGAGTGTAAAAGTTGTATCAATCAGCATACAAATGTGAATACACAGACAAAACAACAGTAACATAGTTCAACCTTTTTAATGGGATGGATGAGCCTGAGACCTAGCAGCCAATTGTGCTGTGTCCCCCTCACGAAATTTCATGCCCCCCCATCTTTGCACACCCCTGGCCTCGGGGAATCCCAGTCGTGGTCCAGGTTCCCCATGTACTAAGTGCCGTGCACATACAAAGACAAATGCTCTGAGCCATGAGTGGTCATCTCTGGGTTTAGGGGGAAGGGGAAAGAGGGCAAATAAAATTATAGTTCTTAAAATTCTATTTCAAAACAGGTTGAATTTGTGTAATTTACCAAACCCCGGGCTTCCTGTGGATGATCCATAGCCGTTCTGATCGTTTCAATCCAAATACTATTGAAAGGAAAAATTGAGAAAAATAGGGAACATAAAACAAAGTAAAATCGACAAAGCTCTACTCAACGGCCCATCTACAGAGGCCTATGTTCATGCAACCCAGCCAGTTAACAGGGTGAGTACCTGAGTGAAAATGTGGCCATGACAATCAATGTTCCCTCTATTTTTTTTCCGTCCCTGCCCAGAATAAATTTTGTTGTGTGCACTGCGGTATACACATATGTGTACCACCCACAGGCACACATGTTGCTAGCTGTGGACAGCTGCAGGTGCTCTGCCTGTCAGCTGGGCAGCACCTAAATTTCTCCTGGGTGGCTGCTCAAGTGCTCAGCTTACAGGAAACATGGATGCCAGTATCAGCCACAGCATCTTCCACCCCGTTGATCCTGACTGTTGGGCTAGGGAATGACGACCCTCAACTGCCTTCCAAATGCCAGGAGTAGCTTTAGTCCTTTGTAAGAGTCTCTCTCTCTGGCCGCATCAGACTGCAAGCACACCAGCCTGTAGACGACGGTAATATTTAATCCCAAACCAGCTGCGTTTGAGCTGTACTCCTGAGCTACATGGATCAGCAAGGGCCAGAGAGTTGCATGAGCTCCTTTGGTGGTGGGCTGGTGCTACCAGACAGACAGGCTGCACATGGTCTGGGCGGGTGATCCCTTTGTGGAGTTGGGGAATACACAATATTACAGTAGGTGGGGAGGAAGCGTCAGGAGAGCTTACTATGGTCACACCAAGGCATGGATTTCTAAAAGGACTGGAGATTTCCATACGAATAACCAACTGAGGTAGGCCTGAGTGCAAATGCTACATCCAAGCTTTTTGGGAAAGTAGGGAATGCAAAATCCAGACCTTGATCAGGATCTAAAAGTCAGCATTAGCTTCAATCCCTTATAATGGGCCAAACACCACACAACACTGGAAAGAAAGGCTTAAATTTTGCACCTGACTTTAGCAACATGGTCCCACTGTTATCAACATTGTACCTGTGAAAGTTAAAGCTGGGAGGGAGGGAAGAGGGAAAAAGAAAAGAAAAGAAAAGAAACCAAGCTCAGCCTAAGCTGATTGCCATGTGAGAAATGTTTGTAGGTGGCACAATTTAGGATGTTCCTCACAGGTATTTTCCCCATCATTATCCTAAAGCATCAGGTATTTGTTGCAATATATGGAATCAGTTTCTAAAGCAGGAGATGCTTAATGATGAAAACTAGAGGCACACAAAATAGGCTTCCACACAATTTGAATTCCAGCTTTCTCTGTGTTGTTTACCAGGGACCACTGACTGCCCACAACTTTGTGCTACATAGAAGCTGCGTCTACACGTGCACGCTACTTCGAAGTAGCGGCAGTAACTTCGAAATAGCGCCCGTCACGTCTACACGTGTTGGGCGCTATTTCGAAGTTGAAATCGACGTTAGGTGGCGAGACGTCGAAGTCGCTAACCCCATGAGGGGATGGGAATAGCGCCCTACTTCGACGTTCAACATCGAAGTAGGGACGTGTAGACGATCCGCGTCCCGCAACATCGAAATAGCGGGGTCCTCCATGGCGGCCATCAGCTGGGGGGTTGAGAGATACTCTCTCTCCAGCCCTTGCGGGGCTCTGTGGTCACCGTGGGCAGCAGCCCTTAGCCCAGGGCTTCTGGCTGCTGCTGCTGCAGCTGGGGGTCCGTGCTGCATATACAGGGTCTGCAACTAGTTGTTGGCTCTGTGTATCTTGCACTGTTTAATGAAAGTGTGTCTGGGAGGGGCCCTTTAAGGGAGCGACTTGCTGTTGAGTCCGCCCCGTGACCCTGTCTGCAGCTGTGCCTGGCTCCCTTATTTCGATGTGTGCTACTTTGGCGTGTAGACGTTCCCTCGCTGTGCCTATTTCGATGTTGGGCTGAGCAACGTCGAAGTTGAACATCGACGTTGCCAGCCCTGGAGGACGTGTAGACGTTATTCATCGAAATAGCCTATTTCGATGTCGCAACATCGAAATAAGCTATTTCGAAGTTGGGTGCACGTGTAGACGTAGCCAGAGACACCTAATGGCTGAGCAGTATAATGCAAGTAAAGGCATCCATGTTATTGGAACAGCTAGCAAGCAAATACAGTATGATACAGCACAGCAAATCCTATGCAAGTCTAAGAAAGTCCACAGTTCTGCTCCCAAGAGGGCAGAGCGTCAGTGCTTTCATGCTCACAGAAAACTGATGTTAGGATGAGCAGGGGAACATAGCAGGAAACCCAGGACGTCTAAATATTCTCCAGCAGTTTGAGAGGAGAGAAACAACTTTTTTACCCCTGTGGTTTATAAATCATGCAGCAGAACTACAAGGCAGAAGATTCTGCGTTTGACTAATGCTTCTGAGTATTCCTCAGAGATCAACAATATGACCTCAGGATGCCAGCACTAAGTAAGACAAAACCATCAACAATGTTTATTCCTTTCATGGTAACTGTTGTTGCAGCGTTTCAGCTGTTCCAAACCAAGAGCCTCCATCTGCAGAGCCATCTTTCCCAGGGGACTGTATTTGCTGTAGGACACCCATAAGCTTCCAGGAACAGATGTGGATGCTGTTCAGAAGCTTCTCGCACATACTTAGCTGCAGCCTGGAGGGACAGAACTCCCAGATGTGACATCCCATCAGCAGAATGTGAGTGGCTTTTCTGTAGCCCACATGTCTCTGCCTGCCCACAAAAGCCAGGGCCTTGTGTCTGAGAACAATGCCTAGGAAAAGCTTTCAGTGGAGCTGTAGCTTTGGATTTTGAAGCCCAGTACTGGAAAGCTTGAGAGCTCATGGAGTGTGGCAGATGTCATGGTTGTGAAATACCCCCTGAGCCCTAAGCTGTTGGACTGGTTGATCCTCGTTGTTTTAGTCTTTCGCTTGTTAATGCTCAGTCCAGTCCCTGAGCCAATTTACAAAGTACTCAAATCACAGACAGATGCCTGAGGTCCATCCTTCACATCAAATGGCAAGACTATGTCACACATGGGGAGCTCTGGAAGAGAGCAGGACAAGAACCACTGGATGTTCAAATCAAGAGAAGAAAGTGGGGATGGCTGGGCCACCCCCTCAGAAAACCATCATCCAGCACAGTCCACCAATCTCTAAATGGAACCCACAAGGAAAACACAAAAAAGAGGAAGACCTTGGACAACATGGAGATCTACTGAGATTGAAGGACAACAACTGGGGTACTCCTGGAGTCAGCTAGAAGTTTTGTCCCAAGACAGAGTGAAGTGGAGAAGATTTGAAGATGACCTCTGCTCCACGCGGAGTAAGTCAGTCCTAGGCAAGGCTTCCGTCATTGCTACCTCTGGAGATAGGACCAGGAGAACTCTGGAGAGAACCAAAAAGTTTCATTAAGTGGATGGTTCTTCACCTCAAAGGAGTCTAGAAGTGAAGTCTATTAAATTCCACACTTCCCAGACCCTGGGACACAGCAGTAGTCCCCTCACTCAAGTCATCCCATCCCTGTTCACCCCTGAATAAGGGGTCTCATTTTTAGCAGCTAGAAAATCTCTGAGGTACTGTGGCTGGCCAGTGCTAGAAAGGATCTCAGCCATGTATTGGAGGATGGAGGGGGCCTCTTTGCTCATTTTCAAAGTGAGCAACGGTTTCAACCGGAGGTGATGGTTTGCGGCAACTGGCTCAGTGAGCAGAATACATCTTTCCAGAGCGTTCACTGCAGGGTGCTCCCACTCAGGCTAGTAAGATATGTGGAAGAGCAAGGGGAATTTTATCTCCTGGGAGATGAGCGAGATTCCCCCATGAGAAGTGAGCTGCAGGCAAAGTTTGGGAGCTGAGTCTGAATCCTACCACTAAGCCTCTGCAGACCGGCCAGAAATTAATGACCTGGAGAAGAGAAACAACACAGTTCCTAGAATAATGCAACATTACCAGCAATAAGCTTGATGCTGAAGCCTACTAGTATTTGTGAATGCGGCAAAACCCTGCCCAAGTCCTGAAGGCACTTAGTATTTCTTAGTCTGTGAGAGAAAGAGGCACAGATGCCTAAGAATAGCCCGGGCACTATACTGTGGCACTGCTATCCTTGAGCAGGGCTGTAATAGCATTACACCTACAAGAACACTTCTGGTTCTCTCCCCCACCCCATTTGTGGCCCCATCTCTGTACGCTTCACTCGTCTACTTCTGGGGGTCCAGTGGCAAGACCAAGAAGCTGGAAATCACAACTGCTGTAGTTTCACTCCCTGCTTGGCCAGCGACTTCTTGGGTGACCTCCAGCAAACCACTTTGGTGACTCAGTTTCCCCATTTGTAAACGGGGAGTGCACTAGAAGGCTTGGGAGTGACTTGGGCTTTCACTGGAAAACTTCCTATGCAATTACTCACGTTTTGCATTTACTGTAGCAAACTGGGCAGGAGACAGAGGCCGCTGCAACTTCCCTCACAGAGGCAGAACTGGTGAACAAAGTCTAACCTGAGAAACAGCTGACCTTCCCCGTACCCTTGAATTTTGGATGTCATTCTCCCTTGCTGAGAGTGCAGCTGCAGGGAGACAGGAAAGAGTGAGCTATCCCCTGATGTGAATGGAAGAACCAGCTCATTGTGAGTTCAGGTTGACACTGCAGCCCCTCATTTTTTCCTAGGATGGTTTCGGGCTTATCTCGGCTGCCAAAAAACCCATAAAGCCACCGGCAAGAGATTTCTTACACTGAACAATGATCCTGCGGACTTTAAACACCCATCACTTCCCAAAATGACCGCTCATTTGTTACTACCTTTATCTCCACACCAGGCATCTCCTTGGGTCTCCTTGAATGACGCTGTCAATTTGCAACCAGGAGATGGGACAGGAGGCTGCACTTGGCCCATCAGGCCCAGACTGTGCTCACAGCCAGACTGGCAATGCTCACTCAGGCCCTTTAAAGCAGCAGTCTGCTGAATCAGGAGAAAAGAGTGGGCAGGTATTATCATACAGCTAGATACATGTACATAGCGTACACAGAGAGGAAGTTAACCCTCGAGCAGCTGCGATTCATCCTGGCAAGTTAGCCAGTGGATTTAGCTCTGCCTTTCCATTCCTGCAAATTACTCCTAAGGATTCACTGACCAGCCTGGACACCCTCAGGGGACTGTACACAATTTGCTTTGAAAAAAATCTTGTTCCAAAAGTTACCAGTGATTTAAAAAAATGTTTGCAGGAAGTGATGAGTCCTCGCTCTCTGATCATCAGGCCTCTTTTCAGGCATCTCAGGTGTGACTTCAAACGCTGAAGCCCTCAAAGTCCTTAGAGTGTTTTTTGAAAATCTTGGGCAGAGTTTGTCTTAGTCATCATTCCTGGAATCTGATTGGTTGCTTAACATGGTATTACTTCTGCCTCTTGATTGGATGATTGAAAACAATGATTTGCAAGCACCACATTCAGGTATTTGCCTGAAAAGGCGTGTTTGTATGGAAACCAGCCAAGTGTTGGTGCAATACCACCCTTGGACACACACATACTTGTAGTTCTGTTTCTCCACATTTTCATCATTCCCTGTGGCTGACTTCTGCATTTGGATTAAGTCATCTCCTCAAGACCGCAGTGAGTGTGTTTCTTTGCTCTGTAACGTGAAATCCACCTCCAGTAAACCGAAGCATTGCAAACTCCATGGAGACACACACCATCTTTGCAAAGGGAAAAGAAAGGAGACCATGGTGACAGCACCAAACAGCTGTGTGAAAAGCAGAGGATTGTTTGCAAACATTTTGGCAGCATTTGCCTAGGCTGAGGAGATGCAGATACTGCCAACAGTCCTGTAGCCCTACAATTCCACCGGCCCTGCAGGAAATGCAGGAGCCTGGGTTCAAGCATGCTCGGCTCCATTGACACAGGAACTCAGTGTTAATCAATGGAATTCACACTGCAGGGCAGGTGGATTTTAAAGAGCTCAGAACTAGGGTTAGCCACAGTTCACTGAAGTGTCTGACATCTCCAGGTAAGGGGATGGGATGGATGAAGCGGGGATATAGTTTATGAGCAGGCTGTTCTGCCAGTTCCCAGCCTCAACAAGTGGTGGAGAATGTCAGCTGATTTGAAGCAAGGAAACTGCAATGACAGCAGAGGAGTATATGTTCTGGATTCTGCACCTTCTTCTGCCACTGGCCTTCTGTGTGGCCTTGGGCACATCACTTGTCTTCTCCACACATCTATTCCCTGCCGAAAAAACAAGGTTCATCCTTCCCTCCATCAGTAGATTGGAGGTGAGGAGAGTGAATCTGCTGCGCACTTGGAGACTCCTTAGATGAAAGCGGTAATGGGAGCACCCTGCTTTATCACTAGTTACTGGGGAGAACCATATTTGATGTCACCAAGTGCTCTCCTTTCCTCAATGGTTTGTAAGAGAGACATCTACACAGGGTTGTTTCTGATTAATTCCATGCACAGACAGACTTATCCAGCATAGCAGTGTGTTAAGATAAATAAATATATGGCATTTTGGAATCATGTTTGCACACTCCTGAGTTATTTAGAAGCCACCATTGCACTTACAATTCCCACCCCACCTTGATCTTCATTAACTTTCACGGGAAGAAAATGTTAACTGGTTTTTGGTCCAGGGGTCCAATCCAGATGAAGCTACTTCCATTCTTTGTCTTTTCAGCATGAAAGAACAGAGTTCCAGCGAGGACTCTTTCTGGATCTCTTCGGCAAGCTTCTAAATAAATCCAAACCAAACCAGGTCTCGTCCCTTTCGAATAAACACAAAATCACTGCAGTGCCTTGCCAAATGTGTCATTTGCTTCCCAAAGTGGCTGCATTTCAGTAGTGTTGCATAGAGGGCGGGGTTTCTTCCAGCCAAAAAAGGGCAGATTTAACTACCTAAAACGTTTTGCAGATTCATGACAATTTTGCCAAAATATTTGCGCTAACTACCCCCACAAAAACAAATTAACGTCAAAACATTTCATTTCAACTAGAAATTCCTCTCAAAATTTCCATCAGTTTTATTAAAAAGGTAAAATGCTGAAAATGGAAATGAAACATTTTGTTCAAGCAGAAACATTCTGTTGATTTTTTGGACATGACAGTGAAGTGAAAAAAAAGCAGTTTTTTTCCCAGCTGTAGTGTTACCTCCACGGCTAGAGGACCTTTGAGTGAAGCAATGCCAGATAAGGTATTAAATAGCACAGTGGCAGGACATTGAATGGAGAACTAAGTGGGTACTCAGCCATAGAACATCAACCACTCTTCCATCTCCCCAGGGAGAAAAAGAGTCAGTCCAGTGACTCTGCCTATTAACGTAGTCTCTAACCCAGTCCTTTTAGGGTAAATTTGCCAGCTGTAATAGAAAAAGGTATTTGGGTTTTTCATCACCTGCCAAGTCATTTAAAAAATTGTTTTCCCCCCTTCTCCCGTTTGCACGCACGACTTAATTGCGACAGCAGATAGGTTCCAGTGAGCTGCCATTCCAGATGTCAGCAGCATGTTAACCGGAAGAGGCCCGGTAGGATATTTATGGTTTTAATTCCTCGGTAGAGGGTTTTGTTCTGTCATGCGGTGACTTACGAATTGCTACTCATTTGATCCTGTATTTTCACATCAATGAGACTTTATGAAAGGCTGTTGTCTTCCCTTTACCATGCCAGGTTCTACGATTCCCCAGTCTGCCCAGAACTAGGAAAATGGGGAGCCCCTGTTCCTAATGGTGGCTCTGACTCTGATCCCCTGCCTGACGTCGACTGCTCTGTTACCTGCACAGGCACTAGCTCAGCTGGAACAAGCATTGAAAAATAACAATTGAGTCATGGGGAGCGGAGACAGGGCAAGACTCTCTATGTACCTACAGGGCAGGGGTGGGACTGGCCCTGCACTGCTACCTGTCACGCGGCTATTTTTAGGGGCTAGCTCAAACAGAGCTAGCTCCCGTATACCACCCTGCTGCAACACAGACGTGCCCTAAGAGGTTACACAGGAAACTGAAGTGTCTTACAAGCCCTGGCGCTGTTATGAATTCCTGTCATTACCCAGCAATCTCTGTCTGTGGAATAAAATCCACAGGGCATTTTATTTTTTTCCCCCCAACAATAACAAATAGACAAAATAAAGGGACGTTTTTATTTTATTTTGTCAATAAAATTGGCACTGGAAGCACCAATTTGAAGGACAATTTTTTCTCCTCCCTTCCCCCGTCACCCCCGGTCTGAAGGGAAATTGGCTCTGGCTGAATGCAGGATTTTGTTCTGCAGTGTTTAAATAGAAATTGCTCCTGGTCTGTGCCTCTCCCTCAGTTGCTGCTGAAAGACGCTCTCTGGATCTTTGTGGCTTTCCTACAGGGCAGTCTCTGAGGGAGCTGCCTTCCTGAGAAACGCTCCAGGCACTGTCTCTGAGGGTGCACCAGCCCCAGTCCTTCCAGACAGGTGTTAGCACTCTGACCAGGAGCTGGTGCTTTTCTGAGTGCTGGGAGCAGGATGTGCCCTGGCTGAGGCAACGCAGAGAGCAGTGAGAGAGGAAGTGTGCAAAGGGCCAGTGGGGGGCAGCAAAGGTGATGTGGGGCACACAGGGGATCACTTGCACCCCCCAGCATCACCCACCCCCTGCACTCACCATCAGCGCCACACCATTTCCGGAGAGTGTGGGAGCAGTCTCCCTGCCCGCTCCAGAGGAGCGGCCTGAGAGAAGCAGGAGCTTCTGCAGCAAGAAGGGGGCAGGGGCAGGTCAAGGGCACATGGCCAGTGCCCCCTTGGCATCTCTGCAGTGGTCACCTCTGAAGGGGATAACCAGAGAACAGGGCACTGAGGAGGAAGGAGTCCTGCCAGCTGCTCCCAAGGGAGCCTACAAAGGACCAAAGCCAAGGTTGGAAGTGGCCTGCCCAGGGTATATGGCAGCTCAGTTCTTGCCAAAGGGCACTGATCAGCCCTGAGCAGAGGGTGCTGAGACAGACTCCTCCACTCTCTCTGGGAGGGCAGGAGGTGGTGAAGGTTTCTACTGTTGCTCTTTGCCATGTTCCTTGCTCTGCATATCTAGCCAGGTCAACAGACACCCAGACAGGCACCTCGATCCTCTCAGCAAAGAGTTCAACCACTGATTCCCAAGCCACGGGCACCCTGGCAGACTGAGGCGCTGCCTGTTTAATCAGGAGCCGCACCATGCATGTTGGGCCGCTACAGCGCGCAATCCGATTAGAGTCAGCTGCAAGTAAGAAACGGCCACCAGCACGACTGGTCTGTCTTTCTGTGCATTGCAGCCTCTTCTGCCGCACTCAGCTGCCAGGCCCATACAGGGGGTGTGTACACGTGTGCACACGCGAAGACTGCGAGCACACCCCCTCCTTTACGGTTTCTCTCCCTTCCTCCGTGCTGTGCAGGGGGAAGCCTGCAAGGCAGGATGGGGGAACCCAAGGCACCCTGGGAGCTGCAGTTCTTTGGTCAGCCCCCTACCTAGATTGCTGGCGTTGGAGTATATATACCTATACATATCTCAGAGCTGGAAAGGACCTCAAGTCCAGTCCCTGGCCTTCTCAGCAGGTCCAAGCACCCTCACTAACAGATTTTTTTTTTAAATCTATTTACTCCAGACCCCCAAAACAGCCTTCTCAAGGATAGAGCTCACATCCCTGGGGTTATAAGGCCAATGCTTGAACCACTGAGCTATCCCTCCCCAGAAAGGGACTAGGTTTCCAAGCATACTCTTGGCTGCTAACAACAGGAAGTGGACCGGGACAAATATTATGGAATATTGCTTTTCCACTTACGAGATTATAGCCTGATCCCAGAAGGTAATTCCCATAAAACTTTTATTACTGTATAAATTTTAGTATGCTATAAGAAAATCGTTTCACCAATCAGTGTTCCTATTCATTTTTCATTAGCCTCTCTTATGCACAACTCATTGCATGACCATTTTGAACTTTATATTTAAAAAAATTGCAGTCCACATTTACAAAAAAAAGCAAAGTCCTCCACACCCCTCACCCCTGATATTCCTGCAGACAGGCCTAGAGCCCAGCCACCCAAGACAGACTGAAGTATTGTAGGAGAGACAAGTCTATGATGTGCTGGAGGCAGAGAACAGAGGCAGCAGACGTGCCCCACCAATGGCAGAGAACTGAGTAGGTGAAACAGCCAGACAATCCTATCCAGTGACCCACAGCACACACTACGAGGAAGGTAAATAATATCCCAGGGTCACTGCCCACCAGACCTCGGGAAAAGACCTTCCTGACTAGGGTGACCCTATCTCCCTACTCTGAATACTGGCAGCCTGGTAAAATTACTCAGAAACAAGCAAGTTCAATGGCAATCAAACATAGAAACGATCAAATTAACCTCAAGTGGGCTGAGAAATATGCTGTAGTTGGATTTTTATTTACATTCTCATCCTAAATGTGTTAGTGGTCGCATGGGGGAGCAGTGACACATCCACGCACACTCACACAAGGGTACATCTGTGCCTCTGGCTGAGCAACCCAGCCCTCCCTGTCTGGAGCTCTTCATCCCCCGTGTCTGGCTGGGCCGCAGGGACAGACCCACATTGCCTGGTACCTGGCACTTCATCTTTCCAAGGCAGCAAGCCTGCGGGCGGGGGAGGGAGGGAGCATGCAGGGTCATGTGCTCCCCTTGTCTGCTCCGGGTTCCATCAAAGTTCACACCAGAATGTTCAGTGCAGGAGGAAGGGATGGGAGCAGCTTACAGCCCTGGGCGGGGCGGGCGGGGAGTGGATGGCTTGGCCTAGGTCTTTGCAGAGCTCATCTCTTCCTCTGCCCCCTGCTCCCACATGTCTGGAAGCAGCTTGCCCCTTCCTGCCCGTAGAGCATCAAAAGGCAGCTAATGCTGCCAGGCTGCTGCTGGCCACCAATGTATCCCAGCTGCCTCCTTTCCTCTTGCTACAGCTGGGCAGGAAGGGTTTAAGCCCTAAGCATGCATTGAGCACCAGGGCCCAGGGAGCCTGGCTGCAAGGGCTTCAGTGATCCTGGCCAGAGAAGTGGCTCAGCAGGGGAGGGTGCTTAGGGGACCAAGCAGCCCTGTGCCCCCTAGGGGTGGGGCCTATGGCTGGAGTGGGGAGGGTATGTGGAACAGGTGCAGAGTCCCTGCCTGGGAGCATAGGGCTCTGGCACATGCAGGGCTCAGCTCTCCCTGACCAGCACCCAAGCTGCAGGGCCTTCAAGATGCAGCATATAGGGCCAGTCACTCTCCCGCTGGCCAAACAGCAGCCTCCCGAGAGGCTGGGTAATAGGGGGAGCAAGGAGCCTGCCAGCCAGGCTGCTGGTGAGCTCAGCACGCTGACCAGGAGCTGGTTCTTTGCAGTGCTGGGAGTGGGATGTGCCTTGCCAAGGGGGTTGGAGGAGCGGTGGGGTGGGGAGGAAAGAGGCACAGCAGAGAGAGGGGAAGAATGTAGGAGGGCAGCAAAGGAGACACGTAACCAGCTGCCAGCTGCCCACACTCAACCATCACAGCAGCGTACAGCTTTTGCCAGCAGGAAACGGGACACTCACCTCAAAAAAGATATATTGGCATTAGAAAAGGTTCAGAAAAGGGCGACTAAGATGATTAGGGGCTTGGAAAGGGTCCCATATGGGGAGAGGCTAGAGAGACTGGGACTTTTCAGTTTGGAAAAAAGGCGATTGAGGGGCGATATGATAGAGGTATATAAAATCATGAATGGTGTGGAGAAAGTGAATATAGAAAAATTATTTACCTTTTCCCATAATACAAGAACTAGGGGACACCAAATGAAATTGATGGGTAGTAGGTTCAAAACTAATAAAAGGAAATTTTTCTTCACACAGCGCACAGTCAACCTGTGGAACTCCTTGCCCGAGGAGGCTGTGAAGGCCAGGACTCTATTAGGGTTTAAAAAAGAGCTTGATAAATTTTTGCAGGTTAGGTCCATAAATGGCTATTAGCCAGGGATAAAGTATGGTGCCCCAGCCTTCATAACAAGGGCAGGAGATGGATGGCAGGAGATAAATCACTTGATCATTGTCTTCTGTTCTCCTTCTCTGGGGCACCTGGCATTGGCCACCGTCGGCAGATGGGATGCTGGGCTTGATGGACCTTTGGTCTGACCCAGTATGGCCATTCTTATGTTCTTATGTTCTTATGACACGGGGTAGTCCTGGCTGGCCGAGAGCCGGCACACTGCCAGAACTGTGCTGCCAGACCAGCAGGGGGAGCAACTGGCCCCATGCACCTTGTCTTCACCCCACCGCCAACCTGGCACACCCACTCCTGTTGCTGGCCACTGGGATCCGGCCAGCAGCAGGACCAGCCAGCACGGATGGCGAGAGACAGAAAATAGAGGTCAGTTTGTCCATGTGTAAGAAAGAGTCAGGACGCCTGCAGGAGGGCTTCAAAACAGGACTGTCCCTTTAAAAATGGGGTGTCTGGTCACTCTATTCCTGACCTCAGATATGGTGATCGCCGAGTCCCTGAGCAACAGTGCAAGAACCCTCAGAGAGATGGGAAATTCTCTGTTCCATCTGAGAGTCCTGCATCCCCTCACCAGGGAGCCATGTTGCCAGGGCTGGGAATGTCCAGGGAACATCCACACTTGTAATTGAACTTTGCAGCTGGCTCAGGCTTGGAGGACCATAAAGCTGCAGCACAGACCTTTGGGCACAGGTTACAGCCCAAGGTTTGGGTCCCTTATGGTGCGATTTTCCTGCCTCCCCTCCTCAGGAGCCTGGCTCGCCTGAGAAGGGCCAGTTCCGTGGGTCTGGGGGAGGGCAATTGAAGTGCAGACATACCTCCAGTCCCTAAGTCACTGTCTTTCCCTCATCTTGTCCCCTCTGCAGGCACGATTGTGCTGCTGCTTGACTGGCTTCAGAAGGGCAATATCCTTTCAGGCCTGGGCTATTAATTAAACCTCCAGTAACATTAATTTGACTGCCAAGTTTGAAGATCCTTCGTGCGTTTTAGTCAGGTAATTGCCACTTGAGAAGGGTTTAAATGGATGTCTTTATCAGATGACACAAAATGCAGGAGGAGAATTAGAAGGGTTGAAGTCATACCCAGTTTAAACCCTCAGTGCTCATTCTCAAGGCTGCCAAGGTCTGTCTCTGAGCTAACACAAGAATTCCATTTGCCTCTGAATAAGACAATACCATGGCAGAGAGATCCTGAGAGGGAAAACTCCTCTGGAGAGGATCTTACACTGTGTGCCTCACTGCAGCCTCCAAGCACTTTCCAGCCGTGCGTTAAGCAACATGACAACCACCTGACACGCTGAGGGCTGGCTGGAAAGCCAGAGTTCTGTTTTGCATAAAGATGGAGGTTCGGAAATGTGTTTTATTCCTCATCAGAAATAGAGAAAATTCTTAATTATTTAGAGGAAAAAAATGAGACTCATTTCTGCTCCCCTGTTCTCACCTCTACCCTCTTTTTCATCCTGGAGCTCAGAAACCTTCCTGGTTCAATGTTTGTGAAAGCCAATGCACATTGAGAGAGGAAGTTCAGATTTTGGCCAATCAGTATTTTCAAACCAAAAAGATTTCCTTGCTCTAGTTCAGTGTTTCCCAGATGGGGTTTTGTGGAACTCCAGGGTTCTGCAAAGTGAAAATCAGGGTTCCAGGAGAAAATTTCATTACAACAACATTTTGTGTGTGTCCCTGTGTAACACCATCTTAGCCAGAGATTGGGGATGATGATGTCACTATTCAGCTCTGCATGCGCAGTCAGTCAATGATGAGATGGCTTGTTATATACCACAGTAAATCCCCCTACTCGCTCTATTAAAACTATTAAATTAAATATGATTTGTTTTAAAATTCATGCTATTAAATTAAAGGTTGATCTCATGACCTTGTTTAGCATTTGTTATCAGGGGTTTGGCAAAATTCTTTCGAGTTTAAAAGGTCAAATAGAATTGGGAAACACTGGACTTAGTTACATGGTTTTCCTCTCCTCAAAGGAGACGTACACACAATGGAATGTCTTGTTTTGGTTTCAATAAAGATCCATGTTGCTGTTCTCGCAAATGGAACACTGGTCTGATTTTCAGTGAGTTTCCTCTGAAGGGCTGAGATTTCTAGGGGAGGGACAACAGAGAGATCTTTGTGGCAAGGGGGATCACCACTGATACAAGATCCATTTATCAGCAGAGGAAGATAAGACAGTCTGGGCTTGGGTTCTGAGCAGTGTTCCCTGAAGGTTGAGCGCTTGGACAGTTGCCCTGGAGAGCTTCATGTGCTGCCGAGCTGATTGACAAAGCATCCAACACCACCCACAGCTGGCACTGTGCATTTTTGCTGGTGGTATACATCCGCACATGCTTTGGTGTACATAAAATTTATTCCACCCTTGGACAGAAAAAAAAATTAGCAGGAACCCTGGATCTGACCTGCCTTGTTGATTGGTTTGGGGATTTGCTGGGGCAGACCTTGTTTGGATGTAGTGTCCTTCTCTCTTGAGTCTCAAAGAAGTTGGGTGTCGTAGCTACTGTGGGTAAATAGCTGTAGTTTCAGGCCATGATATTGGATCACTGCAGTATATAGAAGGCTTTATAACTGGAGTGAGAGAGATTTAAGAATATCTAAGGGATCCAGCCAAGTTCAGGGCCCAGTTGTGCAAACCCAAAGCAAGAGAGAGCTCTGCCCCAGAGAACTTACAATCCAAAGAGAGAACCCAGACACTCCTTCCTACAGATCGGGAACTGAGACACAGAGATAAGAGACTTGCCAGCAAGTCTATGGCAGAGCCTGGAATGAATCCGGCTCTCCGGAGTCCCAGTGCAGAGGCTCTCTCTCCCTCATCCCAAACACACTGGCCTGTTTTGTGTCTGCCTCTAAGGACTCAGCCCCACTGCAGCCCCTGACGCCTCCCAGCTGCCTGAGGGAACACAGCTTCATGAGATCTCAGCCCGTCAGCCCCTCCTGAGGCAGGATCAGGATGGGAAGCTGCAGCTGGCCTGCCCCCGTGGCTCGGAGCTGAGACGTCATCACCCCCCGGGGAAGCCCAAGACTCACTCTCGTGCCCCGTGAGCAGCTGAAGTTGACATCTGTGGAGCTCAGGGCTGCTGGAGGGCTTGACTGGCAGGCGCTCTGTTAGCATCACACAGTGAGTCAGTGGCTTGAAGCGCCAGCTAGACAAAGAGGTCCCAGTGGGCTCTCAGCTCAGAGCACAATCCTTTACCTGTGCTCAGCTCACCCGTGCTCTCTGCCTTCTCTTATTTCTTCTGTCACTCATCCCCTTCCTCATCCCTTTGTTCTTTCCCTCTCAGTCTGTATTGCACTGCCTGTCTTACATCCTCCTTGGATCTAGTTTGCATTTCTATTTTCCCTCTTCCACTTTCCTTGACTCATCCTCTCTTTTTTTTTTGTTTTAAATGGCCTTTCTTTGGCCTCTGTCTCTCACTCTCTCTTTCCCCTGTCCCTAAAGAGATTAAAGAAAATTATTTTTACACTCAGAGATCCTGGCAGGCTGGAATTATTGGCCAGTGCTGCCACAGAGGAGAAGGCCCATTGCAAATGTAAATGAAATTATAAGTCACTTTTACATGAATGCAGGAGAGGGAGGAGGGATAGGATGGGATGTCTGCTGGAGGATAAGAATCATCTTCCAGCGCTGTGACCACCATTCTCCAAATATGAGGCAGTAGCACAGCCACAAGCAATGTTCCCTTTGAGCTTTTCCATCCATGTGCAGGGTACATTTTGTAATGTGCACCAAGGCATGTGTGATTGTGGACCACAGGAGAAACAAGAAACCTGGCTAATCAGTGGAGTGGAATTTGAATCACACCTTAGTGGCTGCACAAGGGCCCAGCTTACAGGGAATGCTGAGCACGAGGCTCCAGCTGACCACAGCTACTTGGGGCAAGAGCTACACAGGGAAATTCCTGTGCCTAGGGCATGGAATGAAGAATCCTAATTTTATGGGGCTTCTTTATACTATGTGATTTAGCTGCTAGGTGTCCGAGTACAGAATTCCACTGAGAGTGCAGTTCCCGGTAAATAAGAGGGGCAAAGTTGGAATTCAAGCTGTACTGAAACTTTGATTTAAGTGGTAGCTATTTAACTTCCATCTCCAATTTAAGGGAGCCTGATTCAATACATTAGGAGGATGGGAATGGCCAAATTGGCAATATTTTGGTAAGTCTATTTCTAACCAGATCTGGAATGATCAAGACAGGAAAAAGGAAGCGTAAAGGTTTGGAACGTAACAGAACCTTTTTCAGATTTCAGTACAGGATTCATTTGACTTAAGTTTTAGGCTGAAGGTTCCAGAGAAGAGAGGTTTTTATTTTAGACATACTCTTTTTCTTACCTTTATTCAGTGGTTCTGCTTCCTTGATCTCTGAAATCTCAATGCAGGATGGCTAACCCACGGCTCTCGAGCAACATGTGGCTCTTAGACCTATTAAATGCAGCTCCTCCTTGGAGCCGCATGCTGGGAATTCTGTCCATAGCTCTGCGCGCACACCGCACCACTGGGGGGAGACGTGCATGCTTGTGGCAGCGAATCGCCAACACAAGTTAGAGCCGGAAGGTGGGGAGCCATTGGGAGTGCCTGTCTCCAGGGGCGGGAGAGGGCACTGAGCCACATATTATGTATTTACTTTTTTATCTCTATAGATAAAAAGAAACATATTATACATGGCTCTTTGCACTCTATCCATGGCTCTTGGCCCCCCAGCTGGTTGGCCAACCTCCCTTAAAGGAACAGAGGGGTAGCAGACAGCTCCCTTTGGCAAACTGGCCCTTTCTTATTACAAATGGTCATTAAGAGAAGCCTCTGTCCATCCTGAGTTAAAGAAGCATCTCCTGTTGTTGGCAGCAGTAATTAATTACATAACCCTGGCTTGTGGGCCAGCCACTGGAGCACAGCATGATCGTACCTGTTCTTACTTCTCACTGGTTAAATTGGCAGGAAAATGGAGACCTCTAGGGACACTCACTTGCTGCAGGGAACAGTGCTGGTAATTCAGTAATTCTCTTGGACCCAAATTCCAGCCTTCTGCCTATCTAATTACTTATCCCATTAACGAGATGATCAGCTTCCCCTCTTGTGACACCACTCAGTGGTGTTACTGGCACATAAGGGCTGCTGTGCTTCACCCAGAAGTAGCTGCAAGCCAACATGACAAAGCAATGCCTGCATTTGCAGTCCTTACAGTACTTTGAGATCCATCAGGCTGAAGGAAGCTATACAGATGGAGGTTGTTATTATTGTTATGGCTCTGGTTATGAAAGCAGAGAGAACCAGTTTTGAGAAAGGGTTGAAATAAATCACCTTTTTTACAGCAGTCAGTTGAGGAAGCTCTGCCAGAAGCAAAAGGCAGTTCTTCAACAGGAAACTGCCAAAGACCCGCTCGTGCCACAGGAGGCAGAGCCAGTAGGTGGCACTCCTCCCTCGCATCACTTATATGCCAATACACCAGCACATTAATAGCTGAGTCCTTTTGCATTCAACATACAATAGCAGCACTGGTCATTTGTGGGTGTTAAAGATCTCAAGGCATTTACTGCAAAAGCAAGGATCAGCCCAGCAGTTTCAACTGGGCACACTATTCTTCACACCCCTTCCTAAATTTCCTGTGGGCTGTTGAACAACTACAATGCTCTACCCCAGAAGTGGCTGCATTTTAGTGGCACAAGAGCGCACACATTCTCTGTTTCAGTTTCTGACACATCTCTGCTATTCCTGGCAGCACACCAATGCCCCATGCAGAGTGTGGCATTGAGGGAGAAGAGAAATCTACGATTAGTCCTCAGTGTTATGTCTATCATAAGCTTAAAAAAAATTCAAAGCAAAGTAAAATTAGCAACGATTTTGTTAGAGGACATGTGTGATCCGGGAAAACATCATCTACATCTAATGAGGATTTGGGGCCTCTCACTCTGTAGCAGTTTGCTAGCACCTTTCAGCATGAAAAAACCCCAACTGATATATTTAGAAGGGTGAAAACCACACATAAGATACAAGAGGATTCTCCTTCTGAAGTGTTTAAAGCCTATTACCCAAAATAGGTATATAATGTTGCCATTATAAATATAATTCTAACTCCTTCTGATTCTTTTCTCCCTGCTTTACTCTGAAGTGTGTAAGCTATTGTGGAACAAAGAGAGGCCACCTTTTAAACCTCATTCAATCCGGCTCCTGTTTGATGGATGTTTTCTCTCTGAAGCTCAGTTTCACATAAAAGCATCGCCAGTCGGTGGTGTAAATCTGGTTTACATCAGCTTTTATGGAAGCTGGGCCAAATCTTGATCTAAATTATTAGTTTATTGCCCAGAGTGGTTAGTTGGTAAATATTTTTTTTCTAAATGGCATTTGGAAAAATGGTATGAATTTGTCAGCAGCTGCATAGATTTAACACAGTTTTTTCAAAGAGGATTCTTGGTGTATATTGCCCTTTTGCTGCAAGCAGGAAAACCAGAGCCAGGTAAACAACAGGTTGTGTTTTGTTTTGCTTTTGGTTTGTTGGCAATGTTGGAAAAAAAGTCATTTCTGGGTGAACCAAAAACATTTTTTTCAATATGTCCAGAAAATCTAAAAGTAAAAAGTAAATAAAATAATAATATTTTTAAGTCTTTGATCAAAAAATTGTGGTTTGAATTTTAATTTTTAAAAAATTGAAATGAAAGGGGCTTTTGAAGCAACTTTTTCTTTCAAATCTAAAAAAACCCCAAAACATTCTTTCAGAGACATTGCACAAATAAATTCAAAATGATTAATTTCAATCTGTTCCCTTCCCTCCCCATACCTCTCCCTGACTGCAGTAGAACAATTCAGTGGAATTGACACCAATTCACAATGCTGTTGTATGTCACCAATTCCATGCATTTTTTGGCTAACAGAGTTTTAGTCCAAAATCTTCATGCAGCTCTAGTCCAAACAGTATTTATCATGCAATAGTAAGAAAGAACACTTTGTCTCCATGTAGGGTCTATCATAGCAGAGATGAAGCAGAACTATGCTGTAATGAGTATAGAGGAACTCTGATACTGGACACAGATCAGTCCTGGGTTCTCTCTGGCTTTCAAGGTCCCACACAAACTAACATAGCCCATGCTGCTGATTGTCAAATTGTCTCCACCAGAAGGTCTCTAAATGATTAATAGATTAATACAGTAAACCTCACAGCGAGCAGAGAAATACCGATTCTCCCTTATGTATGGAGAAGCTGGGGTAGCACAGCAAGCAGAAGTGACTTGGCTGAGGGTGCAATTTCTCCAGCAGATGAAATGATGACTTAAATCAAAATACATAGGGCAGGCATTGGATTATATCCTTGCCACGGCATTCAAGGATGCAAACAGATCTATGGATAACTCCCCATCTTTTCAGATAGACCTCTACCCACATAGCTAAGGGGGCAACTCCATTAGCTTGTAGCAGCAGTAGGTTGTACTCTAATGAACCATTCACTAGAGGATGTTATGAGATACTCTGCAAGGTCAAGCGGTAAGTTTCATTACTATTTGGAAGACAGGAGAAATAAATATCCATCCCAACTACCCAGTAAAATGCCAAAAAATACCACATTCTACTTAGCTAGAGAAAGAGATAAATTCCCAGTACAGGGATGTAAACATCTTGCCTCCCACATGGGGAATGGAATAATCCTGACCTGCAAGTACCCTAGTCCATGGGCAAAGAGCAGACTTTAGTACTTTCTTACACCTGCCTGTGAGTAACTGGTACTGCTGCCCACTTCAGAACAGGATACTGAGCTAAATGCATCACACAACTACCCCCTGCCAGAGCTTCAAAAGTGCCATCAGCCTGAGCTGTGGCAGGCCAGAGGTACAGGGCACACCCTGATCCCATCCATCACACACTGCATTGCCTTGCTCTCAGATGCACGGAAGTGCCGCTTTGCAGACAGAGATGAGCTACAGCAGACAGGCTCAATGACCTGCAGGCTGGACCTGAATCAGCAACTAAGACCCCTGTCTGCAGGCACCTGCATTTTCCCAGGAGTCAAATGCTATTCAGCCAGCCTCCCTCTGGTCTCTTCCTCCTCGCCATTTAAATGCCAGCAAAGCCTTTGAAAAGCAATACTCCCTCAGCTGCCTGTAGCAAACACATCCCCCCTCTTTCCCACCCACATGTGCTGAATCAGCTGTTCCAGAGGCAGGATTTCCTATCAGTGACTGACAGTCAATGCTGCCTCCAGCAATGATGGTTGAGCAGACAGAGGAGGCTGGCAAGCACAGTGAAGTAATGAACCTCACTTAAACTGGAGCCTACCCTGGCTCCTGGTCCTACACAGTGTTCCTGTTTAATTTCTAGCCTTCTAGCAGCTTGCCAGTACAGGCTCTGCTGTTGTCATTCTCATGCCATCAGAACAGCGCTTTGGCTATCTAGCACTCCTTCCCTAGTGTCCCTGCCAGAGGGAGGAGACATAGAGGGAGGCTGCTGCCTGTTAGAAGTTCTTGCTGTTCTTGGTTTGTTCAGGTCTCTAACTAACACAGCTTCTGCTGTCAACTGTCACCTTGCCGGCCTCTTCCATCACTTTGCAGGTTACCACATTAGGCACACAGCAGATCAGGAGACAGCAATTATCCCTTATAAATGGGGAAATCGAGGCACAACTCCAGGCCCTGACCTGCCTGACAGCACAGCAGTCCCTGTCCAAATCAGCAGCTCCATCTTCCTGATCTCACCATTCCACCACAGTGACCAAAGAAAATGCAGTTTCATCATCAACAAGAATACTCCACAATGCCGCCGCCCTGTCCACACAGCATACTCAGTACCTTAATGACAGCCATCGGGTGTAATCTCCCCTTTGGCTCTCAGAGTTTGCCTGCCTACTTGTCCCTCATCCCAATAATCAATACTGATTTCTTTGCCTGCCTGCCTTACTGCCCCCATTTGCACATCTGTTTTCCCATTTTGCAAGGAGATTGGGGTTACAACACAAGCCCTTGTTTTAGCCCAGTGCAGGGTAATTATCTGGCCCCATTGGTGAATCACAGCGCAGAGCAGACACTGAAATGTCAGTGAGCTTTGCTCCCACCTTTGTGCAGACAAGCACTTTGATTTATCATTGCAGAGCACAGCAACTGCGAGTTACTGAGCTACTGGAGAAACCCAGGCTTGGAAGCAATATGCCCCCCTACAGATCTGCCAGCTGGCAGCCAGGTATATGGTGTAACCAGCTGTTATCCCTGCAGCTCATGCCCCACAGGGCTCTCGGCCTTTGCCTGGGGGTGGGCCATCCAGGGCAGAACTCCTCTTCCTTTCTTGGCTTTTTGGGGTATTGTTGTGGTGAGAAAACAACTCCCAGAAGATAATCAGGACAAAGAGACCAGAGAGTGGAACTCCTGCTGGGGGAGCATGGCAGCCCTGGGCCCTGAGGGGGAGAAGCTCTTTCCCCTTTATCTCCATCCCTGATGCCCTGGCACCCTCCCCACCCAGATAGGAGTGAGATGGGTGACCAGCACTCACCTCTTCTTCCTGGCAGCAGAGCAAAGACTCTCCCTCTTTATCTCCCCCTGTTGGAGGGTGTAACTGGCTGGCCTGCACCTGACAGACTTCCCCAGGCCTGCTAACAACACGGCTCATGCCTGGGGTGGCCGGAGTGGAGCTCTTACTAGCAGCAGCTTCCTCTTCCCAAGGGGCCTCACAGGCAGTCTGAAGTGCTGAAGCAGTTGACCGCATCCCAGGGAGAGGCAGAGCCCAGCCGGGTCAGATTGGAAAGGCTACAGGTGGCTAATCAGCAGCAGCTCCCAAGAGCAGAGGTCACTAAAACAGGGACCGTGTCCTTGTCGCAGACAGAAGCAGCCCTTTGGCTAAATGTGTCTTGGCTTCCAGAGCACACAGACTCCCCACTCTGTCTTTGCCTCACCCAAAACTCCCCCCACTTCTAAGCAAGAAGCCCCCTCCCTGAAGGTGGCTCTGACAGCTGGGCCATAGGGAAGATAACAGTCTACTGCTATTCGCAGCTAATGGAGTTATCCCTTTAGCTCAAGCACTAGAGGTCTCATCTGTGGTGGTTGTACTCATGACCCATGCAGAGCTTTGTATTTGGACCAACCTCTCATGCAAACCTTGGGATTCTTTACAGCCCAGAACCCTTAACTCCAGTATTCATCCTTTCCCGAGAGGGCAGAGAGGCCCCATTGTTAGAAAAGAACCCCTCCTCCACTCACACACCACCAAGTCGATGACAGCCACTGGGTGACCAGCGCTGCATGACCTGCTGTGAGAGAGAGGCTTCCTGCTCCCCCTGCCCCCAATTAGCAGAACAGACGACGTGGAACGTGCCCTTGACACCCATGTGATCTAATGATAATAACTGGGTTTCAAATATTTATTACAAAGGCTGTTAATAAATATTTAATGAATGCCCACGCTTTCTTCTCTCCCCCTTGGCCTCCAGCTTTGGGGGCTTAATTGGCCTTAATGAGGATAAGAATTGCTCTGATAAGTTGCTTCCTCGGAAAAGCAGAGGAGGTAAGAGAGGGGCCATCCTGACACGTCAGCCAGGAGCAGCCGAGTGCCTGGTGGGGCTTTGGCGAGTGGGCACCAAACTTGGCAGCACAGCGGAAAATGGCGGTCAGGCAGGAGGCAGGAGACAATTCTGGCCAGTAGGCAAGCAGGTTGGAAGGCAGTGCGGCCTAGTGATTAGGGCACTGAGCTGTATCTCAGGAGAGCAGATGTGAGGTAATCTCCTTCCACCACTGACCTGCTGTGTGACCTTGGGCAAGTCACAGCCCTGCTTTGTGTCTTAGTTTCTCCTCCCAGTTTTCCTCCCTCCGTTTGCATTGTAAGCTCTGTTGAGCAAGTGCTTTCTTTCACAATGTGGTTACACATTGCCTAAGTACACTGGGATACAACTCACTTCAGGAACTCCCATGCTGCTAATAATAATGTGGCTAATTTAATTTCTTTACTCTTCTTTGGCGCTGCTCCAGAGCCTGTTATCCAGCAATCTCACAGTGCTTTACAAGCACTAATTTAGCCCCATGACAAGCCCAAGAGATAGCTAAAGTTTGGAATGGAATCCCCTTTCCCATCATTGTTGTCCTGCGGGCAGTTCTGGGGTGAAACTCAGCAGCTGTTTAACAGCACACATCACCACTGACTGCACGACAGTTTATTTTTCTTTAGTATTAGTGATTGGTTTCTGGGGAGACAGGCAGTTCCCAGTATTCAGACATGTTTTTAAGATAATGGCCCAAAGCTAAAATTAGGAACAGAAGAAGAATCCTGTGGCCACTTTTGGGCAGGACGAGTATAATTACCCAGCTAGGAATTTGGCCAAGGCAGCATGGGTAACATTCTCATTTTATGTAAAGCGCCAGGAATGTTTTAAAGCTCATAAGCAGTTAGGGCTTTGTTTTATACAGTTCATCTGACTGCCAGCACAGCTGCCCACAGGAGCATGCTGGGGAATTGATTTAGAGTCAACTCAGTGGGAAAATGCACCTATTAAGGACCAGATCCTGCAAAAGCGCTTCTAATTTTTACGCGCTGTGAACGTGTCTTTGCTGGATCAGCATCTAAGGCCCGGATCCACCGCGGAATGTGGGCTCCTATCTCAAGTTGTTTTCATTGGCACTTAAGTAACCAGATACCTTTGAGGACCTAGGCCTAACTCACTAACGCCACCCTCTGTACCACTGACATGCCATTGGTGGGATCGCCTGCCTGAATAGCCACCTGGCCTAACCCTACTTGGATCACAGCCTAAGCCATTACGATTCCCCTATTTCCGTTCTGTTGATGCTTGTGTAGCTCCCCCAGTCCCTCTGTAGCTCCCCCAGTCCCTGCTCGGCCTGGGCAGCCACAGCACAGAGATCACACCAACCTCCTACAGGAAGGGGCTTGACTCTCCATTTGGCTAGATTCTTAAATAGCTCCTCCCCATCTCCCAGGCCTTCACAGAGGAAGAGGTATAATCCTGATGAAAGGGAGAGCGGTATTATTCCTGTTTCATAGCAGGACTCATTGAGGCACAGACAGACTGTGCTAGACAGTCATAGACTCACATAATAGTAGAACTGGAAGGGACCTTAAGAGGTTATCAAGTCCAGTTCCCTGCCCTCATAACAGAGCCAGACCCCATTTAGATCATCCCTGACAGGTGTTTGTCTAACCTGCTCTTACAAATCTCCGATGATGGGGATCCCACAACCTCCCTAGGCACGTTAGTCCAGCACTTAACCACCCTGCAGTTAGTAAGATTTCCCTAACGTCCAGCCTAAACCTCCCTTGCAGCAATTTAAGCCCATTGCTTCTTGTCCTGTCGTCAGAGGTTAAGGAGAATATTTTTTCTCCCTCCTCCGTATAACAACGTTTTAGGTACTTGAAAGCTCTTATTATGTACCCTCTCAGCCTTCTCTTTTCCAGACTGAACAAAGCAAGTTCCAACAAGTTTCCCTCATAGGTCATGTTTTCTAGACCTTCAGTTATTTTGTGGGTCTTCTTTGGACCTTCTCCAAATCTTTCCTGATATGTGGTGCCCAGAACTGGACATAATACTGCAATCTATGTCTAATCAACATCACACAGGGACTTAAACTAGGTGCCCTGAGCCCCAAGCCACAGCAAGATCTTCACCTACATCCAGGGAGCAGAATCCGTGTGATCACCTCCCCTAATACAGGGGGATTTGGGACTCTCTTCCATTTACAAGACTGTCCTTTGGCCAGCATCCTCATTCATATCTCCCACATGGCACTGCTGCTGGTCGGGCCTCTGCACAGAGCAGATCAGCCTGGCAGTGAACTTTAAACAAACCCAGCTCTGAGGCACGAGCACACAGAACAGGGACAGCTCAGCCCTCATCCTCACTGCGGAGGAGAGAAGGTGAAAACAAGGAGAAAAAAAGATGAGTATCTCCTGGCACTTCACTCCAGCTGAGAACAGCAGAGACCATTTCAAATGGAGCTGGGTTTGGGCTCTCTTGTGCATCTATGTGCTCAAGGTCTTGGATCAATATGCAGAGGCCTAGCAGCTTTATGGAACAGGCCTGGAGCTTTACACAGAACAAAACTAAATGCACTTCCACACAGGTACTGGAATGAGAGGTCCAAGGGTGGGGGTGGGGGGTGCTGACATACCCCTAGCTTGAGTAGTAACAACTCCAACTACATGGTTTCCACCCCCATTATAAAAATTGTCCCAGCACCATTGTATCTCCATAGTCTTGCCTCAGCAGTCCTCTGGGGTTGCTAAAAGCCTGGGTATTCAATGGGGCAGGAAGGGAGCTGGCTCCACTTTGGTTATTCCAAAGTCCCGGTGAAGATCCTGGAGCACCTCCTATTGGATGGGATAAGCCCACCGATCCGTGGCAGATCCCAGCTGCCTCTGGTGAACATATGAGATGTACAGTCCTGTTCCACAACTTTCCTTCTTCGTAGGTGGAACTGAAGCTTATTACCAACTCTTGGCTGGCTTGGCTGCCTCAGCAAACAGAAACCAGGTTTCTCTCTTCCTGGGTATTTATTATTTTATGCAGACATAGAAGACAATTAGAGGCTGAAGAATCAGCAGTGCTCGGGGCAGTGCTTTCATGTGCACTCTCCTCGGGGACTCTCGGGAAGATTATTTCCACTTTAAGCATCCTCTTCTCAGCTAAAAAGCACAGTTGCATCCCGCTCACACCCACAACCAGGAAAACCAAATGGGATGTGCAACAAGAGCCACAAAAGAGGCAGCCTTTCCCTTGGTCATTCACAGCATTTTAATAGGATTGAAGTTTGCGTTTCTCACTCCTCAGTTTCATTTATCCATTTAAAACCCAAAACTTTCTGCACATGGGTCGAAAGGAGATGCGTGAAGGAGTGCGAGAGACCCAGTAATAGAGATTGCAGAGAGAAATTGCACTAGTGAGTGTACAAACACGGGCTGCTTGGAGAGATGGAGACACACCCAGGGCTTGTCTACACAGATGTTAAAAGCCCTTAATAGCTAGCCTAAGTCATCTGACTTGAGCTCAAGGGGCTGTTAAATTGCTGCGTAGATTACCCTGCTAGGGTGGAGGGTCCCAGAACTTGGGCTCTGTCCTCACCACAGTTTTTAGCCTCGTAAGTCTGAATCAGAGGTCATGCCATAGATCCTTTGTGCCAGAGTAGATGTGCCCACAGATGCATTCAGGGAGAGACTGTGCAAAGCACCTATATGAGAGGGCTTTTGCTGACAAAACCCATGGAGCATCTACACACAAAATGTGTTTTGTCGACAGTCTGTTGACAAAACTTGGCACTTCCACTGACTCTGTTCTGCCCCTTCAGTATGAGGAAGAAAGCCTTTGTCCACAGTTTCTGTTGACACACGAGCCGTGTAGATGCTCCGGGGGCCCTCAGTTGACAGTCAGGGCTTCCGGGTCACCGAGCAGCTCTGTTTGCTGACATTCCAGATGGACGTTCTGTCAAGAGAGCGGCCGGGCAGTCTGGCTGCTCTCTGTCAATAGAACGGATTGCTTTTTTTATCCACACACTCTGTCGACAGACGATTTGTCAGAAGATCTCTTCCGACAGTAACTTCTGTTGACAGATTGCTGCGTGTAGATATAGCCATGAAGAAAGTGTCAGCTGGGGGAAGTTTGGAAACACCCATACACTCGCTGCTGAAAGAGGTTTTGGAACACACATCTTCAGGCAAAAGCTGTGTGAAATACACTCCAGGCAGCCTCGGAAGGTCTCATGTACCTCCCTGGTGGGAGGTTTTGAAACACATTCTCAGACACTACTGGGAAAGGGCATATTGAAGCTCTTCCCCTCTCCAACCCCTCTCCCCACACTTCATACTCGCAGCTCCATCACTGTCTTAGATTTCCTTGCTTCCAGACTCTGTTGTTCCCTGGTTCTGGGAGGGTCAGCATTTTGTACTGTGATCTCTCTGTCCCACATTAATTTCCCTGGCCTGGCAAAACCCAAAAGGAACAACAAACAATAGGAGTTCATCTCCATCTCTTCTGCACCAGCTGGCCTGAGCAACTGCAACGTTGTTATCCTGCTGAAGCACCAAATGGAACTGTGTGGAACCCTGCATATTTATCAGATCCTCTTAAAGAAAATCTGGCTGGCACAGCCAGGAGGAGTCAATATTTTTATGCCAGCTGAAACACTGAATTAGCTCAAGATCACAGAGAATTCCTCTTTCTAATTTACTGTTAATGAACATTAAATTTTGATGAACAGCAGAGAGAAAATTTTGAAAAATACCCTTTTCCAACCAGCTTTTGAGTCTAGATTTGTGCAAAGTCATATAAATACATTCCAGGGCATGCCCCTTCTTTCCAAGACCCACACCTACTTCATTTCAGTCCCACCTATTCTGTCAGACCTCTCTTCCTGCAACAGCTCACAGCTTGTGGCAGCTGCATGGTCCAAATTACAACTTCACACTTCTTTTTCAATTTAGATTCTTTTAAATTCTATGTGCATCACCACTGAGCTTAATGGGCTTGAAATACAACATTCAGAGCAAGATCCTCAGGCCAGAATTGAAACGTCCACGAAGTTTCAGGGTGCTTGGATTTCAGATTGCAGTGGTGGAGTGAAAGAAAACCCTAACTTGTGTAATTTTGAGTTTCCAATGGGAGTTCTTCCATTGTCTTCAAGAGGGATAAGAACAGGCCTATAGATACTTGGTTCCATCATTAATGGTTATGATAGGAGGTCAAGCAGTTGGAATGAAGAACTTGAAACAAGAACTCCTAGGTATTAATTAGAGCTATGTAGACAATACATTTCCACTCTCCTGGAAACTCAGTAAATTTGACTTTTTTTCCTGTGGGGAGGAAAGAGAGAGAGAGAGAAGCAATCCTTTAGAACCTTTTAGTTAGTCTCATGGCACCATGTAGGAAGGCTTTAAGGTGCTCCAGGACTGTTTGTTTATAGTGAAAATGAGTAACAAAGTGGTTAGAAAAGTTTCCAATGGAATAGTTTTGCATCGGAAAATGCTGATTCAACAAAATCAAAGCATTGCACCAGACTATATCAATTTTATCAAAATTTTCTTGGAAAATTGCCCAAATGTTCTATTTTGACTCCTATAGTTAAAGTTGAAAAAGTTGAAGTGAAACACCTCTACCATATTGAAACACAATTTTTCTGGTATGTTGCATTTCATGAAAAATTCAGGGATTTTGACTTTTCATTCAGATTTGAAAAGAAACCAAATTTCAAAGTCTTGGAATTTCCCACGGGATGGAAATTGTGAACTTCAACCAACTTCATTCATTAGTGATAATGGAAATCAAGGTCTCTGTCTGTCATGTGACTGAGACATGGGCAGTCAGGACTAGTGGTTGATGTAGGAGTCAAATCTCCTGGTCAGAGCAAGAGCCATAGACAGGAATCAGTGGCCCAGGCTGAACTGGCATCAGAGGACTGAGAACTGGAGCTGAGGGTCAAAACTGATGGGCTGGAACAAGGCAGGAGTCGAGCAGACAAAGGAACTACCACAAATGTAGGAAAATAGTTGGTGCAGCCACTATCTGCTGTTTGATGAGCTGGCCTGCTGATCCTTCCAGTTAGGTGGTGAAGCCCATCTGGCAACTTACTACAGACCCACTGAGCTTCTTACGATGCCCAGATACTGTCTCCACTGCACATCCCAATACCTGGCATTGCCTGGAAAGATCTATAGTCTAACAGCCAAATCCAGCAGCTTCCTGGCTCTATCTGTCTACATATTGTCTCCTGAAAAACGGAGCTCACCCTGTAGCCCAGACAACTTCAGCAGAAACAGAGAGTACTCAGGATACTGCAGGAGGGGCTCAGTACCACACAGGATCAAATGGCATAGACAGGGAACTACAGTGAGGCCTCAGATAGATGAGATTATTGGAAGGCAGGTCTTATCAGCTTGGATCCCTGCTGCTTTTCTGAACTCTTTCTCAGCTGTAGGCAGCCCCTCGGGGCTGTCGTGTTTCCATCTCAGAGGGTTAATGACAGGTCACCTTGAAGCAAATGGGAAGAGGTCGGTGCTGGTTTTTTTTTTTCGTGGCTGGCGGACATGATTGAAATTTTCTGCCAGTGAAGCAAGATAATTATCTTAACAAGATACTTTTTTGTGCATGTGTCTGGGGGGAGGGGAGGGAGAGTATCTTCATTTTATAAACTGCATTTAGATTCTAATCTTACAGCAAACAAGCTTGGGCATCTAAAAATAAGGTATTATGGAGAAATCAATATTGATTATTAGGAGCAAAAATGCTGTGTATGAGGCAGTGAATGCCCTTTTAAGATCCAGGGGAAAATATGATGCCTAAACACTAATAAAACAGAACAACATTGTTGATAAGATACAATAGTTTAGTCACTGAGTCACAAGAATGTTTGGGTGAAATTTATAGCATGGCTTGAGCACTGTCCTATAAACAAACACAAACCAATGGAAGGACATTTCCAGGAGCTCAGGGGCGAACAGAAATGCAGCCTTTGAAATCTGCAGCACCTAAAGTCTTATTCAGGAATTCTCAGGGGGTCTGAACCCCAGACTTTGAGCTCCATGGTAGAGCGTGCCCTGCCTTGAGCCAAAGGAATAACACCATCGGCTGGCAGCAGCAGTAGTCTACTATCCCTGATGTGGGCTAACGGTAGGAGATATCACATTACATCACGTCACATCACGCACACGCACTACAGATGCGTTACATCTATCGAGCCAGATGCAAAAGTGATGAGCCAAACCGTCCTTACTGTCATCTGACTGCTTTAACTCAAGGGAGATGCAGCTTCTGACATCCCAGTCTTCCAATATTCCCCATCCCTTAGAGGACAGTTCTCTTTGCAGTCTGACTGTCCCATGCAGATATTGGGTGATTGCTGTAGTCAAGCTGGTCCCAGAATACTAGAGACCAGGTATGGGAGGTAATACCTTTTATTGACCCAAGTGCCATTGGTCTGAATCTTGCTTCACAGAGTTCCATGTAGGTGCATCCTAAGAGATACAGCAGAATTCTAAGCCCCTTTTACTCCCGCGAGCAGTGGAGGAATGGAGAGTCCTCCGCCTGCTCCCGACACTCATTACACTTGTATCAATGGCCTTCCACCTCCTCGTTATGCTGCGAAGATTCAAAGGCACAGACCTTTGCAGCACAAGCGAATGGGTTTTGTCACTATTCAGCGTGTTACAGGAGAAAGCATAATACATTCTGGCAGTCAATCGAATATGACATGATAATGAATGTTAACATCATGTGCGCCCCTTTGCCAACAGAGGGGAAAGTCATGTTAGATTACAGCTAAACACGGCGGCGGTGTGAATTCCATTTGCCTGCCGCTCTCTCTCGCCTCCTCTGCCGCTCTCCCCGCTCAGCGTTTACTCACTTATCAGCATGGAGATACCATCACTGCTGCCAGGGAATCAGAAACCCAGCACCCAACTGCAGACAACCATTAGTGTTTGCTGAGCTGCTTTCTGGTGGGCCACCGGGAGCTCCAAGGAAAGAAGAGATGGGCCAGAATCTGAACCTTGCAGAAGGGGAAGGATGGGGAGTTGAGCCCCTGATTTTGGTCTGGGTTGGAGCCACAGCCAGGAAAGATCTATCAGGGCTGAAAAGCATGAAAGGAATTTTCCTCAGTGCCCCTTGCCACTTCTCTGATAAATCAGTGTTCCCGTACACCACAGGAATGGCCCTAAACTGGAGTACACTAGGCTGCCAGGACTGCACAAGAGGCTATTACTGCAGGATGCTGTAAGGCAGTGTCTCTTAAACCTTTTGAGGCCACGGAACACCAAACAACAATACTTTTGGTGCGCAACACCTGTGAAAATTTTCTTCAAAAAATTATTGTCAGACCAAGAAAACCCAAACAGCAACACACAAAGCGAAACCAAAAAGACCTCATTTAATCAGGTGTCACAGCCACAAAGAGGTAACATTGCATCTGGGTTTTGTAACAGAATATATAGACCATCCGTGTGGTTTTCCAAATGCTTGTGGCACATCTGTGGGTCGTTCACGGAACCCCAGGGTGCCACGGAACACAGTTTAAGAAACCGCTGCAAGGTAGCATTCATAGCCAGTCCAGCCGGCTCTCTCCTCCTGGATGTCACCACACCTGGGCCTGACTAGTTTTGCAGCAGTGAAGAAAGCGTGGGAAAGTGATCTTATCTTTCTCCCTTAACAGAAAGTGCCTGTGTACCAAAATAAGCACTCACCCTGAAAAGATGGCAGTGAGAGAGAAGCCCTAGGGAGCCAAGAGCAACTGCATAAGCTATGGAACACGGATGGTTCATGGACTGATCTGAATAATATGCTCTGTTATTGGGGAGCTAGAAGGACTCCCAGGTTCAAATCCCTCTGGTAAAATACGCTCCACACTGTATTGTTGATTTGTTTCTCTTCAAGCAATAAAGGAGAAAAGACTGCAAGAAAGGCCTTCTACCTGCTTACAACCATACATGCTGCATGTCACACTCCAGCTTGCAGAGCAGCTGTGGCATGCCCCCTGATCCTACTTCAGAGACCCACCAAACAACCTTGTCTCAATGCAGAGTTGCACGATTTCCACAGCAAAGGCCCAGCAACAGAGCCAACAGGCCCTCAAAACCTCACTGGGGTCTGACAGTGCACAACCCAGCTCTGAACATTTCCATCCAGCAGCGAGATTGAAATCCCAGCCCAGATCTGAATGTGCAACCAACACTACCTACCTGTAGAATGAGTCAGTCAATCTCCCGGCCCTGACCCTACACTCCGGGATGCTTGAAACATGGCAGCTGGAGCCCATCTCTCCAAAAAAATGAAGTGAGGGCTGAAGAGGCATTTAATGTTGGCAGCTTTCTTCAGTCCCATCCCAGCCACCACTTGCAACTCTGTGACAGCCCAAGGCTCCACACATGTCCCTTTGCACCTGTGCAGTGCAGGGCTGTGGCAGGAGGCGGTGGGGGGAGGTTGCTGGGCTGTTCAATGCTGGAGACAGGCATCTCTGTGTTCAGCCTGCCAGCCACACCTGTGCTTGCTTTATTTATCACTGTCTCGTTCTGGCCTCCTGCAGTTATATTTAGGGTCTGTTAAAGAGGCAGCTGAGAGGATAAAACAAACAGCCGCAATCAAGTGGCCGCAATGCAAGCGCTTTTCCAGGCTCTGAGGTGATGAGGCTCAGCTCTTACTGAGCCAGGAGGTTGCTTCAAAGGATCACACTCCACACTCCCAATGAGACACTCCAGTGCGGAAGCCGTGGGCCCGATTCTGACTGCGCTCACCCTGTGCAAACCAGGCAGTGTTCTGCCCTCAGGACAGTTTAAAAGTCAGAGTAGTGAGAGCAGCATCAGGTCCTAATTGACTCCTAGCAGCTGCAGAGCTGCTCCTGGTGTACCTTGGTGCCTTACAGAGCTTGTAATGGTTTAAAAATCAGATCCAATGCCCACTGAGGTGAACAGAAAGAGGGCCCCAACTGCAAAGAGCTTTGGCTCAGGCCCTGAGAAAGGGCGAAATCGGCCTGATCTGTCATCTGAAAGGGGTAGAGTGAGACCCTCCAAAACTGTGACTGCATTAGGTCCTGCAAGCTCAGCAGAGCTGTGCTGGAGCAGCAGGTGGTGAGACGGGAGATGGCCACAGGGAAAGAGGTGTAGCAGATCGCAGAAGCTCCTGTTCTAAACCAGGGTTGGGGGAAGCTTTTCTCGGTCAGGGGCCATTGAACCACAGAAAAATCAGTTGGGGGCCACACACAAGCAAAAAACCAACAGTAACCTCCCTTCCCTGCAAATAAAACCTCATACCTCACCACTCACCTGCTTCCCATGCACTCAAGGTGAGCTGCAAAGAATAATCCCACCCATCACTCATCCTGAACTCAGCACGTCACTCTCCAGCCCTAGGGAGGGGAAAGGGTGCTGAGGCCTGGGGTCACACCCTGCAGCAGGGTGTGGTGGCTCTCACACTACAGCCCTGTGGCTAGCGGGTTTCAGCTCCCGGTGCGGGGACTTGCCTCAGGTTGGGGCAGGGTCTGACCCACGAGCAATAACTTCTCCACTCCTGTTCTAAACTTCCCCCCGTCTGCCGTTTGTTCCTCCACTAATTCCCTCCCGCATCCTAGCTGCAACTTCCCCACTTGTACAGCAGTGTAAGGTGGTAGCGTGCGGGCACAAGTCACAGACCATGACCCCATTGCTCAAGCCACGAGTCCTAGCACAGAGCTCAGTGACAGGCCCATCTCTAACAGCTCACAGTCTTCAATGCAAGCCAAGAGACGACAGGCGGAAACAGGAGACAGCAAGTTCATCCAAACCCCACTCAACGTCCATTGAGATTCCAGCGCTCATATACATGGGGAAATCTACCTGCCAACCCCGCCCACGGCCACTCTGGTTCCAGAATGAAAGCACCCACATGACGAATATAGCAGTGTAATTAGATGGATATCATTATACTGGTAAGTTCCCTGAGGCAGGCAAGCCCTGAGGTTGGCTGGTGAGAAGTCTTCTCTGCTGGGGTCTCCTCCTGCTTCCCCATCGTTAGCATTCGCTCTTCCTGCCGATTTTGCACCCCATCTGGGTTATTTGCTTGGTGTCTTTGCAGGGCTTGTAGCCAGGGCAGGGCCCAGGCCCAGCAGTACTGATAAAGCCACCGCCTGCCTCTCAGAAAGCACTTGTCACGAGCAGACCCTTTAGAGTAGCTGTCCTCAGATGCCCTCCAGCCTTCTCCAGACCCGCTCAAGCCTCAAAGGCAAGACATAGAAGAGACTGTCCTGCCCCTTTCCCCAGGAGCACATCTACTGGGCTGCCCGCTGTGGAGCAGCTGCTGCCTCTCAGACGTCTGTGTTTGGGGACGGCCCAAGCCAGATGTGCTGTGTTCTGCCAGCTGCTCCTTCCTCTTGTTTTTATGGAGCGATAAATTTGCAAGATAACTAGAGATGGGCCTGAAGCAAAACCCCAGCCCCGGAGGGCCTGAACTCTGCTGGTACACCAGCCGATACCGTCACTCCCCACTCCATCTGCCAGACAGCTGACTGCTGGGGGCACCCTACAGGGGCCAGTTAATAAACTGTCATGGGCAGCTCACTCATGGCACTGCAGGCACATTGATTGTGTGGCAGGTCCGTGCCAGAGACATGCGGGTCACACAGCAGATGTGCCCTTAACGCTGACCTTTGTGCATACATTCCAATACAGCGCTGGAGCCAGGACAGTCAGCGCATCCCAGAAGGACACTTTGTCTCTGCAGTGTTCCACAGATCTCACAGTGGTGCTGTCTTGGGCTCCCACCAGCATACTCTGGCGCATGGGGTGGGTCTGACCAGCTGCACTCCTCCATTGCTGGGTAGGGACCAGGCCTGCCCAGGCCTGCCTCAGCCTGTAGTAGTGACCCTGCTGAGCAGCAAGAGGTCCAGGGCTCACTCTGGGCTTGTCTCCTGCTTTCCAAAGGAGGTGGCATGTCCCTCCCTCTTCAAAAACCGAGACCCGGATGGCCAGGTCTATGGTCCGAAGTTACGGTGGTGGAAGTCAGGCCTAGGGGTCAGTCAGGTGGCAGTTGAGCCAGGAACTGGAGCCAGAGGTTAGAATCAGCATCTGGAGTCACTCGGGGTCAGAGCAAGGCAAGCAGAGGGGAGGAGCTCATCCGGAGCTGCAGCTCGGGGAGATTTTCCCCACTCTCTGTCAGGAAAGAGATCCTTACCATGAAGCCACACTGAGCCATTGTACTGCCTGTGAGGCTGAAATAGCTGCCCGGGGAGTCACCAGACCAGCCCCTTGCATGTGGATTGGCTGGAACCCAGCACTGGAACCATCTATCACCATACGTGGCTGAACCAGCTGCTAGATGGGGGATGACTGAACACCTCAGACCCTGCAGCAGATGTACTGTTGGCCCTGCACCAGACTGGGCACCTGAGTGCTCCATTTGACCCGGGGCTCCTCTTCAGTGCCATCCTGGGAGATGCTTAGCACCACATCCGTGTCTAAAGACAGATTAGCTCCTCCCATAAGCCCATACACTTCAGTGCTACAGGACAGACAACAGAAGGGCTGGGTGTCCCGGAGGCTAGTTAATCAGGCAGTGAGGATGAGGGTAGAGTGATTCTTTAGGGAGCAAAGCTGAAGGGACGTGGATGTTCTGGACATGCACATCCCGCCCTGCCGATGTGGGGAGGTGGGATTGGGGCAGTTGCCCTGGGGCCAATCGTTCTTCTGATCTTTTTCATCCATGTGCAAATGTTTTTCATCCATTATGTGGAATACATTTTTATGTGCACCAGGCCTTGTGCATTGTGCACCACCAGCAGAAACTAAAAACCTTGCTGTGGCCACCCTGCTAGTCAACTGGGCGACATCTGACGCTCTCCTGAGTGGCTGCAGGAATGCACGGCTTACAAAGGAATGCTGCCCTGGGCCCTGCAGCTCAAAGGAGCCCAGGTTTCCAGCTGCCAGAGCCTCAGCCCCATTTAACTTATCACCAGAGCGCCACTCCATGAGCTCCCTGCAACTCTGACGGCAGGGTGGGGAGAACCAGCATCGCGGTCTGGGCAGTGCTGAGAGCTGGCTTCCCTGACCCCACCCCTTCCTCACAAGGCTTCGTCTCTTCTGGAGGTGTGGAGCTGCCCATCCACCTGGCCTGGGGCGGAGGAAAGCTGTCAGCCGCCTGTGCGAGTCCTGTTCTTCCCATGTGCACTCATACACACCCACGTGTGTGCACAAACATATCCCGGTCCCCCGGCAATGTCCAGAGAGACACCCCTGCTGCACCCCTTCATATACCCACTGCCCCGCTTTGAGACTTGCCACACTGTGGGCTACCCCACGGGTGCAGAAGATGAAGTGTTACTCCAGCCACCCTCAGGATACGCATGACAGCCTGCTGCCTGCCTGCCAGGCCAGCCGTGGAACCCACCTGCCCTTGCCGGCTCAGCGGGTGCGAAGGGGCCGCCTTGGAATATAAATGGCCTCGTTCACTTAGCAGGAGGCAGGTAATTTCTTTTGTCCCCACTGATGCATTATTGATTGTGATGAATGTCAGAGCAGGAGCCTGTTCCAAAAGCCATTAAACAATCATTTCATCTCCGGAGGGTAATTGATGGCCAGGGGAGCAGGGCTGCCAGTTCCAGGGCGGTGGCGAGGAGAAGGTTTGTGTTTGGGTGCGGACAGGGGGAGTGCTGGGGAAACATCATGACTTATTCATCACCGATCGGGAACACTTCTCACGAGGAAAGCACTGGAAGGCAGAGGCTGACCTCTGGCAGTCACAGCTACGCTTGGGCCGGGCAATACACATCAGCCATGCCCTGCAGGGCCGCCCGGGGGCTCCAAACCTGTGCACCACTCAGCTCTGCTGAGGCACATCAGGCCTGCCCTGTAGCTGCCCTCCTTATTCCAGCCTGCACACGGAATTGCTGTTCAGATGCATCTTGTACCCTAGGCTTCTGCTCTCGCTGTTCCATTAACGCACCTCACGCCTGACCGGCAGTAACCTTGCTCTGCTGGCCCTTTCTTAGTCCCCTTGCATGGCTCTGCCAGAGCACTTTGTTCCTGACCTGGAGTACCAATTCCACTGCTCTCCCACTCCTGTCCTTTGCGCTCCACGCTGCTCTGCTAATGCCTCTCCCACCTGAGCTATAAGTCGGTTCTTGGCTTCCCCCTAGCGGAGACTGACCACCAGTGCCAAACTGGGTGGTATTTATGATCATCCCCATTTATTAGTTGCACAGCAGGGGTCCCAGCAGCCCCAGTCATCCCCCAGTGCTAGGTGCTGTACAAGTGCAGGACACAGTGCTGCTCCGTCCGCCAAGGAGTTTACAAGCCAAACGAAGGACTGAGATGACGTTTAAGCATTAGACACCCACGTTTTCAAAACTGGCCTCTCATTTGGATAGCTCTGTTTTTGGGTGTTTGGCTTGGGGTGCGATGCTCTTCACAGGTGCGGAGCACCAATTTCCCCCATGGGCAGAATAAATTTTGTTACGTGCACCAAGCCATGTGTATGTGTGCACCACCAATAAAAACTTGTGCTGCCAGTCACGGTCAGACGTAGGCACACTGCTTATCAGCCGGGCAGCACCTGAATCTCTCCTGGGAACGCTGCTGAGCACCCACAGATTCCACTGGTTTCAATGACAGTCACTGGTGCTCAGCACCTCTGTAAAAACACCCAAGGTCCCAAAATTTGAGTCACCCAAATCAGAGACCACTGGATACCATCAATTAGATTTGAGCCCAGGACTCAAAAGTTACAGCTAGTGAATGATCCCCAGAGCAGCCCCTTTAAATGAGAAGATCTAAAACAAACTGACCAAGTTCAGTGCTTGAACGCTGAAGTAGCCATATTAACCCTCAGCTACTGCCTGTTTTGGATTGAACAGCCGGAGTCAGAGCCACGGTTCACCACGTATATTGCAGTCATGCCCAGGCTGTGCTAGAGGCTGCTGAGAGCTGCCTGCCCTGAAAATAATTTACTGTGTAATTTCAGACAATAGTTTTGGGAGAGCAGCTGGCACATAGGCACGGGATAGACCCAACTGGAAAGAGATTGGCTCTGGGGCTCCACATTGTCCCAGCTCTGAATATTTATAATAAACAATGGTCTTGAAATCTCCCGTCTTTTGCAGTGGGCTGAATTCCCACTGAGGTCTAAGAGTCAGAAATTCAGCAACAAAGAGCATCAGCTACATGAGCAATCTGGAGAGGATGCTGGCTGGCAGGAACTCCGCCCACCACAGCAAAGGTGCCAGTTAAGAGTGTCACCTCCTCAGAAAGTGCCATTGGCAGATCGTGTCATGGTTACTTAGCAACACGGGAGAGACAAGCATGGGCGGCAGGTATAATAGGCCAGGGAAGGGATTGCCTTCCTGCCACTGCTGCTGACTTGCCACCAGACAACTGGGCCCTGGCAGACCGCTGCTGGGGCCAGTGGCTCAGTGGCGGGGTGGAGCATTCAGGATGGGAGGAGCTGGCGTTAAGGGAGGCTGCTGGCTTGGCACAGTGCTCGGAGGACTGGTTGCATCATAGCCAGCCTAGCTCTCAGGGAGGCTGCCGGCTCAGCCAGGCACTAGGGCAGACCCAGGGGTCAGGGGAGCAGCATGGCCTGGTGCTGTGGGAGGGAGGGTGGTGGATTGGGGAGCAGCAACAGCTCGGGCCAGTGTGGCTTGGGCAGGCAGGCTGTGGCTCCTACAGTGGGGTGGGGGCTCGGGGCTTTTGGTTTTATGCGGGTGGGGAGGCTTTGGGGCACTGGCACATGGGAGCAGGTCCTTGGATGGAAGGGGCAGGGTTGGGGGACTAGCCTCCACCAAGTGGGGTTCACCCACCACCCACGAAGGCGAGTATCCCCCTGATGGAATTTGGCGCTACTTCCACTCTCCTGCTAACACTCCATTACAGAGCATATGAGGGCAGTGGGTACGCAGTGCAGAGCACATGTGTTTGTGTGTGCATGTGCAGGTGCGGGTGGCTGGAGGGGCGTGTGCATGCATACACGTGCATGCATACACATGCATGCAGGTGTGCTGAAGCCAGAAAAGGGCTCTTAAGAGCAAACTGGAGCATAAAGGCAGCTCGATGTCTTTCTCAGTGACGCTGGAGAGAAAACCCCTCTGCCTGCGAGGGAGAGCAAATGTATCTGTCCCTCTGCGTGCTGCATGAAAGGTGGATTTATCATGGGTTTCTCTCTTTCTCCTTCTTTATTTGACAGTTCATTATCTTGTCAGCTGGCTCCTCCAGAACGCTCCATCACTCCCCTCCTGTCATCTCCAGCACACACTGATGGATTCTAGACCTTTTGGTAACCCATCGGAAGAGCTGTGCCTGTCCATCTCCATATTTTACACACTACCTCTGTCAGAAAGACACATCTAATAAGGATTCTGTGGGTCCTGGATGCAGTGGGGTCTATATTTTCCAGTGTTGGGTAGCCCCTTATATAAGGGGTTTTACAATGTAAGCAATTGGCTCTTTTTCTTCTGTGTTGTTCTTTTAAATCTCTAAGAAATCTGCTCACTGTAGAGACACATGGCCCTTTTGGGTGCAGCTCAATGCAGATTGTTGGAGAAGGGTTACACTTATACAGAGACACATGGTGTTCTTCAGTGGAGACTTTACTTCCATTCTTTCTTGAGTCGTTTGCTCTTTAATCTAAAAAGGTTGTGCTGGGTGAAAAATTGTGCTTGTTTTTTGGTAGGGCCCCATGTATAATACAAGCCAGAAATCTTCCCAGGAGTAATTCCTAGAGCAGACTTTTTAGAAAAAAACATCCAATCTTGGTTTTAAATTTGTTGCTAATGGAGAATCTGCTGCCCCACTATCCCAACAGGTCATTACTCTCCCTGTTAAATATGTGAACCTTTGTTTTTCCAGTGTGAATTTTTCTGGCATCAGCCCCTAGCCAATGTATTGTATTAGACCATTCTCTACTCGACTGAAGATGCCTTTACAAAATATTTGTTCCCCTTGTGCATACTTATAGACTGTAACCAAGTCACTCCTTCACCTTCTGTTTGTTAAGATGAATACACTGAGCGTTTTGAGTCTATCTCTGTAAGGCATGTTCTGTTATCCTTTAATCTTCCTCATGGCTCTTCTGTGAACCATCTCCAACTTACATCCTTCTAGAATTAAAGACACCAGAAATGGACGCAGGATTCCAGCAGCAGGTGCAGCAGTGCAAAATACAGAGGTAAAATATTGCCTCTGCTCCTACTCAAGATTCCCTTGTTTACGCCACTCAGATTTGGCCAAAGCATTGCACTGGGAGTTCATCTGCGTCCGCATATCCACCATGATGCCTAAATCTTTTTTAGAGTCATGGCTTCCCAGGGTGAAACCCCACCTCCTGTAAGGATGACCTATGTCCTTTGCTGCCAAAGCATCTTCAGGTATCAGAACCGCTGTTCTCTGTAAGTTGTGTGTGTGGGCAGCACCCAGAAGAGATTCAGGTGCTGCCCAGATGATTAGCAGAGCACCCACAGCCAGCAGCCTGTGTTTCTATGGGTGGTGCACATCACACGTATCTTGGTTCACGTAACAAAGTTGATTGCACTCATGGGTGGAGAAAAGAGTGGGAACATTGATCAGGGCAGCTCATCATTGCACCATGGCAAATAGCGATATAGCGCATGGAGAAATGATTCTGCTTCCCACTCCATGCGGATATAAATGCGACAATAGGCACTAATTAATCCTCCTTGCCCCTTAGAGACCTGGCTGGGCATTTGGGTTCTGAAAAGAATGAGTTTCTTCTCTTCCTTCCCAGCATCAGGCAAAAACACTCATGTTCACACACTCGCAATACACCCAGCACCCAGCACTCACACACAAGCAGAAGAAAATATTTTCTCTTTCCCTTTACATGCAGGTTCACACACTAACTCTGCATGCCACTCAAACACAAAGTCTTCTCGGCACTTACACCTAAGTGCAAAGAGTGTGCAATTTGCTTCTGTGTACAGTGCTAGTACATATCACCATGCAGTGCTCACTCACCAAACGCCATAAATAACCATGCTGGGTGAAAATTTTTCAGTAAAAAATGTAGATTCAGCAACCCCAAAACAATTCATGTGAGTCTTGCCAAATGCTTTCAGTTACAAAATCAACCCTAAAACAAACTGCCAGAGAAAATCAAAACATTTCTTACACAAAAAAGGTTTACTTTTTGGGATGTGAAATGACTTTGTTCCAAAAGCAATTTAATTTTAGTGTTTTAAAAAAAACATTAAAATTGCAGAAAATTGAAATAAAATGTTATGATTGTTTTGAAACAAAATGCTTCAGGTTTTTCACTAACATGTTTCATTATCTATATGTACAAATAGATAACCTCCATGAGCCAAAAATTTCAAAACAAATTTGTTTTGCTTCCACCCCAAATGATTATTTTTTATCTTTTTCAGAACTGCCCGTGAAATGAAAAACCTGTTCTTTGCATGGCTCCCCGCACAAGCATGCGCCACTCACACCTACACACCCAGAATTTGCTCAGTCCTACTAGGACGCTGCTTTGGAACATGATCTCAGCTGTCACAAAGACTTCCAAACCTGATTCCCCAATTAAATCTCTCAGTATAAAAGACAATCCCTGGGGGATACAGCGTGTGCTCTTCTTCGCCCGGACTTGCCTCCTCCCCTCTTCTCCTACTTAAAGTAGTAATAGCTCGAGTGATTGTGTTTTAATAAAGAAAATTGATTTACCTCTTTTTGTCCTTTAACAAACACACACATGCACCCATCACGAATGATGTATGCCCACAATTTGCAAAATTATTTCTCTATTGATTGCCAAGGGTTTGTTTTCTTGGCGGTTTCTAATTGAAAGACTACAACTCAGGTGGGCAAATTAATCAGCCTTGAAAGACTAGCTCCCCTACAAAGAGATGTCAGCTAATGCATAAGAACGCACAGGGATCCTGGATTGGACTCAGCCTTCCTGAAACTGTGAACACTGAGCAAACTTCCCTCGGCCTGGAATTCACCTCTGAGCAGAACGCTCAGCACTGCTTTGGTCCCACAAAGTCCCAGAGGTTTGATTTTTTTTCCAGTTTCTGTGCATGAGTGAATCATGCACAGCAGGTGTGTGAGTCACACAGGCACAAATTTAATTGACCTCAATATCATCTGCAACCAACTACGGCAAGAAATTGGCACTGTAAGTTTGCAATACGCACAGCCACACTTCAACCCTACTTAGAAGACATTGGTAATGTCACTAAAAGAACTGGTGGTAGCACAAGTAAATATCACCCTCCCACCAAGCTGAACAGAACTCAGTGGTAGCCTACAGAAGTGCCCATTGTTTTCTTCACTGATGTCTTTTGTAGCCAGTCTGAGATGTCCAGTGTGTTTGCCCCAGCTCCCTCGGCGTCTGAACCATATATTCTAAGCCAGTGATGCTCAACTTTTTCCAGACAGCAACACTCTCTTGCCTATCCAGAACTCTCCACCTGTCTTGCAATATAGGAAGTGGGGGGGTGGGAAACCAGCCAAGAACTGCTCGTCTAGGAGACACCTGCCAGCTGAGAGCCCATGCTCTAAATCCTCTGATCCGTATAAGTTCCTAGTGGTTTCACTGCCCATGTGGCTTTCAGCTGGGCATGTAGGACAGATTGAATCACGCAAGGTCCTGTCCCGGGGTGAGCCTGGGGCAGGTGATTCACAAGTGGCCTGTACTCACTGTGCTGGTTCTGAAGTCCTGCCCAGGCAAGCAATGGGGGTGGACTCTTTACCTACAGAAGAGACATTTGTTTGGCACTGATTTCTTTTATGAAACTGCTACAGGTGCCCTTTGCTCCCAGCCCCCACCCAAAGATATTCACAGGATATTCACAGATCACACCTGTTAAACCTCTGGGAGAACAGCTGCTGGTAATGGCACATAAGAAACTTTGTTTCTCCCTATAAGCAGTATGCCATGAGACAGGCAGCCAGCCCACGCTGGGGGGAAAGCCAGCATGGACACCCATCTCCCTGCTACAGGACTGACCCAGAGCCTATCCAATCAGCAGAATGACAGATACTGGATGAGGCCTTAGAGTAGCTTTAGGTTGCGTCTACACGTGCACGCTACTTCGAAGTAGCGGCACCAACTTCGAAATAGCGCCCGTCACGTCTACACGCGTCGGGCGCTATTTCAAAGTTAACTTCGACGTTAGGCGGCGAGACGTCGAAGTCGCTAACCTCATGAGGAGATAGGAATAGCGCCCTACTTCGACGTTCAACGTCGAAGTAGGGACCGTGTAGACGATCCGCGTCCCGCAACGTCGAAATTGCTGGGTCCTCCATGGCGGCCATCAGCTGGGGGGTTGAGAGATGCTCTCTCCCCAGCCCCTGCGGGGCTCTATGGTCACTGTGGGCAGCAGCCCTTAGCCCAGGGCTTCTGGCTGCTGCTGCGGCAGCTGGGGATCCATGCTGCAGGCACAGGGTCTGCAACCAGTTGTCAGCTCTGTGTATCTTGTGTTGTTTAGTGCAACTGTGTCTGGGAGGGGCCCTTTAAGGGAGCGGCTTGCTGTTGAGTCCGCCCTGTGACCCTGTCTGCAGCTGTGCCTGGCACCCTTATTTCGATGTGTGCTACTTTGGCGTGTAGACGTACCCTCGCAGCGCCTATTTCGATGTGGTGCCGCGCAACGTCGAAGTTGAACATCGACGTTGCCAGCCCTGGAGGACGTGTAGACGTTATTCATCGAAATAGCCTATTTCGATCTTGCTACATCGAAATAAGCTATTTCGATGTTGGCTGCACGTGTAGACGTAGCCTGAGAGACACAAAGGAGCTCTGCAAAGCATTTAGGGCATGCAGCCTATTCACAATCCGTGTGGTGTCTTCTGCACCTGCTTCCTGCATGCCAAGGTGTCTAGTGCTCTGGTTGGGCTGGGATGCTAGGAGACACAGGATGCAACTCTCCCCTGCTGCCTGCAGACATGCAGCAGACTCCCTCCCCTCCCTGAGGCCTTTTCTACCCTGAACAAGCTATGCACCTAGGGATGTGATATTCCATTACAAATCCAATGATGGGACAGCTTTTATTTGTGTGCCAAACACGGGCTGCTATCGGCAAGGAGACGCCAGACTCAACAGCCCATCAGGCTGTTCCGCTCCGGCAATTCCTATCTAACCTGTAAAAATCCAGGAAATTGGATCAGTAATGGGATCAGGAGCCTTTCACCTCTGGACCAGCTGTGCAAATCCAGCCCAGGCTGGCTACGGAAAGTCATTGCCAAGCCGATGGCTGTTTGGCAGCCAGTGTGAAATGAGTTGGTGAGTTTGTGAGGACAGGGTGCGTGGGCAGCTCGTATGTAGTGGCTCTGGGGAGCACAGCAGAGAACTAGGGAGCCAGAGAGAACCCCGGGGTCTGCCACAGTCCAGCAGCCTCACTTCAGAATCCCCTTTAAATTCACTACGACTGAGTCCTGCCTCCTCTTTTGCTATGAGGGATGCAGCAACGTGGCACTGACAGCCTTGAGGGGCTGATGCTGATCCCCCATGTCAGGATTACAGGGCTAGCTGCACCTGGGTTCCTCTCTGAGGCTCTGAGTGCCTTTAGCACTCCTGGGATGGGATTCTGTAATTCTCTCACTCTCATAACAGGGGCTGGCCTAGAGCACGCTGGGAACCGATCGTGCCAATTCAGCAGCTCTGACAGGGTTTAGAACCTGCCACTCTTCCCCGTGGGAGCCAACTCTGACCTCTCCGGAAAGAGAAAGTCTCTTCTATCATGTAACAGCAACAAAGGATCCTGTGGCACCTTATAGACTAACAGAAAAGTTTTGAGCATGAGCTTTCGTGAGCACAGACTCACTTCATCTGTCCAGCACCTGATGAAGTGAGTCTGCGCTCACGAAAGCTCATGCTCAAAACTCTTCTGTTAGTCTATAAGGTGCCACAGGACCCTTCGTTGCTGTTACAGATCCAGACTAACATGGCTACCCCTCCGATACTCTTCTATCATGGGCTGTCTTTTTGGTCTGTGTGTGTACAGGGCCTAGCACCCTGGGGTACTGGTCTGTGGCTGAGGCTCTGAGATGCTATGACAATAATAACAATAACAGCCAGCCAGCATTCATTTTTTCGCATCTCTTCCCAGGCCCTGCTTGTCAGGCTGTTCAGCTATCTGCCTAAGAGGCCAAGGCAGGCTCTTCGGAGTCAACAGAGTTGCCATTGTCCCAGAACACCCCTCGAGTGTCTGCAAAATGCTGGCTTAACTTGAACTATTCTCCTTCCTTATTGCTGTTAAACTAGACCAACGTATTCACACCATAAACCTCCTGACAACCAGCTCAACAAACAGCATTTATAAATTACTGCACAGCAGCTCCATGGCCATTACGCCACCAACACAAGTTTTAAAAGTACCCCATTGAATTCAGCGGTGCTAGCCCTGGTTACACCATGGGAACTGAAAGCAGAACCACAACCTCGGCCCCCACTGCTGGGTGAAAAGGGGAAAATGAGCAGCAGGGTCTCTGTATGTGTGGGTGAGGGGAGAATATTAGAACACATGCAGCAGGTGACTAGATTCGTGGGAATTCTGACCACTTCACATTTTCCCTTTGGGTTTGTGTACATGGGAAAATTAAGTGTGGGTGCTATTATTCCAAATTAAAGTGGCCTTAATTCAACTTATTTGAATTAACTTCCAGAGTGAATTCAGCTATATCTACACTGCAATAAAAGATCCACAGCATGACTCCAACTAGCCCTGGTCAGCTAACCCAGGTTCCGGAAGCTCAGGCTATAGAGCTGTAACATTGTAGCACAGAGGAATAGGCTTGCTTTGAAGCCGAGACTCAGAAATGACACCAGAGAAGACTGGGGTGACTGGAAGTCTGTGGGATCACCAGCACCATGGAGAGCTCCAAGTGAGCAACTGGGAACTATCCAGTAGGTAGATACTGATGGACTGTGATAGACCCGTGAGTTAAGGGTGAGGTCACCGTCTGCAGGAGGGGAAGCCCTAGAAACACCACTCCCTGTACCACAGGGGAACTGACTGAGTGACCATAGACAGAGCACTAAAATGGGCCGTGTTAAATGTGTCCCCCAGAAGGGATTTTGATTTGCACAGAATGTGACTTGGCCAAAGGGCTGAGTAGCCACCATGGCTGTCAAACTAAGGCAATACAGGCACACGCACTTGACCAGACAGGACACTGGCAGGAGGTGAGTACTCTGCTGTTGCAGGCACTTTGAAGCCAAAGTCTCGTTGTCGAAGGGTTTTTGGCCTAAAGGCTGGTCTACACGAGATTCCTTACAGTGGCACTGCTGTACCAGTGCAGCTGCACCGCAGTAGCAAGGCTAGTGCAGACACTCCACGTCACCTCCATGATCAGTGGTGGCGGTGGTACTCTGCCAGCTACGTGGTAGCCCTAAGTCACTTTGGAAAAGAGAATCCAAGGTCTACCACTGTGTTCCTTCGAACTTTTCCCATCCACCGGTGGAATAAATTCTGTCATGTGCACCGAGGCATGTGTAGATGTGCACCACCGATAGAAACACAGGCTGCCTTCTGTGGGTGGCTGTGGGCACTTTGAAAATCAGCTGGGTGGCACCTGACTCTCTCCTGGGCAGCCACTCAAGTGCTCAGCTAACAGGGAACACTATACGCAATTCTACCAGCACTTTGGGAAACAGGCCCCAAGTGACTCGCTTACAGTCACAGAAGGAATCTGTGGCAGGACTCAGACTTGAACGCCAAGCTCCAGCCCAGGGCTCCTTGCTACAGCTCTCTGTGTATGCAAAGGACTGAGACTAACAGCAGCTAAGGTAAAGAAAAAGAATGGCAGTGTTGCCCTGACAATGCTTCAACAAAGACATAAATTGCAAAGAGCCATCTCTGTAACATTGTTCCTGTACACACGCTTGTAATCCACACAGCTCCTGCTCTGCCACCAGCTGTTGCATGCTCTCTCGCTAGTCTACGAGGCTTATTTGTTAACAGCTTTGTTCTCCCTGGGGAAGAGAGTTGTGGGTCACAGAGGATTGATTAAGCGCGAGGTGAATCAACGTTAATGAAAATCAGCGCTGCCTAATGAGTGTTTTATGGCAGTCCCATAAAAAATCCTTCGGAAAAATCAAACAAAAATTAGCTGAGAGCTCGATTTGTTTTCCCACTCCTCACTCCAGTCCTTGATGGGGAGGTTGGTGGAGCAGCTGCTAGAGATGGGAGGAGACTTTCCAAAGATTTGCTCGAAAATGCAGATGCTACTCAAGGATGATCTGAACTTTTCCTTGGGTCTACAGAACTGGGCTGAGATTCTCCTGCAAAGAGTCTGGTCCTGCAACAGACATTTCCAGCACTTGTGTTTCAAGGCCCATGAAATGATATTCTCCTGCTGTATTCGGACACCGAGGCCAGCCATCTCAGTTCAGCTCTAGACACAGATGAAGCTTCCAGAGTGATGACCACAATTCTGACCCTTTAAAATTCCTCCTGCTCTCCCCTCTTGCAAAACAGAACAGCCTGTATTCAGGAGGTGGGGGGGCGGGGGTTTGCTAGGTGCAAACACTCCTCCCCGTGTCCAGTTTCTCTCCCTTCCTCCCTGCTGTGCTGAGCCGGGGGAGCCAGCAGCACACAACGGGGAAACCCAAATCAACCCTGGGAACTGTAGGTCCTTGGCCACCTCCCTGCCAAGAGAGCTGGTTCTGGAGCAGGGACAGGACTACATTTCCCAGTCTGCCCTTGGCTGCTAGCAACAGAAAAAGGGAGGGAGTGAATATTTTGCAACATTGTTTTTCATTTACAGTATATCAACAATATCCCACAATGGAACTTCTAAAAACCTTTATTACTGTACACAATTTTAGCACGTTATAACAACATTACTTTACCAATCTGTTTCCACTCAGATTTTTCATTAACTTCTCATATGCACACTCATTGCATGGCTATTTTGAATTCCTGTACATATTTTGTGTTCTACATTTACAAAAGTGGCACACATCCCTCACACAGAAATTCCTGCGTAGGGGTCTGTAGAAGAAATTTTAAAGGGACAGGAGTGTGCTTTCTTCCCAGGCCCATTCACTCAGTCCTGGAGCCACATAGCTTGCTGCTTCCAGCAGTGCCTTGAAACAAATGGTGTCCATGGTGAAGTATTGAGGCTATAAGGCTGGAATTTCCCCTACATCAGATAAGTTCATCTGTTTCTTCCCAGGGGACATTGGCATTTTAATCCAAATTTTCTGTTGAAGCCTCTAGAGACTCCTGATCTAATTGGAACAGTCCTGGGAGAGTTCTCACTCACTGCTATGAGATGTTACTAAAACTAATCCGGGGGCTTCAGCTGTAGTCACCAGGTGGGACCTCAGAGCCAAGAAAGCAGAACGGTGCAGGGGAAAGAAGGAGCTGCCTGATCTCAGATAGCAGGAGCATTGTGTTAAAATAATTCACCAACTCCTACAGAGCCATGAAATGGTGAGAAGTCTTGGCACCTGTTTGTGATCTCCTTCTTCCAAGGGCACCTTATCCCTTGAGCTGCTGCAATATTTGAGGATGAATGTAGATGCCCATGTCTCACCACCACAGCACCTCCTGCTGGTTACACAGGCCTTAGCTCATTCCAGCCTTCAGAGTACACCCCCTTCAGGCCAACATCTCACCCACTGTTATCTTTCTGTTCTCCACCTCTCGTAACAGGTCTGCATCCTCTTCAGACCACAGTGCCCTCCCTCAGGCTACTGCCCTGTGGCAGTGCCCCACACTCTGGGGTCTTCCCCTCCAGGGAACCTTCACCCCATATATACACCTTGTTTTAGTGACCCACTGCCAGTCATCATCTAGGCCCTTACCTCAGGGACAAACTCCAGTCAGAAATGGCCAATCATCACCGGCAAGGAGGTTGGACCTGCTGCCTTCTCCCACCCTGGCTGCCTCCTTGCAGCCTTAGTACCCTCAGTCCTTGTCTTAGGTCCTACAGCCTGGAAGTTGGATCAGGTCAAAGCTTTCCAGCTCTGCCTGCCTTTCCCTGTCACTGCTCTGTCTCAGGAAAAGTCTAGTTTCCTTGGTAGGCAGATCCCTCTTGCTGAGCAGCTAGAACAAGAGTCTTCTCTCCTCCACTCCTGGAGCCTCTATTTATACAGCCTCAGCTCGGCCCTGATCGACAGCTAATTGCCTCAGCTGCTGGCTCCACAGTCTGAGCCCTCTGCCAGGGCTGGGTTTAACCCTTGTTCTACCTGCAGTGAGGGCGACTATGTCACTACAATGAAGACCAGCTCTTCAGCCATGGTTCTGTTTGAAAACATGGAGAGACACATTGTTCCCAACTCTCACAATGTCATTGTCAATCTCTCAATAGATTTCTTTTCTTAGCATCAGGAGTCATGTTACACACAAATCACACCTTTTTTTAAAGTAAGTTTCTAGCACTTGCAACTGCAGAGAAAAACTTGAAAATTGGATTCACTTAAGGATGAGAATCAGAAGTAAATGAAAAAAGGCCTGGCATTTATTCTGCAAGTTCTTGTGAGTTGTGTGGCAATCTCATGCTTATTGAATGCTTGCATTGGCATGCCTGTTGATAGGCAGAGGTGTTCCATAGCTGCTTTAGTTCCTTTGGTATAGACCGAGGAGATGCTTTTTCAGCCAATTAATGGTTAGGTGAAGTCATCTGAGTTACATTGGTTGCTGCTCGGAGTGTTGTGTTAGCACAGAGATCTTTCCTGCTCCATCTGCTTGCAGAGGTTTGAATTAATCTCTCAGTGAAAGCCGGTTGCTATTTTTATTTCCCACTTCTCCTCCCGGATAAGTTTCATGCAAATGTAATACAGCTGAGTTTTACTTGCTCCATTCTGCCCATCTCTTCCCTCTACCACTATGTCATCAGCAGCAGCAGCTCCTGTTGTGGCTGAGAGCAACCTGACAGCTGAGCATGCAGCTCACCAAAAGCTGCTGTGTTTGTTCTCTGCAATTCCAGGTCTGCTTCAGGGCCGGTGAGGTTCAACAAGGACAAATGCAGAGTCCTGCATTTAGGATGGAGGAATGCCAACCATTGCTACAGGCTTGGAATTGACTGGCCAAGCAGCGGTGCACCAGAAAAGGACATGGAGATTAGTGGATGAGAAGTTGAGTATGAGCCTACAGTGTGCCCATGGAGCCAAGAAGGATAATGGCATATTGGAGTGCATTCCCAGCATTGCCAGAAGATCTGGGGAAGTGATTATTCTCCCTTATTTAGCACTGGTGAGACTGCATCTGGAGTATTGCATCCAATTATGGGTCCCCCATTACAGAAAGGATGTGGACACGCTGGAGAGAGTCCAGTGGAGGGAAACAAAAATGACTAGGGGGGTGGAGCACATGATTTATGAGGAGAAGCTGAGGGATTTGGGCTTATTTAGTCTACAGAAGAGAAGAGTGGGGAGTGGATTTGATAGCAGCCTTCAGCTACCTGAAGGGGGGTTCCAAAGAGGGTGTTCTTAGTGATGACTGATGACAGAACAAGGAGCAATGGTTTCAAGTTGGAAGGTCTGGGTTAGATGTTCGGAAAAATGATTTCCCTAGGAGGGTGGTGAAGCTCTGGAATGGGTTACCTAGAGAGGTGGTAGAATCTCCTTCCCTGGAGGTCATTAAGTCCTGGCTTGACAAAGCCCTGCCTGGGATGATTTAGATAGGATTGGTCTTGCTTTGAGCAAGGGTCTGGACTCAGTGACCTCCTGAGGTCTCTTCCAGCCCTATGATTCTATGGTGGTCTGTCCCATTTGCTGCTGGAAACTGCTCCCATGCAAAGCAGCAAGTCAGAGACGACAGGGGATGGGAAATACTGTTCATGCCAGTGTTTCCCAAAGGGGGTTCTGCAAAGTGAAAATAAAGGTTCCGTGTGAAAATTCTATTACAATAGCTGACTCCTCTGCAGCTCTCTGCCCTGCCGCCAATGAAAGAGTAGAACTAAATTGAATTGGTTTAACAGCTGGCAGGAGAGATCCAGCTGTTAAACCAACTGAATTTAGATCCATTATTTCAGAAATGGCAGGGCAGGGAGCTGCAGAGACCCCCTCACTAACCCTGCTACCCCAGTGGCTACCCCCCCGGGTGTGGCTCAGCTCACCCATGCCAGTGGAACACCTCTGCCAGCCTTCCTCCTGCCGGGTGCAAGTGGCCACCCACTCTAGGCTCCCCAGACAGCACCATAGATGGATTAGTCCTGGGGTCTGGTTTGGGGCAGAAGCAGGTTAATCATGTGGACAGGGGGCAGGTGTGGGGCTGAGAGAGGTTAAGCCTGGGGGTGAGGGGGTGGGTTTGCAAAATAAGGGTAAAGCCTGGAGATGAAGGGCAGATTTGGGGGCCACCAGGAGTAGAAGGTGGGAATGTGGTCAAATAAAACTGGGAAACATTGGTTTATACCAAAGAAATTAATTTCATGACAGTTTAAACCAGAGTTAAGATAACTAACTTTCCCCGAGCTAATGGCATGGTAATCCTACTGGAGGCAAACACATGCCTTCTGAGTTGTACTCTCCTTGTTGCCACCAAGCCACTATGGGACCTTAGTCAACTCACTTTGTCTCTGTGTGACTCAGTTTCCTCATGTGCAGAAGGCAGACTTGTAATAACTGCAGCATAGGTGTGTGGTGACTGATCAGTTAACTGCAGATGCCAAGTGTTATTTGAAGTTCTCTGTCCCACTGTTTTCTTGCATACCTCTTTTTGTGGGCTTATTCTCTTCCATCTTCACTGGGAGAAGAGTGAGGGATGACGCCTGTAGAAAGCCAGGTGGCATCTGCATGCAAAGAGGAATGTTAGCAAAAAGGGGAAAAAAATAAAGCAACACGTCGCAGACAATACAGAACAAAAAATATTATAATACCCCAGAACACAATAGAAGCAAAATCTCCTGGCAGCAAACATTTGTGCACTTGACTGCCAAGAAAAAAGGACCTTACAGAAGATGAGACATGAAAGGAATTTCTGCATAAGACTAAAGTCGAAGCACAATAGTGTATATTTCAGGCGTCTGAAAAGGAAAGATTGCGGTAAGGCTAAGGAGACAAGATGTCTAAGAAAATGGGGCACATGGGGTGAGGGAGACGAAGAGCGGGAATGGAACCAGCAGCTACATGAGAACACAGCTCTTTGAACAGATCTAAGTCTTTTAAAATCCAGTGTGTACATGTAGATATGGCCCAGGAATTAATCTTTATCAAGTTTCCTTCACTCGAGCAGGGGCAACAGAGTGTATGAATAATAAAGCGCCAAGACCAAAAGATACACGGGTCGGTCTTTATTGTGGGCTGACAGGACTGATAAAATATTACACTTTTTAAGCATCATACACTTGGCTTCCAGGGGTAACAAGACTTGCACGGGATTGAAGTAGAGGCTGGCCAACTTCTTAGCAGAACCCTATGAGATGCTGAATGTCTGGTGGACTGTTATGCATACTCAGATAGTGCGAAATTAACCCCTACGCAGAGTGGGCCCGTGGCATAAACACCTCACAGATACTACCTAAAGGCCCATGCTGGCCATAAGTCTCCAACTCCTAGCTAGCTAGCTGGTCTTTGACAGTCGCTAACTCTACCCTTTAGGAATGTCCTGCTGACATCCATGGGGATGCTGCAGGATAGAGCGTTCTCCCTGTGCTGGGCTAATTTAAGATAAGCTTGGTTGTCCAGGCAGAAACTGTCAGAGCACTTCAATCTTAAGTCAGACACTCATTGTCTAGAGCAGGGGTGAGCAAACTTTCTACACTGAGACCCACTTTTTGTCCTTGCAATTTTTGTCCCTCTCCACAGGAGTGATGCACTGTGCCTCCTCTGCAACAGTGGTAGCGGAAGCCATGTGGGGGAGGCAGCAGACAAATTGGCTTTTTGAATGCCACTCACTCTTTTGAAAAGCTTGGCTTTTATTTTCAGTTGATTCAAGGAAGAGAAACCAGGAACAAATTTTAAAAATTTCCTTTCTGTCGATCGGACCCATGGGACCATTTCGCTGACCCTGGCACTACATAGAAAGAGGTTGATAGTAATTGTGCTGGTTTTGTAACTGACACTGCTTCTGCCTGGAAGGGATTCTCAGCAGCAATGAAACTTTAAACAAAATATGCTCCTCTCTCTTTATATTGGACTCTCACAAGCTTTGACGCCAGCCCAGCCCAGGGGCCCTACAGGACTTAAGTCTGAACATGACTTATGAAACAAAATTAGCATTTGTAAAGCAAAGCCCCCAGTGGCACTTGAGCCCACAGCTGGTGCTTGGGAGATTTCAGCACACTGCTGAAGGGGGATTTACTTTTCCTCTTGGACCTGCCTGGTGGGAGCAGGGAATGAGCAGCTGGTAGGGGTGCACAGAGTGTGAAGCCTTTCTGCTTTTCTAACCATCTGTCCCCTGGCACCTCATGCTAGCAGCTGCAAGAAGAGCCTTTTGTAAGCCATGGGACAGGCTGTGTGAAGCTCTGCTGGAGTTCACCTAAACACTCAGCCACACCTCACTTCCCTGCAGGAAGGTCATAAACTAAGCTGCTGTCCTACAGCAAGCCACTCTCCTCCAGGGAGTGGCACCTGGTGTGAGCTGCTACCTTGCAGGGGAAAAAACCATCAGGAAACAGCTCCCTGCAGAGAGAGACGGCTCTCTGCAGCATAACAAGAGCAGAGTGGCTGTGGGGAGGGCAACAGAGGCTGTGAGGGAGGGGAAGGAGGAGGAGGGAGGCCTGAACATGCTGTGCCTCACTTACAAAATTTCATGCTCCCCACTTTCCACACCCCTGCTCTGGAGCAGGTGTGAGCCTACTGGAGGGGCAGACCCCGTTGAGGGGCATGAAATTTCACAAGGGAGAGTGTAACACGATTGGCTGCTATGTGCCAGGTCATCCATCTCATTAGAAATGATGAACTACGTTACTCTTTCTATGTCTGTGTATTCACATTTATATATGGATTAATAAAGTTTTTACATTCTATAGACTTATTTTTTTGTCACACGAACATTAGACAGGTTGCATCCGGGAGGGTGGTGATGTAATAATATTTGCTCCTCCCTGGCCTAGAGCAGGGCAAATTATCAATATTCAATAAAAAATTGCTGCTGGTCAATCTGAACTTTGTTTTTAATTTTCAGTGAGTGAAAAGGTTGGGGGAAAAGCCATTTTGGATCAAACTACATGTTTAGTGCATTTGGAAATGAAACATTCTGGTTTGCTTTTGAGCATTTAAAATTATGATTTTGTTAAAAATAACTTCTATTAAAAAAATCAAATGTTTTGTTTCAAACATGTCAAAAAGTATTTGTGTGTGTGTGGGTTTTTTGTTTTTTTTTTGAAATGTAGGGGTTTGGTTTTGTTTTGCCCGAACCAAGTAAGGGAAACTGATACAAAATTTGCAAAAAGTTTTGGTGTCACTGAACATGCACTGTTTGTTTGAGGGTGAAAAGAGATTAAATGTTTCCCCAGCTCTAGTCTAAACTATACTGTGGCTTATGTTCTTCCTTTCCTAAGTCTGAACCTCTCCTATTGCATTTCACCTGGGCCCTGCGCTATCCCAGTCCTGACTCATTCACCACAAACCCATCATCACACCTACATCCCTACTGTTCCAGTTCTGAGCCAATGCACTCCTCTGCCAATACATCTCAGTCCTGTCCCATGTCACCCCCTACCCATCAGCCCTGCATCCCATATTCGACCACCCCATGCTTACTGATCTGCTGATGCAGACGTCAGGACATAGTCACCAAACTTGCATGCCTGGTGGCAATAAATACAACAAAGGTCACAAAACAGGAGTTTGTTTTCTTTCCCCTACCATCTCCAAGACACCTGAAATCAGGCCCAGGTCTCTCCCGACTTCCCTAACGTGCTTGCTACCCAGCTTTCTGATCAGTATCAATAGTCATTGAAAAAAATCTCTCCCCATTTGTTCTCTGGACCTGTCTCTCTGCTCTTTGACTAATTACACTTTAGTAGTTGTTATAGCAACTATGGATTGCTCTCGGCCTTCAGCTCTTGTGATTTGGCTGCAAATTGAGACATTTGAAGAATATGGATGTAAAAGCCTAAACAAAAAAGGTCAGTTATTCGAGTCCTTATTGCTCAATGAACCACAGAAACAGAAGCAAAGATTCTTCCATCTTAGTCTCCATCTCAAAGTCCCCTGCTGCCAGCCAGGAGCTGTCAAAGCTGTGCCACTGCTCTTCTGCCACATCACCGCGGCACCCTGACCTGCAGGGATCACACTGGGCGAAAGGATCCAAATTCTCTGTTGTCTTTGAATTCTCTCTTCCTCTTGGGATGAATATCCCTGCCCCACTGGAAGGCGAACTGAGAACCCACCAGTTCATGCCCCACAGGTCCACCAAGGAGCCCAACAGATTTCAGTCCCCTGAACTGGGCCAGGTTTGAACTGCAGGTTCAGCAGTGAAGGACAACAGTGTCTTAATAAAAAGCAGCCCAGATTTCCCTGTGTTAAGTCCCACACATCATCTTTGGTGTTGGAGCTAGTCTAGCCTAGGCTCAAATAACTGTCTCCTAGGGAAACAGAAGCTGACGCACAGTTTTTGTCTGACTCTTCCAGGGAAGAGCTCTTTAAAGCCTCACCTAACCTAAAATTTTCATTGCTTGGGGTTGGTGACTCTGAGGCTGCGACTACACTTGCATTCCTCTTTCGAAAGAGGTATTCAAATGAGGTAAATTGAAAATGCAAATGAGGTATAAATTTGCATATTTGGTGCATCATTTGCATATTCTAATTTCGAAAGAAGAAAGCCAGCGTAGACACTGCTCTTTCAAAAGTAAACCCATCTTCGAAAGAATCCTTCTTCCCTTTATTTAATGGGAAGAAGGATTCTTTTGAAAACGGGGTTTACTTTCGAAAGAGCAGCGTCTACACTAGCTTTCTTCTTTCAAAAGAAGCTCTTTTGAAATTAGAATATGCAAATTAAGTGCCAAATATGCAAAATTATACCTCGTTTGCATTTTCAATTTACCTCGTTTGCATGCCTCTTTCGAAAGAGGAATGCAAGTGTAGATGTATGAGTGAGGCATGTCTTCTGAGCTTCTAGTAGTCTGTCTGCGTGCATGTGAACACAAGAACATCCATACTGGCCCAAGGTCCATCTAGCCCAGTATCCTGTTGTCTGACAATGTCCAATGCCTGGTGCTTCAGAGGGAATGAAAAGAACACATGGACATCAAGTGATCCATTCCATCATCCATTCCAAGTTCTGGAAAACAGAGGCTAGGACACTGTGGAGTATGGTTTTGCATCCCTCCCCATCCTGGCTAATAACTATGGATGGCGCTGTCCTCCATAAACATCTCTAGTTCTTTTTTATAGTCTTGGCCTTCACAACATCCTCTGGCAAAAAGGTTAACTGTGCATTTGTTGAAAAAAATACTTCCTTTGGTTTGTTCGAAACCTACTGCCTACTAATTTCATCTGGTGACCCCTAGTTCTTATGGTCTGAGGAGTAAATAACAGTTCCTTAATTCCTTATTTACTTTCTCCACACCAGTCATGATTTTATACACTGCTATCCTGCCCCCTCTTAGTCATCTCTTTTACGAGGTGAAAAGTCCCAGTCTTATTAATCTCTCCTTATACAGAAGCTGCTCCATACTTCTAATAATTTTTGTTGCCATTTTCTGAACCTTTTCCAATTCCAATATCTCTGTTTTCAGATGGAGCGAGCAGATCCGCACTCAGTATTCAAGATGCAGGCATACCATGGATTTGTAAAGCGGCAATATGATATTTTCTGTCTCATTATCTGTCCGTTTCCTAATAATCCCTAACACCCTGTTTGCTTTTTTGACTGCCACTGCACATTGAGTGCATATTTTCAATGAACTATTTGCAATGACTCCAAGATCTCTCCTGAGTGGTACCAGTTCATTTAGATCCATCACCGTATATGTATAATTGGGATTAGGCTTTTTGATGTGCATGACTTTGCAGTTAAAGAGTTGAATTTAGGTCATCTCTCTTTTGAACATAGTGTCATGTATCTCTCATTCAAACTGGGACAAGGAGCCCTGGGGTCACCCTTGATTGGGAAGCAATACAAGATGATCCCAGAAAGAGGGAGATTTTGGCTGAACTTTGTTATCCTGTTTTTCAAAGGTGCTGGCACCTACACCACCCACTGCTCCCACTGAATTCCAAAGAAATGGGGCAGGCTGTCAGCCCACCTAAAAATGAGGTGCTTTAGTTCTCCTTTTCATTGTGCCCTACTACAGCCATTTTTGACTTAGGTTCTGCTGCCCAGATGTCCCACTGCCAGGTGCAATCAATGGGGCAGCTAGACAGTAGGGCAATTAAATAGCAGGAAAACAATACATTGCCTGTCACATCACTGGATGCATTGCATCAGTATATGCTGCATTGTACAGTCCTCAGAAATCAGCCTGTGAGTTCTTTGGGAAAGGGACTGCCATTTCCCTCTGTGTAAGAACAGTACCGAATGCACTGGAATCCTGGCCTGCACACTCTATATGCTGCTGGCTGTTAATAAAAGAGCTGGGAAACATATCCATTGATTAATTGTTATGATGAATGCCGGTGAGACTTATTGAACAAGCTGTGCACATCACAGCATTCCAGCAGCCCTCCATTCCCAGCTGTTGCACAGACTCTCTCTTATCCACTCAGCTTGGGAGGAAGCTAGGCATTTCTATCCCCATTTCACAAGGTTCTCAGATGCAAAATGACATGCCTGTGACAACAGCCCTTAGAATCAGCCGGTGCTGCCCCCTGAAATGTAACAGAAGTATTGCCCCCTTTCAGTCTAGTCCCAGGCTTTGTGGATAAGGTCGGGAAAAAAAAATCAGTGTCTTATCAGCAGGCCATGCCCTTCCCACATTACCCTAAGTAACCTGTGAAGCGGCACAGTGAACCCAGGCGTGCTGTGAAGGTCTGGGCAAACCTGATGTTCAGGATGTGTTTTGGGAGGTTTACATCCTTTTTAAGTCAGCCACCAGGCTAGAGCATCAGGGTTTCAGGTTGGCCGTTTGGAGGCACAGACAGCTGTGGTCTTCCAACCAGACCTTGAATGTCCCCACCGCTGGGATGCATCTGGACTTGGCAAATCCCAATAAACATCATGTTTAGTGTTTCTCGTACATATGACCTGTAAGCCTGCTCCCTCTGGAAAGGAAAAACAGTTGCCTGCATCCCAGAGCACAGACCACCAAAGGTCTAAATGCAGTCAACAAACTGACCCTCCCTAACTCTTCCTGCCCATCTGTTACGCATCTCTACTATGGCTATGTGATGCCGTGAATAGGTGATGCCCACATGCTCTCTTATTTTAAGGCACCATCCCTTACTAAATTGGTTTGTCCCTAAGGGTAACCACCCTTTCTTATTTTACAAGACACCCCTTGACTCCCTTCTTTCCTTGATTTGTCCTATGAGCAAGAAAAGGCTGAATTAAACCTTTGCAGAGCTGCTCTAAGCAAGGCAGCTGTTGATTAAACTATGCTTTCAGGATAGACTGCAGCACAAAGAAACATATTTTTTGCAACAACTAGCCACACGGCTTTTAAAACAAGTTCTCCATTTGTATTGTCCTAGGATTGCCCCAAATTGCACATGTGGAATGAAAATGAAGGATGGAACTTCTTGCTTGAACACACAATGTTAAACAGAAGTTTCTCCACCCCCAGTCTGTTTTTGCTTGCGTAATGCAGGTAGAGAATGCTTGGAGAAATTTAGAAAACTACTGAAAAGGGTAAGGTTCGTTGCTGGCTAACTAAGCAGCAAATGCTTACACATATGAATGCTGGTATGTTTGATTTCCAAAAAGGGTCAATGAGCAAATGACATGGTCAGGTTAAATATAAATAAACAAATAAGTGGAGATACACTGAGCTATCCTTCCCCACAACACAGCTACCTCTTCCTCTTCCTCCCAGTTTCTTAAAATTTGTGGCATTTCTTATGTCTACTTCTACATCAAATGTAGCAAAAGGAAAGTTTTCCTTGTGCCCACAGACTTGGACAGATCTCAGCAGCTTGCTAAATATTGATTCTGTTAAGGCTGAACTCCCAATTAACGCTAGTTTCCCTCGTACACTTAAAGAGTTTTATGAATTGATTTCAGAAAAACAAAGAGATGTGTGGAAATGTATGAAAACTAGTAAGCACCACTTTAAGCAATAACTCAAACCTTATGATAATTGCACAGAATACTCGAAGGCAGTAGAAATGTACTCTTGAAACTAAAATCCATGGCATGCAAAAGAGACATTTTTGTCCAAAAATGCCTTTCAAAATTGAGTATTGTCCCTCATTTTTTGTCTTTCTTCAACAAAGTCAGTCCCACTAAGTTCATGCATCACCTGCACAGACACATGCTCCTTCCAAACACTGGATGGAGACAAACTCTTTGGTTGCTTTGTTCCCCGAGAACAGGGAATTTGTGGAACTCGGGCTTGGTAGCCTTATAAGGTATGCTGCCTTCTGCTGGAGAGAATCAGAGCTGCAGGCAGTGGGCATTTCTTTCAGCCACCGCCTTAGCATTTTGAATTGTGATCATTTTTACTCTCAGACAGCAGGAACGAGCAAGATGCGAGAGAATGACTTTGATTTCATGGGGTGCATTCACTTAGCTCCCCTCATCACCCGAGGAAGGGGAGAAGTTCCTTAATTTCTCCACCCAAACAGATGTGGGAATAGCTTGTGCAGACTAACTCTTCTCTCCCCCTGTGCTCCAATCCGTGTCTGAATGAGGCTGACGGATCAGGTGGGTAGGTACTATTGCAATGCACTGTCTGGCTGCAGGTTCACACTCCATGCACCCTCTACTGATTTTGCCATGGATTGCCTGATCTCCCCCGCCCACCCAGGCCAGATGGATTTATGGGACGGACTAAGTGACTCATTAAAAATCACCCTGAAGTTCCACCAGGAGAAGCCAGTTTGAGGAGCTGAATCAAAAGGTTTCTATGCTCCACTCTCAGTGCATACACATGATACAGTAACAGCAACAGTTTGCAGCAGGTGTGATCTTTCCACTCTGGGCCAGGCAGGGAGGGGATCTGGAGAGCACTGCATGGGCTCGTGCTGCTGGACTGAAGAGGGTAGATCCATCTGTGTGTTGATCAGTAGGTCCTGTTTATGGGCTGCTGTGGGAGCTCTGGGCATTTGGGAGCATAGGTCTCACGGTATGTATGTGGAGTGGGTGAGTGATGTAATTGCATTTCTCCATCCAATAGCGCACATACTTTTAAGAAGAAGAGCATGTCCCCTAACAGTCTATCAATTTCAGTGTGACCCCGGTATCACATAATGAACCTTGATCCAATCCACTGTGCTCCATCTAGACCGGGGTCAGCAGCCTTTCCAAGGCAGAGAGCTGAAATTTGACCTTTTGACCTCTATGCACAGTCCGAGTGGCGGTGAGACTTTTTAAAGTCACAATAGTCGGACTCACAGAAGCTTTATTAATAAACAAATTAAGGTGCAGAACTTGACTGTGTAAGTGGTGGTCAGTAGCATTAGCTGCTCTTTTGTTAATCCATAGACAGCCTGGCTTTGAGCAAGCTCTCTTCTGCATGGGGGAGGAGGGCCAAGGCTGAGCTCCCACCTAGTGTGCCTATAAAAATCAGCTCACATGCCACTCTGGGCATCCCTGCCAGGGGTTGCTGACCCTGGATCTAGATCCAGGAGCAGAATCGTCTCTAGCCGCAGGTGGCTAGAAGACATTTGAATCCGCTCTTTGATCCTTTGCTGACACTAGGAAAGGAGCAGACTGGGTGCAGATTTCTCATCACAGTATCTGCCCCCCAGTCTTCCCCACCGTAGCCCTTACAGGGGTGGAGGTTGCTGTAGTGCTGCTGGCTGGCTTTCCCCAGCTGCGGCTGCCTTGACTATATTTTGCTATGTAATGCAGTCAGCCATTGTTGGCCTCCATTTTGCCCCTATCGGCTGCGTGTGGCAGCAGAGATTCTTTTCATGGCTGTGTTTTGAACTTCCGTACAAATTTAATGCAAAGGAAATTACCAATTTTCAGTCATGGAGGGGGACCAATCTGACTTTCCACAGGTAGATCTGTAGGAAGGGTGAAAGCAAAGCTTTCCAACAGCTGCCGTAATCAATAAACCATCCAGAGCCACCCACACACCTACTTCTGCTCAGCAAGAGCCTGCCATTCGACAGCTAACGACAGTGACCAAGGTAGCTGGTGACCCCTGCCTGGAGCGTCTGCTCCACTGGCTCATTCATGGTCCTGCTGTGGGACCAACCAGCAATTTTCACAGGCAGCTCCTGAAATCACTTTGCAAATGTGGGTGAGAGTGTGTAGCTCCTTGTACCGTGGAGGAAATACAGGTGGGCAGTCAATATGGTTCCAGAAGTGTCTGTGTTTCCAATGTGCCAGCCTGTTTCACTGGGGGTGCTGAGGGTCAGATTTTCAGACATGCTTAAAATGCCAGCTGGCTAATTATTTCCAGAGGTTCCACACTCCCAAACTCCACGTGAAGTCTGCAGATGATCAGCAGAGCTGGGGTTCAAGCTCAACTTAGCTTCAGTTGGGTGCCCAAAAGGCACTGGCACTTTTGAAAACATAGGCATAAGTGACTTGCCCAAGGCTCCACGGTGAATAAGGGGCACTCAGTGCCCCTGACTCCCACTCTACTGCCCAATTCACTTGCCTGTTTGCTGTGAATGCCCTAAAAACAGTGCTGCTCGCTCACAACCAAACCCAACCCAGTCAGCCATGCGAGTGTTGCCTGGGGCATTGGACAGTCCAGGCTTTTTGAAATACCAGTGACCTAAATCACTTTCAGCCCTTCTTCCCTCTCCCCACCACCACCCTCCATGTTCGTGTCCTTATATATGTCGGAAGCAGTGGGACAAAACCGGAGCCACTGCAACCCCTACCCGGGGGATGTGCAAGTCACCTTGTGTCGTACTCCTCAAGGTTTTGGAGGAATACACTCCCCTGATTTTGCCATCTGCTGTTAGGCATCAATGGCAGCATCTCGCCGGCGCCCCAGTGATTTCAGGCTGCCATTGTCAGACACATCAGGCCTGATTTTCAGTGCTGAGCGGCCAGCACTCCAGAAGAGGCAGTGAGGGGCAGCATTTTTAGCACCTCTGAGAATTCAGGCTGAGTTCTGTCCCTCTAGGCTAGTCGCTGAAATCCTTGCAAAACCTGGCAGAGGGATGTTCTGGTGCCCAGGTTTGTGTGAGGAAAGGACGTCATCTGGTGGCTAGTGAGCAGAATCACAGGCCTGTCTAAGACCCTCCAGTGAATTCACTTCGTGCTTATATGCCCCATTCATCCTAAATCAACGTGATAGCCACTCCTCAGTGCCATCACCTGGCTTCATGGTTTGAACTGTATGGCAATATGTTTAAATGCATTATTGACAGGCCAGCATCAAATGTTAAACAGCAGAGTTAGACGCATTCCTTGTGGATGGAAGCATAATTTTCCCTGATAAATTGCTCCCTCTTTTTTAAAATTCCATTCCCACCTCTCCGAAGGCCTACCTGTGCCTCTTGCTGATCAATGGGGCATCTTCACACACTAGTTCTCCCTCTTGGGAGGGGCAAGGGGAGAATCAGGGGTTTGGTTTGTCCACTGCTCTCAAATGTCCCGCAGGGAGAGTGGGGTTAGGATTTCTCCAGCAGGGAAAAGCTCTTGCAATTTTTGGACCTCTTTTTGCCTAACGTCCCTTCCCAGCCCGCATGAGTAGGCCCAGACTTTGGGAGACAATCAAGGACTGGTAGGCAGCACAGCCTGTCTGCAAGTTGGGGGATGGACAAGCCAGTGAGATCCATAGTCTGTGGCCTGTAGCCTCACTGCAGAATCCCCTTTATACTCTAGAATGGAATGCATTCTCTGACTGAGAGTCACCACACTGCCTGGCCACTGGCAGGCCTCAGTCTCCACCATCACCCCACAACAGGGGTCTGACAGTGCAAAGGAACTGAATTCAGCCCAGCTGCCTCAAGCCTCTTGTAGGTGTACCACACTAGTCCATGGATGCACTCTTCCTTCTGACCTGCCATGCCCAGTCCCTCACGGATCTGAGGGTTACAGCCAGTGTTCCCGTTATTTTCTCCCATTCTTGGGTAGAATAAGTTTTGTTATGTGCACCAAGGCATGTGCGCCTGTGCACCATCAGTAGAAACACTTGCCTGCTGCTGGCCATGACTGCTCTGCTGATCAGCTGGGAGGCACCTGAATCTTTCCTGGGAGGCTGCCCAAGCGCTCAGTTTGCAGGGGACACTGGTTACAGCCCCGGCTGCATGCCTGGCTCTTCAGCTCAAGCTGTCAGGGTTCACGCTGCCAGCTCTGGAGGCCCCACTTCAGTCCAGGGTGCCATTTGAGATGGAAGCCCTCCTGCTGCCAGCTCAGGCTGTTTAGGGTTTCCTGTGTTTCTGTAGCCTGACATTTGCCTCCCGCTTCTCCAGAGACCAGCAGAAGCCACCAGGGAAGAGAAAAAGAAAGGGAATACATGAATATGCCAGGCATCATTTCCACAGGAATCTGCAATGCAGATAGGCTCGGGAAAGCGGGTTCTGTAGGACTATCCCCTCGGCTAGGCTCTGAGGCTGCAGATCCAGATGGTGGCATCTTTAGTCCCACCAGAGCAGCAAGAGAAGAACTGTTGGAGCTGGGAAGGGAGACTAGGGCCTTTCATGTTCATTACAACCTTTTCCTTGGCCCAGAGGAACCACACTGTGTTGGTGCAGGAGCCACCACAGAGTGGTTCCTCTGGGCCAAGGAAAAGGGAGGCTCCAGGTCCTCCAAATTCACACTCCGTCCACCTCTCTTTAGTGCCTTCTCTGGCCCCCTCAGCAGGATGGTCCTCAATGGCAGGCAGTGGAAGAGAGGAGGCATGGTTGTAATAAACATGAAAGGCCCTAGTTTCCCTTCACCTGCCAGAGAAATATAAAGGGGACCTGGCAGCAAAGGGAAATATGGCCTAGAGCGGTTCCTTTGCGGAAGCTGCTGGATGTAGGACAGACCCAATGGTTTGCTAGCATGTGAGCACTGGGGTATTATCTCCAGAGCTGTGCTCCCCAGTGCAAGTCATTCAGGCACCTGCAGCATGTCCCATCCTTCCTTGGGGTGCAGTAAGCTGGGCTGCTCAAGGAGCCCTTGCTGGTGAGTGAAGGGAGAACTAGTCACCCTTTGGAGCACCCAGGGCATGGGGGGAGTGACACCTGTGGGAAGGTAACAGGACTGACGGCTGGCAGGTGGGTTTGCCTGCCTCCTCCCCCTTACCAGGGTGGGTTTCAAGCCATGTGAAAGCAGCATCCCCGTTCTAAGCTTTAAAGCACCAACCTCGTCAGAGGGAATGGAAAGGATGACTGAGCAACTGCCATGATCAGAGCCTGAGTTGATTCTGCAGTGAAAACAGTCCCTGACCAACCACGTTAGGGAAGTCTACAAGATCTGCACTTTGATCTCCCAGTGTCTGCACTGATAAGGGGGCTACTCCTTGTGGCGCACAGGGTCCAGAGCAGTACACAGGCGGAGTTGTCACCATCTCATTAAACTGCAGGGCTGCACTGCAACCCTCCAACCAAGAGTGACTGGGCTCAGCTCAGCAGCCAAAGCATGGCTTGCCCTGATCGCCAGAGGACTTCCCAAAGAATGGATCTGCCCCAGTTGGACGCCGGAGCATAAGTGCTCATGAGCAACTGACAGATTTTTTGTCTATTCACTAGTCCTTCTTGCTCCACAGTGAGTTAGTTGCATAGCTTCCCTAACTGAGCTGTTTTGATCAGATGCACTGATCCCATGGATTCATTTCTGCTGTTCGATTGGATGGAGATAACAGTCAAATTTCCCCTGTGGTCACTGTTCAAAGTTCACTTTCCAGCAAACAGGGCACAGGATGGGGAGTCAGGACTCCTGGGTTCCATTTGCAGCTCTGCCACTGACCCACTGCATAAGCATAGACACGTTGCTTCACCTCTGTGCCATTTCTTCCTTTATAACATGGGGGTAACATTCACTCCTCTAAAGCACTCGGATTTCTGTGGCTTAAAAGCACTATAGAAAAACAGTAAGGCAGTAAATCTCAGTGGGACTGGCCAAGCTTTTCAATGCTCAATAACCACACCGCTTCTATTAATTTCAGTGGAAACTGGGGGGCTTAACACCCCATATTTAGCTTTGAAAAATCCCAACCATTATTTTGATGCAATTGAAACTGGCTGTTTCTATCAGCCTTCCTTCCAGCAGCCTGGCACCAATTCGTCCTCAGCAAGTTAGCTTCAGCACTTCAGCTAGCTGAAAAGGTTTGGCTGAATTTCTCTAGCTCTATCATGAAACCTTCCTGCTGTTCGTCGGGCCATGCAGGCCCAGAAAATGCTCCATTATGGATGTGAGGCGGGGATGGTAGAGATGTAGCATTAAGCCACTTATCAGAACACTGAAGTCCCCCCCCAGCTCCTGAGTTAATCCCTCAAATGCCCTTTCAAAGCACAAGATAAACACGATCAAAGGCATCTCTGCTCCCCTGACTCATGTGTCTTTAGCCAGGCAAGGAGATAACATTTAATACAGATGGAGACAGTTTAAGCAAAGGTTGCAGACTATCCGTTCAAAAAGGGCTGTTCTGCAGCACAGCATCCCGCTCCCCCTTCATTCCCTGCACCTGTTGGGAGGAAAGAGGATGATAACAATGGGGAGACGCAGTGATGGGCAAACATGCTCCCAGCCCAAGAAATGTACATAGGCTCCCTGCAGATTATGACATGATGATACACTAGAAAACTGGTGTCATTTGCCCACCACTGTCAGCTGAAGCTATTAGTCTGGGTCCAAAACAAAAAGGGGTTTGTGTATTTCCAGTACTGAGAGCTTCCGGCTGGCAGGATGCTTGTCAGCACCAGGAAGAGGCCGGGGAAAACAAGTTCTAATACGTGGAGATGTTCTTATTATCACTGTATGATCCCTGAAAGCCCCACATGGTTCTGTTGTCTTACTTCCACTTAGTGGTCCCCCTGGCTCCAGAGAGCCACAAATCTGAATGGGCAGACAGATGGGGAGTGGGAGGCCAGTGGTATTGCTACCCTTTTAACAGCAGGGAAACAAGGCCCAGAGAAATGAAAGGACTTGCCCAAGGTCACGCAGATGGGATCCTCTCTCAGCTCAGCCAGTGCCTCCATTCACTGCACCTCCCAGAGTCAATGCTTCCCCTCTCAGCCTTAGTGTCTGTTGGGCAGAGGGACTCTCTCTTGCTCTGTGTATGTACAGCACCTAGCACAAGATGGGCTGGCTCTTCGTGGACCCCTGCAGGTGCCACTGTAATATAAGTGGTGGGGAAGCTGTGGCCAAGCCCAAATTGAATCCAGCTCTGCGGAATCACAGCCTACAGCCACAAGACCCACCCTCCTCTTCCCCATTTTCCGCCACACCTGCTGCCACCCCCACCAAGCCACGCAGGCATAAGTGCTGGAACTAGGGGTGTGGAAGGTGCTGCAGCATCCCCTGGCTTGAAGTGGTTTCCACTATACACAGGATTTAAAGTTTGGTCCAATGGCTGTCAGCACCTCCACTATACAAATCGCTCCATCACCCCTACACAAACTCTCCTTCCACTCCACACACGCTTCTCTGCCCCCAGCCCCATTCCTGCAGTCACCTCCACACCAGGCCCATGCCACGGCCCTCTCACACGGACAGCAGATTCCGCAATGCAGCAGCTATACCTTGGCTTTCTGTGCACAGTGTCTTTAAGTACAAAGACCTCTCTGGCTGCTGAGCCAGGCTGCCCTGTGGTTTGCAGGCCACATACACCCAAAGTCACCCACATACACTTATCCAGGGACACTCGACTTTTGTTCTTCCGTGTAATGCAGGCTGAGTGTCTAGGTGCCTTTGGGACCGAGGTGCTACAGTTGCCCAAGGATCCACCCTGGCTGGCTTCAGGACCATCTGCTGTCTCAGCATCCCCTCTCTCAGAAGGGTCTCCAACTCCAGCTCTGGCAGGTTACTGCAATGACTCAGCCCTCCAGCCAAGCCAAAGAAATCCACCTCTATGAGAGCCAGAGTCCAAGGGAAAACACCCACAGCCTTCCACCTCAGCTGTTCTGCCACGGGCTAGCCCCAATTCCCAGCAGCTGTTAGCCTGCTGTTAGCTCCTAATCCCAGCTGTCTCAGATGATGTAAAAGGGCCCAGAGACCCCGGTCACAGCCAGTGCTGCAATACAGGTGGCAGTGCCTGGGAGCAACGGGCCCTTTTAAGTTGCCCAGGGGGGCTGCAGGGTTCCTTGGCATGTGCAGAGCGGTAGCTGTGGTGGTGAAGGCAGCCAGGATGGCATGTGGAAGCCCTGGCCGTGCTCAGCAGCGCAGGCACAACACTGCGCATATGTCAGGTGGACCGAATCGTGTGGGTGCCGCTGGTTCATGGCTGCCCATTGACTGTTCTGCCCTGGGGGCTGAAATTGCTGCCAGCCGGTGAAAGAGCAATCAGCACCTTGTATTCAGTGGTGAGGGTTTGGGTCCCAGCCCCCTACAGCAGACACATCTCATGGTCCTGTGTGGATCAGCTGCTGAATTCAGAATCCCATTAGACAAGTCACAAAGACCCCTCTCTAATACACACCTAGCTTTTTCACCTGCACTCGGCCGAAAGGGCAAAGCACCAACTTTCTCTGTTGCCAACCTCGCAAGGACCCTTCTTCCCTCAATTGCAGCCGCAGCCCATCAGGAAAGCAGGGAACGGCTCAGAACCCACAGCTGCCAAAGGGATGGTGAGGCAGAGAGTTGTGTGTGGCGGTGGGCGGGGGGGTATGCTGGCAAATGACAAGGCCCTTATCTTAATTACAGGCTTATTTGCATTTAAATGAAGGTTATTCTATAATTAACACAGAATGTTTTGTCTTGGAGCTGAAATACCTCGCCCTGGGCTGTCAGCGCCTTTCCATTTTCATTTTCTCTCGCCATTCTTCGGCTTTGTAATCGGCAGGCACACACAGAGAAAAGTATTTGCCCTCCCTTCCTCCAGCGCAGCCAGAGCCAAATGATGGCATTTCCTCATGGATGGAGTGCCCTGTGGTGGCCCCAGGCTGTAGCATCTCTCCCGGAGAAGAGGAGAAAGCATTTGGTTGTGGCAAACTTCAGTGGGATTCTCTCTCGAGGCTGCTGGCCACAGGCAGAACTTGTGGTCCTCTCTGGCTGTCCAGCTACTTGACTTACGTAGTCTTGTCTGCCTTGTGTTTCTTTGAGTTCTTTTTGTACTGCATGACCTTCTGGGTGTGAGCACAGCTGGTCAGAAGAGGACATTTGTTCTAAAGTCATGCTAGTTGTGGTATTTGCACCAAATGAGGCAGGGTCCCCTGGAGAAAGATAGTATGTGATTATGGAATTCAGTACAGACCCTCATCAAGCAAATGCATAAATGGGATGAATTGCTGTGTTTCTTCATCCTCTGCTCTGTGCTAGTAGCCATCAGTTTGCAAGGTGCTTTAATAGTTCCATAGCCCCGAGGACAGACACTCACGTAGCAGGACTGCCCAGGTCGCTCTGGAGCAGGCCCAGGAGGACAGGAAGTCAGGGAGGTATTTTCCTTCATACGATGAGGAAAAAAACATCTGCTTAATGCAGGTTGTGCGAGTGTGGATCAGTGAGGCTGTGCTGGAGAGTCCTTTACAGTCCTTCTCTCACAGCCCACGTGGATTTGTGGTGGGGCTTAGCCAAGCTAGTTCAGAGCGAGCAGAAAAGATCCAGAAAGTAACAATCCCCGATAACATAGGGGTAAATCCAGACCCAGGAAGAGAATCAGCAGCAGGCAGCCCAATCTCAGAAGATGCTGAGATTCAGATATTTATCCTGGTCAATCCAAAGTGCTTTGACCTGCACAGATGCTACGATAGCCTTAAATCTACACTACCCCTATCGCTGCACAAAACCAGGTTATTCTGGGGGCCACACAGCTGCATCCCAGAGCCCCCAGCTGCCGTCTCACATGGAGCCTACGTTGTGTAGAGTCCTGAACAAGCAGACCGGACATCTAGCAGGAACAACCTTCCTGGCATGGCTCTTGTGCTGCCATTCCTGGTGCGGAATCCAGAACAACCAGCCTTCTTGTGCAGTGTTTGAGCACCTCAGCTGGGACTCGAAGCGCAGGGCTGGAGGGGAAATGCACTTGCTGACTCAGCCTCTCTCTCTCTCCTTCTCAGAATTGCCATCCCAGGATTGTCCCCTTTTTAGGGTTCCTGTCCCGAGACATGTGTGAGCCTTCCTGGGCTTCAAAGCTTGGAGTTTTGTCAGTTACGTCCACACTGGTCCCCCAGCCTCTGGCACCAGTGGGGGTCCTGCGGTGCAGTGGTGTCTGGACAGGCAGGTCCTCGATGGGGGAGTCACTGCCAGGAGGGAGCTAGATGGATGGGGTCACCATCATGCTCTGTTTGGTAAGGCCAGTGGCTGCAGCAGCCATAAGGGTCCACAGATCTAGTGCCCTCTCCCCAGGGGTCAGATAGGGAGACACATACAGGGAGCAAGTTGGACATGCAGGTGTACATGGTGGGGTCTGGGGGCAGGCAGATGTCGTTGTTTGTTTATTTAAGAGATAGGCACCAGTTCTCCCTGTAAGCTGCATCCTTGGGCAGCCGCTCAGGAGAGATTCCAGTCCCACCCAGCTGATTAGCAGAGCACCCACAGCTAGGCTTTGTGTTTCCACTGGCTTCTTCTTCCACCATCGCACATGCCTCAGTGCACAGAAATTTTATTCCACACATGGATGGAAGAGATGAGAGGGAACATTTGAAACAACCCTAGTTCCTATTCTTCCTCCTTGCATTTCTGTCCTCTGCCCGGATGTGCCTTTCTGTCTCACTCTCCACATCTCCTGCTCTCTCATAATATTCTTTTGGGATTCCCATTTGACCAGATGAGAGTCACTCTTGTCAGGCTGGGGAAAGCAGCCCGCTCAGGGACATTCGAAACTGCAGAGAGATTTTTCCTACCATTTCACCCCACATACTATCAAGTGGTGGGTTGACAGGACGTGTTCACATGTATAACCTCCCAGAGAGGGATTCAAACCTGGGACCTCCAGAGCTTCGTGGAGGAGCCTCAACAATTGGAGCTCCAATCCAGCTAGCACTCAGCTAAGGCAGTAGAGGAGAATACCCTTGTATTAGTATGTTTCTTCACAAAACAAACCAGCAGTCCTGGAGCACTTTAAAGACTAACAAAAAAATTAATAAAATGATCTAACTCTTACCTAATTATCTAAAACTATCACCTAACACATTATTTCATTAGTCTTTAAACTGCTACAAGCCTGCTTTTTTGTTCTGTAGAGGAGACTCATTCCTTCCCTCTGTGAGTGGCCTAAGTTTTGCTACATGGGACATTGAACCATGTCTCCGTGGAGGGTGAGTTTCTTGGTTTGCTTGCTTGATGCAGTTTCCACTTGCAGATTTTGCAAAAAAAAAAAAAACAAAAACAAAACCAGAGAAGCCAAGAGAGTCTGAAGCAGGTCAACACTGATCGAGATCCATCCTCCCCCATCTAACTTCAGCAGCAAGCTGTGTGGTGTTAACCTGTTCCCTAAGGCCTTCTTTGCCCTCCTGTGAGCAGTGCACCCTTCTCCCCCTGCCCCCACTGCAAGAGGAGCTGGAGGGAGATTTCCCACAGATGTTGGGAAATGTCATTTAAGGACTGTCTCGGGAGCAGCCACAGGGCCCAGGGATCAGAGCCTTAATTAAGTAATAATATTCTCCTGGTTCAGTGCAGCCCCAGGAAGCTGGGACGCCAGTGACCTGGAATTAAGCAGAGAGCACTAATGGAGCAATTTGAGGGGTATTAGGTGGAGACACGGCCTGCCTCAGGAGATATTAGTGACATTGGAAAGCATTCCGCAACCGAAACAAGATTTGTCCATGACCCCTCACTGAGCCATGCTGAGGACAGTCCTTGGGCACGTGCCGGGGAACAAGTCTGGTGGTCCAACACTGGTCCCCGGTCTAATGGTTGCTAATGAAAAAGTAAACACCCCAAGAGGAGCAGAACCAGCAGAGAAAGTAGCAGACTTCCAGTCTCCACAGCAGGGATGAGATTCCATCTCTGTCTTTCCCTTTCCCTAAGCCACCATCTCCCCTCTGCCAAATCCTCCTTTCTCAACACTACTGGTTCTGAGGGCTTTCCCAAGATGTGTTCCTGAGATGCACATTTCAAACTTCCATGAGATCCAGGGCTGTTGGGTGTGAGACATGACATCCCTCTGGGTAAGCTGCATCCCAGCTCAGATACCCAAGTGACCCCAAAGTTTGGAGGTGACAGACTGGTGCATTTCATACGGCTGGGTAGGAATTGGTTTAATACTGGAGAGGGGTAGACCGCAGACCCTCCCACCTTTCTGCCACACCCTTCCACCCTCCGCTTCCCAGACAGCATCCCAAAACAAAAATCTGGACTCTAAGCCAGCTCTAAAAAGCATTTGTATGGGGTTTATTACTCACTTGAAGGCAGGGTTCCTCTAATTCTTCTTCCATCCAGGTGTGAAATACATTTTGTTACATGCATCAGGGCATAGGAGGATGTGCACCACCACTAGAAATACATGCTGCCGGCTGTGGGTGCTGTGCTAATGAGGTCGGTGGCTCCTGAGTCTCTTCTGGGCAGCCCCCAAGTGCTCAGCTTACCAGGAACACTGAAGGCTCTTCCATGGTGTTCCTCCACACACTCCCGGAGTGGCTCAGACACATGAATACCTAACAATGCCACTGCAAAGTAAACTAAGAGTAACATTCCCATTTCAAAGATGGGAAACTGAGGTCAAGGAATAAAAAGCGACCTGCAGCCACTTCACACCCTCAAGAACATCCACAACATTCATTTCAATGGGACTATGATGATTCACACTGGCTGTGGATTTGCCCCTCCAGGTGTAAATCAGGAGCAACCTGTAGTGTAAATAGGAGAAGTGGGTGGCACAACTAGCAGCCCAGATTCAAACCTAAACTATCACAGCACGCTTCTTCCCTGAGCTGGATCCAGGCCTGAATTTTGCCCTTCTTAGAGGTAAGGACCAATTATGGATTTCAACTCCAGGTTCTGCCTCTGAGGCCAGGGATGCTCAGATCTAGGATTTTGCTTTAGACCCTGCAATTTGCTGTTCCCCCATCCAGACCAACTTCATATTCTGTTGGATGTCTCTGAGTTGTGGCACCGTGGTCTAGCATTCTCGAATGTGCTCAGTGTTTTAAGTTTGGAGATTTGCATGGCTGTGTTCTGTTCACTGGCAATGGATTTCAACACAAAATGAAACTCTCTGCTGCGTTTTTCATTGGCTTCAAAAGCTTTTATGACTCTTCCCTCTGCGTCCCCCTCCCGCTGGCTCCTTCAAGTGTTCCTTGGAGTATCTGAGTAGAAACCTGTTTCTCAGCAGTGAGTGTTGTCTTTAGTTAATAATGTCAAGATCATTGAGCATCCTTAATGACAGAGGCATAACACAAACTGCCATTTTCAACAAACACGCAATCAGGTACCAGCAGGTCTGAAATATTATCTTCCACAATTTTACAGGCTCATGCAGGAAATAGGCAGCTTTCATGGAGTTTCTGACTCAAATGCAGAGATCTGGAGCAAGGGAGGGTGGGGCTTCTCTGGAGCCAAGCCGGCAAGTCTCTGAAGAAGAAATTGCTTTAACAGCTGGAGCAGAGGAGGACAAATAACAGCAGTGCGTATATCTTCATAGCCCATCGTAACCAATGCACTAGGCAGGTTGGAATTAGATTGTGAAGAGCTGGACTATTGCTGCCCATGTGGGATTTGACACAGTCTACTCACCTTTGTTGCAAAGCTCTGGAGTGTGAGCCAATCCTGAGGCTTGCAGGTACCAGAAAACAAAACTCAAGACAATCCCATGCAAGCAGGGAAACCAGCCACCTACCTCCACACACTGAGAATGGTAGCTTTGCAAGGAGGCCATGAGAAACTTCAGTTCTTTCCAGTCCAAACTCTTGAATTTCCATGGGTGCAAACACATTTGAACTGAAATTGGCATCATTCCTCTGAAATCCTTCATGTTCAGCTTAAACTTCAGCAAACTCTTTGGTATCCTCAAAAGAGACAGATTTGTAGTGGACTGGCACCACAATACCTGGGTCCCCATGTGGAAATAAGCTACAATCACTGTTTTACAGGAAAACTGCTCAGTGATTGCTGATGAAACTCCTGGATGCAAGGGCAGTCTCCCTCCAGCTGATCATGTACAAGGAACCTGAACAGGTTTGCTTTGCTGACTTGGAAGAAAATGCACATACAGACCCTCAGAAGAGAAAAACCTGGACTCTATCTCCCTGCCTCCTACAGAAGTCTTTGCGTGAAGCCTTTGGGCTCACTAAACCCACCTGGAATGGATATTTGCTACCAGCCATGGGAGAAAACATAGAATGAATTCAGCCTGCAGCTCAGAGGGGCTGCAGAGCTGGTATTACATTTCCATATTTGCCAGGAATGAGGGGCAGCGAGGAGCAGAATGATGCAGCAACAGGACTGACCTGTTCACCTGCCCCTAGAACTGACTCAGTTGCAATGATCTTAATTCCCAAACAGGAGGAAATCATTTAACTCCCTTAGTTTGGCAGAGTGAATTCCTGCCAAGAGTATGGGAAAGCGGATGGAGCCCAGGCTCCTTTTACTTGCTGCAACAACACCCTTAGTAAGCACTCTAGGGAGGGCCACTTTGTAGACAAGCCTCTTCTGCTTCACACTGTGCAGTCCCCAGGACAGCGTAAGGGCAGGATGCAGACTGAAAGTAAAGGCAGGTCCATGGTTAAATTAGCTGCATGTTGTTTGCAAGGAGAAGGCTGGAGGGATTTAGAAGGGGAAGAGGTTTCCCTTATGAAATGATAATCAGTATAAGCCTTGTGTTGAACAAGAACAAACTAAGAGCCCTTTGCACCATCAGGAATACTTTCAGAACTTCCAGCCAGTCAGGTCACCTGCGCTTCCCACACCCTCTCAGCACCATCAGAGCTTGTACTATTGGAAGATTTCTGCTAGTGTCTCTTCTGCTTGGAGACTAAGCAGCTTGGGGGATTGGCACTGCCATAGAGGTGGTCACATTAGTCCTCATGAATAACAATTGTTGGGAATTCAGGCCAGGAATTCATCTTGCATTGTTCTTGGTCCCTACAAACACAGCTGAGGCATAGCTCTTGTGCACAAATTTTGACCCATGAGGTGTTCTTTCCACTTTTTGTTTATTTCCTCCTGGCCTGTGATTGGCAACTTAAGTCACACAATATTATCTCCAGAAATAGTGACCTTACTATCCTGAAGAAACGAGAATGGTCATGCTAAGGCCATGATCCATCTAGGGCAGTATCCACTCTCTGAGGGGGCAGGGCTAGGCTGCCCAGCAGCTCTTCACAAGGAACAGGGGAGGGAGGGGTCTGTGATGCCCAGACAGCTGGTGGTTCCTCAGGGAGGTTGAGGGCTGCTGGCTAGCAGGGCTCCCTCCCCACCCCCACCCCAATCCAGCACTGTGGCTGAGGACTAGGAAGGAGGAGTTTGAGGGCAAAGGGACAAATTACCTGGGCTGAAGGCCAGCAATATGGAGAGCCCCAGTGGCTACACTCCTTCTGGTGCAGCCACTTCCCTGTGGTCACCTTGCCATGTAATGGTCCCCTGAGCTCACTGCCCCCTGTGGTCATTGGGGAACATAACTGTACCTCCTATCAGACCGCTCCCTCTCCCTGTTATGGAAAACAAGCAAATTCCAGGCACATCCCATTTTCTTGGCACAACCAAACCCAGACCTTGCTTAAAGTTTGGATAAGAGGAAGCTTCATATCAAATTTGGGTGTCCTAACTCTTAACATTCAGGAGAAGTTCTTGAACAAATGCACTCACAGATAGATGGATGGATTCATGGACAGACAGATGCACAAACTCTGAGTATTTACACACACAGCCAGAGAGAAAAATAGATTCATTATTTGTGTTAGAGTAGCGTCTATAAACCCCAATCAATAGTAGGGCCCCAGATGCTAGGTGCTGTACATATATTTAGTAGGAGGCAGCCTCTGCCCAAAGTGCTTACAAGCTAAACAGATAAGCCTGAGAAAAGAAACAGAGGCACAGAGGGGGAAAGTGACTTCCCCAAAATCACTCACACAGAAGGTCAGTCACAGAGCAAGAAATACAGTGTGGGTCTTCTAATACCCAGCCCAGCTGTCTATCCACTGGATCATGCCTCATCTCCCAGACATATATTCAGGCACACAGACACCCTCAGCACCACAAGTCAAGCATCTGAATTAAAATCCTGATTCCCCTCCTCTATGGTCCAGCTGCAATAAAGTGACCTGTGGGAAGGCAAGTTCCTTGCCAAACTTGAACTGACCCATCCAGAAGAGCTGCTCTGCTCTTAGAGAAGGTGGTGGGGGGAGAATCACAAAGACAAAAGCTCCCTTGTAAATAAAACATAGGGATGATTTCCTTCCCTCCCATCTCCCCCTTAGTAAGAGACTAGTGAGAGGCAACAGCACAGCAGACAGATCTCTTTGGAAAGGAGGAGAAGAGGTGACAGAACTGCGAGGGGAGGCTTGGTAGGAGAATTCAAATGAAGTTTAAAAACTCTTTTGACATTTAAGAAAAATCAACAACATCAAAAACGATGAGGGGCCCAGGAATATTACTGGCTGAATGTCACATTTAAAGCTAGACAGATAGCAGCTGCTTTATCTCCTGGAGCAGGTGGTTTTGAGCAGTAAATAAGACACACTGGGTCTGATTCTGATCTCACTTAAAATCCAGCATCACTTCACCGACTCTAATAGTTAGTCCTGTTTTACGCCAGCATGACGGAAAGCAGAATCAGGCCTGCAGAGTCTATTAAACTTTAATACAGTACTTGGGAGAACAACAAAGAGAATGAGGCCAGTGCCTCTCCCATGAACCTAGACATACATTGGGTAGATCCTGAGCTGATGTAAGTTGGTGTAGCTTCACTGATTTCAAGGGGGATTCTACCAGCTGGGGAGCAGGCCCATGCATGGATATAAGCAAATAGCATTTTAATGCTTACACTTTTGTACTCCGTTCTTTGTCTTCTGACTTCATTACATTATCTCAGCTCGTTTATGAAAATGACTCGCAATAACAAGTAGAAGAATCTAATGTAATTAATGACGCAGAAACTCTATATTAATAAATTCTACATATAAAAGGTCTTTCCCATTCTATCGATACACCGGAAATAAGCAATTTATTTCAATTCATGTAAGGATGAGACCGGCTTGACCTTGAGAGATTTCCCTCTATATTTTTTAAACTTTTTCTGCAGGGAGAGAGGCAGGGATTTTTACAGTCGTAACTGCAAAAGAATAGGTATTTTTTAAAGTAATTATAGGTCTAGGGAGGGTATTTTTAAATGTGACACAGCAAATGGATCATGATGAAAACTCTAGCAGAGAACATTAAGAAAATGCACAGCTTGAGTCAATTAGGGCATAAGTCGCTGATCTTTTGTGGACATGGTTCCAATCCACCAAATACTCAAGCAGGTGTGTAACTCTAGTCATGTGAGTAGCCCCTTTGAAGTTAGGCCTGTGCTTAAGTGCCTGCTGGTTTGGGGCGTGAGGTTCTAAATTAGTATAAGCACAAAGGGTGGAGTGAATCCTTTACCCAGACTTCTCTGGGCTGCTCATGGGAGTAAATGCCTTTTGCTGTGACTCAGGTGTTTGCAGTGCGGCCTATGCCAGTACATTGCAATGCTGCACCTTTCATCGAAGCATGTCAAAGCACTCTGCAAAAAACCAGTAATTCAGGCCCCTTGCACCTTTCACAGATGGTAGGATGGAGACAGTGAGGGTCTGTTTGCACTGCAAAGACAAACCTGTGACACTCAGTCCCAGGCACCCTGGTTAACTGATACCAGCACCTGGGACTCAAGCCATGGGTGCTATAACTCCCAGGGTGAAGTAGTTTTCATCATGAGTTACAATTTGGTTTGCTGGCTCTCAGCACCCCCACCCGTGACCAAGCTGTAAGACATTCAGGCCAAGACCTTCTCCCCTCATCAGGTTTGAGAGCATGGCCTGGAACCAGAGCATCTGCCCTGCATTTCACCCCACAGCCCAAGCCAGAGTGAACTGACCCAGGTGCTGAGACTTTGTGCCATTGATTTGGCTCCGCAGCATAGCTGTAACCTGAGTGGTTAAATTCTCAGACATTTGTTGACACCTGGCGACAGGCCCACTGACGGGACCGGGTACATAGGGGGAGTTGACCCAGGGTCCAATGACTCAACAGGGACTGGCACTCCCAGCTCTTGCCACTGTAATAGCTGCAGTGACTGGAACCCTGGACCCTTTAAATCACTGCTGGAGCCCTGCAGTGTGTTCTGGACAGCGCTAAGGGCTAGCACAGGGCAGGGGGCATGTATTCCCCAGCCCCCATCTGCCTGAAGCCCTGCTTCTTCTGGTACCCCGCCTCCGGCTTTCCATCTCTGTCAACCCCCTACCTGTGGGGGGAGAGAGGGAATTGTTTTGAGTGCCGACAAAAGCTGCTTGAAAAACGCCAATTATTTTTCACGGGGAAATTTGCAAATAAAAAAATCATTTTCTTTTTAGCTTCTCACAAAAATAATTAGGATTTTTGATGAAAAATTGGAGGGGGTGAGATTTTGGAAAAAAAACCCTATTTAGCGAAAATGTTCAGCTTTGATTTAAAAAAATAGTATTCAAAATCTGAAAAATTTTCAAAGTGAATATTTTTAGGGAAATATTCTTGGATTTTTTAGTCTTTTTGTTATGATTTTGCTCTGGAAGCCATTCCTTATAAAACACATTTCGATGAAGTAATTTGGCTAGCTGTAGTCCAGATGGGGAAGGGACCAGGTTGTGCTATGCTGAATGGCACTTACTACCCTCTGCCGTAGGCTGTTCGTGGTGTAGATGTTTGGCAGTGTTCACTAGCCTGACAGGTGAAGAACCTTTCCAAGATTATTATTTGAATTACGATGCATCTGGAGGCTGCGACCATGAATAGAGCCACCTTGTGCTAGGTGTGATACATACACACAGCAAGTGACAATTCCTATTCCAAATACCTTACAGTCTAAACAGACAACAGAGACTACAGTCACCCAGCAAATGCAGAAATGGGATTAGAAGCCTTTACCGACATAATTCAAGCTGCAAATGCACAGGGCACCCAGCTGCCTCTGATTTTACCCTAGCTAGTTTGAACACATTCTTTTGTCTCCACTTTTCAGCCAAGGTGAAGCTACATTGACCTTTATATCAATGTGGCTCATAGTCAGATTCAGGTAAAGAGTGATTTGCGGTGAAGAGGCTATTGGTAGATGGTTAAGTTTATGTTCACTGTGATAGTCTCATATTTGCTTTTACTGTTTGCAGTAAAACCTTTATTCCTTCCATTTTCTGAGCACGTCTCACCTGCCACCACATTCCCTGCTTGCCCCTTGTTTGCTATTTCTCAGCTGATCGCCATTCTTCCCCTTCAATATCTGTCATGCCCCTTGCTCACTCACCAGGGGAATCAGACTGGAATCAGATTTAAGCCACAGTTGAGTTCCAAAGACAGGTCTGGAACAAGATCAAGTTGCTTCATATTGGGTTACAAGTCACAAGGGTGCCTTCAGATTATATAGCCTAGTGATAACCAGGCTTTGAAAGAGCACAGACTGTTTTGATAGCTTTCCAAGAGAGTCCACAATGCCCCTAGTCCAATGATCTGTGCCAACTGAATGGAGGGATAATCTGGCCCAGAAAGATAAAACTGATCAGAAAAAGTTGGATGGCCCCATTTTTCACTGGAGAATGAAGAATGCTTTGCAAATGGTAATGAGTCCATCAACACTTCATATCAGAATAAAACGGGTGGGGAATAGTTCTCACAGAGTTGACATGCCCTGTTTGGACAGTTCCAGAATGAAATGTGTTGACTTTGTCTTGATTTTAATATAACTTTGAAATTGTTTGCGTTTTGTATGACATGTGATAACATATAAGAGAACACAGACTCGTTTCTTAAAAGTCGAAGTTGAAACAAATTGAAATCCTCTACCAAAAGCAATTCTTAAAATAGTTTTGGATCCAAGTGTTTTAGACAAAAATCAAAATGAAACATTTGTGTAACTTAATCATTGATCGGTCCACAACTGTATTTTTAAAATTTTCCTGCAGAAACATTTTTGGGAGGGGTATTCTTTTTCTGAACATCAAATTTTGGAATATTTAATTAAATGGAATTTCCATCCTCCATGCAGCTCTCCTTAAATGATATGACCAGTGCTGCACAGTAAATCAGTGGCAGCGCTGGGACTTGAATTTGGGAGTTCTCAGGTCATCCTGGCTCCATGGTTTAACCATTAAATTATTGGCCCTCAAACTTTCCAGACTACTGTGAACCTTTCAGGAGTCTGACTTGTCTTACAGACCCCAAATTTCACTTCATTACAAAACTATTTGCTCACACAAAATCAGACAAACATACAAGTGTCCCAGCCTATTATTACTGAAACATTGCTTATTTTCTCATTTTACGATGTAATTATAAAATAAATCAATTGGAATATAAATACTGTACTTACATTTCAGTGTATAATATAAACAAATGTAATTTTCTGCATGAAATTTTAGTTGGCACTGACTTTGCTAGTGTTTTTATGTAGCCTGTTGGGAAACTTGACAAACATTTTGCTGAGCTGATGTACTCCCTGGGCAACCTCTGAGAACTCCTGCATTAGATCACAAGGACTCTCTGGTTTGTATCCAGATTATATTTATAATAAAAAATTAATTGTCATAATATTTGCTTCCCCTTTATCTTAATGGAAAGCATAGATGGACTGGGACTTTTTTAATTGCCTTATTGTCTAGTCTTGCTCACTGACGAGGAAACCAGAGAAGTCAAGTGATGTATTCAAAGCCATGCAGCCACTGCTGGGGCTGTGAAGAGCCAGTCCTCTAACCACAAGGCACGCCATTGTGGGAAGAGTCTTGTGCTATGAGCAGTAATGTATGGGTGGAGCTGGATAACTCCCCATCTCCCTCTGCCTTGCTGCTGCCAGCTGGTCCCCCAAAGTGACCGAAGAAGTGTGACTGGCTCTGCACACACCAGTGGCTTTCTATTGCTTAGGTAACACACCTAACAGCTGTTCTCCAAGCTGCCACAGGGAAAAACAGTGATGCTGATGTTCAAATGTGAGGGTAACACAAGGGACAATAGGATGGGCCACCTGGCTCATCCAAAAAAAAAAAAAAAGCCTAGTATATACAGCTGAGAGGAAGTCAGCTGGTGGGGAGTCAGTGCAAACCTTCCGTCTCTTCCTCCCAGGCGCTCACTCCCGCCAGGCAGTGCTTGGAGCTTTGTGGGGAACTGGAAGAGGAAATCATGTAGAACAAGTTCTCCTTCCATCTCTGCAGCTTACTTACGTGGTCCCCATTACTGAAGTATCTTAGTACTTCACAGTATTTAATTTACTGTCCTCACAACACCCCTGTGAAGCAGGCAGGAACTATTCTTCCCACTATTCTTGTTTTACAGAAGAGAAACTGAGGAACAGGGTGGCTGAGAGACTTGCCCAAGGTCACAGAGGAAATCTGGGCAAAATAAAGATGTTACCCTCGCTGCCTTGCTAACATCCTAACTACTGCACCAGTCTTCCCCTGATTCATCTGGAGCATCAGCCTGAGTGATTAATAGATTTGCACAGGAAACCTCGACCCTTGAGTCTGGCTAAGTTGTGCGTGTCACAGGATAACTGAGGAGACCTAATGCCACTTTTGCAGCACCTTCCCTTTCTAAACATGGGCCAGGCAGCTGAAGCTTGATTGACCCAGGCAATCTGGACCATTACACGTAACAATCTTTTCCTACAGGGTTGGCTTCCCAGCTTCCTACTCTCAGGAGATTCTCTCTTCACTTCCTAGCAGGTCACTTCAGTTGCTCCTGGAACCTCTTTGCATTTGGGCTCATTCTAACACTGCTGGTGACTGGGATGGACTAAGGGCTAAGGGCTAAACAGGGGCCTTGGCTTACGAGTCTGAGAAGGGCGGCTCCCCAGTCAGGCTCCAATGCAGAGCACTGCCTCTGCTTTCCAAACAGCTCATGGGGTGCCTGGAGGGGAAGTGGGGTGGGGCAGAGAACAGCTGCACCTCTAGCCTGTTCCATCCCCTGGACTAAGCACTTCCCCCTTAGAGGAATCTGCCCCCTGTCAAAGGCTGCAGTACGTGGTGCCCTCCTCTCCTGCCCACAGCAAGGGAAAAGTTGTGCTCTCCCTCCCGGAGGGGAGGCAGACATCATAGCTGCTCCTGGGAGAGTGCAATTTACACAGGGCCCCTTTATTCCTGGCTGCACCGAGAGGCACAACCTACCCTTACGGTAGAGCCACATCCAGCCCTGAAGCTGAAGGTCGCTCATTCTGCTTTGCTGCATGGCAGCATCCCTGCCCTCCCTCTTCCACAGAGCCCAGCTGAGCCCCCAGCGGCACCTGACTGTCTAATTCAGACCCATATGGGAGCTGTCCGCTGGAGAGATGAGTGTCTTTCTGCATCCCCTGCATCCAGCCTGAGTGCTGTGAATGCCCTGCGAGAGAGGGAGGGAGAGCTCAGTGGTTAGAGCATTGGCTTTGTAAACCCGGGGTTGTGAGCCCAGCCCTTGAGGGGGCCTTTCAAGGGCCCGGCGCAGGAGAGATTTAAAAAAAAACATCTGGCCAGGATGGTGATAGCTCCTGCTGTGAGGGCCAAGGACCTGACCTGATGACTTCTCGAGGTCCCCTCCAGCTCTGTGAGATACATGTAGCTCCCTGCTTCAGAGAACTGCCTACATTTGCTGCAGTAGCTGGCAGCATGGTTGGGAAAGAGGAGGGCTGCGACCGATGCATGGGTGAGAGAGGCACTGGGCAGCTGCACCAACACCATCATGTCTCTCTTTACATCTGCCAGTAGCCAGACTGGGACACAGGCACTGCCAGCTCCTTTCCGGAACATCTGGGCACCTTGCAGTGCCCCTAAACGACAGATGTGAAGCAGTCCCCAGTGCAAGGCATCATGTGGACAGCGGCACTGCTAAACCAGAACGCACCATTAAATCTGGCAAGAGCCAAGACCTTAACGGGCAGAGGAAAGCATGAGAGTTTGAGAGTGTCCAGAGGACTCCTGGCTGCAAGCACAATACTGTGTGCATGGAGCCCTGGATCACTCCTGGCTGGAAAATTGTGCCCTGTTGTGTCTGGCTACACAGTTCCTCGCGCTTACATCACGTCCATATCCCTAGCACATGTGACTCCTCGAGGTCTTAATAAGATCCACGGTCTGGTCAGTTTGGAAGGGGCTCCCCTGTGTTTGCTCTCATATATTTTCATTGGGTTATCCTGTATTGCTATTACGGCAGAGCCTAGGAACCCCAGTCATTTATGCTGTACAAACACAGAACAAAAAGCCTTGTAAGATATGTTTTGACATCAGCCTTATCACAGAGAAAGTGCATATAAGTAGGTACAATACTACCTAATGCTTTAATGCTCATGGGTATTCAACAGAGCTCATTGGAAAGTGGAGAATCTTACCTGTGGGAAATGCCAACGTGTCAAAATCTCATTTCTCCAGTCACTGTTTTTTCATGATATGGAAATGACAAAACAGCGGTGATGTGGAATCATCTGAAAGACCATAGTGAAGCAAAATGTTTTGTCTCAATGATGCTAAATGTTATAAAGTATTAAATGTAATACATTTAGCGTGACCACCCACCCCACTTTCACCAGGACAGTCCTGTATTCTAGGCAGGCATGCCACTATTTATTTATTTGTTTTTTCACAAAAATGGTAGTTGTCCCATATATTCACTCCCCTGCTGAGCTGCCCTTGGAGTTGGCTGGACAGCACATGCAGCACTTCCAGACCAGCTGCTACAGGCAGCAGTAGACCCATTCCTGGCACCCAGAGGTGTGGGGCAGCCAGAAGCCACAGCTGCCCTCCATAGGGCAGCCCCCACTGGGGCCAGAGAGCATCCCTGCAGCAATCCCAGAGCCTGGCCATGTGGGGCAGCTGGCAAACTCACTCCTCTTCTGCAGGCCAATGGCCCCTGCAACCGGGGAGTATTCCAGTGCCCCATGGCATGGGGCAGCCAGGGAGCTGCACTTGCTTGGCAGTCGCATCTGGGCAGCTGCCCCCCAGCCTAGGGTGCCCTGTATTTGGCCTAGGGAAATATGGTCATGCTAAATACATTTGAACCTCTGCATTCCAGTTGCCCCTCATGTGGGACCACCAATGGTACAGATGAGGAAGAAGCTCTGCATCCCCCGCAGCTGGGGAAACGGCAGTGGACAGAACCATTTCCTGGAGGGTTTTCCTTGTCACTACGAGAGTAGCAGGGGGTGGTGCCTGTGTGCAGCGGGCAGCATGGATCCATGTGTCCCCCCAGTAGTAGGGTAGCAGGTAAGCACTCCCCCTTTCCTAACTTTTCACACCCAACACCCTCCCTCTCCTGGTTCAAATTTTAATCTGGTATATCCTGTTTCCCGGGCTGGCAGGATTAAAGAGGTTCAAGTGTATTTATAAACTGGTAAAGCTATATAAATATAATACAGCATGGATCCTCGTTCTCTTCTGTTTGTACCCCAGCTAACACGTCAGGGCCTGGGCCAGCAGGAGGTACTCCGACATGCTACCAACATACCGCAAAAGTACAGCAGCAAGCTAGTGAAGCATAGCATAACCGTGTGAAAATATATTAGTGCAAACAAGATGTGACAGATCTTGAAACTGCATACAGCGCCTTTGGGGGAACATTCGTGTATTAAATTTATGTACCGCTGTGGGCCAGCGATTGTGTGAATGATTGTGTTCTACACCGGGGTGGGGAGAGCTAACAGAGCTCCTCCAGGAATGAGAAACAGCGAGGGGTAAGTAAGGTGAATCACTCTGATTTTAAACACCTCTAGAGAAGTAACGCCCTGGGGGAAGGTTCAGCTATACTAGTTCAAAGGGCTTCTGGCTTAAGGGGGTTATGTTTAAACTGACTCCACACCTTAATTCTGATCCAGCAAATGAGCTGGACCACAACTCTTGCAAAAGAGTTGGAAAGAGCTTGGCTTATCATGGCCCTGTAAGACTGAGGGGTGTCATCTGGTAAATTTTTAGCACATGCATGAGGACTCTGGTTTTTTTTGTTTGTTTGTTTGTTTTATTTTGCTTTCTCACTAATGTTTTTGCCTTAGGAATAATGGACCCTGACGTGTTAGCTGGTGTACAAACAAAACAAAATGAGAATCCATGCTGTATTTTATTTCTATTGCTGTACCAGTTCATAAAAACACTAACACAGGAAATAAACGTGCACCTGCTGGCCATACGCCACTCTTAGCCTTGAGAAAGAAAGCAAAGCACAGGCACTAGACTTCAGTTGGGAGTATTGCAGCACAAAGCAGGCAGTTGTGTAGCCTTAAAACCCTGGTCAGAGGGAAGCAAGACATGTGTCTCCATCTGTGTTCCCTCCAATTTTTTCCAGCTGTGGGCAGAATAAATTTTGTTCTGTGCACCAAGGCATGTGCAACACCAAGAGACACACATACTGCCCACTGTGGGTGGTCTGCTAGCCAGCTGGGTGGCACCTGAATCCCTTGTGGGTAGCTGCCCAAGAACTGAACGTACAGGGAACACTGGTCTCCATCCTGAAGAACTGATGGCTGAGACCCAGAAACCTTTCCATAGGTCCCTTTGAGGGATGATGGATGGGGAAATACAGGTGCAGACATCCTGAAGCCATGACTCAAGGGGCTATGACCACACGCATAAACCAGCAACTTTGAATGTGAGAGAAAAGTCCAAGGGAAGCTCGAAGCGGAAACAAAAGAATCCATTTTCAACTTCCAATCATTTTGACTTTTAACTATTGAGAACATTATGTAAGCCAAACAGTGGTCCCTGTAAACTGAGCCCTTGGGCAGCCACCTAGGAGGGATTTAGGGGCCACCCAGCTGATAAGCAGAGCCCTCACAGCCACCCACAGCCAGCAGCCTGTGTTTCTATTGGTGGTGAACATGTTGGTGCACACAACAAAATTTATTCTACCCATGGATGGAGAAGATTAAAGGAATACTGATGCCAACCCTTTCCTGTGAAACATTTTGTTTTCAACTTTGACAAGACAGCATTTTCTGATAGAAGACTGTCAACATTTTTCCCCACAGCCAGTATCCAGTGATTCTCTGACCACCTCAGTAACTATTACCATTTGGCTGATGTTTGAAATCAAGCCTATGGAGCAACGGCAAAACATCCAGCTATTTGTTTTATAGCTTCTTGTCAGAGCTGGCAGTATATGCTCATTATCACAGCACTATCTATGGTACACAATAGATCTGAGATGCATCATAAATAACACTTTCATTCGGCACAGTCATTCTCAGAGGAATGGGCCAAAATTAACACTTGGTTATGTAATTCTAAATAATACATTAGGTCTTTCCATGGAACAATTATGCAAAACATTATACATGCAAAACCGGGCTCATGATGCTGCAAAGTATGATCTAGTTTCAACAAAAGCAAAGTGAGTAATAGCTCATTTTTGTGCCGTGCCTTTTAGTCATAGATCTTAAAGTGCTTTACAAAGATCATTGTGGCCATTTTACATCTGGGTAAACTGAGGCACTGGAGAGGGACATGACTTGTCCAAGGTCACAGCCAGGAATAAAATCTTGACTGCCAGGCCAGTATTCTAACCATTAGGCCACAATGACATAGAGAGCAAATTCAGATGTTCTCTACTTTGCAAGATCAGACCCTCAAAGGCAGAGGTAGGCAAAAATTTTTGATGGGAGAGGACACTCCAAGAATTTTGAAGGTGTTCAAGGGCCACACTCTTCCGTGATGTCAATGGAGGAGGTGTGGGATCTGGGACGGAAGCTGGGTGCAGAAGGAAGCTTGTGATAAGCCCTTCCCACCACTACTCCATGAAATAAGGTACCCAGCTTTGAAGTCAAATAATTTTTATTTTTGTTTGTAGCCAAGAGATCTAAACTCAGATCAGGACTCCCTTTTGCTGAGCATCACACAAGGTAAGTGATAGTCACTTCCCTAAAGAACATATAGTCTAAACAGACAAAACAGACTGTTACACGCAACCAGGGACTGAGGCACAGGGCTATTAGGTGACTTGACCATGGCCACAGGGGCATTGGTGGCAGATCTAGGAAATTAATTTAGCTCTCTAGTTCAGCCTCTTAACCACTAGTCCTTCAACATGGAGTCCACTCCCAAGTATAATATGGCCGTTAGCAAACAGCATGATACAATGCTGTGCTGAGAGTCAGGACACATGGGTTTTATCCCCAGCTCTGTCATTGATCTCCTCTGTGGCCTTGGGTTAATCACATTGTGACACTATTTGGGGTACTGGAGTTGTGCAGGGTGAATCACTACTACCTGTTCACAGTGTGAGCAAGCCCTGTCTGTGCCCATGAGAGAAAACCTTCCCTGCCTGCTGGCAGCACAAACACTCTGCACCAGACTTCATGAGCCCTGCTAGCAATTTCCACGCTCCTCTTAGTCACACATGAGCAGCCAGTTCCTTGCCTTTTGGGAACCCCCATGATGTCCGCTAAGCCAGTGCCCCCATAGAAGCAGGTTCCCTGGTTCACTCCCAAGTGCAAGCCTCTTAGGTGCGTCTATGGTAAAACTAATTGGGATTATAGGCCACAACTTGAAACAGAGATCCTAATAAAAGCATAGGGGATTAGAAGCATTAGGATCCAGGTTAAAAGAAAAAAAAACACACTCCATAACCTATGGCTTCTTGTCAACTAAACTATTCTCTCCCCAGTAGCCAGTCCTTGTCCATTTCAGAAGGGTGGGATCCTCCTCTTAGGAGACCTCCCTCTGGCAGAATCTCTGTTCTGAAATAGGTAACAACTTGTGCTCTCACTTTGTCTTCAATACAGTTACATATTATTGCCTTTTACCACGTTCCAGTCCCTGTTCAGAGACGTTTCTTAGATGCTTGTCTTTGCAGCTCTTCAAGCCCCCCACCCAGGTCCAGACAATACACTTCAGGCTAGCTCAAAGGATGTGGCTGCTTCGCTGCATTGATTGAGTTCATTGTGTGCCTTGCCTCCCTCCTGTTGACAAACTTCACTCCAGCAATTCAAAGCCCAATACTGCACACATTGCATTGCTCTAACATTACTTCCATTCAAACACTCTGCAATGGTGACGACAAGCAACTGATTCAGAGCTTTTGGCAAAGCCTTTTTAGGTTTCAGAGATTACGGCTGACTGAAGGCCTGGACTTTTACTGTAAGAAATTCCTTCATCTGCTCCATGGTCACTCAGGACTTCACAAGAGAAATGGGAGTAACATTCAAAGGCACAAAACCCTGCCACTTGAGCTAAAGGAGAATGAAAAGTGGGCTTATGACACACAATTAAGCACTTATAAGGTCCTTATTACCATTGTACCTGAGCATTTCACAATCTTTAATGTATTTATCCTCACAACAGGAACCCCAGTGAAGTGGGATGTGCTGGTATATCCATTTTACAGATGGGAAACTGAGGCATAACTAGACTAAGTGACAAGCTCAAGGTCAGGCAGAAAGCCTGTAATAGAGCAAATCATTGAATACACATCTCTAAAATGCTCAACTATTCCCTTAACCACTAGGCCACAGTTCCTTTCTATTCCAGCCACTGCAGAGGCAGCAATGAAAATATGCACCAGGTCATTGCAACATCCAGAAGTTCTGCCTCCAGTAAATGTCAGAATGTCCCCCTATTTCTTTGGGGAACTCGCCAAAGAGCATTGGCCTGTGAATTTCTTACTATATCTTTCCTCCTCAACATACTGTAGCACTGACCTGTCTCTGAGGTGCGTCCAACTTCCTGATAGCCACTGAATCATGCGTGTGTCCAGAAGGGATTATTGTGATCAACTAGTATGACCTCCTGCCTAGCTATAGCTCTTGTTTGAGCAGAGAAGAAGCACAGCACCTTGCAGGACTGGGCCCAGAGTGGAGTGATTATCTTGCATTCCAGTGGTAATCGGGATCATTGGGCTGCCAATATTCTATTTGTTTTTATTAAGCTGATGAAGACAAGACTCACAGAAACATAAAGCGGGCAGACAAATGGCTTTCCAGGGTCAGCGGAGGAAAGTCATTCCGCTAAAACTTTTCCAACCTCTATAAAATGCCTCTTGCCTGTAGCATACATGGATCCTGCTAAGAACAGGATATGCTGCTATAGTATATTGCCATTTCCTTGGATTTGCCTGCCTTGTCACATGAATAATGTCATCATTCCAAGAATATCCTAAATGTCAAAAATCACCAGCTATTTTGGATACCTCAGTTTCTTATGCCTAACCAGTACAAATAAAGGCCCTGATTTCCATAAAGGGATGAGCACCCGCCCTTGCAGATTAGGAATCTAAAAATGGAATCGCTCAGAATCACTAGTCACCTGTGAACCTCTCGATGGATGTGTAAATCTGCTGGACTGCACTGAAAAGCTCAGCCTGATCCTCCAGTGGCTAAGATTTTTACCATTCCTAGGATTCAGACTATAAGAACGCAATAGAGTCTGTGTGCTCCTACCTCACCGTCTAATATTTGCTTTGAGAGACACTATAAACCCAAAAGGTTCCCCTTGGACTCCAATCCCTGTATGACTTTGCTTTGCGAAACAGCAATTTCTGAGTAGGGACCAGTCTATTTATTACTTCTGAACATGCAAGTGACATATCCTCTTCTTCTTTTCTCTTTAGCATGCTAATGACAGGGACATGAGTAGATTTGCTGCCCGGGATAGGGAATTTCTATGGCAATTTTGCAAGGCTTGTTTGCAAGCACTTATGTCAAAACTATTGGTCTTAAAAGATAGACAGAGTTGTTCTGCTAGTACGTCCTCCAGCCAACTGATGTCATTTCCTTCTGCAGCTAACAGCTCCCTACAGTCCTTGTGCTTCACTGAACTTGCAAACATTTGCTGCAAGTCTTTGACCAGATGTGATTTCCAGCTGTACCTTTATACCAACCACAGAGGGTACATTAATAACAATTATTAAGTGCTTTATGTTACAAATTAAGCTTGTAGCAGCAGCAAAAATATCTAGCTAGTTTGTTTATGGTCTCCTGTCAGTGTAAGCCATAAATTCCCATTATCACTACGCTATCACCATTGCAAAACAGGCTGAAGCACTCATCATAAATAACGCTCTAGAACAGTGAAAATCATCTTTGGACACAGAAGCATAAATTAGCACTTGACTTTGTAGTACTAGGTGTGCCTCACCTCTTAAATAATAGTTTTAGCCCATCAGGCCACGATTGATCGGGATGTTTGAAAGTCGCATTTAGAACTTTTTCCACTGTTTATCTAAGATGCTTGTGTGAGTCATGCCTAAATGCCGGTCTCTGAAATATGAAGGACAGCACTTACAAGCAAAATAGTCAAGCCAGACAAACAGGGAAGGGTGATTTGCCAAAAAAAAGTTAATTGCCACAATGAGAACAAAATGTCGGCCTTGCCCAATGTTGCAGCCCATCTAATGGGCCACATTGCCTTCAATGAAGACAAAGTGGCTTACGGGGCAACAAGCTGGGCATGTCTATCAACATGCATGTATTGAGCATGTGGGGAATAGAGAGTACCAGGGAAAGTAGGACTGTAGTGTAGTCTGTTGTATATCTTTGGGAGAACGGCAGGAATCTGGCTTTCCTTGGTTTTTCAGATTCATACCTGTCAACTTTGCAGAGAGAGAAGGAGAACAGCACACTCGAGCATTACATGGAAGCCTACGTCACTTTGGTTCTCCAGCAAAGTACATGGTATGTCGAACAGAGAAAGATGGTGGAAGCCTACAGAGATTCAAAGCAGCTCAGGCCTGGTTTAGAGGACCCTGGTGTGGATATTTTTGCTGGTGAAAGCTTCCAGTTTAATAGCTGTGGCAGAAAATATTCTGGGTACAGATCAGTTACAGCATGGTCAGTAGTACTGCAAACTTTCCTGTCCTGGAAGGACCATAGAATCATTAGGCTGGAAGAGACCTCAGGAGGTCATCAAGTCCAACCCACAGCTCAAAGCAGGACCAATCTCAATTAAACCATCCCAGCCAGGGCTTTGTCAAGATGGGACTTTAAAAACTCTAGGGAAGGAGATTCCTTCACCTCTCCAGATGACCTTGGGCAAGGCACATCTTCCCTCTGGACCTTGCCTTCCTGGTGAAATATTTTTTAGTAATATGCATCCTAGACCTCTCCTGCTACAATTTGAGGCCATTGCTCCTCATTCTGTCACGTGCCACCACTGAAAACAGCCTCTTTCCATCCTCTTTGTTAATCCCCCTTCAGGTAGCTGAAGTCTGCTATCAAATCCACCCCCCACTCTTCTCTTCTGTAGACTAAATAAGCCCAAATCCCTCAGCCTCTCCTCATAAATCACACGCTCTAGCCTCCTGCCCCATCTCTTCTTTCTCCAGGGAGCATTAACTCCTTGGCCTTTATTGAGAATACGTACAAATTGCAATGTGGGAGGATGAAATGGACATCTGAACAGCAAGACCTGGTCTGAGATCACCAACTAATTCTATGTAGGACACCAAAGAGTCCTTAGATGTTACCTTGCAGATCTACCAGCCTGGACTGGATGCAGGCTGGTGACAAAAAAGGGAAGTGCTTAATCCCATTACATGGCTCCTCCTCCTCCCCCCAGTAAGATTTTAATGAAACTGATGAATTGGCTTTAAATTGGAGGGTTTTTAAATGGTTCCTTTTCATCTATTTGCTTCACAGTAACACAGATCCTCAGGGGACAACAGCCCTTTTTCAGACTGTCTGCAAACAAAGAGAACATTAATTGAGCATTCTGTTGAAACCATCTTCAATTAGTACTTTGGATTTTTTTTCATGATATATTCATCATTGTAGCTGACATGATTCTGCACACGGTGTTCTCAGGCCTTCACTCTGCACACGTCACATTCTCTTGCAGCATTACCCAAAAAGAATACATTTATTACTTGCTAATGAAGCGCTAGCAAGGTTAGGGGGAGCCAGTGCTACAGTGACAGGCGACAGTGTTCCAGTCCAGAAATCATAAATGGAGCTATTCTGACCCCTTCCTCATTTCTGTCCTCACTCCAGGGAGGAAATGTTAACCAAGTTTCTGCAAATGTTCTCCCGACAGATCAATCTCTCTGGAGAGTGAATCCCTCCTTCAAACCACAGGCAGGTTTTCCTCCCCCCAGCAAGACCCGTGGCATAAGAGATCAGTCTCAGTGGCCTTTCAGCCCTCAACCTCCGCTTAAGAGAAGCAGTAAATATCAGCTTCTGTGGTAGGTTAAGTGATGGAGACACCTGACCCCAGAAGTTAGAAATTAGAGAACACCTTCCCCATAAAGGCATGGGATCTATTTCTGGGTCAGTCATTGGCTTGGTGATGACCCTGGGCAAGGCATATCTTCCCTCTGAATCTCAGTTTTCCCATCTGTAAAATGGGGATAACGCTGCTGACCTTTGCAAAGTGCTTTAGCTTCTTTTGTTGAAAAGCACTAAAGAAGACTGGGTAGTATTACTGCAGCCTCTCCTCCCCTGACTTCAAGTAACAAGTCTCTTTCAAGACCTGGATTTTTCTTTAAAAATAATTGGTGTGCACCTAATTTTCATGTGAAATTCCTACGATTAAGTCTGCAAACTGCATAATGACATGCATAAATGAACATAATTAGGACTTTGCCTTCACAGTGACCAAAGTTATGCCCACAACAACAGTGATTGCTCATGTAAGTTAGGCAATGGGTTGTGTGAGCAAGAAATTCCTCTCCATGCACAGAACCAGCACAAAGCCTCCTATGTCCTGCTTGTACAGGTTGGATCTCTTTGGTCTGGCACGCTCAGGATATGAACGGTCCTGAACCATGGAGTTTCCCAAACCAGGGAAGGTCAATGCCAGCTCCCCTGCTACTAGCCTCCAGGATCTCCCCTGGATAGCAGGCTCCTCTCCCATCTGCTGTTCTGCTCCTGCCCCAGGCCTTACTGCCGGGTCCCCCTGCAGCCAGCTCTACCAGGCTCCCAGCCTCTAGCCCTGCCTGACAATAGCCCTGCCTGACAACATTCTTGGTTCTGCAGGATGCCCTGCCACCAGCCCTGCTGCACTCTCAGCCATGCAGGGCTCCCAGCCACCGTCAGCTCCCCTTCTCCCCTCTACCCCACCAACCACACAAAAGGGCTGTGCTCCTGTCCATGTTCTCAAAAGCCAGTCTCCCAGCCAACCTCTGCTCCCAATGGCTGGGGTTCTCTGGCCTCTGGCGATGGATGATGCTGGACCAGAGAGTCCCAGATTAGAGAAATTCAATCTGTATCATGAGGATTTTGTGATGTCAAAGTGCTGGCCTGGCCCACTGCAAGTGATGAATTTCATTCATTGTGCACAAACAATCATGGTAATTGCAAGAGTGCTTTCGAAAATCCCACAGTTTACCTCCATTTTATAATAAAAATACCAGTCTAACTTTGTGCCTCCAGATCTGCAGTGCACTCTAATATAATCAGCTCCCCTGCAAATGGGATTAGCAGTATGATACCCCGTCGATGCAATCAGAAAGGTCTATCAGCAAGATGTTCTTATGTTGATACAGCTCTCAAAATCTGCATAATTCTTCTTAGTTCACAGGTTTAATGGACAACAAACAGTCATTGCTGGTGAGACTTACATCCATCAGATCTCCATGAACCATTTGCTGCAGTGGTTTTTACTGTTCATTGCGTTAGATACTGATTTAGGGGAGTGGATATACCTGCTTTTATGGTGCTTAAATGCAGGTAAGGAAAACAAATTGTTTCATTCCGTGATTAAAACACTAGGAATAAAGATATGACTGTCACATTGCACAGGATTTAGCTGATGTAGGCCTAACAAATTCAGTACAAAATAGTTGGGTTTCTTAAAAACCTTATTAAATCATGAAGAGTTACGTTCTGCTGAAGGAAAGAAAGTTCTTTCTCAATTCCACTGTCCTAGATTTATATGCTAGGAATATGTTAATAAACCATTGCACAAAAATTCACCTGGGATTTTTTCTTACAGCTACACGTGGTATTTCTTAAGGGAATGGTTAACAGCATGCCTGACGAGATAAGTGCAAATCAGAGGTGGGAAAAGGAGAATATGAACTAGGATTCTTGGGTTCTGTTACCCACAAATCCTCAGGCTTGTTTTGCAAGTTGGACAAGTCCCATAATTTTGGAGTGGATTGGTTTGCACTTTTGTAAAATGGAAATAACACTCCCTGGCTGCAGTTTTGTGGATCTTTCCCAACAAATACTCCAGGGAACTCAACTGCGACAGTACAGAGGGTTAGACTGATAAGACTGTGACTCACTAGGGAGCCTAAAGAAAGAAGTCAAATACACGGCCAACTTTAGGCATTGGCAATCCCATTACACTTCAGCCACATGCTTAAAGCCACATGCTTAAGTAGAAGGACCAAGGAGCCACTGTCTCCCATGGTACTGGCCAGGGGCTTAGAGTTAAGCGTGTGCAAGCACTTAGTTGTACTGGGACCTTATTGCAAACATGGTCCCTGGCCAGGGGAACTCCTGTGCTACAGCTGGTCATACCAGGACAATGCACCTGATTATAGCGGTGTGGTAATGCAAATTACTTCTGTATTTGCCTAGCCACGCAAGAGGAGGGGAGACAGGGAACGCTGGCCTCAGCTTGGTTTTCCCCTCATTCCCCTGGACGTGACTCAGTGAGGAGCTCCCCAAGTGGAGATTCAAGAGAGCTGCTCTCCGATTGCACTGTGATCTCACTCTGGCTTGTGCTGTGCTTCCTGCTAGAATGGCCACAGCAGCTGCCCAGCTCCACTACTGCCTGACCAGTGTATGGCAGCGCTCATCAGTCAGCATCAGCCCATTGTCCTGCTGGAGCCAACAAGGGGTGCTTGTGTAGCAAGACAAAGCCTCCCCAGCAGATACAAGCACAATCCATGACCTTTCTGACCAGTCTTCCCTGTAAGATAAGCACTTGAGCGGCTGTCCAGGAGAGATTCAAATGCTGCCCAGCTGATGAGCAGAGCACCCACAGCTGGCTATGGCCAGCAGCCTGTGTTTCTCCTGGATTTGTCCTCACTGGGCCCCTTGAGGTAGGCATTTGGCCCTTTGATGGAGGGGGAAGTGAGGAAGTGATCACACAGGGGGTCTAATGCAGAGCAGAGAATTGAAGCCAGGTTTCCCACATCCCTGAACACTAGCCCATCCTTCTTCTCTTGTCAGGACAGTCTGGCATCGATGCCACCAGCAAAATGAAGGGAGAGGAAGCAGATTTTCACAGCTCAGGAGTTGCAGCCAGCCTCGGTGAGTCAGTTCAGCCACCTGCATTCTACCACCACAAAGCTTCCATACCATAGGGTATGGCTGCTGGCCGAGAGCCCAGCTCTGAAGTCAGAATCGCTGCCAGCAGCAGTACAGAATCAAGCATGGCATGGTATGGTAGTGCCACCCTTACTTCTGCGCTGCTGCCTGGAGAGCTGGGCCCTCGGTTGGCAGCTGTCACTCTCTGGCCACCCCACTCCCAAGGCAGCACTGCAGAGCAAGAGTGGCTTGGCATGGTATTGCCACCCCTATGGTTGACATTCTGCTGACAGAGCAAAGCCTTCAGAGCTGGGTGCCTGGCCAGGAGCAGCTATTCTCTGTCCACCCAGCACAAAAATAAGGGTGGCAATACTGTGACTCCGCTAAAATAACCTTGCAGCCTCCCCAGTGACTCCCTTTTGGGTCAAGATTCCCATCTGGAGAAACACTGGTCTCCCTTGTGAAATCTGTACAACATAAGGTAAAAGCACACAAAAGATCAGATTTCATGGGGCGATACCAGATTTTCATGATTCTTTTTTATGGTCATGAATTTGGTAGGGCCCTTCTTATAAGTCAGCTTTGAAAATCAAATCTGCTCTGATTTGGAAGTGCCCAGGAACTAAACACAGGTTTCCACCTCCCTGGTATGGCACACTCAGTACCTGAGCAGTCCCGGACCAGGGATTTTTCTGGACCAGTGGATGTCAATCTCCTGCTGGTCTCTTGCCCCGCTCCCAGGCTTCCCTCCGAGCTGCCAGCCCCTTTCTAGCTGCCAACCCTGGCTTTACCCGCACCAGTCCCCATCCCCAGCTCTCCAGCCCCTGCCAGAAGCTGCCATCCCCTTTGGCTGCCTTAGCTGTGACTGCCAGGCCAGGCCAGACCTCCCAGCCCCCAACTCTCAGGGCTCTGGGGCTCTCTGGTCCAGCAAAGTCCATGGTCATTGCAGACCACGGACGTTGCCAGACCACAGAGTCCCAGATTTTACAGGTTGAGCTTGTAGCAGCAAGTAGCTAGTTCATACACACTGTTCCTCCTGCTCACTTCAACAAGATGCTTTGCTCCTAATATGGTGTACGTTCTTCCAGACAGCCAGCATTTATACCACAGTAATAAATGGTCAGATTCATGTTTTGCACTGGTTATAAATTAATCCCTTTTAATTGGGCTGCTTTCCAGGACAACAAATGCAATGCAGGACCAAGGACTCCCTGTGGGTCTTGTGCACCACTCTTTTCTACAATACAGAAGAGTTACAGTCTGATAAAACATGCCGTCCTCTCCCCTCCCCACTGCACACCCCCTTTCTCTCTAGCAATAAAAATTCCATTCTCTGCATGGGAATGAAGTCATTTGTCAGGTCTGGTGTCAAGATCAAAATGTATTTCCAGCCCTCCTGCCATTTACTTCAACAGCTCCCCATTCTTTGGCTGAAATCACATAAGAAATGGCTTCGTGCTCAATGTAAAACTCTCAGGAACTCCAGTCTTGGCTAGATTTATTTTATTTTAAATAATAATAATGGATCTGGAGGGGCTGATGGCTCTGCAGTCAATCCATCTCGAGTCTCTGGTGGGAGGCTAATCCACTTGAGCCATTTCTGACGCAGTCAGAATCTCTCTGCGCGATGGATATCTCCAGCCCCAGAGTCCCCTGGTTCCCCCTCATCTCTGTCCAATATCATTACTCTAATCACCCTTGTTTCTCTGCAAACAATGACCGATGCTTCCCTCACTCACACCCGCTTCCCACCGCGGACAGTTCCATTGAAAGCTAGGGTGTCACTCCCCATCAATTTGGGCGAAAGCAAGCTCAGCATTAGGTGTCAAAGCTACCTCCTCTTTCCACCTTAAGGCTGAAGCTTTAGCAGCAGTAACAGCCTTGAATTTCAATCTCTTTCCAGGATGAGCCACAAGGAGAAATTAAGACTAATGACAGGATTTCTACCCCAGAAGGAAAACACTCAGATTCAAGGCGGCTGCAGCCTGCAATTTTCCTTCTTTGTAGACAGGTGTCTGAATCAAGACTCACTGTCAGCAGTGGGTCATTGCTTCAGAGTCATTTCACTGGCGTGGGTTGGGGAGGGGGAAGAGAGGTTCCCAGGTAGGTTGCAAAGTACCAACCTATTCAGGGATGGTTATGGCCCCAGTCTCATGCCAAAAACAACCCAGCATGAGGCAGGAAAGGGCTTTCTTGCCCATCTTCTATAGAGGGAGACAGACATGGACAGATTGAAGGACAGATGTGCAACCCTGCTCCAAACCCAACAGCTCCCAGGCTCTCAGAGGAGCAGTGGGAATTGCTGGGGACTGAACATTTGTGGCAATTCGGCCACTTCTTTTAGACATCAAAATGGGAGCTGAACTGGCTCCAGTGCTGGCTGCTGAGTGCTTGATAGAGCTGAGCCCCACATAACTTGGCCAAGGTGACACACTCAGTCTCTGGCAAATCCAGGGACTGAATGTGCATCTCAATCACAAGGGTGTCCTTCCTCTGACCACTGGCCAGCCAATCCATCACTGCAGGAACCACGCCTAGGTCTCTTCCAAAACTCTGAGATTTGGCTTGGTACTGTTGCCTGTTCTGGAGACACTTAAGTCATGATGTTCTGAAGTAGCACTGTTCAAATGGTTACACAGAGGAAGCTGTTATAGGAGACCTCCTTGTCATCTTGGCTGCACCAAGGAAAATTGGCAAAACTGACCATAAAACTGTTGACTGAATAATTCAACTCACGAAGTTCATAGTTTGCAGATAAATTATTCCACATTTTTTGTGCTATTTGACCAACACAGTAATCTGCCCTAAAGTTATTTCACATGTATGACAGTGTAACCAGAACCAGAATTTGGCATGCAACTCTACTAGAATCAAGGGGACTGTGAATTCTTGCTTCCCACAGAGCAAATGAATTTGTCTGTTCTTATACACAGGATTCAGGCATTTACCTTGGAAAAGCAGCAAGTTCTGATGGAGAACTCAGCCACCCTGTTGTGCTCAATAAAAACACATTTCAGGCCTGATTGTAGATGCAACGATGGCTGTTGCAGTACATCGACACCTTATTTATACCATGCAAAGCAGGAGCAGTACCAGGACTGTAGCTGAGCAAAATGTTTCATTAAAAAAAATTCACTGGACAAACCTACAGATTTGTGGTTATACAAAGTAACTGGAGAATCCACATCAAATTTTGTCCAGTTGTTTCTGCCAAATAATCCATAATTCAGAAGAGCTGAAGTGGTTCATCTCAGCATTTCCAAACCAAAGCTTTTGACTTTTGGTTTTGGAATTCCCACTGGATCTTATTTTTTAAAAAACAAAAAGTTAAAAACCTTGAATACAAAACAGTGCAAAAGAACAAAAACAAAAAAAGTACATTTGAGGTCTTCATTGTGCTGGAGAGCTGTATAAAAGGTTTTGGTTTGGGTCAATCCAAATCAATTTGGGGTCTCCCTCGCCCCACCAACTGTTCAATTGTTAGCCGAACGGAAAAAAATACTATATTCAGAGTTTTAACCAGGACCTTCACCTCATGTCATAATGGACACATTCCATAAGTAGATTCAACAGCCTGGTATACCCCTAGATGCTGCCGTAGGGTAGGTGTTTCCTTACTCAACAAGCTGTGGTACCAATTTTGTTCTCACACTAGGGTAGTTCAGGAGTGAACTTGTTGAAGGTACCAGACATACATGTCTGTAGAACTGATGTGAAATTAGCATCAGGACCAAAGGGTCTGCCTCTGCACTCCTAGGTTTACCTCAATGGGGTTACTCCACATTTACACTAGTGTAAAGGCAAGAAGTATCAGGCCCCTGTTTGGACAAGCTCCTTGGGACCTATCAGAACAGAAGGTGCCATGTGAAAATTGTGGTAGCATCAAAAATGACAAATGTAACAACTATTTTTTGCTACATTCTGTGGCTGCGTCTTAGTCTGGTGGTGCAATTGCACTATTGCAGACTATGCGAGAGACTCAAGAGGTAATGCGCTTATTCTTCAGGGCTCATGGAAAATGAGCATGTTTAGTAGGGCTGGTCAAAAGTTGTCTTCCGAACGCCCTTGATGGAAAGATGGAGTTTTGGTTAGACAAAAAATTTAATGGAGTGTCTGCTTTCTCTGGAAACTTTTGATACTTTTATCAAACTTCCCCACTCCACTTGGGGGCGGGGAGGGGGAAGGACACCCTCAACTGTTTTCAGTGAAACACCAAAAACTTTGAGTAAAATTAGAAAATTTGATTTTTGATGAGCAGTCAAAATTTTACGTAAAAGGAGGAAAGGAACTCCCCTAGACATTTTCCAGCCAACTTCAGAGCTTACCCAGAGGACTTTGCACCTATGTCCAGAAGAACTGAATGCAAATTGTAATTAGGCTTCTCCCAGCTGTTCTTTCCTCAGCAAAGATGCAGAAAAACACGCACAAATACACAGAGGCCTACACATTCACAATCTACATCTACACAAACAGAAACATATGTGCTTCTACAATCTACTGCTAAATTGACATATCTGCTGTGCACCGTCTGAACAAGACATAAATCTGCTTCAGCCCCAGCTGCCAAAACTTGGCTCTTGAGGGCCAGCTGCAGCTACTCATTCTTTTAGGTCTAGAGGTCCCCATTTCAAACCCGGCTTGCCAACCAGGATTGCAGTCATCATTGCTACAAACAAACTTGCATCCACACTTGTTTTTTTACTGTTTGTCTTCCCCTCAGCAGCACAGGTCTCCTGCAAGTTTCAGTGATTCAGTTTCAGGTCCGCGCGAGAGCAATGGGGGCTCATCTCTCCGTAAGGGCTAATGCTACCGTGCGAGGAGCTAACTCATTTCACACCCTAACAAGAGTAGCATTAACACTTCCTGGCAAGAGGACAGAATCTTCAAAATGTCAGCCCCTGGTGGAGCTAACAGAGGCAGGTCTGAGGAGCATTTTTATTCCTAACGCTGTAAGAGAGGTTGACATTTAGGATACTAGATCCCCTTCTCTCACCCTGCCCCGTAGCCCACCCTTCTCCGGCCTCTTAAAACTCATTCTGCAAGAGAAGCAGTGACCTCAAACCTGGCATGTGTTCAATAAACAAAGTGGCACCTTCTTGTCGATGTCTCGTCTCTGGATTGCTCCAGGTGCCCTGCAGTTCAGCTCCACCGCTAATGTAAACCAGCGCCGTTCCCTTTGATAGAGCCATGCTGTTTTACACCAGCTGAGGGTCTGCCTGTCTGACTTAAAGGAGTTGAAAGCTCAATTTTTGCACCCACACAGGGTTTTGCCTTTATAAAGTTAATGGTAAAGGGTAGGGTAGCACACCCACCCACATGTAACCTTAAGTTCTGCTGCTTGAAGTCTCACTGGGGTTAATCTTCCTGTCACCCCATACTTCACAGTCACTCCTCTAGCTTGCCTGTCAGTTTCTATTCAGCTCCCATAGGCACTTTAGGCCCGACAGCCATATTAAGAGATCATTTTGCAGCCATCCAAAATGATCATGCTGGAGAGTGACAAGTCAGATCTCACTCTCACAATCTCTAGAGTAACTCCCTTCGTGCCAATGGCGTGCCACCAGCTTCACACCAGTGCCACTCAGATCAGACTCCAGCCCTAAGCCTCTGCCTAGCACACAAGCTAGAAAGGGTTAGGTCCCCCGGGTGGTTTCTGGACCAGAGGGAACAAGAATGGTGAACAACCTCAGTGGGTACAGAGCCATCACCACTTCCATAGGCCAGCCGCTGGAGGGCATGCTGTAAGGGTCACATCAGTATAAGCTGCGGTGGAAATACGGACAAAATACTGCGTCCCAGCAATCCCCAAGTGGTGAAACCTGCTAAGGGGGCCTAGTCAGGCAGCACAAATTAGAGTCTCCCCCAACATACACCACAACCACAGGGCCTGCTTTGGCAGTACTTTCACAGAGGCTGCTTAACATAAGAAAGGTTAGTAAAACAAAGATCTCTTTTGTTTCGTGCTCCCAGGGGAGAGATCACTTCCTTTGTGTGTGTCACTGCTGCAATTCATGTAAAGCAAAGGACCACAGAAAATACTGTAGGCACAGAGGCTACGACAGTGCCTGTCATTCTGCCATAGGATCAGCAGCTGCTGTGTCTTTCAGGTGTCATTTGGAAGAAGACTTTGCATAGAGCAGATAACGCAGGGTTAGTAAATTTAATCCTTCTAGTCAGGCTTGCAGCCTGACCTCCAAAGCCTCTCTCATTACCCTGGTCTCTAAGCCTCCATTCAAAAGGCTGCATGACTGGAAGTCTCTAAGTGAGGACTTTTTCGTGTGGAAAAAAAATCTGACCTCCATAGAACCTTTGGATTGGAAGAGACCTCAGGAGGTCATTGAGTCCAACCTCCTGCTGAAAGCAGGTCCAGTCCCAACTAAATCATCCCAGCCAGGGCTTGTGGTCAAGCTGGGACTTAAAAATCTGAAGGGGTGGAGATTCCACCACCTTGCTAGGAAACCCATTCCAGTGCTTCTCCACCCTCCTAGTGAAAGAGCTTTTTTTCCTAATATCCAACTCGGACTTCCCCCACTGCAGCTTGAGAACTTTGCTCCTCATTCCGTCATATGTCATCAGCACTGAGACCTGCCTTTCTCCATGTTCTTTGGAACGTCTCTTTAGGGAGTTGAAGGCCATTATCAAATCCCCCCTCGCTCTTCTCTTCTATCGACTAACTAAGCTCAAATCCCTCAGCCTCTCCTCATAAGCCACACACTCCAAACCCCTACCACTTTTGTCACCATCCGCTGGACTCTCTCTGATGCATCTACATCCTTTCTGTAGCGGGGAGTCCTGCGTTGGATGCAATACTCCAGATGTGGTCTTGCCAGCACCAAATAGAGAGGAATAATCACTTCCTTAGATCTGCTGGCAATGCACCTACTAATGCACCCCAATATGCCATTAGCCTCCTTGGTTACAAGGACACACTGCTGACTCATAGTCAGCTTTTCAATCACTGTAATCCCCAGGTCCTTTGCTGCCAAACTCCTGCTCAGCTGTTCAATCCCGAGCCTCCAGTTGCTGACCAAAGCAGGATCTGAGCCTAGCACAGACCACAGCTAACTCCGCTAGCCAGGATCAACAGTTCTGTGGATCAGAGTTAGTTCTGTTACCTTACACAAAGGTCCTCCCTGGCAACCTAATCAGAATCTATGTTGGACCCATGATACTGAGCCCCACATAAGAAAGTAGAGTTCTGTCTCCTTCTCTTCCCCATGCATCCCTTTGGACAGATCTGCCCTAAGTGGATGCTCTTGTTCTGAGTCTCAGCAGCCCATTTAAGAGCGTGCTCTTCTGAGGTGGAAATTGGGGAATTTCAGGAGAGATTTATTCCGAAAAAAAAAATTAAAAAAATCCCCTGGAAAGTCCTTTTATTCCCCATCCAGCAAAAAGCCCCTTTTGGCCTCCCCCACTCTGGGGAGAGGATTGCTCCTGGATATACTGAATCAGAGACCATCCCCACAGAGCCTAACGGGGGATTCGGCCACCCCCTGAGGTATTCAGTTGCTTTTTTGATCTTTCACGGTTTTCTGACCTTTGTTTTCACTCTGATGCCAGCAAGGAAGCCCGAGGCTTGAGATAAGGCGGATTCCATGCTACATCATGTAGCAAATGCTACTTGGTCTGGAAGCCTACCAGGGCAGGATGCAGAAAGCTCGGAGCAGCTGCATGAGCACTTCGTGCATCTGTGTGCACTGTTCAGGCTGCCTGTGAGTGCGAAGCTGCCAGTGTTCCCTGTAAGCTGTGCACTCGGATATCCACTCAGGAAAGTTCCCAATGCTGCCCAACCGATAAGCAGAGAACTCACAGCTCGGTTTTTTATTTCTACTGGTAGTGCACAGTCACACCTGCCTCAGTGCACGTAAAAATTATTCCACACATGGATGGAAAAGATTGGAGGAAGCCTTGTTAGCTGCCATTGCACCAGTAGGTTTTAGTTTGCAGCTGAGGTCTGGCCATCCTGAGCGCTCAATGATCAAGAATATGACACAGTCAGGATCTCTCTTCTCCACCTATTCACTCCCCCAGTAACTGAGCTCCCTCAAGGCACATGTGCCAACTACCTGCGTTATTCACTGCAGTGCTGAGGCCCTTCATTCTGCTCTCTGCTATGGAGCTCCATCATTCTCCTCATGCACAGAAACCAACAGCTGTTCGGGGGTCCTGAGGCCTCCCACCTGCCAGCACAGCTACAGCCACTGGTGTCTGTCTGCTGCGTGTGAGCCCTGCCTGAGCTAACCAGCTTCTGTTGAACTCACCAGGCCTGGCTCATCACTCACAGCTGTGCAAGGCAAAGGTGAATCAATTCCTTTGCCCAGCTGTGGAATCTTGTGTCTAGGACTCCGCTGTTCCCTTGCAGAGGTGGCAGGGGGTGCAGAGTGGTGGGGCTCAGTGTACTCTGGGGAACATGCAGTATGGTATTCCTTACACTTGCCGCAGAAAGCTACAACCTCCTAGGCTTGAGAGCCCAAGCAGAAACAGCCACACTGCCATGAGCTGTCTGGAGCCTGCCTAGCACAAGTCTGTTCACCTCACAGGGGAGGTGGGGGTGCTCCTAGCTGCAGTTTAAACATGCTCAGCCACAGTGCATGGGAGAATGACTCATTGAACCAGACGAAGGATGGGGAAGTGGTTTGAGTGTGAATCTAGGCCTCCTGAGACCTGCATTCAGTTCCTTGCTCTGTGATGGATTTCCTATATGATCTTGGCTGAGTCACCTGGCTCCAGACACCCTAAAGAGACTTCAGCTCCTTAAGAAATTGGAGTAAAGCACCTCAGTACTTTCAAAGTTCTGTGCCTAGTCTCTGAGCCACTGGAAAGGAGACCATAAACATATCTACGGCGATGCAGGACCCTGGTTACACATGGAGTAATTCCTTGTTAATGCCATGTGTGCATCACTTATTCCAAAATAAGTGGAGTGCCCTAAGCTAAACAGAAGTGAGGCAAATGGAGAATGAAGTCAGAGCCTGAGACAGGGAGATTTCCTGAGTCACAGACCAGTATCTTTACATACAAGGCCAAATTAAGATGCAAGTGCTCTAAGGTAGACATACTCTATTTACGTATTTTCTCAGTCTCTGAGCACTAAACAAATGCTACTTTAAAATAACGACTAATGAAGCTTAAACTAGAGTGGAGGGTCATGTTGTAAAGTTCGCACCTCACCTGGATCTGAACCCGAATGCCTCAAAGCTCAGAGGTGTTTGGATCTGACACTGATTCCAGGGAGACCGAGTCTGAGTCCAGGTATGAGCCTTCCTAAAGCTGAGGGATATCTGGCTCTGAATATCCGATTCCCTCATCTCTCCATCAGTCGGGTTTCACTGTAATTAACTGGACTAGTTATGAGGTTAGGTAATTTTACCAAGTGCTTTTATAACTGCATTTCTAACATCTGACTCCTGCTTTCCTTACCCAGTGTGTAAGTCCTTAGGAGCACCAGCCTCCTCTGTGATGGTATACCGTCAGAAAGAGCAATCGTGTGTTGAGAATAAGGGACTGCAAGCAATGAAACACCTAGGTTCTATTAGTGACTGTGGGAAGTCATGTCACTGCCTCTGCCTCGGTTTCCTCTTCTGCAAAACACGAGCAGTGATACAGACCCTGCCGGTACTTCACTAATGAACTTGATTGAAGCCCCTGGAATGGGTTGCAGGTGGGCACGGTTTGAGAGAAATAGGGAAGAGGGATGGGAACTGAAACATGGGGTGCTAGGGGCGTATGTGGCCAGCCCTGGTTGAGAGGGCTGATGCTGCTCTAGCTCCCCCAGGCTATGTTTACACAGCAGCATTATTCCTGAATAAAATATTCCAGAAGAGGTATTCCGAAATAGCTTATTACAAAATAACGCAGCTCCACACAAAATGCATTCCGAAACAGCGCTTAGCTATTTCACAATACCGCGTCTACACACAGCAGAGCCTATCTTGTTACAGAGCCATTGGACACACTATGGCTGATTTCGAAAATGGGCTCTAATCCCTGTCTACACAGCCCCTATTTCGAAACAGCTATTTTGAAATAGGTGCTATTGCTCGTACAATGGCTATGTCTACACTGCCCCTCCCTGTCGGGAGGGACAAGTAAATGCAGAGGATCAAAAATGCTAATGAGGTGCTGATATGAATATTCGGTGCCTTATTTGTATAACTGCAGACACTCGCTGCTTACGAAATGCAAAATAGCCATGTAGACGGGGTTCTTTCGCAATAAAACACCATTTTCGAAAGCACCCTTCTTCCTGAAGAACATTAGGGTTTTATTTTGAAAGAACCCGACCTACAGTGCTGTTTTTCTTTCAAAAGACTCTCCTCCGAAAATGCAATGATGCAAACATAGCACAAAATATGCATTTTCTTTTTGCCTCATTTGCACTCCCCTTTCAAAAGAGGATTGCACTGTAGACACAGCCACTGAGGTTTACCAAGGTCAAAAAAGGCATCTACTATTTTGAAATTATTTCGAAAGAGCGCTTGCGTTGTGTAACGCTTGCACAGTGGTTTCGAAATAGCAGCTACTGTCTCGAAATAACTTTGCTGTGTAGACGCATCCCCTTAGCGGCTGTGGGATTTCTAGGCCACCTGGACTTTTCTCCTTTCATTGGCTGCCCCAGACAGTGGATTATTATTTGCTAGTAAACACCACCCCCAGCATGCAGCAGGCCTGCATGAGCAGAGACTGTGTTTTGAATTGCAGCAGTCACTTCTGTGCTGCTGCTTCCCTTTCACTAGATGGCACTGAGAAAACCTCTCTGGGCTGCTTCAGGCCTTCCCCTTTCCTTACCCCAGCAGCTCCTTGGCAGAGGCAGATCCGGAAGCTCTCACACAACAGCCCTGAGCCTGCTGCTCCAGGTCCTTTCTACCCCGGCAGGAGAGGTGCCAGCAGCAGGCAGGGAAGCCGTTACGGAGCCAGCCACAGATGCCAAGCAGAGCTGGGAGAGAGCAAAGAAGCCAGGCCCCAGCAGTACCTGACACTGCAGCTATCAGACAGCCCCCAACGGATTCAGCCAGCACCCAGTTAAGACCTTGGGGGTGACAGTAGGATTTGAGGGCCCACTGGATTGGCGGGGGTCGTGGGAATAGGGGAAGTTGGGTGCAGATATTTGCGGGAGGCTGGGGCCACTCTGCCCCCATGAATGGAAAGGCAGGATGCTTTTTCGCCACCTGTAGTGGCTCTTGTTGCTCCAGGAGCCAGTGGTTTAAACGGGGGTGGTCAGCCTCGCTGGGGCTGTGACAAAGGCAGATGCAGAGAAGCTCTTTCTCACTTGCAGTGAGTGGCTCTGCCCCGCTGCCTGAGTGCTGGGGTTTGGCAGTCAGCAGAGAGCCGTTCTGCTTCCGCTTTTCCTGTGTCCCAGCTGGCTGGGCATGATGTTTACCAGTAGCTGAGCTGCCTGGCCCAGGGAAATCTGCTTCCGGATGTGCAAGGCCATCGCTAAGCCCCCTGGTTTTTCAGATGGAAACACAGAGGATGCTAAAGGCTCAGGAGTCTTGCACTAGCCTAGGCAGCGGGCTGAGGGATCTGGTAGGGAACAGGAAGCTGGTGGTCTTTGGGGCCCTGTTAGCCTGGTTACTAGTTGTTCACTTACTGCTTAACATCTGGCTGCTTTGCATCCTCTCTGGCTTGCTGGCAGTGCTGGGGGGATGGCTGGGTTCCCAGGCTGTCCTCAGCACCCGCAGCGAGCTCCACTTAGAGCGGTTCATCCTGCTGGAACACTGCCCGCAGAGCCCCGAGGCGGAGAGGCAGCTGGATGAGGAAATCGACCGCATGATCCAGAAGATCATCCGGGACTTTGTGTCCTCGTGGTACCCGGCAGTGAGCAGCGAGCGGGGCTGTGAGGATGAGGTGAGGAAGGCCATGACAGGCTTGGCCCTAGAGCTCCGCAGGAGGATGGCCCTGGTGGACAAGCAAGCCTTGACTCAGAAGATTCTTGTGCTTTGTGGCTGCCACCTGCAGAGCTACATGAAAGCAAGAGAGAGCGTGGAGGCCACAGGAAGCCCCGTGGAACCCGCCCAGCTGGCAGACCAGCTCTGGCGAGCCTATGGCAAGCTCTCTGCCCCACACCCAGCCGTCCAGAGCCCAGCCATGGAAGTGAACTATGCCCGGGCCATTGTGAACTTGTTGCTCCAGGTGCTGGTGCCCAAGCCTCACCTGGAAACTAGGACTGGGCGCTTTGTGGTGGTGGAGCTTGTCACCTGCAATGTTCTGCTACCGATGATCAAGAAGATGTCTGACCCTGACTGGATCAACCTGCTGCTAATTGGGATTTTCTCCAAGATGGGCAGCAAAGGGGTGAAAGGGCGAAATGGGGAGGAGCCTCCACGGGCTGCCTCCCCCTGCCAGCCCACAGTGCCGAATTCTTTGCCACTGAAAGTCATGGCATCATCTCCGAGATCTGCCAAGCTCCCCAGTTACGATGTGGTTGACGGTCTGGACCGTAAGCCCCACGAGGGGGAAGAGGAGAAGGAGCTGATGGGCGGAGAGGCCGGTGCTGACCTTGACGGGAGGAAAGCTGGAAGCACGCCCATGCACTATCCCCAGCAAGATACTCTGGGTGCTCTGTTCCTCTGTGAGGACTCAGAACTGGAGTCCCCCATGTCTGACCTGGGCAAGGACTCAGATTCCATGGTGCTCTTGTCCACTGAGGAGTTCCTCACCAACACATGCCAGGATTCCTTTGCAGCCCTGGAGGGGCCAGAGGGCTTGGACCAAGAGGAGGGGGTGGGTGCCAGAGATGGGTACTTGGAGGAGCATACCACCTCCAGCTCCGAAACGAGCATCCTCACCACTGCGCTGGGCCGCTGCCCTGACATACACATAGATCCTGCGGTGGAGAAAGAGGAGAGCATAACCTCCATCACTGCCCTGCTGACTGATACGGAGAAGGCTTTCTTGAAGCGAACATCCTTCCTGGAGAACCCCTCAAAGAGTCCCCAGGATGCTAGCCAGCTGCCTCTCCCGATCTCTTCCTCCCACACCTTTAGCTTTGAGCCACTCACTAGCCCTGACAGCCCGGTCGTCATCCAGAACCTGCGGATAACCGGAACCATCACTGCCCGGGAGCACACTGGGACAGGGTTTCATCCCTACACGCTCTACACCATCAAGGTGATACAGTCACTCCTCTGCTCTTGTCGGAAGGTAGGGGTGGCGATGGGGGAAAGCTAGTGCTTTGGAGGAGAGGCTCAGCAAGCTGGTTCAGGCAAAGCTAAGTGTCCTGTCCTCCAGGAGCTTTGCTCATAACAGGGAAGGGTGACTTAAGTCCATGAGTTAAATGATTTTTGAAATCCTCAGTTGTAATCAACTTTTCCATTAGTACTTAAGATATTTTGGAAAGAAAGATGTATTCTCACTGGCCAACAGACTCATGAAAAATTATGATTTGTAACTCAGCAGAGTTTTACATTGGGACTTTATTAGGGTTCCCCCTAATTTTATCCATCCATGGGTGAAATAAATGTTGTTTTGTGCACCGAGGCATGTGTGGATGCGCACCACCAACAGAAACACAGGCTGCCAGCTGTGAGCGCTCTGCTAAGCAGCTGAGCAGCATCTGAACCTCTCTTGGAGGGCCACCCAAGTGGTCGCCTTACAGGTGAACAGGGGACTTGATGCATCTTTTTGCTGCCTAGCAAAGTACTATAATGAGCTGCATTTCTTTAAGTAACTATATAGCTTAGTATTTTCAGACTTTTCGTAAATGTGCATTTTTAGTATGGAAGAAAAGAGTGAATGATATGGCTTATTTGCCATTGTTGTGCCACATTTACCAAGTTGACCTCGCAAGGTAGATGTTCCCTACCCTCTCATTTTTTCTTTGTCCAGAAAAGCAACCTTTAACTCAAGGGCTTTGATAGAGCCTCATGGAGTCAGCAGTTGTTTATTTGTTAAACTGCTTTAACTTTAGGCCTGAACATATTTTGTCTTTAAATTCAGATTTCATTTTAAATAGTTTTTAAAGAAAAAAATCTAATTTTAAATGACAATATCAACTCTCATTTAAATATAAAAGAATCCTCTGTTTTTATCCATCTTGATAGATAGTGCAGTCCAGTGGTTAGAGCGAGAGATTGCAAGTGGGGGATTGTTTGGTCACATCCCATGGCTGGTGATCTTTGTCCCTGATGTTTGCCTGGTCTCCAAAAGTTAATGACTGATCAATGGTTCACCCTCTTTCTCCCCAGTATGAGACAGCGCTGGAGAGTGAGAATGCCAGCGGCCTCCAGCAGCTGGCCTACCACACCGTCAACCGGCGCTACCGCGAGTTCCTGAACCTGCAGACCAGGCTAGAGGAGAAACACGAGCTACGGAAATTCATAAAAAGTTAGCACTGAAGCTAGCCCCATGTAAAAGCCCCAGCTGCCTTCCCTACCTTCTTGCCCCTTCCTGCTGCCTCTGTGTGGCACTGCTTGGTTGAATAATAATGGGTGTGTCAGTAAGATGGTCAGTGGGTGTCGATAAGCCAGCACACAGTGGGTTAACAGGAGGCTAGGATGGCCTTGATATTCTCCTGCCTTTCCCTGAATTCCCAAGTGTGCTCTCCTGGCCATAGTGGCATATAACTGCCCCCTCGCCCCCCCAAATCAATGTTCCCGCTAATTTTTCCATCCATGCACAGAATAAATTTTATTTGCACTGAGGCATATGCAAATGTGTACCACCAATATAAACAATACCTGGGTGTGGGCATTCTGCTAATCTGCTGGGCAGCAACTGAATCTCTCCTGACTGGACAAGCTGACAGATTACAGAGAAAACTGCCTCCCAACATGTATCAGCCATTCTTCTTGCTGTAGGAGCCATTGCAATGCTGCCCAGTCCACCCCCTTCTTGAGAACCCTGCCTGCCAGCACAGTGATCCATGGCGGTAAAGAGGGGCATGGCCTAGCCAGGGACTTTGGGCTACCTCCCCCACGATGGGAGCAAGGCTCTCTTACTGCTGGGCAGGAGCTGGTCACACCACTCTCTTTTCTGATGGGCGCTCCAAGGAACATCACTGTAGGTTCCAGGAGCAAACCCTACTCGTGCAGGCCTGTAAAGTGGCAAGACAGTGACTGGTTTCAAGTTTGATGCTCTCTTTGAGCGTCTGTCAGTTCAAGATGGGAAGACAGGTTCTTGGCCTGATAGGCTGAGTACATACAGCTCCCAGGAACTTCAGGGAGAGCTGGGGTTGCTTCTCACCTCTGACAGCCACGCCCCCTGTGTATAGTACAGGTGGCCAACATGACCACCAAATATTAGTCAACTGACTGTCGTTCGTGGCTCTTCCAATCCAGATCGGTGCAGGAGGACTAAAACACAAGCAATTCCTGTTCCTCTGCCAAGCTAGATACAAGAGAGCAGACCATGGCGGGGCAGGAAGGTGGACATCCATCTTTAGCAGCTGTTGCCTGCTAGGTTCCTTTTAAATTCTTAACATAACCTGCTGTGCAGCCCAGGTTGGGTGTTCCTTTCCTAGCGTAGCAGACAGCCCTTGACTAAGCAGCAGAGAGCTGGTCAGAAAACAGACTTTCCAGGCTGTAGACGCTTCTGGTTTTGAGAATTGTTTTTGTTCTCATTTTGGGATGAAAAGGCCAAGATTTGAAATCTCCCAAACACTGGAAAGTCCATTATTTGGATAATATAAAAACATTATACAATAACTTACGACACATAAAAGATGCATAATGCATGTATAAATATAATACAATTGCTATTCTACACATTGAAATACAATGAAATGAAACGAGCCAGTGATTACTTTCAATGCTTTTTCCCTTTGAAAATTACCTCAAAATTGACAAAAATGGTTCCATGAAATGTTTTTCTTTTGATGAAACTTCACTTGCCAATGGAAAACCATTCCACTCAGAGCTTTGACCAACTCTCAGGCCATGCATCTAAGTTCTCTCAGATTGTCTGTTATCTCTTAACCAACACGTCCAGTCCTTTGGCAGTGAGGAATACCATGTCTTAAAATGCATGAGATGAAAATGCTGTGTATATATTTGAGGCCAGATTCTTTCAGCCTTGTTCATGCAGAGCATTAGCTTACTCTGCCATTGACCTTTAGGTGTAGTAAGTTATGCCTCAGCACGCATCAGCATTCAACCTTTTATTAACATTATTGATGTCTTATTTTTCCTAATGCATATGTTTTCTTTGGAAGACGTCAAAGGCCCAAAGAAACTTTTCCCTGATCTTCCCTTTGGAAACATGGATAGTGATAAGGTGGAAGCCAGAAAAGGTCTCCTGGAATCCTTCTTGAAGGTGAGATGTTCTCTCAGTTTCTGATCATTGAACAGACTCAGCAGCCTCTTCCTTTGTGCATGGGAACGCATTGTCCTGGCTCCACTATGTGAATGAGCAGAGTAGATAGTGATGGATTGGTTAGAGCAGGGGACAGGGGACCAGGCTTCCTGGAATTTTATCCTGGCTTTGCTGTGTGCATATGTGACCTTGGACAAGTCAAACTTTCAGAAATATCCTCCTTTTTTATTTTATTTTATTTTATTTTATTTTATTTTATTTTTGAAGCAGAAGAAGCAACAAGAGACGCCTGGGACTTGCTTTTTCCAGAAAATCTATGCAAAGCCGGACATTGTTGTCTTGCCTTTTGGGGAGGAGGGAAGAAGTTCAGGGTGTTTATCTTGACAGATACCATTTCAGAGTATGGGAGACCTTTCCTCGGGGAGTGGGGAAGTCCAGTCTCTTGGAACACCTGGAGACTATAACCTAAAAGACAAGCTGATGCTGATCACCTGGCATGATGGCTGACAGGGTTTACCAGGACTCATGTCTCTGGTGTATATGAGTAGGAAGGAGGGTTGAGAACCCAATACTGTGTTTTCCTTTGCAGCAACTGTGCAGCATCCCTGAGATTGCCAATAGTGAGGAGGTGCAGGAGTTTCTCGCTCTGAACACTGACGCCAGGATCGCATTTGTCAAGAAACCCTTTGTGGTCTCCAGAATAGACAAGGTACCTTCATGCCCAGGTGTAGCTGCCATCTGCGGCACTCCACTGGCGTGAACAATCTCATCCTAACATTTTAAAATACTTTCTCCTCTTAGGTTTTTATCTGCCTGTTGAGCTTTGGTGCATGGTTGTGCTGGATGCCGTACATACACCTAATTCGAAACAGTCCCTGCCCCAAAGAGCTTATAGAAATGGAGACATTAAGTTGCATAATCTCCATATCACAACTGGGGTAACAAAGCACAGAAATATCAAACAATGCCTTGAGAGTCTGGGTCACTGGAATTACCAAGCCACTGCTCTAAGCACAAGACCCGCCTTGCCTGCTTTTTGCCAATGGCATGTGTGACCCAAATTGTTACCCGTCCCATCCCAAGCATAGGACATCACCTGTAGCAGAAGAGGGAAGGTGAAGAGACAGAAGGATGGCTCATTCATTTCAGTGAGCACCTTTCCCACCCAATCTCCCAAGTGCCCATCTTTGCTACGAACTCAAGCACTGGTGATTGAGAAAGGTACTGACTCTTACGGGATCCTTCCAGACACTAATATTCCCAGTCCATCTTTGGTTTCTGTTCACAAGCTCTGTGGGATCATGAGCTCTCTGAACAAGCCTTTTGGATGACGATGTGTGTTACCTGAGCTATCTTGCACCCCTTCTGCTCATTGTGTTTTTCTCAGAAGACCTTGCTGCATGGGTATTTTAATAATTACATAAAGGAGTTGGGACTTCTGGAGTTTCTTCCCCTCTCTGCCACTAACTTTCTTTGTGACCTTGAGCACTTAACATTTCTGTGCCTTAGTTTCCCTACCTGTAAAATGGACTTGCTAACACCTGACAACCAAGCAGCCTGACCTCATGCCCTGTATATTCTACTTCTCCATATTTACACCAGTTGGCCAGTCCCTGATTGTTAATGGGCTTTTTTTTAATTTAATGGGAGCAATAGAAATTTTCAAACCTGTCCATTACAGAGCAGTGTCTGCTTGACCACCTCAGAGTGCTACTGCTTGTTAAAGCCACTTGGCTTGAGGCAAGGTGCCAGGATGTGGACTGTAGTTGGCTCTGAATGAATGAGTGGTGCTTTTCATAGTCCTCCCTTCTTCACTCTTCCAGTTTCCGGAGGGCTGAAATGCACAGCACAACAACATCCCCCAAAACAGGGTCCTGCCCCTCCTCCCTCGACTCAGTCACACTGAAAGTTCCTTGATTCATCGAAAGTCTCCATTTCCCAAACTTACTCTGCCCCTGTGATGTTCACCCAGCCCAGACTGCTGGGAAAGCAGCTCAGACCAGGTCCCTGCACTGAGCACCTTGCAGATTAATTTCAATACCCTCAGTAGGCTGCTTGACATTTCCCCTCATGATGTGCCTGGCACCCATAAACAACATCAGAGTGAAGTCAGCATCTCTTCAGTTTGCTGGTGCATTAAAACCCTAATACAGCAGGATCTGACCTTAGCAAGGAGTGTTCCCAAACACCTAAGCAAGGGCTGGCTGGAATGCTTTCGGCCTTGATGCTCCATTGAACACCTAGCAGCTCCCTCTAAAATGATACCTGGAGACCAGTGTTTCTTAAACTATGTTCCGCGGAACACTGGTGTTCTATGAACAACTCGCAGATCTGCCATGAGCATTTGGAAAACTACACTGATGGTCTATATTTTCTGTTTTTTAAACCAGATGCAGTATTACTTCTTCATTGCTACGACACATGATTAAATTACTTCTTCTTTTTTTTTTTTTTTTTTGCTGCATACGCTGCTGTTTTGAAGAAAAATTTTGCAGATGTTCTAAAAAAAATATTATTGTTTGGTGTTCCGTAGTCTCAAAAAGTTTAAGAAACACTGCTGCAGAGGACTCTTAGGACATGCCTGCCATGCAAGCAGGCAGGTGTGACTGGAGCACATGTAGATGTACCTGACTAGCTTTGATCTGAGTGGCTTAAATAATGATTGCTAGCATCAGCCTAGGCAATACAAGCCCACCCAGTGTCCTGGGTATGTACGCCTATGCTGCTGCTGTTTCAGATAGCTAGATCAGTCCTAGTGTGGGTCTGCCTCCACAAGCAGTAATCACCCGCCTGCGATCGCAACATGGGCCTGTCCTGAGTGGGGTGCACCTGTCAGCCATGGGAGCAGAGACGTGAAGGAGAGTGGAAGTGGAGTTGTGAGCTGTCCATCAGTTTTGTCTGTTCTCCTGTGCATCTTGGCTACCCCTTTACCCCCCAACAGCAATCCTCTTATGGGAAAGACATGCTGTGATGTTTCTGAGCACAGCTCCAGGCTCTTTTAATACCCCCCTCCCTCCCCTGACCCCAAAGCAAATGCTGTTCTGGCTCAACCTAATCCTTCCACCCCTTCCACAGAGAAGCACAGGCTAGGCCAGTCTGGCTGAGTCAGGGGTCAGAGGGCACCTCTTTCTGGAACTTGGTATCTTCCTCCTTCACCACTTTGCTTTTCCTACCTTTGGCAGATTGTGGTCAATGCTATCGTGGACACTTTGAAGACGGCGTTCCCCCGGTCAGAGCCTCAGAGCCCAACAGAGGAGCTCAGTGAGGCAGAGGTGGATGGGAAATCCCAGACAGATGGGAAGAAGGCCAATAAGTAAGGACTTTTTTCAGGCTACACACAGCACACTGGCAGAGGGCTGAATGTAGGATAACAGGCTTACTGTTGGGTGTATAGGATGGTGTTGGGTGAAAAGGTGAGTAATATGCAGCCCTCCTCCCACATGCTTGTGCTGAGATTTCTTTGCTTTACAAACTAAGCCAAGAAAACGTGGGTGAGTGCAGGAAGGGGAGGCCACCAATAAACATTCAGATATTCCAGGATCTGCTGCTGGCTCATGATCCGTGGTGCTCTTCCCCAGGAGGGCCCCCACACTGAAATGTATTTTGTACTGGGGGAGGCCCAGTGCATGGGAGAACATGCCTATGTTATTGAAGGGCTGTGTTATAACCTTTAAACTAACGCACCAGCTGTGCCATCTTTGCTGACTCACCAATGAAATGCCATCTCCTCTGGGGCAGAATGCAGCTGATGTTTAGACAGCGACTGTGGCAACAGGCCCACAAAACCTTAGACCAGGACACCAGTTGAAATCTGCAGCAAGGGAGGTTTAGATTCAATATTAGGAAAAACTTTCTCACTGTTCGAGTAGTTAAGCTCTGGAGTAGGCTCCCCAGGGAGGTTGTTGGTCTAGGTTACTTGGTCCTACCACAGAGCAGGGGGCTGGACTCAATGACTTCTTGAGGTCCCTTCCAGAAGTAGATTTCTACGACTAACAATACAATGACTAATAATACAATATATAAAATTCACACCCCACATACACACACGAGTAGAGCTCTTCTCTCATACGATGGCTAAAACACATGCAAGTCTTCCTATGCTTGTCAATTTTTCTTCGTTAAAGAGATTTCTGTTCAGTGGTTGGTGGTCACTTATACACGAGTATATATGGTAACGTAACATGTTCACAAAACCTTTTGCTATCAAAAACCCTGAGCAGGATTGTGTAACACGGCAATTAAATACGCAGACACAGAGAGGTTTGAGGCATCTGGAAGGGGTTGCTTTTTGGACCAATTAAAAAGTCTGTTTATTGCTAAGGAATGTTCTTTCCAGCCAAGATTCCCTCAAACCTGACTTGAAAAAATTGTGCAGAGCAGCTTTTTGAAGCAAAACATCCCTTTACAGGAAAATCCATATGTACACACACACATTCCGGCCAAGGATCACTGACAGGCCTGATAGCTTTTGCTGACTTTAGCAACACCAGACAATAAACACTCATGTAAAAAGGACATGCAGTACTTTTGGCATATGCCATAGGATAAACACTCCAACATTCGCTGGCTGTGCTACTGCAAACAGCATGTGGAACTTTTGGTAAGGGGAGTAGGGGGTTAACTCCCAAGTCTGAACCAAATCCAAACTCTGGTATTGAAATTACAGTCTTCCTCCCCAAAATCCCCTTCTGCCTACTGATCATGGAATAATCTCTTTAAAAAAGAAAAAGTGACCTCTGTGTGTGTGGGAGGGGGTAGGAATTTCATTCTACATTTGGGACAGACTTCAAGAAGCCCCCTGAGACGTGACAGCAGATTAAGCCTTTTTTCTAGTGTTGCCTTCAGTGGGCATGGAGAACAATTAATCACTGTCCTCTTTATAACAGCCATTAACCAGTGGGAAGACTGTTATCAGGTCCCACCTCAGTCTTCTTTTCTGAAGATGAAAACTTGGCCAATTCTTTTAACTTTCCCCATCCATCAGGTTTTCGAAATCATTTAACAGTTTTAGTTGCTCTCTGCCAGACTGTTTTCAATTGGTTCACATCTTTCCTAAATTGTGGTGCCCACAATTTGATACAGTAATCCTGCTGGAGCCTCATGAATGACATGTAGAAAGCGATAGTTACATTTGACACACCCCAAAATTATATTAGTCTTTTTTTTTGCAACTGCATCCCTTTGTTGGCTTATATTCCATTCCTGATCCACCATAACCACTCCCTAGCCAGATGTTCTTCATTTTGTAGTTATACATTTGATATTTTTCCCCTTCCATAGTGTAATATTTTGCATGTGTCTTTATTGACTTTATCTTGGTGTATCCAGAGCAATTCTCCAATTTGTCAAGATCATCTGGAGTTTTAAACCTGACCTCCAAAGTGCTTGTAAGACCTCCCCGCTTGGTGTCATCTGCAGATTTTATGAGCATCATCTCCACTCTGCTGTCCAAGCCACGGAATTCTACTTGGGCACCCAGAGCTTTGAAGAGGGGCTATTATTCTTATTTTATTTGGAATTTTTAAAAAATAGCAGCTAGTGTATAAAATGTGGACTTACCTATGGATGTATATAGAATTATAGTTGTATAAAGCTGGAAGGGACCTTACCAGGTCTTCTGTACATTCCCCCGACTTCGCAGGAATAAGTAAACCCTAGACTATATGGTAGCCAGTGCATAAAATATGAGTCTATACACGTATATGTATGTATGGTAGCCACAGATGCACTGTCACTGCTGAAACACCTTGCTGGCTTGGAGAAGCACTTACATCAGCCATGTCTGCAGTCTCGTTAGGAGGGCCGTGTCTACACGGGCAGCTTCTGTCAACAAAACCGGGCTTTTGTCAACAAAACTTGCCGAGCGTCTACACGGTTAAAGCTCTCTGCTGAGAGTTTAACAAAACTCAGCTGTTCAGTCGGCAGCGTTATTCCTGTTCTCGATCAGGTATAACGCCTCCGTCAAAAGTGTTTTGTCAACAGAGGGCCCATGTAGACACTTCTGTCGACAGAGAGGGCTTTCAGTTCCCTGGGCAGCCTTGTACGCAAAGCTTCCAGTCAGCTGACCTGTTGAGAGAGTGCAGGGCAGTCTGGCTGCTCTCTGTTGACAGACAGGCTTGCTCTTTCGATCTGCTTTTGTGCATAGATGCTATCTGTCAACAGAAGTACTGCCAAGGTTTTGCTGTCAACAGTAACCTGTCGACAGAGGCTGCCCATGTAGACGTGGCAGGGGTGGGTGAGTTAGCATGGTGCTTGTAGAGCCACGACCATCACTGACTCCTGCATGCTGTGCTCCCCCGAAACCTCTCTGGTCTGGGTCAGAAATTGCAGCCTCAAAAGCTGAGCTCCTCCATCAATATCTGTGGCCTCCCCTCCCACAAACATTTGCCAAGGGGAAACAGGGACACAGAGAAGGGAAGCAAGTTGCCCAATGATGCACTTAGGTGAATGGAATTACTGGGAATAGACATCGCAGCTGCTGTTAACCACTAGACCATGACAGCGTGCCTTGCTCCTGGAGTGTGCTTTCTGGGTGTTCTGTGAGCCCTATAGGTACTTCCTTTGCAGGACTCCACACACCTTTTGTAGCATCATATCCATGGTCCTTTTGCAGGGCTTATTACAGCATGTACAGGGCCATTCACGCTATATATCCCATGTTGCCTCTCCATAGGGTCTCATAAGAGCTTCCTTTTATGGAAAATGCATGCGCGAATTCCATACGTCCTTTGAAATTATACCTACGAGGTGGTCTGCCAAGAGCCAATGAAGCTTACAGGCAGCCCCTCCGCCACCCTAGTCAAATGCTGAGGAGCATCTTTGGTGCCCCCCTTTCCTCCTCCTTTGTTAAGCTATTGAACACTTTAATTTCAATCGTGCGTGTAATTTGTTCATTTTTCACTACCCTCTTAGAATGCTCTGGACCTTGATAGAATCTTGTGGAACCTTCCGGACTTGTCCAGAACAGTGTCGGCCCTGTGAGCTGGGTTTCCAATGTCGCAGCTGGGTTCTCTGTCAGTTCACTTCACTTCACTCGTTTCATTCTCACACGTCAGTGCCTGATGGGCGACACCCTTCCCCTTCTCGCCCCGAGGGCCTGGCAGGCAGCGTTCCAAGAGGCGCGAGGAACTTCCAAACCTCTGGGAGCTTCCATGAGATTCTCGGGGATTAGTGAAAAATGACTCCATGTACGGAATCCCTGCAACACATTACTTCAAACCTTTTATTTTCCCTTGAGCCCCCCGTGCTCGACAGCCCCCTGAGTTGGGGACCCCCTGTGGCCGCCTGGGTTATCCGATCCTGGTGCCAGGGCAGATCAGAGCTGGTTTCCTTTCACAGCAAGGTGGCTCGCTATGTTCTCAAGCTGACGTTTTAGCAATTACTCCCATCAGATGAAGGACGAGGTACTAAACTCTGCTCTGTCTCTCTTCCCCAGGCCCAGGCTGAGGTTCCCATCCAGTAAAATTGCTCCGGTGCTGAGCGTGGCTGAAGCACATGAGAGGATCTTGTACGGCCTGAGGGAGGGTAGCACTGTAAGTGCTGAGCCAGCCCGAGGATGTTGATCCAGTGGCCAGGGCCAAAGGGCTTCGGGAGAATATTTGCAGACTGACCTGGAAAAATCCAGGGTTGTGGTGCAGGGGGTCCCCATATAGGATAGTAACTGCTGGCTGCTGCTGGATGGTCACCAGTGCAATGAGTTTGATAGTCTGAACCAACATAAACTACTTTGTTTGCACAGTCAGTTGAAGAGGGGCCCAGTGCTTAGCAAGACTCTTGTCATGCAATAAGGAAAAGCATTCACAAGGCTAATGGGAAGACGAGAGCTTCAGGAGAAGAATGGCCTTTGCCCCAGTGTTCCCTGTAAGCTGCACTCTTGTGTGACCCCTCAGGAGATAGTCAAATCCAACCCCATGATTAGCAGAGCAGCCACAGCTAGGTTTTGTGTTTCTGTTGGTGGTGCACATTGTGCATGCCTCAGTGCACATAACAAAATTTATTCTGCACATGGGTGGAAAAGATTAAAGGGAACACTGCTTTGCTGCAGCAACCCTCTCTTTGTTTCCTTTTTGTATGGCATCTTGCACAACAGAGCTTGGCCTCTGGGCACTACTACAATCCAAGTAATAAATGGGCAGAGCTGGTCAGGGTAGGAGGGTTGTTGATGAGGGCAGATGACCTGAGGATCGAGAGTTGGAATGACAAGGAGTGAAGCAGGATGAGAATTACATGCACTGGCACATCTGGGGCATGGTTCTGGTGCTCAGTAGCAGTAACAGGTGCTGTGGGTGGGTGGAAGTAGAAAATGAAGAGATGCAACAGTGATTCCCTGTGACCTATTTTTCATGCTCGCAGTGCTAACAGACAGGCCATAGTGTGCAGGGTCAGAAGCCACTGGACTCAGGGGGGTTGCACTGGATGGGAGCTCCGAGAGACTATGGCTTCCGGGTAGTGGCTTGCTGCTCAGATGGTGCAGAGGAGTTGAATGGGATATGTTGTCAGCTCTGCCCGCCCGCTTCCCTGCACCGTGGTCCTGACTCATCTCTGCTTCCTCAGGTCTCTGATGCTGTGTCCCTGGCTGGGATGGAATCCTTCATTCAGAAGCAGGAGAAGCTGCTGGAGGAGACATCCAATGAGGCCCCAGAAAATGAGGGTACAGGCTCCATGCATATGCCGCAGCCATTGGCCAGCCAGAAAGAAGACACCAGTAAGTACCTGCCTCCCAGTGCTTCACCCATCCGTTGGCTTTGATGGGACATGGCTCTCCCATCTTCATTGGGCTGCTTAGCACTTGTTCTTGGATGTGGTTGAACTGCTTAAGCTGAAACCTTTCAAGAAAAGAAAATCCTTGTGAGGCAGAATGCCACCCTGGAAGATTGCAGCCTGAATGGTTAAAATTTGGTGAAGTTATAGGAACTGAAAACACGGTCACATGATAGAAAGCGTGGGGCATCTTTATGCACAGTTAGCAGTACCTGACCTGCCTGTAATGAATGTGAATGCACAGCACCGCAAGGCGATCGGGTCTGCGGTCACTGGTTGGTACAGAACACATGAAAGGGGATGGGGTTGTGTTTAGCTGAGCTCTCATGGAAGCCTTGCATAAATAAGGCTGACTCATCTGAGCCATCACCAGACATGGAGGCAGCAAAGCGATGGTATGGTCTGGGAAGAGAAGGGGAATGTGTACAAAATGGCTTGCCATAGACAAGTGGAGTCCACATCTGTTGAGTAAGTGGTCTGTCAGAAGAGGGGAGCACAGTGAGGCTAGCCAGACAGTGACCAAGGGTGGGGGGAAAGGGCGTGAGGGGAGTAAGCAAGGGTAATTCAGGATCATCTATCCTGTAGCACTGCCTGGGTCATTGCACGGAGGGAGACACCCTGCTTCAGCCTTTTAGAGCAAATCTGAGCTCCAGAGGTATGTAATGCGTGAATGGAAATAATTCCCGTGAGGATCGGAGTTACTGGTAGCCACGTGTGCTTAGAGCCACCCGTCTTACCTTATGGCCTTGCGCAAACAGTTTGCCTCCAGTCTTATCGGGGGCTAGGGTCCAGCCCCCAAACAGCAAGGAAATCCTGGTCACTCTTCTGTGCAGTAACTTGAGCACGAGCGGTAGCAGGAGCACTCAGACAGGTGCTCCAGCTGCAGGAGAGGATGAGCGGTTGGTGACTGGGACGGTGGAGGGTTCCATCTGCAGGGTTGGAAGTCAGCATGTGGAACCTGTCCTTCAGTTTGGCCATCTCAATGAAGGGGGAGGAAGCACCTCCCACTTGTGGTGCGTGCCTTGAGATCTAGAGCACAAGAGCTCTCCGGAAGGGCTCAGTGCAATTACGATCCGATGCAGCATAGTTTGGTCAGAAGGACCTTGAGGAACAGGGTCAGTCACTGGCCCATCCCTGCCAATGTAAGTTCTGCACTGTTACATTCTGTGCTGGGAATGGTCTGCACATCTCTGATGCAGGGACCAGGACCTTCCACAAGATGGCAGCCCTACGGTGCTAACCAGAAAGCCAAGCTGCTGGAAAACCAGCAGATTGGGAGCTCCAAGAAGCATGCCTGGGAAAAGCTCAGCTGCTCTCCCACCACCAGCCACCTTTTCTCTGTGCCCAATGAGGCCAAATTCTAGCTGCTGAAGTTGGCTGCTTCTCCACCTGCTCCAGCCATGCTGTGCTCTCTGAACTCCCTGCATTGCTTCCTACCCTTAGCCTGTAAGCCTGCTGGTATCCCCACTTAGGCCTTTGTTCTCACTTCCTCTCCTGACCCCCATACCTCTGCTTCCACCTCCCTTTCCCATTCCTAAGTTGGAACCCTCAGAACACCCCACATCTGTGCCCATCACCATGGCATCGGGGGCCTATCCCTTTGACACAATGGCAGCCGCCACCAAAGGGAAAGCTTGAGGTCCTGCTTTATTTTGCCGTATTTCCCCCTCCACCTGGAGCAGTCTTTGAGTGTGAGATCCTTCAGCTCTCTCCTTCGATACCCACCTCTCAAGCAATCTCTTCTCCTCCTCCAGTGTTCCCGCCCCAGGAATCCGTTTCAGCTCTGCTTTGTCTTACTCTGCTTGCAAGCTCCTTGCAGAGTCTGTGCTTTTGCAAAGTACCATGTCCGTTTTGTAGGGATAAGCATGACCAGGGCCCTGACTGGGAGCCTTAATTCAGCCATACCTTCCAGTTTTGCCCTCTCCCGGCTGGGAAGGAGCTGGGGATGCCTTGCCATTTAGCCATCCTTCTTTCACTCAACATGGGGATGTGTAGCTAAGGAGCGCACCGTGTGCACAATACAGCGTAGCTTTATTTGTCACTAGGCCTTTGCTTAAACCACAACCCAAAAGGCTTTGGGGTTAAACTGTTGTATGTGGTGCGGAGGCTCCTGGAGTCATGGCCCCCTTGTGCCAGACACTGTACACACATTCTAGACAACAGCCTACCCCACACTTGCAGCTGGGGGAAAGTCAGTGGAGCTCACAGCGAGTGACAGCAAGTAGGGATCTGGCCGAATGTGCATCTCCTTCGGATGCTGGTTATTCTGGGGACCATGGGAGTGAGAAGTGGCTGGATCAGAGGTGAGATGAGACTGAGGGGGTCTTTGGGAAGGCAGCTGCTGCATCAGAGAGTTCTCACGCCCAGGCTGGAGCTGGGTCTACATGCAGATGTCAGGGGAAGTGGCTGTGGGTGGTGATGTCATGGTCTGTCCCTAGGCAAGAAGCAGCAGAGCAGCATTCTGTATGTTCCACAGTCTTGACAGATGGCAATTGTGAGCGGGGAAAACCTGTACCCCAGGTGTGTGGTGTCCCTTCTGTGACTGCACAGCTGTGCTCTTGCTCTGAGTCAAATTGGCTTTCTCCCATGCTCCCACCCCTCCTCTTCTGGCAGGTTCTGAGACGCCCCTCGCAGACACAGCTCTGGACTTGCTGCACCTCTTGATGGTAGATCACTGGAGCTGGCTCTGCACTGAGAACATGCAGAAGGTGCTACGCCTGCTCTTCGGATCCTGGATCCAAAGGTAAGATCTCTGCACTGCTCCCCATCCTCAGCGGGAGAGGGCTGAGATGGTCTTATAGAATCCTAGGGCTGGAAGAGACCTCAGGAGGTCATTGAATCTAACTTCCTGCCCAAAGGAGGACCAATCCCAACTAAATTATGCCAGACAGGGCCTTGTCAAGCCAGGACTTAAAGAACTCTAGGGAAGGAGATTCTACCTCTTCCCTCGATAACCCATTTTAGAGCTTCATCACCCTCCTAGGGAAATAGCTTTTTTCTAATATCCAACATTGCCACACTGCAACTTGAGAGCGTTGCTCCTCGTACTTTCATGTGTCACCGCTGCGAATAGCCTCCCTCCATCTCCTTTGGAACCTCCGTTCAGATAGTTGAAAGCTGCAATCAAATTCCCCTTCATTCTTCTCTTCTGTAGACAAATTTCTCACCTTCTCTTCATAAGTCATGTGCTTCAGCCCCCTAACCACTTTTGTCACCCTCCGCTGGGCTCTTTCCAGCGTTCCCACAGCCTTTCTGTAATGGGGACCCAGAACTAGGTGCAGTACACCAGATGCAGCCTCACCTGTGCTGAATAAAGGGGAATAGTCACTCCCCTAGATGGGCTGGCCATGCACCCCAGTGTGCCATTTGCCTTCTTGGCTATAAGGGCACACAGCTGGCTCACGTCCAGCTTCTCATCCACTGTCATCCCTTGGCACATGCAGGTTGTTTCCCTTTAGAGATGGGAAGAACGGATCCACAGCAGTAGGTCCCAGGCTGTTGGAGTGGGAGACTTTGCCCCTGTTGAGAAGGGCAGTGTGTCCAGTGAAGGCTGCTTCTCGGCTCTCTAGCAGACGCTCTCGAAGGTTCATGGGTTCGTTTGGGTTGGACGTGACGGCATGGCCCCTGACACAGGCTGTGCAAACCTGCTCAGAAGCCTGGGTGTACACTTAGGCTGCTGACATGCATTGGTGTCTTTCCTGGTGCACCTTTGCCCCTATTTTTATCTGTGTTAGCTAGAATGAAGCTCATGTGGGACACTCAATTGCCGGGTCGATGTACCCTCCATGGATGAGTGCTAAGGACAGGTGCTAGCCACACCCCTAAGTGTGGTGCTCTGTCCCCCTCTACTGGTGGCTAGGTCACATATAAAGCCTACCAGAGACTATGGCCAGGTCTACACAAAACCTTAAAGTCGATCGTAGATACGCAGTTCCAGCTCCAGCAATTGTGTAGCTGGAATCAACTTATCTACTATCAGCTATTCTGCCCGTCCTCACTGAGGGACAGTGATGGAAGAAACTCTCCCGTTGACCTCCATAACTCCTTGTGAGAATGAGGAGTAGCAGGGTCAACGGTTGACCCCCGATAGTTCGATTTCACATGATCCCACTATGCATGTGATATTGAACCCCAAAATATCAACCCTGACCAAGCTGATCTCTCACCTAGTGCAGATGTACCCTAAGAGGGGGGACGAGATGCTAGACGCACTTTCTGTGGCATGAGCTATTCAATCTTTGGAAGCTCTTTCTCCGCTACAGGAATAGTCTTAGCACATCAATGCTCCATCCGGTCTGGCATCCTATTTCCAAGAGTGGCCAGTAGCAGCTACTCAAGAGGAAAGTGCAAGTCCCTTTTTCTGTGTAGTTACCGAACACGTCTATGCAGAGGATCTTACCTCCTGACCCCTGTTAGTGGCTGATTTGTGCCACAAAGCCCGAAGTTTTATACAGCCTCAGACATGCAGCTTGTTTAACTGCTTCTGATGCCCCTTGCAAGTTTCTTTCCTGCTTCCCTCGATTCCTCATTGGGGTTTTAGGGCTTGAGAGGGCACTGGCAGCGCTGCTGCTTCAGAACTGCACCCGCTGCTGTAGACGCCTCTTGCAGCTCTTGTACAGCAAGGAAAGTTCCTTCTTCCATCCTGGGTCCCTCCCTCTCACAGAATCACAGAATCACAGGGCTGGAAGGGACCTCAGGAGGCCATCTAGTCCAGCCCCCTGCTTCAAGCAGGATCAACCCCCACTAAGTCATCCCAGCCAGGACCGTGTCCAGCTGGGACTTAAAAACCTCGAGGGATGGAGAATCCACCACCTCTCTAGGCAACGCATTCCAATGCTTCACCACCTGCCTGGTGAAGTAGTTTTTCCTAATATCCAACCTACACCTCTCCCTCTTCAACTTCAGACCGTTGCTCCTTGTTCTGCCATCTGACACCCCTGAGAACAGTTTCTCACCCTCCTCTTCAGAGCTCCCCTTCAGTAAGTTGAAGGCTGCTATTAAATCACCCCTCAGTCTTCTCTTCTGTAAACTAAACAAGCCCAAATCCCTCAGCCTCTCCTCTCGCACTCTGTTACCTATCCCCAATTGCTGTAACTTACAGCAGAAATTATAAGTGCCCGGCGCCAGAGTTGCTTACTAGTAACAATTCCCCTCTTTTATCCCACCAACCCTTCTTTCCCTCCTCTCCTTGGCTGGAATAGTTATAGCTGGAGCCAGGGGCTATAAATCTCCCCTGATTGTCAGTTTCATGGCAACAGGAGGCTTGAGAGGGAAAGTGGATGACCGAAAAAGGTATTGTTAAGTAAAAGGAAGGACATGCGTGCACGTCTGCAGCAGTGCTGGGTGCATCCACTTATGTAACACGGAGTGGTCCTTTTTTGGAGCTGAAGGGAGAAGCAGGGTGGGGGTTAGAGGAGCAGCTGGGAGTTGAGACGACCCTGCGCCAAGAAAGATTCCAGTTTGCACAGCCCTCTCTGCTCGCTCGGCGTGCATCTGTAAACAAACCCTCGACCCCGCTCCAAATCCGTGCCCCTCCTTTATTAAATTGTCTCTTCCCTGCCTTGGGTCAGCAAACATGCTCCTAGCCCTGGGGGAGGAATGCAGGTTGTGAGCCTCCCTCTTGGAGTGAATTAAGGGTCTGCCTCAGGGCCTGTCTGTGAAGGGGAGCAGAGAGGGGGTTATTCTTGGCTTCTGGGGTAGCAGTTCAGGAACTGGACACATTTAGATAATCAAAGGCCCTTTCTGAGTGGGTGAGTCAGTGCGGTTATATAAATACAGGCAGGGCAGTTGGAACACAAAGTGGCTGCATCCCCACTCCCTGACCTCAAGCTATCCCCTTTGGCAGCGGTGGTCACTGTGTCAGACAGGCACCCCGATGCCATGGTCATGGGCACAGTGAGACCGCCGAGATCTGGGACATTTTCGGGGTTCCAGATTAGGTTTTTGGCCAGTGGCAGAAGAGATGGGGAGCCTTGATTTGGGTATCCCAACTGCCCAGCGATGTGTCCTGGGCTTGAAAGGCTGCTCAGAGGAGCATCCAGGAATGGAGCCACCTGTGGGTGCCAGAAGAATGAAAACAAATGAATCGAACAGGCAGAGGGTGAGGTTGTGGGGGCTGTTTGTGGAACCTTTTAAAAATCAGAGCAAGAGGAAGATTGGCTTGGTCTGCTCTAGCCACCACAATGCCTAGCTTGGCATGAGCCCCTGGCTTCCAGAGGAGGTGGTGTCTCCTGCAAACTGAGCCACTGCCATCAACTTCCTGGTTCATTTAAGCTCAGGCCTCAAGGAAGGATACTGTTCTTGTGGTGATTGGTTTTAAGTTGTGAACATCTGCCTAGGAAGCTGGTTGGTGGTCGTGAATGTTGGAGATGCACCATTTCACGTCCTGCAGAACAGCCATTGGGAGTGACTTCCACTCTGCACCAACCTGAGTCTGTTCACCGCCCTCTGATACTTCTTCGTGATCATGTCTCTGTTTTACCTCTAACAATGAGTCCCCATCTCGGCCTGTGGAGTTTGCTGGAGCCCCCTCTTGTTTCTCCCATGCTCCACAGTGCTGCAATAATTAGGGGAGGCTAAAAGATTATCTGTGGAAATTAGGCACAACAAGAACTTGTTGCTTGGGTGAAAAAAGTGTGACATGCTGTGGTGCAAGAGATCACACAGTGCATCAGCAGTAGGGACTGCTGGTGGGAGCACAGCAGGCATCTGGGATGCAGCAGGATTGGGCTCCTAGTCTGGCTGCCACAGGTCCAGGGAAGGGTTCTGCAGGCCTTTGGACCAAGACAGTCAGGCTGCGGCGTGGATATAAGGGCTGGACAGGATGGAGGAAGTAGACCTGTGGCATGTGCTCCTAGCATGCAGCCTGTATTCTGATTGCATGCTGTACCTGTAGTGTTCAAACTACGTCTGTGTGTTACGGTGATGGCAAGAAGCACTCCAGGTACAGGAAAGAGAAACCCTAGAGCAGCTCCCTGAGGCTATGTTGGTGAAGCTGGAGAAAACAGGGAGCTGGTAGCTACTGAGGGTAGGTTCTAATGCAGCCAAGGCAACTCATCGGATCCATCCATCACAAGTCACTCCAGATCCCATGGCCAGTAGCACAGGCATCAGGAAGCCCCAATAAGTGGATTGATATGTCAGTGCTCACTGACTGCTCTGTGCCACACACACCCTGGCTGGTTGCTTTGTTAACCTGCTGAGTTCCTACCATCTACCCCCACAAACCTTTGCATCAGGTTGGTGGGCTTGCTGCATCTCTCTGGATGATACCACAGAGTATCAGTCAGCCATGAGCCTCCTGCTGCTGCAATAATTGTAACCGCCTGGGTGGGTGATGGTTGCTCTGACTTTTCTCTCTCTGATGGATTTGCTCACTTCAGCCCAAGTGAGAGAAGTGCTCCTTCTCTCCAGCAGTGCATGTCTACTTGGATGACTTTGAGTGAGGTGGGGAATCTGGAGTTCGGCCCAAATCTGGACAGATACAACCCCATTCTCAAGGCAAACTCACACCTCTGACTGCCAGAAGCTGGGAGGGGAAGATGAGTCCATCTCTCTATAATTGCCCTGTTTTCTGCACTCCGCCTAAAGCTCTGATAAAGGTCACTGTTGGAGGCAAGGTGCTGGGCTACATGGACCATTGATCTGACCTAGTTTGGTCATTAAGGTCCAAGACTCTGGACCTAATCTTCCCCAGGTTTGAGAATACTCTGGATCCAGAACTGGACATTCCCCACTGCCTTCCATCTCTAGCATTGGTTGTTAAGGATTTTTTTCTTCTCCCAATAGTCTGTTCCAGTAACTCATCCCCTACCCCCAACTCTTCTTGGGTATCACAAAAGAGTCACATTTTCTACGAAGTGCTAATCCAAAGATAAAGAGATTGCATCTCCTCACATCCTGGCTGCCTGCCTGTGGTAATTTGAGCGGGGCTGCTGTGCTGAGGCTCGGAAGCGTGTGTGGCTATATGAGAAATGGGGGCATATGCAGTCAGCTTTGATGGTGTCAGGTTCTACGTGGCTTTATAGAAGGCACAGAGCTGGAGTTAAAATAAATGGAAATGCATCCTTGACTTGGACGACCAGCCATCATCTCCTGTCCTGCCGCTCCCTTAGTCATATGCTCACATGGCTTTTCCGGATCTTGTCCCCTGGCCTTTGTTCCCCTCCTTTAGTGCCCTTCTTGTGTGCACTGGATGCAAAGGGACCACCTAGCCACTCCTGGAGAGCAGCATCCCCTGCTTGTCCAGAATAGGATGAGTGAAAAATGAGCTGTACTGGGAGCTACCCTAGCTAGGTAGTTGATGAGTTGGACCAGCCAAGTGGTGCTCAGGTCTGCAGGAGGTTTGGACTGAGAATTGAGGTTCAAACTGGAGGCTGATTCAGGGCAAGGATCTGGATTCACCAGCTGGTGATGTTTGGGCCCCACATGGGAAGAATCTCATGAGACACCTGCCCTTGCCACCTTTCCAGCATTTCGGACGTGGGTGGCCTGTGGGCTTGGTTTTTCTGGTGTGGGTTATATCCATTGCTGGTTCTTCTAAAATTCCAGCTGGCCTCTGAGGCAGGATTGGAAAGCAGGCTCCCTGTGGGCTCAGATCCATCCTTGAGCCAGACTTTCAGGGAGACTGAAATCTTGGGGTTGCTCCTCTGAGACTCTGGGAAATCTACTTCTGAGTCACTTTGGCATCATGGGGCATGTGTGAATGAGGGGACGCAGAATCTCTGGCATGAGGGAAGCACTGGAGTGTTTCAGGGAGGACCTGAAATGGTGGGCAAAAATGATACACTCAGCTTGGGGTGCGGGGCAAGGAATACAAGGAGCCCCTGGTGTGTACATGAAATAGAAGCAGCAAAGTGTGCAGCCCTTTAATAATTTCACTTGCCACAAAATTGCAACCTCACCTACTTTGACTGAAAAGTTCTCTGCAGCTCCTGGAATTTCCAGTGACGGGCAGGTGTGTCTGCCTCCCAGGTGGGCAGCTTTTATTTTTTATTCCAGTGGCAGAGAGAGGCCCCAAAAAAAGTTAAAGGTCTGCTGTGCTAGGCGCTGTACAGAAACAGAGAAAGAAGCTGTTCTTGTACCAAGGAGCTTAATTTTTGTGCAGAAGAAAGACAAAGGGCAGGAGGAAAAATGGACAGGGAGAGGAAGTGAGATGCACATGGTCAGTGGCTGAGCAGGGAATAGAGGCTTGGTCTCCTGAGTCCCAGTCTAGTGTACTGTTCTCTGGGACCACATCTTGCCCACCCCCTTCTGTCTCCATTGCCTTGTGGTCTTTAGCCATGGTGAAGTGGCTCAAGAGGCTGGAGAGCCTTTCATCTGTTCAAATCCAGGCTGGGCTGATGGCTGTCACCGTCTGATGGCTTTTAGGTTTGTCCACTGTGAAATGAGTTTGATGGGTCTCAGTCTAGATCATAGCCATCTCTGCTGAGGGGTGAGAGAGTCGAATAGCCCCTCTTCTCCCAGGAGGTGGTCAGATCCAAAGAGCGTTGGTGGCGGAGGGAGAAGGGCTGTTCTGTGGCTGCCTGTGTGGCACCTGTTTCATGAATAGATGGAGGGAAGTGGCACAAAACTTTTGCTTTTGTTTTGCTTGTGAAAGTGCTAGAGAGAAATCCCCAGGGTGGGCAGGCGTGTGTGCTTGCTGTAGTCCTGCTGCAGCATTTCTGTATCTCCCAATTTCTTCCTCGTTAGGGAGGACATCAGTTCTAGCCAGCAGTCAGTTTGCCCAGCTGCCAGTGCATCAGACCTGTGCTGGGGGCACCGGCTTCCGCTTTGTTCTCTGGATGCCACCTGCCCTCCCCTTGGCAGAGAGAAGAGGCGTCAAAGGCTTTGCACTTCTCACTGCAGGCACAAGGGGGAGCCGCCGGCTAACCTGCAATTCTCTCTGTCGGGTTAAAATTTGGAAGGACTAGTAAAGCTGAGGGTGTTTTGTAGCTGAGGGTGCTGGAGCTGGGCTGGTGCTGGGGGGAGCATGGCTCCTGGGGATCTAGGCTGGGTGAGTAGGTAAAGGTGACAGTGGAGAATGGATGGAATGAAAGCCAGGCTGTGCAGCTACAGCAAGCAATGGAGTGGCTAGAGTCACACTAAACAGGGTCCCAGATCCCAGGTACACCAGGACTTCTGCAGGAGTCCGGGTCCAAACGTGGCAACTTGGGCCAATTCCTGGTTGACACTGTGGATTCCTGGGCCTACCATGAGGCTTCCCTAGAAAACCATTCACTTGACACAGGATTATGTTGCCCTCTGACACCAACAAGTATTTAAAAATAGAGAGTTCAAAGCATTGTCCATTTCCAGTGATCAGATCCATATACCTGAGCCTGGAAGCCTTTGACTGAGGCCTCTACTGTACTCATTGTCTGCCTAAAGCAGTTCATTTATACCGTAGCCTTGCCCTTGTGTCATCAGCCTTTCTGTCTCTGTTGTGGGCTGGGATACCAGCAATGACCATCAATTTAGTGTCCCACCTTTCATTATCCAGGTGGGTGGCTGGAGGGGTGGGAAGGGGTCTGAGTCAGCATGTGGGGTCAGCCATTTGTGTGTGGAAGGTGGGAGTAGGATTAAATCAAGAGCTGGAGCAAGAGACACACACACCTGGATCCCTGGTCCTTTCAGTAATAGATCAGTTAATGGTACCTGGGTTGCCAGATTTAGCACTATGATGACGTCTGTGGGTATTTGGGGTGTGGGTGAATGATCAGCTGGCACATGGCTGGTAACCTGTGAGGCGCAGCGCAGGTGATGCTGTAGCATCTCTGTCTTTACCCTCCTATGTGCAGGAAGAAGTCGTACCTTCAAATCCCCTTCTTTCACTTGTGGACATTAGGGAAGAAATCCAGCCTAGGACCGGCTGACAAGTCAGCCGTTCTCTCTGGCCAGGTCCATGTTGTTCCCTATACATGATTCTCTAGCATTTTCTCTGGTCTCCTAAATGAAGGGATGGGTCCTACTTCCTGCGGGGAAACAATCAGTCTTCCTACCCCCCTGTGTCCAGAAACCTCACCTGCAGTTCTCTTGCTGAGTCTCATGGCTCCTGCTGGGCCATGTGTGACCTACCCCTCTCTCCTGAGTGCCAGGGCGACCCTCGAGTGCGCGTGATGTGCCCTCACCAATCCAGAGACACAACAGGGGAACCCAGATGGAGACCCTGACTCTTCTGCTCCAGGTGGAGGGAGCCCCAGTGCGTCAGCCTCACTGGTGGTCATCACACTCGTAAGACATTTGTGTTTGAGCAGGCGGCCTAGTTTGGAGTGATTTGGGCATCTTTGACACTGGCAGAGTTCAGGTTCAAGGGTCTGGTGGCTCCCATTTCCACACAGCTCTTGCTCATTCCTTACTGTTATCTTGCACCCTTCCCTCTTTGGTGGACAGCCCTTGCCACCTATAAGCTTATATTTGGCGTGGCACAGTGCATGGCCATGCTGTTTAGGTGGGTTCTGAGGCCACAACCCCTCACAAGCCAGCCCTAGTGCACTCAGCTCCACCAGCCAGGCAGGGCTCAGGCCAAGATCTTTTATGGGTGAAGCACCACATGCCAAATTCTGCCCTTCTTTGTGCTGAGCTCAGTGGGGTGGAAGTGCAGGAACCAGGCCCCTCCTGCGTGTCACGAGGCTCCCCTCTGCTGGCTGGACGGCCGGCACATACCCATGGCCGCTACCCCTTCCAATGGTACGAAGCCCCAAGAGCGGCCTTAGGTCTGAGAGTGAAGGCATGTGGCGCTGGAGCAGTGGGGGCTGACAGCCATCACAGGCCCCAGGGCAAGGTGGGAGCGAGAGCCAGAAGGGGTGGGGCCCATGACAGTCAGCCCTTACCACTACCCACCCCACAAGTGCTCCTTTTGTTGTCCCCCTCCCCATCCCCCACCTGTCAGTGGGCCTGTGCTCAGTCCTGTCCCTGTGGATGTCCTTGAAGCTGTGGCACTTGATGCAACCAAGGATGAAGCTTTTGCCCTTCCCTCGTTTTTCTCTCCAGCCATACCCTTAAGATAATGTGCTTTGGGGAAACCTCCCTCCCTTTTGCTAAGCGCCCTGTGAGCCAGCAATCCATTGCAGCCTCCCGACCCCCTGAATCCATTGGGTACCTGTGGGTTTTCCCCTCCGAGCAAGGGTCTCACAGTGCAACTTTAGCTTCATCCTCTCTCCCCCAGCTACCTGCCTCACAAGGTTCTTCCTCCTCATGAGCTGCTGAGGTGGGGCTCCTCTGGGTGTGTCATCTTGGGACTCTGCCTGCTTCCAAGTTTTGCCAGCTCTCATTTATTCTCCTTTCAGGCAGTGGCCTGAGGGCTCATTGCACCTGCAGCCTGAGATGAATATTTGGTGGAAGGGAGCAGAAATCCTTCCCCCAACCCCAGCCCTCACAGCGGCCTTGCCCTGGGGCTGTCCATTCCCAGCCAGGCTCTGTTCTGTTCCGTTCCTGGCCCTCAGCTTGGCCTCAGAGCTGGCCATGAAGGAGGTCACTCCCCACTGAGGTAAAGTCACCGTGAACAATGAGGCTCCTGGTCGCCAGGACAACCATTAGATTGCCATCACCTCCATGGCTGTCTACCCCATCAGGCTTCACCTCCGTGCCTCATCTCGGATTGGGTTTTTAGCTCAGCTGGGTGGCCGGTTTAATTAGTCTTCCCCCCAGGGGCTCTGCATTGGGAAAGCTGGCTCCCCGGTACTGGTCAAATGAGAATGGGGCCAGGCAGTTGTTCACATGAGAGTGCGTAAATGCATCTGGAATAGGACCCAGCCTCTGACTGTCTACCTCAAAGTGCCACCCCTGTTCACTGTGGCTACGTCTACACGTGCACCCAACTTCGAAATAGCTTATTTCGATGTTGCGACATCGAAATAGGCTATTTCGATGAATAACGTCTACACGTCCTCCAGGGCTGGCAACGTCGATGTTCAACTTCGACGTTGCTCAGCCCAACATCGAAATAGGCACAACGAGGGAACGTCTACACGGCAAAGTAGCACACATCGAAATAAGGGAGCCAGGCACAGCTGCAGACAGGGTCACGGGGCGGACTCAACAGCAAGCCGCTCCCTTAAAGGGCCCCTCCCAGACACACTTTCATTAAACAGTGAAAGATACACAGAGCCAACAACTAGTTGCAGACCCTGTATATGCAGCACGGACCCCCAGCTGCAGCAGCAGCAGCCAGAAGCCCTGGGCTAAGGGCTGCTGCCCACGGTGACCACAGAGCCCCGCAAGGGCTGGAGAGAGAGTATCTCTCAACCCCCCAGCTGATGGCCGCCATGGAGGACCCCGCTATTTCGATGTTGCGGGACGCGGATCGTCTACACGTCCCTACTTCGATGTTGAACGTCGAAGTAGGGCGCTATTCCCATCCGCTCATGGGGTTAGCGACTTCGACGTCTCGCCGCCTAACGTCGATTTCAACTTCGAAATAGCGCCCAACACGTGTAGACGTGACGGGCGCTATTTCGAAGTTACTGCCGCTACTTCGAAGTAGTGTGCACGTGTAGACGCAGCCTGTATGTTTGAGCCAGGCCCCAGTGGGCACAGGCGATGTGTATCTAGCTCAGCCTAGGCCAGCTGTGAGCATCCCTGCCCCAGAGCCTGACCTGCACTACAGGGTTCAGGCACTCGCCTGGTTGTCTGTCCCAAAGGTGTAGGCACTGAGACCCTGCAGGATTCGTTCCCAGGTCTTAGTCAGGCCTCAGCCTGGTTTTGAGCCAACTTGGGATCAGTCTGTGATGTTGTGCTAACGACCACTGGGACTTCCCAGGTTTCCTGCTCTATGCACTAGACATGCTGCCTTCATTTACATGGCCCACTGAGGACTCAGAGTGTACTATGGCTGAGCACAGGATTAGAAGAGCCCTGGCAGAGGAATGTCGTTGGATATAAGATACGAGATCTCCCAAGCCATCAGGGCTGGAAACGATTGCTGCAGGTTTCTGGGAATGGAAGTCCAGGCCCCAGCTCATACCAGGGGAGAACACTGCAGGTCAGGAGTGAGATGCATTAGCAGAGCTGAGAGTGGGTTCAAAACTGGGCCAGCAAAGGGTGCCACAAGTAAGAATTAAAGCCAAAAACCAGAGCTGTGGGGTGCCCCACAGAGTTAGAGCCACTAAAGTTCAAGCTATTATAATGAAAGGACCCTTCAGTTATTCTGCTATTGAAGCCTCTTTGCCCATGGTCCTTCCCTCTGCAGGGTTGAGTGGGGAGCACTGCGTGCAGTTATAATGATCTCTCCAAGTGATTAAGGACCAGCTGTCCTTTGGACAGCCTGTGGGGCTCTCTCCACTAGGTGAGCTGAAAAGGGATGCTGCATCTTCTCCCTGCTCACTTGGCTTTGGGAACAAAGGCTGGAATGGGCTGATCTCATTCTAGCCATCAGGGACCCCTCTGAAAATACAAGTGTGATTCAAGGAGCTCATAACTTGGGGGGTTGGTTTGTTTTTCAGTCTCTCTCACGAGCTCATTCAGCCAACTCAGCTGGTGAAAACAAAGGGCTTGGCTGACTCCTTGCTCCCCTCAACTTTCGAGAGGACCACAGATGCATGGCATTGCCTGGCCCTCTCAAACACCTGTGTGCTAGCCTGCTTGCTCGCACTGCCAGTTTTGGCTGGGCCCGAAGTCTTGGAGCACCTGCTCTTTGTTGCTCTGCAAGGGCTGGGAACAGATGGCCTGAGGGAGGTGATTCAGCGGTGTGTCTGCCAGAGCCATCTGGAACATGGGACAAGAGGGCAGCATCGAATATCCAGCTGCAGGGCAGGCCTGGCCAAGGCTCTCTGCCTGTCCTCCTTATATGGGAGACAAAACCAAAGTCTTTCCCTGTTTGAACCATGCAAGACTCCTTTGCACTTTTTGAGGGTTTTGTCCTTGCTTGCGTCCTGCCCAGATTGCAAGATGGGTAAGTAATGTCCTTCCCTGCTGTTGAATTGACTGGAGAAGGCTGTCACTGCCTGTCCTAGAAACCAGTGGTGTTTGCACAGCTGGCACAGAATGGCTTGTGCGTCCCACCACAGAGGCCTGAATGATGGCGTGTGAGTGATTTCCCCCCGCCTATCCCCACACCACAGACTAAGTTACCAGGGAAAGGTATTGCCTTTGCTCCAATTTCCTCCCTTCTGGAGTTAGAACAGGAGCTCTGGGGTTCTCTTCCTGCTTCTGTAGCCGGCTCATTCTGCAGTGTTGGACAAGCTGCTGTCACAGCACAGAAAACAATGTGCCACTCACGCAGTCATCCTGGTGATTGCTAGTAGCTAGAAGCCATGAAAGCTGATCAGGTGAATGAGGGGAAAGCCTGGATTCAGACTGATGTCATTCCCGCTAAGCAAAGCCACTGGGGAACCTGGGTGTAGGTTGGAACTGGTGGTACTACCACACTGAGTAGGGCCGGGGCAGACAGCTGGTGTTGGCCTCTCTTCCCACCACCGGAGCTTGTGATGACTACTAGGCCTGGTCTAATCTCGGGAGTTAAGTTGATGGCAGATATGCAATTCCAGCTATGGCAGTTGTGTAGCTGGAACGGACATATCTGCAATCGATTTACCTGGCCCTCCACACAGAAGGAGATCGATGGGGGAACTCTCCCATCGCCTTTCCTTACTCCTCACGATATCGAGGAGTACAGGGATCAACTGCCAGCCCCAGATAGTTCGATTTTGCACGTTTCTACCCATCGCACGAAATCAAACTCTGGAAGATCAGCCCTGACCAGGTCGATCTTCCCGGTAGTGCAGACACACGCTGAGTCTTCCCACCACTAAGATGCACTACAAGCAACTCAACCACCTGCACAAGTCTCTCAGGGAGCACACCTGTGGCACGACTGGCCACTCTCCCCAAGAAACAAGCAAGATCTTCCCTGCTTCAAAAGCTGCACAACCACTTGTGCCCATGTGGCTACTCCTAACTCATGTGCATGATTCCAACTGGCTGCTCCTTGCTCTGAAAGCAATTGTCTCTTTAAGACAGTGCTGCAATTGGATGGAAGGGATTCTCGCTGCTCAGCATGAAAGCAGCTCCTTCGCTGTCTTTTCCCAGCTGGGGGGGGCGTGCGATGTAACAGGAACCCAGTTGCCTGGTGTTACAGTCTGACTTGGTTACTCCCACTGACCCCTCAGCAGCAGGTGGGAGCTGGAGCCAGCTAACCATGCCACATACGCAGTGGATGCTACCGCAGCCTGATTGTGGAAGAACAGTGCTGCATCGCGAGGCGAGTGCTGAGCAGGGCTCTGGATGACAGCACCACAGAGAGCTGTTTCCTGATCTTGTCTCTCGCTCTATAGAATGAGTTGTGTGATCCTGTCAAACTAAGTGAGAAGGCAGGGAGAGGCTTTGTCCTGGTCTGGAATGATTCTGAATGGGAACTGTGGATGATTTTGCATCCTTTCAATCCCACAAAACTGCAACTGAGGGAAAGTGACTGAAAAGTACAGTTGTCCCAACAGGTGAACCTTACACCCTACCAGTGCCGAACTTCATTGCTAACTGACTTTAGCTTCTAGGAGGGGCTCTGCAATAAAGATCCTCGGGGCATCTGTTCATCAATGGGGAGGGACGAGATGGGCAGTTGTAATGCAGGCTTCTTTCACTCTGCCTAACCTCTGTCTTCCAACCCTGATTTGGTGGGACCACCCCTGGAGACAAGGAGGGGAGCCAAATCTCCATGATCCATTGATGGCCTTTACTGAGACTGCCAGCAAGGAAGGGGCAGTCAGGATGATTCACTTCATTTTGATCTATCCACCTCTCTGCAACAGCTGACCTGAGAACCCACCACTCTTTCCCTTCTGCCCAAACTCCAAAGAGTTTGGATAAGGAAGTCTATCACTGAATCATTGCTCTTGCAAAATCATTTGCTGTCCATGAATAGTGCAGCAGTGGCTGTGTCTGATGAGCTGAAAGCCAGGTTCGGGGCTGCAAATTGCTTGTTCGTCCTTATTAGCCCAATGAGCGCAGGACTCTGCATTCAGAAAGGAGTCTGAGAAAATCTGGACAGATTCTGTGTTGCAAATTCTATGTATAGCTTATACCAGCACAGTTTAGGGAATCCTAGAATGCAGCTTAGAACTCCTTTGTCCTGGGGATAATTGTACTAAGGTGGCTAAACTGATATATGAACACCAGTGCAAATCCACCATGCAGATGTGCTGTGCCAATGAAATATAGGGCTTGCAGTGGTTTGAAATTGGGGTCAATCATAATAGTACAGTGCCTCTGTATGGGGGATGGGGAGGAGAAGAAACACACAGGCACAGCTACATTGCTATGGCTACCCAGATATAAATAAAACCATCATGGACAAGCCCCCTTTCTCCTTTGTGTAATTAACATCCTCCACACACACCCATGCTTCAGCTCTGAATTTATCCAACTGAGTTGAAGGTCATCTAACCTGGTGTAACTCATGGCCTGTGGACCCTATAGCACGGGAAGGACAGTAACAGAAGAGGATACCTCAAAGCTACCCCCAGCCAACTTCCATGTTCCATTTCCTCTGCCTTCTCAGTTTGGCAATTACATAATTTTAGACTCCTGTGCAGATCAAGGGGCCTGTATTGGAATCTCTGTGTAAAGAAGTCTCCCTTATACTTTCTTACCTCTAAAACTGAGTCAAGTGTATATTTCTTTTTCCCCAGATGGGCTTTGTATGGCAATGAGTGTGTGTGTGTGTGTGTGAGAGAGAGAGAGAGGGAGAGTGAGAGAGAGAGAGAAATCACATTGGATATTGCCATAATCTAGTCTTCCCTAAAAACTTGGGAATTTTGGATCCAAATTTGTATCTCTGTCTCAAACAACTTTTCCTTCTGCAACTTGTCTTCCAAATACAGTCACAAGTAATAGGCAAACTTTATGCTTTGATAGTAGTTACTAAGTTCTTTTAAGCATATCTTTTGGCCTTGATTGGATTTCAAAAGTCAGCACTTTGGTAAGGGCTAATTTATTTCTTTGCAAAGGGTTAACCGGCCTTTTCTGTATTTTATTTCTGACCTAAGCTAATGAAGTAATTCATAGCTCACAGCGACCAGCCTCTCCCTAGGACATTGTTGAGAGCTTCATTGGCTCAATAAACACTTGATTAAGACCTTATCGGATTCAGTTGCAGGTTTGGTGCTTTTAATCCTGGGGAAAGATTGAGAACTTCTGGAAAGAGCTTCTGGCCGAATATCAGGTGCACTCCAGAGAGCATCAGGGCAGGATCCCCGCCCCTGCCCCACACACACACTGCTCTTCATTGTCTCAAACCTGTCATAGGGTAGGCCTACACAGCAAAATTATTGTGAAATAACAGCTCTTATATCTAAATAACTTTGCTAGCATCTACAGAATGCAACCGCCCTTTCGAAATAATTTCAAAATAGCAGATGGCTTACTTCGAAATAGGTAAACCTTGAAATATGGGGCGATAGCTATTTCAAAATAGGGGCTGTGTACACAGGGAATAGCACCCATTTTGAAATAAGACATAGTGCATCCAATGGCTCTATTTCAAAATAGGTTCTATGTGTGTAGATGCTGTATTTTGAAATAGCTACATGTTATTTCAAAACACATTTTTGTGTGTAGCTGTTTTTTTTGAGATAAGCTATTCTGGACTAACTAGAGTGACAATCCATCCCATTTTAACTGGGACAGTCCTGTGTTTCAGGCACCAGGAAAGCGTCCCAGTTTATTTTAACAAAGGGGCTTATTGCCCCACATCTGTTGAGCTGTCCTTTCCCCCAGATCAGTGCAGGTGTGGCTGCTGCCCTGTTGCTGGCTCCCTGTGGCTCAGGAAAGCTGGGAGCTGCTTGGACAGGGCGACAGCCCCATCCACGGAGCCTGGAGGTGTGGTGCAGCCGGGGAGGTCCCCTGCAGGGTGACAGCCCTGTTCCCGATACCCAGAGGTATGGGACAGCTGGGGATATTCCCTGCGGATCATCCATCAAAACCCCTCCTCCTCTGCAGGGCAACTGCCCCTGCAACTGGGGAGCTCCCCAGTGGGACAGCAGCCCTGTTCTGGCACCCCATAGCATGGGGCAGCTGGGGAGCTGTACTTGCTTGGAAGCCACAGCTAGGAAGCTGTCCCCACCCAAGAGGGTGTCCCATATTTGGCCTAGGAAAATATGGTCACCCTAGAAATAGCTCTTCCAGAATAGCTTATTTTGAAATAAGGCTGTTGTATGGACATACCCAGAGAGGTATATCCTGGCAGGGTCAGACCAGAAAAAGACAAGGCTTGCTGCCCCTTTGCCCTGTACCGAGTAGAGTCAGTTACACCAGTGAGTGGAACGCTTTGCCATTTTGACTCACTTGGTCCTGGTGTAAATGAGACAACTCTATCTGGATAAACACACAAGGCTCAGTTCACACGCAGCGTAGTTCCATTCTGCTGCTTTCAGTGGGAGCTGCTCCAAGTTTTCACCCAGGCACAAGGGAGAGTGGAGTGTGTGTGGTGTGTTTAGCAGGTGTGAAATTGGCAAGACAGTCTGTTCATTGGGAAAGTGCTCAGCCCTGAAGGATGGAGGCCGCTGGGCCGCTGAACAAACACTTCATCAGATTGTCCTTGGGCAGGGGGTACAGAACACATTGTTCGCAGTTTAAACCACTGTAAACTTTTTACAGGGCAGGGAGAGACGAACATTTCCAGTAATTCAAGGAGAAATTCAAGGAGATGGTTTACTTCTTTTCCTCTGTTCTTGGCCAGCTCTTTAAAAGGGCTCAGAGTGCTTCATATTCTTTGATTTATGGAAGGCACTTTTTTCCCTTTCTCTGTCCTCTGAAAACACTTCAGCAAAGTGGATGAAGGCTGGTTTTCTAGGTGGGCTTTGGATCCAAGTTTTCCAGCTCTGAGTTACGTGTGTTTCTCTTGACAGCAAACACATAAATTCTGGTAATTGTAGCATCAGCAGGTGCTGAAAGTGGAGGCTGGGAGTAGGGAAGAGAGGGATCGTTTCCTTCTTTGTTTTTCCTTCTTCTAACAATTCTCCTGAAGCAATTGTATGTATCCTGATTTCTTTCTCCCTCTCCTGCCCTCAGTGTTTTTCGGCATGATTCAGCTGCAGTGTTTGGTGCCTATCGTCATTTTTTTAAAAAATCATTTTTATTGTGAGTGAACTTACCCCGGGGAAGGATTGAGAGTCCTGGAGGAGTGACTTCTTCTAGCCGCACCCCAAGGAGCAGCAAGGCAGGAATAACCCCCTACAGACATGCAAATTCTCATATAAAATTCTACACCATCATAAATGCTACTGCCTTCTGCAGTGTTGTACTTGGGGCCATTGTTCATGGGATATCTTCAGCAAGGATGGGCAGGTTTCAGGCACTGGACTAAGATTCAGGAGATTGATAGATGTCGGATTGTCCAGTGTTTAGGGCACTGGCCTAGTACTTGGGAGATTTGGTGTTAATTTCCTGTCTTCCACAGGTACCCTGGAGGACCTTGGACACGTCACTTAGTCTCTCAGTGCCTCAGTTCCAACCTGTAAAATGGAGGTGACAGGCCTGTCCTGCCCCACAGAGAGGCTGTTGGGATAAACATGTTAAAGAGAGTGAGATGCTCAGATCTCATGTCCTGAGAGCCAGATAGGGGGCTTCTAGGGGCTGAAGTAATACAAATAATTATAATAATATCGTTAAGATTCTTGTCTAGATGGACAAGTTCAATACAGCTGCCTTCTGTGGGTGAGGATAAATGCCTTAATGTTGACACAGGTGTCCCATCCTGAGTAGGAAATTGGATCAATTAAGGTAGTCTGTGCTCCAAAGAGGCCTTCTGAGGCTTCAGTTTGTGCTAGGGCATCCTCAGGCAGGATTTAGGGGGGATTAGTAAGAGTTGTTGAGGTACCCATGTGGCACAGGTGTGTCCCTTGCTGGCATCTGGGTTTAACTAATGAAGAATACTCAACAGCAACAATGTACCTGGTGTAAGAAAAATATTAGAACTCTCCAGGTGCCTGTCCTGTTACTGAGGAGGAGTGTGTATGTTTTTAAAAACCGAACTCCTTGATGTTTCAAAGGAAGAGGGAATGCCAGAGAAGACACGAGGTCTTGCTCACTCGTGATCATTGAAGACCTCAAGATATTTTTAAAAGACTTTGTGTGCCTAGCCAAAATAACCCTGGCAATATGATTGTGACATTGAGTTTGGAGTAACGATGCACTCGAGGTTCCCTCTGGAGTTTCAGATGGAGGCAGTATGCCCTCACTCCCAGTCTCATGCTGCGGTTGGGTGTTAATATTGAACATCCAAGAGGATGCATGGTGGTGCTGTATATAGGACAGAGGGATTCCATGCTGGCCCTGTGGATGAGCTGCTTCTCTTCCTGTAGAATTCTCCGAGCCTTTTTGCAGGAGACCAGGAGTGTATCTCCATGTGCCACCCTTTTCTTTGCCATACTGTAGTACCTTGGTCTTGCGTGCCTTGCTTTCCATCTTCCTGTTGCCTAGCAGGTGCATGAACTGGCCTCAGGGAACTAAAATCCCTGTTCCTGGGCGGCTGTTCAGTCATTGATTGTGGGAAGATGGGTGAGGCGCTGATCTGAGATTAGACCACTCTGGTTTTACTTTTGGCAAACATGAGATCACTGGCCCCAGGATTTGTCTGTATGGGGGGCTTCACTGGTTTAACTTAAAGGCTTCTGAACTAACTTGGTGCAAAAACAAAACAAAACAAAACTGCATGCGCACCCGGATGTCAGTTGAAGCCAGGACTATTTCAGTTTAGTTTATGTCCAGTAAGAATATTGCAAGCTAAAATATAAGAAGTAACTTGTAAATTACAATAAAGGTTTGCACTGCTGTAGCTGCATAGATTTAAAAATAGGCTTAAGTTAAACTGTTGCAACTCTTTTGCCTAAACCTAGACAAAGCCTGCGTGACTCTTCTTCAAGTCTGAGAAGCTTGACTGATTCACCATCCTCAGCCTTTTCCATCTGCAAGGAATACAGCAGGTGGTCAGCCAAGCTCTCTCCAGGCATGGAAGCCCATCTGGCATTCAAGAGCCAAACAAGGTGTAAGTCGACACACCGCTTCACACCCACTTCTGCCGACTCCCAGTGCAATGCCTTCCCATAGCAGCAGCACCCACTCCTGTTTGTTGATGGAACAGGGCCAAGCTCGTGTTCCCCAACTATGGGGCATTCATGTTTATGCTCTCTTGATAGGACCCCTTCAGCTGACCTTGGAGTTCCATCCTAAGCCCTGGTATTAAACCAGCTCGTTTTTAGCAGCCACTTCATTCCTCCATCGGCAGCTATTTCAAACAGAGGATCTTTACAGCATGGGCAAGTTATGCGCCTCCAGACAAGAGGCGGGAACCGATTGCCTCTGCATTCTGTCTCTTGACACTGGGCATTTTCAGAGCTTTTCGGTGTCTGAGCCCCACAGGTCAATTGCTGCCTATTTCAGGCCTCCTCTGCAACCCAAGGAGATGGTTCAGTGATGGGTTTGTTTTAATTTCTTTTGGGGCCCCTATTTCTGGGTAAAATACCAGAGTGGAAATAGCATCTTATCAGCCATCCAAAATAAATTCAGCTCTATTTTTGTTTGTCAGCTGGTTTATTTCTACCTGATTTCCTCTGCAAGCGTATGTGTATTCATGTCTCGTCTGGGTGTCTATCTCAAAATATAAGTGCTTGAATAATGCAAAAAAATACTAGTGAATTTAGCGCCAGTGAAAGGTGCCAGATTGGCAGCTTTACACACTTAAGATCGTGCATAAGAAATATTAACCCTTAGTTAGAATATGGCATTGGTGTGTATCTGAGGACTGGATCTTAGTGCAATTAGTCTGCTCGATGGCAATGGCACCTTGCCGCAGCAGTTTGGGTTTGAATCACCTGGTGCTGCCATTAATTGATCCAAACCGCAAGACCAAAAATAGAAAATCATAGATTGTAATAAATAATCCCTTCCCCGTCCTGGGATTTGTAATCACAAGAGGTATGTCTCATACTCATTTGCATGTTCTGTCCCATAACTAGATGAGAACAGCTCTTCCAGGCAAGTCTTCCACTGCAAATATTTCATAATTTCACAGAATTCCATTTTAAAATTAATTTTCGGTAACATTTGCTTAAAAATTGCTCTTTCAGTGACAGTCCTGCCAGGAAAAGTTTGCTCTTTGTCAGATACAAACACATAAAGATCACTGAATGTAGTTCAGATTAATCCAATGAAACATTTGATCTAACATCCCCAGAAAGATCTTGTCCTGATTGGTATGCTCTAACCCCACATCCCTGGAGTTCTGCAACACACTCGGACAATGTCTAGACTAGAAAAATAGGTTGCACTTCAAAATCTGTTAATTAACTTGACTTTAAGCATGACATTACCCATATAGTTGGCCTGGCTCCACACCTTGAAAACTATGTGTGCTGGTTGTGCTTGACCCTAGAGTGTACTATGACCAACTAAGCATGAAAAGAATCATAGAATACTAGAACTGGAAGGGACCATGAGAGGTCATCAAGTCCAGTCCCCTGTACCTCTGGTGGCACCAAGCACCATCTTGACCATTCCTGACAGACTTTTATCTAACCTGCTCTTAAATATCTCTAATGACAGAGATTTCACGACCTCCCTAGGCAATTTATTCCAGTGTTTAACCACCCTGACAGTTAGGAAGTTTTTCCTAATGTCCAGCCTAAACCTCCTTTGCTGCAATTTAAGCCCATTGCTTCTTGTCCTATCGTCAGAGGTCAAGGAGAACAATTTTTTCTCCCTCCTCCTTGTAACCCTCTTTGAGTTACTTGAAAACCGCTATCATGTCCCCTCTGAGTTTTCTCTTTTACAAACTAAACAAACCCAGCTCTTTCAGTCTTCCCTCCTAGGTCATGTTTTCTATAACTTTAATCATTTTTGTTGCTCTTCTCTGGACCCTCTCCAATTTCTCCACATCTTTCTTGCAATGTGGTACCCAGAGCTGGATACAATACAACAACTGAGGCCTAAGATTTTAAAGATGTTAGAGTGTGCTGATGTTGGGGTTGAAGTGGAATTGAGCCAACACATTTTCACACGACTGTTGTCCTCATCTAGATGTTCTAAGGCTGTGCAAATGAGTCTGCAGATCCCAACGATATGCTTAGATAGCATAAGAAGGCTGTAATTCCGGCTGGAACCATGCGGCACAGGGGCAATACACAGAAACACCAATGATGGTGCCTTTTTCCCTGCTGCCCCAAATATCTAGAATAACCATCCAGCTGCCCCAGAGAAGAGAGGGGAACAGGACTGTTTTGGGCAATTATAAAGACCCTACAGCAATTTGGAACCATGACTGGTTTTATATTCTCGCCTTCTTTACTTTTATTCATAGTTCTTTTAACATCTGTGCACCTGGGTACCTGAAAGCCTATTGGTAGAGATGTATTACCTGAGGCACACGACAGGGGGACATGAGGAATAAGCTCACTGTAGCTCTGCCCCTTGACAAGCATTGATACTACCCAGAATTTTCTCCCGCAGTTACCTTTTGGCATTTCTATTCTTAGCACCACTCTTGTTCTGCCCACTAGCGTTTGGAAGCCGAGAAAGAAGCCGTTGGCCAGAATGCCCAGCCTGAGAAGAATGCAGACAGTCGGGCAGAGCGCAGGTTAAATAAAGTGTGTCTTGGCAGGGTCTGGCTCTTGGATGTACTACAAGCCACTGGAGCTCAGTGATGATGGAATTGTGAGCACTAGCATAGGCAGCCAAATGGGACAGGTCTCCCAACATTTCTTGCAGGCTGGTATCTGCTGGGACTCTGGAACATAGCAGCGAGCTCGGGTTTGGAGGGTTTGGGCTGTTTCATTGCTATGTGGATGTCCAGGCTTGTGCTGAACCCTGGGAGGTGGAAAACAGAAGGCCTAGAGAAACTGCAAACTTTTCCTCTACTCAGCACTCATGGTGGTACAGCCCCCTCCTGGCACCGATCAAGGACAGAGAGGCTGCAAGCATCCCAAGACCAGTGTTATGACACTGGTCTTTCCCATGCCATGGAGCTGAATCCAGATTCTGCTAAAATCAGTGGGAGTCTTGGCACTGGGGTGAGAGGTATTGGGATTAAAACCATATTTCCCCAGCAGGACTAGCAGATTCCTCTCTGCATGGCTGATTTTGGGGGTCAAGGGAGCTCTGACGCTGATGGCTGACTGACTGCCGAGGAATTTTCTGTTACTTGGGAGAGTGCAGTAATGCCTTGGTGACTAGGGACCTACATTTGATTTAGTAACATTCTTCTGGCCAGCATGGGCAGTGTTAACTAACTTTTTCTGCACTGGGTGCATATGCTTCTGGGCTCCTATCCAGAATGGCAGTCTCCTGGCTGTAGCCGTGGGATTTGCAGGTTGTTACCCTATTAAGGGCAGAGTACTGTCCCAGTAGAGGGGCCAGCAGGAAGTTTCTTTGAGGGGTATATAACTGTCCTTTTAATAGATGTCCAGGATAGATTTTTCGGGCACGAGTTGCAATTGCTCCCCTGCCCTCCAGTGATGGATATGAGCAGAACTGAGAACAAGGGCAGGGAAAGGACCTTCGATTGTCTCCCTTAGAGTCCCACAGCTCATTTTCCTGAGCGTCTTCCCTTTGCAGCTTCCTTCTCTCTTCCTCATTCCCCTCTCCCCAACCCAAACGGAGGCCAGTTTTTTGTACAAGCAATGCCAAAGCACCCCCATAGGAGCCTCTGTTGACTTTCTCTACTAGCAGTGTGACAGGACAAGGAGGACACTCAGCACCTGACCAGATCCCCACGTCAGACCAGGCTGGCAATGGGATCAGGAATGGAGAAAAATGGTTTACCTGTGAGACTCCCCTCCACTACCCAGCTGAGAGACAAGCTACTATTTGGGGGCGTCTGGACCCTTTGAGAGCTGTCTTCCTCCTACAGCGAAGCACCAAGAACACCTGTTTTTGGCTGAGAGGGTCAGGCTGGTGTCTGAGCTGGATTGTTTCTGAAACCAAAAGCACTAAGGATGCTCTTGGCAATAAGGCACCAGAGGTGGGGCAAGTAGACCTGGGCTCTACTTCCATCTGTGCCAGCATTTGCCCTCAAGCCATTTGTTCAGAGCTAGTGCAATCTGCAGGCTTCAGGGACCAATCTGACCTGGATGGCATAGGCCACGGTGCCATCAGGGGCCAGTTAAATGAGTAGCTCTACTGACTTCATGTGAGTAACTCCTCCGCAGGGTGAGCAAGGAGGTCACGAAATTGTTCCTTCTGCTCTGTGCCTGTATTTTGCCACGTGTCGAATGGAGGTACCCAGCGGGGGAGGAGAAGTGGCTCCCGCACCCTGTGGGCCACTGCTGTGAAAGGGCTCCAGGAGTCCCAGATCAGTGGGAGGCTCAGGAGGGTCTCTAATTCCCACTCGAGCCATCTTCCACCTCTTCCTTGCTCTCTCCTGGCCTGCCTGCAGATGGCTGGAAGTGCAGGTGGCTAACCTGACCAGTACTCAGCGCTGGGTCCAGTACCTCCGACTGCTGCAGGAATCCATATGGCCTGGGGGCATCTTACCGACGGTGTCCAAACCTGCCAGGACGCAGGAGCAGAAGGAGGCAGCGGCACAGCAGGCCTTGCAGAGCTTGATGGGAATCCTTCCTGGTGAGTTCCCCATGAGATAAACACCCACGGGTCCCTAGCTGTGGCCACAAGCTAACGACCCGTGGGCGCTTTAGGGCTCTGACATCCATCCCACACCTTGGTTATGTCAGAGAATGGGGGTGATCCTGGCCCCTGAAACCAGAGCTTAACATGCCACAGATGTGGACTCCATTGGCTGTGAGTACTGAGGGGCTGCTGGCAAACCAGTAGGACTTTGTCATAAGCTCATTGGCCACCCTTAAGGTCAGGGAAAACCAGAGGCTGGGGAGCCCTCAAGGGAACCAACAGCCTCTGCGGGCCCCTAGGCAAGGTGAGGAGCGAGCTGAACTGTGCTCTCCCCTGAGGGCTGTCAGGGGGTCAAGGGTAGAAGGGGCAGGAACAAGAGCAGCCAGCCTGAAAGCGCACTATGGTGCTCCCCCACCCCCACCCCGAGCCTGGAGCCTCTGAATCACTGGGCCTGGGAGCCCTACCAGTGAACACACATCCCACTGTCAGCTCCAGAGACCTGGTTTCAGAGTAGGAGGGAGCCTACCTATATTTACCCACACGTGACAGTGGCGGCATGGACTTGAAACCACCTCTTCTCTGCCCCTGCCTTTAGTGTGAAACACTTCGGCCAGCACTGACTTTCACTTTCTAAACTTTGTGCAATCTTGACACAACTGTCAGCCATGGCAAGATCCAAGACATGGGACATTCACATCACCCGAGGAGTTAAACGAACCCTCGACAGGGCTCACACTAGTTCCAAACAAACAGCCACCAAACCGCCCCACAGTCACGTGAGGTAATTCACAACCCTGTCTCCGCAAAGTCTAGTGCCCTGCAGGAGAGCACCTGATATTTGGTGACTTGTCAATACCGGCCTCCTCATTTCCTTGTACTGGCTACTCAGCAGGCCATGCTCATCCTTCAGAGCCATTTGCTAGGGATCCAGCACAGCAAGTAGATGCTCTTCCACTGAAGGTGCTATCCTTCAGAGGAGATATAAAACAGAGTTCTTTCTGCTAGTCACTACAAAAATCAGGGCACTTTTCCACAAGACTAAAATCATTAGCCCAGATATGTTGGCCAGCTGGTGTTCTTTTATATTTTCCTTTGCCTTAAAACAGCTGCTGAATGGGTCACCCCAGAGGTGGTTGCATTTCATAAGTGGGTGAAGTAATCCCATCTGTGGATAATTTGTAAAGTGCCTTAAGATTCTTCCCCATCTGTTTTTTATTATGTTATCTGCTGTTTGGAAGCTCTCTTCTACGATCGGTCCTAGAGCTGGATTTTATGTCTGGTATTAAGACTAGGCTTTAAGACTTGTATTTTCTTGGGATTTCTCCATTTCAAGGCGGGTGGGGAGGATATCACTTTTTGGGACATTTAATCAGATAGAAGAACCTTTTTAATTTCCATGGAGAGGAAATTCCTGAATGAATGCAGTGCATCCTGTATTGTAGTTAAGACATGGGTTTTTAAAGAGTGTCTCTGATGTTAACAGACTTCATTCTGGAAATCCTTGGGACAAGCAGATGTCAGCTGAGTTGGAACCTGGTCCTTGAGTCACTACGTCAACCCATCATAAACAGGTAGCCTTGACAACAGAGCCTTCTTAGCCTGCCTCAACCTCAGTCAGTCATTGTTAGGCAATAACCAAGCAGTGCATCATGCGGTGGACTCCTTGGAAAAACCCCACTGGTGGGAAAGTTTCAGATGATGGCAAATCTCTCTGGAACTAGCAAACTCTCAGACAAGGGGTCTCACTGTGAAAGTTCATCTCCTGAGGCTTTGCCATAGGGTGGCGGTTGGAAAATAACCTAACAATGCTAGGTATTATCTCAGCTGATCTGCTGATTTCATTGGTGTGAATAGTGTGGAAAGAGACAAAGCCAGAGCCAGTCCTGAGTTGTGCAACTGTTTGGAAAGGCTTTAATTTAGGCTATAGCTACACCAGGGGCGTGAGTCCCCTGCTTGTGTTCACACACACACACTGGTTCTCATCAACCTAGCATGAGTATAAACAGTCATGTGGCCGCAGGAGGACAGCTCCTGGCAGCTGAGGCATGGCTGAGCTAGCCAACTACTTTCCCCCTGGTTTCAGGCAGGTTTGCACTGTGCACAGATCAACCCCACCTCTGCTCCTGCTACCTGTGTTGCCATAGCTACTCTGCACCATACTTTATAGCTCGGTTGTAGTCAAAATCATCCCCGGGGCAGAGCTGGTCAGGAAGTCCCATCCTGGGCACGCGCGGATGTGTTGCATACATAGATGACACACCGCTGAGCACTATATTTATTATGTAACTCCAAGCCACTCAGCTGGCTACTCCATGCTAAGCCTTCTTCCTGGGACTGATTCTAACCTTCTGAATTTCTCAGCAGCAGCAGACAAGCAGTGTTGGGGGCTGGGGGGAATCTCCCATCCATTGAAGCATTTCCTCCTCCTTTTCCAATGTGTGGGGTTCCCCCACTTCCCTACCCACCCTGGGCTGCTGAGTGACTGTATCCTCTAATGGAACATTGCACACCAATACATACCCTACTTGAGTGACTGCAAAGTTCCCTCTGTTAGCAGACAGGTCGGACTCCAGTCTCTGCACTGATGAGCCTGTTTTCTCTTCTGTCTCTTTCAGGCACTTGGTTTATCAGCTTTCAGATGTCCTCCTGGAGTTTTTGATAATTAACAACTCTGGTAATGATCCCAAAACAGCTGTAGTTTCATCTGTCTCTTACAGCTTCCCGACAGCAGGCACTTCCCCACGTTAACCAACGCTGCTATTGCCAGCCAGGGAGGAGAATGGGCAGCAGAGAAAAGAACTCACGGGCATCAGGTGACTGGCATTCACTGTTTGCTGGACAGGGCTGGGTGTTTCTTCATTAGTTCCCCCAGCCAGTCTGACATGAGGCTTCTTTCAGGCTTCTCCTTGTTGGCCTATAGACAGTGTGAGCAGGTGGAGATCTTGGTGTGTAACACAAGCATCCGTTCCATAACTCACGTGATGGAGAGCAAGGAGCACATGTCAGGAAAGTGCCTGATCTCCCTTGGGGCAAGCAGGCTGCTAAGCAAGGCTGGGCCAGCCACAAAGCCTACGTGGAAGCAATTTCATGTCCTGTGTGTCTCTTGAATATGAACCTTCCTCGCTCAGGATTGTCCGTGGCACATGAGGGCTTCAGGTTCTGGTAATGATGGTCAGAGACATGACTGTAGGGTGTCCTGTCACATGAACTCCCGTAAAGTCCCATGCTGTATTGGGCAAAGAGAAAAAGGAGTGAGCTCCTCATTGGACACGGGCTACGTGGTGCTGAGATTCCTGCCTGACCTTCTCCAAATCTCAGGGGATGCCTGGGAGTGGAGCAATCCCCATCCAACCCCTGTTTCTCCCTGAGAGATGAGAGGGGGACAAGAAGGACGAGTGCCTTTGGCACTGTCCTCCCTGGCTCCAGACACATCCTCAATTGCCACCTTTGCCTGCCCATCACTCACTCTGATGTGTCTGCTTAGCATGGAGAAAGAGGGAGGAAATGCGCCTCCCCTGAATGGAGTGGAACCTTCTTGATGGAGACATCGTAGTTGTGAACACGGCCCCTGCGTCAGCATCGTAAGCAATCATCCAAATCTCCAGGAACTCCAAGGCAGTGGGTAACAGGAAGAAAGCTCCTGCACTCCTTAGGGATAGGGAAGTTGATGTCCACCATCGTGATTCCAAAATCATCTTGTTTTGAGATCCCTCGCTGCCCATATTAAGGAGGAGAGGGATGTGGGATGAAACAGAAATGGAGGGCACCACACCCTAGTCATCTGCCCATGTAGGGAAAATTCAAGGTTATGGAGCCATAGATCTCCCACCCCATGTCGTCTTGTAATTGAAGATTGTCAAGGGTCCCTGGGTTACAACAGTCATTGCCCCAGAGGCAAGCAGCAGCTGCTTTAGCATAAAGGCAGGGTGCTGCGTGGAATGAGATACCATTCCTGACCTCAGCTCCACCAGCAGATTTCTCTCATTCATTTACGGCTGGGATCTCTGTGGAAGAAAGGAAGGGACTCCTGTGAGGCACACAGGCAATAAACTAGTTCCTGTCACCATAAATTGCCTCTTGCTGCACGTTCTTGGTGATCCATTGCCTCACTGTTGCTCAAAGGAGCCAACTGGAAGAGTGGTTAAAGCAGGCAGGGGGTGCAAGAATTATGTCCTTTACGGCCTGCAAGAGGAACTCACTCCACATGTCCAATATGATGAATTGAAACTGATTTATCCCTGGCCTCAGGTAATGTCAGAGTTCAAGGTAGGATATATGAACCCTCTCAGCAGGTCAGAACCCAAGACTCATCCAAGGATTGCAAATATCCCCCACCCCTTAATATCCCCGCTCTGCCCAGGTTTGCTGTGTCCATGAACGAGTCACTTTAACCTGGTTGTGCCTCAGTTTCCTTTGGTGGTGTTAACATTGCTCTGTTGTTTGCATAGTGCATTAGAGACAGGGCATGTTATAGAAGCAATACAAGGTGGTTTTATATATCTATTGCCCATCGCTGTACAATGCCCTAGGGTGACAATCTCTACAGCACACCAAAGGCTCCAAGTAACATCATGGGTTATGGTGCCCAGCTGTTGAATTAACACTCAAGCAGGTGAGCTGGGAGCATAAGCTGCAGCAAAAGCATTTGTATTTCCTCCAGCACATAGGCCATGTTTCATCACGTCAAGAACCACAATATGGCCAACATTGGGCTTAGTCATCCCAGAGGACCCTGCCTCCTGTTATTTTCTGCATCTTAAAATAGTTACTGGGGAAAGAGAGTCATCCCAGGTCATGGCCATCATTTCCATTGCATACAGTAGCCCAGTGTGTTTGTCTTCTCTTGCAAGCATTAACCTCAAGGATCCATGAGCCGAAAGAGAAATGCATTAGCTTATTACACCTGCCTACTGCTCCCCAATCACTGTGCTGGGTTTGGGTATGCATCATTTTCATTACAGAGGACATTTAGCTGGAGGGGGTAGGCAGCATGTAGCCATGAAGATGCAGAACCTGTTCTTTCCATAGGGAGACTGGCACCGTCTCCCACGTGAGTAACTACTCTTTGGTGTGCATACTGCCTACAAGTATGTGAAAGGGAGAAACATTGAGGCTTGGGCACATGGGGGTCATTTAGGATGGTCTGAGGGAGTCCACAAGCTAAGAGGATTCTAATGAAAAAATGGAGAAAACTGAATTTTTTCTGAGGAAAAAATGGAAATTTTAGGCTACCTATGGGCAAAGACTTCCTAACAATGTCATGACTTCTCAGGGGAAGGAATAGCATCCCAAGTGGAAAAGAAGAAATTCACTCTTAAACACCTCATTGGCAAAGAATTGAAGAACATACTATGGGGAACAGTCCATCCCGAATGGCAGAAAGCATGGCGTGGAAGGTGGGACACAATAGGCCTTTCCATCTCCAATTGCTCATGTTTGTTCTTCAGGCACAGGTTGACCTTCAGAATCCCACTTTGCTTCTTCCTCCTTACTCCCAAGCTTGTTGTTTTGATCCCCTTACCTGGGTAACAGCATACCCTGACCTGCCTCACCCAAAAGGAGTGTAGAAGATGCATTAAGAGATAAGGCCATCAGCCAGTCTCTGATGTAATGTTATTGATCCTGGCCACAGGTCTGGCTGGTTTTCGTCTGCTGAATGGCGTGAGTGTGTGATTTTGTATTTCCTAGTTCATACCCAATGTAAATCAGAGATGGCAAAATAAAAAGGCTGCTTGGTGGGAAGGTAGGTTGGTCCCTCACCTACAAATGAGATCCTGCCGTTTTGGAAGGAAGGAAAGAAGGAAGGGGTGGGGGATATTTGCCTAGGGTTCTCGCCTCTCAAGAGGGTTCAGATATCCTGCTTTAAACTCTGACGTTACTTGAGGGCAGTTTCCCTATGAATTAATCAATTCCCATTCATCATATAGGCCATATGGGGTGAGTTTCCCGTACAGACTATGAAGGACACAACCAGAGAGCTGATGCTTTGGTAGGAGGCGAGTGTCAAAGAGCTGCTGTTGTAATGCACTATTGATTTGTGCTGCGCTATCCATTTTGTCAGTGGATCTCAGAGCACTTTGCAGGTTTCACTAAATGCTGCTCCAGAACAGCCCTGCGGATAGAGCCATGCAATTGTCCCTGTTTTACATATGGAGGCAATGCAAGACAGAATGGTGCACTGATATGCTTACATTCACTGGGTGAGTCAGGGGTAGTATTAGGAATAGAAAACCTGGTAATGGCTCACCCCAATGGCCTCAATTTGTCTTCTATCATAGAGAAACACCTGTCCCAATCAGATCAATGTTGTCTTAGCATTTCTGTCCTTTGCATAGGACACCTGGCCCAAGTGTGCAAATTAAATGGGAAATAGTGATGAAGAAAGTTTTCAGTTGATCTGAGCTGAAAATTTTTTTCCTCTTACTGATCACAGAAAAAAAACCTCTAGCCAAAAAAAAAAAAAGAGGCCGCTTAAAAAGAGGCTGCTTTAAAACAAGCTGCCTCCTCCTCGTGGATGGTGCCAGCCCTATGCTACTTTTGAGGACAGGCCTTAACCAGTGGACTCATTGTCATTGCCAAAAAAACAAAAATAAATACTTACCACAGGTTTGGTTACTACTAGAGAGATGTTGTGGTCCAGCAAACAGAGAAAACTTTATCAGGCTGGAGTCCTTGGCTCTATTCCTAGAGCTGGAGCTCCCATACTTTGGACAAGTCATTTCATTTCTCTGTGTGTCTTTCCACACCTGCCATTTGCCTATGGGGCAGAGACTGTATGACTGTACACAAAGGGTCCCGATCTTCATTGGGGTTTCTTGTTTCTACCATCATATAAATAATTATTATTATACCTAGAAAGATAACCACCCCTTATTTATATACAGCAAAAATCAAAGCTGCATACTTAATCTAGAATTATGATGGTGCACCAATTCCCCATGTCTTCAGTTGGATACAAAAACTGGCCACCAATTCTATTTGGACTTATTAGTGTATGATAATACTGTGCATAACAACACTGTCTGTATCAGTGGAGACAGGATAACTTAAAGAAGTGCAATATTGTCATTGAAACTTGGGAGACACTCACCCAGGATTGCTCAAAATGGAAAGAAGTTCTACATGATGGTTCCATGCATTTTGAACTGGTCCATTGATGAGCTGTGAAGAGACTGGCTGCCAGTCATGGTCATGCCATACCTAGAAACATCTGTCTTCAATGTAATAGAACTTGTGGCTCAAGGACGGGTCTTATTGGCCATCTGAGGCTCCACAGTTCCCATGGAAGATGATCATACTCAGCATCGAGTGATCACCATCATATCAAAGTAGACAAATATTGTACCAAATACCTGTGATATGTGCTGTTACTGTTATGTGTATGTAATACTCTGCCTAAAAATATGTACCTGCTTCTGGATTTAAAATGTGTATTTAGTGGGAAATAGGCCTATAAGTCAACCACTGTGAAGAAAGAAGAGAATAAATCAGGGTGGATGACAAGCTAAGGGGAAACATGGGAGTGGCTGATAATTTACTCCAGGCTGTAGAAGGCAAATCCTTGCACAGAGGAGTCCTGAAAGAACCACGAGTGTTTGCTGGGTAGATGTTGGACAGTTTGACAAGAGACATGAGCGTTGCCAATTTCACCAGCTCACGTGCCTCTGTGTGATGATGATTGATAATTAAAAGCAAAAGCCAGGAGAAAGCTAGAAAAGAAAAATCCCAGCTAATAATTAAAATATTCATTTAAAGATGGGAGAAATTGCATGCAACTAAAGCGCTTGGGTCATATATTATTGCAGATTAGCTTTGCCACAGAAAGCTCCCATATGCTCTATGAAATCCATTACCTATGAGTAAGAGAACATTTGCACAGCATATGTGGCAGGGAGAGCTGCTGGAGCCAAGTTCCTTTCCATAATATCCACTCCAGGGTAGATTGGTCCATTTCCAGTGTCAACAGCTCAAGGATTAAGTACTTATCTCTCTGCAGAACACTGGATAATTAATACCAGATCCAACTGGGGACTACATATCCATGGCTGAATGTTGATCTAACGCACCCAAAGGACTATGCACAGTGGGGCAAGGTTTCCCACTGCACCAGATGTGCAGGCACAGCCTTGCTGGAATAGACAAGTGATGGACCTGCACAACCAGCAACTGCACCGCTTTGTGCTGGGATAGTGTCAGAGCACTGACATCACCACCTGATATGACTAATTAGGAGGCTTTTCCCTCCACCTGAGTACTGCTCATGGGTGCTGGGATTAATTTGCCATCTGTGGGGTGAGATGTGAAACCCACATCTTGACCACTTCAGGCCACGCAAAATTTCATGGCTTATTTATTTATCTTGTTTAATAATGCAGTTTTCCTGGATAAAGTCCAATGCAGGTAGTTATGTACTTCTTACCTTAATGCCACTCTATCTTCCAGTCTTACCTGGATATGTTAGCTTCTATTTCATGTCTGGACTTTGCCAGTGCTGCCACATTTTAGTACAACTTCTCTAGCCACTCTACCACCTCCATCACCCACTAACTCACTAACATTCTGCAATATTGGATCAGAGAAACCTCTGCCTACTGAACTGCCTACATCACTTTCTTCAGCCCCCGGGAATTTCCTTAGGAGTCTCCCAAGTTTATCAATCTTGCTTAACTCAGGAAATTTGATGAGACCACAGCACTAGGCTCTAGCTAAGGACATTATCTCCTTCAAAGTCAGCTAGAAAGCCAGTGTCAGTCATAACAGTAGGGTGATTAGATCTTTAAATAGAATCTGGTCTGTACTATCTTGTATAACTGCCTTCTGCTTCTACAGTCAGAGGAAGAGCACAGGAAAGCTTCTTGCTGACAGGTAGTAACACGTCGCACAGTGGTTCCCAACCTTTTCACTCACACAGACCCCTAATCGCTCCTCCAAACCATTCACGTACCCCCCTCAAAGCCAATTCTAGCTGCTGTGTACATTTCATTAAGTGAAGAAGGACACAAAAATAGTTAACATTTAGACGTTCCTCTTGTGGATGCTTCACTCTGCGCTTCAGTCTCCTTTCACTTCAGCGAGCCTGATTTCAGTCACAGATCCATGGTGGATGTATGGCTAATGTTTGTACAGTTCTAACAATTGTGATTGTTTCATCACACAAAGGCGCCACAACATAGATTTTCAGACAGCATTAATAACACTATTGGAAGATAGTTAGTTTAAAAATAATAGTTGATTGTAACTTTGCAATTTATTTAAAACTTATTTGCTATGATTGTTTTTATTTATCTTTTATTTTTTCACAGACCCCCTGCAATACCCTTGCAGACCCCCAGGGGTCCAAGGACCCCAGGTTGGGAACCACTGATGGATCTCTTTCCAGTGGTGATCAGCTATGTGGTGTCTCTTCCCCTTGCTGAGCCTCCTTTTCTCCTTGGAAGACTTAAGTGCATGTTTCGCTTGATGCAGTGCGAATAGTCCAGTTGACTTTAATGGGGCAACTGATAGTGCCGACAAGAAGCTTCTGCAGGATCAGAAACAGTGTTCCCTAGAAATTTTTCCATCCATGAGCAGACTAAATTATGTTACATGCACCAAGGCATGTGCAGTTGTGCACCACCAATAGAAACACATGCTGCCCACTGTGGGTGCTCTGCTAATCAGCTGGGCAGCACCTGACTCCCTCCTGCGCAGTCTACCACACTCTTAGCTTACAGAGAACACTGATCAGGAGTAGACTGTAGCTGCGTCTACACGTGCACGCTACTTCAAAGTAGCGGCACCAACTTCGACGTTAGGCGGCGAGACGTCGAAGTCGCTAACCTCATGAGGAGATAGGAATAGCGCCCTACTTCGACGTTCAACGTCGAAGTAGGGACCGTGTAGACGATCCGCATCCCGCAACGTCGAAATTGCTGGGTCCTCCATGGCGGCCATCAGCTGGGGGGTTGAGAGATGCTCTCTCTCCAGCCCCTGCGGGACTCTATGGTCACCGTGGGCAGCAGCCCTTAGCCCAGGGCTTCTGGCTGCTTCTGCGGCAGCTGGGGATCTATGCTGCAGGCACAGGGTCTGCAACCAGTTGTCAGCTCTGTGGATCTTGTGTTGTTTAGTTCAACTGTGTCTGGGAGGGGCCCTTTAAGGGAGCGGCTGGCTGTTGAGTTCGCCCTGTGACCCTGTCTGCAGCTGTGCCTGGCATCCCTATTTCGATGTGTGCTGCTTTGACGTGTAGACGTTCCCTCGCTGCGCCTATTTCGATGTTGGGCTGAGCAATGTCGAAGTTGAACATCGACGTTGCCGGCCCTGGAGGATGTGTAGACGTTATTCATCGAAATAGACTATTTCGATGTTGGCTGCACGTGTAGACGTAGCCTGTATGCCCTTGGAGGCAGGGACTGTTCCTTACTATATGTATCTAGCACCTAGCACAAAGGGGTCCCACTGCGTAGGACTACAAGTCAGTAAACTACCGCAAATAACAAGGTGAGTATTGCAGCCATCAGAACATCCATCCTCCTTGCTTACTGTTTTTGTGGCCCATGCTGCCGTGTGCCTCAGGGGTTTTTACATCTTTACCTAGGAACTTCTTTGTTTTCAATTGTATTTAAAATCTTCCTTTCTTTAATCTTTTTATCCCCCTTGCTTCACCTCTCCGAGCCACTCAAAATGCTGCTTAAACGTCCCTTAACCAAATCCTCTCAGAATTCAGCGTGTTCCCTTGCAGTTCCCAGGCCTCCTTCTTCTAACATCCTCAAGTGTGGGGTGCACTTGACCGCCAGTCCTGAGGCTGGACAAAGGTGATGAGGATCAAAGACCATAAATCAGTCTTTAAAAATAATACCTGCCAATTCTCTTGAGTGCTGAGTCTGGCAGAAACTCATTAACAATCTGTTTTTCCCTCCCACTCTTTTACCATTGGAAATCAACAGAGCCAAACAAAACAGGCTGCCTTGATTGAAGACAGCTGAAGTGCATATGCTTAGTGTGAAAAGCAGAAGGCCCCCTTTCCGTGCAGACCACTTCACATACATTTCTTATGCCAGGGGACAGAGTTCTTTACATCCTGATGCTCTTTGTTTCTGGGTTTTTAACCTGCCCCTTAACTCCCCCTCCTCTTCCGCTTCTGCTCCTTTCTTTTCTTTTTCTTCTCTGAGAATGACCTTTTTAATCCCCTTGTACTGCAGATTAAGGCTATTATAACCATCCCCCCCCCCCGCCATTTTCTCAGAGAGGCTCACAGCCAGAACCTTGTGAGCACTCTCTCTTCCTACCCCTGCCTTTCTTCTCGGAACACTAAAACTCCATTGCTGACCTTTTGCTGAAGAGTAAAGGACCATAACGTGTGATTACATGTAGGCAGAGGCCAGTCAAGGCACGTCTCAGTGTGAGGGAAATTAAGACCCAGATGGAAATTAACAAATAAAAAGGGGAAGGAGAAGAGATGATGGGAATTAGATTCATCCAAAGCAAAACCCTGGGAGCCTGCTTCTGTGATAGAAAACTGAATCCAGAGAGCTAGTAAACTTTGTAAACAGCTGTGTCTTTGCAGAGAACCTGTTCAAAAGCCTGGTCCTGAATGTATCAGTCTTGGTGGAATTCTGAAAGTTTTACTATGGCTCCAAATGCAACAATTGCAGAATTCTGCCAGGACTACATGTATAGGTAGTAGGTGGGCAGCAAATAGACACACAAACCAGATCCAACCTTCACAGCTATAAGGTGGGTCACAGAAGGCCAGATACAAAGACCCCAGAGCTATACAGGGTTCTGTTTGGATTCTGAGCACTTACGGGTCAGGATGGACTCTAGCACACTGGGATATGATCTTGACTGGGGTCTGTATCTGCTTTTGGAAGGCACCTTCCTTACACTTTTATTCTGGATATCAGAGCATGCTACAGAGCCAGGTAAATATTTTTATCTCAGTTTTACAGCTGACAAGAAGGAAATACAAATAAGCAAAGTGTCCCAAGGTCACACAATTCACCATTGACAGAATCAGAATTAATACCCAGAGCTACCAGCTCCAACCACTGGGTGTACTGGCCCACATGTGAACTTTTCTGCAGATGACCCTGCATTTGCACAGTATGCTTTCTGATCTAGAATATGTAGCCAAGGACAATGGGGAGAAATTACTAAAGGTAGGGGACTTGCTTCCTTACTTAAGTACACCCCAGAGCAAATGGGAGAATGAGATAGCCATCATGAAGGATGGTCCAGAGGTTAAAATATGAGCCTGGCACAGTAAGCGACAGGTTCCCTACTCTGTCAATGAAGCACAGAAATGTAGACCTTGAGATGTCATCAATCCAGCCCCCTGCCAAAGAGCAGGACCAAGGAAACCTAATGTGAATGCTGATAGGTATTTGTCCATCCTGTTCTTCAAAACCCCCCATGATGGGGGTTCCACAACCTCCCTAGGACACCTATTATACAGTTTAACTACCCTTTAAATTACAGAGATTTTTTTATATCTCAGCTTAATTTCCCTTGCTGCAAATTAAGTCCATTACTTTTTTTCCTGCCTATATTGGAGAACAATTGATCATCATCCTCTTTATAACAGCCCTTAATATAGTTAAATACAATTATCAGGTTTCCACCACCACCACCACCACCAGCCTTCTTTGTTCTCTGTAAGTGTATGCTGTATGTTGTTATCTTGGGTGGGGGGAGAGCAACAAGGGGATAGCTGAACAACAAAGTATTTTGTCCTTTTTAACGTTCCACAATAATCTATCTGGTGTCAATGTGTCTTCCTTATTGGCCAAGTCATAACACCTTCTCTAGAAGATCATCACTTTAAATCAGCCAGCACCTCTTTCCTGTTTGGTGATTTAAAAAGTCACAGATGCGTGCAATACAAATAAATAAATCTTACCTTATAGTCAGTGCTCCCTGTAAGCTGAGGGCTTGGGTGGCCATCCTGGAGAGATTCGGGTGCTGCCCAGATGATTGGTAGAGTGCTCCACAGGTGCCCACCGCCAGTGATGTGTTTCTAAGATGGTGCACCTCCACACGCCTTAGTGCACATAACAAAATTTATTCTGCACATGGATGGAAAAAATAAAGGGAGCATTGCTTACAGTGGACAATACAAAAGCTATAAGATTAATGTTGGCAGAAGCTCAGAGGCATTCAATAATTTAAACTCTAAACACATAATTTGAATCCCTGTTTTATTAATACTAGCACACAGGTGAGATGGACTGATTCCAGCTGTGCATTTTTCAGAGTTCAGTTTAGGCATGATTATTTTGGCATAAACTGGCACCTGTCCTGCCATCATCTCAGGCAGTGTGTTTGCTTTTTTGCAGACCTCTGCCATCCTCAAAGATAAACACCTATATTCTGCTGCTCTCACATGCTTCCTGCATTCTTTTGGACAACACAGTCAGCCACTTGGTGCCTCCATCTCTAAAGTGGGAGTTGTGGAGGAAAATATATTAAAGACTGAGAAGTGTTTGGGTACAACGGTAATGGGGCAAAGCAAGTACTAACACTGGATTGAAGAAACACAGTCACACTCAATGTATACACAACGGGTTGTAGCTAAGAGGTAGCATTCCATTTTCACTTAGAATTTGGACCAAGAGATTGAATTCAGATACAGCTACAGATACATGATAACTCATTGCAGGATGGATTGAAAATTCTTACAACAAAGCAGCAGGTTTGATTTAGCAGATAAAACTCCAGGGTGGGCAGATCTTAAAAGCTTTGGAGCTTAGATTCAGTACCCATTTGGCAATTATTGGAACCTGTTGCATTTTCTAGGATGGGCTGGAAATGCCTGTAGAAAGAGTACAATAACTCTGTTGAGTTTTCAGGCATTTACTGCTTGCATCTTGGCCACTGCCTTTCATGTCATATTTTAGTCCTTTCAACATGCACCAGAGAGCACAGAGGCTGCTGGGGAAGGATCAGATTTAGTCAAGCTTTCACTAAAATTTTAAAAATCCCCCAAGCCCCTTGGAAACTCAGTGTTTCGGGGGCCAAAGTTCTTTGCATCCCAGCCGCTGGTAATGAAATAAAAACAAGTGCCCTTGGAGGGGCTGTGCATGTGAAACCCTGCCATGTCCAATTCATAGGAATCCCTTCAGCTCCTTTGCGAGGCAAGTCAGAGGCCCTGTAATTATTGGTTCTATAGCTAGTGGCCTTTTCCTTCTCTTTGTGTGGGCTGCTCACCCCTCCTCGCCTCTCCCAACGCACGTACTATAAGAGGTTATTTGTAATGAAAATCACTCAGCAAAAGTGGAGAACAAAGGCGGGTGAGGAGCAGGCTCTCCAGTAGGGATATTTGAAGCATTAAGCTCCCACCTTCATCAGGTCTTGGCTCCGCTGTGAGTCTACAGCCAACATAGAAGGTAGGGGGAGGCTGTTATTAACTTTAATCTGAAGAAAAGCAGCCATTGAAGCCAACTGAGGCCCGGTTTCATAGATACAGCAGCTCTCCTTCAAACTTGCAACCTGATGAAGGGCCTGTCTCCCCAGCAACCACTTAGGCCTTGACTCTAATGCATTTGGAGACATACTGTCTAATCTGAGGTAAAAATGTCACCACAAGCAGGCCCCAGGCTGGCAGCTCCCACCTACAGCCTATCTAGTAAGCACATATCCAGCTTGAACCTTCTGGTTGCTGGGGTGAAAGGGCCTCTTTATCTCCACAGGGAGAGGCAGATGGATCCAGGGCTCAAACAAGGGACCTGCTTTTTCCCCCCTCCCCAATGCTCCCCCTCCTATTAAAGGGTCCTTTATTCTGTCTCTAATTCTAGACTTGAAGTGGGAGGGAGCAATAAGGCCAGAGAAATTGGAATAAGCCTTTCCCCATGGGGAAAAGCCCCAGTCACTGGTGTGTGAAAAGAGAAGGCCATGAAGGGATTAGAAATGTCAGCTTCATGGGAAATACTTGATATTTAATAGCTGTAATTGATTACTGTGACTCTCTCTCTCTCTCTCTCTCTCTCACACACACACACACACACACATATAAAGCCATAGGAATTGCCCTGACAGCTTTCCCTTCTATCCCAGCAGATCTCACAGAGCTAAAGAGGCGGGGCTGGTTAATATTCACTTGCAGCAACAGCAGTGGTTGCCACCATAGCACCAACAACTTCCAAGGGCTTGGCCACACTGGGAAATATTCTGGAATAAATATTGTGTTTTAAATTCTCAGCCTGGATTAATCCAAATTCACTTTCAAGTCTAGGCAAGCTGTAAGCATTGCCCCATCAGAGTCAAAGTGTTGCAGTTGTTGCCTGGCCTGAGTCAATGGAATCCCTGAGGTATCTCAGATACTGCACCGTGGTCATGTCATAGCAGGGATGTCTACCAACTGTAGGTGCTGCAGGAAGGGGCATGGATCAGTTGCTGTGCTCCAGAGTGAGGGTATGTCTTCACCTTCTGGAACATCGACCCGGGCTCCGATTTCGCATATTTAGTAGGAACGCACACAATCAAACTGTCAGAGTTCAACGGTCGACCCCTGTACTCCTCAGTCTCATGAGGCGTAAGGAAGGTCAACAAAAGAGTTTCTCCCATTGACTTCCCTCGGTGAGGACGGCCAGGTAGGTCAACTGTAGGTAAGTTGATTCTAGCTGTGCAATTGCCATAGCTGGAATTGTGTATTTACACTCAACTTTAAGGTCTAGTGTAGACCTGACCTCAGTTCTGAACCAGCCTTGCTGCTGTCCTTCAGCTGACATGTACACAGCTGGCCAATTGGCTATTAAATGCCCCATGGTACTTTTTGCAGGAACTGATGCCAATTTATGACTTAACTAATCCTCTTCAGTCCACATTTCCTTTTCCTTTCCCATGAGACAAATAACACTACGTCACTTCTTGTCTTAATCTGCAGGGCATGCTATTTATTTACTACCAGCATTACGCCCCAGGTGACCCTGCAGTGCTGTGTGAGGTTGTGAAACAATTCTGCCTCAGGCTGTCTGTCACATGTTTTGCTTCTATTAATCCTTTGCCATAACACTTGGCAGAAATAAATAAATCAGTCAACCAATGCTGGACTGGGCTGCACATCTTACGAAAGGTGTGGAGAACATAGGGCCTGCAGGCCAGATCCAGCCACTGGCTAATTTTGATCTGGTTCACAGCAAGTCTCTACCCCATGGGCTGGAAGCTGTGAGCCTTGGTACCCCACTATGGGGCTGGAGCATGAGCCTAGGCCTTGCATTCCAGACCCTTTTGTTTTGTTTTTTGGTGGTTCTTTTTTGCGTGTTTTGCCTCCCATCTGGAGAACACTGAGAGCAGATGAATAGTGAAGATTTTTGGTTGGTTGGTTAGTTGTTTTGGTTTTTGTAGAGTGGGGCAGAGATTGCTTGTGTGTGGCCCCGATTGTATTTGTGTCTCAAATTAGATGGTGTGACCATCTGCATGTGTAGTTCTTATTGCAATGGGAACCTCATCCTGAACCCAATGCAATAGGGACCTGATCTTGACACTTCTGACACTTTAGAGATCTTCCAAAGCTTTAGAGAACTTGTCTGCATTTTTGCCTTATGGGGCCTTATGGGGCCAATAAAAGTTGTCTGCATTTTTGCCTTATGGGGCCTTATGGGGCCAATAAAAGTTGGTAGAGGCCTCCTTCCATGAACACACGAGTGCACACACACAAAAGGACACCAAGAAGAAATGGAAATGCCATATGCTGTGTCTGAACCAACACACACTTGTTAGGCTCTTTTGCTGTGGCCTTGAACATTTCTCATTTAGAAAAGGGGATCTGGGGACAGCTGAATGATATGAACAAGAGAGTGATTTCCCATCTCTCTCTCATGTTCATTTCCAGTGCCGCAAGCAAAAACGATGCTTCCCATTGTCTGACTGGAAAGTAAAAGCATCCCAAACTCCCCAGCTCATCTCTGTGCCAAGAGATAATGTTCACTTGAGATGGTCCTTCTGCTTAACCAGTAAGTCTGATCTTCAACCAAATCTTCCTCATGCCCCAGATCACTCTAGCAACATTTTGTTTCTCTTGCCAATGAGCTCTAATAAACCTTCTTATCATGAGTATGTCTCTTGTAAAGAGCTTCAGTCACAAATACATGTCTGCCCATTTCAGGGAAAAATCTCTGTCTCTGATTCCTGTGCATCTGTGATGCTGCCACAGATGTTCTCTCCAAGAACACTGACTCTTACAATGTCCTTTCACAAACTTTTGGTCTCTTTCCACCACTACCTGTGTCTGGAAGATTAAAAGGCTCAACATCAGGTACTCTCCTGTGTTGTGGAAAATTGTATGCAGATTATATATAGACATGAATCTCTGTGATCCTTTTATGGGCTGTACATGACCTAGTACATTCCACCAACAAAAATAACTTACTCGTGCCCCATCAACGAGGTTCACCTGAAGCTAAAATGCAACAACATACAAGGGTATATTAAAGTTCACCACACATCAGGGACTTTAAAATAAACATCAAGGGTGTCTCTTCCTGATCTCGTTCCTTTCCACGAAAGGCTCTATGATTTCTGAGCCCAAGAATGTCACTAACCTCTCACATTTCTCTCTGGTTAATTTCTGTCCTGAAGTTGGAATGTGGGCACCGGCAAAATGAGGTAGGACGTTATTATGTCACAGACCCAGAATGAAGAGACGTTATCTCACAGACAGTGACAACAAGGCTGGCAAGACATCAGAGGTGATATTCCCTGGAAAGCTCAACTTGGGGGGTGAGGTAAGTGAAAGGGCAGATTTAACTAGCAGTGCTAACTTGCACAAGCCAAGTGTGGTGAGGTCCTTGCTAGAACACTCAGTAAGATACCTATATCAGTCCCGCAGTAGCCTGAGAATGTTGATATTGACCTATAGAAGGAATCCTGAAAAAGAATTTGCAACTCAGTGGTTGAGAACTGGAAAGAGTGCTGGGTGGCTAGGAATAAGCAGTGCTGAAAATAGTACTTGCCTACCGTGGTCCAAGAATGCAACATGATAGAGCCCTGCTCAGCTCCCTTGTGGAAAAATTTCCAGGCTATACCTAAAATGAGGGAGTAGGTCTTCTCTTACTGCCTTTATTGGATGGCAAGGATTGAAGGTAATGTAGAAAATGTCTTGATCTTTGTAATAGCTCTCTCGCACTCATTGCACTTGGTAAAGAGAGAAGATAAAAGCTTACATTCAGTCCTGCTTAGCACATGACGTGACTTCTGGCTGTGACATACGCACTGGAAGGTGATGCAGTGCTAAGTTGTGTTCCCTGTAAGCTGAGCACTTGGGTAGCTGCACAGCAGAGATTCAGGTGCTGCCCAGCTGCTAAGTAAAGCACCTACAGTCACCCATAGTGGGCAGCATGTCTTTCTACTGGTGGTGCACATCTGCATATGTACATAACAAAATTTATTCCACTCATGGATTCAAAAAATTAGAGGGAACATTCCTAAGAGAGTTGGCCAGGGAGAGTCTTAGACCTGGCAGACTTGTCCATATGAAAAACGTTCCTGTTTAACAACATACTCAGTAAGTATGGAAATACAGAAACCTGGCTAGGCTTGGGAGTGGGAAGGGTCACTGACAACAGCATGTTATAGCAACAATGTGTGAAGCGGTATCAGTCACTTGTGAACTGAGTTTGGCAGTCCCAGTCAGTATAGACTTGTTCACAAGAGGATGAATGGCACTAGCAGATCTGAGAGCGGGATAGGAATGGAACTGGAGTTGCAGAATCTGTTGTAGACTGGGGGTAAGATGCATTCACAGAGCTTAGTGGCCACATGGGATTGGTGCAGAAAGGATGCCCTCTATTTAAGCTACATACATAACCCCATTAACATAGTATCTGAGCACCTCACAGACTTTAATGTATTTATCCTCACAACACCTCAGTGATGTAATGAGATGTTGGGTTTACAGTCCTATTATCCCCATTTTGCCAATGGGAAAGTGAGGCATGGAGAGAGTAAACAACTTGCTCAAGGTCACACAGGAAATATATGCCAGAGAAAGGGCATGAACCCAGTTCTGTAAGTCTACGCTAGTGCACTAATTGCTTGATAATCCTTCTGCTCTGCAAATCCAGACTGTGGTGCAGCTCCAGAATTAATTGGGTCCCAGGTCCGGAACCCCACACGCCAGCTGTCACAAGTTTGCACTGAATATGTTCCTGAACTGAATTTACCATTCACACAGGTGGCCCAGTAGCTTGGCAAAGGATCACTCACGAAAAAGAGGAGCATATCAGGGGAGTGTTTTGAAAATGGTGTGCCACGTTGCCATAAAAGCATTTAGACGTTACCTGCACATATAGGGCTAAAACAGTTTTAAACTCTTGCAATGAAGGCTGATGTTTTTATCCAACACTTGCAGTCTAGGGGACAGAGATATTTGCCTCATTAGCTGTGGAGACAAAGTGCCAGTGATGTTGCACTTCCTAAAATGAGCAACCCACAGTCCATTCTGGAGCCGGACTAGACCCTGTTGTAAGCTTCAGTAATGCCGGGCTCTTTGGCTACATGACTGTGCTACAGAATCTCACATCTCGCTTTGCAGCGGGGGATATCACTTTCCTGAAAATCCCTTTCCTTGTGTCTGGTCTCCTGCTCTGCTTATCCATGAGAGGGAGCCTTTGGTCTTTTTTTTATGGCTTCAACAGGCCACCAGTGAGAGCACTAGATGGTGCTGTTGTCTTAGCCATTGCAAAGGGCAGGACCCAGAATGGACTAGCCTAATGATGAGCAATTCAAAGTGACAGGTTCAGCTGGTGTGCTGATCTGACCTGCACCCCAATGTCTCTCTGGAGCACCAAAAACATGGGAAGAAACCCCAAATCCCTCGTGAAAAATAAAAATTAATCTGGGTTATACTCAGCAGCTATTTAAAACCGTGGGATATTTTACCACGAGGTTACAGAAGGAGAGCTCAGAACTGGAATTCATTTGTAATTGACACATTTAACCTTGGGCTTAACAGAGATTTCAATTATCTTATGTATTACAAAGACAATTTCCCCACCTTTGATATTCACAGGAATGGCACCCATCCCACTTAATTTACTTCTTCCACGGGTCCTATTAATGAAACGTGACCCCCACTTTTCTCCCTCATTCCTTCAACCGTGCCCCATATGCCCCTACTATATAAACCCCACATACTTTTTATTTACTCCAGTCTGAGAATCTGAAGAAGTAGGTCCTACTCATGAAAGCTCATTATCTAATGAATAACTTTTTTGGTCTTTAAGGTGCTACAGGATTGCTTGTTTTTTGTGAAGCTACAGACTTCTGAGATGTGATATTAGTTACCTTTCTGGCTCAAGATGTCACTTGTACAGAGACTTCAGTAGATGCCAAAGAAAGATTGAGTGCACCCAGCCTCAGTCCCATCTAGAATATAAGCCCTGAAGCTTTGATCTATGGAATTTCTCATCTGTTCTTTCTCTGTATGGTCTCCTTGAGGCTTCTCATTGCCCAGTGCAGTCCAAGTGTCATTGCAATCATCACAGGCAGAGGGTGCAGGCTGCATATGTTACAGGCTACAGGAATCAGCGACATCTTTAGATACAGCAGAGCTTAGCCAGGAGGTGGAGGAGTCAGAGAATAACAGGTCCATGAGATCTGAAGCCTAACACCGCTCAAGGTAACTGTCAAGAGCTGGGAAAAAGAGATGTGGTTTGAGTCAGGATAAGTGATCAGGGAGTCAGGTGCAAATACAATCCAGCTGGTGGAGCCGCTGAGCTGTAAAATAATCATCCTAATTAGGAACGGTTCTCCCTGATCTCCCGGCTTCAGAACTGTTTCTGGCCTTGTCCTGTGCACAGTTTCACTTCCATAGGTAGGGTCAATAGGTCTGTACCACCATAAAGAGGGAGTTTTGATCTTTGAATTCAAAGCGTAACACCTCCTGGAACTAGATGTTGGCTTTACAGCCTGGATTTACCTCAGTACTACACTGAGCTGCCCCAGTACCCCTTAAGACCCAATCTGGTGCCTGTTTGTACAGCCACAGCAGCTTTGCATCTCTAAAGAAGGGGTAGATTAAACACAACTCCACAGTGATTTGTGGCTGCTCATCTCACCATCTAACATCTAAGGCAAACCAGCTTTGCAGTGGAAATTAGGATGCAAACTGGACACATCATGTCTTCTGGTGCATTATGTGCCGCAGGGTTAGTGTAGTCCTGGAACACCAAGGCGAACAGAAGCAGTGCCGCCGATGCAGGTTAATGGGCACTCCCTCAACTCATAAGTTGTGACGTTGATGTGGTTCTTCTTCATGTCGCGTCATGATGAGCTGTTCCCTTTGTGTGTGACCCTGGTTATGTACCCCAGAACATTGTTGCTAAGATAGTTTCTGCCTTGGGGCTTGGTAATCTTGTGTCTTGTTGCTGCAGGACTATGATCTCTGTGACTGAAAGCATTTTACCTAGGAACTGATCACAAAGGGATGTGTCAAAATGTTGACGGGAGACATGACAGCTGTCTTCACTGCCTGTGTTGGCCAGGAAGGTGCCAAGCGCTTATCAACATCTGCCCCTTTCCGCTGTGGCCCTATTATACTTTACCAGTTTGTTCGCTGCACATCACTTCAGAAAAGCACCATCGACAGTGTGGTTTGGTGGGATGCTGCAGAATGGAGGGAGTTCCACATGCTATTAGATTTCACCAGTTAAATATGTGCCTCTACCCTTGGGGAGGTTTTTCCTTTTGGCTTGATGGCCCCCTTTATTCTGGACATTTTCCTGGTTTGCTGGCGCACCAGCAGAGCTTAGTGAGTCCCTCACTGAGACTTGTGCTCCCAGATGTTATAGCTGCCACGGGTGTTTGGCTGGGGACCCCAGGTCTGTCTGAAAAAGGAGGAAGCTTTTATGGGAACCTGCCTCCTTTTTGACACTACTTCCTCATGCTCAAACTACAGGTTTGGTTGCTGACTTGCAAATATCCTGGATGAATTTCTTTCGTTGACAAAGTGGATTAGGCCGGTGGCTATTTACATACATGTCTATTACCCAGGGTTGGTGTCAGCATACTTTTACAAGAAAGGTGGAAGAAAAGTCCCATTTTTTTTTCTTCATATTCCAGTCACATGGAATTAAATGAGTAATTCTAGATCCCTGTGCCTCTCGGATAATTTGGATGCCCATAGCCATCATGCTTCAGGGGATCGGGGGATCATGGCAGCAAATAATGAAAAAATCCACCTCCTTCCTATACAGCAGAGTGCAGCTGGCCAGTTACACTATGGTGTGGTGGGGTAGAGATCCATCCTATCTTTTAAAAAAGATTAATAAGGGCCTCCAAGGCCAAATAACACAGGTGGCTGCCTTGGAGGGTGGGCCAGCCGCAATTAAAGAGGAGTCCCAGCAGGGAAAGGAGATAAACAGTTGTCATAAAAGGCAAGATGTCTGGAGCAGAAGGGGACCTCAGAGAGAAACTTTGGCATGAGAGATGGATAGTTGGCCCAAGCATCCTGTAATGACCCAGGTAGGGACATGGTAAATTGAACTCACCGAGTGTCTGCATTAGCACCGATACTCCTGCCCTCATTAGGAGTAAGAGAAGTCTGAGGGAGTGTTTGATCCTGTCGACTTCCTGCAGTGGAGATGGCCTGGAAGCCTGAATTAAGCTGCTTTGACACCAGCTACACAATTAACATAGCTGGAGTTGTGTACCTTAATTCGACCTTCCGCTTTAGTGCAGGCCTGCTCTGAGTGATGGAGTCTGGCAGATGCCCAGGACGGACACAAAGCAGTCAGTGAGGTGGAGCAAGCTGCAATGCCAAGTCCAGTTAAAAAGGCAGGAGCTTGGCTTGCAGGATGAGAAACTGGGAAGGTGTTTAAGTGAGGACCAGGGTAATGGAAACTTAAGCAGCATGAAAGGTCAAGCCCAAAGAGGGGGAAGTTGGCTATAGTTTACATGTTGGTTTGAGCCCCATGAGCCCCTGCCCTGAAAAAAGGCAAATCGACGGAGCCCATGGGAGAAGCCTGCTGACAGGTTATGGTAGAAAGGGGTTTGGGGAGCAGCAGCAGGAAGTCTGGTGGATCTGCTTTGGCTGATGGCTGTAGGATCCCTGGACTGGATTCCAGAGTAGTGGGAAGGTCCCTGTTAGCCACTGGGGAGGGTGGTCTGAGCCTCTGAGTAGACAGCCCTGAGAAAACAGCGTGAGGCCACAAGGCCCAGAGTTGCAGAGAAAGACTTTGTGTAAAGAGATTGGACTGTTTGTTGTTTACAGTGGTTTTTTCAGCTGTGTTGGTCCCCAGATCTGAGAAATACAAGCAAGTGAGATATCATCTCTAATTGGATTAACTTTTGTCCGTGGAAACTTTCTAGCTACAAAGAGCTCTTCTTCAGGTCGGCACGTGAAAGCAAAATGTCTGAGCTAAATGCACACTGGAACAGATTCTGAAGCAGAAGAGGGGATAGGGTATGTCTGTAGGAGTTCTTTTGAAAATGTAGTGATTGTCTGGTTTCACCCACATACTTACTGAGACATTTAGTGCACTGGGTAAGTTTCACCACATAGACATGTGTAGGATTCATGAATTTTGAGAGGTGTGTTGGGGGAGGATATTGATCATTGTAGCAGTGGCAATGTGTCTGTTTTGCCTCTCTTGCTCTGGCAGACTGTGATGCCACTATGACTTGGTGTGACCTGTTCTGTGGAGGCCTGGCTCCTGATGAGGAACTTGAAGAAGCTGTGACGTTTGTTTAAAGATCACCAAAGGGGCACTGGGAGAGATTTCTTTCAAGATGTGGTCCTCATCAGATATGGATTGTAATCATTTGGTGTAACCCTGCATGGGTTTCTGGGAGGAGTGGTACATAACAGGTAGCAGGTGTGGTCATTTTTTTGTTTGTTTGTTTTTTCCATATTGAAGCAGGTTCTCCTGGGGTATTTGGGTGGCCTGTTCTATAATATGACCTAGTTCTTTGGTGGACTGCCCTTGTTTAGTGAAGTCAGTTTTAAGTATGTTTAGATCTATATACTGGACTTTACTTTTGGAGCAAATTCCATTCTATCTGAATGCTTGGCCATCGATAAACTATTGTGTGGTGTGTCTGGGATGGCTGTGAGATCTGTGGAGGTAAGTGTGGCAATTCATGGGTTTCTTGTATATAATCATTTGCAGAGTTCCACTCTTTAAGGTAATTGTGGTGTCAAGGAACTTGATGCTGAGATGAGAGTATTCTAGAGAGCATCTGATGGGCAGGCGGTGGGTGCTGAAGTTGTGACGGAAATCCATGAGGGAGTTGAGCTCTTCTGTCTGGAGAATGGAAATAACATTAACATAGCTCAAGGATGCATTTGGTTTTATGACCCATTTTTCCAGAAATTTCACCCTTGAGGTGGCTCGCAAACAGACTGGCATATTGGGAAGACACCGTAGTCCCCATGGCTGTTCTGACACTTTGGACAAAGTGTTTGTTGTTCAATAGGAAATTTTCTTGGGTGAGGGTGAAATGGATGAATCGGATGATGTGTTGTGGATGAACTTCCAAACCTCGTGCTTTATCTTGTATGTATCTGAGGCAGGCAATGATGGTGTCATGGCAAGAGACATTAGTATATAGGAAGGTGAAATCCATGATGGTAAGGATGGCGTTCTTGGGACATTGGTAATGTTGCAAAGTTTCTGGACAAAGCCAATAATGTATTGGAGGAAGCTGGATCTTTGTGTGGTGAGTGGCATCATAGTGGTTTCTATGAGTCCTGATAATCTTTCAATAAGAATGCCACAGCCAGAAATGTCATATCTGCCTAGCTTCCCTTATGTATGAATGCTGGGAAGCATGTAGAAGGTCCCTAGGTGAGTACACTGGAGGTTAGGTTGGACAGGCTTTTCTTCCTGGAGTTCTCTAGAAAAGGATTTTATGGTATTCTTAAATTCCTCTGCAGTGGTGTGAAGTCTTCTTTATAATAGGTGGTGTTGGAGTTATTCATTGGCCTTGCTGACATAGTCATCATGATGAAGGACTGATAGATCCCCCCTCCCCCAACCTTTGTTCACTTTTGTGGGAGAGGGAATGCAGGGACTATATCTACCCCCTCAGTGGTAGAGATTCCAGTGTGTTATTCACTGAACTTCCTTGTTATTGAAGAGGAGGTGGCATTTAAACACCAGCTGGCCAGAGACCTGAGTTATGAGAAGAGGTGGACCACTGCAGGATCTCCTCAACTACTGGCAGGAGCTGCTAGAGGAGCAGAATTCACTACACTATGCCCAGCCTCAGGAGGATGCACCATCCATGAGTTAACTTGTCATCATATGGGGATTCACTTTCCTTTAATGCATCAGGTGTTAACCATTACAAAAGGCAGAATGCTTGTCTGGGTGGGACAATTATTTGATTGGTAATGGTGTCTGCTTGTGGAGTTTGGCTGCTTCCCAAGAAGTATGGAGTTTTTACAAACCAGGACACACATTTTTAAAGAAAGGATTTGATAGACATCCCATTTACTCCTTTATTTGGCTTGGATGGCTGCACTGGAAAAGTGTTCTGTCTGTATCCCCCGGTGTTATTTGATTAACGTTATGGCTGCTAATAAACATGCAGGGTCTGATTCTTCTACTCCAGACTTCACCCGTTCTGTATCAGTGTAACTCCATTGACTGGAATGGGACTATTCCCTTCTTCCCCCAGTGCAAGGCACTACAAGTCACATTCTCCTCCCTTTCAGTGGCTTACAGTGGCATGATTCCCTTATCTTCAGCAGAGTCACTCCTGATACATATCAGTGTAAGTGGAGGAGAATGGGTCCCGATGCTAATAAGCGTCTTTAGTGGAGTTATGCTAAAGATGATTTTGGCCCAGTAGCTGCTTTGCCTCTCAATCACTTTGTTCTGTACAGTCACAAGCTGTACAGAGCTATGTGAAGACCCTGAATAAGCGACATAAGGCAACCAAAAGAGAAGAGCAGGTGTTATCCAAGAATAAGAAGCTGGAGACAGCCATTTGGAAAGGAGAGGTTGAAAAGATAAGAGAAACAGGCTGTGTTTAGAACCAGGGAACCAATAAAGAGATCAAATTGGAAAAGATAGCTGGCCAAATGAGGGGGTTTGAGAGCTGGACAAGATAAGAGAGCAACTATTTAAATCTGGGATTTTTTTAAAGGATCTGAAATGAGTTAGACACCCAATTCCTACTGAATTCCAGTGAGAGGTGAATACCTCTGCCCCCTCTGAAAATGTCAGAGATCAGAGAAAGCCCCATGCAACAAAGGGAGAGAAAGAAGACTCCAAAAAGAAGGAAAGATGAGGAAAGTCTTCACATCTTCCATAGGGATATATACCCTCTGCGTACACACACACACATACATGCAAATGATGACCTCTGTCTCTTTCATATATCCTTCTATCTACACACACAGTACATATACACACACAGAGCACAACCCCTCTTGTGACTGTGCACTTGTGTAGAGTTGTTGTGCACATATTCCCCTCCCCAGTAGCTCAGACTGGAAGGGAACGTGTGACTTACAGTGCCTCCTAAATGGCCATGAAGAAGCCTAAGACTGGCAAAGGGTTCTCAGTCAGTATATAGACTGTAGAGAGCCCCTCTATTTTCCAAGGCCTTTGCTACTGCACATTGTGAGCCTTTGCATTCCAAAGCATGTCATTTTCCCTTACGTGAACTCCAGCTCCTGACTTCTCCTGCCACACCACAATGGGGCCTATGTTGCGCTGTAGGCTCATTGGCGGCATGTGGGCTGGTCTCTAATTACAGCCATCAGTTAAGCTGTCAGAGGAAGCTCCCAGACTCAATCATTTCATTATCAGATTTCAGCCCTTGATGGGCTGAATTTAGGTATGGAAGTGTGACCTGCTCAGAGCCTTTGGTGCGTATTGGGGGTGGGCTCTGCTCCTGCACAAAGCCCCCGATGGCTGTAGTGCTGTGGTAGAACACTGCTCAGCAGACCCTGCAGAACACACGTGGCCTCAAACCTTATTGACTGGTATTTGCACACACAAATATGATTGACAGCTGTCCAGCGTTCATAGGTTCATAGATCTGAAATCCAGAAGAGATCATTGTAACAGAAGAGTTTGATCTCCTGCATAACTACATATATCCAGGCAGCATTTGTAGACGTTACCTACTACAGGGCAGACCCAAACAAAGAAAGCAACAAAGCACCACTAGCCATTACCTACAGCCTCCAACTAAAACCTCTCCAGCACATCATCAAGGGTCTACAACCTCTCCTAGAGAAGAACCCCTCTCTCTGACAGACCTTGGGAAGCATGCCATTCCTCATTTACAGACAGACCCTCGGTCTGAAACTAATATTCATCACCAACACGCACCACACAACAGAAACACTAACCCAGGAACGACTCCCTGCAACAAAGCCCATTGCCAAATCTGTCCCGAGTGACACCATCATAAGACCTAACCACATCAGCCACGTCTTCAGAAGCTCATTCTCTTGCACATATACTAATGTGATATATGCCCTCTTGGGCCAGCAGTGCCCCTCCGCCATGTACATTGGCCAGACCAGACTGTCTCTACACAAAAAAATAAGTAGACATAAATCAGACACAGGAACTGTAACATTCAAAAACTAACGGAGAGCATTTAAACCACCCGGGAGACTCAGTAACAGACCTGAAAGTTGCCATACTTATGCAAAAAACCTTCAAAAACAAACTGCAGTGAGAAACTGCAGAGCTCGAATTCACATGCAAACTTGACACTATTAGACTGAGACTGGGAGCTGCTATCACTCTACAAAAAGTAATTTCCACCTTTTTGGTATCCTCACCTCCGCATTAACCGTTGGGGGTGGGCCACGTCCACCCTGATTGTATTGGCCCTGTTAGCATTGGTAACTCTGCATAGTACTGTGATACTTTGATCTTTGCATGTGTATATATCCCTGCCAAACTGAAGTTTCCGCTTCATGTATCTGATGAAGTGGGCTCCAGCCCATGAAACTTTATGCCCAAATAAATGTGTTTGTCTTTAAGGTGCACAGGACTCCTCATTTTTGCTGAAACAGACTAACACAGATACCCTTCTGAAACCTGCATAACACATAGAGGCCATAGAATGCCCAGCCATAGATGACTGAATGAGTCTTACACAAAGATAGGCCCAAGTCACAAAAACTCACAGCCCCATCTGGATTTCAAAGACTGGTCCCCCTGCTCCCAAATGGTGAAGCTCTGGAAATACTTCATTCCATGCTGTGGTCCCTTTAAAGTTCTCACTGCGTCTGGTGAAAACCAGACTCACAGCTGGTGGAATTTAACGACAACAACAGCAACACAAGTTTATTTGAAGTAGTTCCCTTCGAGGTCAATGTGTTTGTTTTCTCTGGCCACAGATTATTAACTAATCCTCAGTCTTGTTTTTTTATTATAGCCCTGCGCATGACTTCCTATTTTTTCCACCTCCTTGAGCAAAACAGCTTTAGACCCAAAGCTATGGGTGGGGGTGGTCTCTATAGACAGGACTGCAGGAGTCTAAGAAGGATTTAGTGTCCACAGCTCTGCCAGCATCCCTCATTCGAGTTTTCCAGAAGGAAAACTTGTGAGAGGAAAAATATTCTAGGTTAAGGCTCTGAACTGGGCCACAGGAAATTTCCCTGGGTGTTGGGTGCCTAATTCCCAGGGCCTTCTTGAAAACCCCACCATAAATAAATCTGTGTTAGAGTCAGGTGTCAAATCCAGATCTCATAAGGAACAAGTATGAAAAAGTTTTTAGGCACTTAGTACTCATTGGTTTCAACGGCAGTGAGACACCTAAATACTTTTACAAATCTGGCCCTAACGGGCTTAAGTCCCTTTGAAAAGATCAGCTCTAAGGTCTCTGGGTTTCTGCTTCCCATGGGGATAAACATTACTTCCTCTGGCTTCTCTATTCAGACAGTAAGCATTTTTGGGACAGGGTTTCCTCCTGCTATGTGTCTGTATAGTGTGGAGCACAGTGTGGGACTGATCTCCGAAGTTCCCTGGGTGCTACTATTGTACCACTATACCACTGAAAGCAAGCTACAGTGGGGGCTTCAATCAAAGTAGAAGGAAATACTGCTAAAGGTGAGTTTCAAAAGGGCCAGCCATTTGGCCAGCACTCTGTATTTCAAATGCCTATCAGAGCCTTGTCTAAATTATGACAACCTATCAAGCCATAAATCCCACGAGCACAAGCTTTCTTGTACGATTTTTGATATTTCTTGCTTCTTCATGGGCCGAAAATATCTTGAGATAAAGTCATCTCATTTTAACATTCTTGGCCCTAAGGTTGTAAAATAAGTAGTCCAAGAAGCTGCCAGGCACCATATTTTCCCTCAACAGAAAGGGATTTGAGCACCTGGGTTCTTCCGCTCATGTGTCACACCTGTGGCTTTTAGAACGAATCTCTTCTTTTTGCCTCCAGTCTTTGCCCAGGAACTATAAATCTGAAAAGGAAAAGCCTGTTTTAGGGGGATTGAGGGTGGGAGTTGTAGGGTCTCCATTGCATAGCCCCACACAGCTGTAAATCAGAAAAATATCTCTGGCTCCCAGCAACTGTCTGGTGTTTATCTTAGTCCAGATATCTCCTGGCTGAGTCACAGAGAGCAGGCTGTTCAGCCAAGCCAAATACAAAGGGAAGATGGATAATTTGCACACAAGGGTGTGTGCGCAATGTGTGTGGACAAGGATTTGTTTGTGTGGGCATGCGTAAGGGTGTTCGTTCACGAGTATGGTTGTGGGTGTGGGGGGGTGTGTTATAAGTGTTTGTCAGTCAGTGTGTATCTATTGTCCAGCATATATGTTTCCCAGTGTGTCTTCTGGTGTTTCCATGTGTATAGGAGTGTAAATCAAAATAAGAATTCTTCTTTAGTGAGCTCTAAACCCTTATCAGTCTCTCTGACTTAAGATAAAAATACAGGATGCTCTCATTGTCCCAATACAAGGGTCAGCCTCAAGGTATTAGGGCATAACAAAAGACAGCTGGAGACCTGCTAATGCCTACTATTTCCCCCAGCCTCAATGTTCTAGGGATGAGAAGAGGAACAAAGTGCATTGGGGGAAGGTTATTGCTTGGATTTCAACCATTGGAACAGGTCATAAGATGCAATATGGGTTCAGAAGTACCAGGACATTTGAGGGATAGGAATTCATGTCAGCCAGCTCAAAGGCAGCAAATTGAATATGTAGGAGCTCGGATATTCCTCTGGAGTTGAGAGAACACCTAACAAAACTCTACACTTCTGTAAATTTTCAGGGTTCATTCCAACCTGAAACTAAAAGCAAAAGTCACAATGTAAAGTGCAAAAATCTCCCCTTCCTGGCCCCTACATGCCAATCTGGCAGTGTACCAGAGCTGAGAGGATGTCACAAGAGGTGGGGGCAGAAATCTCCCAGGGCAGCAGCAGAATGGGGTCACCTTAATCAGCCCTATGCTGTGCCTCTTTCAGGTCCCGGTGGTAAGGGCTTGGTGGAGCTGGGTCATGAACTATGGAGATTCTGAAATAAGAAGCTGCCATAAATGAGAGCAGTTTCTGGCAGCCCTACTGCAGTCCTGAATCTAGGAGGCACAAAAAGGGCTGAAAGCTGCTGGCCAGCTGGTCTGGCTCATGCTGCTCTGTGCCCAAATGCGTGCTCCAGACCCAACTGCATCAAGCCCTCGAATTTATCTCCAGAAGGCGTAGCACTTAATCTGGCCCCTTGTGCGCAGAACCCTGTAGATGGCTCTTCCTTTCTTCCTCATGTCTCTGTCACCCCATGGACACCACCAGCATCTCGTGAGGAGATCCAGGATGGCCACATGACAAAACGCAGCTCTTCCGCTCCTCAGCATTCCTTCTAATCACAGATAAGCTGGGCGCATTCTCACAGATGCTGGGACGTCTTGACTAGATTCTTCAGACTCACGCGAGCAGCCACAGCTGCATTTCCCCCTCAGCCTGCAGCAGCACCCATTTCTGTGTGCCTGACATTGTACTGCAATCAGGGTCTCATGGGGTACCCTGTACTACACCAGCTTGGACACCTGCCCTGTGTCTCACATACAGACTGTAGAGATAAAGGACAAAGGAATGAACGAACAGGAAAATATAATTACCAAGGAGGAAGCTTTGGTTAATAAAATGTTGTTCAGGTCACTCTACGTTATTATTATTCTGCTCACACCACAAGGCCACTTTATGTACCAGGAGACAGCCTGCAAGGAGCCAAAGCAAGCAATCTGTTACTTTCAGAGCCCCAATTACTGTGGTATCCGAGCACTGCCTTTAAATCATTTCTTTGCTCGCAGAACTGTTACGAGAAGTACTTTTATGAGACACACACAGACTAAGGCCTAGATCCTCAAAGTTCTTTGGACTCCCAATGATTTCAAAATGAGCCTAAATCCATTTGTATATCTAGGCCTAAGAGACTTGCCCAATGTCACCCAAGAAGTCTGTGTCAGAGCAAGAATTTGAATCAGGGTGTCCTAAGCCATAAGCTAGCGCCTAAAGGGCTCAACCATCTTGCTTTGCGTCTCCTCTCTCCCTCTCTTCCCAAAAAGCAAGAGTTGTATGGGACTGGGGACTTCAGAAATGATGGAAGAAAGATTTAGTCAGATCATAATAAACAGCTTTGCCTCTCCTACCATTTTTTTCTCAGAATCTCACATAGCTCTGAGTGAGTTATGAGTTTAACTCCTTCTTTCCACCCATAAATTATCCTTCCACCTATTATATAATTACACTGTAGACTTTCCTACCATAACGTATCACTGAGGCCAAGAGTTTAGTAAGACACAAAAAATAAAGGGCTGGATATTCATATGGAACATTCACAGTTCATTAGATAAAATTATACCCTATTTTAGAAGAGATGCATGTCTTCGGGAGAAGAGACAGTCACAGAACCGATAAGGGTGAAGAAGAGTCTTCCACTACCAACCAGCCCTTCCAGAATCACCCACTTAATGTGCTTCCACCCTGTGCTGAAGCATCTGTCCACTGCCAAGAAGATACTGGACTGGATGGCCCAATCACACGAGGCCCCTGTTCTGTACTCAGGGCCATCCCAAGGGGAGAGTGTAGCCCCAGGCAACGCTCCCCCCCCCCGCAGCTGCAAGGCCCGACACCTCCCCCACTCCACCCCCACCTTGCCCCATTGACTCCCTCCCTGACCGAACAGGGCTGGAAATGACCTGGGGCAGAGTGCAGCAAGCAGCAGCAGCAAGGGAACACCTCCCCTCCAGCCCCCAGCACTCAGCACTTGGCAGGAGTGGCAGCCTGCTCTAATCCGCCATGCCTTCCTGGCCCACTGAGCCCTGCTTCTCCACAGGCGGTGGGGAGCAGAGAAGTGCTGCTGCAGAGAAGTGCGGCTCAGTGGGCAGGGAGGGCACAGTGCAGCAGAGTGAAGCGTGCAAGCTGCCACTCGTGCCACACAGAGAGTGGGGGGAAGGGGTCAGCCGGGGGGATGAACCCATGCTTCTGCTGCACCAAGAAATTCTCCACCCTCCCATCCCTAGGACAGCTGGGGTAGCCAAAACACAAGGCTTGGGGTGGCTGTCCCACCTCATCCCATGGCCCGGACAGCTCTGTTGTGTACTGATGGGTTGTTTTAATAACAATTAGCTTTTATTTTCTTTCTTTTCTGTGACTCACTAGCACCAGCTGACATAAATATTGTTACACAAGATGCTGTGTTGCAAAGAAAGAACACACAGATGGTGAGACAAACTGTGAGGGTTCCTGGTAAAGTTTAATATTGCCCAATCATGACTAAACCTTGTGCTTAGGAGAGACATGAGGCAAGAACTTCTTGGATTGTCAGGGTGGTTAAGGACTGGAATAAATTGCCGAAGGAGATTGTGGAATCTCTACTGGAGATATTTAAAGAGCAGGTTCCTGACACTTGTCAGGGATGATCTAGATGGTGCTCGGTCGTGCCATGGGTACAGGGAACTGGACTCGATGATTTCTCAAGGTTCCTTCCAGGTCTATGATTTTATGGGCCACTTAGCAAAGGTAGCCTTAGGAGTGCTCTTGTGTCTTCCAGCATGGGACTGAGCTGAGCTGCCTCTCAAAGGCAAGAGAAGAAAGACTGGTCAAGAAGCAGTGGCTGAGAAGACTGAGAGAAAGCAGTGGATGGGTCTGTTGGGCCTGGACCTGCACTTCAGCAGTGGAGAATGGGCCTCCGGGTGTGCAGTTCAATGGGGGTTGGGCACCCACTCCCTGGAGTCTCCACAGACACTTCCTTTATTCTCCTCCAAAATTATCCCCCATCATGAATGCAAAAGTGAAAATCTTTGCAGCCCCTAGCAGGGAACAGACGTACTGCTGGAAAGCACAGAGCAAACTGCTGGGGGCTCATCCGAGCCAATCGTGACAGGACACCCCACTCACTCCTAAGCACCTCAGTTTGTTTCTACTGAGTTCTTTCAGTATGCCTTTGGGGTTGGGCAAGCGGGGGGGGGGGGCGAGTCAATGCGGGTTACCGTGGAAACAGGCCTTGCACTATCCACTGCCAGCAAGAAAGCTGGAAGAGAGAAAGCATGCACAAGCAAGGGGAACAATAACCCTACCCCCCAATGATGGTTTAAATTGAAATCAGCTGCAGGCCCAGCTCTGCCTTAGGCAGCCCATGGCAGATGGAGGGGCTGTGAGAATGGGAGAGCCCCACACTAACAGCCATAGTGGGACAGCTGTAAGGTGATACACTGAGAATAAATTAACTTCTTACCCTGCCGAGCTCCGCTGCCCTCCACTGCTTCCCACGCAATCCCACACCGTTGTCATCAGCTTTTACAATGTCTCCAGGGCCTGCTCCTGACATGATACACACAGACAGGCCTTGGCCCTCCCCTGGGGCTTGTATTCCACTCCAAACCAAGGGCCTTATTCGCTTCTCACTTATGTCATTTCTACACCGAGGTAAGGGGTGACCTAAGTGGCATTCCTCCTGATTTACAGCTGGGAAAGAGGAGACTTGAGCCTTCAGCGTCAAATCCCAATGGCTGAAATGGGCAGAAGCGGAAAGGGCGTGAACATTTCTCTCTCCAAGTCCAGGCCTCACCAAATGGCCACTTCACAGGGACAAGGGAGACCAAGGGATAGTTGTCCTCTGCCAGTGCACAGTGGGATCTATGCTGGAGCTGAACCAAGCAGGGTTGGACTTTGCAAAGCCTTTCTTAGGGTTTACTGTTTTGCAAAGCAGAAGCCATGGATTTGGCCAGAGGCAGGTTCCATCTTATCCAAAGATCGCAGGGTCTGGCAGAGAGCTGGATGAATGGTTCAGACTGATTCAGCACTAATCTACTTCCTTTTAATTAGTCTTTTCCTCCTTATGCTTCCCACACTGTAGATGGAAAAAGCAGAAGGCTAAAGAACTGAACATGGGTGCTGCCTAAAATGCCCGGTACATGACGTGAGATGTGCCACCCTTGCTGCCCAGGGATCCAGGAAAAACAGTATAATGAAGCCTGCCACGTCCTAGCACAATGCTTAGAAATTCTATCCCTGCTCAGTCAGATTCGCTCATGAATCTCAAAAGAGAATAGTGGAATAACCTTGATTTTTTTTTTAACTCTTCTTTGCTGGTCCTGGCACTAGCATTCCATCAGACTCCAACAAAAGAGATGGCTAAGGCAAGTGACCAAGGATATTTTGGGGGGCTTTCATTCCTTTCTCCGACACTGACGCACAGAGCGTGTGTTCCTGGCGCAGTGGTTCAGAGTCTTTACAAATAGATCGGTAGTGAAGCACTCTAAAATGGGCAATGTTATCAGAAGTACAAAAGAAAGCTAACATTTAACATTATCTGGATGATATTTTTCCAGACCCTCCAAGTCTAAACTAATTGCCATCAACTGCTATTTCTTTTTACATTTTGTTGTAAAATTAACTCTGGTGAAAAGTGTCAGAACTGACATCCCTGGAGAATTAAGATCTATTTATCCACCAAACTTTCTCAGTACAGGAGGTACAGTGTTTCTGTCACGCTATGGGTAGGCCGACACAGCAAATATATTTTGGAAAAACAGCCATTTTTCAAACTAACTATTCGAGTGTCAACACAATGTAACCGCTATTTCAAAACAATTTGGAAATAGCGGTTGGCTTATTTTAAAATAGGTAAGACTCATTAGCCACATCTACACCACCAAGATCTTTCAATGTATTTTTCAAAAGAAGGAGCACTTTTGAAATAACCAGCAGACCATCTACACACAAAACACATTCTTTCAAAAGTAAATCAAAAGAACACAGCGCTCCTTTCGAAAGTGCTCTTCCACTCCTGGTTCAGAAAGAGCACCTTCTTTCTAAAGCTTTTTTCCAAAGACAATGTGTGTAGACGCTCCACGGATCCTTTTTTCCAAAGAGCAGTCCTCATGGCACCTGATTTTTCAATCCCTGGCCTGTTCTTTTGAAAGAGCAAGGGCCTCGTGGATACTCTGTTTCAAAAGAGCAGATCATTCTTTTGATCCGCTTTTTGTGTGTGGACACACTCTTTCAAAAGAAGTTTTCTTAGAAGAGATCTTCCGTAAGGACTTGTTTCAAAAGATTGCTGTAGTATAGACGTAGCCATTTTGGTGAGGTCTACACTAGCCCCAGAACTTCAAAAGGGGCCTGGTAATGAACCTAATCGAAAGATGCTAATAAGGTGTTGTCGTGAATATGTAGTACCTCATTAGCATAATGGCAGACGCAGCACTTCGAGATCACATGCGGCTCATCTACATGGTGTCCTTTTTGAAAGAACCTTGCACACTTTGAAATCCCCTTATTCCTATTCGATTATGCCTATTCATGGCAGGGCCTCATTAGCATCTTTTGATTAGGTTCATTATCATGCCCCTTTCGAAGTTCTGGGGCGAGTGTAGACATCGCCTTTTGAGGAATAGCATCTGTTTCAAAACAGCTATGTTGAAATAGGTGCTGTTAAGACAGGGCATAGGGCCTATTTCAAAATAAGCCACAGTGACTCCAATGGCTCTATTTCAAAACAGGCTCTATGTGCATAGATGTGGTATTTCAAAATAGCTATGTGCTCGTAGTGGGGTGGAGTAGCCACCCTCTGACCTAGAGCCGGAGGAGCCCCTCCGGGAGCCATTTTGGGTGGAGTTTAACCCATCCCAGCCACCTGACCAGCAGTCAGGAGGCAGGACTAGGACTATAAAAGTCCAGCCTGAGGGCTCAGTTAGTCTCCAGCCTCCTGAGGAGCGAGAGGCCTGCCCAGTGCACCCTACTGGGGCCACTGGACTTGCAGGCAGCTCTAGTCTGGCCTGGAACCCTGGGAGCCCAGCCAATCCCCTGGAAGCGCCGCGGAACCCTCCTGACCCAGAGAAGCGGCCCCAACCCCGGCCCCAGCCTGCACCTCAAGTCCGGCTGGAGCTGCAGGACCTGCAGGCCGTTGCAGACTGGCCCGGGACCCCGGCCCCCAGCTGATCCCGGCTTACCCAGAAACCCCGTACGACCGACGTGACACCCAGGTTTGTGCCAGGGGAAGAAGTGAAGTGGCCCAGGGAATGGCGAGGACCAGAAAAGGTCCTCAGGGCTGTATATTTCGGTGTGGAGCCCTGCTGACCTGTGCAGCAGACCACTCTGCCACTGACAGGGCCCTAGACTGGGAGGCAGTGGAGTAGCTGGGCCTGTGTCCCCCCTGCCACCCACCTGCTGGGAAGCAGCCTCCCCCCTCCGCCAACTCAGGTGAACCGCCAGCTCCTTCCTGAGCCAGGAGACAGTGTCGCTGAGCTACGGGGTCATACCTGGCAGCGTTTCCTTGCAGCTGCACCCCGAACCGGGCCTGGGCTCTGTGACTGCGTTTGGTCGCCGCCCGGCCCCGAACCGGGCCTGGGCTCTGTGACTGCGTTTGGTCACCACCCGGCCCCGAACCGGGCCTGGGCTCTGTGACTGCGTTTGGTCGCCACCCGGCCCCAAACCGGGCCTGGGCTCTGTGACTGCGTTTGGTCACCACCCGGCCCCGAACTGGGCCTGGGCTCTGTGACTGCGTTCGGTCGCCGCCCGGCCCCGAACCGGGCCTGGGCTCTGTGACTGCGTTCGGTCGCTGCCTGGCCCTGAACCGGGGCCTGGGCTCTGACCTGCGTTTGGTCGCTGCTGTGCCCTGAACTGGGGCCTGGGCTCTCAGGAACTGTGTGTGTGTTTGCTGTCTGCCCTGACCTAGGGTTAGAGCCCCTAACCCGGAGTTATTTCCCCATCACCTGTCTCACACAAGGCTGGGCTTCTGAGCCATTGCTGCTCGCCCACCTGAAGCAAGGCTGGGGCTAACGAGCTAGTGACTTGCGGTTTTGTTTTGGTACTCCAGTGAGTAGAGTGGCCACCCACTGACCTGGAGGTGGAGGTACCCCTTCAGGGAGCTTACCCAGATACAGTGCTATTTCAAAATTCATTTTTGTGTATAGCTGTGTTATTTTGAAATAAGCTATTTCAGAATAACTCTTCCAGAATAGCTTATTTCAAAGTAAGGCAGCTGGGTAGACATACCCTTTGGCTGTGGCCACACTGGCCCCTCCCTTTGGAGGGGCTATGGTAATATGGCACTTCCAGATATGCTAATGACTCACGACCATGAATATACAGTGCCTCATTAGCATTATGGCAGCTGCATGCACTTCAAAACTGAAGGTTTCAAAATGCACGCCGACCGAGTAACCTGGGGGCCTTTCAAAACGGCCCCCTGATTTCAAAAGCCCCTTCTTCCCAAAACCAGATGGGAATAACCCTTGGTCCTTCTGCAGTGACTATCAACAAAGCAACAAGAATAACTGGTTGTGGCAGATACAGTTGAGGTTTGTGTGATTGGAAACTTATTCCCGGGAAAGTAACCTGAGAGCTCAGCAACTCTTATCACATAAATTTGCCCTCTGATAGCAGCAGTCTTTCGTCTCTGCTGAGGTTGTGCAAAAAATAATTTTTTGTGAATTTTCTTGAATATATTTGTGATTTTTTCCATCACCCTAGCGATTTCATTCAGCAAGAAACGATTGTAAAACCTCCTGCTCTGCATGGAAACCCACAGACTTCACTGTCACATGTGGTGTGCAAATGTACCCTTCTCTGAATGAAATGGTGTGCTTCCTGATTAAGGAAGTGTGGGTTTTGCTGCAAGGACAGTACAAATTTTGAGTCCAAAATAAGTGTTTTTCAATTAGCAATTATTCTCCTTTTGCATCAAACGCGTGCAGAATTTCACAGGTTATTTACTGAATTGGATCCATTTCACATATTTGCAGTGAATCATGGACACTTTTCATGACCCCATCTAGCAATCCTGAAATAGGACCCTTCCAAGTCCCCACTTTACCATCACAGTGTGCCCCAGATTTTGAGAGATTTCAGTAAAGCCAAGAGATCCCATTCAGGATCAAGGTCGGTCATTACTGTTGATCTGAATCATAGAACACTCAAACTGGAAGGGATCTCGAACGGTCATGGAGTCCAGGCCCCTGCCCTCATAGCAGGACCAAGCACCATCTAGACCATCCCTGATGTGTGTCTATCTAACCGGCTCTTACATATCTCCACAACCTCTCTTATTACATTCAGAATAAACTAAGGTTTAAAAAAAAAGTGTCAGTCCTGAGCCATTTACAAAAAATTCATTTAATGACCTGCAATTTTTGCCAATGTTTGCATAGCAATTGGAGGATCATTGTAATGGGGAGACCACAATGGACAGGCAAGAAAAAGGAGCAAAGGGTTTCTGTTATTTATGCCTCAGCTTCACTTTAATTGTTTTCAGTCCTGAAATGATTTCTAACAGCTGGCCCAGTTATCATCCTGATTGTGTTGCTCTGTGCTACAGCGTGGAGTGAGCCGGGGGACGGGGGAGGGGGGCTTGGCAACCAGGCAGCTGTCCTGGAGCCTGAGCCATGTATGAGCTCAGAGAGTGGGGGAAAAGAGAATGAGAGAGGCTTGGATGGGATAAACTTTATTTATTTTTTTTAAGTGTGATACTGACAGCGCTGACTAGAGCCAGGCATAGTGTGAGCAGGTGCTAGGAGAGCTTTCCACACCCCCACCCATTTCTGATGATGCATGGAGCAGCTCCCACTTCTTATTGTGGCACTCAGCTCCCACACTGCTGTGCTAATGCACCTGAGACTGGACCCACAGTACTCCTGTTATTGCAGTCCTAGACCTCTGCTAGTAAATGTCACAACTGACCTGGAAACTCATGCTCCAGCATTAGTTGCCCCCTCTCCCAATGCTGGCCACGCACTCTGCTGGTAGCAAGTCCTCGCTATTCCACACACAGGGGTCATACTCAGCTTTTAAACACACCTGTCTTGACAAGCAGCACCCTCTGCTTTTCCAGCCTGGGTCCCCTCCACCACAATTCTGCCAATGCCCCTCACTCCTGTCATGTAATGCTCCAGGCTACTCCTGCCATGAAGTCACCCCTAGGCAGTCCAAGCCTGGGTTTTCCACACCCCAGAAAAAGTTTTCAATGGCTGCTAAAGGACTCCTATTTTCCAAAACACTTCAGGCACAGATCCTCAAAGGCATTTAAGTGCCTAACTTCCACTGAAATCAAGGAGCCCAAATACCTTTGACGTCTCTGCCTGAATCACTCAGGAGCTTTTGAAAGTCTACTACATCCCCAGCTGCCCCTGTCATCAGTTGTCTACAGTGTGTTGTCAGCTAACCTCTAGCCAGTGCTGAGACACCCTTCGCAGTAGAAATATCATGAAGATGTTGGGCTATGTTGCGTGTGTTTAAGGGTATGTCTATGCTTACAGGGGGATTAGCATGCCACAGTCGATCTCTCTGGGCTCGGCCATCAACCCCGGTACTCCAGGCTGATGCGTAGAGTAAGGGACATTGGTGCAAGCCCAATGAACCCAGATCTACACCACGGAGGAAAAGTCGATCCTGATTTGTCTACCCTAGCTATGCAAAAGATAGTGAAGTGAAGACCTTAGACATAAGCTTCTGGGAGCATGCACTGTCCATTCCTAGAGAACCTAACACATTTTGGGCACTTGTGCAACATCTATACTGATAAACAATGAATGGCTTTGTTGTGAAAATGCCCACAAGACCCTATGGTGGCACCACTGAACTTGCTGCACTTGTAACGGAAGCCAAATCTTAGTTGCAATGTGCCACCTGGTGCCTGGAGTCTTTGGCAATGTACTCAATGGTAATGCTCTCAAATGGGTCACTCTATACATTTCGAAGCCCAGGCTGAGCATCTCCTCCTCTAGGTTTTCTAGATGGTACTGGGAGTTTACTTATTAGGTAATGAGCTTTTGTCAGTAAGATCTTCAGATTTGAAGAAGTGGATCTTACCCATGAAAGCTCATTACAAAATAAATAAATTTGTTAGTCTTTAAGGTGCTATAGGACTGCTTGTCATTTATATCTTGCGAACTATGACATATGCCATCTCACACTATCAGAGAATCACAGGGCTAGAAGGGACCTCAGGAGGTCATCTAGTACAGCCCCCTGCTTCAAGCAGGATCAATCCCTACTAAGTCATCCCAGCCAGGACCTTGTCCAGCCGGGACTTAAAAATCTCAAGGGATGGAGAATCCACCACCTCTCTAGGCAACGCATTCCAATGCTTCACCACCCACCTGGTGAAGAAGTTTTTCCTAATATCTAACCTACACCTTTCCCTCTTCAACTTCTGACCATTACTAATGTCTTTCCAGACAGTTGCCCAGGCAGATGCTATGTTCCATGAAGGAGAAGTCCAGAAACCTTGGGATGTTGCTGGACATATTTTCTCTCTGGCCAAGGCAGGAGGCTGCTTAAGCACCAGTTTTCACACCTGGATGACATATGGTTTGTGTTGCCTGGGAATGAAATAGATGGATAAGGTGGCAAAAACTGTAAAACAACAAGAAGTCCCATGACACCGTATAGACTAACAGATATTTTGGAGCATAAGCTTTCATGGTCAAAGACCTGCTTAGTCAGAACTGAGAAGCATGTCTTTGCCCACAAAAGTTTATGCTCCAAAATATCCATTAGTCTATAAAGGTGCCACAGGACTTCTTGTTGTGTTTGAAGAGACAGGTTAACTCTGCTACCTCTCCAAAAAACTGTAAAGAATGTCAGAAGAGTGCCTTGGGAACCTTCCTTTTCACAAGCTAAAGGGAACATGCAATGAAATGAAAAGGCAGCAAGTTTAAACTGATAAAAAGAAATATCTTTTCTTACATGCCACATAACTGTTTGGGGGAACTCATTGCTCTAAGCTGTCACTACACTCGAAACAATAAACAATATTATGAATAATAAGAATATTAGCTGCATTTGTACCAGCTAAAATAACAATTCAGAAGCAATATCAACCTTAATCTTATAACACTGGACTCAGAATCTTGGTTCTTGACTTTGCAATGAACTTGCCATGTGACCACAGACAAGTCATTTCGTCTGTCTGTGCCTCAGTTTCCCCATCCATATACTGGGGGAAATTATACTCAGATTTGCAAAGTGTTTAGAGATCTATGGAAGAAAACCACCATATAAATACTACATATTGTTGTTTAATATTCCTCTCAGGTGTCTGACCATGGTGGGAAACAGGATATTGCACGACATGGACCAGTAGTATGAGCCAGGATGGATATTCTTAAAATCCCCTCTATATCTTTTATACTTTCCTCTTACATTATTTCTAAATGAATCATGACTCTGCCCTACACGCAGCTGTTGTTGTTTTTTTCAGCATAATTAGTCAATGTTTATAAAGTGCTCTGTATCTTCAAAGCACCATTTAAATGCTAAATATTGTTATTTATTATTTAATGTCTCTATGTAGCTGAACTACTGTCAAAGATTCATACTTAATAGCCCATTGGTGTCTGGATCTTTTCTGTCCAAGGCATATTTGGCAAAGAAACTCTGAGAATGATATAATAATGCAATATACTTTCCATTCATACAGCACCTGTCAACGACATCTCTCAATGCACTTTATAACACTAGTTATTTCTCACCACTCTGCTTAGTACATTCTCACCCCCTGCCACTTTTTACAGATGGAGAAACTGAGGCAAAGAGAGTGATTTATCCAAAATCACACAGCAAATCACTTGCAGAGATTTTCCTGCTCCACACACATTACATTACACCATCTTTGTTACAGCACTTTCATCAGTCTAATCAGTCTCCAATCACTCATAGAGACTGATCATTCAGGGTGTTACCTTTTTGTAGGATGGTTTAGTATTAAATAGCAAAAAATTGTTTCCCTGTTGTGATAGGCCCTGAACGAACACATAATAAGAAACAATCCCTGTGCAGTCTACATAGGCAAGATGGAATGACAGATAGATGTGAATTACTTGTCTGAGGTCATACAGCAGATCCAGGATTAACAGAATGCAGGTTTCTTGCCTCCAAGCCAGGGGCAGCCTGTCTACTGGACAGCTTGTAAGTATTCTGGGCCGGTTAGATAAATATCTGTCAAGTTAGTCCATTAGTACTTTCTGATGTAGCGCTGCTGGCTCGGGGGCAGGCAAAAAATTCCTTACTTCCAGGTCAATCCTGCCACAGTGATCACCGTTAGTGGTTATAATTTGGTGGCCTGTGTGAAATAAGTCAAGGATCTCAGTCTGAACTTGTCTCCAAGTACATTATACTGGTTGCTCATGAGTCAGCAGATTGGGCAGAGGGGTCACAGAGACTAAAAGGGTCCCTCCAAGTCAAGATGTGAGAGGCACGCTGGCATGGCAGGAAGGATGAAACTTTGCATGCGACTTAATGGCTATCAATGCATAAATGCTTCCAGCAAGCCATCCCATGAATATGCAACCCTGAGGCAGCAGGAGCTATTCCAACATTCTTGTAAAATGTTCCCCAAACCTACCCAGGAGACATAGTGTAGTATGAAGTGAAAAAAGAAAAAAAAAAAAAAAAGAAAAAAACGACTGGACCTATTACTCTGACCGATAAAAAGCATCTTTGTATAAAGAACCTTAGTGTTTTCTTCCTGCCAAAACCCATTTCAGCTGTAGTCATTAGTGGCTTATCATTCCTAAACACTAGTAAAAAGCTGACATCTCTGACTGGTTCCATCAGTCAAGGTGCTCTGAAGGAGAACCTAACAGCTAAGAGCTAACAGCTCTAACCTAACCTAAGAGCTAACAGCTAGTTGCCTCTTATATGCAGGACCTTGTCCCTTGCTGTTTACATGCACAGGGCTTAAATCTTGAATTAAGGTCATGTTCCAACTAGGCAAATCTTAGGTAATTAGCATGGGTTAGTTCGCTGAAGTAGTTAGATGGTGCCATTTAGCACAGCATACGAGTGCCTCACAATGCTCAGTGTCAGTCAGTGTGATCTGGACCAGTTTTCTAAATGAAGTCACTTTTCAAGATGGCTGCCTTCACCATCATCAGGCCGAGAAAATACCCATTATAATTAAAACTCTGATTTTTCAAACATATTTCACACCCTTGTCCCCAAATTGGTTCTTCACGTTGTCCTTGACCAAAGAATGGCACAGATACTGCAACACTTTCATTTTATGACACATTTTATTGCTTAGGATTCAGCTCATTAACAGACTATGGTGTGTCTACACTACAAAAATAACTTTGAAGTTGCTTACTTCGAAGTACAACTTCAAAGTAAGCAACTTTGACGTTAAACGTCTACACACACCCTATTTGGAAGTTAAACTTCGAAGTAGGGCACTATTTCATTCCCAGGAATGGAGTAAGGACGTCGAAGTTGGGCTCCCTACTTAGTTAACTTTGAAGTAAGGCGGGGCGGGAAAAAGTATGTAGATTCTCTGCTGGCTACTTTGAAGTAGTGCCTAACTTTGAATTTAACTTCAAAGTTAGTTCCTAGTGTAGACACTGCCTATAAAAGTTGGGTCTATTCAGAACAGATACTACATGTCAATATCTTAGTCAATGCCACCAGTTGGAATGCAACATCAGTATTCCAAGTAATCAGTTTTTCTACTCTGTCATTATGTATGTCATCACAGGGAAGAGTGTCAAAGGGCCTCATCTAAATTCAACCAGCAAAATTAGCAAAATTTAGTTCCCACATTGTTTTCACATGCCAATTCGATAGTTGTGCACATTGTGCAGAGGGTCAATACAAGCCCTGTGCATCCTTTAACTTCCATTTAAGACGTGTGAAAATCTAGCTAAAGCCTCAAAGACTTAACACACATTCTTAATGGTAAGGGTATGAATAGTGCCACTGAGTTTTATGGTGAATTCAGTAGTTCAGTGGGACTAACTCTGGATAAATAGTGTGGAAGGAACCTTTCAACTGGCAAAAAAATGCAGCATTGATGGCACAAAAAATGATTTGCAATTTCAAGACAATTTTGCTGAATTGTTTCAGCCAAAAAAAAAAAACTGAAAACACCCCCAAACTCCTAAATATTTTGAAATTTTCTAAAAGGATTTTCTTTCCAAAATCACCTTCAGTACCTTTTGGTTCAAAAATCTTTTGCTTGACCTGATAGAATTTTTGTTTTATTTTAACTAAATAAAAGTTGTCCCCCAAATGTTTGAAAAATGTTCATTTTTGGTTTGGCCCCAAATGAATTTTTCCCCACTTTTTTGAATTGCTCATGAACTGGCAGATTTATTATTCATGCAGCTGTGAATGGGACTTTGCACATTCTGGAAGTTAAATTCATGCATAAATCTTTGCAGAGCAAAGGGCTAAACTAGGAACATTAACACTGAATAGCAATATCTATGGACAATGAGAAAATCCACAGTAATGATAGAAAAGATCCAAAAAAAATTAATCAGGGAAAATGACCACCTGCTAGAGGGCATAAAAACCTCAGTGTGCATTTGAGATGAATGGTCTGTGATAAGAGAACATGACTGGGACTAAAGAGACCTGTTCTACCATGAGCATCCTCATGGTAATGTGGAGCAAATCTTTCTAAGCCCTGCAAATAATAGTATTTTGCTACACTGTGCATTGTGGGGTGCTCAGATACTTTGGTAAAGTGGGGGAGGCACATAAGCAATTTGGACAGATTGGAATCTCTCTGTACAGGTTTGTCCCTAATTGTCCCTTATAAAGATTCAAATGTGTAGTACTGGCCACTGCCAAAACCAAGCTACCAGTGGTCTAAGGTCTATACTGCAGGAGACAAACAAAACAAAAAAGATCTGTGACAGCGAGTCTGGGAACCCAGGTCAGTGAGTGTTCCCGCTTCAGCGCTGAGATACAACACCCTTGCCAGGTTTCAGAGCTCTAGTGAAAATTTCCTCACTACTACTTTTACCCCCATAGCATGAATCCTGCATGAGCTCTGAATCTTATTTCTATGGCTTTTTTACCCCCTCACTATGTAGACATATCCTAATCTGGTATGGCAAATACCACTCTAGATGGAGAACTGCTGCAGCTTTAGGTGATGAAGCTCTGCTGGGCTAAGCACTAACTGCAGTGGGGAAGATGCCACCCTTTAGTTCGTTAGATGACAGAGTCCAAAAGAGTCATGGATATTTTTGAGGCTTCTAACATGTTTTCTTTGCCGCTCACCCAGTTCCTCGTCAGTGGCTATTGGAGCAAAACAAAAGCAGCTTATGCACATGCAGGAGGCTGCTTACATAGGTGTGTGCACAAGTGGCATCCACTCCTGGTACAGCCAGCAAGGGACTTGGTGCTGGTGACACAAGAACACTGTCAGAACTCACGTTGCTATGGTAATCTTAAAATGACATCAGCCAACAGTCCTCAGATGCTATAAACTGGGGAAGGGTTTTGTGGGACTGTTTTGTAATCATCTGCCTAAGCAGCCATCACCATCTCTTTACAGACAAACGTTAAAAAATATCTTTTTCTGTTTTTAATATTTTCAGGGTACCTCAAATATTTCTAGAGCTGTTTGTGTCTGCAAGCACCTTACCCTCTACTCAGGGGTCAAGAGGGGCTTTTTTCTTGCAATGAAAATTGATAATTGGTTCTAGGGAGTTGAGTGGGGGATTATTTATCTCTGCTGTAAGCACTTGCGTCCTTTCTAGAGAGAGAAAACTAGGCTTTGTATACGTGTGATGTAGCTATCGCAAGATGAACAAATCAGTGACTGGAAGAGAGTTTTCAGAGGAAATCTTAGGGGACTCTGTGATGTGTGGGTGCTTCTCTCATTGAATCATTGTACCTCATCTCCCAGAAGCCACCTGCTAGCTGAGTAAAAGCAGTCTCTGTTGCCCTTGCAAGGGGGGTGGAGTGAGCCAGATCTGTGCTACCCCCGCCCCCAGCACTGTCCAAGCAGTTTCCATTGGCCAGAAATCAGCCAAAGGGGGTGGCACTTGTGGGCACCAGCAGCAGTACAGCAAATGGAGATCAACTGCACACTCTAGGGGCCACACACAGAGGATGCCTGCACTCAGCCAGCTAGTGTTTCCAGGAGCAGCGTGGCGCCAGGCAGAGGCTGTTTGCCGAGCCTTGCTGTGCTGGTGAATGGGAGCCACCTGTGGTAATCAGCTTCTGGCCACATGCTTCCCCCCCAGCCCCACAGCTCAGGGAAGGGCCAGAACAAGCCTCCTCTGCCCCAAGCCCTGCCCCTCTCTGCCCATGCTCCACCCCATCCACCTCTTCCTCCTGGGTTGCCCTTAAATTCAAAGGAAAAAAAGCAGTAAAGTAGCACTTTAAAGACTAACAAAATAATTTGTTAGGTTTAAATTCAAAGAGTGATCTTAGGCATAAAAAGGTGTAGATGGTTGTGTTAATGGAACGTTTTTACCATTTCCCTTTGAAAAGAAGAAATCTAGAAAGCCGAGATTACATTTAAAAATACGTTTTCAAATGTTATTGAGGTTGCTAAATCAAATACTCAAATATAAGGAATGGTCTCATTTACGGTTTTCCGTAGAACCCTCATTCCTTTCTCTTGTCCATATGCCATTAATTGTGAAAAGATACTATTATTCTGTACAACACCTGCCTCGTTCTGTTTGGACACACAAGGGGATAGAATTAAGGTTGCATGGGCAGCTGTAAATAGGGCACGTCCTAATTTTTGAATGATTGATTTTGCAACCTAAATTACTGTCTTTTGACATAACTTTTCAAATTTAACGTGTGGCTGAGGGAATTGGGAATAGCCAATGATACATTTTAACCCAGGGCCGTTGGTTGGAACCTGGCCTAGGTTATTATCCAAGTAAGTTGCTACCATTTGACAAGCTGTTTGGTAGCCTACGTGAACATGAGCCTTCAGTCCAGGTCATAGTCAATTATGTCACTAACACAACACCACCACCAAGGACAGGTGTTAAGTGGAACATTTCTTCTCAGTTCCAGGAGTTCTAGAGCCATGAAATATGTAATTGTTAGTGTCTCTGCAGAAACTACCCAGACTCTCTCCATTGGTACCAGTGGAGCCCATTACACCAGGAGTTGATTTGACTGTGACAGTAGAAGCAACATGTTGTGGGTACTTTAGCAAGGTGGACTCAGAAGGAAGGGAATTGACACCAATTTGCTCCATGTGGTCAGTCCTCATACAGCCACAAACGTATGTACTTTGATTCAACTCAGTGATCCCGAAATCAAAAGACGCTGTTTCCCATCACCAAGCCTCCCAGTCTTCCCAGGCCAGTCTGGATAATCTTGTCAGTAAACATTGGTGGTGAAGTACCATTAGCTAAAGATGCTGTTTCTGTCACCACAACAATGTTGGACTGAGGCTGCCATATGTTATTGCCCCACCACGGCAAATTACAAACTAAGGATTTGGAGAAGGGAACCTTATTTTTAATAAAGGAAAAATCTTTGCACTTCCAGTCTGCATCTGTCAACGATCTCACTCAGCCGAGCCCTGGAGGAGTTCATCTGGCCCTTATGTGAAGGAAAACCAACAAATTAGTACAGATGTTTTTCTGAGAGCTGCAGGGATCAGGGATCAGTGATTTAATGCTGCCTGATATTTGATAGGGGACGCCCAGGGAACATGTGCTGGAAACCAGGAAGTAATATTACATGAAATCAAAATATAAATATGTTCCTAAAGGGTTAGGTAATTTTTTTTTGGCCATTTCCCCTTGTATAATCTTAAATTAGGTCTCTCCGCCCCCTGCCCCATTTTGCGTACACTTGTTCTTCTTGGTGGCTGCTACTTTTGGGCCTGATTCAAAGTCCACTGCAGGCTTTCCATTGATCTCAATGGGGCTTAAAACAAACCATTTGTCAAGTGAGCCATGAAACCAATGGCAATCTTGAGGGCCTCTTGGTGAGACAGGCTGGAAAAGAGCTGTTTGAGGACAGGGCTGAGCCTATCCTAACAGATTCAGAGATCAGACGTGATTCTGAGCAGCACTCAGACTTCAGGGTTCTTATCCAAAATTCCTGCTCAAGCTGCATGGATCTGGAAATCTCGTGAGAATTAGAGATGTGCAAATTGTTGCTCAAGTAAGGGAATGTCTGCCCTTGCAAGCAGATATGTGCCTGCAGCATGTGCAGACATACCTAAACCACCTGTGATCTGTCATGAATAATGATAGCAGTGAAACCAGATGAATATGTACTCAGGATCCTGGATGAGTGAGATTAGCTCAAAACTAACTAGGCTGTGTCTACCGCTGCTCTAACCCCACCTCCAATGGCAGTGTCACCTTACCTTTAAATCCAGAATCAAGAGTGATTCCATGGTGGGCTGAATGGAACCCGAAACCAAAACCAAAACCAAAACCAAACCAAACCCTAGGCCAGCTTCACTAATAGTCCGTATGTTGTGCCTTGCAAGCCTTCTGGTAAGCTACGTACACCTGGAGACAATTTATAGCACTATGTTAATCAGGGAAGCAGTTAAGCACTTGTTTATCTTTTAGCAATATTTGGACAAAATGTAATTTCAGCTGAAGAAAAGGAAACTTTTATTTTATTGTGAGTTCTTGATGTTTTGGTTTGTAGTTTTCCAATCAGTTCTAAGTGTTAATCTCTGTTCAGGTCTCTTTGAGTGGCACTTCATGCTAGGTTCCTAACCAGAAGTGGAGCAAGATCAGTGCATTGCAACAGGCAATGGGAGAACCTCAGAATATTTGGTGGAGTTGGGAGAAGAAGCTCTGATGTTACATTTCCCAGGATGGTCTGAATTTTGTGACTTTGCAAATTAGAGAAGGAAACGACGTAAGAACACATGGTCTTTCTCCTAGGCGGTTCTCAGGATTTCATACTTCTTGCCCATTCAGAAGCACTCTTTGGTCTTATGCAAAATTTAAAATGTTCAAATTAGTATCTCACAGCTTGATTAGAATTTCAGACAAAGGATATAAGTTGGTCACTCCCATCCCTAACTAAAATATTGCTCACTCTGATGTTTGCTTGTCAGTCCAGTTGAACTGCCTTTCCCTTGTAGACCCCTGGAACCTTTGGCCTCAGCACTATTATTCCAGTTCTAATTTATAGTGCTATGCATTGTATATCACATTCTACCAAAAAGCAGTGTTTCACAAGCATGAAGGAATTAACTTGTGGGACAGAGAATTAATGTCCCCATTTTACAGATGGGCTGGCAGAGTCACGAATGGAACCCACATCTCCTGACTCCTAGCAATGTGCTGTATGTACCATGAGACCATCCTTTGTCTGTTATAGCAAGCATTATGGGATCTTGAAAAGCTGACCAAGATTATGCCACCTCCCTGTTCTTTCCAAAGTCAGTAAAGCTTGAGGCAGCCCACCCATACTGCTGGCTGCCATTGCCTATGTCTGAGGACTACTGATGCCTACAACTTGCTGACTGACTTTCCTTCGCAAGAGATTATTCCATGAGATTATGGCTGGTAAATGCAGAGCCCTGACTTCTCTGACCAGGGATGCTGAGAGGTGGTGATGAAAGACTGGCTGAGGTCAGAGCAAGAAAGGAAATGGGGCAGTTATAATTTAAGAAAAATGGCTCAGCCGCTGTGTTTATGTTGGAGTCATCTGGCCTCGAAGGGGGAAACAATTTCATACTTAATTTTTTGGAGTTCGCTGAAGCTTTCTTGAGTTGTAACAGGCAGAGCTGGCAATCTAAGAGCCTATGGCTTTCCAACAGGTATTACTCCAAAGCAACAATGGATGAAAATGTTTCAATGAGATAAGAACTAAATCTTTGCCCAAAATTTGAAGCAGTCCCAAAACCGTACTTATCCCAAGAGCTGACACTCAGTCAATTCAGCTTTGGAGATCTGAAAATATTTCAACAACTTTTTGATTTCTTGTTTTACCCCATCTCCTAGGGGACCCAGTAAAGATAGGAGTGTATTGTACTAGAGGTGCTCTAGAAATGCATGAGCTCTGTCCTAAATGAGTTACAGTTAAAGCAGACCAGACAAACTAAAGAAGGATCATTATCTCAACTCTACAGATAGAGGAAACTGAGATACAGGAAGATTAAATGACTTGTCCAATGTCACTGCCACCGTGTGACAGGCCCTTGAAGAGGAGCCGGGTCCAACCCAACCTTGGCATAGTTAATGTGCCTCTCCAGGAGGAGAGAATTAGAAAAAAAGATTAGAAGTCTTCTAATCCTCAAATTTAGCTTCACACATCACCCTGATTACCTACACACTTAAACTAGAGCCATGGCAACATTGGGCCCTTTCCTCAACGTTTATGGTTCAGCTAGGCGAGCTAAAAGAAAGGTGCAGTCAGCAGGTGCTGTGCACACTAATGGCTGTCTGAAATACCCTCTAGTAGACGCTGATGTTTTCCTCCTCTTGCCTTGAAATCTGCATACTCTGGCTCATCCCCCCACTTCTTCACCAAGCTAGAGGTACCAGCTAAGGTGCAAATGACTTTTGGAAGGGGGACAATGTGGACATTCAGTGGTGCCTCTGCCCCATGTTTACACTCACTTGGAGCAAGTGTCTTCTACAAAGGTGAGTCTCAGTTGATGGGTGTGTGTTGCTCTGGTCAACTTCGTGAGTTCCAGGAATACTGCTTCTGCTGCTTTGGTGCCCCTTGGAATGCATCACACTGATGAGTCTCAGTGTGTCACATCCCCAGAGGTGATATTTCCTTCTCCAGAATTGCTCAATGTTTTCACCGCTGCCGGGTTGGGTTTCCAGACTCTTAAATAAGTCATAGCAGGGGAATTTACTCACACCCTCCAGAAAACCACGCGTTATGGAAAGTCCATGTTATTCCTGACTCTAGAAAAATAACATCAGCCGAGATGAAGTCATGTGGGCCAGGCAATGCCTGCCAAGGGAATTGTGAAACTCAGCACAGTCCCTCCGTCCATCCATCCTGGAGATGCCCAGGGAAAGCCCAGCTGTTCGGCGGGGCAGGGGTGAAATCAGAGCTATGTTCATTACATACTCTCATGATTTTATGATGAATAATGGTTCCCTCCCACCTGATTCCATTCCTTTAGAATGTCCCACCTGGAGCTGGCAGGCACTCACCAATAACAGCAATAAATCCAGAGGAAGATGACAGGGTTGTGGCAAAAATCTTTCAGCTCAGGTATGGAATTTGCCCTTTTTTGGCGTTGCCCCATGGCTGACCTTACAAGATAGATCAGCAGGGGAATGGCCGAGGCTGCCATTTGGCCTTAAATATGGGGTTAGATGCGGCTGGGGTACAATAAGTTCTTTATGTGGCCCCAAAGGGTTTAAAATCAATGCTGGTTGTTGATAGCCCATTGCTTGATTGCTACTTTTGTGTCTGTGTTGTGTCTGCATTTTGTGAGTTTTTTTAACTTTTTTGGGCAAGTGTTTGAGGGCTTTATGCTGTGTGCGCACCAGGTTGTTTGCACTGTTACATAGCTAGTCCATTAGGAGAGAATTCTGTTCTACTTCTCCTAGAACAATGGCATCTGAACATCTTCGTAGGTTCTTCAGCTGGTGAGCCGATTACCTCATTAGCCTGTCATGCTACCAGCAGGTGTAAATCCTCCCTGCCACCTTAATCATACACTGTCCTGGATGTTTTATGTGATTGGGGTGCTGGCTTCCAGAGAGCTTAGTTCAAAGCTGTTATCACCCTGTCACATGTGGGTTCAGCTTTATCCAGGAGCCAATCTCGTACAAGCCCTGACAAAGCTACCAACTTCTTGGGGTGACGGGTAAAATCTCTGTGTGCCACTATTCACCATCTCTAAAATGGGGTTGATAATGTGCCATTTCTTTCACTCATTGGGGCAGCGACTGGTTTTGCTATGGGTTTATCGTGTCCCCAGCACAATGGGGCTCTAATCTGGGTTGTTGTGTAGATGAACTGTCTAGCATAATAGGGTGCTGATCTGAACTGAGGCCTTTAGAGGCTATTATAGTAGAGATACATAGGAACAGCCTTATGTGTCAGGGTTATTAAACTGTCTTAGACACGTTAATGATAGCAATAATAAAGGGGCCTTTCTTCATGAAATACTGTGGAACTGAGAAGGAGAAATGCAAACTCAGAGTCTTTCCACTGCACCCAAAACCTTGGAGCCAAAGTGGAGAATGATTCTGAGCTCACATTCATCAAAATGTAATCAGTCAAGGGCTGGTGTAAGGAGAAGCAGAATGAGGCCCCGTGGCTGTGAATGGCAAAAGGAATGTCAGTTTGTGAAATTGCATGCATTTGACATGAGTGTAACTCTAGTGATTTCCCATAAACTGGATCCAGATCTACACCAATGGGACAGCGATCAGAATTTGTGTAACCCTTGTCCTCTTATCGTCTTTCCTTTTGGTCAATGGCCCGTCGCCATATTTCTCCAGATGAGCCCAGCCCCACTCTGTCATGGCTGGGTAATGAGGAGGACAAGTCTGTATAGTCATTAGATATTCAAGAGAGGGTTTTACGTTCCTCTACCAAACTCTGAACAGCATTTCTGCACCCAGTCGTGCTTCAGCATAAGCATTTAGGGTAGGTCTACACAGCAAAGGTATTTCAAAATAACTTTCCTAGCTTCTATACAATGCAATAAACCTCATTCCACAAGGAACAGCCCTTGTTTTGAAAGAGCTAATTCAAATAGGGGCTGTGCAGACAGGAAAGAATGCCTTTTTCAAAATAAACCATAGTGCATCTAATGGCTGTATTTCAAAAGAGGCTCTATTGTGTGTAGATGCTGTATTCTCAAAATAGCAGCCTTATTTTGAAATAAACTACAGTAGAATAGCTTTAAGTTGAAACTCACCAGGAAAAAGGAAGCCCAAGAAACACCTGAGCCGTGTCTACACCTGCACGCTACTTCGAAGTAGCGGCACTAACTTCGAAATAGCGCCCGTCACGGCTACACGCGTCTGGCACTATTTCGAAGTTAACTTCAACGTTAGGCAGCGAGACGTCGAAGTCGCCATCCTCATCAGGAGATGGGGATAGCGCCCTACTTCGACGTTCAACGTCGAAATAGGGACCGTGTAGTCATTGCACGTCCCGCAACTTCGAAATAGCGGGGTCCGCCATGGCGGCCATCAGCTGAGGGGTTGAGAGACGCTCTCTCTCCTCTATGGTCACCGTGGGCAGCAGCCCTTAGCCCAGGGCTTCTGGCTGCTGCTGCTGCAGCTGGGGATCCATGCTGCAGGCACAGGGTCTGCAACCAGCTGTCGGCTCTGTGGATCTTGTGTTATTTAGTGCAACTGTGTCTGGGAGGGGCCCTTTAAGGGAGCGGCTAGCTGTTGAGTCCGCCCTGTGACCCTGTCTGCAGCTGTGCCTGGCACCCTTATTTCGATGTGTGCTACTTTGGCGTGTAGACGTTCCCTCACAGCGCCTATTTCGATGTGGTGCCGCGCAACGTCGAAGTTGAACATCGACGTTGCCAGCCCTGGAGGACGTGTAGACGTTATTCATCGAAATAGCCTATTTCGATGTTGCTACATCGAAATAAGCTACTTCGATGTAGGCTTCACGTGTAGACGTAGCCCTGGTGTAGAGACCTGAAGGCTGACACTAAAAGGATGGGATATACCTGGTCAGAACTGGAAAAGGTTGCCCAGGACATGGGACGCTGGCAAATGGTCATCAATGGCCTATGCTCCAAGATGTAGGAGTGGAAGAAGCTTACTTACTGCTCCTGGAATAGCTTTTTCCAGAATAACGCTGCTGTGTAGGTATACCCTTAGAGGGTACTATTCATTGCAGACCCTGTTGACAGGGATCAGGGTCTCTATGGGATGCAAATAAAAATCTTTTGGAAAATCGAATGTAAACAGAGCCCAGTCCAGAGGGACACCTCCTCTGACCTTCTGACAAATAACAAATAACAAACTTGTGGCAGTGTAATACCAGGAACTTCCACCCTGGTGACTCATGTGGTTTGTGATGAATCCAGAAGCCCCCTGTGGAATTAGAAGCTTGTATTCTGTGGTTGTTTGCCTCACACTTGCTTGTGCAGGGTACAAAGAATAAAAATATTACAAAGTAAAACTCAGTGAGCTAAGTTCCTCCCTCATTTGACTCAATTGGATTTGATAGACAGGGCCTTCTTTCTCAGGGAGAAATTAAAAAAGACCTGATCTGTTCCAAAGTGGGGGCTAGGTCCACAGCTGGAGTAAATCAGTGTAACTTCCATGGAATCACCCTCATTGACACCAGCTCAACACCTATCACAGCATTTCCAAACAAGATTCTTTAGTAAATGGCACGTTTGCTGTTCACTTTTAAATAAGGGACATCCACATTTGTTAGCCCCACCTTTACTATTGGGGAAGGAAAGTAACACCATTTAATAGAGGTCAGCCTCTCTCAGAAACCACCCTTAATTTAAGACCACAGGGAGGAAACAATTCAGTTTAAAAGCAGCTGCAGCTTCTAAGCAAAGATGTATGGCGACATGGAATTTGAAATCATACCGCCCTCAGAGTAGGGCTACCAAGATTGCCAGATACACCATGCCCAGAATACAGAGTGAGTTTCCTCCAAACCTTGCAGGTGAGGTGGAAACACAGGCCATCAAACTCATTTCACAGATTGGAGACTAGTCCAGGTCTCAGAATGCTAGCAGATGAAAGACTGCTGCATCTGATCCCTTTGTGCCACCTAGCAAGTATTACTCATATGCAAAGAATTTGGCAATGTATCCACAGCAGGAATATAATACCAAAACATTGTGGAATAGGTCACTCAATATATTGCGAAGGATTTGCTGAGTATGTCTAAGGAAAACATTTTTAAGATTTCCTGGAAGGCATTAAAAGCTTTCAATTTCAATGTAATCGTTTTAGGATTCCCGCGGGATTTTAATGATGTGTTACAGGACAAGTTGCAGTATCCCCTGTGCAAATATTAGTAAAAGACTGAGCCGGGAATCGTAAACCGTGTTTTGAGTTAAATGATATTGAGTTTGCTTCAGGTATCTCTGAGATATTTTGGAGATCTTTGCTGGATTTGAAGGGGTGGGGGCTATTTTAACATGAGTAGCTGCAGTATATTTTTCTTGTAAAATAGATCTGATCTCCCAGACCATAAGGCCTTACATAAACAATGAAAAAGGCAAGAACTTAATAGACACACAAATGGAATGGAAGGACAGTCTTCTTGTTATGGCAATGGTGTGAGAATGGGGTTCAGTTCCTGGCTTTGCAACAGACTCCGTGTGATAATTTGGAGAGGTCTGCTAGGCCCATTTTGTCAAAGGATCAGGTTCTACTGGTAGATTTTGGAGCCTCTCATGGGAGATCCTGACTAGTTTGGCTGGGAGGCTATCAAGTGCCAACAGTTCAGCTGCCTCTCATCCCACTGCTGTGCTGCTCATGCCCTCTGTCTTGGAACTACTCCCTGCGAGCCACCTACTTCTTATGCAGGATGCGGGAGGCAGAAAAGAGGGGCACTGATATCACGGTGTACCCCTGCCCACACCCCAGTACCCCATCCCCACAGAAGGGGGGACATGACAGGACTAGGGATGGAGGGAGCTTATTGAAAGCTGCCCCCGTATCTGAACATGTGCAGAATACTTAAAGAGGCAATGCGCATCTCTGCCACACTGTGTGTGTCTCTGTCACTCATGCAAACACACTGTCTTTCACACTCACATCCCAACCCAACACAGACTTCCTCTTCTTCTTTCAAAGCGTGTTGTTTTAGGGCTTTGATGGGTCTGTGCATTTCATAATTTTAGTTTCTTTCTTATGCATTAATTTAATTCCTTGAGTGGTGAGTTCTAAAATGCCTAACCGGTCGTGGCTGGTATTTTGGTAATTTTTATGTGGCTATATCCATCTATATATTATATCCGGGTTTTTGGTTTCTACTGGTAGTGCGCATCTGTACATTAAGTCAATATTGATGCACATAACAAAATTTGTTCCCTCTAATTTTTTCCACCCATATGCAGAACACTGGCAGGCAGTGTCCCCGAATCTGGATGGATCTTTTGGAGGCTCCTGCAGCCAAAAAGGGAGCTTGGCTGTTAACAGACCAGCAACACAGTGGGGCTAAGGCTGACTCCCCGCTGCCCCGTCCCTCCTAGAAGTGGCTGGCACATTCCTGCAGTTCCCAGGGAGCCAGGGCAGGGGATCTCCACATGCTGCCCTTGCCACAGTTCCCGTTGTCCAGGAATGGGGAACCGCAGCCAATGAGAGGTGAGTGACAGTGTCTGCGGATGAAGGGCAGTGCATGGAGCCATCTTCTCCTTCCCCACCAGGGCATGCTGGCCACTTTCAGGAGTGGCACAAAGGGCCAGGGCAGGGGAGAGCTGGCATTAGTCCCACTCTACTACCACCCAGGAGCTGCCTGAGGTAAGAGATACCCAACCAGAGCTGTATTCTGAAGCCCTGCCCCAGCCCCTGAGCTCCTCCTCCACCCGAACTCCCTCTCAGGGCCTGCACCCTGAACCCCTCCTCCACCACAACCACCCTACTCTCTTTGGAGGTTGGGCCTTAAGGAGATGTTCTGGTTTGGACCAGAGCCTGGACTTGAAACCCACTGAGGCTGGAGGGTGTTGGAGCCCAAGCTCCAGCCAAAGCCCAAGTGTCTCCAGTGCTCTTTTTAGCCCTTCACCCCTAGTGCACTCACAGTTGGTGCTGTGGGGCTTTTCAGTGTATACATAACCCATGCTACTTGCTGAACAGAGATGGGCTTAAGCGCTTGCTTTATGTGCTGTGCTGAATCCGGGCCACCAAGGCCTGATTTTCAGAATGACAACTAGCAACTCCAGCTGAAGTCAATGGGAGCTCAGTAGCTGTAAGAAATGAGGCCCAAATTGTTGGGGGAAATGTGTGGGGTTATTGATGACAAACTCTGCTAGAGGCATCTAACTTCAAGATTTGATAAAAGATATCCCACTGCACATCTGAATAGTCCCGATTTACCCCTTTGCAGATGAGTTAATGCAAACCTGTGCAGCCTTACATCCTATTTTGAGTGATCGAGTGGGACTTAAATGATGCAGAGATCTTGGACTAGATCTCCGCACAGGGTGAATTTCACCCTCTCAGCAACATCTGACCCTAAAGATTTACAAGGCCAAGCTGATTCCAACTCTGTAGGTGTTCCTGAACCTCTGGAGAATGCAAATACTCAGCAGTGTTCTGCGACGGGGAATGAAAACAGGAAATTACTCAGTATCCAATAAAACAAATGTTAAAAAAAAAAAAAGAAAATTAACTAATCCATTCACTTCACCAGAAACAACAGGGCTTAGAAATGAAAAAAATAAATGAATAAATCAGCCAGGGAAGAGATTATTTCACAGAGATCCAAGAGATATTCATTAACAAAAAATGAAAGCAACAAACAAATAATACCAGAAAAATGCTTACAGAGCCTTGTCTATCCTGAGGATTAGCTTTAGTTTCAGCAGTTTATACGACTAGCAAACAGTACACCTGCACCATGGTGAAGTGTGGTTTTCCTTATCAACACTAGGGGCTTGCTACAGTGAGATAAATTGCTTGTTACGGGTATGTAGATGAAATATAGAAAGTGATGTAAGAAAGTGAGTTTATAATTATTTAAAAGAAAGTGTGCCACCTCTGGGCACATGAGGCTGCATAGCATTGTTAAAATTAGTACCAGTTGAACCTCTCTAGTCTGGCACTGTTGGGACCTGAATGGTGCAAAAACAGAGACTTTGCCGGACCACAGAAGGTCAATATTGTCTAACACATTACCAATGCTTCCACTGCTTACTGGGCTCTTAGAAGACATTTAGGGGAAAATTAGAGCTAAACAACATCATGGAACCAAGACAGCCAAACTTTATGGCACTATAAGAAACTTGACCACATCCATAAGTAGACATCTAGCTAACGAAAATCATGCTGAAACATAGATGTTGCCGGAGAGTACACCAGACTTGGAGAGGTTCTACTTGTAGTTGGCATAAAGTTGTTAAGCTCTGCAAAATGTTTCCAATGCAGTTCTTAGTAGTTGTTCGTGACTATTGGTGTCTGAAAACTGGACTAATTCAAAAGGTACACAAACCCCACATCTAACAGTCTGATTCTCCACCACTTTGCACTTTGTGTAGTTAAGCACACTTATGAAATGATTTTAGTATGCGTATGCAGGTGCTGCACTCATTTTGCATAATGAATTTTCCTCTTTCTGGGAAGTTTAACATATCAGAATTATTCTTCATGCTGAACAGAAAACAAAAAGTTGCAATTGCAAAAATTTGCAGTAAAATTTATAGGAAGTTTCACACTGGAAATATTGAAATAGCATCTTGTGAAATTTTCAATCAAAACAAATTAAAATTTCAGTATACTACTATTTAATTTCACTTCAAAGTGTGATTTCAAAAATAAAAGTTTTTTTCAAAATGTTGGTTTAGAAATTAGAAAATGTTTTTTTTTCCATTCTGGATTTTCACAGTTGGAAAACTGAGAAGTTTTGGCAAAAATTGACATTTTCCCAGAAAAAAACTTTGAATAAAAAAAATTTTCAAATGAGACAATTTTTGGGATGAAAAATTCCAGCCAGTTCTAGTAGTAGGAATTCAGACTACTTGACAGCAGGTTTCAAACAAGAATAAGGAAGTACTTCTTCACACAACACACACTTACCCTGTGGAACTCATTGACAGGGGATGTTTTAAAAGGCAAAAGTATAACTGGGGTTGAAAAAAGAATTAGATAAGTTCCTGGAGAATCACTCCATCAGTGGCTATTAGCCAAAATGGTCAGGGTGGAAACCTTATACTCTGGCTGTGCATAAACTGATTGCCAAAAACTGGGACGGGACAACTCAACAACAGGATACTGGGCTAGATGGACCATTGGTCTGACCCAGTATGGCCAGTCTTAGGTTCTTATTGTAAAAATTCCACCTGAGAGGGGACTGAACCTGCTGGGAGGATGACACTGCATCTGTTCGGCAAACACAGCTATATGCCTTGACTTTCTGCAGACCCTTATTGTTTCAAAACAAACAAATTTGTCAAGAAACATCTTCATTTAAAAAATAAAGATGTTATTCAGCTGGGGGGAGCCCTCTTGAGACTCGAATTTAAATGGCAGCCCAGCTCTCTCAGAGTAAGCCATCTAGATCTCCTGTGACTTTCCACCAGCCTTCTTAAATGCAGTGGAGTACAGCACTGGTCTTAAAATTTCCTCCTGAGCATCTGAAAAGCAGGTGGGTTAAAACAGAACTAGATCAGAATAAGGGAACGGCAAAGTGGGGCACTTATTTCAAAGCTGCCCCCATCTTCACTGTCAATCTGAAATTTGACATTTGTTCACTTGGCCGCCACTGTGCTAATGAGATGTTGAATATGTATGCTGGCGCCTCAATAGCCTGTTTCGAATTGCCTCATTACCATGCCCTCTCCGACATGGAAGTGTAGCAGCAGCCTCGCACACAAAGGCATTGGGCTATGTGTCTGCAGTAACCAGGAGCACCTTAAATTCAAGTGCTGATAGCAGTGACATTTTACCAGGTATAGTCTCAAAATATTTGCCAATCAATGTTCATATTACTCAGCCAGCTCTAGTCAAAACTATTGTGTATGTTAATCACATGCTGATAAATAAGAAAATATCCTGCATTGCTAGGACCCTATGCAGTACTATTAATCTGGTGCCTATGTGCCCAATGGCTGCCTGGGTTGGGGGAAGACAGAGAGAAAGGGACAAATAGATGAATTGCTATGGACGATTCAGCCAGTTTGCAATGTTAATAAGAAGGCATCATCTTATCTAGTCTCCTTTCTAACTACATCCTTTCTTCAGTAACCATTTCTTGGCATGGGCTCCATTCTCCTGAGCTCTCAACCACTCAGTCTCTGCTCTCTGTCACTCACCCAGCTGTAAGCTTTCCATGACTTTTGAAAGCCCCTGAGGCTCTTTCTTCCATTTTGAGTGCAGGTTGCTGCATCTTATCACAGCACAAAGGAGTCTTTGTGACACTTAGAGATGAAGTCTGGATTTCATATTACAGTCCTCAGGCACTTCTGCCAGGTCCGGTTCAGTTCTCAGATAGAGTGGATCAGCTAGCAAGAGACCAGACACCCAATGGGCTGACTCAATATTCTTGGCTTAATCTAATTCTTGACTCCCCCCTCCCCTGCCCCTCTACTCTCTGATTTGCTCACCTTGATAATTTTTTTTCTGGATTTGTCAACCTTGATTACTATTTTTGGTTCCCTGTGCCTTAAATATTGAGTCTGTTCTGGTATGGCTATGGTCTGAAGAAGTGGGTCTGTCCCACAAAAGCTCATCACCTAATAAATTATTTTGTGAGTCTTTAAAGTGCTACTTGACTGCTTTTTTGTTTTGATGATGTTGAAACTGTGTGTGGAAGATGATATAGAGCAAAGTTTCTAACAATAAGAGCATGATATTATTCAATTTGGCATATGAACATCTTGAGGTTCCCTTGCTTATAAATTTCTTTTGCCAACTTTCTCTCTTTATTTTACTTATTTTTAATCCTTGCTCGCTTGCTTTTTTCCCAGTCTTTCCAAACTTTTATGACTTTGATTGCCTTGTATGTCCCACTCCCACAAATGTATGTTCAATAATTCTGCTACGTGTGACTTGCCTCATTGATGACAATGGGGATACTCCGATAAGTAAAATTAAGTATGTGCCTTCATGTTTATAAGACAGGAGCCTTAGTTTTGTAACCCTTGCCCAATAAATTTAATTTACTGTAGGTTTTTGTAGTAAACTTTTTTTTTTTCAGTTTAAGTGCAGCTACATATTTTCCTCCCTCTCTGCACAGAGAGGCTAAGATGTATGACCTGGCACTGCTAACTCTCATAACCTTTATTTTTCGCTTATGACTGTCTCTAAGTTGGTCCTTGATTGTGTATCATCGTTTCCCTTTTACTGGGCACAGAATAATCAATTACAAAAGAAAAAGAAAAAGTCAAAGCACCAGAAAGTAATGGAGAAGGAACTAAGGGAAAAGCAGACATGTGGATTTCATCACTAATGAAATATAAAACATATCACAATAATGTGAGTGTAAATGAGTGTGAGAGCTTGTTTTTGTGTGACGGCCAATGTTGTTTTGTGGTTTTTGCTGAGTTCCTTTGGTATGATCACGTCCCAGCACCATCTAAACCATTCCTGACTCTCTCATTTGCAACACAACTTTTTCTAGGTAAACTTTCAGGCTTTGGTGAAATTAGCCATAGACTGGAAGTGGCTCAGAAGTTTCAGGGAAGTCTGTCAGTTACTCTTCCAAGAAGTCACGAAGTGTTTACAACAAACTACAATGACCATCTCCATCTATGTGGATGGCTAGAATCTCTTTACATCCTGGAACTCCCTCTGCTGCTTTTAGAAACAAGAATTAATCAAGAGCCAAAAGGTTCTTTGACAGCCAAGGCAAATGATCAGAATTGTTTGATGGAGGAAATTACCCTAAGCTTTGGACTTTTAAGGGGTCAAAGGTTGGTTCTGGCTTTGAGATCAGAGATCCACAGACCTCAATGCAATCTGAGGTGTTGACAAACATAAGAGGTGCTGGAGCATGAACCACACAGATGGAGCAAATGAGACCTTTTTCTGTCTAAGGGAATATGTCAAAGCCCCAAAAGCTAAAGCTTTTCTAGAGCCATTGTTTTTTTTTCTTCATGCCCCTTGGCCTTATTCTGCATTGCAAGAGTAACTTTATTTAAATACATAATGATTATACATGTGCAATCATACGTGCACAATACATGGTCAGTTAAAGCTACTCTATCTTATATATGCTTATACGCCAGCCCTGCCAACACTCAAGGATATGAGTAACTGTAATGGTGGTTGGAAAATTTTTGTCAAAAAAAGATTTAGGGTTTTTTTTCCTTATTATGTTTACAAAAGCAGGAAAGGTTGTATTTTTTTTCCAAATTGGGAAATGAGAATTAAGAACTATTTCTAACAATGGCCTACAGGGCTGACTGTGAATTTTTCATTGATGGGAAAAAAATATTTTGGTGAAAAAGATTTAAGTGTTCTGAACTTTCCCACCCTTCCTCATTTGTAGTGTATGAGTAGAAATCAACAGCCAGCACATCAGGGTGGAGACAGTTATGGCAATTTCCTGCTGTATCCTTAGCAGACCTTACTGAATGAAATTTGAGTATCTTTGAGGCCCATCATATTCAATGAATGTGGTTTATCTATTATTGTGGGATGGGATCTTGTGTAACCTCTCAAGACAGGAGATGTGACTGGGTTTTTACAGGACTATACGGATAATGTGTGGGACAAAAATGGCTTTTGGGACAATTCATGTGACATGAATTTCCTGGGGAATTCCAGGGGGGGAGGTTCTTTCAAATTCCCCACTTCCAGTGATGCAGCCCATCCCCTCAAAACAAACTAACAAACAGCCTTTGGGAGTTATGCTGTGAGGAATGGACAATGGCCTTACCTGTAACATAAGGCCCCGGTCAACATTGTGTAAAGTTAAAACTGAACTATTCATGGTGGTTCTGGTTCCAAATATGAGCCAGTTGTGAAGATGTAACCAGGGGGCAGACTACGAGACTGACACCTACTAGACCCCAAGGCTAGAATCTTTGAAAGGCCCTTCTGTTCTCTGGGAAGCTTTTTAGTGTGTATATGTAGGTTCTTTTATTGTTTTTAATAGTTTCTCTGTAATGCTTGCTGCGGTTACCGCAGTATGAGTAGAGAGCTGCACAGCCTGGAAAAAATCCTGGAGAGGACAAGAGAGTTGTGGGTTTCTGTGCAAAGAAGGTGAGTAGTTGCCCTCAAGGGACCGCAGAGAGGAATACATCTGCAGTTTTCCTGAGAGGTGACAGTGGTCATGTGAGAATTTCTTGTGACACTGAGAAGAGCAAAGATTTGTTACCATGCTTGGGTAACATAGGTGAAACAAGCTTGCGTTCTTAATCCATTTCCTTGTAAACAAGCCTATGGCACAGAAACTGTGTCCACCAGTTCGCTCTATTATTATTTATATTAGGGTAGTACCGACAGGCTCAGGATCTCATTGGGAGGGGAGGCAGCATGGACTTACAGATAGCCCATCGGATGGCAATTCAAGAAACCTACTTTCTATTTCCAGCTCTACTGGTGGGTGACCCTGATCAGTGGATGATGCCTTTCTAGGTCTCAGTTTCCTCTTCTGTAAAATGGAGATAATGATACTGACCTCCTTTTTAAAGTGCTTGGAGACCTCCTGATAAAAACTAGATATTTATTATTTCTGTTGTCCTAGGCTCTGTATGTACACACATGAAAGGAAAAAAACAAACCACCTCCAAAGAGCTTCAGACAAAGATGGGAGAGGAAATCAAAAGCGGAAGGGGCCCAAAGCCACAAAGCAAGTCAATGGTAGGACCAGAACATAGTCCTTTGAACAGCTAAGCTGGTATCCTAGGCTGCTTCTTTCAGCTCATTTCAACAGCAAGATCAAGGACCCTTGCCATACCGAAGAAGAAACTCCCCTCTGCACTCTCACAGTTGCTTGCTCAGGTAAGGAAAGAGACCCCTTCTGGAAGCAACAGAGGGCATTGACTGTAATTTCCTACATTGCCTCTTCTGTGGATAAAGAGCCTTCAGGGCTGGCAATCTGGCTCCTTTCCGCAGCAATAAAATCACACATTCTGTTTTGTTTCTTTATGAAAACCCCAAATAAACTCTACCTGACACGATCCTCAACTCAATTGGTAATTGCATTGCATTGTAAAACAGCTTTTCCTAATCAGAGATTATGCCCCACACGCCATTTGGGGCTGAAATTAATTGCACACTGAGGCCAGAGCATGATCTAGTCTGGGCTCTGGAAAGACTCAAGAGGCTGAGGTTCCATGGCCACCAGCCTTGGAAGAATGGGAGGGGCATAAAAATGAGGAAGGGGCAGAACAGGAAACATATGACAGAAAGCACAGACCACTGGGCTCCCCTGAGCATTTTTGCCATAGTTCCTTTGATGTGAAAAGAAAAAATTGAGGTGTCTCAAGTTTCATCATTCAGTTGTAAATTATACGGGTGTCACACTGAATGTGGTGAATTGATTGTGGCTTCAGGCCAGAGAATGCACTCAGACACTTTCCCAGCAATAGCTGTTTTTCCTTTCCAGCGATTAATTACCCAGGGTGAATGCACACACCAGTAATAGGTAGGACGGGACGCTGCAGGAGTGAGCGGATTCAGTTTCGGGGCTTAAACTGACTTTGTTCGAGAAAAGGTTCATCTGCACTGCAGCTGGGGGTCTAATTTTCAGCTTAGGAAATGTACACACACTAATGTTCATCTAGCACCATATTGGGACAGAAGGGCTAGCAGCTCAAATATATACCAAGCGTCCCAAACAGGATGGTACTACAGTACTTAGCCTGTCCTGTTGCCAGGGCCACTGTAGTTACATTCCTATTTTAGGCTTCATCCAAGCTAGCACCTGTACTTTCTACATGATCTGGAAGTTACAAGGTCCAGCTGCAGCACAGATGTACTGAGAGAAGGAGATTTAGGCTCCAGGTTAGCAAAGCACATAAATGTATGCATTGAAGTGAAGCAGGTTCTGTTAAGTGAAAGGTGCGTGGAGTAAGTGGTCTGCTCATCAAGGCCTGAAGATCCTCTATTCCCCGGGGCTAGTCAAGTCTTTTTCCACCCCTGCCTGTGAGGCAGGTAGAATTCTCTTGCCTAAAGAAAGAAGCATGAATTCTACTTGCCTTGGGATGAGTCAACGAAAAATCATCTTTTCATGACCAGGCCTGGGGAGGCAGCTATCCCGTCTGCATACAGGCCTATTGTTTGGCCTGTTTCAATAAGTGGTCACTGTGGTATTTTTTAAAGCATGGTGTGAGCTGTAGAGCTCAGGGCCCCACACTGAGTTGTTCACTAGCAGCTCTAAAGAGTAAGGGTGGGAAGCTGAAAGAAACCCGAGGAAATCAAGTGCTCTGCTCCTACAGACAGTCAGTGGAATGTGGGCACCTAACTTCTTGAGTCTGATTTGAAAATGGTGTTAATAGTAATAGATACACCTGGAATTCACAACAGTTCACTCTCATGTGTTTGGTCTCCATGGCCTGGGTCCGTGGAAAAATCACATAGCTGGCTGCAGGAAGGTCATGTGATTGCACCTACATTAGACAAGGATACTGGGTCAAACTGCTTCCCATTTCTCCCAAACCATCCTGACAAAAATCATTCTGGTGCCATGGATGTAAAAGGACGCACATCTGAGCTCATGTCACCATTCATCATTTATTCCTTTCCACATGGTACTTATGTTCCTATATGCCTTTGAGGCTACGTCTAGATTACAGAGATTTGTCGACAGAAGATTTTGTCGGAAGATGCATTCCGACAAAACCTCTGTCGACAGATTACAGCCAAACTGCCAAGTGGATTGCAAGAGAGATCTGCTCTGTCAACAGAGAGCAGCTGGCTGCCCGGCTGCTCTGTCAGCAAAACAGCCAACTGGAAGCTCAGCAGCCAGGCTGGCTGGTGTCCTGGAAGCCCTGTCTGTTGATAGAGGGCTCCCCGGTGCATCCAGACTGGCTTTTTGTCAACAGATCTCTGTTGACTGAGGTGTTATTCCCCATGGGGAGCGGGATACAGCTGTTGACAAAAGTGCTGCATTCTGTTGATGTACTGTCAACAGAATGCCTTGGGAATCTGGATGCTCCCTGGGTTTTGTCAACAAAACCCTCTAATGTAGACACAGCCTGAGAGTCTGGGCTTTAGGCACATCTGTAAGTCAATCTCTGTTCAGGAGAGTGCAGCCCAACAGTCAGGGTGGTTACTGATCTCCCCGTGTGTCCAATCCACAGATGGTGTGTCTGTTACATCTGCAGGGCCTGGCTCTTTAGCTCAAGCTGTAGCAGCTCGTGCTTTTGGCTCTGTGAGTTCCCCTCTTACCACAGGGGGTCAGCCGGAATGGAGCCATCATCACAGCACTTCAGTATATACTTAACATTAAGCACATACTGTTTTCCTGAACAGTGACGCTTTTCTGATGCAGGGTCTAAAACACCGTTCCTAACAACAAATAGGGCTCTTTTTATTGCTAATGCTATTTCCTTGTTTGAAGTCCAAGGAGGACTCACTTTTTTCATGTGGTGGCCAAAATGGAGTCGGGGGAGAGGAATTTGTTTCGGGACCAGAAACAGTTTCCTTTGACCCCATACCAAAAGTTTTCATTTATTTTCATTTCCTTTCATCTTTTTTTTTTAAAAAGCCATTATTTTTATTAGTGTTGTTTAAATAGATGTAGATGAATTTTGACACAAAATGTAGTTTTGAAGTGAAAGCTCAAAAGGTTTCACTTTCAAAAATTTCCACATGAAACATTTTGGCTTTTCTTGATTTTTTTTTTCCTTCAAACACAACTTTTCTCTTGAGTTTGACCCAAATTCGTAAATATGGTGGTCAATTCCAAACTGTGTTTGTGGGCAAATAAACTTTATCAAAAGGAAAAAAAAACACCTTACCCTCTATAGTGGTCAGGCTAAATTAATTAACCATTCTTTGGTGATTTGAAGTGCTCCACATTTATAATTGTTTCTGATCAATTGAATATCATGTAGGGTGATGATGGTCACAACAGTGATCACTTGGAGGTACATCTATATTTGCCAGTCATTTTCACATCAAGGCAGCTCTGATATTTGTAACTGTTTATTCCCCAGATTTCTCCACTGCCACATGAAGTTCTATTCCTGCTCTTTTACTGAGCTGCTGTGAGATCTTGGGGAAACCCTTCCACGCGCCTCTGTGTGTCTGGATCCCAGCTGTAAAATGGCGATAATGATATTCACCTTCCTTTATAAACTGAGGTCTTTTGGCAAGAAGAACCTGCTATGAAGTAAGCATTCATATTACTAGATACATTGCGGAATTGGCACCTGTGGTGATAATGCACAAAGTAGACTAGCCCTTCTCTTGCTTTTCCCAAGCTGTGCTGGTTTTGCAATGCTGTAGGAGCAAAAACATGTTTTTGTTCTTCACACTGAGTGGATATGACTCACCAGAAACAAGCAGGGTGAATGTTTGTGGTAACGAAGTGTCAGATTTAATAGTTACTTTTCTGCATATGGCCAATTTTAAGGGTACTTTGAAGGCCCACAGAGGGATTGTAACGTGAGTAGTTCACACTGATGCACTGGAAAGACCTAGGGTAAAGTTTGCAACCGATCCTAAATGATTTAGAATCCTTAAATCTCATCTCCAACATTGTGCAGACATTTAGAAGCCTAAATCTCATGAAGAGTCAATGGGATATAGAATGTTTAAAATGTAACTGTTTTTGAAAAATTTACCTCTAATGTAATCACTTAGGACTCAGTTTTGCAAAGCATTTAATCATGTGCTTAATGTTAAGACACTGCTTTAATCCCACTGAAGTCAACAGGTGACCTTTAATTTAAACATACGCTTCACAATAACATCAAGACATTGGATAAAATTTTTTAAAGCTCAGAAAGCCCAGTTCCCATAAGCATGTTTGGAAATCTTGCCCACCAGATATGGAGCACTGACCCTTTAAAAGTGTGGGTCGCTTGACTGAGGACTGACAAAGCAGGTTTCATTACGAGCTGACCTGGTGATTTAACGCTCATGGGATGGTGTGTGTCGCTGTAACCCCTGGTGTGCTTCCTCCTTCTGTTACACCCTAGGGATTGTCTATGTCATTGTTCCAAACACCCCACTCCTGTAGCCTCCTGTGGCTAGTCCTCAGAGCTCTCAATGGCCAAACCCCACTTTTCTAATACCCCCCCTTAGGTTCTCTCCACTGGCTTCTGGAAGAAATTTCTGGACTGCTGATGCAGTCCCTTGCTTACCCCACTGTCCAACCCAGCTCCTAGAGCCCACCTGAGGGGTCTTCCTTGTGACATACAAACACTGTTCCCACCTTTCCTCCAGGGCTCAGTGGTGTGACTGGCCAGCGATGCCACTCCTGCTTAAGTAAGCTCGTCCTTGGGCACACCACAATGTACAGCTCCTTCTCCCACAACACTTGTGGACTGACGTTGTGACCCTGCTCCGTTAGCCCCTTATGGTCATTGCTGTAATCTCCTCCCACCCCCTGAGAGCATGATGCCCACATCTTGGTTCATTCCATAACAGTCCTCTCTTCAGCTGCCCCCATCCCCCAGCTACACACCCCCCCCCCCTACACCTTAACCAGATCTGTCTGGCTCTGCCCATCAGTGGCTATTAGCCAAAACAGACAGGGAGACCCTAAACCTCTGTCTGTCAGTAGCAGAAGAGTGGGGTTAATGTTCTGTATACTCCCTCTGAAGTTCTGGCCTGGGCCCCCATGGGAGACAGGCTCCTGGGCTAGATGGTGTGACCCAGTTCATAGGGATCACCACTGCTGTCTCCAGTGCACAATCTCCACTCCCCCTGCGAGCTGCTATGGATGTAAACAGAGGACATGTTGGAAGGAAGCAACTGCTTTAGTGGAACAGCCTGTGAGCAGTTTAATTGGAGGCCTGATACCAGATAATGGAGGAGGAGGAGAATTTAACTAGGAGAGAACACAATTACATGGCTCTGTTTTCCAGGGTGGAGAGTGAGAATAGATACCCAGGCTTTGTCACAGCACCTATGTCTACACTAGAGAGTTTTGCCTACCAAACCGGTGTTTTCTCAACAAAACTCACCGAGCATCCACACACAAAATGCATTTGGTTGACTGTATGCCAACATAACTGGGCACTTTCTTCAACAGCCTTCTGCCTGTCTGCCACGAGGCAGAATGCCTTCGTCGACAGAACATCAACAAAAACGCTATGCGGACACTTCGGGGGCCCTGTGTCAACACACAGGGCTTCTGGGTCAGTGGGCAGCCCCGTCTGCTGTGCTTCCAGGTGGCCATTCTATCGAGAGAGCTTTGGGCAGTCTGGCCGCTCCCAGTCAACAGAGCAGATCGCTTTTTCAATCTGCTTTTGTGTGCAGCCACACTATCAACAGAAGTTTTGTCGGTCTCCCTACAGCAACTTCTGTCACTAGATTGCTGTAGTATAGACATAGCCAGAATGACTGGCGTCTTCAAAGGAGAAAAGGAGTCAGCCCCGCCTGTTTCATAATTAGCTGCCTCTCAGCCTAAGGAGCCTAACGGGGGTCTGGTGACAGCTTGTTGAACCCCTGGCCCTCAAAAAAGGGCGGTGAGCTTGATTTGGAGGAGGAAGCAAATTGGGCTGCTGTGGAAAATGCTAAAGCAGCACCTGGAAGATGCAGGGAGAGGGGTGTTTCAGGGAAGCATGGGAGTCAGGGTTCTGTCCTAGAGCAGAGAGAATTAAAGTGGCTGTGATTCCACGGGGTGAGATGTAGTGGAATCCAAGCAGAGTGGCAGAGCTGTTTGTCTGGAGTCTTGTTGCCTCAGAAGGGGTTAAGATTCAGTTAATGTGCTGGCTGGAAGCCTCAGCCACATCAGCTACTCCACTTGCATGGGGAAGGCTGAGGGGGCCTGCCTTGGAGGAGGAAATTGAGGCTGGGAGTGACTGCCGTGCAATGCTTGGCCAGCCCAGACTGCTGGAGGGGCTGCTTTGCCTGTGACCCTCCCCACACCTCCCTGAGAAGCTTCGCTGAAGGCCATCTGCTTCTGAGGAGAAAGGGTGCCTTCAGGGTCGAGTCACGTCACACCGGCACATCCAGCAATGGCCACAGTGGGTTAGCATGAGGGCAGGGTGGGTGACTCAGGGAAGTTAGGTTAGTGCTGGTAAAAGCTGTGACTGGCTCCCCGAGTGCAATGGAGGCCTGGTCCCACAAAGACTGGGGATCGGCACCACTCCAAAAGGGCACGAAGTTGAGCAGGGTCAGAAGAAACCCACCTGAATGCTGCCGAGGCAAGTGCATAAATAAAAGCAAAGGAAGAGACCCCAAAAACTCCTGCCAGCTTTCTTGTGGGGTGTAAAAGTATTGGATGGCAACTTTTAGTCTCTAGGCCTCCACCTTCCCACAGGATGGTTACTGTGGGGCATGTCCCTGGGTGAATTTCCCTCAGATGTGATTACAACCCTCTCCAAGTACTGAGGGGCGTAGATGGTGAACAGGAGGGGAATCACTGCAGAGGGTGTCCATAGAAACCAGGAGATGAAAATGAAGAATGGGGAAAATTGGAGTAAACATGAGAGAGAGGAAACAAAACCTAAAGATGAGCTCTAGAAGACCGTGGAATAGATTCCCAAGGGTCATGAAGGAAGCCCTATTGTCCAGTTGCAGTCAATCGCTAATGCCTCTGAAAATCAGGTCATCTGCAAGTTGAGTTTGGGCATCCAAAAATAGAGGGGCAGAGAATTGCTCGCCACTTCTGAAAATCTGGGCCCCTCCAAAATAAAATTTGTGCCTCGCTTTCCCCACCTGGAAGTGCTGTGGCCTCTGATAATTATTTCGCCCTTTTGAATCTTCATCTGAAAGGCTCTGTATGAATGTAAGGCACTGTTACATAAACGTCTAATGTTACCCTAAGCAGCCCGTCAACTTCCCACAGAGGTTTTTTCCATGTCAGAGCATGGACATTTCCTTTGTGTGCACACCATAGAGTTTACAGATCTCTGGCCCACTCTGACATGCCACACTAAAGCTTTGATTTAATAAATAAGGACTCTTCAAATCAATAACGATAGCTAAACAAGTTCACTAAATCTTCCCACCAGGTAAATTAATTAAAGATCAAAAGAAAAGAGAAGCCTCTTTGGACGACTGCAATTCCTGCACACAGGTGTCTAACTCTAAGCCTCCGGGGTTCAACACAGGTATGCCTGCGTTCCTGAGGGGGGCGTTGGACAGCTGCAAAAACATGTGCTTTCCGTCACGTCAGATCACCCAGCTAAAATAAATCCATGAGGTCATGCCAGAACAGTTGTGTCACCCTGTAATAATTAGGACCACTGCCCGGTCACCTCACAGCCCCCAGACCCAGCTTGCATACAGGTGTGTTGTTATAAAGCAGCTGGCATAACAAGGCTGTGCCAGTGCAAAGTATGAAATTGCTCTGGGCTTGTCCAAAACTAACACAGCCGGGCCTTGAAATATGGTCCAGGGGATGCAGTTCTCCCTCTTGGAGATGAAAACAAATCATAAAGGTTAAAAGGCAGGAATCAGGCCTGATGCCTTGTACAAACACAGGGGAATCTCTGTGGATTGTCCCAGGAGTAAGGGAAGTTAATAGGTAGCCAAGTCAGAGGTTTAAAAATAGAATTCTCAGCATAGCTATTTGGTGATGTCTCTGTCACATTGGCCAGGATTTGCTGCTACAAACTGCAGTGAGTTCCAGAGCAGGGTTTGAGCATTCACTGTTTGCTGTAGTTTTTCTTTTTTAATTGCTGGAGTGGTGAATGGGCAGCCAGCATGGGGTTGTAGATAATGGGCCAGACACTAATTTTATTTACATCAGTGCAAACACATTGAAATCAGATTTGACTTGGTAGCTGGGAGGAGAATTTAGCTCAAGGTATAACCAAAAACAGGCTTTCCACCTTTGTCTATCACTTGAGGAATAAATAGCTGTGTCTACACGTGCACGCTACTTCGAAGTAGCGGCACTAACTTCGAAATAGCGCCCGTCGCAGCTACACGCGTCGGGCACTATTTCGAAGTTAACTTCGACGTTAGGTGGCGAGACGTCGAAGTCGCTAACCTCATGAGGGGATCGGAATAACGCCCTACTTCGACGTTCAACGTTGAAGTAGGGACCATGTAGATGATCCGCGTCCCGCAACGTCGAAATTGCCGGGTCCTCCATGGCGGCCATCAGCTGGGGGGTTGAGAGATGCTCTCTCTCCAGCCCCTGCGGGGCTCTATGGTCACCGTGGGCAGCAGCCCTTAGCCCAGGGCTTCTGGCTGCTGCTGCGGCAGCTGGGGATCCATGCTGCATGCACAGGGTCTGCAACCAGTTGTTGGCTCTGTGTATCTTGTGCTGTTTGGTGCAAGTGTGTCTGGGAGGGGCCCTTTAAGGGAGCGGCTTGCTGTTGAGTCCGCCCTGTGACCCTGTCTGCAGCTGTGCCTGGCACCCTTATTTCGATGTGTGCTACTTTGGCGTGTAGACGTTCCCTCGCAGCGCCTATTTCGATGTGGTGCCGCGCAATGTCGAAGTTGAACATCGACGTTGCCAGGCCTGGAGGACGTTTAGATGTTATTCATCGAAATAGCCTATTTCGATGTTGGCTTCATGTGTAGACGTAGCCAATGAGACACACAGATAAATAACCATTCTTCTCAGAGGATTGTCTTCTCCTGTGGTGTGACTGAAGACTGTGGCACATGAAAGAATGAAGGCCCATGTGAATTTCAGTTGTCCTGACATAATTGGCAATTGCTACCAAGAACTGGCAGCAACAAAAGTGACTGCTGGTCAATATGGTCCACAGAATAAGTCTTTTTCTTAGTATCTTACCTTGATAGAAGAAGTCCACTCAAATATATGAACCACTAGTACAAGATGCCAGGAACCACATCTTGGTGCCTCTCTTGCAATGCAAAAAGCAGTACTAATGTAAGAAGCTACCCATCCAGCACTGACAGATTGTCATTGTGAGACCATCAGACAAGATAGCTGCTAGAAACTAGAGAAAAGAGAGTCCAAAAAGGGTGAAAGGCCTGATAATTAAAGGTGGAGGACTGCAGGACTATAAGGAGCAGCTGACTCCACTTTGGGCCTGTTGAAAGCCTTTAAAAGCTTTCTTAGTTAGGCAAAAGAGAGGGGCTGAGGCAAATAGTATCAACAGTTTTAGTGTTAGGGATGCAGGAAAGGGAGTCCTAGAAAGAGTGGCTAGGCTCCCTACCCTCAGAACTAGCTACAAGCCCAAATCACTGGCAAAGGGAGAAGGCTACCAGCCCAAACAGGGGCTAGGGAAAGAGGGGTGAAGTCTGTCATACAAGAAAAATCATCAGAAGATGATGTCAGCCTGGAGAGATACTGAAAGAGCACTTAGGTGGAAATATGTCCATTTTAGGACCTCTGGTACATTTTGGTTTGCAATATGCCATTCAGTTAGTTGGTGTTTGCTGTTCAGAGTTGCAGGTGGGGTGTGGCTCATGGTAAACAAGAGGAAGACAGTTGGAATTCAAGTTGTGTGAAAGTCTATTTGTTTTTCTTTTGCTGCAGTTACCTTCAGTAAATACTTTCTTTTTAAGAGACTGAAACCCCACATATCCTGCCCATAGCAGTCAATGGCTACGTCTACACGTGAAGCCAACATCGAAATAGCTTATTTCGATGTAGCAACATCAAAATAGGCTATTTCGATGAATAACGTCTACACGTCCTCCAGGGCTGGCAACGTCGATGTTCAACTTCGACATTGCGCAGCACCACATCGAAATAGGCGCTGCGAGGGAACGTCTACACGCCAAAGTAGCACACATCGAAATAAGGGTGCCAGGCACAGCTGCAGACAGGGTCACAGGGCGGACTCAACAGCAAGCCGCTCCCTTAAAGGGCCCCTCCCAGACACAGTTGCACTAAACAACACAAGATCCACAGAGCCGACAACTGGTTGCAGACCCTGTGCCTGCAGCATGGATCCCCAGCTGCCGCAGCAGCAGCCAGAAGCCCTGGGCTAAGGGCTGCTGCCCACGGTGACCATAGAGCCCCGCAGGGGCTGGAGAGAGAGCATCTCTCAACCCCCCAGCTGATGGCCGCCATGGAGGACCCGGCAATTTCGACATTGTGGGACGCGGATCGTCTACACTGTCCCTACTTCGACGTTGAACGTCAAAGTAGGGTGCTATTCCGATCCCCTCATGAGGTTAGCGACTTCGACGTCTCGCCGCTTAACGTCGAAGTTAACTTCGAAATAGCACCCGACGCGTGTAGCCACGACGGGCGCTATTTCGAAGTTAGTGCCGCTACTTCGAAGTAGCGTGCACGTGTAGACACAGCTAATCTGTGATTAAGAGCTGTTAATTAAAACTGATCTTTGCAGAATTTATCTATTACATAATGCTCCTGTCTCTACTCACTTGAGATGGAGACCCATTTAAAGAAGTTACTCCCTAATGGCTGAGACATCTTGGCCTCAGGTTCTCTGTAATCTGCCTTTTATTTATTTGTGTGTGTATATTAATTCACTTAGAACATGTGTCTCTTCATGAGACACTCTTAGAGGATGCACTAGGGAGATACAGAAATAGAGAGGGAGGATTTGATTAGCCCCAAAGGATTCTAGCAATGTGGCTTTGATTTAATGAAGACGACTTTCTCTAACACACCGTTAGAAGTATGCAGCATTGCATAGCTTGGTGCTCACTTTCCCATCCATTTTCCCTAAAGCTTGAGTGTCTAATCTATAAACAAAGAGCAGGGGTGTGGAGCTCCCTAGGATCATGCGCTGAGTCTGGTCTGACAGGTTGAATGCAACCAAGGGCATTGCTAACATGAAGGAACCTCTGTTCCACCTGTGGAAGTGCCAGGTCCAGAACTGAGATCACCCATCAGGTCCTCAGTGCTGTGTCTATATCCATTGTGTCTTGTAATGCAGCGTAGACATACGCCATGCCTTGCTGGCTGGATATCTGGGTAGCTGCATAGTCCCACACTGCATATTCTAAGTTGAATGTGCACATCTGGGGGGAGGCGGGGAGGAGAGTTCTGGTGACTCCAGCCTAGCTAGACCAGCAGCCTGCAATAGGAGCACATCCCTCTGCAACTCAGTTCAATGACATTTACTTTTTCCAGGGTGAAAGTAACTTCAAGTTCTTACAAGTAAAGTCCTATCACAATCCCTTGGGGAGGCTGTGCGGTGTGTGTGGGTGGGTGATATGACAACACTTCTAGGAAATTCAAATGTGTGGCAGGGGGCTCAGATTAGAAGCTTGGGGTGTACCAGGGGGCAAAAGAGTTATGGCAGGGGACTGGAGGTGAGAGGGTGCAGGAGTCAGGGCTGGGCTGTGGGAGGAGCTCAGGGCAGAGATTGCAGTGGGGGGAGTGCAGGAGTCAGGGCAGGAGACTGGGTGTTGGAGGGGCTCTGGGCAGAGGGCTGGGTGTGGTGCAGGAGTCAGGGCAGGAGGCTGGGTGTTGGAGGGGCTCTGGGCAGAGGGCTGGGTGGGGTGCAGGAGTCAGGGCAGGAGGCTGGGTGTTGGAGGGGCTCTGGGCAGAGGGCTGGGGGGCGTGAGTGGGGTGCAGGAGTCAGGGCAGGGATCTGGGGGTGGGGATGCAGGGTGGAATGTGGTTGGGAGGCTTGGGGCTTGGTGACCTCACCCTGTGTTTTTCCTATTTCCAGACAAATGGGGGCTGTGGGGGCAGCACTGTTAGGCACAGGAAGGGAGCTAAGGGTGGGCCAGGTGCTGTGGCACCCCTGGGATCCTGGCTGCCAGCCCTGCCCACCTTGGGCTCTCTAGCTTGTCCAATACGCACAAGGCTCTTTTGGCTGCTGGCCCCATGCAGTCAGAGTCTTGCTGCCAGCCTCAACTTTGGGCTGGGGCGAGCATGAGGACAGGAATAAGGCCCCGCCCTTGCCAGCCACTTTCTTACTGGTGCACCACACTGAGACGTACTGCCTTACTCTCACCTCTGCTTGTTACAAAATACACCGATACTTGTTTTCATCAGTCCACTAGCCAGCAGGCAAGAATATAACATATGCCTGTGATGTCACCTCGCGCCAGTGAAATTACAAGGCTCTGAGCAGCGAGAGAATGAAAAACGGTGAGCATGTTTAATAGGCCACCAGAGACCTGGCTGAGTTAGGTATCTTTTGTCAACAGACTTCTCCCCACGGCAACAAAGACTTGGCTGCCAAAAAAGTCACAACAAATGAGGCGAGAGTGATATTTATAGAGCTGCAGGAGAACAGGAATACAGGACCCAGGGAAAAGAACTGGGATTTGCGTCTTTTTTTTAAAATCAGATAGGAGGAAACTTAAACATCCTGAAAAAGGGCTTCTACTATTACATCCAGAGATTGGCTACCCTTTAAAATCAAGCATGTTTTGAGTTGTGGGGCTATACATCCACATTTTAGGAAGACAGAGGAGGGAGTGTCAAAAACCTTTAAGCTGAAGCAGTGACAAGTCCCTTCAATACAGCTGAATCATGGGTAAAATTTCCCTGAGAACCAAATGGACTTTGGAGCCTAATGGCCATGGTTTTAAAGGTATTTAGGCACCTAAAGATGCAAGTGGACACCTGATGGGATTACAAAAGTACCCAGGCACCTAGAAGTGAAACCAAGGGGAATTATGTGCTTGCAAAAACCCCACTAGGCACCTACCTGCATCTTTGGTATCTAAACTCCCTTTAAAACTCTGGTTCAAGTCCCATAGACTTTCAGTGAGATGCCTGAATAGCTTCTGAAAATAGTACTTAGCTGTTGGGTCATTCTGACATTTCTTAAAATTTAACCCCATTTCTAAAACACTAGAATTGTACATTCCACAAAAATATAAAAGAGCCTTATATTGAAACTGGAGACCAATTCTGCTCTAACTTCCATTCTCTTCACTCAGTGATTTCAATAGTCAGTAAATTCCAGTGGGAATTCCAGCACAGAATTTATCCTTGTCCACAAGATTCATCTCATAGCACACTCCAACATTACACATCAGCTTGGCACAGAAGTGTTGCAAAGCTCGCAGACCACAGAAAACTACAAGAGGGATTTTGGCCAGCAGAGCACTGGAATTAGGTTATGAGATGAGGACTGATACCTCTACTACTGCAAAAGTGCCAAGGAGTTCTTAGTGACGCTGGGTGATCTGGGACTGTGTTACTGAGTTGCTGATAGTGCCAATAAGCGAATGGTCCCAGAGTTTGAGGGCTATAAAATGCACAGAAAAATATTGTTTACTTAGGCTGATCCAAAGGCAATGGTATGAGATTGAACAACTGCCCTAACACCGAAGTCTATTAATCTGCGGAATAATATCTCAAGAGAACTTGTGGAAGTGTCATCAATTGAATCATTTAAACTGGGACTGGGCAAAGCTCTGGAGAACATGCCTTGTAGGGAACAATCCTTCAGTGCCAGAATGAGCTGATCTAATGGACTTGATTGTTCTTCTAATTAGATTGGCTGAGTTGGATTGTAGTTACACCCAATTCACAGCAGTACAACTGAGGTTAGAATCAAACCCAAGGAGTCTTCAGAAGATGTAGTCATACAATTGTGTAGCTACCTGCCTAGTGTAGATCAAGCCAAACTCAGCTGAAACTGTCAATAATCAGAGAAGAGCATCCACTGTCCTGGAACAATCACTTTTTTTTTTCAGTCTCACCATACACAGGGTGTATGGCCTGGTGGTGTTTAAATGGAGCCCCAGTTGATGTCTGTGTTGCAAATAGCAAACTCTTGCTGCATAAACAGAGTTTGGCACCCCTTCCAAAATTTGCTGCTGAGGGAAACTGTGTTCCTTCCTCTGAAAATTCAGGCCCTGGCCTTCTAGGTTGGATATATTAGGGGTGATTAGCTTTTGCATTCACTTCATGCTTGCTGCTCTGATTTGAGGATAACTGGCTTCTAGACTGGTCTCTGAGGGAGCCTGCATTCCATTCTTATCTATTGCTGGCATGAATTACACTCTCAAAAATTAGTCCTATATTTATTAATGCAGCACAGCCAAAAGCTATCTCCAGTGCTATTCAGTTGCATATGCAAAAATTCCACTTCCTTTTACTCACCTCCCCAGCGAGATTTCCTAAGAATAGCCTCCCCCTTTGCAGGATCAGATGATTGTTCAAAGAAACTGACTTCCATTGTAGTCACGAAAGAGCTCCCCAGAACAAGGCTTGGCTTTAAATTCAATCCATCTCTCCCTATGCTAGATAGGATGCCCCTAACAGGGCATCACTCATTGTTGCACAAACTGTACCATATGTTGGACTGGCTGGAAGATAGAAACCCCTTCCTTTCAAAAATTCCAGGTCTCAGGGGAGAGGTGGGAATATGTGATTTGGACAAAGTCAAGAATGCAAAATCTTTCCAGGGGAGGACTTTCCAGAAGAATTCCATTTTAGGAGAACAGAAGAAGCTTGCTTGCAGGCAGGATGTGAAATTCACAAGGGCCTTCCATGCAGGGTAGATTGGGAACCAATTTTCTGTGGAAAACTTCAAAGTTGCCCAAAAGGGCATTTTGGTCTGAAAGTCATTGGAATGGAGAATTCCCTCCCAGCTGTGCTTGGAGCTCTGTGGGTCTGCTCATGGGCTAGAATAGCATATATCCTGCAATTCCCATGTGGTCTGGAACTCTGGACCACATTCTGATCTCACTGACATTGCTGTAAATCTGGAGTTACTCCAAATCTAGGCCAGTGTGACTGAGCTGGTGATCTAGCCTTATACGGATGATTTTTTAAATTCTGGGGTGGTGAGTGGGCACTGGTTAGGTAGGGGGTTGTAGATAAGAGATGCTTAAATGCAGAACTGACCCCAGATCTGAATCCCACACAAGGCCAAGCTGTGCACTTCAGATTCATCCAGCAGAGGCTGGGGTATTCCTCATGGGGAAGAACTGAAGTCTGGAATTCACTTCCTGCCTGAGTCTGCCCAACTCCAATGCACAGGCCGGTCTCTCCCGGGGGGCCTGCCTTGCTGTGGGGAAGTGGAAGACCTGTTAGCCTCAGTAATCATCAGCCAATGCATGGAAGACATGCTTTCTGTGTGCACTTAACTGTGTTGTCAGTGCACCTAGAGATCATGATAGCAACGGCACCATCAGCTGATAAGGGACCAAGGTGGGACTCTGATCCAAAATCTGACCCTTTACAACTTTCTTTGTTCATTTCACAGTAGCTGCAATAGATCTCACTTCATTGCTCTCTGCTTTAAACTAGCCCTTGATGCACCTTTATTCAGATGGTTAATACATGTGCATGAGTGTTAGGTGCTAATTTGGAGCAGTCTGGTACATTATCCTTCCTCCTCCTTTGTCAGCTCCTTGCATTGCACCTGCACCACCTTGGCCCTTACTCTCCATCCCAGCCCTGCAGGCTGTTTGTCTGAATGCTGCCTGACTCTCATTAAGAGTCTATCGGTCGAAACCTCCCTCTGGGAGGGGGTGTAGCTCTGATGCAGTGAGTGGCAATCACACAGCAGAAGGGAATGGCAGTGCGCACACACACACACAGAGAGAGAGAGAGAGAGATCCAGCCTGCAGGCAGGAAGTGTATCTCTGCATGTTCCTTTGCTACACACACTCTCTCTTTCTCGCACATGCATGCAGATGTTTATAGATTTTCTCGTTTCTTGCATTAAAGGGGACAAGAGTCCCATAAGCTGCTATTCTCTCCTCCCTGCAATTTTCCAGATAAAATTGGAAACTGGTCTGACTCACTTCTGGCTTGTTTGATGTCAGACTCGGTGGGCTAGAAGCAGATGCTTTTTGTTAATGGGGATCCCAGAGTTACCTGGTCTCCATCTCATGGGAGTTTGGATTGATAGCTGTGGTCTGGACTAATGGCTTTACACTTTTTTGTTTGCTGCACCTTTAATTTGCTGAGTATTCTTCTGTGTGCTGAGTGGCTGGCCTGTGTCAGCTGACTCAGGCTTGCAGGGATATAAAACTGTAGTATAGATGTCCAGGCTGGTGTCCAGGAAGGTGGGGGAGCCCTTTACTTTTGGTGGTGGTGTTCTCCTTGATCTAAAATAAAAGTTATGTTAGACTGTACATTCCCTATTGTGTAGGGAAATACGACAGTGATGTCAGCTAGGCTATGGCTTAATAGTGGAGCTGGGCACAGCATTTCTATGTGGGGTTGCCATCTCCTTCCAAATGCTTTGAAACCAGATGGCTCACTAAGATCTACATTAATTTTCCTTTGGCGTAGGAAGGGCCCATTAGGCATGATTAATCTGCTATTTCCAAATCTCATCCCGCGGAGATACTTGACATGTTACTGTTGGATCTATCACATCGAACTTCCTGTTTTTCCTGCATTTCAGCATTCACTCTGTGTTTCATTACTGGAGTTGTTTGGTATGCAGCTTCCTTGGTTTGGTTCTTTCTTATTAAATACATAATAAAAAAGGAGAGAAGTTAAGGAAAAATTAAACAGAGCTCTTGTAGATCGCTGAGCTGTAGTTAGCTGAATGTGTGATTTCAAAGTGAAATAAATGCATTTTAATTCAAAGCTTAGAGGTTTGATTAAATGGCCTAACTGAACCCTGAATCTACAATGTAGGACTCAAACATGCACAAGTGTGTTTATTTGTATGCTTTCCCAATGCTTTGCAACAAATGCATTGTGCAGAGCTACAAGTATCGGCATTAAGTTGTACTGGGGTATACCTGCATATCTGCACCTTATGCTGTTGGCAGTGTTCCCTGTAGGCTGAGTGCTTGGTGGCCACCCAGGATAGATTCAGGTGCTGCAGATTAGTTGATCATCCACAGCCACTCACAGCTGCCAGAATGTTTTTCTATTGGTGGTGCACATCTGCACGTCTGGGTGCCAACAACAAATTTTTTTCTGTACACAGATGAAAAAATTGAGGGGGAACATTGGTTGTCTGCTCCCACCTATCCTCCATACATTGCCCCATGCAGCTTCCAAGTGTGAGGAAACTCCCTACTTTCCCCATGGTTTACAGACATTGGAGAACCTCAGTAGTTTCCATCCTTGGTTCTTGCCTTAGAGTTAGTTAGTGGCTTGGTAGTATGTGACCTTTCTCCTCCTATGTTTTTACTTTGAATTCCACATTCAAACAAATTAAAGCTTTCTGAGCAAACAAGGCTGCTGAGTTTCACTTCATTTTCCATCTAAACCATGGGCTCTCTGTGGTTGAAAATCAAAACCATAAACTGGACCAAAGATCACTCAGCACTGCATTAGGTTTGCTGCAAAGATGCTCGACTCTCTGCAAACTTCCCATGTGCCAGGCTGGGAATATGTAATGACGTCTGAAAAGGGGGTAGTTTTCCATTGGCTTTAGTGTCTTTGGGACCCATTTGCCAAGACCTGCTGGCAACTCTTACACCTCTAACCTGCTGGGCTGAACTGTCACAGCTGGAATAATGGGAGCCCGTGGCTGGAAGTTAAAGCCAGACAAATTCGATTAAGAAATATGAGGCACAAATATTTCACAAATAGTTCACCACTGGAACAAACTACAGAGAAAAGGGGGTAGATTCTTCATGGTTTTAAGTCAATACGGATGTTGTAATGGGCACTTCTTGGCTTTATCTCTATGGATGAAACTGCTCATCAGAGCCAAAGCAAGGTGGGCAGAAATACTATTCCAATGGTGCCTCCTCCTATATTCCACCCAGTAAATTGAACTCTGGCCTTTCTCAAGTCTGGAATCTGGGATCCTGGCTCCCCTGCCCTTTTGAGAACATCTCCCATCTGTGGGTATGTCTGCATGGAAGCTGGGAGGTGCAATTTGCAGCTCTGGCAGATGGATGGGTGCCAGTTGCCATCAAGCCAGACCAGAACTAAGTGTAGCTGTGGCTGGCTGGGCGGTAGGAGGGGCTAGCTGCCTAGTTTTGCAGAGGACTGTACGCAGGGTGGCTAGCCCATCCTCCCACATACACCACAGCAACTGCAGTGCTGTTGTTAGCATTCTGACTCAAGAGCTAGTACAGGTATGTCAGCAGAGCTGGAAATCACACCCCCTTTTCCCCCCATCTCCACGGTAGACATGACCTGAGGGCTGGCCTGACTTGGGCCAGCCTCACGACCAGCCTGGGAAGTACATAAATGTCACTCGCCCATTATACATGTGACGGAGAAGTTCAAGGTTTCCCCCAAGTAGAGGTGGAAAAAGTACCCAAAAAGTTACTTAATAAAAATTCAGCTGTTTTGGGGGAAATGTACTGAAGTAGAAGTCACTGGTGTCCCTCTGGAAAAATACTTGTGTAAAAGCACGCGCACGTGCGTGCACACATACACGCACCTTTATTGTACTCAAGTATCCAGAAGTGAAAGCAGCTGCACCTTCACTCAAGTACCTTTTTGGGTACTTTTTCCACATCTCCTCCCAAGATCTGCCAGCCCCTGGTGCTGGGTCTGAAGTCACACCTCATACTGTGCCTTCAAGAGCACCAACTCCATTGTCATTTCCAAGGTAGGCAGAGTTGAAAAGGTGGAGAAACATCTGATGGCTTAGTGCAGTCTCCCAGTCAACCTGCTCGTCTTCCGAAAGAGGGCATCCGCCCCCCGCACCCCACCCCCGCTCTCCCTGTCTCAGAGCAACATGACAGGGAAGGACTGGCTGTGCTGGTTTGCGAAATGATCCCATCTGCATGCTGTTAGGCAAAGTGGAGGCAGCTGCTTGCTGGCTGCCTCCATAGCTCCGCTGCTGCACCTCTGGCTCTCCTGTGGCATGACACCCCCACTCCCTGCTCCCCACTGCACTCCTTCTCTGTTTAAGGCTTTTCCAGAAGAGTGGATCTGCAACACAACGTGAAGAGTGTGCTCTTTTATGGATGTGAGATCCGGTGTAATAAAGTCTTAAATCACAAGCTATAGACATTCATGAACAGATGCCTGAGGTCCATCCTTCACATCAAATGGCAAGACTTGGTCACAAATGAGGAGTTTTGGAACAGAGCAGGACAAGAACCACTTGACATTCAAATCAAGAGAAGACAGTGGGGGTGGCTAAGGGATGACGTCAGACAACATGGAGAAGATCTACTGAGACTGAAAGACGACAGCTGGGGTACTCCTGTGGTCAGCTAGAAGTTTTGTCTCCAGGCACAGTGAATCGGGGGAGACTGGTAGATGACCTACACTCCACCCAGAGTACAAGGGTTTAAGTCAAAGTAAGTTAGAACAGCTTGTTCCTGGCTTGCTACAGCCCCTGCACTCCTGGTTCTGGGCACCTGCAGAGCTCTGCCAATGCACCTCGCTCCTGCCTCGCAGCAGCTAGCTGCTGTTCCGCTCCTGCCCCATCCTCAACCCTCTGCCCACTTTGGCAACACCCTTGGAGCCAGTGCTGCAGCATCTCTTACTGTTCTCTTTTCAGCCCCATCCCCATGGAACTGTCTGTACCTCTCAGGCCTGAGTCACACATCCTGGCTGGTATTTCTGTGCTGGCCCCAACGCAGCCTTGATTTGTTGAAGCCTTCTGTTGCTCCAATCCTGGGAGTGCCATGCATTGGCGATGCCTTCTCCACCCAGGCCTGCAGCACTCCCCAGTTACCTTACAACTGCTTGTGGGCCCACCTTTGCCATAGTGGGTGAGGACCTCACTATCCACTGTGTGTTTTTCCAGGCGACACATCTGCAAGGCATGGCAGAGCTGCTAGCCCCTCTGTGAGGCACAGGGAGATTAAATAACTTACCCACAATCATACAGCGTCTGTGGCAGCCCAGGGGCTTGGACCCATGTCCCACAGCCAAGCGTTTTAACCACTCCGCCAGCCATCCTCTCGTATGCTTAACTGTGCTCAGATGATCCCTCCTCGATCCCAGCCCACTGGTCTTCCCATGCTTTGTCCCAGGGCGTTCCTATGCTTCTCGTACCATCCCTGCCAAACCCCAGGCCATTTCTGACTCAGGCCCCTTCCTTTCCTCAGTTGACTCTGATACCCTTCCAGGGCTGGCTGTGCACAGCCTAATGAGGAACAGGTAATATTTCCCACTTCCGTTGCTCTGAGCAGCCTTGAACACACTGTCTTTTGTATCTAATTTAAAGGGCAATTATACGGCTGTACACTGCCCCAGGCCAGTACATTGCACGGGCTGGGATTACAGATCCCTGCTACCTTTGCTGACAAGCCTAAGACTTTTACTGCTTTCCCTCAGTCAGTTCCTTTCTCCCTCAAGGCTTTTCACACCCTGAAAAGTGTCAGGATTTAAGACCAGCTCCTGCAGCTTCAAGAGCCCCTTTCGTTTTTATTCCCCGAGACTCGTAAACCAGTTTGTCTGCGGGGGGGATGGGGATTGCATGGAACATTACTGGGACCTAAAGGTGGAAGGGGGACTGGGACTTCAGATCTATAGCTTCAGGAGAGTGTGAGGGGCTCGTGCCAAAATGGTTGTGTCACTCACAAAAGCAGAGGCCAGGCGGTACAAGTTTCCATTCCCAGTGACTCACTCGCTGAGCTGTGTTGGCTGCATGCACATGCTGGAACAGCTTCGCCTATGGAAAAGTGAAGGAGCTGCTAGTGATGTCAGCTTGTGTGCCACTTGCCATTCCTTTCTGAGGTGCCTGGTGAATGCACTACAATGGGAGATGCATTCCTGTAGGGAACGTCATTCCCTTTGTTTTGTGTTTGTACAGCACCTGGCACAATGGGAGCCAAGTCCATGACCGGGGCTCCAAGGTGCTACCACAGTGCTGATAACAAGTAATAATGTGGGGTTTTGGCTCCCTCTCAGAAATGGATCTGTGAAACAGATTCTAGGTTGGTTCTTTGTATGACATGAGAAAATGTTAGTAGATTTCAGGCACTGGGAATCAGACAAGGGACAAGATTTCCAGAGTGGCAGGAACCACACTTGTTAGCAGAGGCTGCAGGAAAAGGACGAATCAATTAGAGTGGGTGGGGTGGAGGGATTAGAACAATTTCTTTGTAAAAGTTTACACAATTTGCTCCCTTTTTTGTCAAACTGTTGATGAACATTTTAACTAAAGCTTTGTTTAAAATGTTTACCCAGCTGGTGAAATTTGAAATTTCAACAGCGAATTTAAGTGAAATTTCCAAAATAAAAAATGCATGGCAATTTATCTGACTGTGTATGAGTCTATCACAGCCAGTGACTTGGGTATTTTGGCTTTCAGTGGAATAGTCATGTGAATAAGTGTTGTAGAAATTGGCACTTAACTCTCAGGGGGAATTTTGCCTGTGTAAAGAGAAGGTAGGATCTTATCAATCAGTCATAGTCGGCAGGGTTTATTCATGGTCATTTGACATGTTAAACACAACTTATCTATTATTTTTCTAATTTGTCAACCTTGATTACTATTTTTGGTTCCCTGTGCCTTAAATATTGAGTCTGTTCTGGTATGGCTATGGTCTGAAGAAGTGGGTCTATCCCATGAAAGCTCACCACCTAATACATTATTTTGTTAGTCTTTAAAGTGCTACTGGACTGCTTTTTTGCTTTGACAACTTATCTATATCTGCCTTGACTGCAAAATGGTTCTTAATATTATGCTAGTTAACACAATTCCTCCAGGCTGAATCTGAAGGACCTAATTTCCTAACCGTGTTCCTTAGTTCACACCTGCAATGAAAGTTTATTTGGTCAGGAAATGGTAAGTATTTCCTGCATGATTTCTTAAAAAAAGAAACAGGCACCAGCTCCCAAAAACATGCAAACCAAACAATTGCAGTGTTCAAAATGTAATAAAGTACTCAATTCTGACAACCAGCAAAATTTCAAGTGTTGGTTTTCAGTTTTTTCTCCATGAGAGAAAGAGAGAGGAAAACCCCCCAAATGATGCAGATCCAAAATACTTTTGTTAACGCAAATTTCAACCAAATCAAAAATTTTCCATGAAAATCTCAGGTCAGTTGAAAAGTTATTTATAAAAAAGAAAGTGCCTGACAATTTTTTTTCAATTGGCTGTACTGTTTGTGTCGGTCTCTTTTTGCTCTTCTTCTGTGACTGTTTTTATTTGCACTGTTGTAGCACTGAGGGGCCCTAGTCATGCCCAAGATCCCACTGCACTTGACACTATGCAGATATAGCTCAAGAAAGAGTTCCTGCCTCAATGAGTTGACAATCTTGCTAGTTTTGTGGCAAGGTAGACGGTTCCATCTTCCCATCTATGAACTACAAAGCAACACACATTCTCAGCTGGTATCATCCCTTGCTCACTATATTCTATTCCTCTCTAATCTTGTATCTGCTATATTGCTGCTGACACAATCATAACATGATGTGCCTCATCCAAAGCCCTTGGAAATCATTACAATGTCTTTCTGTTGACTTCATCAGGTTTTGAATCATACCCTATCTGCATGCAAAATGTCATGATAATTAGATATACTGTTTACGCTTGTTTGTGTCTTTCTCCGAGGAGTTGTTTAAATATTATCATTAAATGATAAGTGTATTTAGATGTGCGTATAATGGCACTGAAAATGAAGCCATCTGTCTGGCACAGGGATGATAAGAGATATAAAATATACTTAATAAAAACACAACCCTCAGGATTTAGCTGCAAAAGCTGAAATAGCAGGTCACTAGGTTATAACATAAGAATGGCCATAGTGGGTCAGACCAAACTTTCATCTAGCCCAGTATCCTGTCTTCTGACAGAGGCCAATGCCTGATGTCCCAGAGGTAGTGAACAGAACAGGTAATAATGAAAGCGATCCCTCTGCAGACATCAGTTTCCTACCTCTGACAACAGAAGCTAGGTTGCACGGTCTCTTGTTAATAACTAGCAGTCATACAGCACCTTAGAAATCAACACTTTTTTTAGGTCATGAGCTTTCGTGGGTAAGACCCAGTTCTTCAGATGGTTGAAGTAGAAAAAAATACAAGTGGGTCTTACCCACGAAAGCTCATGACCTAATAAATATATTAGTCTCTAAGGTGCTACATGATGGCTTGCAGTTTGTGAAGCCGTAGACTAACATGGCTACCCCACTGAGTCTTGGGCTAGCATCCTTCACAGGGGTTCCATAGGTGTTTGTGCTAAGATATGAGGGGAGTTGAGGGGGAGAAATCTTTGGTTTTCACCCAAAAAGTAATAGTAAAGTTTTCAAATCTGCAAAGCAGCAGCTATACAAGGGGCTCTTTAGGTTCTCCAGTCTGTGAAAACCCATAATACTACTTGACCAGATTTTCAGCTAGTGTAGATCATCATAGTTTGGTTGAGTTCAGTGAAGCTACACTGATTTACACCAGCTGGGGATTTGGCCCACTGACTTCAATGGAACAACACTGGCGTAGCAAGCAGATCAGTAGATTTCAAACAGGCCTGCCCATGCTCCCAAAGAAACTAATGGCAAAACCACAGGAAACAGGAGTAGGCCCAGAGACTGGCTCCTTACCCGTGCTATAAACTATAAAGCCAAATTCTCCTCACCTGTATGTGCCTCAGTTTCCCCATCTCTAAATCAGTATACTAGTGCAGTGTTGCCTCCCAAAGGTGCTGTGTGGACATGTTAATTAAGGCTTGAGTGCTGGGTAGGTGTTAAGAGCAATGTACATTCTGGGATAAATATAGACTGAATAGCTTTCTGTACTTCGCTGCCCATTATTCCTTAAGCTTAGTTCATGAGAGAGTTTGATGCAGAAGAGCCTGGATAATGTGTGTGTGGTGTGGGGGGGGACTCTTGGTACAGATTGTTCAGCACAAATATTTGCTCTATCAAGTGGGAAAATAATGAGGGGATTAGTCAGATAATTTATAAGCAAAACATTGTAAGGTTTGCAACAAATTCTTTTGCACTGGCCATTTGCGTCTGCAAGTAGACTTTGTGTCTGCAGAAATGCTATGGCATTGTGATTCTTAATATTTATTTCTGTAGCACCTTGAGGCCTAGACACAAATTAAGACCTCACTGTGCAAGAGGCTGTGGATCTACAGAGTGAAAGACAGTCCCACTCACAAGGAACTTTAATCTAAATTGATAATTATCAGAGAGGGAGCCGTGTTAGTCTGTATCTTCGAGAACAACAAGAAGTCCTGTGGCACCTTATAGACTAACAGATATTTTGGAGCATAAGCTTTCATGGGCAAAGACCCAGTTCCAAAATATCTGTTAGTCTATAAGGTGCCACAGGACTTCTTGTTGTTCTCTAACTTGATAAGACACACAAGTAAGGGGATAAAGAAGTGAAGTGACTTGCCTAAATGCCACAGACAGAACCCAAGTCACCTTACCACCAGTGGTCTGTTAACTGATGCTGCCTCAGTTTAAGCCATAAGTCAACAGTGTAATGCTGTTGCAAAAAAAGCAAACATGATTCTGGGATGCATTAATGGGTGTGTTGTGAACAAGACACGAGAAGTCATTCTCCCGCTCTACTCTGTGCTGATTAGGCCTCAGCTGGAGTACTGTGTCCTGTTCTAGGCACCACAGTTCAAGAAAGATGTGGAGAAATTAGAGAGGGTCCAGAAAAGAGCGACAAGAATGATTAAAGGTCTAGAGAATGTGACCTATGAAAAAAGGCTGAAAAAATTGGGCTTGTTTAGTTTGGAAATGAGAAGATTGAGGGGCAACATGATAGCGGTTTTCAGGTATCTAAAAGGGTGTCATAAGGAGGAGGGAGAAAACTTGTTCTTTTTGGCCTCTGAGGATAGAACTAGAGGCAATGGACTTAAAATGCAGCAAGGGAGGTTTAGGTTGGACATCAGGAAAAAGTTCCTAACTGTCATGGTGGTCAAACAGTGGAATAAGTTGCCAAGGGAAGTTGTGGAATCTCCATTGTTGGAGATATTTAAGAACAGGTTAGATAGATGTCTATCAGGGATGGTTTAGACAGTGCTTGGTCCTGCCATTGGGGCAGGGTGCTGGCCTTGATGACCTCTCGAGGTCCCTTCCACTCCTAGTATTCTATGATTCTATGATAAACAATAATTCTGTGTCGCCTCTTTCTGCATACCATACCTAAGGTACTTACATTCCAGTCACTGTACAATCTATGAACCTTGGATTCTAATTGTCTTCTCTAATCATCTGAAGAAGTGGGGCTTACCCATGAAAGCTCATGACCTAATACATTGGTTAGTCTTTAAGGTGCTACAGGACTGACTTGTTATTTGTACAATCCAAGCGCTAACATAATGACCTGACAAGTCAAGCAGTGAGGAGGATATTCCATTTCACGAAGGATTTCGAAATTTCATTTTGGTCTGCATTGGAGCAAACACTGACGTCAAAACATTCCACAAAGGAAGATTGATCATAAATACATAGTTTGGGGTCATTCACAATGTGTTGTTGATATTTTCCTTTGATTTTGAGTTAGAAAAACTATTGTAGCATTACAGTATATAAAACAAAATTAGACACAAAGTTTTTTCAAAATAAGAATTTGAAACATTTCATTGAGAAAATTTTGAAAGCAAATGTTTAGAGAGAATGTTAACTCTTCACATTTTTTTCCCTGAGAAGAAATCCCATAATGTTTAACCAGTCTTGCAAAGCATTTTGAGTTTGACAGAGCTGTATAGTCCAAGGGAACATGCTTTTATTGATAACAAGCAGAGACATGCAAAATTGACCTCTCAGGAGGCCCAGCTGACCCCAGCTGTGAGATGTGAGGAGTAAGAGAAGTAAGGGAGGGCAACAGGAGAAACTCTCCCATCAACTTTCCCCTGTACAGACACCCGAGTTAGCTGAGTGAAGATACGTCAATTTTAGTTATGCAATTGCCTTAGCTAGAATTGCTTACCTGCAGTCAACTTTCTTAGCCTAGTGTGAACATAGCCAGCTTGACAAATCAGAAAGCCCCATCTGTAATGTCTATGCTTCTGTAATAGTAGCACAACCCAGGGTTCACCTGGCCCTCTAGATCCATAATTCTTCAGGTATGGCTCATGGGCTATCACTGGTATAAGGAACCTTTCCTACTGGCATGCAGAGTGGGCAGGAATTGTCCCACGGGTGCAAGAAGCTGGAAGAGGAAGTGGTCTGTAGGGACTTTGGTTTGCAGAAGGATCTGGAGAGATATGAATTTAGCAGTTATGCCTCCTGTGATACACTATCTGAAGCCTGCCCTGGCTTGGAAGTTGGCTGCCCTTCCCACCTCCCTGGTAAGCCCAGCCGCAGTGCAGTTCATTTTTTCTTGCATGGCAGTGACAGCCGGAGTCATGGCTCATTTGCCACCAAAGTTTGGAGAATTTGGTACTTATTTGAAATGAAAATGACCGAATTCTTTTTCCATGGCAAAGAGCCCACTTGCTCCTGCCCCAGGTGCCAACAACTACAATAAACATCCCCTGGAGTCACAAGTAGCCCATGATTCAAACGCTGCTGTTAAGCTGGGAGGTCAGGATCCCAGCAGGACAGCCGGGGATTAGAGTCCCTATTGTCAGTCCAAGTGTTGTGCTAGTGCCAGGGGGCTTCATTGTGCTTGGTGTCGTGAGCACAGGGTAACAGACAGTCTCTGCGCCAAAGACTTTTCAGTCTCAGCAGACCCAGTGGGCAAGGAGAAGATTTAATTTATCTCACTTCACAGAGAGGCAGCTGAGGAACAAGGAAGTTAAATAACTTACTCGAGGACACAAGGGAGTCTGGACGGTGCTGAGTGTAGAAAAATGGTGCTGCTGAGCACATTGTGGCTGGTGCGTGGGCCCTGCAGGATCTGGCCTGCCATCCTTTTGCAAAATCCTCTGCCCTAGACAGCAAACAGGACTCAGCCCCTCCTGGGTGATGCAGCGAACAAGCCATGAGGCTCCTCAGCTCTCAGCCATCTCCCCAAAGGCTCCTGTGAGAATTCAGGTCAGGTGCTATTTTCAGCCACTGTGAGGCACAAGGAGGATGCCTGACTTATTGCTCTCTTCCCAGGCCCTGAGCCCGTCACACTTCTTCATCTGGCTGCAGCTCTTCCCTGTCCCCGTTTCTGCAGAAGAATTCGCTTGCCCAAGAGAGCTAAAGCAAGGACTCCGGCTGTCTGACAGGAGTGTCTCCGGGAAGGGGCCCAGCTCCATGTGTATAATATTTCCATTAACTCAAGGAGTGAAACTCTTGGGCCAGAGCCCAGGCAGCCCTGGAGTGGCAGAGCAGCTTTAGCACCAGGGAGACCACAAGGATGCTCATCTATCACCCAGATGTCAGCAAGTGGCTGGGAGGACAGCACGAGCCAGCATAGAGGCTCACACCTGCTCCATGAGTGACAGTGCCGTCACACAGCACGACAGCTCACAGCTCAGCAGGCCTCTGGCTTTCCTGGAGCTCCTTCAGGAAGGGAAGGTGTCTCGTAAAACATGATGGCTAATGTTTTACGAGGCTGGCTTCCCATTGCAACCCTGCTGGGACCAGAGCAAGGCACCTCCTAATGACAGGGTGCTAGTCTGGCAGTCGTCTTACACAGAGGAGGCTAAAGATAGTCTAGAAAGGGAAAGGCAGGAGGGGAAATTAACTCAGGTCCTTGGACAGAGCAGCCCAGTTCTCTGTGGGGCTGTACACAGAATCGGTGCCCGTAGACACAGTAAGGCACAGCAGAGCTCTCTTTCCGGGGACTGCACCTTGACTCAAGGTTTGGTGGACCTAGAAATCCATCTCTGGCTCTTCTCTGCAGCAGGGCTGTTGGTAGAGTCAGTGCCAGGTGGACACAGAAACCAGAACAGTGTCAGCTTCAAGATACAGGCCAGATTTTCCAAGGGGTTCAAAACCCAGCACCCTGTGGAGAACTCCCCCCGACCACAGGGAACAATAGAGAATCCTCATCCCCCCTCCAGTGGAGACTCCCCTCCCATCTTCCTTCCCCCAGCCCTGCCATTCTGACCAGTGGAAATGCTGAGCTCTTTTTGCCACTCTTGGCCCTCCAGACACATAACCACCCTCAGCACACATGTTGCAGGAAAGCGATCAGCCGTAAACACTCTGTGTTTCAGTGCCACTTACAGATCCTGACTGTGATGTTGCCATGGTGGCAAACACAAGGTGGTGGGCTAAGATGAGATCCAATGTGAGGAACCTCTGTCTAGTCCAGGGACCTGAAGTATGAGTCTCTGGCAAAGGACTGTGGTGCCAGGCTGACACTCCATAGTCCCCCGCTTTTGGCAGGCTCGGGCGGTTTTATTTTTCTCTTTCCCGACCTTCCTGCAGTACAAAAGACACATTCTTGTACCAAAGGACTTTTTTTCTGCATATTTGCCGCATGAGCCAAGCGGAGGGGGTGGTAGGGTCTGAATGGTTTGGGAAAAATCTCACACAGGGATTAGTTTACAAGGGACAGCTGAGCGTATAAACCTAGTCCCCAAAGAGGGTCTTTATGAGCATTTCTGCCAGTATGCCCCTCCTCCCCTCAACCCCAAACCCTTGGCGAAGTCATTTCAAAGCAAACAAGAGAGAAAACAAAGGGGAAGCATTTCTGAACTCTCCAAAACAATCAGATCTCAGAAATTCTTTTAAGTCCCCCTGGCATTAGAAGACACAACAAGACCCCATTGAACTAGGCAAATAAATTGAGGCCAGGTGGATTTGGATGGCTCTGACTGGAATCTCGCCTGGATCGCCAAGTCATTATCTGATGCTGGCCTGTCAACTGTGGGAGCAGAGATGTCTCCAGCTCACGTTTGGCAAAGATGGATCGCCTGGCTCGCAAGATGTAGCAGACAGATCAGGCACATACCCATCTCTCCTGTCCTAAGAGGGGAGTGCCTCCAAGTCTGGAATTGGGCCACAAGCTTTGCACCACTTTTTAACCACTTTGGAGCACTGCTTGGGCCTCTGGCTTGCTCTGCTGATGCTCATCAGTGGTGTTAATGACCTCACCCGCTAACCACCCTCTGCCGCATTCAGATGCCAAAATGTGATGCCACTCACATAAGGTTGTGCTAATCTTCATAATACAATTCTCCCTCTCCTTTCTTGCAGGCTTTCCTCAGCATTGGTCATCATTATGTTTCAGAATCAACTCCCTATGAGCAGAAACCTGGGCGGTTCTCCACTCTCTCAGCACCAGCCTTACCGCCTGACTGCACACTCAGCCCATCATCACTGTGTCACAGGAGGCTCAGCACACCTGCAGAAGGCTTTCGTCACAACAGAAGATTCCAAAGTATAAGCAGGCAGCCTCCAAAGAACAATGAGTTAATGGAGCCACTCCAGTTCAGCCACTGGCTTCTGCTTTGAACACAACGCAGAGCTCAGCAACATCAGCTGGCATGGCCTGGCACCAGAAAAAAAATCCAGCACATGTCCCTGCAGAGCAAAAGTGCTAGTCTTTGTAAAGAGCCTCTACTCTGGGATTGGCTACATCTCTGCAGCCTGGTCTCTATTGCTCAGGTGCTTAGAAAAAAAATCACCCGTGTGCTATCCCTTTGCCTGGAATTAGGGGGCAGCATAGTGCAGGGGATAAGATAGAACGGAGACTGGACATTTTTACCTTCACTCTGCCATTGATCTGTGCTGTGACAAAGTCATCACACCTCCAGCTCTTAACATGGATGAATCTGTTATAGGTATCAGACATGCATTGGCCTGTATCATGTTATTCCATCACAAAGCACCTAGTAACTCTATTAAATAAGGCTTGCAAATATGCATTCTGTTTCAGTTTCATATGTGGGGGGCATATAGATACATGGTCCCTTAACTGAATAACAAGTGGTTATTAAAAACATATTTGTTGAGGATTAACAGCCTCACACACATGTATCTCTCATTAAATGCTAAAGAGGTGGAGATGGGTGTGTCAGCCTGAGGCTCTCTCCGTGAGATCGCTCAGCACCACAGGCAGTCAATATGCTTCTAATAAGCAGCTATTAACAGCTGGACAATAACTGCTTTATTAAGCTTAAATTAAATGCATATTTGGGAACCTTAATCCGAGGCAATATCATGTAATGGAACATGCTGGAATTTAGCTTTTTTATTTTAAGGTTCCTTTCAAGCAAAAGTTTGCGAGGCATTGTAGGAAGTAGATGCTAACAGCTAAGATCGCAAACTAACATGGGCCAGGATGCTGGGACATTGTCTGGGGTGTTAGAGTGCAGTATAGATGTAAGCTCCTTAGTTTGTTGTCATGACACATCCTATAGTACCATGTATAGGAAAGGGGACATTGTCCCAAGAGTCCTGCCCACCAAATGAGGTGTGTGAAGCCTGTCCATCTAGAGTCCCACTGAAGCTTCTAATGGAAATAGGAGTCATCTTCCTTTCCTGTCCTAGACAATGCATTGTGCTACCATGTGAGGTTAGTCCTTGATCCTCCAAGTGCATCTGCAATGATGCTGTCTCAGAATGGCTGATTCATTCCAATCAGGGGTTACAAATCTCTGCAGACAGGGATGAGCCTGAAAAGATTGCCTCTCGTGCTTAAATCTAAGTCCCCCTGTAGCCTGCTGAGGTCAATGGGGCTGTTCCCACGCATAGTCTTACCCAACTCTCTGAAACATTGGGCATCGGTTTTGATGTCAGGTACACCCAGAAGGCGCCAGTGGTGGCGAGCAGGTGTGGTGTATATGAAATAGAATGGTGTAGGGAGTGTGTTTCTTTGGACTGGGTGGCAGCAGAGGTTGCCAGAAAGAAATTCTCATCTTTACTGGTGAAGGGTAAAACCCTGGCAAACTAACAACACATGGAGACAAGTATCCCAAGAACCTTGGAACATTGGGGTTTGGCAGAGAAAAATCTTAGGGCAACTTACATGCAAGTCCCAAGCCAGCTGAGTTAGTAACATAGCCTTCCCTGCAGCATTTACCATCCTTCTGATCACTGTTGAGCAGCTTAATATCCCTGGGGCCCTCCCGGGAATGGTTATCCCTGCAGTCACCGTCTCCTTACATCTGGGAAGAACAGCCACTTTCAGTCTTCTTCTGGAGCATTTTGCAGCTGATCACAGCAGACTGAGCTGTTTTGTGCCAGGCAGGACTTTTGCTGTCCCTTTAGGGTACTTATAACCCTTCCATCACCAGAATATCTGAGCAATCCTTAATGTATTCCTTCCCACAGATGGGAACTGAGAATGGCCCAGATCCTCAATGATATTTAGGTGCTTAACTCCTATTGAAGTCAACGGGCATTAGACACCTACGTGACTTGCCCTAAGTCTTACACATAGTCTGTGGTGAAAGAAGAAATTAAACCCAGTCCTTGTAAGTCCCACTCCACCTTAGCCACTGAAAGCCGGATCAACCCCAACTAAATCATCCCAGCCAGGACTTTGTCAAGCCCAGACTTAAAAACTCCAAAGAGTGGAGATTCCACCACCTCTCTACATAACACATTCCAGTGCTTCATCACCCTCTTGGTGAAATAGTATTTCCTAAAATCCAACCTAGACCTCTCCCTCTGTAACTTCAACCATTGCTCCTTGTTCTGCCATCCACCGTGACTTAGAACAGCCTCTCTCCAGCCTCTTGAAAGAACCTTTTCAGGAAGTTGAAGGCCACTATCAAATTGCCCCTCACTCTTCTCTTCTGCAAGCTAAGTAAGCCCAAAACCCTCAGCCTCTCCTCATAGATCTTGTGCTCCAGCCCCTTATCATTTTGGTTGAACCTCAGCTAGACCCTGTCCAATGCATCCACATATTTTCTGTACTGGGGGCCCAGAACTGGATGCAGTACTCCAAATGTGGCCTCAAAAGTGCTGAATAGAGGGGAATAATAACTTCTCTAGATCTGCTGGAAATGCTCCTCTTCATGCACCCCAATATGCCATTAGCCTTCTTGGCTACAAGGGCACACTGTTCACTCATATCCAGCCTCTCATCCATTGTAATACCCAGGTCCTTTTCTCCTGTACTGCTACTTAGCCAGTCACTTTGCACTGGACAAACTCAACTAAATTCATTCCTGATGTGCCACCACTGAAGTCATTGGATTAATTTAACCTAGTAATTAAAGCACTGCTATGCTGTTCACTTCCTGAAAATTCCATTCCCACAATGAACTATATTGTGCAAGTTCTGTCACAAAACTTTGCTACTTGAGCTAGATTGGAAACTGAGGGCCAGTTGTAGGAGGGACAGATAGAATAAATGTTGACTTTTCATTAAAAAAAATGGAGACTGCAAAACGTGGGACTGCAAACTGAATGTTTTCCAGTTTTCAGAGGAGAATTTCAGTCTTCTGAGATTTCGGATGAAAAGGGAAGAACTATTCAAAGAATGCAGACATTGCCATTAAAAGTGCATTAAATTTCATTAAAAACCCGACTTTTATGCTGAAAAAAAACACTAATGGACATTTTTCCCTTTTTGCTACATTTCAGCTAGTTCCATCAGATTGTGGCAATTCGTCTCCCTTGTTCTGCTTAGTCAGCAGCAGCCTTCCTCACAGATTTTCTGTAGGCATTTTTGAATTTTCATGCAACTTCCTTGCATAGTCTGTCCTTTTTCTGCTGGTAAAGAAAATTGGATGCTTATACAGTGCTCTTTGTAAAAGGATCTTAAAGTAGATTATAGCAACTAATCCTCACATCCTCTTTTGTAGCAAATCACTATTACTGGACACGTATCAGTGGGAAGCCGTGGCAGTCTGTATTCGCAAAAACAGCTAGAAGTCCAGGGGCACCTTAGAGACTAACAGATACATTGGAATGTAAGCTTTTGTGGGCAAAGACCCACTTTGTCAGATGCAAGCATATATCTGTTAGTCGAAAAGGTGTCCTGGGACTTCTAATTATTGTTGGAAGTGTTTTCCAGTCGAAAAACTGAGTCAGAGAACTAGGAATTGCTTGTTTCAGGGCTATACAGCAAGGCAAAGCTTAAGAGTGAGACCTAGATCTTTTCCAGACTAGAATTTGTATCTGCTCTTGTGCAAAATACTAGTGTAGACACAGGGTACATTTGGGCAGTTTACCCTGTTTGAAACCCAATAAACTAATCACAATGCACCTGTGTGAACTCTGTGGCTGTACAAAAGGGTCAGTGGTCAGCAATTGCATCTGCACTGTGAGTATGAAATTATACTTCTGCACAGGCGAGTAATATCGTCATTATCACAAGGCCGTAATGTCACGCTCTAAGCACTAAGACTTGCTATCTCTGCCTTCAGCTCCCTGAGCTACTCACAGAACCCACTGTAAATAAGGGGGTTTGCCGCACATCTCTTTGAAGAAGCAAATTCTGAGATGCCTTTTGTGCTGTCCCAATTCCCATTGAATGCTTCACCCACACAGGAAAGAGCCAATCAGTGGATTAAGAGGAATCAAACAGAATGGTACATCCAAGTAGCTATTGGGTTAGATCCCACCCCAGTCTGACCAAATTATTAAGCGAGGTTCTATAACACTTGCATTCTGGTAGCAGCTAGAAATCTCATCTGAGATCAAAGCTGCATTCTACTAAGTGATATACAAACCCAGTAAAACACAAGTCCTGAGCTGACTAGCTCATGGGGTTAGGAGAAAGGAAAGATTATTATCCTTGTTTTACAGGTGCATGCAGAAGCCTTGTGCCAGTTTCCACTAAGTAACCCAGCATTTATTGGCAATTTCTTTTCTGAGAAGGACTCCACCCTGCTGTGTAGCCATAAAAATAGATGATTTATCAGCCAAAGCAGATTCCTTCTGGGGTGACTTCAGCATTTCTGCTCTTGCATTGACCCCAGCCCTTAGTTACAATACTCTTTGGCTGTGTTGCAAAAGTAAAAGCAAAATAACAGAGCTAGTGAAACCAGTTCTAGTCATAACCCTACCTCTCTAGTTCAGCGTAGTCTCTGGGATCCCACCTCCTAGAACTTCCTTGAAAAGCTAGGTGAAGATTTGAGGTATTGGTATCTGCTGATAGGAGGCAACAAGCTGGGAGGGGACAGTCCCAGATGGAGATGGGACCAAACCAAACTCCTTAGTCCAAACATTCCCAAAAGCATGGAGTGTCTGAAATGTGCATTATGATCCAGAATGAAATGTAGCCAATGGCCCCTGGACTCCCACTGGTGTCATTCAGGAGTGAGTCTATTTTAAGTTAATAAAGTTACCCCTGCGTAAGTCTATATGTAAGGGAAGAATCAGTCCTCCTGACTTTAAATGTGTCAGACAGCACCAGGAGAAAACATCCCCAAGCGTTAGTATGTTTGCAGTCTGGACCCTAATTTCTCTAGTAAGAAGATCTCAGCCTAAAACCTTATCCAGCACTGTCACTGCATCAAAAGTTTGGAACCATGTGGGCAAATGCCTGGCCCATACATTCTTTTCTTCCCACTTACATACATCCCATAATATATCCCATACAGCCCTGGATCCACAGAAGCTCTGGGAGGCTCTGGCTCTACCATGATAATGGGACTGAGTTCATAAATGGACTATTTAAGAAGGCATCCAGATTTACATTTAGCCAGATGGAAAGACTAATAAGGGATATAAGCACCTGCACTTCTAGGAGCAATAGCTGCCTGGTGTCAGCAAGGAATTTCCCCTGTGTGAAGCTCCTGTGTGTACTTGAGCACCCTCTGTTCTTACTGAAATCAATGGGAATTGATGGAGCTCAGAGCCTCCTAGGACTGGGCCAGAGTGACACATAATGTAAACCTTGGTAAGGAGATCAGGCTGCTAAATGTGAAGTATAGATGTGTGTTTATCACCCTAACCCGTTTCGCTCCTTTGGCTTTGAGCAGCTCCTTCCCATGGGATTCTGACCAGAACAGATGGGATTTCTGGCTTAAAACCCATGTGCTTCTTACAATGTCTCTGGATCAGGGTTTGATTGGAAATGAAAGCCATAGGAAGTTGTAAGAGCTGGGGGAGAGGCAGGGACTCGGCCTCAGTGTGAGTGTGATGGAGTGAGACATGGGATCAATATAAGAAAGAGGGATTCAGACTTCCCAGAGGTGGAGCATGGGGTCTTGATTCAGGCTGTTCCTGTGAACAGGAATGTACACCTTGTGGAGACAGAGCAAGCAGTATGTAAGCATGCTAGTGAGCCATGGAGAAGCTAAGGGGCAGTGACCATGGGTCAGCTTCCACATTTTAAAACACACCATTTCCTAGTGTCACTAACTCTTCATGCAAGCTCTTTTTGCAGGCAAGAGAGTTAATAACAACAGCCATCCTCATGAATCCACAAGTACAATGTGAGCTCTCAGATCAATGCTAAAGGCAGGAGAGTTTTGCTGTAGAAAAGATAGGAGACTCGGGGCCCATATCAATATAAATTGCTTTCCCTAATGAAGCCCCTGTCCAGCAAAGCAGAGGTATGTGTACTTAAATGCATTGCTGAATCTGCACCTGTTGCATAAAAACTGCCGGCGAACAGATGTCACAAAGCACAGCAATGGGGAAAGAAAGGGAATTTGGACCAAAGCCACCACAATAAACCCCTTTCACCCCTATTGTAACATGCTATCCCTCTAGTGCCTATGCAGAGTATAGCTCTATTTTAAAGCTCTCATCTAAAGTAATTACCTAGCACAGCACAGAGGGGCTTTGAAAGGGTGGAAGTCTGATTCAGCACGGGCAGGAGTCAAATTTTTGCTACAGGAAGCTAGACAGCCAAAACTGATGATTAGATAATTATAAACTGTCCCTCTTTCACAACGAATGCCTAGTGTACATCTAGATGACTGCGATGACTGACCTGGCCAGGGCTGATCTTCCAGAGTTTGATTTTGTGCGCCTGGTAGAGAAGTGTGAAATCAAACTATCTGGGGTTGGCAGTCAACCCCATATGCCTCGATAGCTGTGTGGATGGCCAGGTAAGTCAATTGCAGATAAGTCAGTTCTAACTGCACAATTGCCATAGCTAGAATTGTGTATCTGCAATTGACTTATCTGCCGAGTGTAGACCAAATTGGTTCAGAATTGGAATCTGGCAAGTCACAATACTGCAGTTGATTTATTAAGCGGCAGGCAGTCTTGTGGTCAAGGTACTAAGACTTGGCCGACCTGGCCTGCGATTCCTGGCTGTAGACTTCCTTTGTGATGGAAGGCAAAAAAAAAAAAAAAAATTCACTCTGTGCCTTAGTTTCCCCAGTGGTAAAGAACAATAATAATAATTCCTCCTTTTCCTATTTAGACTATAAACACATCACAACAAGGCTCTGTCTCTTACTGTGTGTGTGTGAACAGCACCTAGCACCAGGATCCTGATTCCAGCTAAGGTTTCTAGCAGCTCAGTTAATGCAAATAAGGACAGAGTTGCCCAGGGCCTCAACTGGTATTGTGAGTGCTCAACACTGTTGAAAGTCAGGCCTCCAAAAGGAATGGAGCTTTTGTTCACTTTTGCTAACAAAGGGAATTCAGAGTGCTAATGATCCTGGCTAGAGCAGCTGCCAGCCCATCTTTAGCTTTGGTGGGCCCCAGACCAATTGGTTTGCATTTGATAACTATTGAGGCAATGGGTCATGTCACCATTTTGCAGCCTGCTGGATTTTTCAGGAGCATCAATATCCTGCAGGAAATGGGGCAGCTGCCTTCCAAATGGAGCGTGTCGTTGGACAGAGAGAAAACTCTAGGTCCACATGGAGGAGAAACATGACCCCAGCCCTGTACTATGAGGGCAGGTGGTCTGATGCACTCAGCACAGATATGAGAGCCAGGAACTCCTACATGCTAATCTTGGCTCTGATTCTGGCTCACTTCATGGCCTTTGTCATAATACCTCTGCATGTCTCAGTTTCCCCATCTGTAACTACTTACCTCCCTCCCAAGGGATACGGAGAGGATTAAGTAGCTAATGGCTTTTAAAGTGCTAAGTGTTATTTGGTCCAGTGTGGCAGTCCTTACTCAGGCAAAAAACTCCAGGGAGACAGATGGAGCATTGCTTTTCAGGAGGGCGCAATTCCTAGGGAAAACATGTTTGGAGTTGAACTGAATCTGAAACATTTCAGAATTTTCTGGGAATTGAGAAAGTTTGTTTTGGGATCTGTTCCAGAGCAAGGCTACAACCCAGTCTTCCATCTCCCAAGTGAGTGTCCTGCCACTGGGTGAGATGTTAAAAGGAGTAACAACCAGCAACAGCAGCTCTTACTTTTTTTGTGCTTGGATGAAACTATTGGTGTCAAATTTTGGCTTAACTAGAATGGCATTTTTGGTGAGTGAACCATTTGTCTGAAATATTCCACCTTATATTAATTGTGCTATAGACCTTCCTGGCAGCTGTAGGGCAGGTGTAACCTTGCCTCCTAGATGTCAGCTTGACTTATGTTGCACTCTGTCTATAGCAGCCTGGGGCACAGGGGCATTCCAGAATGGGACAGGGAGAAACGGAAACAGGACAAGGGTGGGCCACAGGAGGGAAGACGGAGTTGGTTGGTGCTGCTCTGGAGATCCTACACCCATATGAAAGCCCATAAAACAGCTTAGAGCATCCCTTCAGGTCTATACCAAGGTCCATACTGGCTCCCACAGACCTGGTTAGGGCATGCATTTGCTGACTCTGCTCAGGGTACATCTACACTTACAGGGAGATCGACCGGCTCAGGTGGGGACGTGCGAAATCGAGCTATCAGGGCTCGACATTTGACCTCAGTACTCCTCATCATCTTAAGGAGTAAGGGAGGTTGATGGGAGAGTTTCTACCATCAACCCCACCCTCAGTGAGGACAGCCAGGTAAGTCGGTCCTAGAAGAGTCGATTCCAGCCACACAGCAAGTCTGTGCTCACGAAAGCTCATGCTCAAAACTTTTCTGTTAGTCTATAAGGTGCCACAGGACCCTTTGTTGCTGTTATAGCTAGAATTGTGAATTTAGGATCAGCCTTCAGGTCTTTCATAGACTTGCCCAGAGTTTCTGTGCATGGCTGAATTGGGCCCAGTGGGTTTTGGAGATAGATTAAGGCCTGGATTGTGGTCTCTTAAAAGGGAGGCTTCTAGGTATGGGCAGAAAACATTTGGTTTTCTTTCTATGAAAAATTTAAATTTTTCCTGGAATACCCCAAACTGAATTTTTCCAGTTTTTTTGGCAATCAAAACTCCCAACAAATGTTTGCCTGCAAACCAATCTTTCTTTGTTTTCTAGTTCCACATTTTCAGCTGGGGAGGAGGACAGTTTTCTAACAAAAAAATGAACATTTCCAAGAGAAGCAGACTTTGTCCAGGGACCTTTTCATTTTGCTGAAAACCCCAGTGTTCGGTTGAAAAATGTTTTGGCTGGAAATTTTCCCCCGGCCCCACCGATTTCATCATCCCAATATATGACAGAGAGGTGGTCAGGAAGTGAGGGAAGCACTGCAAGCAGAGGGAGAAAAAGAAGGAAAAACAATGGGAGAAAAACAAAGATTGAGCAGGAATAGCTGCAAAGCCACCTAAAAATAGTGGCCATGTTCTCAGCATGGCTGAGCTGGGACCCCTCACCCCCCCCCCCACACACACACCTCGAGCTGTGCTACTGTGGGTACATCACTGTTTGTAGATTCATTTGATGAGAACTAGCACAGTAGAGCAAACCCTCGATTTAACAGACTAATGGGGAAGGGGTGTTTGTTAATGCTGGAAGTCCATTTATATCCAAATTGTTATACTGTATGATGATGTACTGACCTTGCCAGCCCGTCACTCACTCCTGTCCTCTGTCCCTCTCTTCCTTTCCCCCTCTCCTTCCCCGCTCTTCCCCTCACACCTCCATCTCCCTTTCCCAGTTGCCAGGACTGGAGCTGAATGTGGTCCTGGCTCCTTCCACCTCATGCAGCTCTCAGCACTGTGGCTCCTCCAGCCCCCAGCTCCAAGCAGCCCATGCAAAGGTAGAGCATGGAAGCCCCCAGCCTGCCAGCGGGCAGCAGTCTCTAACACCATGGCTGCTGCTCTGCGCCATTGCAGGCAGTGGTGGCCAGGTACCTAAATGCTCTACGCACACAGGACTGGGAGAGGAGAGCTCCTGTGCCCCACAGCAGCACCCCTGCCCAGCCCCTCTGGCCCTAGTGGCCCCAGCTGCTTCAGTGTCCCCTTCAGCCCCAGCAACGGCGCTGGTCAGTCTCTGGCATTTATTTACAGAGGGCTGGCAGACAGCGTCCTTTATTTCCGAAGTCCATTATATCAGGGTCTGTTAAACTGAGGGTTTACTGTACGTGTGGGCAAGGAGGGGAATCTCACCCCAAGCTCATAAGGTAGACATAGTCTATGAAAGATCTCTTTTTTTTAATCTCCTGACATGCTGAATATTCGGGAGCTCCGTGTTTGTTTGAAGTGTTCACCAGCTGGGACTGCTGTGTTTTTCCTAGTTGCTAAGTTTGTCTCATGCATGGTTAATGCCTAATGAGATCATGGTGCCTTTGAACATTTCATGGATAATTCAGGATTATTCATTAGCAGAAACATGAACAAGCAGGTGTATTCATAGGCTGCCTTCATGGGAAAAAAAAATCAGCCATGCAAGCCTGGGAGATGACATGAATTATTCAGTGCTGGTTGATCTGAAGAACTTCTGGGAGTAGGAAAGCTGAGATTTTACTTTTTCGTGATTGGTTGCATCTCAGACCACCGTATTCTGCTAACCCTAAGAACTATCATCTAACCAAAACTGATCTGTAGTTCAGGCAATGGTCCCTTCCATGGCAGTAGAGTCCAGGTCAGGAATTTGGAAGAGCCCTTTTGGAGACAGTAGGTAGTACAATTGTTAGTCTTTAAGGTGCTACACGACTGCTTGTTTTTAGGTAGTACAGGGTGCACAAATCAATCAGAAAGCAAGATGAGGAGAGGGAGACCTAGAAGGTCTATGTGGACTCTGATGGCCACCTTTAAGGACACACTTTGTAGGCATTGCAGTCTTCTTTATGTCAGGGGACACTGCTTTATTTCTTTGTCTCCTCTATATACAGCTATTTCATATGTGCAAAACTTGAGTGAAAGCACCACAGTAGCAATCTGTTGTGAACTCACATAGCTCAGGTGGATGAAGTCAGTGCTAGCAGTTCAGTGAATGTGTCCTGCCCCAGGTCCCTGTGTCAAAATTATCAAAATGCTCCATTTTGGTCTTGCTGTATGTTGGTATGGAATAAAAGCACCCTTGCAAAGGACAAAACCAGCACACAATTCTTACCACAAAACTTCCATCTCAATAGCCAGGAGCTACAATTCCAGAAAGTGACCTTACTCAGTGATAGAAGCTTTTGCAAACATGGTTCTAGCCTTGCATAGTTGGAAAATGGTTCTGGACCTCATCTAACCAGTAGCAAACCTTGGGCCCAATTTTACAGTTGACCCTGTGCACCAGTTCACAGAGGCAGAATGCAGGCCAGTGTTCACAGTTCTAGGGAGAAACAGTTAACCAATAGCATGCTTTTGGCGAGCATAAAATCCTCACTCAACGAACCAGGTCACCACATTGTTAGCAATTAGAGCAGGTCTGAAAAGTGTTTTTCTGCTGAATATTTTGTCTTTCTGTTGAAAATTGAATTGTTTTTGTATTTTGTTTTGTTTTTCAGCAACCAAAAACTTTTTAAAAAATCATGTTCAGTTTTTGCTTTTCTGGGTACGCAGAAGAAAGAATATTTAACTGAACCCCTAATTTTCTGGTGAGGAAAAAAGGTTCCCTGAAAAATGTTCAGTCTGCTCTTGTTGAACTGAGCGTGTTCTGATTAGAACAGCCTTGTCTAGCACGACACAGGTAGCTCATTGTCCTGGGGAAGGGTTATGAAAGAATCACAGAGTAGATCAGTGCTTGAGGGAATCCAGCATAGGGCAAACTGCTAATCAAAGGCCCCATGATTACAAGCCTTGAAAATCAGCCCCAAAGGTTTCAGGAACCTGTCATCAAAGAAAACAGGCAATGCACAAGTCCCCCTGCATTCCCCAACGCAAAACTCCAGGAGTAGAGAGTCTCAGCTCTTCCCCAGAACAGCTCAGAACACTGAGAATTATACATGCAGAGCCTGGGCTGGAGGCTGCCTTCTGGAGTAGGCAGGATAGGAAAGTCACACAACATTTCACAAAAAGGGAGCAGGAACCCCTTTCCAGATGTCCTGCCAGATGTGGAAACCACGGTTGCAAAAAGAACCACATGGAGCAAGAAGAGTAAAACCCCAACTAATAATCACACCTCCATTTCCCTCGGCCCATTCAACTGATAGCAGGGTTCCAGCTATTTTTTTTCCATCCATGGGCAGAATGAATGTTGTTATGTGCACCAAGGCATGTGTGGATGTGCACCACCAATAGAAATACACGCTGCCAGCTGTGGGAAGCTGTGGGTGCTCTGCTAATCAGCTGGGTGGCACCTGAATTTCTCTTAAAGGGAAGATTAAAGAGACACTGCCTCTCTTCTTTTCACGTTAGTCACCACCCTTCCTGATTTTGTCCAGAAGCATGAAAATACAGTAGGGGAGAAGATTTTCTTGTGGGAGTCTCTGTCCTGAGCAGAAGCAGGAAATGATGGAAATCTTGCAAAAAAAGTCAGTTGTCATGAGAGATCCTGCCTAAGGGCCTGATCCTGGATACACTCTTTATATGATGTAGTAGTTACTCCTTGTAATAATAAGTTCTATGGGTGTAATTTGGGTGTCTGACTCCTTAGGCTTCTTTGAAAATCCCAGAAGTTTCACAGCAAGGGACCACAGTTTTGCTGACCTGAGATTCTGATCATCAGGCAAAATCCTGATGATAGGTAGGTATGGTAGGATACACGCCAGGTGAAAGCTGAGGAGAGAATTTTATTCCCCTTTGTGTTCCAGGGTATCTTTAGGCAAGTCACTACCTTCCTCCATGCCTCAGTTTCCCCAACTGCAGTACAGGGCCAATAATATTGACCCACCCTATAGTAGGTGGTCTAAGACTAACCACTAGTATTTGCAAGGGACTTGTAAATCCCCAGAGAGAGGCACCATGGAAGTGGCAAAGATTTTATCTTGTAGTGTTTGTTTTTTGATAGCATCTAGAAGTCCCCACCATGGGTCAAGACCGTGGTGTGCTAGGTGCTGTAAAAAAGCAGTTGTTGCATCAGAGAGCTTACAATCCAAGTGCAGATTGGAACTCTCTACTCCAACACGCTGGGGGCCTGATCAGTGCCAAACAAGAGGATTTTCCAGACCACAGGAGGTCAATATTGCTAGCAGCATTTCCAACACTTCCACTGCTTACGAAGCTCTTAGGAGACATTTAGGAGTAAATTAGAGCTAAATAACAGCACAGAACACTGAGAGCCAGGACTGGTGGCTGCAAACAAACTTTATGGGACCGCAGGAAACTTGGCCACACCCATGACGAGTGGACATCCAGCTAACTAAAATCATGCCAGACCACAGATATTGCTGGATGAGAGAGTGCCGGACTAAAGAGGTTCAGCCTGTACAAGGCAAGAGACAGCAGATATAGACCATCCTTCAGTGGCGCACAAGGCAACAATGAGACAATATTGGTCAGTGTGACAGGCAGATGGCTCAGGGTTACGCAGTTTTTTGTAGTTGATACCCAAAAGACAAGCCTCAATACACATCAAAGGTTGCACAGTTCCATCTTTGAACTTGCCTTGCTGTGCCAGTGAGCATGATGAGATTAGAAAAATCCTGCCTGTCTTGAGCTCATACTCCCACCCAGACCATGTACCCTAATCTCCTGCCCCAGGTCACAACCCCCTCTTTCACCCAAATTCTCTCTCAGATCCCACTCCCTCGCCTGCACCTCATCTCCTACCCCCAGCTTCCTTCTGCACCCAACCTCCGTCCCAGACCCTGCACCCCTTCTGCAGGGAAGTGCAGCACTTGAGCATTTATCAAAACCTTCAAGTGCCCCCACCCATCAAAAATTTTTGCTCATGCCTGCGGTAGAGGATAGCGCGAGACCTACACAAATTCAGTACCCCCACCCCTCACCCTGATGCAGCCCATGGGAAATCATTACCAATCAAGTCATGCAGACGCACACATACATCTAGACCTGCTGCCAAATTAGGTAGGGTGTGGGGGAGGAATCCAGCAGGGAATTGTTTTGCAGTAACACAACCTCCATCTGTTGAAGTGTGCGGTGGAGGGGCAGAGCGAGATGGGAGCCAGAGTTTGTCTGTGAGATAGGGCTCTGCTGCAGATTGGAAACACATGCAGTGTCAGAGCAGGCAAGAAGCTCACAGGCAGCGTATGAAAATATTTCCTTCTAGAGAAACTTTTTTCCCTCAGTGCGCGGCCTCTTAAGGGGAATTTTTCCTCCTTTTTCTTTCTTCTCTCTGTGTTTCCCGGGAGGGGCTCTTGTGTCTTGTAACTAACCCAAGCACAGCCTGAATGCACAGTGTGTCTTTATTTTCTGAGTCGCTCCAGAATGCACCTGAACCCATAACTGCAGCAAGGTTTATAGTGGAAGCTGAAATTAATTAAAAAATACGGAGTCCTGCATTTCCAGCTAGTGCATTCATTGTTTGTTCATTCAGTCTCCCTTGCCTTCTGAATTTGCTTTGGAGCTGAATTTAAAATGAATGATGCCCAGAGGAAAGACATGGATGCCAAGTTGTGCAAGCCTGGTCACTTTCAGTCCTTTCCAGGGCAGGTGATTATATCGGAATATTCAAAAACTCTAATGCCACAAATACCCGCCCCAGGGAGCTCAAACTTTCAGACAATTTCAGAGGGGGAGCTGTGTTAGTCTGTACCTTCACAAAAAAAGCAGTCTAGTAGCACCTTAAAGACTAACAAATTGATTTATTAGGTCAGGGTGAACAAACTTTTTATGCCGGGCCCCACTTTATCCCTGCAGTTAATAATGTCTCCCCCAACCTGTCTAGTGTAATCCAAACCAAGAGAAATTTCAGATATGTTCATATGAAAAAAAAAATCCTTTCGATTCGTGTAAGAAAATGTCTGTAGAATGTAAAAACATTATTAATCATCATTTAAATTGTGAATACACAGACATAAAAACAGTAATGTAGTTCAACATTTTTAATGAGATGGGTGAGCCTGAAACCAAGCAGCCAATCATGCTGTGACCGCCTTTAGAAAATTTCACACACACCCGAGGGGGCCCATCCCCGCTTTGTGCACCCCTGTATTAGGAAATGAAATTTTGTGGGTAAGAGCCACTTCTTCAGACAATTGTTTACTTTCCCCTGCTGACGTAGGGTCTTCAACAGCCATGAGTGTCAGCGACCTGGATGTTTGACAGAAATGGGAAATATAATTTTCATCAAACGTTTTGGAAGATACACATGACTAAATTGAAATGCCAGCCACTTAAAAATGCAAAAGTTTTCACTTTTTGACATTTGGAGGCTGAAAATTTTGGCCAAATGCTATCAAAAGCCAAAACCTTTGACTAAAACCCAAAAGGATTATTTTGGTTTTCAACTAAAAATGTGCAACTCTGGGGTATTTTTTTCCTGATAAAATATCAAAGCAGGTCAAGGGGAGCACTTTCTGTAAAATTTTTATTCAAACAAGAAGAAATCTATTAAAAAAAGTCATCATAAAATTCCTGAAGAGCCCTTGTCGTGAGACTAAGCTGAGTCACATTTGTAAAGTATTTTGAAATTCAACTTTGAAAGTCATAAAGGCCAATGTTCTCATTCAGTATTAACAGCACACCCTGCTTTCCCACCGAGGGGAAGGGTGATTGTCTGATGATGGCATTAGACTGGTGTTGTTAAGATCTGAATTCAAGTCCAGGTTCTGCCACAGACTCCCTGTATGGCTCTGGACCAGTGTCTGATCTCTTTGCACTCCAGTGTCCAATCTGTAAAATGGGGAGAATGATACTTCCTTTGCCAACATGCTCTACTGAGACTGTAAACTGTCCTTTACTATGGGCAGGGCTACTGTAAACCTGAAAGTTGATCCTAGATACGCAGTTCTAGCTATGGCAATTGCATAGCTGGAATCAACTTATCTAAGATCAATTTATCTGGCCGTCCTCATTGATGGAGGTTGGTGGGAGAAAATCTCCAGTCAACCTTCTTTACTCCTCATTATAATGAGGAGTACAGGGGGCTCCAGCCCTGATAGTTCTATTTCACACATCCCCACTGGGCACACAAAATCGAACCCTGGAAGATCAACCCTAAATGCGTCAATCTCCCGGTAAGTGTAGATGTACCCTGTGTGTGTAAGCCCCAGCACCTGGTCTCAGCTAGTGTGTCTGTGTAGTAGAACTAACGATACTTAAATGGTCACATTGGCAAAGTTAGACCAGGGCTGGTTTTCTGCACTGCGTTAAATTCAGCTGTGTTCTTCCCATTGCAGCCAACCGAAGCCCCTGGCTGAGTTGCTCACCCCATCCTCAGCACTGGGTTGCGTGTGGCTCTATCCCATCCAGCTTTCAGTCCCCTTTTGGCAGTCGGTGATTTACTTTTGAGAGTCCCCCATTTTTATCAGATTGGTTGGTTTATCGCACTGGGAATGAGGTTACTGAGATGAGCAGAGGGAATCTCAAATGGAAAAAAATTATAGCTCTGAATTTCTGCAAAGCCTTATTTGTTATAATTTGCCTAACCCTTGTACCTAATGGTTTTACCAATTGCCTACACGGGAAATGGGCTTATTGAGTCCTCATATTTTTCCAGCTGTGTAATCTCTCTCCTCTTTCTGTTAGATTTTATTTCTTGTTTCTTTTAGAGCTTGGAGTCCATTGTGAGACCCGGGTGCTCCCGCTCCCTGCCAACAGTGTAACCCCAGAGACACAGATAGCGAACAGCTAGGTATATTGACCAGCAGGCCTGGAGAATTCCTTGTCACAATGGTCTTCTAACTCCTCATTAGTAGCTGTTTTACAGTAGCTCTTCACAGCTGCATTGAAGGATCAGGGCCAGTTTTCCCTCTATGTTTTCCATACATGCGCAGAATAAATTTTGTTATGTGCACCAAGGCATGTGCAGTGGAAACACATGCTGCCAGCTGCAGGTGCCCTGCTAATCAGCTGAGCAACACCTGAATCTCTCCAGGGCAGCTGCTCAAGCACTAAGCTTACAGGGGACACTGATCAGGGGCTGCTGTGCTTAGCACTATCCACACACTGACCCAAAAGACAAGGTCTGCCCCCAGGAGCTCACATATTCAGCAGCTGTCAAAGGAGGGGCTAAAGTGTAGCTGTTCGTACAATTCACAGCTGCTGAAGCCAGGCCAGGGTTTAGGCCTTGTCTATGCTAGAGCTGAAAATTGATTTCAAGGGACTTAAGTAGATGTTATAATGTACCTGTCTTCACTACAGATATCATTAGGTCAATTTTAAGGGGTTCTAAAGTCAACTTTTCACCTCCACCTTTTTCACAAGGAGTAATGCCAAATTCAAATTTACAAAGTTGACAATGCTAGTGTAGACACAGCATTATTTAATTCAATTTATTGGCCTCCAGAAATATCCCACAATGCCCCTAATCTGTCCGTTTAGCCCACCATTTTCACCTCCACTGCTCCCCAGGTGAGCAGGAAAAAGGAAACAGGAAGCAAAAGAATCAGCCTGGGAATTTTGAATTCATTTCCTTTCCGGCCAGCGTGGTTAGCACACCTCAGCAGCAGGTCTGGCCATGGGTTCATAGGGTCGCAAACGAGCCCCAGCATGGAGCAATCAGGAAATCCAGGATCTCATTGCTGCGGGAGCGGGGCAGATGAATCTGTCTGAGGCAACTGAGAACCAAAGAGAACATCTGGGTCTAGCAGTTTCAGTAAACAATCCCCTTTGTAGTCATTACAGCTGAGGCCCTTCTCATCTCTACCATGAGACCTTCCCACACTCAGCCTGCACATTCTGGAATGGATCTCTCCCTAGCAATCTCTCCTACTGGAAGAATCTCCCACAAGGAAGGGGGCAAGTTTTTGATGCTGAAAACCGACCCCTTTTTGGTTTGCAGGAGGTTGGGTTTTCAGTGAAAACCTGGAAAATTCAGATCCAGATTGGTCACAGGAAAGAAAAGAAATCATTTACCCTCCAGGTCTAGTTTAGGTTGGGCTCATTAGATGAATCTGGGCCAACAGTAAAGTTTGGATCCAGAGATGGACCTAAGCTTCCCCATCTTTCAGGGACATCCAAATCCAGGATTCTGATTTGGTCCCATCTCTCGGATTCCACCCCATGGACTCTGTACAGATCTAGCTGTGAATCTCCAAAGGTATTCAGTACCATTCCAGACTGATATACTTGCCCTTGCTCCAGTGCTACCTATCCCCTCTCCCCCTCCAGCTTTTCTCACTTGCCCTCTTTCCAGAGAAAACTTCAGCCTTGCTGCTGCTCTCTGGGATGGTACAGGGTGGTTGCTGGGGGTTTTAGTTAGTGTATTTTTTCCTCCTGCATAAACACTCAGTGTGTTTATATGGGATTTGGTTTCTGTCCAAACTCCAATTACTGCAGTTGACCTGGTGCCAGTGTGCAGGATTAGGTATGAGGTAGTGTGCACATTTGAGGCTGTCTTGGGACCACGTGCTGGAATTCTGCTGTGCTGAGCTCAGTCCCAGGGAAGGACAGGGAGATGATGCTGAACAGAAACTCCTTAAGGCTGCACCAAGGGGCGAGAGCTGTGGTCAGCAATCCCCAGGGTAGTCTGGATTCCCCAGCAGCTCTGTGCTCTGATGATAACAAGGAGTCTGTTTTTATCTCCAGCGGTATTAGCACCACTGTAAACCTGATAATGCTGGAGTTCCCATAAAGCTCGAGGGATTGAATGCTCATCAGATGGACACTACCTTCTGTCCAGAGGCAATGCCACATATGGAAATGGCACAGGGGCTGCATTTTAAGCTGCCACAGCTGCAGTTTGAAAAATGAGAGTTATTCCAACTATTTTGTCTTAAAAGGAAATACTGAAGAACTTATGGATAAGCCATTAAGCCAATGCCTGGACCACTCACGGGCATTAAAGAGACCATGGCTCTATTTGCAAGACTAGTCTTGGACTCCTACCCAATTCCAGTTTGGGGAAATATACCCCAAGTATCTGCAATTCCAGCTGTATTTTAGCTTGGGCACAGGCTCCAACTTCTGCTATCTATGTACCTATCAACTTCTCTGTCCATCTCTCAGATCTGCTGACAGGAAGTGGAAAAAGGGTCAGCTGCCCCAGGGCCCAGTGATTCAAAAGGGACCAAGACTCCAGGCCTTTTTAAATCACCACTGGTGCTCCACACAACGAGCTCCGGGTGGCTCTGAGAGCTGGCTGCATGGAACGGTTCTGGCATGGTTCAGGTGGTGCTAAGTGCTGGTGTTGGGGGACAGTGCAGTGCAGTCTGGGTGGTGATGAGGGTTGGCTGCCCTAGCCCCACCCCATCTGCTTGAGGCCCCATGCCATCTGCACAAGCCCCACCCCTTCCGCTCGAGGACCCACCCCTTCTGGCTATGCCTGGATTGTAGGCTTCTATTGGGAAACCAGAGGTCTCTGAGCAGAAGTCAGGCACATTGGGAGCATTCCGCCAACATCCCTGTGTGCCTTGCTCCATGAGGAATAAGGGATGTCTTGGCAGAGGGGGTTTTCCTGACATTTGGTCCCATGTGTAGAGGCTGACTGGGTAAAGAAATGGAAGAGGGGCTTATCCTCCCCTGACTTAATTACTATCCTTCCATCCTGCTTATCTTCCCCTGACTTAATTGACTTAATTACAGCTCAGCTATCAACCCTGGCTTTGCTACTGGCCCATGGTGCCAGCAACCATTCCTCTGACAAGTTCTGCATAGTCTTTCTCTTGCTGTTCCCCTTCTCCCCAGCACTGCGTAGGCAATGCAACATATGGAATAGCTGCCCCAAATTTTCCAGAATGGATCCATACACCTCAGCATCATGGATGCACAAATGCAATTGACATGCGGCTGTGGAGTGAAAAAAAGGTGCCAAGCGGAAGCAACTCAGTCCATGCTGTAGCCATGTCTGATCACGTCACCCCTCATGTGATGATCCCAGTTTCACAGGCAGGAGATCTCTGCACCACTTTCCCTCCTTTCAGAGCCCTCACTACCACTAATTTCATTTTAAATAAGTTATTCATGCTTTAATCAATGGGGGACATGAGGCTGGATTCCTGGAGGTTTAGAACACAGATTCAGCTATTGACTCCAGATGGGAATTGTTTGAATAATGAAAGTTCCAGTAGTCACAGCTCACAACAAACCTAACAGAGAAGAAGGGGAGGTGGCTGATTTTTTTCATTTTGGTTTTTGGTTTTTTTTTGAAGTCACATAAACTGCTGACAAGACATCAGATGGAGTTCACAAGATCTGGCATTTTAATTGCTGACAGCTCAGGCAGGTCCTTATCGATGTGACTGGACAGCCAAAACATAAATAAAAAAAAGACACTGAAAAATACTAACAAAATCAGGGGGCTTGTCTATGCTTGAAATGCTACCGCAGCTGCACATCAGCAGAGTTGCTCACTACATCAGCAAGAGGAGTTGTTCCATCGGTGCGGTTAACCCACCTTCCCAGTTCTTCTTTTGACCTAGCACTGTCTACACTGGGGGCTAGGTCATCTGAACCACATTGCCCAGGGGTGTGGATTTTTCTCACCCTCTGAGTGACATAGTTGGATCGACTTAACTTCAGATTGTACATCTGGTCCGAGAAATGTTCCAGCACTGAGATTAATCCAAAGCAAAGCTAAAGGAGCTGGCAGATCCTTTTCAGGATATGGCTCAAGTGTGAGGATATTAGCACAGGTTGAACCTTTTTAATCCAGAACTCTCTCATCTGGCAACATCCTTAATCCAACGTGATGTTAGCTAGCCAGGTGTCCACTTATCATGGGTGTGGCCAAGTTTGCCGCATTCCCATAAAGTTTGTTTGCAGCCACCAATCTTGATTCTCTGTGTTCTGTGCTGTTATTTAGCTGTAATTTGCCCCTGCATGCCTTCTTAGAGCCCAGTAAGCCGTGGAAGAGTTGGTACTGTGCTAGACAATATTGGCCTCCTGTGGTCTAGCAAATTCTCTTGTCCAGCACGGCTTATATCCTGAGGATGCCAGACTAGAAAGGTTCAACCTGTATAAACTTGCTCTGAAAGAAGGACCTTATAGCAAACGCCTATGAGAATGGCTGGCCTTCTGCTAACAGCACTGGATCAGGGGAGTGAGTGTTCAATTTCCACTGCTCCCCTACACTGGTAAGACAGCCTAATGGAACCCTGACCTTGGGGAGTTCTCCGGTGCTACTCTGATCCCTGTAACGTTGGGAGTCAAGTCAGAAGGGTAAAGGTTTGGCTACACAAAGAGTAGAGTTGGTAGAACCAGACCACACACCCCCACCCTGGACTCATGTAGACTAGGCCATGAAGGTGCGATATCAACCTGTGTTAGCTAAGGCGCCTCACAATTCCCTCACATTTCTTTGCTATCCGTCCTTACTCGTCTACATGTGGATTTAATCCAGAGTGCTTAATCTGCTTTACAGGAGTAGAGAGCAGTTTTCCTGAGTAGACAAGAATGTGATTGGGATGACCATCCATCTGGTTTTCCCTGGACAGTCCCTTATTTAAGCTGTCTCACAGGCATTCCAGCTTTTTGAAGAAAGTGGGCAAATTGTCCTGTATTTTGCGTGGCTCCTGCTCTTTGGCCCCGGTGTCTCGGACCGGCAGCCTCCACTGCCAGTGAGCCCTTCTGCTGGGTAGCTGCCCTGTTCCCTGGCACCCTCCGCCTCAGGGCGACAGTGCCTGCTGCAGGGTTGCTCCTCCATGAGGCAGCTGCCCCATTCCATGGAACCGCACAGTGGCAGCCCCCGCTGCTAGTGAGCTCCACAACGGGGCCGCTGCCTCATTCCCTGGTGCCCTACACCTAGGGGAAGCAGCTCCCGCTGCCAGGGAGTACCTCCACTGGGTGGCTGTCTTTTTCCCTGGCCTCCCATGGCTCAGGAAGGCAGCTCCTGCTGCAGGGAAGCTCCTCCATGGGACGGCTGCTGCATTCATTGTCTCTGCACCTCCCGCCAGGAGGTATTCAAACCCTTATTCCCAGCACCCCCCTACAAGGGGGTGCCAGAGTCCCCATCCTGCACTGCTTCTCATCCCTGGTGCCTCCCCATTGGGAAGCTGTGGAGACCCCATCCCCAGTACCTCACCATGGGGCAGCAGCCCCTATTGCCAAAGCGGCCTGACATGGAACAGCAGCCCCGCCCCCCCACCCCGTTCCCGGTGGCTGGTGTCCTGTATTTGCCGTAGGGCAATGTGGTCACCCTCTTGTGCAATGTCCAGCAGAAAAGGGAGTCGGGAGGATGGGGTGGGATGTAGGGGGAAATCTAGCTTTGAATGCAATAAGGTTAGCAGGGTGAAGGACTGTGTTCCCGGTCTGCCCTGGGCTTTGATAAGGGGCTGAGTTTTCAAAGTGAGCATCCAGAATGAGTGGGCATGGCTGGAAGACGCAGACAACAAGTGAGTGACACAGCTTGTGAGCAGGAGTGCGTGTGTGTGAAACACAGTGAGGGATACTTTTAATAGCACCAATTTACATTTTCCACCTTCAAGCTGATTATCGAGGAAAGAGTCTCGATTTTTCGTATACATATCTCTCGTCTTGGAGTTGTCATGGCAACACTGTATATGTTTGCAGGGCTGGAAGGAGCTGGGGATGGAAAATGAAGCCAAAGAGCAGACCAAGGAGAGGAATCCAAAAGGAATTTTCCTCCGTTCCTCTGCGGCCGATTGGTTAACATTAATTTAACTTGATCTCCTGGGATTAGTCATCAAATCTGAGATTTCCAATCTTCTTTTATTGTTTTTAAATCAACCACAATTGCTCCTGTGAGCCCATGTTTTCACATTAGAAATGAGAGATGCAGCTGATGGAGATTGCAGGACAGGAACCAGAGCAGAGGATAATGCCATAGAAACACAAACAGGGTATAACAGCTCTCTCGGTGCAGCGTAAAAGAAAAGGCTGGGCCGCTGAGAAGTGACAGTGGTTGGAGCTGGACACTAAGTGCTGACTCGCTTTGTGATGTTGGGCAAGTTGTTTAGATCCTGAGTATCTTTAGAGATGCTGAGCACCAGGGTTCCCTGTAAGCTGAGCACTTGGGTGTCCACCCAGGAGAGACTCAGGTGCCACTCACCTGATTACCAGAGTCACCCACAACATGTGTTTCTATTGTTGGTGCATCTGCCCATGCCTTGGTGCATGTAAGAAAACTTATTCCACCCATGGGTGGCAAAAATTACAGGGAACACAGCTGAGCACCCACAACTCCAAAGGAAGCCAGTGGGAGCGGTAAGTGCTCAGCAAAGATGAAAAATTAGGTCTCAGTGCCACCGCCTGAAGCTGTAACTTCAGTATAGTAAATCGATCTGAGTGAAAAATTAGGCAATGCAGTGTATTATGCCTTTATTTAATTCCAGCAGAATATTCACAGGCCGGTCACGGTTTCCTCACACGTATTTGCTGTTCGTCTTTACTCCAGGCATTTTTGGTGGGGCTTTTTGCAGAATGGAGTGATTGTGAATAATTGGCTGGCTGGGATGGCTGAGGCCTAAAACTGCTGGCTGCTTATCATTGCTAGTGCAAGTAACAAGAGGGGGCAGAGGGACAGTGAGATTTACAAATGAGCCAAAGTGGTTTAGGAGCAGCAGCACTAAGTGGGGCAGGAATGCCCAGTGGCTAAGGAATAAGGATGAGTGCTGTGAGGTGTATAACACACACCCCTCACACACACACTGGTTGACAAGAGGTTAGAGCAGGCTGAACCCGGTGGCACCTGGGGTGGCTCAGGAATGGACCTGAATGAAGGAGCACAGGGCAGCAAAGACAAGGGTGGAGAGTCCACAGAGAGGTAGCTGGGCATGTCCTCCCAAGAGCTAATAGCTGAGGTGACCTTTGGAGGCTTGGGGCCGGATCCTGAGCCCAAAGGAAGGCTGTGAAGCTGGCAGCAGTGAGACGTGGAGGAAGCCCAGCCCACGAGGCAAGGGCAGTAGAGCCGAAAGGGAATATGGATTGACAAGAAGGGGCAGCTTTGACTGCGCTCCCTGCGTGGAGCTTGCCAGGAGGGATTGCCATGCTTTCCAAGACAAAGAAAGAACTAGACAGGCATTAAGCTGAGCCTTGGGAGAGAGAGAAAATTGAAGACCTGACCCTGGTGTTGACCAAAAATCCTAACCCCATTGCACAGGCTAAATCTCACCCCACATCACAACAGTCCACCTGCCTGTGTTCACTATAGAGCTGCTGTATACAGCACCTTGCTTCAGATCCAGTCTTTGCTGGCTCATGCTTGTGTGAGCTGCTAAACAGCTGCTACATTTCACCCCAGAGGTGGCTGCATCTCCCCCAGCGGGTGAAATGATCCCTCTGAGGGAGTTTACAAAGTGCTTTGGGATCTTCGCGGACACCAACTGCTGTAGAAGTGGGTTACGAATGAGTCTCTAGTAATTATAGACTAATGGTATCATGCTTGATCAATCAGCTCATGCTTCTGCACGTGGCATGTTTTCATCCTTCCCAGGAAGACCTCAAGGTGGGGGGCCTCTTTAACCATTGTCCCTGCTTATGGCTTGGGGCCCACAGCCTATAAATCTTACCTGAGCTTGAGTGAAGAGGGGAAAGTGAGAGGAGCCAAAGACAAAGGCACCCAAAACCCACAAGCCAGTTCTTTTCTTCCATTAGTGCTGTGATGTCTGCCTTTGGTCAGTGTCTGGGCTAGGAGGGAATTTCCCTCCACTGCCTCCCCATGCGGAAAATTCCATGCGTGTGTGTGTGTGCGTGTGTGTGCGGCCAGCAGGGAGAAAGGGGGAAATGCACTTGATAGGACAGGGAGTTGATCTCTGGAACAGTTCTTTTTGTAACATGGACTAGTCCACGCATGGTTTGACCTGATAATATTTTGCACCCACAACCATGCCTGCACACATACCTCTGTGTGTGTGCACATGCAAACCAGGCATGCCCATACACACAACTCTACATTCGCACCCCTCTGCACTCCCACCTACATGCACAAACACCCTCCCACGCAGCCAGACACATGTGTACAAACCTCCCACATGTGCACACACTTATGAATGCATTCACCTGCGTCCCGTCTCATGTTTGGATCTTAAAGCACTGCTCACAGAAATGCACTTAGTCACGTCCACCCTGGGATGTGAAGATGTTAACCATCATATTGCCAGGCATAAGGAGGGACCTGGCCCCAAAACCCAACTCGCTCCAAAGCTCAGCCCCCCGTCATCGAAAGATTAATCAACCAGGCCAGTATTTGTGGTTTGAACACCTCCGTTCTGGTGAAAGAAGCTGCATTACATGTTTCACTCACCACTTGTCCTCATGCCCAGTCTGTCAGTCTAGCCATTATACCACACTACTTCTCATAGGGGAGGTGCTCCCTCACACCTGCATATTGGATGCAAGATCTCATCAGCTCACCCTGGGGTAACCATGCTGTCACTGAAACATTTTCAAAGGGCCCAGTGCTCCCCAGTGACCACTATTGCTGCCCCACACTATCCTCCTGCATCGTGATGCCTGGAAAAAGCACCTTGCTCTGCGACTTCAGGGTGCTGTTTTGCAAAATCCACCCATCTCTCCTGGGCAGCTGCTATCAGCTCATTCAACACCAAACAAACCAACAAACAAAGGAGCGCCCGTCCGGACAGGAAAAGAGGGAGGCTGGCAGGAGGGTGATTTCTCCTTGGAAATCTGGCATCCACAGCCTGTGCTAAATTAGGTGCAGAGACCATCTGGAACATTTATTTTTAATCTCATCATCTTTGATTTTCTTAGAGTGATTTTGTTTTTTCTCAGCTTGTCAGTCAATTGAGAGCAAAGCGCTGCTTTATAAATAGGATAATTAGTGGATGTGCCAAAGAACCTTGTCAGAAATCCTGCAGACAAGAGGTGGAAAGAGGCAATACTTTAAAAAAAAAAAAATAGAAAGAACTAGAAGTAGGAATAAATGATGTGAAACTCCAGCAGAATCTGGCTTTTTCTGAGGAATTCTCCCAACTCCTTCTTTCCCTGGTCTCTCCCTGCGCGTGTGATATTGCTTTGGCAGTGCTGAACTTTTCTGAGTCTGGTTCAACAGCCCTCTGGAATGTGTGTGGGAATCATGCGAGGCGAGAGCCGCTGTAGATGTCAGGCAGAGGTTACATGGGACGCAACCAAGAGAATCCAGTGGCTTTCTACCCGATTGTGCCCTGACTCCTCTACCCAGCCAGTCTCTGCCATTCTTCATGGATGAATCATGAAAAACTCCTTGAGAGGGGGCAGGAGGTGCTCTTGTCCGACACAGGCCCTGCAGGCCTCCTGTAGGCAGCTCCATACTGGTGTGATAAGCGTGGCTGGAATTTTCAAAGGAGTCCAGGGGATTTAGACACCCAGAAGCACGGGAAACTCAATGGAAGATGGGTTCTGAGGCGAGCTTTGAGTGTTGGTGTTTGTTTATCAATGAAACCCCCTGGGTGATGAGTTGCAGTTGAGGATATCTGTGGGTGGGGGCGATAATGATGATAAAGAGGCAGAATATTTAGGCCCTAGTCTAGTACTTGAGCAACCTGGCTTCAGTTCTCTGCTGTGCTGCAGATGTCCTTGAGCAAGCCACTTAGCTCCACTCTGGGCCTTACTTCCACATCAGAAGAAGAGAAGTAACAGCACTACCCTGTCTCCCGGGGGGTGGGACAATAAGTGCCTTATGGAGTGTGAGCCGCTGCGCAAACGGGGCTGTGCAGGAAAACACCCGACATACAGAGATGTGGAGGATATGGGGTAGTCTGTCTGTAACTGACCAAATGCAGTTAGGTCCTTTTTATGCCTGGATCCCTGAAGAGCCAGTGCAGGGGGTACCTGAATGGTTGATGACCTACTTTGCTCCCATAAATAACTGGGTGCAGCATGGTGGGACAGAAGGTGCACTGCTTAACCTGGCTGCTCACACACAGTGGGGCTATGATTACAGAGGGCACCATGAAAATCTGGGCCCTTCCTGCTCCAGGTTGTTCCATGAGCTCTTTTGGAAGTGGTTTCCAGGACTAATGCTGACATGCCCGCTGCCTTCAGACATGCCAATCCAGTGAGTGCTGGCAGCAGAATCCCAGCTGCTCTCAACTGCCCATGGCTTGATTTAGTTTCCACTGCTGGCTGGAGACTTGTGTGTCCCTTACCACTGTATTAGCTACGCAACACACACCTTTTTTGATGGACTGTATTTTTGCAGCACTCCTGTGATCTAAGGCAGTGCTATCAGCCCCAGGAGACAAAGGTGGAACTGAGGCACAAAGCAGATGATGTGACTTGCCCAAAGTCACACAGGAATCAGCATCTCCTGAGTTCCATCCCATTGCTCCAGCCACTAAACCATGTATCCTGCTAAGGCTGGTCCTCAACGGTCTCTTGAGTTAACGTTGGAATAAATTACCTAGGGAGGTTGTGAAATCTCCATCACTGGAGAAATTTAAGAGCACATTAGATAGGCGTCTCTCAGGGATGGTCTAGACAGTGCTTGGTCCTGCTGTGAGGGCAGGGAACTGGACTCGATGACTTCTCGAGGTCCCTTCCAGTCCTAGTGTTCTACGATTCTAGGGTCAAGACAGTGTTTTCCTAACCTCTGAATATATCAATATATTTTCCCATCCCAAATAAGTCAAAATCAGACATTTTCGCAGATCCAAAATCCTCTCCTTTCCCAACCCTCTGCCCCCTGAATTTGTTCAGATTACTCATAATTTTTTCACCATTTTGGGAGGGGGGCTTTTTTGTTTCATTTTTTGTTTTATTCTAGTTAATTTGGGATCTTTGGGGTAATGCTGCAAGGTAGTAAACCAGGTGTGTGGAGGAGGGAGGGGGAACCAATGGCCAATTTGAGGAGGAACAGTGCTAAATTGCCATGGCTCTGATTCTAACCCGACACAGAGCTCAGCACTCAGGCAGCATGAGAAATGGGGCATTTCCAGTGAGCGTGAGCAAAAGATGAGAAAAGCTCCTTATGGAGGCAGGGCTGTAAATTCCACTCCTGCAGGTGTGGAGCAGGCCCCCTTCTCCTCAGCACGTTCCAGGCCTGTGGGACGCCCAGGGCGACGCTATGTTTGGAAAGGAGCCATGCCAGCCACAAGTCCTGAGAAGTCTTCCCTGCTCACGTTAATGGTGTCTCTGTTGCCATGGTAAACTACATGTGATTGCCGACTCACCGTTCTGGAACAAATAGAACCAGCTTCAGACATGGAGGGCAGTTCTCCTGTTGGACAGGCCTAATGTTGGCGAGGGTGACTCGTGGCAGGAGATGTGCTTTCAGCTGTGGGGGCAAGATGGCAAAAGGCTGTGAAATATAACCCCAGTGAGTAGAGTGCTGGAATTTGCTGGACCAGACCAACAACAGAGGACATCTAATCTGGCGTTCGGTCTCTGGCAGTAGCCAAAATCTGATGCTCCATAGGACAATGAAGGGCCAACATACTGTGTCTGAGTATTTAAAGCTACACACTGTAGGGAAAACTCTTCCAGATTTCCTCTGGCAGTTAGTCTGTGCCATGTCGCATGAGGGTTTGTAACTTCCTGGTAATGTCAGAACCCCAGATGTTATTCTGATTCTTTTAACTGTGTAATCCTTCCTGAGCTATTGCTCTCATTAATATCCTTCAGCAGCAAGTTCCACAGGCTAACAGATGGCCCAGATGGAGTATTCAAAACTGGGTCTGGCTTCTGATTCTGAAGTCCCTAAACCTCCAGGGTGTGAAGGGACACACCTACCTCTAGGGAGCACACTGAACTTGTGCAAATTTGGTAAAGTATGGTAAAACAGTGCAATCAATTTGCTTTGCTGTCTGAGTAAGATGAGCTTTGTAGCTTTGTGATGGTGGCTGGGTTAATGTGAGCGGGTGTGTGGTGTATTTGGGAAATAAAGATACAACTGTCTCTCAGCTGCTTCCTCTTGTCCTGCAAATTTGGCTTGACAGTCCTTTTGTCCCTCAGGGCTCTGGCTGGCTGACACTGCTGGGCTTGTAGCTTCCCTGTGTGAATGGAATGCATTAATACTCTGGTGACAGGTGGCAGATCAGACTAGCTGCCATGTGCAGGCAGGGAAAGTTGGCAAGACCCCAAGATGCCATAAATGCTCCAGCTGTTTCTTTACACCAGTCAGAGCTGTAGGGTGATATGGGGACAGGGGCGCCAGCACCCACATACTCCAGCTGGACTTAGCTAACCAGCAACCTTCCTGTGATGCACTCAACAAGTACAGAAGTGCTACAAGAGACCTGGGATGAATCCCATCATGCCCATCAATTGGTAGATGAGCCTGCTAGGTCATTCCTAATAGAAAGTGAAGGCTAGCCTAGACAGCGGGGATTGCAGAGGATTACTATATCGTGGTCCTGCAGTTCTGGGCATGTATGTTGAGGTCCAGGCTGATTTCCCAGGGGTATCAGCATCAACCACTTTGCAGCTTGTGATGATAAGAGATCTCTGTTAGGGGGTGGCCCAAGATTGCCTTGGAAGAGGTGCATTTAGATAGGAACCAGCACTGAAATAGTGACTCATACTGCAAGTCAGGAGTGAGGTGGCTTGGTATAATTGTGTGGTTGCCCAGGACAGAACAGAGGAGAGTTGCTTAAATCAAAACTCAGGCACAATGAGTGGGCATACAGGACAGGAAGAGCAGAGGTGGGGGATGCAGATAAAAATGAGGTGCACTGGCAGACTTGTATAGTGGGCTCAAACCAGGTGTTGCAATGCCTTGGCAAAGCCAGGTGGAGATAGCTTATACAGGCCCTGCCAGTACTGTGCTTGGATCCCAGCCCCTTCAGTTTCATGAGTAACACATTCATGTGAAGAAAAGAAAGGAAAAGCTCCTGGGGAGACAGAGAGTCGTGGGGGGTGTTTCTGGCGTTGAGCAGCAGTCAAATGCTATTTCTCTCTGCAGCTGACAGGGTAAATGCATTTCCTGGCAGACACCGTGTTCTGCATTAAAATTCTGGATGCGGATTATTAAAGTGTTTATGAAAAGCCTGAGAGTGCTTCTTGGCATCAAATAGGCTTTTGAAAGTAGATGTTTGGGTGTGGACCGAGTGCTCATTCTATATGAAGAACAGAGGGGCAGGAGTTAAGCTTATAAACAGGCCGTTCAAACCCACCCACCCCATTAAGGAAAGAAATCCCATCCCTTCTTCTCCAGTCCCTCCTCCCTTGTGCTTGGGTATCTGGCCAGTGTGACACTCCATGGCTCCCAGGGAGCCACCACAATTTTTTAAATTACAGGTGGACATAAGACTAATGGTGATCTGACTTGTCTTGTCACCAGGAACGTTCCTAAACCCAATCTGTGTTGTGATGGTCTCACCAAACTCATTGATGCGCGATTGTACAAGGAAGACCCAACCATTTCACAACCGTTATGCATGTGCTTATGTCCTACAGACCTCAAATTGAGCTTGAAGGCGCTCGGAGTTCAGCATGTGCATCAGTGCTGCCCCAATAGGAATGTTTAAATGCACTGACACCATAGCTCTAACCCGAGAGGCAGAGAGGGTGACAGTCTTGTGCTCTTCTGCAGACAGCCACCTAACCTCAGAAAAATTCTCACCAGCAGCCACACACCGCACCAAGAGATACTAAATCCTGGAACTTTTCCCTGCAACAAACCCTGTTGCCAACTCTGCCCGCATATTTACTCTGGAGACACCATCACTGGACCTAACCACATCAATTACATGATCAGGGGCTCATATTCCTGGCCCTCCACTACTGTTATATATGCCATCATGTGCCAGCAATGCTGCTCTGCCATGTATGTTGGACAGACTGGACAATCACTTCGCCAAAGAATGAATAGGAATCTCAATACACGTAAACCTGTCAGTGAGCATTTCAGTGGAGTAAGCCATAGTATTAAAGACCTGAGAATCTGCATCCTAAAACAGAGACTTTAACACTAGATTACAAAAGGAGACATCTGAACTGGAGTTTATTCTCAAGTTCTACACTTTGTGACTAGGTCTTAATAGAGATGGCAATTACCTTATGCATTACAGAGATAGCTTCCCCTTCTTTGCTATTCCTAGTGATCTCAGACAAGTCACTTAACTTAACTGACACTTACAGTAAGTCATTTTCTTTCCCCTCTTCCCCACCTTCCCTCTGTCCTATGCCACTGATTTGTCAGTTTTTATTTCATTTTTTCTACCTCTCTGTTATATTTCCATCATGCCAGTTTATTTTCATCAGAATTTCCAGATCTGAAGAAGTGGATCTGTCCCAAGAAGCGCATCACCTAATAAACTATTTTGTTAGTCTTTAAAGTGCTACTTGACAGCTATTTTTGTTTTCCAGGGTTAGATATTAGTTTGCTGGAGCCACCAGTCCCTCGGGGGGGCTGGTTGCACACAGAACACAGGGCACTGTGTGGAAGGCCAAAGCTTCAAGAAGCTTTTCTGTCCTACTGCAGGGCCCAGGCCAGAAAAAAAAATGCTCATCCTTTTAGAGATGACTCCACCCAGAAGAAAACTGGGTTTTAGTTCCAGGGGATGAGTTTCACCAGGAGCTGAATTATGTTTGTGAGGAGCTTCTGGTCCCAGCTCCCCACCCCAGGCTTTCTGAAAATCGATCTATAGGTATGAACATGCATAACTCAAAGACACTTAAGCAGAACCATTCATGTCATGTGTCAATTCTAAAGTTACAAGCTGCTGCATCTCTATATCCTATTTTTGTGCATGTATCATTCTTGTATGTGATATATGAAGTGTGGATCTGTTTATAGTTCTAAATGTGCTAATGAGAGCCGTGGAAGATACTTCAGGTACTTAATGACTCAGTACTCAAACCAACAACCTGTGAATGGTCATGTTTGTCCGATGAGCCCAAACTGTGATTGGTCCAAGAAAGGCATGTAACCATGACATGCGGTACTGGAATATATCTTGAACCTCTTATTTTTCCATAGGGATGAGGGATGACAAACAAAGGGGTCCTTCCCTGAGGGAAAGTCTATTTAAGCAATGAGTAGGAATCGGTCTTTTGTTTTCAGCTGGTCTTTGAAACTGCCTGTCACATCCTAAGAGGATAGAAAGAACTCTGAAAAAGCTGTAGACCCCGGCCAGAGTTAAAATCAACTTGAACTTGAAGCTCTTTTTACCTGATATCTTAACAGCTGTTTAGGGTAAGAGTTTGAATGTAAGAAGTTTCTTAGTGGATTAGAACTAACTGGGTGAGTGAGTTTATTTTAACTTGGGATACATCTAGACTACACAGAAATATGGCGAGGAGTAAAGGAGTTTGATGGGAAATTTTCTCCTGTCAACCTCCCTCTGTGAAGACATCCAGTAAGTTGATGGCAGATAAGATTATTCTAGATACACAATTTACTTACCTGCCTAGTGTAAACCTGCCCCAGCAAGTGACTTTGATCTGAGTGTTTTCACTTGCAATCTCTTAAATCCTACTTTTTATGCTTCATACAAACATTTTTGTTTATTATCAAGCCCAGTGTAAATAATCGTTCTGGGAGAGAGGGGTACTGTGCATATCTCTCTTTCTTTGACAAAGTGGGTGGATCTCCCAATGAGGTTTCTCTGTGTAAACATTTTACACAGAGTAAGACGGATTTAATTGGGGTTTTGATCCACTTTGGGGGTTGGTTTCCTTATAGCTGAGTCCTTCTGGAGCTGAACTGGTTCACTGTCGTTGTTGCTCTGCAGGGAGGCTGGTAATCCCAACTCTGCAAGACAGGAAGCCCCATTGGGCAGGAAGGAGGGCAGTGGCAGTGGCATGATCCTCACACCAGCGGACAGCCCCAAGGGGACTTCTGTGACCCAACCATCAACCTCCCATCCCCTCAGGCGCCATGACTGTCACCCAGCTTTGCTGGTGATGAAAGCATGAGGTAAGTGCCTTTCAGATAAGCAGCCATAGGTATAGGGGCTCACCTACTGCTCTGGGCTGGGTATTGGTGTTTATTCATAGTAATGCCTGGCTCTTATATTAGTGCCAGGAGTATGTGGCGTAAACAGGAAGATCTGGAAGCATCAGGACATGAGTTAAATTGTGACTTAACCTCACAGAGACATGGGGTAAGCTAAATCCCATGACTGGAATATTGCAGAGGTCCCTAAATTATTGGGCAGGCTTCACAGTGAGGAAAATCTGGGGGACCCAGGCCAATCTCCTTGAGGGTAGGGAAGGAGTACCACCCTGCTCTGCTCCTGGCCCCAGTCCCAGCTGCTGGACCCACACCCAGGGCTCTGCACCTGGAGTCCTGGCTGCCTGCCCCAACCAGGGGCCACAAATGCTGGCCTCAGCCCCAGACCCATCTTTACCTCAAGCTGTGGCCCCTCTAGCCCTCTCTGACTCTCCCCCGCCTGGAACTGCAGGAGGTAAAAAGCAGGGCGTGCGGTAAAAAGTTTTGGAATCAGTAGTATAGAGGATGTGGCTTGTTCAGGAAGGCCAGGTAGGGAAAAAGGTAGAATGTGTTGTATAATACATCAGAAATACGTATACATCTTCTGAAGTCCAGAAGCAGGTCAGAGGCAAAGCAGTTGCAGGTCTTAGGGTAAAGATAAGAAGGGGAAAATCATAGGGGGAGATGCCATCATAGAAGTCTCTTACAGACTGCCAAATCGGGAAGAGGAGGGGCATGGGACACTGAGAGAACAAACAATAGAAATCTCCAAAACAGAAGACCTGCTAGTCAAGGGGGACCAGAAGTCCTCAGACATCAGATGGAAAAATAATACATTGACAAAACACAAATATCCAATAAGTTATTGGAATGTTCTGGGGACAATCTTTTGCTTCACAAAGTGGAGAAAGTAACTGAAGGACACACATTTTAGACTTGGTTCTGACCAACTGGGAGGAAATGGAAGCAAACCCAAAGGTGAGGGGCAATTTGGGTGAAAATGGTCATTGTAGAGTTCATCAATGTAAGGAAAGGAGGGAATGAGAGCAGCAGAAAACAGGGAAAACATAACAACCTCAAAAACTCTGTTGGTAAGATCCAAAAGGAGGAAAATCTAAGGGTTAAAAGAGCTGGCACTTTGTTCAAGGAGATAGCATTAAAGACACAACTGGAAACTACCCTGATGTGAAGGAAAGACAGGAAGAAGAAGAAGAAGAAGAAGAAGCTAGCTTGGCTCTACATAAAGAAGAAATCCTACAAAAAGTGGAAACATGGATGAATTGCAAAAGAGTGGTGCAAAAAACAGCACATATAGGACAAAATCAAGAAGTCCAAAGTATAAAACACCTAGCAAGGGACACTAAAGGCAGTAAGAAAGGTTTCTTTAAATACACTAGGAACAAGAGAAAGATGAAGTTACATGTATGTCCTCTACTGAGGGTGAGGGGAGAGCTAATGACTGTTGACATCAATGCCTATTTTGCTTCAGTCCTCAATAAAAAAAAATAATGGTGACTAGATACTGTGTCAGGATCAGGTCAGAGGCAGCTAAAAAGCAGAAACAGCCCTGGCTAATCAGGCATCATCACAGACAGAGGGAGAGCAGTAGAGCGGCTGTAGTAAATCAGTTAAAGGCCAGCTGATCCCATTCCAGGCTGCCACAGGCCTTTTAAAAAGCCTCCCCCAGGTAAGGAGAGGGATAGAGAGCAGAAGAGGAGATTAGAGAGTAGTGAGGAGACTGGAGCAGATGAGGAGAAAGTTAGCCAATGGCAAAGGAGAATACCAACAATATCAGAGACAGCAGGGAGGTGAGGGGCTCCTGCAGGGAGTCCCCAGTAACCTCAGGACACAATTGGAGGCAGGGAAGGACTAGTCACTCTTCCTGGTCACACTTGCAGGCCTGTAGCCACTGCTGTTTGAGCCCAAGTACTGAAGCCTGAACCCCAGTGAGGGCAAACAGCTCCCCTTAGTGTGGGACTGTGGACTGAACAGAGGTCTGGGGCCCAAGAGTGATGCCGCCCTTGCCACAATACTCCAGCCAATTAATATTCCAAAGGAGAAAGGAATGTGCACCAGGCTGAAGACCTGTTTAGATAAGTTAGATGCATTCTAGCTAGCTAGGGCTGATGAAATTCATCCCCAGGTACTTAAGGAACTAGCTGAAACATTGAGAACACAACTGGTTAAAAATCGTGCTCAAAGAATAGTTAGCTAACGGTCTGCACTCAGACTGGGAAGGTGTATGGAGTGGGTACAGAAAGGATCAGAGCTGGCTCTGGTACCAGTCCATATTTTCATTAAGGACTTGGTTAATATACTCTCTACTCAATGTCTAAAAGTTGCATATGGCACCAAGATGGGTGGGGTTGCAAGCATTTTGGAGGACAGGGAAAGAATTCAAAGTCGTCTTGGCAAACTAGGGAAGTGATTTGATGTCCGTAAGATAAAATTCAGTTAAGACAATGCAAAATACTTCCCTTTGGAAGGAAATATCAAATGCAGAGCTACAGAACAGGGAATGACTGGTTAGTCGGTAGTGTTGCTAAAAAGAATCTAAGGTTCACACTTAGGGTCCTACCAAATGTATGATCTATTATGGCCAATTTCACGGCCATAGGATTTGAAAATTTGTAAATTTCACATTTTCAACTGCTTAATCCTGAATTTTTGTGGTGGTGTAACTGTGGAGCCCTGACCCAAAAATACGCTGGTGAGGAGAGCTGTTACCAACCTGTTGTAGGGAGGTCCTGGGATTGCCACCTTCCTTTCTGTGCTGGCTTCAGAGCTAGACTCTGAAGGTAGCAACTGCAGAGCTTTCTGTAACCACAGGGGCTTCCAAGAGATAGAAGTGGGTCTGATCTCCCCTGCGTGGCTGGGAGCTCCTCACTACTGGTCCTGAATGGCTTGAGAGGGGCAGGAAATGGACAAGTCCTGTCCCTTCACTGCCTTTTCAGAGCTAGGAAGCACCTTCGATGGATCTGATGAAGTGGGTCTTTGCCCACAAGAGCTTATGCTCCAAAAATTCTGCTAGTCTATAAGACTACAGGACTTCTTGTTGTTTTTGTGGATGAACGCGGCTTCTACTCTGACGCTTGTCCCTTCGATGGAGCGCTCATGAACAAGGAGACCTCAGATTTCATGGGAAACAGCATATTTCACGTTCCATGACGCATTTTTCATGGCTGTGAAATTGGTAGGGTGCCAGTTCTATTGGATCCCAAATTGTTGACTTATGTTCAATGTGACACAATTGTGATAAAGGTCCAACATCAATCTAAGCTGTATTAACTGGAGTGTCATACATAAGACACAGGAGGTCATTGTCCCCTTCTGTCTGGCACTGGTGTGGCTTCAGCTGGAGTACCGTGGGTAGGTCTGAGGACCACACTCTAGGAAAGATGCAGACAAAGTCCAGAGAAGAGTCCCAAAAATGAGAAAAGGGTTATAAAACCTGATTTAGGAAGGACAAAAGAGTATGTTTAGTCCTGAGAACAAAAAAACTGAAGAGAGGCCTGGTATCAGTCTTCCAATAGGTTAAGAAGACGGATCAACTGCTCTCAGTGGCCACTGTAGAGAGGACAAGATGTAATGGGCTGAATCTGTAGCAAGACAGATTTGAGTGATATCTTAGACAACCTTTTCTAACTCCCAGGGTAGCTAAGCTCTAGAGAGGGCTTCTGAAGAAGGTTGTGGAATTCCCATCATGGAAGGTTAGAGAAATTCCTGTCAAACACGGCTTAGCACTACTCTGTCCTGCTTCGGCACAGGGGCCAGATGTGACCTCTTGAGGTTCCTCCAAACCTACATCGTGGTGAGCAGGGCCGACGCGGGTGTGGAGGGCAAAGGGGGCAGTTGCCCAGGCACTTAGCAATTTAAAAGGACCTGGGGCTCTAGACCCTTTAAATCACCTCTAGAGCCCACATGGTGCAGTCTGGGTGGCTCTGAGGGCTGGTTGCCTCTAGCCCAGCCCTTTCTGCCTGAAGCCCCTGCCCCTTTTGAAGGGCCCAGAGCTGAACCCCTCCCCCCAGATTGCTCGGGGTGGAGCAAAAGCAGTCACCAGCCCTGGCTATGAGTCTGTATTGTGCTTTTCATCCATAGTCCTCAAAGTGATCTTTACGTTATCTCCATTTTACAGATGTAGGAAGTGAGTCACAGGGCACAGAAATGACTTTTCCAGGGCTGCTCAGCAGGCCTAGGGCAGAGCCAAAAATAGAACTTGCACAGTGAGGTTGGGGGGACTATTTCTGGGGTGGGGTTGCTGTGCTGTGTCCCTACCTTACCCCTCTTCACCTCATAGTCACAGACTGGGGTCACACATGGAGTTGCTCCCAGAATGGATGTTACTCGTGCAAATGGCGCCTGGGCCATCCAGTCCAGCCGGTTGGCAGTGGTGGGGAAGAGGTCTTGCAGAGAAGCTGGGTACAAAACCTGGGGGTGCTCCCTCACCCCTGCTTCTTATACCTACAACCTCTCAGGTTTCCTAGGCTGTCTTGGCTTGAGCTAAATCAGAAAAAGCCTGAGACCAGCCTCCCAGCATTTTGCTGCTTTCCACTCCTTTCCAGGACTAGCATCCGAACAAATCCTGAACAAGTTACCAATGTCAGATAGATTTAGGGCCTGAGGCCCATTTGGGTTAGGTCAATGTATCCCTTTGGTGCTGTTCAGCTGCACACTGGGCCGGTCAGAGGCCATTCATCCCCACTGTCACAGCAGGCTCGACAGAGCATTCTGGGCTCTGATGGCAGTAAACAGAATTGTCCCTCACTCCTCCTGAATCCTAGTGTCCCGTCTTTCCTCCAGAGACAAATGCACACTATCTCTCCCAGCCTCTCCAAGACTAATACCCAGGTCTGGTGCTGGACCCATGCGCTCGAAGGAGCGGGAAAACAGAGGTTCTCTTCCCACCAAGTCCCAATGTGACAACCACATGCACTGTTCCACGCCTCTGCCTCTGTTATGCAGAGAGCTCATTTGGCCTCTGGAGCATTCTGTTTGCCCAAAATAAGGGGAGCTGCCTAGGAGTCAGGGGCATGGCCAGCTCTTCTACCTCACAGTACGTAGACCAGGTTCACCAGGAGGTTTTGGTATATAAGACACATGCAACTCTTCACCCCCGTTCTCTCAGTTCTGAGACACTGCAGGTTAGCAGGCTGCTGCCTCTCCTTACACATGTACACGTTCACCCCCCAATGCACACCCTTGCAGGGGACACAGGCATACAGCCCCATGTACCCAGATCACGCAGACACACACATACTCAACCCAACAGCCCACATCTCAACAAATGAGACACACACCACATGGCTACATCACTTAAACACCGTATGGTGTCCTCAAAGCACAGCTCCCTTTTGCAAGTGATTTTTCAAGGCAACCTGCCCTGCTCTGAAGCTGGGGCGGCCAGAGCCATGATTTTGTTTTAATGCAGGAGGCCAGGATGTATATCTAAATATATGTTTAAAAAAAATCATTTCCAAGAACAATGGTGGAAGCAGCCCAAAAATGTGCTAAGGAGAAGAACGAGTGCATTAGAGCTGGAGTCCAAGCAAAATATTAAAAGGATGAATCAGGAAAAAAAATACAAGGGGTTTTAAAAAGTTATTTTTCTTTTTTAATGGTTAATGGCAGGTTTTCAATTCGAGCTTCAAGTGCTAGAGAAATGTGTCAAACGAGCCATTCTGTGGGGGATAAGAAAAAAACACTGTGGGGAGTAGACATTTAAGATGGTTTAAATCAAGCCCTCTTTGGCGATCACACAGGCTGGGCTTTATTGTCATCATTAGATTTCTTATTTCTTTCATTCACTTCATGCTACCTTTGCCAGGCCTAGCGATTTCCCAGTGGTGTTTGGTTATTGGCATGAATTAGTCCCACACATTGTGTTTTTTGTTCTTGAGTTTTATCAGCACGGGCAGTGCAGCTTCCAGGTTGTATGGCGGGGCACAGGAGCAGCTGATGGAGGAGCAGCTCACAGGTGCTCAGGTTTTGTGGATTGCCAATGAGTTAGATGAAATTTGGTGCCGACAAAAGTAAGCATCAGAGAGACCATCTGTCATGGACTCACCTGGCTCATATGATCCTGGGGGGTACCCCGCTCCAGTGCAACAGCCCCTTCTCGAGGAGTCCACTCTCTCTCAAGCTTAGGCTCTCTGCCTCCTGGAACTGCACCTCTCAGAGCCACCAGCACACCTGTGTTTGCCGTGGGCACCCTCAGGAAGCCCCTCGCTCTGGACCCCCAAGGTCTCCACTCCCAAAGGGAATAGTGCAGCCCCTTTCTCCAGACGGGAGCGACTCAGCCAGTGTAACACAGGAGGGTTTATTGAACATTGAACATGGCATAGGAACTCTCAGACATGTAGGCCCAGCTACCCTCATCCCAGCATGTCTGAGTCTCCCCTTGCAGCCAGGTGAGCTGCGCCAGCTCCCTCTCCATCCAGGGGCCACCTCCTTCCAGCTGAGCCTCAGATATTCCTCTCCCACAGTGAATCCCACGGTGATTCCCATCCTTTGTCCTCTGCCCAGGTAACCAGGGTTGCCTGGGCCCCTCTCTACCTCCCCTCTCCTCTGTCTTTAATTCTCCTCTGGCAGCATCCAGCTGGTCAGGTCAACAGGGTCCTGTATCTGCAGCTCATTGTCCTTCCACTGTCCAGAACTGGCTGTGCCATCAGAGCTGGATCTCCCAGTCACCAAATCACCGGTCACCGAAGTCTCCATTCTCAAGGCTACTGGCAGGGGTCCCCGGCTCCATGCTGGTCCATGTCACAACAAACTCCCTCCCCGCTCACCTTGTTAAACCAGTAACTCCCATGAGCACTTAATGCCACACTGCCTGCATGCAAGCCCTTTGAATCCCCCCACAAATCCCCCAGTTCGTCACAGAAGCCCACGCTGCTGGACTCTGCTTGCAAGATCCAGCCCCCAGTCCTCAGCCGCCCTGTGGTTCTGCTCACCCAACCACACAGGAGGGTTCTGCAATTCCAGCCATGGATCCTAGGCACAGCTCTGCTGCTGCGCCTCACTCCTGATCTGCCATCTCCCTTGCTATTCCAGTCCTGGTGCCCCAGCAGAGCTTTGCCAATGCCTCCAAATCCTGATACTTGCCTGCCCATGACCGTCAAACTGACTTGAATGCCCTCACAGTTCTACTGGAATAGCTCATCCCTCTCTCTCTCTCACACTCACACACACACATGCGTCTCCTGCTTGTGGGCAATATTCCCTCTAAGGTTTTCAGTCCATGGGCAGAATAAATGTTGTTTGCACCAAGACATGTGTGGATGTGAACAACCAAAACACATGCTGCCCACTCTGGATGGCTGTGGACCCTATGTTGATCAGCTGGAAGGCAGCTGATTCTCTCCTGGGCAGCTGCCCAGGAGCTTATTTTACATGGAACAATGCTTGTGAGGATAACAGCTTGTTAACTCTTTGATATACCGGGGTGAGGAAGTCAACAAGTCAGTTGGTGTCTTTGCATCTTCCAGATTCCTAATGTACACCCATGTTCTGAAAATACTCTAAGATAAAGCAGCTTAAGCAGTACACTGGGAATAACCAGAGTTCTATTCCCGCCTTCCCTGCTGGGTGACCTTGGCAAGGTACTTCACCTCTCTGTACCTCTATTTCCCCATCTGTAAATTAGGGATCATCCTGACCTCCTTTGTAAACTTCTTTGAGATCTCCTGGCCATAACAGCTCGGTGGCATTCAGTGTTCCCTGTAAGCTGCGTATGTGGACAGCTGTGCAGAAGAGATTCAAATGCCACCCCGCTGATAAGCAGAGAACCCACAGCTGGCAGCATGTGTTCCTGTTGGTGGTGCACTCTGCACACGCCATGGTGCGCATAACAAAATGTATTCCTCCCATGGATGGAAAACGTTAGAAGGAACACTGGTGGTATTATTATTCAACCATCGTGCTGCTGCAGTATGTAAGAAAATTCCCATTGATTTGCTTCTGCATAATTCACCTCAGCACAAGTCTCTACTTACTAGAAAGGGGTTGCCAGCTCACTGCACCCGGTAGCAGAAAATAAGCTGGAAAAAATATCAGTTTCTCAGAAATACTTCATATTTCACCCAAGATGATCCAGATGCTCAGCAAATGCCGGAGCATTAATATAAGCAGCCAGAATATCAGCTTCCCTTCATAAATTCCCACATTCCCCATTCCTTAGCCAGTAAGTGTATTAGCTGTGAGATACTGATTTGGAATGGGGACCAGGCCAAAGAAATAAACAAACAAACAGCCCAGACCAATTCCTGGGGATTTTGTGGGGTGAAGAGTGCAGGCTGGGGGGCAACAGAGCTTTTCTGATAACCCTCTTCCCTCTGTAAGGAAAATAGTCATATTAATGGGATGCATATAAAAATGCCCACGTTTATCAATTCAACAGCACAGCAGTAAGAGAATGTGTGTGAGTTAAAGTGACTTCCAACATTTAACTGAACATAACAACTGCCAGATTGGGTCAGACCAACGGTTCCTCTAGCCCAGTATCCTGTCTTCTGCCAGTGGCCAAAGCCAGATGCCCCAGAGGGAGTGGACAGAAGAGGGAATCATCAAGTGATCCCTCCCCTGTCACCCATTTCCAGCCTCTGACAAACTGAAGCTAGGGACACCATTCCTACCCATCCTGGCTGGTCCTGACCTATCCTCCAAGAATGTATCTAGTTCTTTTTTGAGCCCTCTTAAGGTCCTGGTCTTCATAACAGCCTCTGGCAAGGAGTTCCACAGGCTGACTGCGTGCTGCATTAAGAGAGACTTCCTTATGTTTGTTTTAAACCTGCTACCTATTAATTTCATTTGGTGACCCTTAGTTCTCATGCTACATGAACAAGTAAATAACTTTTCCTTATTCACTTTCTCCATACCTGCCATGATTTTATAGACCTCTCTCATATCCCCCTGAGTCTCCTCTTTTCTATTGTACCTAGAACAGGTACAATAATGCAACCAAAGAAAATGGCTTCAGAATATTAAATTGCTGGTTGGGTAACCTTTTAAAGTAATCTATATATCAAATCAAATTTCAGACACTCTAGAGGTGGACAAAAGCTTGGTTTAGCCGAACTAAAACCAAGACTAATTTATCTAATCAGTCTACTCATTGTCTTGTCTTCCTATGGTCTAATGTGCTTTTGTTTATCGCAGAGCAACCAGTGTTTAGATCTAGTTCCCCATTATCAATCTCCCCCAAACTTGAAGTCGAAAAAGGGATAATTTGCTAGTTTTGTAAAATGCTGTGCGAGTGACAGCTGGTAGTGTAGGGGCTAATATTTCCAGGAGAATATTCTTAAAGAATGTTACAACACTCTACTAAAAGCTTCCACCACAAACAGAGTGATACATTTAATAATAAAAGGGAAGAGGCAAAATTCTGATTGAAGGAACCAAAAAGAAAATCTGTTCTCTAAGCCTATCAGCATATTCTGGTAGCTGCAATGGGAAATGAAAGTGGGAAATGTCACCTTGGTGACTACAACATACATCAGAGATAATGACAGCTTGTGTCTCATTAACCACCTGCTATAAACAGAGGGAGACTCACTGGAACAGCCCAGTGGATAAATGATTCCAAGTTTGAAAATAAACATGTCAAGATACGCCTCAGGATTTATTTTTGCTAAGTGATTTGGCTTTTCCTCAGCATTTGTCTAGCAGCAGGGGATCCGGTGCACCAGGACGTCACTTAGCTCCCCACAAGAGGACTGTTCAGGGAAGGACTAAGTCTTCTGTAAATCATTGACATCTATATTCCAAACCCATCCGCTTTCACTTCCGAAAGGTGCAAATATCAGGGCAGACTGTTACCTGTGAGGGAGGCTGCATGGGAAAACTGCCTAGAAATACATATAAACTAGTGTTGCCAGCTCTCATCATTGTACTGTAAAATTCACAATAGCTGGGGGTTTTCTTAAAGCTCCAGCTCCTGGAGTACTGTGATTTGAGCAGTTGGGACGTCGAGAATGGCCCACCCAACAGGGAGGTGTGACCTGGGACAGAGGGAGACCACGCTTTGTGGAGGGACATGTGATCCAGAACAGGATGTTAATTTGTGATGATGTGTTTGCTGATGGTAGGCAATGCGGAGCTTACTGTCAAAAGCACACTGAGGCCTGGGCTCAGATGAATTGCTTGTGAGACAAACAGCAAGAATGCAAACCAGAGGAGCAGCAGCCAAATACCCGAGAGCTGAATGGGCTCTGTTCCCATGAGGCCTGGCATTGCATCTCAAGATTCATGAGCACTAAGCATGCATGGCAGGATGGAGTTTCAGGCAATGGAGGTGGCTAGTGCTAGGCAAGGGAGAGCTCACTGGGTGTTGGGAAAAGAGGCACAGAGATGGGAGAAGTGGAGAGTGAGTTGACATGCAGTGGAACAAAAAAGGAGACGAAGGATGAGTTTAACCTAGGGGTCAGCAACCTTTCCGAGGCAGAGGGCCAAAATTTGACCTTTTGACCTCTGTGTATGGTCTGAATGCTGGTGAGACTTTTTAATGTCACTAATAGTCCTACTTACAACACCTTCATTGATAATTAAATTAAGATGCTTTGCCGTTTAGTGGTGGTCAGTAACATTAGCCGGTCTTCTGTTAATCCACAGGCAGCCTGACTTTGAGCAAGCTCCTGGCTGCATGGAGGAGGAGGGGCAGGGCTGAGCTCCTGCCTCACGTGTCGATGAACATCAGCTCGCATGCCACCCTTGGCGCCCATGCCGGGAGCTGCTGACCCCAGATTTAACCTTTTAAGGAGCTTTACACTCTTTGTCTGTTTGTCATGATGCACTAGCCAGTTCTCTTCCTATTAATCTGACTTGTTCATTTACTGGGTATTCAACGATGTCATAGGTTGGGTGGTTCTTGTTCAGACTATTGGCTCATCTTTTCCAGTACTCTGCCTCCAACAGTGACCAGCAACAGCGGCTCCAAGACAAATCAGGTACTCATAATGTACCTAGCCACTGCTGGTCAGTGAGGAAACCTTCTTGGCCCTGCAGAAGACTATGCCTTGGAGCAGACTTTCTCAACCAGGAGTACATGTATCCTCAGGGGTACACCGACATCTTCCAGAAGAAACTTCAACTCATCTAGATATTTGCCTAGTTTGACAACAGGCTACATAAAAAACCACTAGTAAAGCCAGTACAATCTAAAAGTTCAGTCAGACAATGGCTTGTTTCTTCTGCTTCATATAGCTTATGCTGAAACGTAAGTGCAGTATTTCTCTTCCAATTCATTTATTTGATAATAAGATGGTAGAACGTCAGCAAGTTTTCAGTAGTAATCTTCTGCGAGATTTTTTGCATGGTTTTGTAAGTTGTTTTCAAAGTGAGGTGTAACTTGGTGGCATGCAAAAAATTCTGACTCCTGCAAAGAGTACAATAATCTGGAAAGGTGGAATGGCATTTGTTTCAAGATCTCAGATTACCTTAGGACCGTGTTTTTAAACCAGAGGTGCATGTACCCTTAAGGATGTGCAAGAGAAGCCTGGGGGTACTTATATAAGTATTTTAAAGGGCGTACTTTATAAAAAAAAATGGTTGAGCAATACTGCCCTGGAGCATGAGGTCTGTTGCCTTTTGCAAAAGTTAGTGGTGGTCATAAACATATGCAAATCCTTAACACATGCAGCCTTATTCTGCACCTCTCTTCAGTGGAGCTTGATATATTACATGGGAATACACCCTCACTGGAAGTCTTTTTATCCCGGGCCTAAGAGCTGCATAGATGTCAGCAATGTGTTTGGGTCTGGGCAATAAGAAACTTCCCATAATGAAATGTATGCTAAGGTTGGGCCAGTCTGATTCTGGGCCTGGCCTTTGAGCACAAACTTTGCTTTCTCCTTGCTCCCTGGATGGGAGCTGAGAACGTTAGTGCAGTATGTCTGAGTAGCCCAGGGCTAGCTCTGCATTGGGTGTCCACGCTGGGCATGAGCAGGTAGGTACTGGGGAGTGAGTAACCCTAAGGAAGAGTGCTGTGGCTGAGAACTGCGCAGAGCTGCGTTTGGAGTTCACCCCTGCAATAGCTGTGCGGCATTGGCAGCACAGGACAGAGGCAATTGGCAGAGCTGATGGGAAGGTCAGGGCTATAACAGCAAAAACATGTCTCAAAGAGACCTAGCAAATATTTGAGCTGAGATCAGCAGAACTGGTCCTGGCAGATTTGGGGCTAGCCCAGATTTCTACCTTGATGGTTAGCCTGGTCCTTCAGACTGAACTTTTGGGACAGCTCTCTTCCAGTCTTCCCAGGACACACCCTGTCACTGACATGCCAGGTGCCTGTTGAAATCCACACTCGCCCAAATATGCATTTAGAGCTGATTTATTAAGCTAGTTATTGTATAGATGATTAGAAACATATTTCTGGAAATGTACTAGCCATGGAGAAGACGTGTAGCCATGATGGAGTTGTTAATATTGCATAAATATGTTTTGAATCATGTCTGTATTCAACATATAATAGCTGTCCTGTTAAATGTATTGTATATTTGGCAGGCTTCATAGAAAGCATTGCAGGTGTTTGTTTGGTTTTGTTTCCTACAGGCTCATTGAGTTGGGAGAGTTTGCAGGTTTTGAAAGAGGACTTTATTAAACAGAGAGAGAGTGAGCCTCTCAAGTATTCCAGCACCTCAGAGCAGGTGAGAATGGGCAGATAGGAATGGTCTCATTACGGGGAAGACAATTTTTGCTCATTTTGCTTATTCAGAGGCAACATTTCCTAGTTCAGGGGTGGGCAAGAAACATCCCGCAAGCCGAATCCAGCCTGCCAGACCTTGTTATCTGGCCCATCGCCCACCTCTACAACTGAGGAGTGGGAAGAAGTTCATATTCTGTCCCCACTCCCAGCAAAATTTCTCAGCTCCTATGGCCCAGAAACTGGCCAATAGGAGGTAAGTGATGTTGCAGGGGGCGGGGGCAGAGCAGCGTAATATCTCAGTTCCCATTGGCTGGTTTCTGGCCAGTAGGCACTGCGAGATTTTGCTGGGGGTGGAGGCAGCGCGGCCCCACCCACACCCTCTGCACCCTTCTCCCTCCTGAGCCAAGGTCACAACTCCCTCTCAGGCCCTGCACCTGCTCCTACATCCCTCTCCCAAGCCAGAATCCTCCCCTGCACCCATACACCCTCCCAAGCCCTGCACCCCAATTCCCTGCTCCAGGTCACCACCCAAAGCCTCTGCACCCTGCTTCCCCTCACCCCAGATCACAATTCCTTGTCTGGCTCAGCGCCTGCTCCTACACCCCTCCCACAGGCCAGAATCCGCTCCTGCACCCATCTAGAGCCTGCACCCTAATATTCTGCCCTAGGTCACAACTCCCACCTTCACCCAAACTCCCTCTAAAACCCCACACTTCCCCTCTACTCTAGTTCCCTACCCCGAGCTCCCTTCCTTATTCAACCTCCATCCCAGACCATGTACCTCCTCCACGGAAGAGCACAGCCCTTGACCACTAACCAAAATATTGGAGTGGGACCCCTGCCATCAAAAATTAATGCCTGCCCTGATCTAGTGGATACAGTGCTCATCTAGGAATCGGGTGATTTGAGTTCTAACTCTGGCTGTGCTGCCAACCTGTAGAATGGCCATAGTAAGACAGTCATGTCACTTCTCTGTTCCTCTGTTTCTACTTAGACCATAAGGTCTTCGGGGCAGTGATAGCCTCTCACTACTTATCTATACAGCACTCAGCTCAATGGAGCAGAGATCCCAGCTAAGGCCTGTAGGTTCTACTGGACTACAAATAAGGAGCAGGGCTTGAAATAGAGAAAGACTTTAAGGTGGTGTATAGCATGTTACCACCTGAGTTAAAAGAGTGTCGTAAACTGTCCAATGCTCCTCCTACAGCTACCAACACCTGCCCCTTCTGTAATAAGATCTGCAGCTCCAGAATTGGGCTGATCAGCCATCAATAGACTCACAAATAGGAGAGTGACATGAAGACATCCTACTCGTTATCAAGACCACCAAGAGGGAAAAGGTCACCAGAGTTCATAAAGAGTAAGGACATTATGCCCTTAAATGCTTTGGTGTGATCTTCAAAGTGCTGAGCAGCTACAACCATTGGACAAGATCATGGGGACTGGCACATGCTCAGCACCTCTGAAAAATCAGACAACACTCCATCTCTCCCATCACTCCTTCCCTGTTTTCCATGCTGTTTTTTGCTATGTGTGCCAGAAAAGGTGGCTGTGCCAGATGGAGTTAGGAGGGGAGGCAGGAGGAAAAGCAGTTCTAGTGAAGTTTTACAAAAGGGAGAGGAAGGAATTTGTGCAACCTTTTGAAAAGTCAGACTCATTTCTGTTTTGTAGGGTTTGCAATAGGCTTGTTCTTTGGAAACTCTTTGCATTTTTTCACGTGTTTTTATCAAAAAAGTACCATTCGCCATCTTACAGTGAAGAGGATGGGTGGAGAGCATCCCATGGTCATACACAGGCTTGAGAAATAATCTACGTAAGCCAGAGTGGTGACACCTTCAGATCTGATGTACTATAGCACCTGATTCCCATCCAGATGACTGGCTGCTCCCTGCCACCTGTGGGTAGCAGGAGAATAAGGGTGAGAGAGAACAGAATTTACATTACATTAAATTATTTTAGTTGGAAAAATAAACCCGTGTTACAGCTTGCAGCAAATGCCTGCCTGATTGGCCTCAGTGCGAGATGACTGCAATCACACTGACATGAACGTTAGGAATGCCAGACAGAGCTCAATTTGCTCATTGCAGGAATGCCTGCCAATAAAAAACAGCCCGTTCTATGGTGCCAAGGGAAGGGAAAAGATGCTGAAACAGGAAGTCAGATCAACCCAGCAGTGGAAATCAAATTAACTCCTTGCACCTTAGACCCCCAGGCTGAGGGCCCATTGCCTATTGGTTAATCCAGCAGGATGAAGGGATTGATCCAACACAAAAGGAAAATTTTAGGATTGCAAAAATATCCATGCTCGGATATTTGCACCAGACATGCTTACGTAGTCACTGAATCAAAGAATTGGAACAATCCCGCATTATGTGATTATTGGTCTTTAAATGTCTTTATTACCTATATTGGACTGTGTCTATCCATCTGTCTAAACATTAAAGCCATCACCTGGCAGATCGTACCTTGAGTTTAGGAAGTCACAGCCAAATTCATAACCAGTATTTCATCAGGCCTGAACCAAATAATAATAAGTTACGTGATGTTTCTGTTCCCTGATTGGAGAAGTGCCTGAGTGCTTCTGGAGCAAATACTTGTGCACAAAGCTCTGGGATTTTTTAAAGCTGAAACTGGATCACTTGACTGTTCCCAGAAAGCAAAGTGACTTTATCTGTGATGGGGTGTTAACCCTACTCTAGCTCTGGAAGGGTTAATGTAAGCCTTAAAGGCCAATTAACTCACCTGGTTGCACATGGAGAGTAGATCAGGCTTAATTAATGATGAAACCCATCTGGGGGAGGCCAAGTGGTGCATAAACAGGGGACATTTGAAGTAAACAGGTGGCTACTGGCAGAGACAGGAACTCTGCAGTCACTGTCCTGACATGAGGGAGTGAAGAGATCTGCAGAGGCAAAAGCCCAGGGGAAAACTCAATGAGCTATAGCCCAGCGCGGTGGAAGTGCAGAATCACACGGAATGAGCCTTGACTGCCTGTCCAGTGTCCCTGGACTGGAAACCAGTGTGAAGGCCAGGCCTGAACTATGTAGCAGCACTTGGCATGAAGCCTCTGACAAGGTAATAGGGACTACCAGAAGCCCTAAGGAAAGAGCATATTGGCCACTGGGTGCAGAATGAGGAGCGGGAGCAATGAGACATCTGGACTCTGTTGCCCTGGAAAGGGAAGGACTAAACCTGACCTGGCCAGAGGGCTGAGGCCAAGCGCTGAGGGACTGGAGTGACCGGCAGCAGGGAGAGCTGCAGGAGGAGCGCCTACTGTGCCAGGCCCAGCCGCGAGGGGCTGCGCCATTGGTGAGTCACCCACCCAGATTTATTCGGGTGTTCGATTGTGCAGTGCTCTGAGTTGGTCCCAGCTCTAGGGCTGAGTGCAGTTTGCTATTCTGAGAGCCAGGGGCTGGGGGGGGCGACAGCTGCCTCCCCCAGCTATGAATGTGCTAGGGGGCTGGGGAGGACTCTTAGCCCATAACTTCTGGCCTTCTTGCACCTTTGGAACTGGCTGCTGTTTGAAACAAGGTTCTGGGCTACAGGGAAGTCTCTTCTGATCCACTCTGGCAGCTCCTGGGTGCCTGTTCCCAGGGTCACCTCTCCTGTCCCACACCCCTGTTGTGCTTCCCATCTGACAAGGAGAAGTTTGTGCAGTTGTTGAAGTCTTGCTGGCTGAGACATAAAGGGCCATTCTTCATGCAGAGCAGCAAGTGACCAGATAACCCCAGGCCAGCTGGCCATCGGCCGTGAGCCAGCACCTCACCCCAACTGCTGGATGAGAGTTAGGGTGTCAGAGTTGGCAGGGCCAGGTGTTTGGAGGGTCCATGGGGGATTCCTCACACGCTGAGAGCGTCTCATTCCAGAGCAAAGTGAGTCAGGCTCCAGCGTTTGGCAACTGGCAGATGCCATTTGAGGTGAAGGGCTCGGTGTTTGCCACATCACCCCCGCCCGTTCAAGGCATTGAGCTCTGAGCGAGGGCAGTGCTGGGGTGGATATGGAGGTGCATTGCCTGTGTCCTATGAACTGAGGCCTCAATCCGTCCAGGATATTGTGCCACTGGGGTGTTCTGGTGACACACCATCACTTCCTTTAGCTCCCAGGGAATAGCCAGAGCCAAGAGCATGAGTGTTAGCCAGCCCATCTGTCTTCCTGAGAAACCTTGGCAGTGACCTGGCTGCGCACTAGACAGGATGTTAGTTCATTTGCTCCTGTGGGTGTACGCTGGGCTTACCATAGGAGGGGCTAATAGCGCTGGTGGGGGCAGGCATGCTGCTGCAGGCCCGTTGAAAGCTTTCCTCCCTCCCACCCCATAGATCTGCCAGTGCTTGCCAGTCCTAACTGCTGGGACCCCCTGAGATCCCAGCCATGCCTTTCCTACCTCCCTTACAGAGCCTGCCACATCTGCAGCACCGCCACTGTTCCCATACTGCTCCCCACTGGCTCTGCTAATGAATAGGAACCCTGTCCTCCTGCATCCCTTGCTATTCCAACCCCGGGGCCCCGTATCACTCTGCCAGTGGACCTGAGTCCTGACCTCCAGCCCCCTCTGCTGATCCAGTCCAGGCCCAGCCTGGAGAAGAAATTGTCAGAAGTGTTTGAAGTCTGCAGTGGATTTTAGGACCACTACATCCATTAAACCTCTGACCAAGCTTCACTGGATGCTATTTTCATAGGCAGGCAGCCTTGAGCTTCTTGGCCACCTGAGCTGCGTCTACACGTGCACGCTACTTCGAAGTAGCGGCACCAACTTCGAAATAGCGCCCGTCACGTCTACACGCGTCGGGCGCTATTTCGAAGTTAACTTCGACGTTAGGCGGCGAGACGTCGAAGTCGCTAACCTCATGAGGAGATAGGAGTAGCGCCCTACTTCGACGTTCAACGTCGAAGTAGGGACCGTGTAGACGATCCACGTCCCGCAACGTCGAAATTGCTGGGTCCTCCATGGCAGCCATCAGCTGGGGGGTTGAGAGATGCTCTCTCTCCAGCCCCTGCGGGGCTCTATGGTCACCGTGGGCAGCAGCCCTTAGCCCAGGGCTTCTGGCTGCTTCTGCGGCAGCTGGGGATCTATGCTGCAGGCACAGGGTCTGCAACCAGTTGTCAGCTCTGTGTATCTTGTGTTGTTTAGTGCAACTGTGTCTGGGAGGGGCCCTTTAAGGGAGCGGCTTGCTGTTGAGTCCGCCCTGTGACCCTGTCTGCAGCTGTGCCTGGCATCCCTATTTCGATGTGTGCTACTTTGACGTGTAGACATTCCCTCGCTGCGCCTGTTTCAATGTTGGGCTGAGCAACGTCGAAGTTGAACATTGACGTTGCCGGCCCTGGAGGACTTGTAGACGTTATTCATCGAAATAGACTATTTCGATGTTGGCTGCACGTGTAGACGTAGCCCTGAGCTCCTCACCCTAGAGTGGTTTGATATTAATGCTTCCTAGCGCTGACTGCTCCATCCATCCAGAACCAGTGCTTCTGTTTCTTGGCCCAGGCTGCCAAGCACCTGTGACCCAGGCTGCTGCAGTCACTCTACTGCTATGCCACAGACAGAAAGATCCCTTGTCTTGCTGGCTAAACAGCTGTTTCCTTGTCTATATGCCACCTCTGGCGCCCAGAGAAGGAGCGGGGTAGGAATGGCATGCTGGATCACAGAAAGAAAAGCCGCTCACTCATTTCAGGCAACCTCGGTAAAACTAACAGAAGGGAAAATGACACACGGGGCAGTGTGGCAGGTTTGCAGCTTCATTCCTTCCTTCCCTGGGTTGTCTTGAGTTTTGCAAGCTAGAGCAAGGGATGGAGTCATGACTGTGTTTTGTGGGGTAACTCTCCCTTTCTCTCTTGCTCTATTACTTTTCTCACCTCTCCCATTGTTCACATTCTGCACAATTAGCCCCTGGAAGTCATTGCCACAAAATATCACAGAGGCCAAGAGCTCCACTGGGAACAGAAGGGAAGAGAGAATTCTGTGGATAATGAGGTTGTAATGGTAAATGCTAAAAGAGTGAATCAGTTTTTGGAAGGTAAATAAACCCCTGGCTTCAGGGTCTAGACGGGCCCCTAACTAGAGCTGCTTGAAGAAGGGGGTGAAGGGGCAGTCCATGGAAAAATTTGAATTTTCACTTTTAATTTTTTGGATTTGAAAAATAAACACTTGCTGGTTTTGATCTGAGCTTTTGTGCATTTGACAAAACTTGAAATTTGCTGGGGAAAAGACATAACTTGCTAAAAATTTTGTGCAGTCACCAGTCCAATTTTCCTCTAAAACACAGTTCCTGCAGAAAATTTTCTCCCATCCCCACCTCTTACTCCTTGGTATTAGGAGGGGACTTTGTTGGGGCAGCAAGTATGCCATCTGCCTCCTGCAGGAGTCTGTGCCTTCTTCCTCTCTAGAGAACCAGCTGATAGAGATGGGCTAGTGGATTGGACAGGCCCTGGGTCAGAACCACTGGGCCATATCTAGGCTTTGTTAGCCAGGCGTTTCAGTCCGTCAGTTGCAAGCAGAACTATGCTTGCCCCAGACCAAGGGTTTTTGTCCTACCATGCAACTGGAAGGAAGGGCTATGTTCATGATTGCCAGCATGTGCCGGACAGGAGCATTCCCTCAGCCTCTTTAAAGCTCAGTCACAGATAACAGCTCTTTCTGCCAGGCCTCTGCAGTGTGACAGACAAATGTGGTTCATGTCCAGATGAATCTCCAGCCCTTCACCCGCAGCGCATGAGGGCCAAGCCAGCTGGTACAAAGAAGACCCTAGCCACAAATACCAAGAAGAAGCCACTAGGCTGATTGGTGTCTGACATGGCTCTAATTTATTTGACGCTGGTGAGGCCCCATCTGGAATAATGTGTCCAGTTCTGGGTCCCCCATTCCACAAAGGATATGGATTTATTGGAGACAGGCCATCAGAAGGCAACAAAAAATTATTAGGGGCTGGAATATGTGACCTATGAGGAGAGGCTGAGGGATCTGGGTGTATTTAATCTATTGAAGAGAAGGGCGAGGGGTGATTTGATAGCAGCTTTCAACTACCTGAAGGGGTGGGGGGTTCTAAAGAGGGTGGAGAGAGGCTGTTTTCAGTAGTGATGGATGGCAGAACAAGGAACAGCTGTTTCATGTTGCAGTGGGAGAGGTCTAGGTTGGATATTAGGATAAACTATTTCACTAGGAGGGTGATGAAGCACTGGAATAGGTTATAGAGGTGGTGGAATCACCATCCCTAGAGGCTTTTAAGTCCTGGCTTGGCAAAATCCTGGATGGGATGATTTAGTTAGGGTTGGTCCTGCCTTGGGCAGGGGTCTAGATTTGATGACCTCCTGAGCTCTCTTCCAATCCTATGATTTGCTTTCACTTCTCATGTGATTTCTCTTCAATAGTTAACCAATAACGACCCAGGCTTCCTCCTACAGAACTGTATAGCAATGGTTAAAATAAACAACCCATCACTCAGTCTGTGGTCAGCCAAAAGAGAGAGACGTGTTCTCCCTCTTTGCTCATTTTTAACATCACTGTAAGGCAGCTCCTGCTAAGCTGGGCGCCTGGGTCTCATTAGGGTTTATTAAGCACCAGAGATCTTGCGTTTGCAAGTGCTGAGTGATGAGCCAATGAACAGTTCCGCTAATTCTGTGGCGTGGAGGAAACACTACAGCATTGGCAGTTAACAAGCCAGGATTCATTTTAGGGAACACTTTTTCTCATGTTCTGTCTTCAGATCAGGGCCAAAGCTAAACTGAGGAGCTTCAGAGTTAATTCCAGGGTGTGTTTTAGGGTAATGGTGGCCTTTTAGAACAGGGAGTCACAAAACCTAACTAAATGCAACAGTATATTTGATTAATTTCTTTCCCAGAAAGGGCAGGGAAGGGAGGACAAGTCCATGCATTTCTGCAGAAAAGGGAGGTTTTTGTGATACGGCACACACAGTCTCCTTGGATTGAGCCCACAAGCGCCAATGGCTTTGCAATCCCAGGCTACGTCTACACGTGCACCCAACTTCGAAATGCGATGTTGCGACATCGAAATAGACTATTTCGATGAATAACGTCTACACGTCCTCCAGGGCTGGCAACGTCGATGTTCAACTTCGACGTTGCTCAGCCCAACATCGAAATAGGCACAGCGAGGGAACGTCTACACGCCAAAGTAGCACACATCGAAATAAGGGAGCCAGACACAGCTGCAGACAGGGTCACGGGGCGGACTCAACAGCAAGTCGCTCCCTTAAAGGGCCCCTCCCAGACACGCTTTCATTAAACAGTGCAAGATACACAGAGCCAACAACTAGTTGCAGACCCTGTATATGCAGCACGGACCCCCAGCTGCAGCAGCAGCAGCCAGAAGCCCTGGGCTAAGGGCTGCTGCCCACGGTGACCACAGAGCCCCGCAAGGGCTGGAGAGAGAGTATCTCTCAACCCCCCAGCTGATGGCCGCCATGGAGGACCCCGCTATTTCGATGTTGCGGGACGCGGATCGTCTACACGTCCCTACTTCGATGTTGAACGTCGAAGTAGGGCGCTATTCCCATCCCCTCATGGGGTTAGCGACTTCGACGTCTCGCCGCCTAACGTCGATTTCAACTTCGAAATAGCGCCCGACGCGTGTAGACGTGACGGGCGCTATTTCGAAGTTACTGCCGCTACTTCGAAGTAGCGTGCACGTGTAGACGCAGCTCCAGTGTTTAAAACACAGAGGGGCACAGCAGCAACCCAGACCAGAATGTCAACACAACTGGAAGGAGGAGGACGTGGAAAGTCCCATTGTTTGGGAGTGGTTGAGATCACAGAGCTGGTTTGGGGACTCCATCAGGTGGGAAAAATGTGGATTTGGTTCTGATTTTAGACACAGTCACATAAGAGGAGGAAGGAGTTGGAGCACAGATTTCCAAGCCCACCACTGTGCCCAGCGTGAGCATTTGCTTGTGCCCAGAGCTCAGCTTGCAGGAGAGGAACTGCAGTTTATGCACAAAACTTCTGTTTGTCAGGGCTTGTTGTCTTCCTTTTCCCAGGTTTACTTTAGCAATGTTTGAGGTCTATGTTGATGTCTGAAAATCAGGGTGGGGCGAGGGGGTTGGGGCTTTCTCTGTGTCGGTACACGTAGTGCTGTTTGAAACAGTACAGTGTTAAAGCACAGTGGAGAACAATTACTGCCAACCTGCGTGGTCAGCATGGACCAACTGATGCACAACACTGAACACACTCCTCTAGTCTTCAGGAGTGCTCCAGGTAGACAAAACTTAGGCACCTGCCACGGAGCAGGGACCTCAGCCGTATAAACTAAAAGCCCTGGGCAAGGCGTGAAGTCAGTACAAGCCAAGGAACCATTTCCTGTGTTTGCTGAATAAATACCTGTGCTGGTTTTTGTTTGTTTCGTGTTGACGATGTTTTCAGCCGTGTTTATTGGTTGTGGATATGGCAATGTAAGGAAATCCAGCTGTTGCTCAATTTTCGATGCACTATGCCCTTAATGGTAGCAGAATCCCCTGGCTTGCAGCCATATTGTGTTTCGGTTCCAGAGCAGAACACGACGGAGAGATTCCCTCTGTGCTCACGCAGTCACAGGTTTGTTTGTAGCTGTGGCTGAGTCCCCTGCTTCTTCTGTCCCAGGACAAAGAGCAGGTAGGAGTCAAAGTGCTCCCTTGTAGCCCCTGCTGTCTGATATGATCCTGTCCTGGGCATGTAGGGAATAGGGTGTCTATGCTGTGTGTCTTCAAACACATTGTTCGTCACATGTAGAATCTCATGCTCCTGACGCAGTAACTACAAATCCGTAAAGCGCAGCTAATGGAGTCTAATTATCAGTATGGCTTCCGCCCCCCTGGACCCCCCTCCACACAAATGCACCCCCAACCTGTCCCAGATCGTCTGTCTCCGGATCGATAAAGGCAAACTGTCATTTTGCAGGGATTTGGAATGCAGGAGGCTTGTCTCTGCCTCACATTATCAGCATCTAGCTTTGAACTGTCTAGGGCCTCTGACACACTTGGCCCCCAACCCCCTTTTGTCCTGGGGGGGTGACTCTGTCCCTGGGGTGAGCAGGAATGTGAATTTGCTGTAGGGAGTCAGGCCATTCCTTCCACGCTTATTTCTTTTTTCTCCTCTCTTGCACTATCCACTTTTCTTACTTTCTTTCCCTCTCCTCTGCCTTCCTTTCTCCTCCTCTCTGTTTTGCAGCTCCTGCTGGCACACACACGTGTTCACCGTGAGCTAAGCGCTGGGGCAGCCACCCAGGAGAAACTGAGGTGCTGCCGAGCTGACTAGCAGAGCACCCACAGCCAGGAGTGTGTGTTTCTATTGGTGGTGCACCTCTGCACATGCTGTGAGGCACATCACAAAATTTATTCTGCACACAGATGAGAAAAAATGGGCAGGAACATTAGTGTGCATCCAGGAAGAAAAGCTGTGTGGAAAAAGTACACCAACACATGTCCCACTACTTGTGTGTACTGATGATTGTGCAAATGGCTGGAGTGGAGTCAGAGTCCCACAGGCTGCCCCACGCTAACAGGGACCTTGGTGAACTTTTGCCAATGCAAGTTAATTGGACAACAGTCTTGGAGGAGTAGATTTAGAGCTGGGAAGGGTATTGTATTTGCTAGCTGAGCTCTTTTGGGCCACTCACCTCCTGGGTGAGAAATACGGTGGTCTCTTGTAGGGATAGGCAGAAAACAGTTGTCCCATCATAGAACAATTTTGGAGATTTGGTAATTTCTTTTTTTCTTTTTTTTTTTCTTCTTTGAGCTGTTGTGGTTTTTTTCCCACCCAAATGAGTACCAAAAAATCAATCTGTTTTGTGAACCAGCAAACTGAAAAATACTCTGTCAAAATTTCCAACCAAAACCTGAAACTTTCCTTTTGAAAAGGTTGAAACATTCTTCAAACCATATTTTGCTAATGTGTGTGCATATGTCTGTATGTCACCCTCTAGTGGCAAATAATAAGCTCTAATATTACACCTAACCAAGCATTTCTTGAGCAGAGCAGTATGTAGTTTTAATCTTTTAAGTCCTCGATTCTATTCTTGATCATGTGATTTTTTTTTTTTTTTTTTTTAAATTGGTGACCAAGTGATGCCATAGATTTGTCACAAACTATCCAGCATGGGCCGCCAGGTTTCAAAATTTAACTATCTCACAATTCTTTACCTTTGTCTTCTGGCATATGGTTCTCACAAGAGCCTTGGTCCCTTACCTCACTCTCTCCTTCCTCCCCAGCAGCATGAGAGCAATGGGCATACTTCATGCTCTGGGGATCAGATTAGCACCCAGAAATTTTGAACTGATCCAAATGAATTGGGACTGCAAAACTGATCCAGAAATTGGTCAAGAACCACTGTACCTAGATATATTAAAAAAAAAAAAAAAAGCAGTCATATAGCACTTTAAAGACTAACAAAATAATTTATTAGGTGATGAGCTTTCGTGGGACAGACCCACTTCTTCAGAGCTGAAGATGTGGGTCTGTCTCACAAAAACTCAGCACCTAATAAATTATTTTGTTAGTCTTTAAAGTGCTACATGACTGCTCCTTTGTTTTGATAGAATACAGACTAACCCAGCTATCTCTCTGTCACTGTACCTAGATATATGGGATTTGAAGTAAGCATAGTAGCCGCTGCAGCCTGAGTTTGTTTTCAAATCTTAACACAAGTAATGATTATCCTGAATGAATAATTAGTTGCATGGCCATCATTTAAACCGACAAACATTCCATTCTGTATTTGTGGAAATTCCACCCAATGAAACAAACTACCACTCACTTTCCTTATGTAGTTTCAGCTGGATACAATATTCTCCTTTCACTTCTGGTCTGAAACTGCTGTGTAATGTGCTTTGACTACACGGTCTGCCAGCAAGTTGATTCTATTGTGGTGGGGATGGATGGAGCACTGCATCACCTCCCTGCTCAGGGTGTCTTGAGGATTACTTAATTGCATGTAAATGGGTCTGAGATCATTGCTGGAAGAGTGCAGGGCTGTGCCAGGTATTATGAACTGTGAAATCTCTAGCAAAGAATTTGTCAGTGGTGTCCACAAGAAATTTAACTAATCACCACAGGTCCACTCCCCACAACCAGGCACCCCCTCCCCAGCCAGGTGCCACCCCCACAGTCCCCTCTGAGCCAGGCACTATCCCCCACGAGATTATTCACTGGAGACACATGAGCAACCACATGAGCCACCCTGGGCTAAATCTGCACTATCCACCCCATGTCTGGAGCCCACTGGGGCCAGAGGAGCCACCTCTACTGTTGCAGCCACACGTTTGTCCCACCATGTGATGGGGCACATATGTGGAGTGGTCAGAGGGGCACCCCACATGTGCAGCTGTCCTGAGCCGCATTTTGCCATGCTGCTGCCCCCTTCTCACATGTGGCGAGCAGGGAGCGTACTGGACACCGCAGGATTAGGTGACTTCAGGTGGGGATTGCTCAGCAGATGAACTTCTAAATAACCCAAAATTCCACTTTCACATCTATGTCCTAGCAGAGAATGGGTGAAGCGGAAATAGAGGAATGCAGACAGTCCTGAGACAGAGGTCCAGTTCTACTCCCTCAGTGGTGTCAAGCCACTGAAGTCCAGTATAAACAAGAGGAAAGTCCCATCGAGAATATTGTTAATGTGTCTGAACAGGAGAGCATTCAAAGACAGGTTCCTATGGACAGCCAGCCAGTGAAGCTTTGCAATGTATCACAAGCTTCTTTCCATGCACATGAGCGCTGCCCATCATTAGCGTGAGTGGCTGCGGGTTATCCATGGACAACCAGCGGGCATGCTAATTTTGTGGCTGCTTTTGAAAGTGTCCCATTGACAGGTGGCCATTAAGGGGCAGTTCTGCTCACCACACAAGTCTGTAGACAAGGCCATAGTCAGAAAAACGCAGGCAACAATGGCAGCCTGCTCTGCTTTTATCATTCAGGAGTGTCCCTGGGCCAAAGTCCAGGAAAGGTATTTGCAGAGCTCTGTTTCAGACCTGCTGTTGCCCAAGCAACTGTTCCCCCTACACCCCGTCAAAGAGCTTCCCAAGCATCCTTCAGATCCCAACAAGCCAGAAAAGTTGCTATATTCATCCTGTCCCAGGAGTACTGGACTGTGCCTGTGGGCCCATGTTGAGTCTCTCCTTGGCTTTATCCAGTGCTATGTTTATCCTTGCTGGTGTCTCTGGGAAAGCAAAAATCAGGACAAGCCAAGTCCCTTTCCAGTTTTCCCAGCTGAGCAAATTTAGGGATAAAGAGGCATTTCAGCGCTTCCGATCAAATGCATTTGAAGTTCCAATCCAACTTTCTCATGGGAACATCTCACTTGGTATATACTGAGCATGCCCAGAGCTCTGAATTACCCCTTGCCGGTATTTGTTGTTCTCAATTGTTTGTGCAGTTTTAATCTCGACATCTATAGATTCAAAGCCTTGAATGCGTATCATTTGGAGAAGGTACCAGGTGAGTTAGCGCTGCTAGCAATTTCGCCCCAATGCCAGCATCTGCCTGGGACAGTTGCTATGAGGCTGTATAAGCATATAGGCCCTGATTCAGTTAAGTTTAACTTTTCTCCAGAGTGGGTCTTTGCATGCCAGGATTTAGGATACCGCAGCAATGGGCTTTATAAATCCTAGAGGAGAGAGCTAGGCAAGAGTGATGCCAACCAATGATGGAGGGCAGAACTCTGGAGTGTGTTAGTTGACTCTGCATGATTCCTTTTTGAGTTTTATCCCAACCCACCTTATTTAAAGTTGTTTTGCCCAGGGAAATTCAATTAAAACAAACCAATGCCATTGAGCAAAGTGAAATAGAACATTTGCAATGCAGCCAAGAATGTTTCTTATGTGAGAATCCTTTTAGCCTGGCTTCTATCAGTATGCCTGCACATGCTGTACTCACTCTACGAACTCCCAACTGCAGTGCGGACAGACCTTACATCTTGCTTATTGAGATCCAGAGTGACTCCACTGAATCAAGGGATGTTAGTATGGAAATGGTGTGACACCCAAATGTCCACTTATTTTGTATGAGAGATAGATTCACCTTCCAATACTTTGCATCACTGGGACCCATTTTCTGCCAGTTATCCTGCCACATAACCTATTGCCCCATCTGTGGACATTGCTGAACTGGCTCCATTAACTTACATCTGGTCTATCCCTGACACGCGTCTCTTGTTCACGATGTCAGATACACAAAATCATTCCAGAAATGTTGATACAAAGGAAACACACCGCCTGCATTAAGCACTGTGCATTAGTGCCATTGGCATGTAATATATCCTGGTTAACAATCTCTCCTTCATGACGCTATTGGCCCCAGCCCAGGAGCTTGGGGAGAATTCAAATCCCATCTTATCAGCAAAAAATAAACTTGTTAAGCTTAAAGCATGGAGATGCAGCTCAAGCTAACGAATGATTTATTAGGAAACACAGACTTGGGGACAGGGAGTGGGAGAGGTAGCCACGGAATCCCATTTACAGTCTATAAAGGTTCCAACTTGTAATCTAATGAGACAGATCATATTCCTTTGGCTGCAGAGAAGTCATCTGGGATTCATCAATAGGTAGGGCTGAGCAGCCTGAAGGAGCTCTGCTTCTTCACGTAGAGAATACTTGTTCCAGAGGCTGGTGCACAGGAATTGGAGAGTATCTCTTGAGAAAGCTTGCGAGCCCTCTAGCGACACTCACTGTGTTCTGTGGTTTTGATGCCAACCAGAACAGCAGCATGTGTACGGGACAAGGCCTTGCACGTTTTATGTAGCTGGTAATCTCTGTTCTTCGGGCCATGTGGTGTTTTTGCATCATTATTGTGCAAAGAACATGGAGGCACAATGCTGAGCCATCTGGCTGCTGCATGAGCAGAAGTGGAAGGCAGGGGTGCTGGAACCCCCAGCTGGTGAAGATAATTCATGGACCACTGGGAAGTTTGGATGCATCATTTTCTATATGGGGTCTCACCCCGGGATGAGGATAAAGGGAGAGATGAGGACGGGCATAGCACAGTGACACAAAAACATGGCGGAACAGTATGAAAGGGAAATTGGCAAAGCCCCACTGACTCTGCTCCACTAAAAACCTCCACAAACAGAGAACTACATGAGAAAGGCTTATCAGGACCCAGAGAGGAAGGAAGCTGGACATGCAGGGGTCCCAGGTAAGCCTAGGCATGTCTAACATAATTATTCGCACACAGGGCCTCTGCTGTGCAGATGTCAGATGTTCTGACTGGGACGTTGAGGTCCAGTGAGTGGAGTAGGGAGTCCTGGGCTCCTGGCTCTGCTACTGTCTCACTATGGGACCTTGGGCAACTCCCTTTCCCTCTGTGTCTCATCTTCAAGATGGAGATTGCAGCAACACTTCCACAGAAGTACATCAAGTGCTCTGAAATTTGGGCAGCCCAGGTTTCATGACCTTTCTGGGCAGTGCTGACAAAAATGTGGATGGTCTATGGACCGTGAATGACTCCCCACAAATCCAAGGCCTGCTTCTGCAGCCCCCGAGGGCCACTCACCAGAATCTACCAACTGCAGCTGTTCATTGTAAGGGTGTCTTTGCTCCATCTCCACGTTTACACCCAGCCTTGGGTTCCACAAGAGCCTCCATTGCCCTGGTCCAGGCAAGCTGGAAAGAGGGAGCTCATGGGATGGGGTGAGGACTCCTTGTCAGAGGACAAGTCTGTGGAATCAGTGAGTCTACTCTGAAAGGACCATTGTGAGCCTCTACAGTGATTTTCTGAGGTAATTCTGCTTTCAGCTATCTAGCAAAACAGCCAATCTTGAAATCTTGATTTAAAATTGCCCTTGAAGTAGACTCTAGCCCAATCCCCCCTCAGTAAGTTGTTCCGATGGTTTATTGCCCTTGCTGTTAAACACGGCTGCCTTATTTCTAATCTAAATGGGCCTTGTTTCAATTTCTAGTCCTTGCGTAGTGTTTACTTTTGTCCACTCCTTTGAAGAGCCCCTTTTGCAAAGTGTTGTTGATTTGGCTCCTCACCAAGGTCACTTTATGGGGTAGCATTTCCTCCAGCCTTTATTCATGAGCGTAAGAGGGGAAGGGGAAGGTTTGTTTTAGCGCTGTTTCCATAACAAATCAGGCATTGTCCCACCACCTCCAGTTCCCTGCACAAGTGTGTTTGTGCACTGTCATTTTACAGAGAGTTAAAAACCCAGTGAGAGCCAATGGATATAAACTGAGCAGGCAGGAAAGGTAACGAGCTGCTGTCAGGCCAAATGGCCCATAAAAATACTGGAGCTGCAAAATGCACTGCTCGCTGGGGCGAGGGCCCTTGCCTTCACCTAGCATAACCCCAGTCCCATCAGCATTGAACACTGTTATCCAGGGCAACTGTGTAGGGGAAGAAAGGAGAAGTGGGCTGGTCAGCATTAGTTGGTAATAGGTAGCATCTAAGAGGCTCCAAAATGTACTTAGTCCTGCCCTACATACAGGGGACTGAACGAGATGACCTCCAAGGTCCCTTCCAGTCCCAACATTCAATGATTCTATGGTAGGCACAGTATAGACACGAGAGGACACAGTTCTACAGCCCACCTGGACAAGACACACAAAGAAAGTAGGGCAGTTGGAGCCTTGGGAAGGTGAGGTGACTTGCCTGAGGTCCCATAAGAGAATAACGGCAAAGCCAGGCACAATAGGACCAAATTAACACCTCCCTAGAACACAGAATAGGCTGGCACGATATCAGAACTGACCCAGATCCCTGCTGGAGATTCCAGCTAAGCCACGACCCTAAATCTTTCTGAGGTTGTGAGAAACGTGCTTTCTGGTTCCAAGCCTGTATCTAGGCAGCTGGCATTTTCTCCTGCTCTTTTTTCATCCTTTAAGCACCCAACCAAAGCAGGGCACTAACAGGCTTGTTAGTTTCTCCCTGTGTGTAAGCCCAGGGCAGGGCTTTCTCAGCAAACCAAACTGCAATCACTGCCAGGGCTTCAGTGCCAGGGCCAAGATGAGCTCTGTCCAAGCTCCATGAATTGTATGGCTAATGGCTGAATTGCCCAGTGGAAGTTTACAAATTAAATTGTAGGGCAGAGGCTGGAGGAAGCCAAGCAGCACCCCTCCCCCCAGATTTTGCACCCCACACTGGGATCTCAGCTGCCAGCTGGGCCTGGGGGACCATCCTGCCACCTGGGAGCCCAGCCACCTGCTCTGGGGGCTCAGCCACTGGCCCCACTGATTCTGGGAGTCCTGGCTGCCAGCCCCACTGACTCCCCATTCAACCTTGAACTCCGCCTATCAGTCCTGTGCCTGAGACTCTGCAGCTGTCCTTAGCTGTGGCTTTAAGCTGGGGCAATGAGGGAAATAGACAGGACGTGGGGGGGGCAGTTAGTTGCCACTCAGTACCCCCACCCTAAAAGTTGTTCCAGTGCAACTGAGAATCCAAACAAAAAAAAATCATTATACTGGAGATAACTACGGTTGGGGCTTTTTTTTCTGATGGAGTGCACCTGAATGGTGTTCCGGCACCGTTTTCGCTGAGAACACCAGGTGAATTTTCACTGCCTATTCATTGCAGCAGCACGGGGACCAAGACAGGAGCCCCCACCACCCTGGAGCAGTGGAGAGACTGGAACTTTACATCTGAACACCCTGACCCCTATGAGGAATCATCAGACTTGAGTTCTGGCACCTTTTTTCTAGACTAAGGTGATTAGATAAGTAGTATAAACATCAGGAAAGGGGTTGGGGGATAATAGACCCCTACATAAGACAATGGCTCGAATATTGAGACTGTCCCTATAATATCAGGATGTCTGGTCTCCCTAGAGACAACTAAACAGATCTTCTCTTCCTCATATTTCTTAGGGTGGAAACCCCCAAAAGAGATCCTGCTAAGAATCCAAAGCATTACTGCCTGCGTTTATTTCTCATGGTTTCAAGTGGGATTCAGACTCAAGTATCACGTTAAACTCCCAGGACATTAGTCTAATCTAAAACACCTTCTAAACCCAATCTCCCATCAACCCCCAGCTCCTTGTTTCTCCCATCCTGGTGACTACTCAAATCATGCTCTTTAAACGTCCAGAGAAGGCGGGGTACTGGCAAGTGATCAGTCACCTCCATGTGACATCATGTAGATCTCAGAATAATGCATGTTGGGCTTGGGGTTAATTCAGCCTCAAACCCATATGAGAAAAGATTCACACAGCCGCACAGCCAGGTCTTTTTTCTCCTGGGAGCAGAGTCTGTGTTTTGATTCTGGACCAAATAAACTTGGGCAGGAGGCCTGAAACGTCAGACAGAGTGACCCTAAAGGGCCAGCTCCCATTCCTGTATGGCCACGTGAAGGGTGGGGAGGACTGTCTATCATCTCAGTTTTCACATCCGGTATGGAAATGACACAAGTTCCCTTTAGAGAGACACAGGGGATGAGGTAATATCTTTTACTGGTCCAATTTTTCTTGGTGAGAGAGACTAAACTAAACTAGGTTTGAGCTTGTGTTTCGCTGTGGCACAGAATACCTTTCCCAGCCCTGAGGAAGAGCTCTGTGTAGCTAGAAACTTGTCCCTCTCACCAACAGAAGTCGTCTCAACAAAAGGTATTACCTCATCCACCTTCTCTCTCTCATATCCTAGGACCCCACACTGGCTACAACACAGTGCATGCAGGTTGCCTTTGGTTTTATCGACAGTCCCAGTTCCGGCCTGGTTTCTAATTTCTTTGTAATTTCTGCTGCACTTACGGTTTTTATAAGCCCTTTGCTTTCCCTAAGGTCAAGAGTTATTCCCTGTCTTTCCCTAACAAGAGAAGAGCTTCCCAGCAGTAACACAGGAACACAGATGCCCATTTCCCTGCCTGTATGGGGTGTGATTGTTGCTCAGGCTCTGTTGCTTCAGGACTGCAGCAGTAAGTGCTCTGCATGCCAAGAAGGAAAAGCTACTCATAAACTAAGCGGTCGTCCCCCTGCATCTTTGGACTCTCGTGAATCTCCAGAGTCATGGAGAATGACAGTCGGCCCAGTCCTGCATTCCTTGGCTGCCTGAAAGTTTCAGAAAAACCCAGAAGTGCTGACAGCCTCAGTAGGCCCCAGCAAGGTGGGGGAGGGGCAGGCTGGGCTCTGCACCCCCAGAAGGGGGTGGGGGACGCTCAGGTGCAAGTGGTCAGGCCAGGGGCACCCAGCCCTCAGCTCTGCCCTGACCACAGCACTGCCTCCTCCACCCCCATCCTCAGAGCTATGTGGGATGTGCAGAGCGGGGATCCAGCAATGATTTAAAGGGCAGGGGCTCCATCCATCACCACTGCTGCAGTAACAGCAGCAACAGCTGGGAGCCCTGGACTCCATAAAACTACCAGATGCTGTCAGTGGGCCTGGGGAAACCTTTGGGCTTACCCCTTTTGAGGGTTGGCCTACAGTAAAATGTAGCACCAGGATAACTTAAGGGATGATTTTAACCTGATCCAGCTAACCAGGACAAAAGTTATTATCCCCACTTTAATGATGTGAAAACCGAGGCTCAGAAAGGTTAAAGTCACTTGCTCAAGATTAGGCAGACCACTTGTGGCACATTTGGTAAAAGAATTTAGAGCCCTGACTTGTAGTCTTTTGAGCTAACTGCTATTCCCTACCAGTTCTTTAGCATATATCAATAGTCTGTAGGACAGGTTGGATTGAAGGGCATTGGTAGAGCTGAGTGTGTGCAGGTCCAAGGCTGAAATACAAGCTGGCTGCTGATGAAGACTGTGCTGGATGAGTGGTGTGTGTGTGCCGGGATAGAAGTGGGAAAGGCAGTGAGTCCCACAGAGGTGTACTGGCCAGACACAGGATGATCAAGGGCTAAAACAGCAGAGTGCTGCTGGTTAAAAGTGAGGTGCCTCAACCAAGTTACAAGATGAGCCTTGAGTTCAAATTGCTTAGGCTCCCGCATGTCCGAGCTGGGTAGGGTTCCAAAGCTCACCGGGGAGCAGAACCCAGGTGCATTGGTAGAGCAGTTGTAGGAGCCAGGGGCAGAGCAGCAGGGCTGAAGTGCCTTGGTTGAGCCAGTGGGTGGAAATGGGTCTGGAATTTCTGGTCAGCATTCCCATGCAGTGGCAAAGCTGAGCAAGGGAATCATGCCCAGCACCTGCTAGAGCTCTCCTTGGCTGTAGCTAGCACACTCAGCCCCACTTTCTCACAAGCAACAACTGATAGCACCAGATTAATAAAACAAGCAACTGTCTCCAGCGCTGATGTCTGAATAAGGCAGAAATGCTGCTCCCCTCCTCTAAATATCAACTCAGTGTCCCGAGGGGCTGGAGACACCCCTTGCCTGGGAAAGAGAGATTCCTTTGCAGTTGACAGGCAGTGCCCCAGACTGGTTACAACTCTCCAGGAGTTACATTTGCAAACAGAGGAAATATACAGTTGGTCAAGCTGCCCTGCTTAGTTTGGCCGCACTGGTGCGTGTGGAATTAACACACCTAACAAGAATCTCCCAGCTCTGTGCAGTCAGTCATTCCCTACAAAAAGAATGCTGTTTGCAACAACAGAATCCCAAGCATGCTGGAGGCACAAAGTCTGGCTTTTTGAGGTGGTAGAAGGTCTGCCTTTTGCAGACAGTGTTGTTTGGAAGGTGGTTTTGCCGTGCTTCCCCCTAGAGGCTGGGTGATACATTACAATTCCTTTATGGACCTCAGAGCCTTGTGTACCCCATCCCTGAGTTACACTCTCTTCCCATATACTTCTAGGTCATACTCTTGCCTCTGCCAGTTCCTGCCATGTGACCCTGCGGAAGACTTTATCCATGGCCAAGTTAATGAGGAGATTTCTCGCTTTCCCTTTCTGTAGATTGGGGATAATTACCTCTGGTGGGGCAGGAGATCACAAGGATTAACTGAGGCTTGCAAAGCACCATAATGATAAATCCATCCAAGGACCTTATCACTACCATCTCGGATATGTAATTGCTGCCCCATTACAACTGGGGTGCTCTTTATGCATCATAGGTGCATTGGGGTCCAGAGGGATGAGTCCACATGCAAGCTTATGGTTGACACCAATGACCAAATCCCATAACCCAAATGGATGAAGACTAGCCCAGTGGCAGAAGAGGAGTCCTCCTGAAGGATAGTGGCAAAGGAAAAATGACTCATCATCCTTTGCAGTTGTCATCCGAAAAGGAACAGGCCACTCCAAAGTGCCAGTCACACCTGATACCAGGGCAAGGTTGATGGTTGGCCCACATGAATCCTCAGGCCAAGACATTATGGCTGCGGGCAAAAGCTGATTTTGTTTGTTCAGAGGAGAAGAACTTTTTTGTCTCTTGCACTTTCAACAAGTTCAGCCTGGAAGCCCCTCCAACCTGCCTGCCAACAATACTAGGTGGGAAGGCTGGGGTGGAGGGGGAAGCATATCTATTTCCATTTGAGCTGTCAGCTGTTCTTAGAGTGTTTTGGATTCACTGTCTTGTTGACTGAATTCCCAATATTCAAGCTTAAGGTTTAGGGTTTGAAAAAAAAAAATGTCCCATGAGTCTCTAAATGACCGTTACTTGGTGCATGTGAGCATTTTCTTGGGAAGTGACTTGAGAAATATCCCCTACTAACTATCTGACTGCAGCCTAATCTTGTAATCTGCTGAGCTCCTTCAACTACCACTGCTGTCCAAGGAAAGGCGAGGGCACTAAGTACCAGACAGGATTAGTGCTAGCAGAAGAGAGTTGCCAATGTTTGACACATATCAGCTTTGTAGGAATGACTGAGCTAGGCTGGCAGGTGCACCAATGAGGGAGAAGGAGAAGGGGAAGCGGACAGTTGGCCTGGGGCTTCCAAAGTGCTCTCCTGTGCACTCCAAGGATCTGAGAGCTGGGGGAGCTGCTGTCTGGGCACCGCTGAGGGCAGGCTGTCTGCAGCCCTGCCCCTTCACCCTGAGACCCTGCCCCTTCTGGGAGCACAGAGCTGGTGCCCCCACATTGCCTGAGAAGCCATGGGGGCTGTTGACTCCCTGTATACCTCCCTCTTAGCCACAACCCCTAGGACAAAGCTAAGGTGCTCCAGAACTAAAGCACAAATAGCCACCGTTTGAGCGACAGAGGTAAGTAAGCCTTTGTACCTATGGAGGAGCGCAGGAGAGGAGTGGCATAACATTCCCTATGGGCCAGCACAGAGCAGGACTAGACACACACTCCCCCATGGGCTATGACTAGAGTTGTCTCATGGGGCTGGGAGAAGATGGTGGCCCAGGCATACAAGGACATTGGTGTATGCAGCAAGATTAATGCCTTGCAAAACAAGACCAAGCCCTAGCCTTAATGTGGCTTTAAACAGTTGCATTCAAGCACTTCCTTAAAAGTTAGGAAATGCAGGGTGAGTGTTCAGATCTCCATCTCAGCTATGGCCTCTTGAGCTTTTCTGCCTTCCAGCTGGACTTGTCTGACCCCAATGTGGGATCTAATGAGTACCAGAGTTTCCGATACTTACGGTCTTCCAGACAAGTGAAATACAGCACATACAGGGCTAAGAACCACAGCTGGCATCGATTAACATAGAGCTATTGGCTTCACTGCAACTATGCCAACTTCCACAGCTAAGGCTTCTAGTTCAGAGTTTCCGGATCTGCTTTTGTTTTTTAGATCTCATGGACATCAACAAAACAAACCAAGTTTGAACAGTGGAACCACGCTGCAAGGGAGCAAGAGCAGAGCTGGAGAGATCCCAGAACCCACAAAAAGGCATCTTTGCTGGTTGTCCCAGGCTCCCACCAGCCCCTTGAGATCCACAAATATCACAGAAGGTGCTGTATTTCCATGCAACTGATACTTGCTGCCAACAGAAGATTGCAGCGGAAACTCCATACAAAGACCCTTACTAAGGTTCTTGACTTCCATTTTACGAGTTTCATTCAGAGACACAATTGGGCTTAGCCAGTCTTGACAGTAGTTCTGCCAGAATCAAAACTGAATAATGACCTACAGTGTAGACATACCCCTAGATCCAAATCTGGTTCTATGCCTAGCAAGTGGCTATGGGATAGGCTGAAGTATGAGGAGAAGATGCTTTTCTGCACCCTCCAGCTGCTTTTTCTCTTATCTCCCTTTCATCCACCCCTTGGATGTAAAGGGAATGCACTTAGCAGCCTCTGCTCCGAGCACAAATCTGACCAACTTACTCCCAAAGTACCATTTAACCTTTCAGTTGATGTCACCACTGAATCTGCCTGCACCCTTCCACGGGACTTGTGCCTTCTTTCTTTGGCAATCCATTGGGCTCCCACATAACCAAAGATCAAAAAAAAACCTCTGGCACACAGCCTGAAACCAAGCAAGTTTCTCTTGGCTGAGGACTGTACTACAGGTACAGCTGTGTGACACATGCTTGGTGAATAATTTTTCTGATTAACTTCACCACTTTTTCTGCTAACACAAAGGTCTGCTGGTAGACCAAGTTCCAATTTTGTGAAGAATTTGTTTGCTGGGTACACTCTGATAAATTCTTGGCCTATAGCTTGTTTGGAAGGAGCCTGAAATATGCACTGTGATGGCTAACTAGGACTGATAGGACACACGCACCATATGCTGTTGTTCGTGTTCTTTGACTGGGGAAAGGTAACCCTAAGAATCAGGTTTCCAATGTGAATATTCATGTTTGCACGTTCAAAATTCTCAAATATGGGCTTAAAATTCACTCTTCTATCCTTTCTGCTACATTGCTGGAGTCACTAGACTGCTCCGAAAGGGGCATGGACGAAACTAAAACAAATCCCTTTTGCACTCTACCCCACCCTTCTTCACGTGACTATTTGTGGAAAACTTTTCTTGGTACGTTTCTCCAGCTCTAGTGACAAAAGTGACACTTGAGCTGGGCCCAGCAAAAGGCTTGAGGTCCAGAACTATTGCAGCGATAGCCCTATAGTTTGGATATTTATGTAAACTTGCCAGACCATTTGGGTCCTGCAAGGAATTACAGGTAAACAGGATGCCCTCCCCATCCCTGCCAGTGGCTCCTGCTTACGGCTGGAACACATTCATTGAGAGACAAGCTGTTCTCATGATAATCTGATATTTCGCCTTCCCACCCCAGAAAGAATTTGGGGCCAGATCTCAACAAAGGGTCCTTTTGGCTGATGTTTACATCTTGGTTGAAGGTTCACTGAGGCGATTCTTCTCTGAACTGCTTCAACCCATGTTCTCAGTCAACTTTGAGGTGGTCAGAGCAAGGCACAGGGACCTGAGTTCTGTTTCCTCAGGTTGTTCCCTTAACTTCTCTGTGTCATCATTTTTCTTTCTCAGTAGCAGCTTTTAAATCTCCTTTTCCTGCCATGTAGCAGTGTTGTTTGGTCAATGTTTTCAAGGAGAGCAGAGCCCTGGAATGTAAGCTGCTATTTACCTGCAAAGTATTGTTATTAAATTTGTATAGCAAGGCCTGGTTTATAGCTACAAAACTTTGCTCTACATATGGAAATATTACTGTGATATAGCACCTTGGCTGTCACAGTTTCTGCAAGCACATTGTGCTGGAGATTCTGCTTTATGCCAGTGCCTGGCTCTAAATATAAAGAGGATGCAGGAGCTTTGATAATACTAATGGAATATCTTTCCAGCACCCCTTTGATAAAAATCCCATCCCAAATCTTTTCCCTTCCCACACCAATATTTCCCTTCGGATCAAGATGAGAAACAGGGGATGCAGACAAGTTGGGGAAAATAATAATTTGCACCTTTCATTTAAGGCTCTCAGAGTTTTGTGAACATGAATTACAGACTCTCTCTTGTGAGGTAATTACTGACCCCATTTTACAGATGGGGAAGCTGAAGCATGAAGAGACGCAGTATCTTGCTGCAAGTGAGAGGCAGGCCAAGAAATAGAACCCAGGAGTCCTGACTCTGAGATTCTTAGGGTGCGTCTGTACTTATCAGAATATAAACTCAATTGTGGTCGATCTTCCTGGGTTTGATTTAGCATGCCTAATGGGGCTGCACTAAATCTAACCATCGGGGTTGTACTAGTGACTCCAGTGCTCCTCACTGTCACAAGGAGCAAGGGAGGTTGATGGGGACAGCCAGAAAAATCGATCTATGATACGTCAACTCCAGCTATTCAATTGTCATAGTTGGAACTGCGTATCTTAAATCGACTTTTCCACATAGTGTAGGCCCGGCTTCAGTCTAAGCACGAGACTGCTCTTCTTCCTTTCCCATACCTAGCAATGCTCCAACTATTCCATGTGCTTCACATCACCAAAGCAACACCCTGGCTTCCAGAGTGGTGCCAATAAAATAGTAGAAACAATAGGCGGTATCCCCCACTCGCTTAGGCATTCCTGTGAAACTTGCAAAAGGAAGATAAGCTTCCTGTTCAAGCAGAAACAGACCCAAACCAAACCCCCAGATCTGAACGGAAAGAAGATTTGAAATCTGAACCCGGACCCTAATGGTATGGCTTGAGCCACTCTCCATGGGTTTGTCTACATTAGATACTTTTGGGGGTACAGCCAGACTAACCCCCACCACATACCCTGGGCTGTGGAGTAAGATAAGGTGCAGTTTCCCAAAGTCAAAACTGGGGAAGGATCCATTTCATAGAGGTTTTTCAGAGGGGACGTTGCTTCTCTGAGAAAGAAATACTTACAGACAAGTCCCAGAAGAAGGACACTTGAGCTTCTAGTAGCTGATTTGAAGAGGGTACTTACAACAGCACTTGAAAGGTGGGGATGACCTGTCAGCTGCTAACCCGCCGGCAAAGTGGAGGGGTGTAATCACAAGAGCTGCTGTTGTCCCTACATCTCCCTCTTCATGCACAGCAGAGTCTTCCAGCTTGTCCCCATCCAGGTCAGCCCTTATCTGCCCTGCACTTCATTGTCACCTTGAAACATGAGCCTGAACTGACCTCCTAGTTGGGCCAAACAAAAGACAGGAGGAACAAACCCGAGATCATAAAGAAACCCTAATGTTGCTGCCATGCTGGAAGGAGATGGAGCATCCTTTATCTCAACTAGCCCCACGGGCTAGATTTCTCTGCTGCTTTCCAAAGGGAACAAGCGAGCCCCGGGGCTTGTTCGCAGCGTGTTTTCCTGCTGGGGGAGCACCTCGTGAGGGGCCTGACACGTCACATGAACCACACAATTTGTCACGTTTGAAAATCTCCTTTCTCTTCCGGCTGGGGCTTGGCTGCCATCCAGGGCCCATCTGGGTCTCCACGGGAAAATGATCTGCAGAGACATGATGGAGATGCTGCTCTCTGCTTTGCTGTCTGCCCTGAGCATGTGCAAAGTTTTCTTTAATGATTATTTTTATCTCAAAAATGGGAATTTTAGTTTGTTTGGAAAAAACCTAGGAGAAAGCGGGGCAGGGGATGATCACTTAAAAACAAAACCCAACAAAATAACATTCGCCACCCAGCAGAATTCTTTGGGGTTTTCATAGATAGAAAGTGTGTGTGAGAGGGAGAGAACTAGCCATTGGAATACAAGACTCCTGGGCACTGTTCCCAGCTCTGACTGTTTTGTGACCTTGGGCAAGTTGCTTAGTATTATTCGCATTATAGCAGTGATGACAGCCTCTCTCCCGAGGTCCTTTAAGGGAGACGGAACTCAACTCCACATGTGTCTGGGCCACTCCCTCCCCAAACAATGGTTGTTGAAACAGCCTAATGGGAGGATGCTTTAGACAGGGGACAGGACTAGATGACCTCTTAAGGGCCCTTCCAGCCCTAGGATTCTATGAAGGAAGCCTGCTTAGCCTAGGGAGAGAGGAATGCCAAGGAGGAGGTGGAAGAGGAGATGTCTAGGCAGATGGAAGGCTCTCCTGCACTACTGCTTGATGTGACAGGGAGTGCTCTGGGGGCTCTGCAGTGGGAGCGAGTAAGAACCATGACACAGGCAAACCAGGCAGTTCCTAGAGGCGGGCTGTGCTCCAGGGGTGGAGCAAGGTATCTAAGTAGGCAAACTTTTGTAGCTTGTTGTTGTGTCCCTGGACCACAAGCCAGAGGAGAAGGACACCTGGTGTCACTGGAGAAAGAGGTGTGGAAAACCTTCTGGCACCAGGGGCAGAAAGAGTAGTGAGCAGGGAGTTGGGCTAAAGGACTTTTTATTCAGGGGGGCTCTTGTTTGTTACCTCTGGAGAGGAGTGTTGTTATAACTTATCTGGAGGGCTGCCACCTCAATGATCCAATGTGCAGGCGGCTGGATTATCACCCAGGGCATGCAGCAGGTGGGGAGACTGAGGCATACGTATGCCCAGAAGCCAAAGGAATTTGGTCATAGGCTCCAACTCCAAGACAGTGACACCCTGTACAAGAAACTTCTCCTACTCTAAATAGACAAGACCAAGAATGGAAGTAATTATCCCCTTTCATAGCCCCCTAAATCTGTACAGCACCTAGCACTGGCATCTCCTGTCCATGACTAGGGCCCATGGTTGCTACAGTAATAGACATAACAGATCCTGATGACAAACCGATCCCATCTCCATGGAAACACAACTGCAGCCTGAGAAAATAGTAACACATCCAAAGTGCTGTGAGACCCTGGGCGGAAAGACAGTAGGGCAAGGGGATGTAAAGCTAGTAAAAAGAAAAAATGTTGATTTTTGATGAACTGAAAAAAAATGTATAAATTCTATTTACATCAGAAAGATTCTGGTTTGTGTCAAAGGAGGGGAAAATCAAAGCCTGAAATAAATACCTTGCCTGACCAGCTCTGAGTGCACCCACGCTACATAGAATGATAGGGGTGGAAGAGACCTCAGGAGGTCATCGAGTCCAAACACTGCTGAAAGCAAGACCAATCCCAACTAAATCATCACAGCCAGGGCTTGGTCAAGCCAGGACTTAAAGACCTCTATGGAAGACAATTCTACCACCTTTCTAGGTAACCCATTCCAGAGCTTCACCACCCTTCTAGGGAAATAGATTTTCCTAATATGCAACCTAGGCCTCTCCCACCACAACTTGAGACCATTGCTGCTTGTTCTGTCATCTGTCACTACTGAGAACAGCTTCTCTCCATCCTCTATAACACTCCCCCTTCAGGTAGTTGAAGGCTTCTATGAAATTGCCCCTCACTCTTCTCTTCTGTAGACTAAATAAGCCCAAAACCCTCAGCCTCTCCTCATAAGCCATGTGCTTCAGCCTCCAATCATATTTGTCACCCTTTGCTGGACTATCTCCAGTGCATCAACACCCTTTCTGTAATTGGGGGAAGGTCCAAGAATTGGATGCTGTACTCCAGATGCAGCCTTACAAGGGCCAAATAAAAGGGAATAATCTCTTCCCTAGATCTGCTGGCCATGCTCCTACTAATGCACCTCAATGTGTCATTAGCCTTCTTGGCAACAGAGGCACTGCGTTAACGCATATCCAGCTTCTCATTCACCATGATCCCCAGGTCTTTTTCTGCCAACCTGCTGCTTAGCCAGTTGGTCCCCAGCCTGTAGCAGTGCTTGGCATTCCTCCATCCTAAGTGCAGGACTCGGCATTTGTTCTTGTTGAACCTCATCAGATTTCTTTTGGCCCAATCCTCCAATTTGTCTAGGTCACTCTGGACCCTCTCCCTACCCTCCAGCATATCAACCTCTCCCCCTAGCTTAGTGTCATCCACAAATTGCTACACAATCCATCCTCTGAACTAGGTAATTAATAAACATGTTGAACAAAACTGGCCCCAGAACAAAATTAAGGTATGCGGCTTTATACCAGCTATCAACCAGATATAGAGCCATTGATCACTACCCATTGAGCCTGATGATCCAACCATCTTTCTATCCACCTTACAGTACATTTGTCCCATCCGTACTTGTTTAACTTGCTGGCAAGAATACTGTGGGCGACTGTATCAAAAACTCGGTGGAAGTCAAAGTATATTTTGTTCACCGCCTTCCTCATGTCCACAGAGCTAGTTACCTCATCATAAAAGGTAATCAGGTTGCTCAGGCATGCCTTACTCTTGGTGAATCCATGGTGACTGTTCCCGACCAGTTTCCTCTCCTCCAAGTGCTTCAAAATGGGTTCCTTGGTGGTCCCCTCCGTGACTTTTCTGGTGACTGAGGTGAGGCTGACTAGCCTATAGTTCCCCTGATTCTCTTTCTTCTCTTTTTTTAAAGATCACCATAGGGCCTTAAGTGATATCTTATCTTTGATGGGCATGCCATGCCACCAGGTGCAACCAAGATGGGAGGCTTCTTTTGTTGTCACAAGCGGATTCCCAAGGAGTAAAAAAGTGGGGAGGCTAGCTCCCTGATTGGTGTAAAGCAGCACTGTGCCACTGCTGTAAGTACAGTTTAATCAAATGACACCAGCTGCAAATCTGCCCCACATTAACAGACTGTAAAGAGCGTAGGGTCATATAGCTCAACGATTGGTGATGGGATCTGAAACCTAGCACTGTTAAATCGAGGACATGACCCATTGTCTGATAGGTGCTCAGTGGCCCTGTGTTGATGGGATCTGTTCTCCTCCTTGTCGACTGCTATGCATGAGACAACATGCATAGCAGTTGTTAACCAGCCCTCTTATGGACAGTCTCTGCAAAAAAGGAGAAGTTGAAGTGGAGCACAAGTGCTCATTAGAAATGGCCTGTGCAGTGCTTCAAATGGCAAGACTTTGTCACAAATGAGGAGCTTTAGAACAGAGCAGGACAAGAATCACTTGATGTTCAAATCAGGAGACGAAAGTGGGCATGGCTGGGCCACACGCTCAGAAACTATCATCCAGCACAGTCCGTCAAGCTCTAAATGGAACCCACAAGCAAAACATGAAAGAGGAAGACCTCAGACAAAGTGGAGAAGATCTACTGAGACTGAAGCACAACAACTGGGGCACTCCTGGGGTCAGCTGGAAGTTTTGTCCTGAGACAGGGTGCAATAGAGGAGACTTGTGGACAACTGATGCTGCGCCCAGAGTACAAGTGTTTGAGTTAAGTAAGGCAAACCTGCAGCACTGGGTGGAAGCACACGTGGAAGGAAGCTTGCAGAGTGGATAGTTGGATCCATGGTCTGTGGTTAAATGGAGTTTGCAGGACTGTGAATCTGGTATATTTTGTGACTGCCAAATTCACTGCAAAATCTACCTCCCTAAAGTGACCATGTGCTATTTAATCCCTAATGTGGATAACTTAGAGGGGGAGATTAGGCAATTGTGGATAGATGTGGTATTTACCTTGGCCTTCTCTGCCTCATGGCTGGTGATATTATTTATCAGGGTGAATAACTGCACCACTCCATAACCCTAGAGAAATGAGGAGTGGAGGGGAAGCATCCATAATAACCATTTGGCAAAGGGGCAGCAAGTAGGGGAGGGAGAAGGAATAACAGAGAGAAGCTGGCTGGTTGTTTCACATCAAAGCTATCCATTTAATTTCCTAGACCATCTGTTGGATCTCATCTGGCTGGGGCGATACTGCAGGCGTGAGTGAAGGGACGTGAGTGTTCCACACTCATGTTTCTGATTAAGATCCAGCAGGGAGGGAGAGAAGTCTCTTGATCTCAGTTTTTGGAAGTGTTTGCTTCCTCTGCATGCAGCCTGCCAGTGGGGATCAATCGCTTGTTGCTAGCAGACAAGCTTGCTTTAATCTTTTAGGATCTTTCAGGGCTGGACTGCCTCACCATTGCTGGAAAACAAGTACAAAGTTTTCTGCTGCTAGCTTTCCTGGGCCTTTCTATCCTCAGCTTCTCCAGGGCTAGAACAACTGCAGCAAGGTGTGGGCTTTGCCGGAAGGGTAAGGCGATGGGTTGGCATTTGGGAGATTTGCATTTGGGTCTTGGCTCTGTCACTGGCTTCTTGTGTGACTGTGGCTGGACACTTAAAGAAAAATTGCCAAAAGCATCGGGTGATCAGGCCTCTAAATCCACTGAAAACCAGCAGGACTTCAGCCTCTTTGTCAGTTGGGCAGGCCTGAAAATTTGTCCCTGAAGCTCTTTGTCATAGTTCTCCAAGCTGTAGAATAATGATAACCCTTCCTCTATCGGTTTACACTGTAAATTCCTTGGAGAAGGAGTATATGTACGAGTAGCACAATGTGTCTTGGACAGGGCCTCAGTGTGCAACTGTAATGAGAATAATGCATCCTGGAAACCTAGAAGTGGCTATTTATTTTTCTGACTTAGCACTTGAATTCCACTGTATGAAGGGTGCTGTCGGTGGGGCCAATAACCACCATGGGCCCCAAGGCAAGGTGGGAGTGGCACCTGGCTCCACACCCAGAAGGGGCGGGGCCAACGGTGGAAGGGGCGGAGCCTAGGGCAGTCAGCCCACAGCACTGCCCAGACTGCAGTGCTGGATCCCCACCCCACTCTGCAGAGTGGTGGAGCAGTGCTGTTGCCGCACTTCAGAGGGGCCCAGAGCTCCAGTAGCCACCACGGCCAATGTAGCAATGGTGGTAGCTGGAGCTCTAGGCCCCTTTGAAACGTTGGACCCCGGGCAACTGCCCCCTCCCCCTGTTGGTGGGCCTGGGTGATAGACTGATGGGCATTGCAGCCAGTTAACGCTGCTGAAGAGAGACCCAGGTAGTACCAGCACCAGTCTCCCCAGCCAACAGGCTCAACTGTGGCCTGGGCAGAGAGCTGCTAATGAGACAAGGCTAAAGTTTTCCAAAGCATTCTGTGACTTGCATGCCCACGTCCCATTCACCCCCTGGCAAACGGGGGCCAGTTGTGAGGGGGGCATGTGGATCTCATCAGCCGGAGCAAGACCAGTTGCCTTGTTTGATAAAACCGATTTACATCCACTGGAGAGCTGACCTTGAGTTAGTGTGATCTGAAGCAGTGACCTGGGCACAAAAACAATCTGTCCCATCCCAAGTCCACTGACCCATCTCCTGTCTCCCCCTTCCTCCACAAATGCTCCATTAAACATGTCCATGTCCTGTCTCCCAAGAAAGCCGCCTGCTCCCTTCCTAACTGACATCAACAAGCTGTTAGCCTGAAGCAAGCCTGTGGCCAGGTGACTCTTCTGTGCTAGATTTCTGAAAGAGAAACAGATCCTGCTGTACGTTCGTTCTCTCGGGATAACCAAACAAACCCTTAACTAGAGTTTGGATCAAGACTGAAGTGGATCCTTCCTGGCTTCCCCCCGATGCCACCCTGCCAATTCCATGAAGTCAGAGCAACTCAGCCCAACCATGTCAGCGTTTGAAGGCTAATGGGTTTCTCGTTTATGTGAAACCAGGCCAGGCGTCCCTCCTTCGGGCTATGAAAACTGACAGCACATCGCAGTGCAAGGCGATAGTGGCTCTGTCCCAGCTGGATGTCATCCACTTTAAGGTTACACTCCTACACACAACCCAATCCTGTAAATGACACACAATGACATCTAGGCTTTGGAGGCTTTCACGGGACCTGGGATGCTGTGATTGTGTTGTGATGCACAATCACTGAGACACACGATCCAACTCCATTGAAAGCACTGGCCATCTTGGCAGGACCATGGTGTAAGATGGGTTTCCATACCCATCAGCCGGTCTGCCCCTACCAAGTGGCCAAGGACAGCAGCATTGCTCTGCATAAATGGTGCCCTGGGGTCATGGTCCATTCCCTGTGTTGCATGCTAGCTACATTACTTTTATTGAGATGCCACTAATGTTTACAGCTAAGCCAGGCTGGGCTGGCCAGTACTTGCCTGGGAGACTTCCAAGAATCAGTAAGGTAATATTATCCATACTGTAATCCATATCAAAGTCCTTACTGAGATCAGGGCTTCATTGTGCCAGGCACTGTGCAGAAACTTACTAAAAGACAGTCCATGCTTTAAAAGTCTTACTGCTTACATTGACTAACTAAACAAAGGGGTCGGCGGGGAACAGATCTCAGAGGAAATCAGACACTTAATCCTCACTGACTGCAAAAGCTGTTAGACCTCTAAATCTGTTTGTGCATATGGGCCAAAGTGACTGAGCCAAGGTCACACAGAAAGTCAGTGGCAGAGATGGGAACAGAACCAATGTCTCTCAATGCTGCCTCTCCTGAGTCTGCAAGTCAACCCTAACGTGCTCTCCTGCTTTGATCAATGATGACAGGACATAGGCTGTGCTGTCCAATGCTGCTCGAAGTGCTGTCGTGCAGATGAGCATCCGCTTGATCCCATTTAGTTCCTTGTCCTTCATTTTATATCCGTTAGTTTACTGGTTGGACTGGGAACAGCGGTTTGAAGATGAAAGCACTGAACAGCTGTTAAGCACTATTGCCATTATTAGTAATCACCTGCCCCTTGGGCACCATTGCTGAGTGGTGTTAGATGTAGTAAGCGCTTTTAATAGCATTAAGTGTTAGCTTGTTCTGCACACTCTGGGCCCATAGATTTCAACAGTCTTTGAATCTGGCCCCAGAGGAATTGCTCCACTACCACCTCAGCAAAGGGCCCTTGCCTTTGGTTTCCAGCTTTGGTATAAGCTCCCCATACTTGCCTGCAGCTGCAGTGAAATGTCTAAGAGCAAAACCAGAAGCTACAGAAAGAGTCCTCCAAACTCTATAAGTGACATGGTTCTACACAGCTTGGTCTGACTTCTCCATACCCGTTATTCTCCCTGGTTATGGCTATACAGCAAAGTTATTTGGAAATAATGGCCACTATTTCAAAATAACTTTGCGAGCATATACACAACACAATCACTATTTTGAAATAATTTTGAAATAGCGGTCGGCTTATTTCAAAATTGGTAAACCTCATTCCACAAGGAACAGCGCTTATTTCCAAACAGGGGCTCTGTAGCCTGGGAATAGGAGCTATTTTGAAATAAACTATTCTAGAATAGCTTATTTCAAAATAAAGCTGCTGTGTAGACATGGTATTTTGGATTAGAAACCCTGGAAGCAGTACTCTGAAATAGGCTGTATTGTGTGTAGACAAAAATAGCTTTGCTTATTTTGGGGCTTCCCTGTAGCGTAGATGTGTTATTCCGGAATAGCTTATTTTGGAATAATAACTCTGGAACAAGCTATTCTGGTATAACTGTGTAGTGTAGATATACCCCCTGTGATCTTCATCTCCGTGCTGTCCCTGTCAGGACACAAAAACAAAGTCACAGTACGAGATAAGGGGCTGCAGTTACCACTAACGCGAGTGAAGTGGTAATAGCAATGCCTGCTTCTCGTACAATGCTTTGTATCGGAGAGCTCTAAGCACTGGAAACCCCCCAACAAGACCTATTCCCAGGCGCTTCCCAGTTCTCTTTCCCAGATCCAGGAGGGTTGGATGCTCTGGGAAGCTGTCAGGGTATGGCGCAGTGCTTCTCCAATCCCAGCCTACACTCTGGTCTTTTGGAGGTTCCCAAGTCACAAACTACGAATGCACTGAGTCTGGACAACTCCCATCCCAGAGATTAGAACCTCATGGCACTTGCTTGCTAGCCTTTGAAAAGCCTCTTCTGTCAGGATCATCATCCATGGAAGCCAAGGATGTCTTGTAAATCTCCACAGGCAGGACTGGAAACTTGTCCCCTCCCTCGGGGTCTTTCCCCATATTACAAGGGAGTTAGGGTGAATTTGTGTCATTTGTCAGTCCTTGGAGGCTCCACAAATGTGGCCAAATAGATTATAGGCAGCCAGATCCCACTCTTGCCAGGCAGCCAGCCAGACCCTCCCTTTTCCCCACTCCCTGCCCCCATCTTCCTAGGGCCTTTTCATTGGAAATCATAATGAAATATGCAAAATCCTGTCCTCACTGTTTCCTGGATCCTCACCCTCCTCATTCCCTTCATCTCTCCCCCTTTCTCAGGACCTGCCCCAACCAACTCCTCCGACGCAACACTGGGACAGCTAGCAACTGTTCCAAGAACTGTTGGGATTAATTTGCTGGGTGAAGAATGATCTGCGGGGCCTAGCATCAAAACTCAGCTGGAGCAGGGGGGTTATTTTATGGGACCTGGGGCTGATGTTTTGTTTGCTGGGTGTGACGAAGTGGGGATTTTACTTGCTTTGTGTTGCATGTGAGTTCTGCTGACTTATAGTAACCCCGTGTGTGTGCCTCAGTTTCCCTGGGCACTGCACCAGTACCAAGACAGCAAGGGGAACGTCAGTGCCAGAGCCTCCTGCGCATACACAATGATCAATGCCCTTCCAAGCTTGAGCCCAAGAGAGTTGCAATCAGGTGGCATCTTTTGCCAGGAAAGGATAAAAGCCAGAGGAGGAGCCTGGCTGGAGGGAGGAGGGGAGCTGGGAACAGGGGCTGAGAGCAGGTTAGCCTCCTCGGGCTAGAGAGGCTGGGGAAGGGCCAGGGCCCCCTCAGCCGAAGATAAATTGTCTGATTGCTTCTGGTTTCTGTGCTGAGAAGTCTGTTCCATGCAGTGCCTCTGTCAGCTAATCAAGCTTCTGCTCTGTGTGCTGGCTAAGAGTCACATCTGACTGCAGATGAGGGCTGCAGGGGCCAGTGACTCCCCCACACTTCTGTGACAATGGGTTTCTGTTGCACTGAGTGCAGATTTATTAAACCTACAAGGTCAGGCCAGGACACCAAATAACCATATGCTACTGCTCTCCTACATAACACGAGAAGAAGGACAGAGCTGTGGTTGCATTAATAAGAGTGAAGAGCTTGAAAGAGAATTGAGAAGATTCAGTGGTACATTTCCGTCATTTCAAAGGCAGGACACCCACAAGAGCTGGTGTCACTGACTCCTCATGTTCGTTGTGATCCCAGCAATGGGCATGGAGCATGAACACAGAATGATCTCTCCCCACAACCCCATCTGGCCTATTGATGTCACTGGGGAGGGTGGGGTGTTATTCCTTGAAAGCTCAGTACTCCTGTCCAGCCTGAATGGGACAGACTTCCTGTCTGCCGGGTTTTTTAACATTCTTAGATAATTAAAGACAGTTTAAAAAAAACATCTTCTTTCTTTTGTGATCTCCTTTAAGGAAGTGGTTCTCAAGCTTTTCCTTGATGAATGCCTGTAATATTTCAAATGGAGGTGTGGGCCCTTTGGAAATCTATCAGAGAGGTAGCCGAGTTAGTCTGTGCCTTCAGAAACAACAAGTCCTGTGGCACCTTATAGACTAACAGCTATTTTGGAGCATAAGCTTTCGTGGGTGAAGACCCGCTTCGTCAGATGATTTGGAAATCTATTACTGTATACTCTATATAGTTGAATTCTGCACAGTTGTTTTCAGTTTAAGTCTTTTGCAGACCCCTTAGACTGTGGACCTCAGTGATGTGCAGTTCACATGTTCAGATCCACTGTATGAAGGGACCCTCGCCAGCAGCCTGTTATAAAGGCAAAACTAACTAATGAACATGAAAGGAGCCCTGGATGATAATCAGGCTTTTTGTGAATTTGAATTGGGAGGATGATTCCTGTGTAATGTGTATGTTTATGTGCATCCATCATAGCCTCGTGCAGTGGAAGCAAGAGATTGTAAATGTACGTGTATGGCATATCAGTGGGTGTATGACATATCAGCAATTAGTTTCCATGAAAGCGTGTTTGATCAAATTAAAGCTTTTCAAATGTAGCATGTTATAGTTTGTCAAAATGTATAATATTAATCACTTTCTCTTTGCCATTTCAATTTACAATGCTTGTGCTTTCAATTCAAGCTAATTTTCTTACAAGCTGTTAAAGGCATCAGGATAGTCAACAGAAGTGGAATAAGATCTACTAACTCGTTCAGTCCTGCGAGTTATCTATCAGGCTCCAGGTTCCATGAAACCTTTCTACAGTTATGGATGACATAAGTAGCCAGACACTTGTGTCCTGTTGCACTTTCAGCACTGGAAAGGCAGGTGATGCAGAGTTAGATTTTTCCCTGTAAATAACATCCTAAGATCTTCATCTTGTATCTGCTCTTAAAATATCAAGCTCTGGATAAATTTACAATATTAACTACAGTAAATTAAGAACATGAGAATGAACATACTGGGTCCATCTCGCCAATGCCAGCTGTCCCAAAGAAATGAACAGAACAGGCAATCATTAAGTAATCTCACTCCTCTTGCCCATTCCCACCATCTGACAAACAGAAGCTAGGGATACCAAAAACAGAGGCTTGGGACATGGGGTCTGATCCTCAGCTCCTGCAAACGCTCTTGGAGCACAAGAGTGGGACTCAGGAGACCAGGGTCTATTCCTAGTCCCACCATCGATTTGCTAGGAGACCTTGGGTGAGTCACACTACTCCTCTGTGGCTCAGTTTCCCTATCTGTGAAATGGGGATGGTGACCCCATAGAGAGCTCTGAGAGCTAATGTGTAAGACCTAACTGTTGTTATTATTTGTGATATGTCAAGTTATGCCTGCTGAGGAACTGTGCTATTATTTTCTGTTGCAGTAGTTTACGTAGCTAACAGTTTCAGAGGGGCAGCCATGTTAGGCTGTAGCTCCACAAATAACAAGCAGTCCTGCAGCACCTTAGAGGTTAACTGCGTAAGATACATAAGATAGTTAAGACCTCTGTTCAGGCCCAGGTTAAAAGAGTCACATTTGTAAGTGAATTCTAATTCAGGTGTCTCCTTCTGTCATCTTGTGGTAAAACTTGTTTGAAAAAGAATGGCTGCTTTTAATTCCACCATTAAAATGTTCATGTACATTGGACAAACTGAATAGTCTCTGTGCCAAGGATGAATGGACATAAATCCAACATCAGGAATTGGAATACATATAAACCTGTAGACTTAAATATACCTATAAATCTATATGTATACCCTCATAAACCTGTAGACACTTGAACCTCACTGGACAATCAATAACGGATTTAAAAGTAGCCATTCTTCTACAAAAGAATTTTACCACACGATTACAGCGACAGACATCTGAATTGGAATTCATTTGCAGATTTGACTCGTTTACCCTGGGCCTAAACGGAGATCTTAACTATCTTATGCATTACAAGGGCAATTTCCACACCTTTGATATTTACCGGCATGGGACACATCCAACGTATCTTCATTAACTGGTCCTGCTAGTGACAGGTAGCCCCTTTTTTTTTGCCTCTCCTCACTTCCAGCTATATAAACCCTAGATTCTTTATCTCCACATCATGCATCTAAGGAAGTGGGTCTTACCCACAAAACCAAATACATTTGTGAGTCTCTCAGGTGCCACAGGACTGCTTATTATGTGTGCAGATAGCTACGTCTGAGTACAACTTTTCTTCTTGACCCCACTGGAAATGCATGTTTTTATTCTCATGGCTCACCAAGCTGGCTGGTCCAATTTGGCTGACAATTTTTTCTATGCACTTTTGGCTAAAGTCCAAATGTGGCCCATATTAATCAAAGAGAATTTTTTTGAATTCAATGAATTTATGGTGGTTAGAAGAAGCGTAAGGATAGCTCTCTGTAGCTCTTTAGTTTTGAATCCTTCCAGGCTGCTGCAGAGTATGGAATAAGGCCCTGGTGTAATTTTGAACTTCATTGCTCTGTTTGAGCAATAAACAGCTCCCTAGTCTCCAGCCAAGAGGGAGTGTCCCACTATCTCATGAAATTCCTGTTGTTAGATCCTGGCATCAGAGAAGTGGGTGGAAGCAAGCAGAAGAAATGCCAAGAAGGCCTGTGTTTCTGAACCCCTTCCAGCTGCAGAACAGCCAAATAAAGGCATGGTTCCACTTCCTGGGAAGCCAGTGGGAGCCATGCCATTGAGTTCCCAAGGAGCTGGATCAGACTTACCCTGTGGGGCAGTAGCCCACTGACTTGGGGGTAAGCAGATCCAATTGCTTTAGCAGGGCAAAAATGTCCCCCTCTCTGAACAGCACGTACATGGTTTCCATTGTGGCCAATCTGGCTCAGTCTATGGTATGGGAAGGCAATAGACCCAAACTGGGAGTTTCAGCTCTTTTGCTTTGTGCTCTGGAGATGAGCTGAAATAGGGAAAGAAGAGACCCAGGCCCTAAACTGGGTGAGTCTTGGATAGCTCGTCAGTGTCTCTGAACCCAGCCGCCTGACGTTCGGAAGCTTCAATTGCAGCTTTCCTTGTATTAAGCTAAAAGCTGCAGCAAGGGGTATGGGAGGCTGTAATGAAAATAAGAAGCATTGGCTTCTGATCTTATAGGCCGATTTCTCTGGTGGCGAGCTGCAGATTAACCTTGCTAGAACTGATACATCCCCATCTGGTTCTTCTCAGAGCTCCCTCTTCCTTGCAGCGTCAGAGCCGCATGTACCTCCCTCCATCCTTCTGCACCCTCCGCTTCCCATTAATTTCCTGCCTATGAAGCTTGAATGGAGACCATTGGAATTCCTGCCTTTCACTCACTCACGTCTGCCTGAGCTTCTTCAGCCTGTGACTGGCAGAAGTCTTGTGGTAGCCTGGGTCAGATCACTAGGCGGTGACAGCTGCTGGCGGTCCGTGAGGCAGCAGAATGGCTCTGGTGAAACTCTTGTTCACAGAAAGGTTTTGCCTCCATATGTCTCTGTGCCCCCCAGCCAGAGCACATCAATCAGGCTGCAGCAAGGCCAGGGAGAAAGCAGAACTATCGTAACCGTTTCCCTTCCTTCCACAAAAGAAAAATCTCTACCCCCTGTGCTACAAGTAGGGATGTCCCAGGGGACAGGGCGAGGAGGAATCTCTCAAATGGAGTTAAAGTGCACTAATAATTGTACTCGACCCCTCATATCACAATAGCTCAAAGTGCTGCACAAACATCAACTCTTACTATGAAGTGGCGTGTGTATGTTTGTGTGTGTGTATTCAATGTGTCCTGAGCTCTATGCTGCAAACTGCTAACGAAGATTCTCCTTAACTCAGGTGACAGGGGCATAGATCACAGGTGTGCAGGTGACTGCTGGCTTGTTAAAGAATTTAGCCACAGCTCTTGAAAGTGCCACAGGGAAGTTAATTCAAATTAGGCTACATTTACACTAGGCAAAGTAAGTGGACTGCAGATACGCAATTCTAGCTGCTGCAATTGTAAAGCTAAAATCGATGTATCTGCACGAGGCTGACTTGGCCATCCTCACTGAAAAAGGTCAATGTGAGAGTTTTTCCCATCAACCTCCCTTACTCCTCGCGTTTCACAAGGAGTACAGACATCGACTGAGACCCCGGACAGGTCGATCTCATGCAGCCTTACCAGATGTGCAAAATCGAACCCCAGAAGATTGACCCTGAGCCGGTCAGTCTTCTGGGCTAGTGCAGACATAGCCTTAAGGGCTTGTCTACATTACACAGTGGATCGACACCACAGCGATCAGTCCACCAGCCATTGATTTGTCACGTCTGCTTAGACACAAGGAATCAAGCTCCAAGCGCTCTCTCACCAATGCCAATACTCCACCAAGATGAGAAGAGCAGCCAGAATCAATGGTAGAGGAGGCCCCCTTGATCCTGTCATACAAAAGATGCTGCAGTATGTCAACTTCAGGCCTACAGATAAGATGTGAGCTGAAAGCAGAATAACTATTTCTGATTAACTCCTGGTGTACATTGGGAACAGGAATACCCAAAGAAGCCAGCAGAGTTTGCAAGAGATAAAAATTACTCGTGATAGTTAAAACCAAAAGAGACTGTGAAGAATTACCCAGGGCTGTCAAAAAAGTGGTTGACTGGGGAACAAAACCACAGATGAAATTCGGCATTGATAAATGCAAAGTAATGCACACTGGAAAACGTCATCTCAACTATTCATATCAAAGGATGGGCTCGGATTTAGCTGTTGTCACTCAAGACTGAGATCTTGGCATTAGTGTGCATAGTTATTGGAAAACCTCCACTCAGTATGCAGCAGCAGGCAAAAAAGCAAACAGACTGTGGGGAATCATTAGGCAAGGGATCGATAAGACAGAAGATATCGGGATACCAATGTATAAGCCTATGGTACGTCCACATCTTGAATACTACAGGTTGAAACTCTCTCATCCAGCACTTTCTTGTCCAGCAGGAGCACAGGTGTTGCTGGACCAGAGAGCGCCTGGATGAGAGAGCTGGTGGCAGAGAGTCCTGCAGGCAGCTCACTCTGGGGAGCCCCAGGGGCAGGTCTGGAGCAGCGAGCCACATTGCAGAGCCCTGCTATGGGAAGCTAGCTGAGGTTGTAGGGCCCTATTGGCCCAGCCTGGGTCAGGGAGCCCTGCCAGCAGCCTCACAGCAGGGAGCCTCCTGGGACATGGATCCCTATTAGCAGCCCCATGGCAGTGGGGAGCCCAGACAGGGCCAGGGGAGCCCAGCAGCCCCAGGGCGGGGAGCTGTCTGGGGAACTCCACAAGGCAGCCAGGAGGTCTGGCCTCCCCTTGTCCAGCAAATCCCCTTGTTTGGAACCAATCTGTTCACAAAGGCGTTGGACAAGGGAGGTACAACCTGTACCTGCAGTTCTGGCCATCCCATCTCAACAAAGATACGTTACAGTTGGAGAAAGCTACAGAGGAGAGGAACAAAAGTGATTAGGAGCATGGAACAGCTTCCACATGAGATTTAAGAGACTGAGACTATTCACCTTAGAAAAGAAACAGCTCAGATGGGATGGGGTAGAGGTCTATAAAATCATAACGGGTGTGGTACAAGTGAACAAGGAAGTGTTATTTACCCCTTTACATGACCCAAAACCAGAGATCACTCAGTGAAATTAATAGGCAGTAGGTTTCACTGGAGTTCCAATGGAACTTAAATGTTAAATAGACCATGTGCTGGCCCCTGTTTGGCGTGAACTGTTCAGGAAAAGGGAGCTATTTGCCTTTATCATTGGCTCAGCAACAGCCATGCCCAAGCCCTTGGTGCAAACAACCTCACGCTTTGGAGTTTCCAAACCTGCCTCAGTCTTTTCAGCCTGGGTCACTTATTAATCAAAATGAACGAAAACTGAATTGGAACAGATTGGAATTTTCTAAGAAGCAGATGGGGAGCTAGTCACCCAAACCCCCTGGGGCATCCAACTCCTTTAGGCCTTTGGAATTACCCATGAATGATCTAACCCTACATTTTTTCATGCCTCAGTCCTCTGCAAAGAAATGTCCCTCTTATTCCTACCAAGTGCAGCACATACGTTGCTCCCTAACAAGAAATACCTTCACAGCTGAGCTTCTTTCTTGCTTTTTTTTTCCAGTAAGAATTTTCCTGCTTTTGCCAAAAATGTTCTGAATGTGATTTCCAGCAGCCCTTTCTTTGCAAAGCCAGCTGCTGTGCTTTCATTTCACAGCAGGGGCGAGTTCCCACACTGGTATCTTGCTGTAACGAATGTCACATTAAGAATACTCACTGTGCTAATGCACTGTCGAAAGGAGAGTCTAAAAATCCCAGCTCCTTTCTCTGCTCTCTCAGGGCTGGCAGCAGAATATTTATGCTGAAAATAAGAAATGGGGTTGAAAAAAAAAAAAAAACACCCTCTATTTTTGTGGGTCTCGGACCTTTGCCTCCCAGTCTGATGCATGGTCACTTGCACAATGAGGACGTTGTTCATTAGAACAGCCCTCGGCAATATAGGATAACTTAAGATTGCCAGCCTCAGGCTCCTAGGCGCAGACCACCCAGCACAGAAAAATAAGGAGGCGATCTTGCCTAGGGACAATAGGCAAATATGCATGGAGAATGTCGTCCTTGTTCAGAGGAAAGTTCCTTTGGTGTAGTATCTATTGTACTGAGGGCTTCCCTTGCACCATAACCTTCTTGCTATGAAGCTGAGGGGTGTTTCATGACTATGTGATGGAGAAAATCCTCTTCTGAGCTGCACTTGGCACCTGCTGGTTTTCCTAGGGCTGCAGAGGGTCAGAATTTGGCTTTAGGATTTTAAGAAGTGAGAATGGGGAAATGGTTACGGGGAACCTACACTGTGCTGGAACTGTCTGTGATTTAACAGACAGGAGCATGTGCGGGCATCCTGACAGCTGCTTCAGAAACAAGGGAGGTGTTACCTTTTGAAGAGATAAAGCAATTGGGAGACAGGTCTCAGATCTTTCCCAGTTTGCTCGTGGCTTTTAGTGAGTCAGTCTAAGTACCTGGAGCCTCAGTTATCTGAGCTGTGAAATGGGTTTAGTGATCTTGCCCATATCGCATAGCGTGTTGGGAGGTACAGTTAGTGAACACATCTAGAGAACATTGAGATCCTTAGCTTAGAAAGGCCAGAACAGGACTGTGTGTCATTGCTGGGCATGAGACTGGTAGTACCAGCAGGATGCATGCTTGCGGGGACTGCTGGTCCACTGACTGTGATGGAAACCAAGACAGGGACACCATGAGCTTCACTTTCTGAGAGCAGGAGTGGGGCACCAGGCCCATGCCAGAATCCTAAAGCTGAAGATGGTTTAGGGTTTGATTCGTAATTATACTCATGCCAGCCCGCCAAAGGGAACTAGAAATGAGAAGGGGAGGGGAGCAGAGGCTTCAAGCTGTGTGATTCATTATGCAAGATGCTTCCCTTCCAGCAATTAGGATTCAAACCTGCTTTCATTGGTAAATGAAGCAAATTCAGGGGCTTCCAACCCGGTCCCAGGCGGAGAGAATATAAGTGACACTTGCCAAAAAAGCAAAAGTGATTCTGGGACGCGTTAACAGGAGCGTGATGAGCCAGACCTGAGAAGTCATTCTTCCACTCTACTCTGTGCTAATAAGGCCTCAACTGGGCTACATCTACACAGGCAGCCTCTGTTGACAAAACTGGGCTTTTGTCGATAAAACTCACCAGGTGTGTACATGGTAAAAGCACTCTCTCAAGAGTTTGTTGACAAAACTCAGCTGGCAGCATTATACCTCTCACCAGTCAGGTATAATGCCTCTGTCGACAGTGTTTTGTCAATAGAGTGCCCATGTACACACTTCAGTCAACACGTAGGGCTTCCGATTCCCCAGGCAGCCCTGTTTGCAGAGCTTCTGGTCAACTGTTCTGTTGAGAGAGGGCTGGGCAGTCCAGCTGCTCTCTGTTGATAAAAAGGCTTGTTCTTTCCAGCTGCTTTTGTGTGTAGACATGATCTGTCGACAGAGGTACTTCTGAGGTTTCTCTGTAGACAGAGGCTACCCATGTAGACCTAGCCCTGGAATAAACCAGTTCTGGGCACCACATTTCAAGAAAGATGTGAAGAAATTGGAGAGGGTCCGGAGAGGCACAACAAGAAGGATTAAAGGTCTAGAAGACACGAGCTATGAGGGAAGACTGAAAGAAATGGATTTGTTCAGCTTGGTAAAGAAAAGGCTGAGAGGGGACAGGATAGCAGTCAAATACTGAAAAGAGGGTTACAAAGAGGAGGAAGAAAAATGGTTCTCCTTGACCTCCTTAAATAGCAGCATGGGTGCATTAGGTTGGACATTAGAATAAACTTAACCATCAGTGGTTAAATACTGGAATAAATTGACTAGAGACATTGTGGAATCTCCATCACTGGAGTTTTTTAAGAGCAGGTTAGACCGGTGTTTCTTAAACTGGTGTTCCATGAACAGCTCACAGGTGTGCCACAAGCATTTGGAAAAATCCAGTTATTAAAATCAGATACAATGTTACTTCTTCACTGCTACCTGATTAAATTACTTCATTTTGGTTTTGCTGTATGTGTTGCTGTTTGGTTGGTCTTTTTTAAAGAAAATTTTCATACGTGTTCTCATAAAAATATTATTGTTTGGTATTCCATGCTCTCAAAAAATTAAGAAACACTGGGTTATGCAAGTATCAGAGGAGTAGCCATGTTAGTCTCTATCTGCAGAAACAAGCCCTGTGGCACCTTATAGACTAGCAGATTTCTTGGAGCATAAGCTTTTGTGGGCAAAGATGCATGGGTTAGACAAGCACCTGTCAGGGACGGTCTCGATGGTGCTTGGTCCTTCCATAAGTGCAGGGAACTAGACTTGGTGACCTCTCACAGTCCCTTCCAGTTCTGGTATTCTAAAATTCGGCCATCTAACGAGTCTATGATTTGTCCATTCAATGAGCAGGCCCCAGCGTGTTTCTCGGCATTACTACATTCATGATTAACTGTATCTACTTAAGAGAGGACAGGGAGGCAGGAGTGCTGCAGCGCAGGGCTCAGAGACTTAGGCACACTTGGTGGTGTACATTTTTGCGGGGTGTTGCCAGGCAAAGACTGAGCCAGGAGACAAAGTTTAAACCCTCCTCCTCTGCTTGGGACCAGCTCTATTATTCTGCCTCCCTCTTTCCCATTCCGAAAGGAAAATGAATCTACTCTAGCATGGGGTGGAGGGAGAAGGGGATCATCTTCTGCCTCCTTCCTCCCCCAGCAGCACCATGGATGGGTGCTGCATGGCCTGATTTATTTTACTCAATATATTTTGCCAACTAATGTTATTAAAAATAAGGCTCTGTCATGTTACCATTCCTCCAAATGTCATTCTGACATCATTCTGTCCACCGTCCAAGCAGCCAAAGGGAATTCTCCCCGGGAGTGATGTCTGCAGCAAACAGCCAGAAAGGAAAAATAATGCCCTATTAAAAATAATAGCATGCAAAACCCACAGAGTCTCCCTAATAAGTTAAAAGGCAGCATAACCCAGACACTATGCACACGAACTTCCCCTGAGCAGCTCATCTTGTACTGTACAGAGATATCCAGGGGACAGGTTGCTGTGAACAGAAACAGCATGTACCCAAAAATCAGGGGAATACTTACTCTAATTGAAATTCTTTCAAGGTTCTCTCTCAGTTTGCTGAGGTCTATTGGCTTAGTTGCAGAAAACCCCAGGGCCTGGATTTTTTTGCCTGCTCTCTGACTTGTGTTGTCAATTTCATACATGCAAAATACTATCACAGTGATCTGGTAGCATTTTCCACACCCTCTGATGAGTGTGCATTACCTCTGTGCTATCATAGAAGATGAGCCTGTTACAGTCCCAACCAGGGAGCATAACCAGCTCATGTTTTTAAAGGTGGACATTTCTGGTTGAGTTCCTGAAGTGTTGGCCGTCACATAGTGTGCAGAATTATGAAACAAGCTTAGTTCAGACTCCTGTTGATGGTAGATGGTAAAGGAAAATTGCGAGCCTCTAGTCTGATCTTCTGCATAATACAGACCATACGATCTTACCCAGAACTTCCTGTTTCATGCCAAGTAATTCCTGATTGAAAAATTAGGACTTGAATCCATAATCCACTGGCTCACAGCTCCATGCAGTGACTTCAGCTATAGCAGATTTACACAAGTAGCTCTCTCTTGACTTCTGGGGAATTTTTCCTGATTTACCCCAATATGAGATCGACAGCAGCCTGCAGCCATCAAGGTGATTTCTGGTCTCAGAGCTGGGATCCTCTCTTGTTTTGATTCTTGTGGCACTGGCATTTTTCATTCCTTTGGCTGAGTGGTGCTGAACAAACCAAGTGCACTAACAGTGTTGTCAAAAAGCGTATGACTCGAAAATTTGTTCCTGCTTGATTTAAATAGCTCTGATATAACTAAGTTCTCTCCTGTATCTAAATAGACACGTGTCTCTCTTCTGATCATAACTCACATGCAATCAAAACAAGATTGCCCAGGAGCAAAGCTCTTTGCAAATATAGTCGTGGTAAAATTCAGCTCCCTTCTTCCAAGGCAAAATTTCTCAGAACACAGCAAAGTTTAATTCACTTTGCAAGTGCCTCTCCTGTTCTCTGTGCTTCCCAGGCCTGCTTTGTTCAGAAGGTTTTGCAAAGCTTTTTTTCCTTCTGGATACCTTTATCCCAGTTTATTTGCCAGGGTTGGTTTTACTGTGAAACTTACCACGAACAGCTTTGCCTGTGAGTGCTACCCAGACACAATCAGCTGCCTTTAGCAAAATTCACTTCTTCTGCATGTTTCCGACCTCCACATTAGACAACCTCTGCATTAGTCTATATGTGCCTCAGTTTCCCCATCAATATCGTATGGCCCAACTGTTGAAGTGCCTCATGACCATTTCCAAAAGCCTGGGCTTTGACTCTCAACCTAACGTTCACCTGCCCTTGAACACAGGTTTTAAATATCCACCAAAGTTCCTAGCTCAAGCCCCCTCATTAATTATGGATTTCCCCCCTTGCTTAAAGGGCCGGCACATCTTTCATTTCACTTTCACGGGTTGAAAACTTTTTAAGTCTTCTATTTCAGATAGATGGGAAAGTGACTTTTATTCCCCCTCTCCAAAAATCTTGGCAGCAAAGGTGGAATGTGGCTTGTCAGTTGATCTGTCTGACAGCTGGCCGAGGGCATGGGTTGGATGAAGATGCAGGATTTGTGACCGGTCCATGTTCTGGCCTTAGGACTTGGCTGGAATATTGAAAAACACAAATAGCTTCCATTCATAATACCCTCTGTCATCTCACAAAATCCCAAAGACCTTCATTTATGGGATCAACTTCACCCATCATTGAAACGCATCCACCCCTGCAGGGGTTCCCAGCAGCTGTTTGACAGCTCTTAATGAGACAGTCTAGCAGTTTGGGATATTTAAGAATCAATGGAGACAAATGAAATCATCTTAGTTTTCAGTATGAAATGAACGCAGATGCAATGATTCACATACCCCTCTTTATGCAAACACGTGACCTTGGCAACATTGTACACAGTAGGACAATAGGCCCAGCGCACATCAGGGCCCATTGCCTAAGGCGCCGTACATGTGTAAGAGACAATCCCTGTCCTGTGGTGCTTACAAGCTAAGGAGTCACAGTGAGCATTAGTACTGGTGTTTTCAAATGAGAACTGAGGCACGGAGTACTAAAGTTACTCGCCCAAGGTTACCCAAGACGTCTGAGGAAGAGCAAGAAGCTAAGCCCACCTGTTCTGAGCCTGATCTTTAAACCCCCAGGTCCATCCTTTCCCTCTGCGTTCCCTGCCTGAGTTTGAACTGGACAGCAGATGGGTACAGCTAGGAGAATATGGGGGGTGGCTAGAAGAATATGAGAACCTTTTAGCTAGAAGTTCATAGCAGCTGCATGGCTCATCTATCAAGAGCTGCTGTTCTCCGTCCAGCTGTCCACATTGTAAAACACACCCATCCCCACTAGCTGCTCCCTCTTGCTGGCAGCCTCTGGCTTTGGAAGGATGGAGACCAAACCTCCTGCAATCTTGATGGTGCTGCTTCCAAAGAGGATTGAGGGGCATTGTGAATGCAATGCGGGGAAGCCTGCATCGCTGCCGCCTGTCCTGCAGGCGGGCAGAAGACTTCAGTCTTCGGTGTTGTCTGCAGGCCCACCACTGGAGAGGGCAAAGGAGGCAATTTCAAAATGGCCCAGCAATTTAAAAGGCCCTGGGGGACCCAGCTGCTGTCACCGTAACTTTGTTGAAAAACATATTTTGGTAGACAGCTTTGATAGGCCTCATGCAGATGCTGGGGTGAGGTTACTGGGTCCTGGAACCTGCATGGGGCATATCAAAAACATCTTACAATCAAGAGGAACTGCTGTGGCTTTCTCCAGCAGGCAGGTTGGGTATGGGGAAAGGAGTGGAGGATGGGGATGGGGATGGGGATGGTCAGTTCAGGGCTTCTCTGGTCCAGCGGGGGCTTGTGGCCCCAGCTGATGGAGGGAGTAGGGGCACCATTGGTTTCTACCCCAGAGCCCCGAATTGCTGTTTATGGGCCTTGGGGGTGGGGGGGGGTGTGCCATGTAACATCCCTGACAACAAGATGGAGAAAAATGGATCGTCCAGAGAAGTCTTCCCAAAGGAAGGAGTCCCAGCAGTCAGCTTACCGTCTGTGGGCTGAGCAAGAGCTTCCTTTGACTGGTAAGGGAATTTCACTCCAAATCAATACCTGGCAGCTTGGAGTCATCTCGGAGCAACTTATTAACTCTAAACCATGTCACCAAATTATCTCTACTACCGTTCCACTGGAGTATGAGGTGTTACAGGGAGTGGGTGGACAACCTCACACATAGAGATGAGATCTTTGTGGAAAGTTTGATTCCCACCCACCCCTAACAACTGAATGCAGTGAGAAATGAAACAGCCCAAAGAAACTTGCTCATCTGAAATTTCCATCTGGGTATGGTATTTCACTCCCCTGGAACATCCTGACTCTCCTATCCTCTGAATGTCAAAGCCGTCCAAAGCAATCCCTCCTTCACCAGGGGCTACAATGGCTTCCAGGACCCAGAGCCGTCCTCTCATCAGCATCAGTCTGAGGATATATTTATTCTTCAGGGTGAGGGGGATGGTTATTTGATCTTGAAAAGAAGTCTTTCCCTCCCGCTTTCTCTGTGCAACACAAACCCCCGTTCCAACACGTGCACGACAGCAGAGCTGAAATGTTAGCGCAGAAAGCAGGTGATAAATCATGGGCCGATTGATTCAAACCTTTCCAGGGAATGGGAAACACATGGTAGGTCGTTCTAATTAACTGTTTGATATGGCTGCAGTGCGGTCGGGTGTAGTTTCCAATGTTTTACATTTGGCTTGTCCCAGACCTCTCCATGGTAACTGAAGTTTACTGGAAAGCTAGCAAATCCGTCACTCTAGAGAGCTCAAGTACCTTGTTACAGTTCGGCTCCACCCCAACAAAGAAAAGAGAGGATGGTGTTTCCGCTGCGAGAAGGCTTTCTTCTCCTTCTCTCTCTTTCCAGCTGGAACAATAAAACAAAATTAAAGGTCCTTCTGCCTTATCAGTGTTTGATTTTTGGCAGGTTACAAGAACTTGGACCCGTTATCCTTGAAGGCCCATGCTGAGCACAGCATGATTTGGTTGGGACCACGGCTGAGTTCAAGGAACGGGTGAGAAGGAGATGAGGCTTCCCAGCTTGCTCCCCGACCTCATTGTTTGGACCGCGCCACCCTTCTGTGTGCACAGCCTGGCTCCTCTTTCTCCTGTGCAACAAACAAACTACAGGTTGAACATCTCTAGTCCAGCACTCTCTTACATCCATAATCCGGCATGATTTTAGTTAGCTGGATGGCCACTTAGGATGGTTGTGGCCAAGTTTCCCATGGTCTCATATGGTTTGTTTACAGCCACTAGTCCTGGGTCTCAGTGTCCTGTGCTGTTATTTAGCTGTAATTTACCCCCATTCTCTCTCAAGGTGTCCGTTCCTTCCACGATGGCCTCCATCATCCACTCATTCAACCCTTATGCATCAGAAACTTTCCTTTGCTGTAGTGCTTACTCAAAACTTAACAACAGCTGGGCAATTTGGGCTCAGAGAGCAGCACTGTTCCCTTGAGTTTCCAGTCTGTCTCCATCATCTTATTGTCTCTTGTCTTCTACTGATCTTGATGGTTCCTTCTAAGCTGTGCCTGGTCCATGACTGGGCAGATAGGTGCTACCGGAACACAAATACAAGTTATTTATTTGTTCCCCTAACACAAGAACTAGGGGTCACCAAATAAAATTAATAGATAATAAGTTTCAAAATAAGCTACAGTGCCCCAAGGGCTCTATTTCAAAATAGCCCCTATTATGTGTAGACACATTATTTCAGAATAAGGTTTTCTTATTCCAGGGCTTCCCTATCGTGTAGAGACATTATTCTGGAATAGATTATTTTGGAATAATAATGCTGGAATAAGCTATTCTGGAATGACTTTGCTGGGTAGATGTACCCTTTTAGCACAGACACTTGCTACAATTACAGGAAAGATTCTTTCATCACTGTAGATAACCCAACACACAGAGAAGTGGCTCTTCTATCGACCTAGCACTGTCTGCACTGGGGCTTACATTACCATAGCTGTGTTACTCAGGGGTATGGATTTGTGACACCTCTCCTGCAGGAAAGACATAGTTAAGTCTATGTACGTTGTCTTTGTAGAGCAGATGTAAATCTTTACGCTCTCACTGAAGCCAATGGGAGTTAGGAGTGACCCAATACTGAGTAAAGACCTTCATATGTAGAGAAAAATCCAGATGCAGCTAAATGACCTGGAGTTTTGCCATTGACTTCAGTGGTACCAGGAGCTGGACCTAGTCCCATCATTTGTCAGAGGTCACATTGGATGGCAAGTGCTTGGAATGCATGGGTTTATTTTTCAGGGTCAGAGTTCCCCTTTCCACAGCTTCCCTGGAGGGATGAATAAGGTCTGACCTTGGAAAGCAAAAGTGAGATCTTTAAAAACATGGCCACGTTTTATGGATAACATGCAATAAAAGGAAGGGTGGGGAAGTTTTGTGCAGCAGAGCCAGAGCATTAATCATCTTGGCTTCTCTCTCTGGAAACTAGGGTTCAAATCCCACTTAGGTCATACATGCAGACCAATGTGGTGGCCTCTGGTCAGTCCTTAGAGGTTGCATCTGGCCACTTCAGAGGACCATGGGACAAGACAGTACCTGTTGTGGTCTGCTCAGAGCAGACCCCGAGCTGGAAATGTTCAGGGTGCTGTAGGACAGGACAAACATGTCTTAGTAGAGCTTGTGAGATGCCATGATTGTACTCATGCAAATCAGGACTGGAGTGCATTGCAGGGGTTGGTGGGGGCCAGATGCTGTGAAATCAATGTGCAGGGGGCCAACAGCCAAGCTCCAGCAAGGCTGCTGAGAACTGAAATAGCAGGAGCTGGTGCTGCAGGTGGGAAATGGGGGCAATGCCTGAGTTGTGTGTGGAGGCCCAGTGCCGACAGTCCACCAATGACATCAGTGAGCCCTGGGCTGCATTGGCAAAGTGGTAGGGGGACCCAGGGCTGTAGGGGGATTCCAAGGGGACTCTGAAATTGCAGAAGTACTATGAGGAAGAGCTGGGAGATTGAGGTAGTGCCCCAGTAAAATGGGTGCTGTCAGCAGGGACTGGGTGTTCAGTGGAGCTGGGCTCGTCCCAGGGGGAGTAAGAGGGGATCAGAGTCAGCACAAGGTACAGATTGAGCCTATCTAATCCAGAGCTCTCTCGTCCAGCAACATCCGTAATATGCCATGATTTTAGTTTCTTGGACAACCACTTATCATGGTTGTAGCCAATTTTCCTGGGGTCCCATAAAGTTTGTTTCCAGCCACCAGCCCCGGCTCTCAGTGTTCTGTGCTGTTATTTAGCTGTAATTTACCCTTAAATGTCTTCTCAGAGCCCAGTAAGAAGTGGAAGTGTTGGTAATGTGCTAGGCAATAGTGACCTTCCATGGTCCAACCAATTCTCTTGTCCTGCACCAGTCAGGACCTGAAGGTGCTGGATTAGAGAGGTTCAACTTGTACAATGCAAGAGCTGTGGGAGAAGCTTGGCTCGTTCTCCCAACCCAGATCATCATGTCCGATTTCCATGGGAGGTGCAAATCCTGTGAGCAGGAGAACACCAAGAAGGCCTCCAATGAAAAAGCCAGGCGTGCTGCAAATGCAGTGCAAACATTAATTGTAAAGGTTTATTGCGTTTTTTATTATTTGACCTCTCCGCACAGGGGCCCTCTGCAGCGCAGTCATTACAGAACACCTGGCCAAACCACTGCTGGTTTCATTGATTGGGGAATAATTTCTTTTATGGATCGGGAGGGGAAAATGACCCAACTGTTTATTGCACACGTGTTGTTTGAGCCTCAATGGAGAACCTTGAATAATCGAGGAACGGATTTGCTTGGAATGTAAGGCCTTCTCCAGATCTGTGGAAATAAAAGGTGGCATGCCTGTTGGTGTAGGATCCAAATCTTTTTCCACAATGGATGGGGAAAATAAGCAAAGAAACACTTTATTATATATTAATAATTCTTTGTGGCTGTTGTTATTAAGTATTATTACCCTTTGGTGAATATAACTGGACCAACTCTAACTATAAGGAAATCAAATTGTTTTAAGCAGGACTTACCACTTTCTCTCTGTCCTTCTCATAATGCCTCTTTCTTTTTCTCCATTCCCTGTTTCATTGTCACCTCTCCCTCTCCATTCGCCACAAAGCACCATTTTCAGCACAGCTCCATCATCTGACAAAGCGGGTCTTTGCCCACGAAAGCTTATGCTCCAAAATATCTGTTAGTCTATAAGGTGCCACAGAACTTCTTGTTGTTAGAGCCCTCTAAGTGCTCTTTGGCTGTGCTGTGCCCCCACCTTCAAAGCCAGCCTGAGAAGTCTGTTCCCAACACATAACAGGAGCAGCATCTGGGGAGTGATGCCTATAACAGGGTGGCGTGGCCTGCCCCTTTAGATTGTGTCTACAGAGTGCAACACTGGCGAGGTTGCATCTGGAATGTTGTGCGTAATGGGACCCACCCCCCCATTACAAAAAGGATGTGAATGCATTGGAGAGCAACCTGTGGAGGACAGCAAAAATTATTAGGGGGCTGAAGCACAGGACCTATGAGGGGAGGCTGGAGGATTTCAGCTTATTTAGTCTACAGAAGAGAAGAGTCGAGAGGGGGGATTTGACAGCAGCCTTCAGCTACCTGAAAGGGGATTACAAAGAGGATGGGGAGAGGCTGTTCTCAATGGTAATGGATGGCAGAACAAGGAGCAATTGTCTCAAGTTACAGTGGGGAGAGGGTTAGGTTGGATATTAGGAAAAACTATTTAAATGGGAGAGTGGTGAAGCACTGGAATAGGTTAACTCGGGAGGTGATAGGTTCTCCATGTCTAGAGGTTTTTATGTCCCGGCTTGACAAAGCCCAGGCTGGGATGATTTAGTTGGGATTGGTCCTGCTTTGAGCAGAGGGTTGGATTCAATGACCCTCCTGAGGTCCCTTCCAGCCTGTGATTCTGTGGGATGGGGAATCAGTGTTTGAGCTGCAGCCCTCAGCACAGTCTACCCAGCTGTGTATTGGGTGTACACAGCATGCCTAGTTTTGTTGGCCTAGGTATGAGACTTGCTGCTGTGGGCTGTGTTGACATACCTGTAGGGCCCAAGAGACTTGAAACCAGCCTTCCTAGTTGTCTTAGCCCCAGCTGGTCACAGCTGTGCTGGGTGTGGCCCAGGAAGGACACCCAGCATTTACAGCCTGGCTGTAGGACAGCAGTCACGCTGGAGAATTTAGCTACCTGTGGTGGGCCCTGGAATAAGAGTCCAGGTTCCAGGAAGGCAGTCCCACGGGCAGAACAAGGAGCAGAACAGCAGCCCAAGCGATCTGAGCCTGTAGCAGAGCAGAACACAGTTTGGGACCTGCTATTCTGTAAAAGAAGGTTGTGATTCAGTTAGGTTCTGGTTGATTTAGAAGGACTTTGATGCTGGACTGTGGGGAGATGAGTGAAGAGACCAGCTGGGAAAAGCCAGCCTGGGGCCTGAGCCATTACAGCTGGACTTCGATATGCTGGAATGGGATTTAACAATTAAGTGCGACCAAGCTGGAGGGGCTGAGTCACTGAACCAGAGCACTGCAGGGTCTGAGCAGCCATCAGCAAGGGGTGATCAAAAGGAAGATCCTGCAGCCCTGCACACAGGGGTGCCCACCAATCAGTCACTTCTGTGAGCAGCGTGGTGGTGACCCTGCCCTGCAGCCTCCGATCTTTTCATGGTGTAGACTCAGCCCATATACCAACCTGTGGGGCCTTCAGTTCAGTGCATTAGGAACCTCCTCCAGTTTTTAACACCCTGCCAGACACAGGGCCACTGACCCCCTGCACCAAAGAGCTGTGAGTGGAAGTGAAGGACTCCTCACATAGTACTGGGACATTCCTTTTTTCTGTGGCTCGGTTCTTCCACTGGGCCTGAGCAGTGAAACACGCAATAGACAGAGAGAGGGGGTTAGCTTGCTCCTGATCCTATCAGAGGTGCCAAGAAAGGGACTTAAGTTCAATGGGGAGAACAGACTTCACCAGGCACCAGCCATCAAGAGGCTTCATTGTGCTTGTCAGAACAAGTTCAGGAAGCTGATGGGACTGGCAATGGGCTACAATGGAGCCATTACCTCTAGGACACCAGGTCCAATACACAGAGGTCCAGGCCTTGTCAGGCGATGGTTGCGTGCTATGCAACGGGCATGACACTCCAGTCACCAGGTTTATAGAAACCTCTCCTTGTCCCGCTGCTTGGCAATCACGACAATGAGGACCAAGGACCCAAGGGGCCACGGAGACTGAGCTCCCCTCTCCTGAAAAGGGATGACTGCCACCTTGGCTTGAAAACAATTTATGGTGGACCTCAGGCTCTCTGCCAAGCTGCCAGTGTGGTTCTCAACTGAGTCCCTATGACTTTGGAACCATTTTCCCCCTTCGTCGCCCCATATCTGCCCCTGGTTGGAGCCTTGCCAGAGCTCAGGAGCCAGAGAGGGACAGGGGTTGCCCCGGAGGGGTGAGGGGCTGGCAGGTCAGAAAACTGAGGATCTCCAGCCTGGATTTTGGTTTCCCAAAGACCCAGTGGGTTCAGCCCAAGGGGGAAAGTATGACGTTCCCAGGCCTCAGGCAGAATGGGAGCCTCCTGCTATGGGATGGAGGAGGGAGAATTTGTTTCTACACTGACAGCTGATCCTGCTGTTGCTAATGCCAATGGCAAAGCTCCCATTGACTTCAGTGGGGGCTCAGATAGGCCCTGGAGAGGGCACTGCAGCTATGGCAGGCACCCAGGTCCTGATTCCCCTCTTGCTTGGGCCAGTCTGAGTCTGCTGACTGCTGTGGAGGTCTTCCAGGTCGACACCAGCATGAGCCAGAGCAGAGCCAGGCCATCAGTCTCCCAGGGGGCTTGTATCCACGCCTATCTCCTTGGCTCGCTTCCAGGCACGCAGCCCTCTTCCCCTGCCCCCCTCCCTTCCTCGCTGGGAGAGCAGGTGCTAGGAGATAAGCTTCCGAAACAAGTCGGATTCTCTCTGGAAGCCGAGTTCCCACCAGCTTGCGGGAGGTTTCACACAGCTCCACTCCCTGGCATCAGCACACCAAAGGGGGTGGGGGCGTGCATGGGGGGGATGTGGAAGTGTGATAATGCAGGAATGCAGCTCCTCACCCCTGCCTTTTGAGGGACGGGGGGAAGGGGGATCAAGGGAGAGAGGCAGGGATGCAGAAAGCAAGCCTGGGAACTAACAGGGCTGTGTGTTAACCCCACCTTCCCAGTCTTAAGCCATTAACCTATTTGTTCTTTATTCCCAGTGGGGCTGTCTGCTGAGCAGTAGAAACTCCAAGGCAAAACAGGCAGCCCTTTGGTGGAAAAAAAATCTCTGTTGCCAGCCTGGAGTTTGCTTTCTTGGCAGCAGTCACTCACAGGCTTTCTGTGCGTGCACACGTAAGATTGCCTAAGAGACACGCAACCGGTGGCAGAACTGGGCAAGGAATCTTGGAGTTCCACTACCCACTCTAGCTGCTAGATCACACTCCCCTCTCAGAGGCCTGATTCAGTAGCAGCACCACCAAAGGAAACTGTTTTTCCCTAACATTCCCTAGTGTAGACAAGGCTTCTGGAGTACCTTGTGCATGTCTGAGCCTCAGAGTCCCCATCTGTAAAATGGAGATGATCCCCACCTAGCTCACATGGTGTTGGAAGTAGAGGCTGGTATCAAGCTTGGCTGTAAAACTTCCGGGAGCCCCCATGCAGAAGGTTGTCTAGAAACACAGAGTGTAACGTTAATTTACAGGGCAGGATTTGAACTGATGACACCAGATTCTCAGTCTGGTTACCTGCTAACAGTATTAGCACCCTGAAGAACACTATTCAGAGCCTAGCCCCATATTTTTTGGCCCCAGATCCAAGAGCTGATAGAAATTTCCCAACAGTAGGCTCTTTGGCAGGGATTGTGCTTGGACCAGGTTCTGGTCTCTGGGGAAGGGTCACCCCTGCTGACCAATCCCCAGCAATAGCAAGCCTGATAAGTCTAGCCCAGCACAAAGTAAAAAAGCAGTTTCATAACTCAGCAGAGACTTATGGTGGGCTTGAGCAGGTTCTTGCATCATTTTCCCCCCTTAGATGAGCTCAGGTGCAAGCGTGGGGTGGCCCCAGGTTGGGTACGCTGTGTGTATGAACCAACTGAAGTGACATAAATCCCCACCACCACCCCCGATGAATAGGTCTTTGGCTGCACAAGCCTCTCCAGCCCTTGGAATTTACTGGCCTATTGGACCTGTTAATGAACTTGCAGCTGGCATTGCTGTGAGGGTACAGAAGTGACCCTGGAGGAAAAGTTCCTGCCGAGTGAATTTTCTGTGCTGTGTTTCCTGTACACAGCTCACCATGAAAGTGTGCATGGCCTTGTAGGTGGAGCCTAAGATAGCTGTGTTGCTTAAGGATGAAGGAAACCCCTGAAACCCAGGTATCTCCAGATGAAGCCACCTGCCCTGGATAGGATGCTTTGGTGCAGTCCCATCGGCCAGTAAATGAAATCAAGCATTAGGATTGTGGTGCCCAACATGCCAGCCACGAGCTACATGTGGCTGTTTGGCCATTTGAGCATGGCTTTTTGGCTTGAACTACCAATATGTTTTCAGAATAATGTGGCTAGCTCGCTTTTGCAGAAGAACTGGTTGGACACCATGGCTTTAGGGGATTCATAGCGATGGGATGGGGACAGATGGAGACAGATGAGGCTGGCAGAAGTTGACCATGGTCTATGAGCTCTTACAATAGGAGAAGAATTCTGACAGCAGACGGCTCTTTAATCTAGCAAAGGCACAATAAGGGCCAGGGCTGCCTTTTGGCAACAAAACAGTCCGAGAATTCACACTTCAATGTAACTTTTATCTGGGTGAAATAGCCTATCCTGGGGGTGGAAGTTTTTTGCTGCCAACACTGGGGTGGTGAAAAAAGTCAGGGATAAGGGGCTGGTGACAGAGGGGGTGTTTGCCAGCAGAACCACATCTACACTGCTTATTTTATGCTATGAATATGTAAAGGAGCCAAGCACATATGCAAATGAGCAGCCATTTGCAATATCGTGACCCTCATTTGCATCATGTTGCCGGCAGCCAGACTGAATCTAGGCGCAGCCACGCTGCTGTTTGTTTAGATGACAGAACTGGCCTGTGCCAGTACCCTACAATTCCTGCTCTGATGGCTCTGCTCAGCGTCTGGATCTCTTCTGTCCTGCAGGCCTGAGCCCCTCCCCTTTCTGAGAAGTATCTGACAGCTGAGGAAGCTGCTCTCTTGGGGGAACAAAGAACATTGCTGTGCTGTTTTGACATTCCTAAGCACATGGAGCTCACGGAGCTACGCATGATGCCTCTCTCAGCAAATGTGCAGGGATCAGCTCTGGCATCCTACAATGTTGCGTTCGGGATACATAACCACAGTGCTTTGCTTACACAGCCATTGATGGTGCTCTCAATGAGGGCATGAACTGTTGACAGAGGGAACTAGTGTGAACACCTGCTGGCGGGTTTTGTTTGTCGACATAAATTTTGTTAACGTACCTCGGTGGCATAGAGATACTTGGGTGTTATATTAATGGAGGTCATACAAGTGCTTCAGACAGACAAAGAACAAGATCAAGTGAAACAATAGCCTCTCCCGGGGCTGTTGTATTTCTGGTAGCTACAATTCATGCACCAGGCATGTGTCATGGGTGCTGAAAGTTTACTAGCCATTAGGCTAAGGATATAGCTAGACTATGTGGAAGATCAACCCGGTCAGAGTTCGAGCTCACATGCCTGGTAGAGAGGCACGAAACTGAACTATCTGGGGTCAGCAGTCCCCCCCTCCCCCCACCACATACTCCTCCATATTGCAAGGAGTAAGGGAGGTCGAGGGGAGAGTTTCTCCTGTCAACCTCCCTCAGCAAGGACGGCCAGGTAAGTCAATTGCACATAAGTCAATTCCAGCTACGCAATTGCTGTAGCTAGAATTACATATCTACAATCAACTTACCTGCCTAGTGTAGACCTGCCCTAAATGGCAGGTGACTGACAGCACAGGTCGCTGTTGGGTGAAAGATGGAGGCTTCCGCGGGAGGCCAGGGAGTGAGATCAGACTTCAGTGAAATGGAAGAGTGTAACCAATGGATCCTCAACACAGGAAAGTGAGGGGTGCCTTCTCTCCAGGTCCAATGCCTTGCTAGTCAACAGCTGGACTGTCCCCAGGGGATGACAGAGCCCAGGGCTAGGGCAGGCCCCACCCCTTCCCCACTTTGCCACCACCCTGACCGGCTCCCTGACCAGCCTGGTCAGGGATTACCTGGGACAGGGCAGTGGCGGCGGAAAACAGCAGCAGGTGGTCACCTCCCCTTGGCCCTCTCCATGCAGCACAAGTGGAAACCTGCTCCATTCTACTGTGTCCTCCCAGCCTGCTGAGACCACTTCTCCATGGGCAGCTGCCAGTGGGGGCCATTGCCTGCTGCCATGGAGAAGTGGGTCTCAATAGGCAGGCGCGTGGTAGAGCAGAGCACGCTTCTGCTCATGAGGTGTGGTGGGTGCTAAAAGGAGGCAAAGGAAGGTGACCCCCTGCTGCTGCCACCGCCTGGCCCCACCACCTGCTCTCTGCCCCAGGTAATCCATCCACCTCCCATCATAGGAGAGGAGGCGCAGCCACCACAGGGCCTCCAAAAGTCCTGGGCCTACAGCGGCCACCCCACCTCATTCTGTGGACAGCACAGCTCTGGTCAGCAGCCCATGGTGAGATGTGTCTGTCTCACCAGGAACCAGCGCCTCTCCCTTGTGTAGATGAGGGCTCCATTTGTAAAAATATTTGTGAGGCACATGATAGTTTCATGCTGATGTACTTGCAGGAGCAATAAATCAGCATTTCTTGGAGTCTTGAGTTACTCGTCCCTGCCTGTGATTTATGGAGCCACCTGCCCGTACATACAACCAATCCATGAATTGGATTCCAAGATCACTGTTTAAGGGCTAAAACTGTTCAGCTGATTTATACAAGAGGAAATAACTTTATGTCCCTTTCACCAAGCCCCTTGAATTCTGCCAGTAAAGACTAACAAAATCCCATTTTTTCTTTCTTGCTTGCTTGCTTGCTTTCTTCTGAACTGGAATAGACAGGCGATTTATAAATGGAGATTCTGAATTCTCACCATAACAAGAATTCTCACCCAGAAGATATTTAGGTTCTTATCCCAATTCAGGTCACATGGAGAGAACCCAGAGAACTTTATCTTGGAAGGGGAGTTTTGAGGTATGCAGCAAGGGTATTCAGATTGATGACAATGCCAGTTCAATAAAGTCTTTATTAAAATGCACACAAAACATACAAGGGATCTGATCTTATGGCACACAAGGTATCTGATCTCCAGCTCATCATCAACGAGTTTGCCGATGCCTCTTGTCTCTTTGGCTTGACCATCAGCCTGGGAAAGACCGAGGTGCTGTTTCAACCTGCTCCAGGATCTGCTTCTCTCTCCGCTTCAATCTTTATTGAAGGAACAGAGTTAAAAACAGTAGAGGAGTTCAAGCACCTTGGCAGTGTGATAGCCAATGATGGCTCCCTTGACAAAGAAATCAATGCCAGAATCTGCCAGGCCAGCCGGGCATTAGGATGTCTGAGAGCGCAAGTGTTGAATCAGCACCATATCCGACACTCCACTAAATTGAAAGTGTACAAGACTGTAGTCCTGACCAGTCTCCTGTATGGCTGTGAAACCTGGGCCTGGTACAGAAAACATATAAAACTGCTGGAACGCTTCCACACACGCAGCCTGAGGTCAATACTGCACATTCAATGGCAGGACAGAGTTATGAACCTGGAAGTCCTGGATAGAGCAGGAACCATGAGCATCGAAGCCATGATTCTGAAAGCCCAGCTTCACTGGACAGGGCACATCATATGAATGGAGGAGTCAAGAATCCCTAAGCAACACCTCTACAGTGAACTCTCCAGGGCAAAAGGAATCAAGGTCGGCCTCGCAAGAGGCATAAAGACTGCGTGAAGGCCAATAGTGCTCATGCTGGTTTAAAACCAGATCAGCTAGAGCAGCATGCAAAAGACCAAACAGGCTGGCGTACGACCTGCGTATGACAACTTTGAAGAGCAGCGACGCGTATGCCTCATTGATGCTCATGAGAGGAAGAGAGCAACAGCAGCAGCTGCACCAACAGAGCCAGGACAATTCCCTTGCCCCCACTGTGAACACCCATGCCGTTCAAAGCTTGGACTTCTCAGCCACATGCGAGTCCAGAACTGATGAACCTGTGCAAGCTCAAGACATCATAATCAGACACAACGGACTGCCTACTTATTAAAATGCATGAAAGAGTAACAAATATTAGAAAGCACAAGGTTACTACAACATAATACAGTCCTAGAACTCGCTCCACTAACTTTATTGAGATAAAGAATTACTTAGCCTAGCATCCTCACACCTCTGCCTGAAGACCTGATGTTAAGAGATGTAGGCTCAGCCTTGCACCTGGCAATGTTGATGAAGTTGAAGGTCTCTGAAAATAGAGTGCTGAGTGGCTGAACTATACTGTGAACTAAACTAAGAGTTGATAGAAAATAAAGACTAAACACTAACTCAAAACAGACTAAGTGGAAAACATACACACTCACGCACACTAACTCAAAAGACACGAACCGAGGCTGTGTATACACTACAGCATAAATTTGAATCTAAGGCACTTAGCTCAGTTTTAAATGGTGACTTTTCATATGTCAAACACGCTTATTTCAAATTTAGGGGTTGCTACAGCCAATATTCTTACTCCAGCAACCCAGGTGAGATTAACAGGAAGTTCGAGTTTAAGTGTTCAGATTAATGGTAGTGTGGAAACAGCTTCTGTTTAAACTGGTTTTATTGTCCTCCAGAGGAGTCCCACATGTATCCCACAATACCCCCTAGTTGTCCATTCTGGCAGTTGCATCTCTGATGCTCTCCAGGTGTGCAGGAAGTAAGGGAACAGGAAGCCTGTGAATTTAAGATTGCAGGGGCTGGCTGTCATAGGGAGAAGTCTCCTGAAAAAAATGGCCATTTGCTTTCCACATGAGGGGAATGAGGGCAATGCAATGTGGGAAGATGACATCACATACCCACAACCACTTGCGGGGCATTTCTTTCTCAAACTGCACCAGCAAAAAGCCCAGAATGCCATGGGGCTGAGAGAACTGTGGGATAGGTTCCCACAATGCACTGCTGCAACAGGTGACATTTGGTGATTTGGTGTGGCAGCACTAACTTGACTTTGTCGGGACTTTGGGGGGAGGTGAGGATACTCAAATTTGAATTCATAAAACCCAGCATTACAAAATCGATTTTAATAAAATTGAATTTATCTTGTAATGTAGACATAGCACAAGAAACACACTAATACTGAGAATACACACTAACTAACTCTCCAGCCAAAAACCTGGATATTTATAGGATATTGGCATCACTTAATTCCAACCCAACCTACCATGCATATATTTTATTTCTTCACTCCGAGAAATAGGTTAGTCAATTATGATGCTTATCACTACATATTAATGACGATTATTTCCTCTCAGAACCATTGAAAACATCTCTGTCCTGATGGTTTGAGTTGTGGTTGACCAATTGGTTCTGGTACTGGATGGACCAGTACAGCTTTGAGGGTCAGTTCCTCTATCTGGTTCCCAGAACTTGAGGAGCAGTAAGCATAATATGTACTTTCTTTATTTAGGACAAATATTGCTTGTGCTAGCTTACTCGGACAATATGCTTTAGCTGTTCATGCAAGATACAGGCCTGCAGGTTTCTGGTGTTACAAGTCAATCCTATGGATCAGGGGTCAGCAACTGCCAGCACAGGTGCCAAGAGCAGCACACGAGTGGATTTTCATTGGCATGTGAGGTGGGAGCTCAGTCCCGCCCCTCCTCCCCTATAAAGTCAAGAGCTTGCTCAAAGCCAGACCGCCGGTGGATCAACAAAAGACCGGTTAATGCTACCAACCACCACCTAAATGGTCAAACTCTGCATCTTAATTTAATTATCAATGAAACTGCTGTAATTGTAAATAGGACTATGAATGACTTTAAAAAGAATCACTGGCACTCGGACCATACCTTGAGGTCAAAAGGTCAAATTTTCTTACTATGCCTCGGAAAGATTGCTGACCCGTGCTATGGGTACTCAGGTATACCTACAATGAACACCTTATCCAGGATGCACATTATGACTCTCTCTATATAGAATATAATGAATTAGTTGGAATCACCCATGAAAAACATTATCCGGTATAATAGTTAAGCAGCTTAGCCTAATGGGCTGCAGGGGTTTGAAAAATAACCCTTCAACTAGTAAATTGAGTAAATTTGATCTGGAATCACAGCAAGGAGATTAGTGCTCAGTTTATGCCACAGCTGAGCCCTGGCACCCCTGGGTTTGGCTGTTCATAGCCCCAGCACCTCTGGGCTTGCTGCATTGCTTACAAATGTTAAAAAAAATTGCTGGAGCCCCAGCCTCAAACTGCTTGAAACCCAGCTCATATTTCCTCACAAATTAAGCATGGAAGGGATTAACAATAGATGCTATTTTTCCAGTCACTTCTCAGAGTAGAACCACAATCTGAACTCGTGGGAGAAATCGCATGCAAAGCCCTTTTATTAAACCAGGTCTCAGCCCAGTGAGATTGAATCTCATTGGCTGTGTCTACACTAGCCCCAAACTTTGAAATGGCCATGAAAATGGCCATTTCGAAGTTTACTAATGAATACATATTCAGCGCCTCATTAGAATGCCGGCAGCCACGGCACTTTGAAATTGACGTGATTTGCCGCCGTGCGGCTCGTCCAGACAGGGCTCCTTTTCAAAAGGACCCCAGCAACTTTGAAATCCCCTTATTCCTAACAGCAGATAGGAATAAGGGGATTTTGAACTTGGTGGGTTCCTCTAGAAAAGGAGCCCCGTCTGCACAAGCCGCATCAATTTCAAAGTGCTGGGGCTGCCGGGCTGGGCTAGTACGGTGCTGAATATGTATTTCAGCGCTTCATTAGTAAACTTCGAAATGGCCATTTACATGGTCATTTCGAAGTTTTGGGCTAGTGTAGACACAGCCATTGAGTCCCCATCCCCTCCGCTCAGTTTGATCATGGCAACACCAGCATAGGTCCTCACTAGCTGTCTTGGCTCTCTACTAGACTTGGCACTGAGGGCTGACAGCCAATCAGTCTCATTATTTATTCCAGCAAAATGCCGGGGTTTGTTCTTTTGCTTTCACTTGCAATTCCAATTTGTACAAACAAGTGGGATCAGTGTGCAGGGCAGAAGGGAGGGCAGAGGCCTGGTCCATTCCAGCAGCTAGAACTGAAACCTGGTTTCTTCAGTCTAGAAGGGCCACTGGTTTGGCTTTTGTGCTCCAATTCCTGGGTGACAAAGCCCACAAGGTCGCAGGCAAGGAGATGTCTGTCTCTCCTTGGGGCGAAATGAGAGAAAGGTATCCCAGGGTGTGACTTCAGCTTATGAAACCTTGAAATTGGAGAGGACTGGACTCTCAGCAAGCAAAATCTATGGCTCATCATTGATATAGACAGAGCTAGGCTGATTCACACCACAGAGGATTGGGCTCCCAGCAAGGAGAGCTCAGGGCTGAATGGGACCAAGCAGGATGGACTACAGGCAGCAAACGCAGACTGCAAGCAGTGGTGGCTTCTGCTTGTAAAGCTTGTGTCAGCCCCAGTCTTCTGGAGGCCCAGCTTCTAGCTGGTCTGAGTCACAGCCCAGAAATGGCACACTGTTTGGAATAACTCAGCGTGACTCACTGCCTCTGATCAGGATGGTCTAGGCAGAGAATAACAGAGGTCAATGCAGGGGGAGCTAAGGCGTACTGACTGAGTTGTGTGCAATGCTGGAACTTGGACTGGCCTGGCAGTGCTGTGAGGTATCGGGAAAGCAATGTGGGGGCTGGAAAAGGGGCTGGAAAGGGATGCTGCCAGTCAGGATTGAAGTATATCTAGAGAAGTGATGGAATCTCCATCCCTAGAGGTGTTTAAGTCCCAGCTTGACAAAACCCTGTCTGGGGTGATTTAGTTGGGGTTGATCCTGCATCAGGCAGGGGGCTGGACTCGATGACCACATGAGGTCCTGTCCAGCCCTAGGATTCTATGATTGTATGCACTGCACATAACAGGAGGGGCTGCCAAGTTAGGTGACTAACAGGGCACTGCAGGGCACTGTGATGAGTGAGACACCTCAGCCAAATCTTCTGAGTGCTGACCTGGATTGCATACCCTGCAGGAGAAGCCAGCCCTGTGCTGCCTGCCTGATGTCTGAATCGGATCAGGATACTTACTCCCTTCCCTTTCACAGCCATGAAATCCATCTCCCCTCCTCCCTCCCAACACCATACCGAACAAAAACAGCATCCTGTCTGTAAGTCCACTGCGGCAGCATGCATGCGGTGATGGCCTTCCTGTTATTTAATTACGATCCTCGCTCCCTTTGCAGGAGTTGAATTTATTGAGTTCGCTCTGGCATTTTGCAAAATTCCTCTGGTCCAGGAGGATGTCTGGGAGCCAGGGTTTGGGTCCTACAGCTCTGACACAGATTATCTGGTTGCAGCAGGTTTGCCACATCTTGAAATTACAGTTGGTTTTGTGGGAGCCTCTTGGCTTGAGCCTGGATAGTTATTTAGCAGCGATGACGCTTGTCAAAACCCTTGCATCCAAAGAAATCCAGAGCCAGGCTCTCCACAGAGTTAGAATTGAGCGCTTATCTCTAATTTCAGCCTGACCCAGAGATGCAATGAACTCAGTGGAAAAACTCTCAATCACTTCAGTAGACCCGTTAGCCCAACCCAATGGGACAAACCTCTTGGATGCTAACAACTAGGAACTTGAAAGGGTTTGACTCCAAACCTCATCCCATTTCTAGTACCTAGCCATCCTTCTGAGCTCCTCATACTATAAGATCTCTAATGGGCCAAATATTTCTGGTGTCTGTGGCCATCTCTGCTATGGGAGAGATGGGGAATTTATCACAGTCTGCTCATCCAGTTACAATGCCTTGGCTTTTGGTATGCAGCAGGTCTTGTGATGCACAACATCGAGTCTATAGATCTTGCAAGCCTTTGTCTACCTCTGGCAATCACCTTGCTAAGGAATAATAACCAATCTCCCATCTGGGTATGAGGAAAGTTTTGAAGACATTGATGAGATTAAGGATTGTCAGGTGGCAAAAAACAGACAAACAACCCCCCAAAACAACAACAACAACAACAACAGACCAATCATTTCTTTGGGGCTCATGAGAAATAATGAAACACATTTTCCTCGAGGCCTCAATAGCGTAGTTCTGTACTAGATTAAAATCCTGATCCTCCACCACTGGAAACAATGTGAGTTTTGATCCAGCGTCTACTCTAACGATGATAAGAAAATTGATTTTTGTAGCTGTGTTGCTGGGGCAACGCATGGGGGTGGGGTGTAACCGCCAAGAGGGGGATGTGACCTCAGTGCAGGAGCCTCCACAGATTGAGCTAAAAGCCAGCTGGCTCCCAGCTAAGGCTGTAGAGATGACTCAGTCTCTCTCTCCGTAAGTGGTCTAAGTGCCACTAAATGGGACAGTGAACCGCACCCAGTAAGTGCGTGGGTGCACAGGGGCCACATGCACCCCCAGAATTTGCACCGTTTCCCCAAACTCAGCATCAGCTCCCCACCGCTTCCAGATAGTGTGGGGGTGGTCCCACCCCTCCCTCAGAGCAGTGCATCCCTAGAGCAGTGTGTGCCTCCTAACTCTGGTGGACGGGTGGGACAGGAGCAGGGGAAGTGAGTGGAGAAAAGGCAGGGAGGGGGCTACTAGTTGCCCCTATCTGTTGCCATTGGCTTCCCAGAATTAGATCTTGCTAGGTATGCTCATCATCTAGGTGGTACACAAGTCCCCTCTGTTCAGGTCTGACTCCAGTCCCCAGGATCTCCACACTAATAACTAGCAACAGCAAAGTTTGTGGGCTGGAGGAGAAATTGGAACAGCACCTCTTACTCATTGTGTCTTGGAAGCCTCTGCAGCATGAATGAGATCCCGTAGGCATACCCTACAGGAAACTAGGGTGTTTCTCTTGCACCCCAGAAGACACCACTAACACATCATTACCATGTAGTCCTCAGCCATCTGGCAGCACCAAAGCTTGTGCACATGAAATTTCTCTGAGAGCCCAGCCTCGCAGAGGATAAACAATGAGTCAGCTAATCTAAACCAAACTGGCCATAAAACGCAGGAGGTCAGCTCGGTACAAGATTGAAATCTTGAAAATCAAAATGCCTCTTAAAAGAGAAAAAATTCGTCGTACGAAAAATATCTCCCTTGGCAGATGTGGAGAGAGAGGTACAGGGAAGGGGAATTAAGGACAAATGCGTGCTCTCACTCTGGTGCGCTGACAGCACTGTTAAGGGCATGCTATAAATAGATACGTTCCTGCAACCCTCTTGCACTCTGGAACGAGGAGGCCAGTGTAAAGCTAATGGGTTGCAGTGAGTGGTTAGAGTTTGCCCCTCAGAAAAGACCGTGTGTCCCAACACACTCGCCCTGTCTGTAATTTTGTGGTGGCAGGAAGAAGGGTGGGATTGTAGTTGAGGAACTGGCCTGGGAGGCAGGTGCAAGTTCCCACCAGACTGAGAGAAAGGACAATGCCCCTGTTAGAGCGCTTTTCTACTGACTTGCTGGTGCTCTTGGGGAAGTCACAAGCTCCGTCATGGAACTTATATTTCTGTGCTATCTGAGCTCCATACAAGCCTTACTGCATTTATTTTTTTACTCTACAAGGCAGGGCAGTGTAATACTATTACTATTTGTGCTATAGATGGGAAACCAAGGCACAGAGAAACTAAGTGGCTTGCCCAAGGTCACATGGAAACCATCATTTTGGCCCCCTTGCCCATCACTGGGGACAATAATATTCCATTCACCCGTTTTGCTGACATAGATGGTCAGCTCTTTGGGGCAATCTCCACTGACAAGAAAGACAAAGGCTACGAGGGGAAACAGAAGCCCAGAGAAGCAAGTGACTTGACAAGGGGGCAGCACATAGTGGCAGAACAGTGACCTTCTACATCCCAGCCCTATCTATTGGACAGCAAGGCTCCATCTCTTCACTTTCTGCTGAGCCTTTCGCTTTCACTACCTATTGCCCTTCCCCTAAATATCTCATCAAAGGACCTTCATAGTATCTCTCTATCCCTCCCCCCTCTGCATCCTCTCGCTTGGCTGTGTGAACTCTGGTTGTTCTTAGGCTGCAGCATGGAGCCTTTTCCATGGGACAGTCAGGGAGCCCTTCCTTTCTCCTGATGGTCCTCCTCTCATTTTCTTTGTCCTAGTGCAGACTTGCTCAATTGAACCATTCCTTCCTATCTAGCAATTGCCTTTTCTCAGTCTGTGACAGTGGCTTCTCCTGTGGGCCAAGACATTCCTTTGTAAACTCCTGCAAGGTTCTTTCCTTGATGCGCTACTTATTTTCTGTCTGCTTTCTCCCTCTTGGATCATCTGCCAATACCAGCTTTGACGGGAAACTCTCCAATGCAAATGAAGCAAGGCCAGCAACCGCAGGCTGCATTGCCAACTGGTCCGTCCATCACCCGAGGGCTCAGTAGAGCACCCAGATCCCAGTCCCCCTTAATCTTAATCAGGCTATATCTCCATTGCAACTGGAGGTGGGGTTGCAGCAGGTGGAGCCATACCTGAGCGAGTTCTGATCAAGCTAGCTCAACTAACCTGTTGGTGAAGCAGTGGAAGTGCAAGCTGCAGGAATCCACCTGGGACACTGGGCATGTGCCGTGGTGGCTATCATCAATGCTGCCTCAGGAGAACCCTAAATATCTCTTGAGAGGATGGGCGCACAAACACCGGAGTCCTGGAGGATTCGAACATGAGCAGCACTGAGGCCATTATCATTCAACGGCAACTTCACTGGACTGGTCACGTGATCTGGGTGTCTGGTCAGCGCCTCCCAAACCAGATTCTGGTTTCCGAGTTGGAAGAAGGACAGAGGAGTGCTGGGGGCCAGTGGAAGGGACGTAAGGACATGCGCAAGTCACACGTGAGAAGAGTGCAGCATCGGTGTTGACACTGGGGAGAAGCTTGCCCAGGACTGTGCCCAGGGGACAGCAGTAATCCAGGAGGGGGTGACACAGTTTGAGCAATCCCACCACAGTGCAGACGAGGAGAGGCAGAGAAGAGAAGATCAGCAAAAGCTGCCCCATGTCCCTCTAACGGCTACCAGCACCTGCCCCTTCTGTGGTAAGACCTGCGGCTGCAGCGCCAGGCTGGTCAGCCATCAACGGACTCACAAATAGGAGGGTGACATGAAGACGTCCTCCTCGTTATCGAGTGACTGCCTAGCAGAAGAACAAGGTGGCTGGCCCAGCTGCTGTAGCTTTGCTGCTGCTGTTACTCAACCTAGCGCTACCTGCAGTAAGTCTACAAGTGCTGCAGTCACGCCTCATGTCGCAGGGTCGCCTTTGGGAGTGGGGGTTTGGAACCCGTGGCCAGAGCTGAATGACAGGGCCCACCTCAACTTTTCCTGACCCTGGGGAAGTGCCGGTAACTCTGCTTCTGTTGTCTGTCAGGAGGGGGAAGGGCTAATATTTTCACCCCCCTTTAACCTGTCTCCCTGTCTTGTCTTTCTCCCTTGCATTCCCTTACCTCCAAATTCCCGCTTTGGGGACCCTGGCAAAGAGAAAAGCGATGCCTGCGGCCAGTTGACAGCTCTGCCATTAGACTGTGTGGGTTTCGTGTTTGACTCTAATCCCACAGTTTACACAGCAGAGCCCTGGGCCAAACGGAATGACTCCAAGAACCTGCCAGAAACCTCAGCTTTTCCTAAGCCTTATAAACAGTTTCCTGCCTCCAGTCCTACACCTGCTCCCCGTGTCTCATGGCACTCCTTACACCAGGGCACAGAGCAGGAAGGGATGGTGGTGACCCCAGGGGATAAGGGAAGCCTGGAAGGGCTGAACTAGGCTCCCACAACCATCTCCTTCCCTGCTTTCCCCTCAGCTTTCATATCCTGCAGCTGCTTGGCAGGCACTGCTCTGACCACTCTGCCTGCCTTGAAACTGGCAGCATCTCCTGCCAATGTGAGCTAATTACGTGAAGTGCAGCGTCTCCCCAGGGACAATGTCGTTTTTCCTGGCAAGCCAGGTGCCTGCTGTGTCCAAAAACACATTCCTGCCTCGAGCAGTTTGCTGAGCTTTTTTTTTAATCTGACAGTTCCTCTCAGGCTAGAGCATCCTGATGAGCAAGAGGCCGGACGTCCAGTGCTCACTAGACTTGACTCTCCCCTCGTCATGCACCACAGAGATAGGGACATTGTCCAGCCCGAGTTCTCTCAGCCAGGTTATTTGCAAGTCTTTGGGCTGATTGCAGCTTGGGAAATAAATGGGACTTTCAGGCAGAGTCACTCAATGTCTCTCCCTTCCCAGGAGTGTGTGTGTGGGGGAGGGTTCTCTCTTTTTTTTGATAGGTCTTCGAATCAATTAGAATGTCTTCTCTTTCGGGTGAGATTTTCTTCCCTCCACATTGCCTGCTCTTACAGAAAATGGTCCTCTTGTGTTTGGGACATTACATCCCTCTGGTGGGATAAAGCCAGCTAGCACCACGACTCCCACTCTGCACCAGTCAGGATACATGAGTCAGATGGTGGAAACCTTTGGTTTAAATGCAACAGCATGGGGCTAAATAGGAAAAAAGTAAGACTGTCCATCCTGAGTCAGAGCAAAGGTCCATCTAACCCAGTATCCTGTCTTCTGACAGTGGCCAATGCCAGGTGCCCCACAGGAATGAACAGAACAGGGAATCAAGTGATCTCTCCCGTCACCCAGCTCCCAGCCTCTGACAAACAGAGGTGAGGGACACCATTCCTACCCATCCTGGCTAATAGCCATTGATGGACCCAACCTCCATGTATTTATCTAGCTCTTTTCTGAACCCTCTTAACATCCTTGTCTTCACAACCTCCTCTGGTGAGGAGTGCCACAGGGCTGACTGTGTGCTGAGTGAGCAAATACTTCCTTCTGTTTGTTTTAAATCTGCTACTTATTAATTTCATTTGGTGACCCCTAGTTCTTGTGTTATGGGAACAAGTAAATAATGTTCCTTATTCACTTTCTCAGCACCAGTCATGGTTTTATAGACCTCTATCATATTTCTCTTGGTTTTCTCTTTTCTAAGATGAAAAGCCCCAGGAAGGCCAGAAATGCCCCTAAAACAAAATAATCAATACCTGCAATCTGCTCTCCTTTACTGCCTGGTACAAATATCCTACTGGGGCTAATGAACAGGGGTACTGCTCCAGGGATAGCCCCTCTGTATGCCTGCACAACCTGTGGAAGGACTTCAGAGATTGCTTCCCAGAGAATCCACCCTAATCCCACTGCTGAGTGGATTTCCCTAGAGTGTAGTACAATTTACGCCCTCACCCCTAGCTCACTGAGAATGTATCTACTTCATAGCTTAAAAAAAACAAGGGCAAAATTGAATTCCAGGGTAACAATCCCAACAGTGAGATTCTGGGGGAAAAGATAACAGCAATCATAATAAATCTCCTTTGCTCTTCTACTCTTCCTTCCCTCTTAGGCTTGCAAGGCATGAATTAGTTAATCTTGGCAATGCCGCCAAATCCCTTGTGACCCTCATTTTAGAGCTGTGGGAAATGGAGGCACAGACCAAGTTCTTGGCCAATGGAATCATTAGTGGCAGAGTCAGGATGGGAAACCAGGAGTCCTGAATCTTTTCCTCCCTTTCCCACTGATTCCCAGCCTCAAATCATATGACAACACCAGAAACCCTGGCTAGCTTCCTAACCCTGGAATTCCCATTTCCAGCCAGAGGATGAGAACAAGCTATGATGTTATTCCAGGGCTACGATGTCATTGTTTTACTACCAGGTCATCACAGCTGTGACACTTAATTTTTTTCTTTTTGTGTGTAAGACAAAACCAAGCCATTGCCACAGGCTCTTTAGCCAGTAGAGGTAGAACATATATGCAAAATAAAATAAACTATGTGATGATTGGCTGCTTTATCCTCTGTGGTTTCATAGTATTCTGGAAGATGATGGAGATAATCATTTTTCCTCTTATTTGTTTTTCTCCCTCTTTCTCTTGAACAAACAAAACACTAAGGTCACAAACAAGCAGGAGTTACTTGTTATGGTACCGTGATGTGGAACGCACAGACAGGAAATAGTGAATAAGATAACCACATTAATGATGAAAAGATGCCTTGTTTCGTGCTTGGGCTTGTTTATTTTTTTACTCTTCCTCTCTGGAGTAACTTAGAATCATAGACCCTAGGGCTGGAAGAAACCTCCGGAGGTCATCAAGTCCAGACCTCTGGTCAAAGCAGGACCAACCCTAACTAAATCATTCCAGCTAGGACTCTGTCAAACTGGAACTTAAAAACCTCTCGGGATGGCAATTCCACCACCTCTCTAGATAACCCATTCCAATGCTTCACCACTCTCCTAGTGAAACAGTTTTTCCTAATATCCAACTTAGACCTCCCGCTCTGTAACTTGAGACCATTGCTCCCTGTTCTGCCATCTGTCAAGAAACAATGCAAAGACAAGTGGCTTTATCTGATCCACATATGGAGCAAGTTCTTCAGGATGGGGTCATTTTCAGGCGCCTTTGCAGACAGACCAGCACAATGGAATGCTAATCCTGACTAGGGCCTGTGGACATTATTGTAATAGAAGCATTTATCTAGGTAGCGCTGATGCGATGAGGTGCACATATGTGTGGATGCAACAAGTTTTATAGGTTCTACAAAACCCAGAAGCTATGATGAATGATTGAGCATTGTCTACTGGTGCCTTATTTATTAACTACATAATATGGAGCACATGAGTATCAGTGCCAATGACTAGCAATCTGTGGATTTTCCGTCCTGCTTCTCACTGTAGTCCCTAAGCACCAAGGCATTGCTGGGTTAACCCTAACCTGTGATTGTTTAGATAGGACTTCAAAGCATTGGCCATTGGTTATGACGACTCTCCTAGCAGGGCTGTTACAGTGACCTGGTTCATTACGAGTCTACATCCATAGTACAGCCGTATGAACAGGGCTAACCAATCAGACTGCAAATTGCTAACTGCATCGCCTGTTAGGATACGTTAAGGCAGGCGTGGTCAATAATGTTGATAGGGTACCACTTGAAGATTTTGGTATGTGGTCAAGGGCTGCACTTTACTATGGAGCAGGTGCAGGGCCAGGGCTGGAGGTGGTGTGCAGAAGGGAGCTTGGGGTAGGGGGCTGGTGTGCAGGATAGGTGCAGGGTCTGAAAGGGGGTTTGGCTGAAGGAGGGGGTTGTGACCTGGGGCAGGCAATTGGGCTGCAAGGTCAGGAAGGGGGAGGTGTGCAGGAGAGGATTCTGGCCTGGGGCAGGAATGCAGGAGAGGGGGCAGGGTCTGGGAGGGAGTTGGGGTGTGGGGCCGGAAAGATGCTGTGGCTGGGAGCAGCTTATTTAAGAAGCGTCTGGCCAGCAGCACTCTCATGCAGACTTCCCTCCCTGCCAGCAGCCCCAGCCCCCTGGCTACTCCATGTGTCTCTTCATGCTGTGGTGGGAGGGCTCTGCAAACTGCCCCCACCCCCAGCAAAATCTCTCAGCCCCTATTGTCTAGAAACCAACCAATGAGACCTGAGAAATTGCACTGTACCGCCCCAGACCCCAGCAAAATTTCTCACGTCCCATTGGTTGGCCAATAGGAACTGAGACACTTTTCTGGGGGCAGGGGCAGCAGAGTGTCACCTTCCAAAACAGGAGCAGGCCACTGGCCAGATTAAAAGGCGAGGTGGGCCAGATCTTGCCCATGGGCTGCATCTTGCCTGCTTCTGCTTTAAGGACTGCCTCAGAGTTAAGGGCAGAGCCTTGGGAAATCCTGTCTAAGGAGACAGCAGAGCTGCTCTCAGTGCTGTAGAGTCCGTGATCAAGGTCAGCTGCATCTCATCCAATGAAATCCTTTTACGCTTGCCATGTTCCAATCCAGTGAAACTGCTTTTCTATGCTGGGTGAAGTGATCCTTCTGCTGTTTTATGCCTTAGTTACTCCACAGGTATCAGAACATAAGAACGGCCACGCTGGGTCAGACCAAAGGTCCATCTAGCCAATACCAAGTGCCCCAGAGGGAGTGAACCAAACAGCTAATGATCTCTCTCCTGCCATCCATCTCCAGCCTCTGACAAAGAGAGGCTAGGGACACCATTCCTTACCCACCCTGGCTAATAGCCATTAAGGGACCTAACCTCCATGAATTTATCTAGCTCTTTTTTAAATCCTGCTATAGTTTAAGAACATAAGAAAATTATGAGGTTATTGTAGTGCTTAGTAAGTTAGGACTTGTGTGTTGGAGGTTAGAATTCACCCATCATGAATAGTATTAATAAGCACATGTGAAAGTTACTGGAGTCATCCATGCCATTCGACCTCTGTGCTATCACCCCATGTCACCATAGACTGCATGGCATTCTTTCCAGACAATACCCCATTGATTTCCTGAGCCAATGCCAACTGTAAAGGCTTCATTTACACTGTACAAGGTCCAAGTGACCTGATATGTCATTGGAAATGTCTTGCACAATGTACAAATTGTGTACGTTTGCACATCAGATCACGAGTATAAAATCAGAGGAGGTCTGCTTGGGGATCAGCAGCATAATAGGGGCCTTATGGCCTACCAGGGGAGGTACAGTGGGTCTTTCTCAGTGGAAGACCCATGAATGTCATTGATGTCTCTCTTTGTCTTCATTTAAACAAAATGTCCTTTAAAAAACACATCCAAAGAACTCAGTTGGCCAGGGCTTGGGTCTGAGTCCTCATAAATGTTTCCCTCCTGTTATATAGCCAATACATAGCTTAGCCTGCCTGGAAAATGTCTGCCCTGGAAAAGAATCTGAGGGGTCGCCGTGTTAGTCTGTATCTGCAAAAACAACAAGCAGTCCCGTGGCACCTTATAGACTAGCAGATTTTTTGGAGCATAAGCTTTCGTGGGCAAAGACCCACTTCATCAAATGCAGCAACAACAACAACCCAACAGATGCAACTTCTCACTGTTTTTGCCCTGGAAAAGCTGTGTTCAGAGCAGAAGAATAGAGGCACATTGGCAGAAATGTGGTGAGCTGAGGCCTGGGGCTGGATGGACTAGCATGCCTCAGCAGATGCGACCAAGAGCTTGAATAGTCAGGCTTCTATGAGGCAGAAGAGGTTTGTTAGTGTCAGGTCCATGGAGGATGTTGCAGGATGAGGCTGAGATGCACTGGCTGTGCTGTGGTGGTGGAGAGGAGAGGCTTAGGGCTAGAAGAAAGGGGTGCTGTCAGTAAGGAGTGAGGGGCACAGGCAGAGCTCAATGTACTGCGGAAGGGGGCTAGCCAGGAGGACTGACAAATTTTCCCAGAACTCGATGGCAGAAGTGCACCTGGTGTCTTCAAGACAACCCCTCTCTGTGGTTGTAGACAGAGGTGCATTTTGCTTGGAACAAATTTACATGAACAAACAAGCATCTCAGTGGGGCTGATAGGGAATTACAGTGAGGCAAGGGAAGAGGGGTTGCTGAAGGGCAATGTAGACCAGAGAACAGCCCAGCCACTGATCTTGAATACAAGAGAATCCTGCCCATCCTTTGCCGCCAGAGAGACCTCTCTTCACAATAGCTTACAGCCTCACCTAGTAGCTGCACAGGCCCAGACAGGCAGGGTGCTTCTGTTATTCCTCTTGCTCTGAATAAACTAGCTGCAAACTAGCAGCTTTTTGCCCCCACTCCCTATGGTCCCTTTGTTCCCGGTGCTCCCCTTCAGTGCCTGAGGTGCACACAAGTGGTCCTGAAGCCTTCAGCATGACTGGCCTATGCCTAGGTTAGACTTTGCTTTCTCCTACAGCTTCAAAGAGCTGGGGCCACACTCTGAAACTGGCCTCAGCTGGCGCAGGAGCGAACCCATCCCAGGACATCCTGCTGACCCGCAAAGAGGAAGCTGCAGGATGGAGAGGGGGAAGTGTCATTCTGACACATCCTGCCCCATCAGCATACAGCTCCCTTTGAAAAGAGTGGTGATGAAAAGGAAGCACTTTGAGTTTCTCAGCAAACACTCCCCTGCCTGGGGAGATAACCCCAGCCCAACATTGGCTCGGGCCCCCAAGAGGACAGGAAGTCGCACTTCATCTTTCTCACATGAAAGCTTGGAACGGGACCCAGCCAGCCAAGATCCAGGGTGTTCATCTAGCTTTGGCAGCAGCCTCCCAGCATCACCTCCCAGAGCAAATGCACCGGGCCTGATTCTCTCCTTGCTGATATTCACCTAGCCCCAGTGATGGCTGCTCAGTCGCAAGACAGGAACCAAGAGCAGAACTGGGCCCCAAAGGGGATTTTAGGATGAGAAAAGAAGGGTAGGGTCAGATCCTTAGTGTAATTTGACACAGACGCTTTGACTCCGATGGAGCTAAACTGATTGACGCTGGCCAAGGGGCTGGACCTAAGGGTGCCTACAGGTGACCGTGGTGCCTGGTGCTAGACTGGGGTCCTCTGTTGCAGATGCAGCAAACGCTGAGCAGTGCAAGCTTCTCTCATGCCACCTTGCCCCACAAACACACCTCACCTGCTAGGATCCTTTGGGCAGGGGGCTGGACTCAATGACCTCCTGAGGTCTCTTCCAACTCCAGGACTCTCTGATTCTATGATCCTCTTAAGCACTAAGACAGGCACCTTGTCTCCAATGCCCATTCAGTCTTTGTCAGGCTGCTACTGAGACCCGCAAACTGGGGTGTCCTTAGGCCATATGGGCACTTCTCCACAGAGAGAAACAAATGAATGCCAGGTGATAAATGAGCACAACCCACCACTACATGGGGATAAGGTCTCGAATACTTGACTTGGCCTTCACAGTTTATCATTCGGCTGCCCCTGCTCAATAAAGGGCCGTGCAAAATTATCTCCCTTCCCAGGGGAGTTGTGTAGTGTGCAGCTCAACACGTCCATGCTGCATAGGAACTCTCCAATCATGTGCTTGGAACAGTGAAATGTTATCTCTGTTGTCAAGAGGCTGTCTCCTTCTGGGTGTCCTTGTCTTCACATTCCTAGAATCATAGGGTTGGAAGAGACCTCAGGAGGCCATCAAGTCCTCTCTTGGCAGTCTCTCAAGAATGAGCAAGATGTCTTCCTGTCACCCTCCTGTTGGTGAGTCCATTGATGGCTGCCCAGCACAGTTCTGGAGCTCCTGATCTCGTCACAGAAAGGGCAGGTGCTGATAGCTGTTGGAGGGACAGGGGCAGTTTTTGCCACTCTTTTCTTCTTCTCTGCCTCTCCTCGTCTGCACTGTGTTGGGACCTCTTAAATTCCCCCGCCCTGCCCCCACAGATGACCGCTCTCCACTGGGGATTGTCCTGGGCGAGGTTCTCCCAAGAGTTCCATCAAGTCCAATCCCTGCTAAAAGCAGTACCAACCCCATCCGATTCCAACTAGACTACAGGAAGGAGGGAAAAGAGAGACCTCCTGGAAAGAAAGTGTCATGGAAACAGATGAAAGTTATGGAGTCAGCAAAGTAGCACTCAACTCTCTGCCCCGACAACTGCCCCTAGGACTTCAGCTGTAGAAGTTACTCTTCATGGCCATACTGAGTGCAACATCACACAGGGCTACTGTGAACCTGCACCCATGTTCCACCCCTTTCCAACATCTCCTTTCCCATCTCCATCTTCTATTTGACAAGTCACCACCCATGTCCATCTGAATTAGACTACTAGTTCCCTGTGGAGTACCTGGGCACATGAACAGGTACCAGGGTCAGTGCTTATTTTCTGGCAGAGCTCCAGTATCTCCTCAGAAGCTTAAAACCCAGAGAATTTAGGCCAAATATTGCTCCCAGCTTCCATAGCACTAAACAGCTTAGAATGGTACCAGCACCAGGGGAGTTGTTCTAGGGCCTATGGGAGTCTCACAAGGCACTGTGAGAGCTTGAGCCCCCTTCGTCTGCAGTGTCTTGGTCAGTTGGAAATATCCCACGATGTCTTTCACAGACACCCCGCAATGGACTGTGTGATGAATCAGGGGGGTGTTTACCTTATTATGTTACATGTGAGTTCTACTGTCCTGTAGTAACCCTGCGTATGTTCCTCACATTCTTACAGACATGGTGATGGGAATTTAGGGTGCGACTTCCACTCAGGGAGGCTGCCCCAGCCTCCCTCACATACACAGTGGTGGACCCTCTTTGTAACCTTACCAGGCAGTGGCATTGGAACGTTTTTACGGTGGGAGTGCTAGCCTTTTCCTTTACTTCTGTCCAAGTTCCCCAGCTCCACAGAGCTGTGGCTGGGAGCCGGGCCGTGGCTGTGGAGGCAGGGGAGAAATGCAGAGGTAAGGGGTCCAATGCTGGAAACCCACATACAGGGACAGGAGCAGAACCCTGCCTCTTGGGCTCATCAGGAAACGTAATTGATTGAAGCACTGAGTTTCAGTAAAACAAATATTTGGAATGTACTAGCAGACTTTCTGTCCTCTGTCCCAGTCTCCCTCCCATGAGTGCTGAGATACTATGACAGCCTTAGAAAATCCTAGGTAGAAGAATAGAGGAAGGGTTGTGGGCATAGGTAGATAGGTGGTTATGGGGACTGACGGATGGATAGGTAGATTTGCTGACCTAGGAAAACTGTTAGGTTTAAGAGATGTACAAAAGCCTCTGTTATCTCAGCTCAGGAACCAAGAGTTGGGAACAATGATCAGCAGGGGCAAACCTATGTCAATGTCGAAAATCAACACCTGCCACCTGACAGAGATATGTTTTCCTGGCCTGGAAGTGCTGCTGAAGACTGTAGCAGGCCAGGGGTTGAGCACTGGGGCTACATCCCAGCACAGGGCCCTGTTCTACTAGCTGAGAGCCCTTTGATTTTGTTCAGGTCACCATCTCTTGGAAATGAGTGGTTGGAATGGCTTATGTGATGCCTTACAGGTCTGGAGTTGTTACTACTCCAGTCACATGCAACAGACAGCTCAGCTCCACTTTAAAGGTGCCCTTGAAGTGGTTTTCCCATTTGCATTTATGTGGCCACACTTAATCTTGGCCTGGCTTACCAGCTGCCCTCAGGAATGGCTGGAGCTTTGAGATTTGGCGTTTTGGGGCTGCATTGGCATCCAAGGAATGTGGAATGTAGAGGGAGAAATGATTGTTGAGTCAGCCGAGTCCCTCCAGCACAAGCATATCAGAGAACAGCTTGGGTGAGGGCTTTGATTTTGAGAAAGACAAATAAATTGCCTATGAAAATAGGCCCAATGTTGGCAAACACTGGCTCCTTCACTACCCACTTAAATGTCTCATTTGAAGGGTGCAGTGTGATTCACTAGTTCAGATCCCACATTCCCCTTGTCAGGACTCCTGGGTCCCTAGCAGGCTCTGGCACGGGTTCAGGGTGTGGCTTCAGAGTGAACACTCCACTTCTTTCTGTCTCAGTTCCTATACCAGTACAATGAGAAGAGTGGTGACCCCCAGATATTTCAGAACCTCAGAATGACCAGCAAAGCAAGCCAGGAAAGCCTCCAAAAACCAGCAGCTGATGATGTCTATTTGGCCAAGGACTAGGAGCGTTGTCCAGTGAGGGCAGTGGGACTAATGTTAGATTGTTATGAGCCTAATTCTGCTCCTCTGCTCAAGACAAACTCTACTTGCCCTGGCGTTTTAAATGACTGTGCTTCCCTTTATTCTGGAGCGCACAAGGCTACCTGGTCAGTATTTTACGCCCATTTGGAGGCAGGGTAAATGGCCCAGATTGCAGGGCAGCAACAACTTGGACCCACTATCTTGACATATGCCCTAATGTGTGATCTATTTACCACCTCCACCCCCCGGTCACACTGTGGCAGCCCAGGAAGTGTTAACGGATGGGTCAGTTACTTCTTCGAAGGCAGGTGATTAACCCCAGGCGAGACAAAGGAGGGCGAGAAGCTCTCCTGAGTCGGTGTCTCAGCAAAGGGCCAGGCAAAGCTGCGTGGAGCGTGGTAATTCCAGCGTGAAAGGATGGGTGACTGCAGCTCTGTGACAGATCCCAGCAAAGTGAGTGAGCAGCCCAGAGGACCAGCAACGGATTATAAGAGCCAGACCCTGGCTGTGTTTTGTGGGAGATGGAGCTGGGTCTTCCTGCGCTCCTGTTCAGGGAGTAGACTCTAAAGCACGTGACATGCTGGGATGGCCCTTCCTCATTACAGGCTCTGAGCACCTCCCCATGGCAAATGGGTGTCACCCTCATGGTGGGAGGTGTTTCATCCCCAGTTTAGAGAGACAGTGGCAGAGAGCAATCAAGGGATTTGCCCAAGATCAAATATGAGACTTGTGGCAGAGGTGGGATAAGAATTTAGATTTTAAGGGTCTCAATCCACTAGGGAACAGTGCAACCTCGGGCTGAATTTATCATGACCCAAGGGTGTGGGGAGATCTTGCTAATCTTGGCAGCCCCTAGACAGTGTCCCTACTTTAAAGACCAGTCACTGCAGTTCTGTGGCATAGAAGTACCCATAGTCACTAGGTGCTATGGTTATAACGATAATCTTCTGAGCTAGGAGACTCCAAAATAGAGACCGTCAGGTTCCAGGGCAGCTGAGCTGGCCCCTGTCAGCAGTGCTAAATTCATTTACAAGAAAAAGACAGAAAAATAATCAAGTGAAATTAAATTACCCTCCATAATTTCATCAGGCTGGGCTGGTGTCCTGACAGCACCTGATGTTCATTACGCCAAATCCAAAAGTGGTGTCCTTGTGGTACTCCAATGGAAAGTGCTGCCTGATTTCCCCCCCACCCCCGGCCCCCCAGCTCCAATTTCCAAAGGATATGCTGAGTTAAGGGTTATAATCCTCAACAGCTGCCTGATTTACTCAGCTCATTTTTCTACCCTTCGTTAGAGATGCTGACACAGATCTCAGAGGCATGATCTTCCTCCTTTTGCTGCCCTTTCTTTGAGAATTGGCTTTTTTTACCAGCAAAGTGTGTGATGGATACCTTAGCATGATGCTCCAGCAGACAGGACTGGTACAATAGAGCCTATCTACAAGGAGCTGAAATCACATTTGATACCAGCCTGTTTAGGCCCACTCTCAGGGTGACAATTGGCTGGACAAATCTGACCCTCTTCACATTGTATAATTGGGCAGTTCTAACATCAGCATAGGGCGACTGAAAGCATAGGGCACATCGGGGTCTTAATGTCCACTGTATCACCTCTTTCTACCCCTGTTCTGCGGTTCTGCTTCCTCCCAGGAGAATCTTATTAGCTTAAAGGTAAAAAATCCTGCCTGACCTCCTAGCAGAACATCGAACCTGTGAATGAGCCATTCAAGTGGTAATGAAGATATTTAATAGACATTTGCCAACCCCTGGATATACTGTCAGTTTCTGAATTTACTGTGTTAGCCTAAAGGACCTTGGTTTATAATTTGCTTTAAAATATTTTATTAGTGTGTTGCTGAAGATTATAAAATCACATCTCTAAGAAATCATCTCCTTTTCCAACCCCCGCCCCGCCGTCCCCACGTGTCAATAGGCAGAGGGGCACCAGTTTTGTAATACTGCATAAATCTGAAGGATTAACCTGATCAGCTTCTTGGTGAGAGAGTCAGATTCTTTAAGAAGTCCAGCGAGCTCCACCCCTTCACTGATCAGTATCTCCTGCAATCCTACAAATTGCAAGTCAGCAGCACTTAGAGGCTTTAAAAGCTATTCCTTGCCCACCTCCTGGTAATGTAAAATATGCCACAAAGTTCTTCCTTTCTTGATTTAGACCTCATGTTTATCAGGTACATGTCCAGGGACATTTTGTCAGGGCTAGACAGTCAAAACTGGCTTAGGATAAACAAAGGACTTTCCTGCACTGAGAACCTCTCTTTGGGCTATACTCAAATCTTGAGGCCTGTGAAGAGCACACAATGGGGCATGAAGAGAGTTAGAGAAGCCTGCAGTCAGCCAAGGAAACTCTATCATTGGGCCTTGCTAGTCTCTGCTCTGTCTTGATAAGTTCAGTCTTAGAACCAGTCAGCATGGCCACAACTCTGGGGGCTGGAGCACAAGGCCTATGAGGAGAGGCTGAGGGATTTGGGCTTACTGAGTTTGCAGAAGAGAAGAGTGAGGGGCAATTTGCTAGCACCCTTCAACTTCCTGAAGGGGGTTTCTAAAGAGGATGGGGAAGAGCTGTTCTCAGTCGTGATGGATGGCAGAACAAGGAACAATTGTCTCAAGTTACAGTGGGGGAGATCTCGTCTGGATAGCAGGAAAAACTATTTCACTAGGAGGGTGATGAAGGAGGCCCTGGAATGCATTACCTAGAGAGGTGGTGGAATCTCCATCCATAGACGCTTTAAGTCCTGTCTTGACTTAGCCCTGGCTGGGTTGATTTAGTTGCAGTTGATCCTGCTTCAGGCAGGGGGCTGGACTTGATGACCTCCTGAGGTCCCTTCCAGCCCTAGGATTCTATGAACTTTGCCATTGCACAGCTTCCTGGGATATCGGTCGGAGTATTGACTGAGGATGAATTTCAAGATTTTGATCATGGTTTGTCCTCCATGTGTTTGGGAGGTAGCATGGCTCAGTGTGCAGCACACTGGAATGATGCTTGGTTCTAATTCCTTTTTCTGCCTTTGACCTTCTGGATAATCTCAGGCTGTTTCATTTCTTTACCATGCCTCCATTTTTAAAATGGGGTTTTTGAAAAGCCTTTGTAAAGTGCTTGGATAGAAGTGCTATGTCTGAGCTAAGTCAGTCTCATCTGCTATCTGTTGCATCATTCCAAGCTGGCCTTGAATGAACTCTCATATTTTTTCTCAAAAGTCTAACTGCACCCTAAGACAACAGAAGCAGGAGTTGTCCAGGGATTCTGCTGCAAATCACAAACTCATATTGCGCTAGAACTGGAAGGAACCTCAAAAGGTCATGAAGTCCAGTTCCCTGTCCTCACGGCAGTACCAAGCACCATCCCTGCTAGATATTTAGCCAACCTGTTCTTAAATATCTCCAGTAATGGATGTTGTTGGGGGGTTTATTGGACATCCCAGCTGCTGTGCATCTTGAGTGGATTCGGACGACATTTAATGCTGATCCACTGAATCTCAGTGGAGCCCTAGAAAGGACTGTCTACCAGTCTCCGTATCAGTCCATTCTGTACAGGATTTTCAGCTTGGCTTCACTCAGGGAGGCTCACACCTCTGGTCCACTCAACAGATATCCTGCAGCCCCCTCCTTCATATCACCTGGATTACCTAGCACCTCCCACTGTGCGGAGCCAGGGAGCTTCACCTCCCTCAAAGGCACGTCATCCTTACTAAGCAGACAGAATTGTCATCAATTTAGTCCTCACTCTATTTTCTGAAGAGCTGTCCCCAGCAGTGGCTACAATAAAAAAATAGATTGTACAACAAGCCAATGATGGAGCCAGCAAGTTAATTCAGTGGTCAGTGGTAGAAGTCATGCAATCAACCAAATGATTCCAGCAAAACATTCCAAGAGGCCTTGAGTGGATCAGCTGACTTCAATCATCGGAGCAGAAAGTCAGTTTACCACGTCACGGGCCAACATGTGTCTTGTTCTTAGTGTCCTCCTCCATTGCATGCTGCCATCTTTGTTTGGCTTTTCTGGACCCACACGACCGCCTGTACTTTGTGTGTCTGATGTTAGCCATTACTCTCTAAGAGCACCGGTTCCTCTTACACAGCTTGATTACATGAGGGAGCTGCGTTCCAAACCACATGTTATGAATTAGGTCCATTAATTCAATCTATGTCTGTTTGTTTTTGCCTCTTGGCCAAAAAACAAAACAAGAAGACAGGAATCCAGGCTCAACAAGTTGATCTGAAGCCACATCACAATCGGAACTAAATCCTCTGACCAGAAAGAAATATCAGGAGGACTTTCAACATTGCTTACAAACATTTATCTCCCTTAACATCCATTTAATAGTGTTTTCTCTTCCCCCCACCCTTTTCCACCCTCAGGTCCTTTTATTTCCATTTAGAGCAAAGAAAGACAAAATTCCCTTTAATCCCAGGAGCAGAATCTAATTTTGATTAGAATCTAATTAATGTGCACACATCAAGCCATCTCCAGGCCATTGACTTGAAAGGAGTTACATAAGGAATGAATAGAGAATGAAAAATGAGTTGATTAGTGCCAGGGAGGAAGTCGGATGTTGCTTTCTGGCCCAATCAGGGCTGCATATTAAATCACTTAGCAAAGTTATTGCTCATGATTTGCAGTACACGGACAGTCCAAAAGCCTAAAGATCTGTTTATCCACACAGTGCATAACAATACTGCCTCTTCCTGCTCTGGAGGGGCAAGCTCAGGGTCCAGAGCCATGGTGGTCTGGTGTTTACAGACAAAGGCCTGGGGACTCCCGCCCGAGAACCAACGGTTCCTTGACCCCTGAGTAGGATACCAGTGTTCAAGTGGGATGCCAGTAGGCCGACTGATGGATTTTTTAGCCTTTCTTTCACAGATGCCGAGAGCACTGGACTTATTTCAAAATCCCACCCAGATCACCTGACCCCTCTTCTTTGCAACATGTGTTTCAAGGCCAGAAAGGTTAGATCACTTGTCTAGGGCTCCAGGGGAACCCTTATGAGATGGTAACTGTATGTGCAGCACATCTGTGAGGAGATTAAATTGTAACTGTTTTTTTGTAAATGAGAAATTTAGTATTTTATTGGTTGAAAACATATCAAAAAATCCAATTTAAAATTTAAAAATCTGATTTTTTTTCTATATTTAAAAAAATCATCTTTTTAGCTACCCTGGCGAGGAGGCCATTGGGCTGTTCCTACAGCCATGCACTCAGCACAGTACCGAAGTCCTTCATAAAATTCGGGAGAAGGTGACAGCGCGGAGTTGGTTATTATTAAAGCAGCAATAATTCCTGCTTGGTGGTGAATAGGTCTTTTATGAAACCAACTCCTGCACAAAATGTGGCCCAATGTGATTTACAAGGTGCTATTGTGCTTTTATTAATGCCAAGTGTTTGAAAGCAGCCTGCACTCCTTGGCCCTGCTGCTGGCATGTGTAGGGGTGCTAATAGAACAGAGCACGTAGGGGAATTAAAACTCAGAAATGTTTAAATTAATGTGCTCAGCAGGGAAACATTTAGGAATACCTTTATAGCCAGTACCCCATCAGAACTGTTAACAAAGCCCAAAGGTGACCTTGGTAAGGAACAAGAGGTTCTACAGTTCATTTTTTGATAAGGACTTTATATTTGTACCACTCCTTTCTTGCAGAAAGGTTAGTAACCACGATTGCTAGTTAAATAGGAGTCACTTGTTCCACTATCTTCTAGGCTGCTGCGCAGACCTGCTTAGCCATGCTACAAACAATACTGCAGGTAGTTATGATGAGGAGGGAGACGTAGAATAGGTAAAATGTACATAATGGAGATGGGGGCTACTATGAGGTGGGTGCATGATTGGTTGGAAAACTGTTCCCAGAGAGTAGTTATCAATGGTTCACATGGCATGAGTGAGAGGGCATAATGAGTGGGGTCCCTCTGGCATCAGGTCTGGTTTTGTTCAATATCTTGATCAGTGATGTAAGTAATGGCATAGAGAATACATGTATAACATTGTGGATAATACCACCCTGGAAGGCGTTGCAAGTGCTTTGGAGGATAGAATTATAATTCAAAATGATCTGGAGAAACTGCAGAAATGGTCTGATATACATAGGATGAGAGTTAATAATGACAAAAGCAAAGTACTCTGTCTAGGAAGGAGCAATCAGTTGCATGCATACAAAACAGAAAATGACTGACTAGGATGAAGTACTGCAGAAAGGATAGTGGACCACAAGCTAAACAGGAGTCGACTGTGTAACACTATTGCAAAAAAAAGGTAACTTCATTCTGGGATGTATCACCAGGAGTGCCTTAAATAAGAAATTCTTCTGCTCTGCTCTGCTCTGCACTGATTAGGCCTCAACTGGAGCATTGTGTCCAGTTCTGGGTACCACCTTTCAGGAAAGAAGTGGAGAAATTGGCAGAAGTCCAGAGAAGTGCACCAAAAATAACTAAAGAGCCAAAAAACATGAGCTATGAGGAAAAACTGGAAACAATGGATTTGTTTCTTCTGGGAAAGAGAAGACTGAGAGGGGAGAGAATAACAATTTTCAAACACCTAAAAGGTGGTCTCCCCTCTGTTGACATGGAGATGCTTCATCTCATGTCCTTTGGAAAGCAGAGTGACTCCACATCTCTTCCTAAACCTCACTCTCCCTAAAAGAAGCCATACTTTGAGAGATGTCCGATGACAACCCAGCCCTGGGTTTCACTGCTGTGCAGTGTGCTGAACTGCCGTAAGACACTCTTTGAGATACCATGGCTATAGAGCTGGAACAAGGCTTGCCTTGGGATGGCTCCTGAGTGCTTTTGTTAACGTAGCCAAAGGCTGAGGTGATGGTGGGTAGAGGACACTGAGTTGAAATGATTACCCATTCCCTTTTTCATAAATGATGGGGGCTCCTAGCCTATCTGAGGAAGTAGGAATATTGAGAGTAGGGACCTTGTAAATCCAGGGTGTCCTACATGCTAGCCATGAGCCACATATGGCTGGTTGAGTGTTGAAAAAGAAATATATTTTCAGAATAATGAGGCTAATTTGCTACAGGAGTCGCCATTGCAGTGACTCCTGCTTCAGAAAACTAGTTGGACATCACGGCTGTAAACTGAGACGCGAGGCTGGGCTGTGGATACAAATGAGCATGTCTGCTAGGTGACTAATGTGTCTGTACTTCTCTCCCAGGGACCTGGTGATAGTATAGTCTTGTCTACTTGGGGACATTCAAGGAAGTTAATCCAAATTAACCGACATTCAGAATTTAAAGTGGCTTACTTGAACTGTATTAGATTTGTATGGATGTTTTCATCCTCCAGAAGCAGATAAAAAACAGACTTAACCGTATTGTCAGGAAGACCCTAAGAATAGGAAAGGAAACAGTTCACTGTGAGAAACCCAGAAGCTGATATCCATTAACCCCACTCTGACCACATGGAAGTCACATGCTTTACATTGGTGCCTGTACTCCAGTGTAAATCAGATTCAGTGTGGTTGCATGAGATTTTTCTCACTGGGGTAACAGTTGATGAGAGTCATAGAGCCACGAGGCTCAAATCTGCAAGGTGCTGAGCACTCTAAAGTTAAACTCACAATGGACTTTTGTCTTCCAGGTCAGGGTCTCAGCTGGTATCAGTTAGGATAACTCTGCTGAAGTCAATGGAGTTTCGTGAAATACAAATGCTGTAGATCTGGCCTTCAGCATTCAGTACTTTGCTTAAGTAGTCCCTTTTGCAGGAGACAAGTATCGGAGGGGTAGCCGTGTTAGTCTGGATCTGTAACAGCAATGAAGGGTCCTGTGGCACCTTATAGTCTATAAGGTGCCACAGGACCCTTCGGTGCTTTTGCAGGAGAGTGGAGTTAAACTCTGTATGGATTTAGGTACCTACCTGATCATTTTGAGCTCAACCTATCTCATAAAATCAGCTATACTGGGTCAGAGCAATTATCCACTTAGCCAATATCTGGTCTTCCAATAGTGTCCAGTTCCAGATACCTTAAAATGAATGAGGAGAACAGGGTGAATGTCAAGTGATCATCCAACTCTGTCTTGTCATTCAGTTCAGCTTCTGAAAGTCAGAGGCTTAGAGGCACCCAGAGCATGTGGTTGCATCCCTGACTGTAGTGTCTGACAGTCATTGATGGACCACCATCCCACCACCCCATCACAGAACTGACACCATACCCCTTTGCTGGAATGTTCAGGGCTTCATTCTGAGGTTCAGATAAAGAACGTGGTGAGAATTTTGCTTGTCAGGAAGAACTTTTTCCTCTGCCAGTAATTATGTACTTTTTAAAATGCTGTTTGTTCCAAGCTAATATCCTGTTCCTGGTCAGTTTGTTTCATATGGCTGTTCCGTGTCACACACGTGATTCATGTCATGTCCTTTCTAGTATATTTCTCAGATATATTAAACAATTGTGTAGTTTTCCCTAAGTGATATTTCCAGACTGGCACCAAGCAAACAAATGTTGAGTTGACCAAAGATAGACTCTAATCGCTTTTCTTTGAGCTGCCGTTTCAAATTGTGGTGGTGGTGGTTTCCTTTATTCTTTCACCTGGAGATAGATTTCCAGTGCAATCAGGAAGGCCAAAGCACAACTGGAGTTGCATCTAGCAGGAGATGTGAAGGATAACGAGAAGGGTTTCTGCAGGTATGTTAGAAACAAGATGATGATCACATAAAGCATAGGACTTTTACTGAATGGGGACAGCACCCCACTGACAGAAGATGTGTAAAAAAGCTGATGTACTCAATGCTATTTTTGCATCAGTCTTCACAGACAAGGTCAGCTCCCAAACTACTGCCCTGGGCAGGATCGTATGGGTAGGAGGTGAGCAGCCCTCAGTGGTGAAAGAACAGGTAAAGGACTGGTTAAAAAACTGGACATGCATAAGTAGACAACTCGAGAAAGTTGGCTGATGTGACTGCAAAGCCATTGGCCATTATCTTTGAAAGCTCGTAGCAATTGGGGGAGCTCTCAGACAATCAGGTTGTGGGGAAAGGCAAATGTACTGCCCATCTTTTAAAAAGGCGGGCAACAAAACTGATTAAGGGGCTGGAGCACAAGACCTATGAGGATAGGCTGAGGGATTTGGGCTTGTTTAGTTTGCAGAAGAGAAGACTTAGGGGTGATTTAATAGCAGCCTTCAACTTCCTGAAGAGGAGCTCTATAGAGGAAGGTGAGAAACTGTTCTCAGTGGTGTCAGGTGGCAGAACAAGGAGTAATGGTCTGAAGTTGAAGAGGGAGAGGTGTAGGTTAGATATTAGGAAAAACTACTTCACCCAGAGGGTGATGAAGCATTGGAATGTGTTGCCTAGAGAGGTGGTGGATTCTCCATCCCTCAAGGTTTTTAAGTCCTGGCTTGACAAGGTCCTGGCTGGGATGACTTAGTGGGGGTTGTTCCTACTTGAAGCAGGGGGCTGGACTAGATGACCTCCTGAGGTCCCTTCCAGCCCTATGATTCTGTGATTCTGTGAAAAAGGAGAATCTGGGGAACAACAGACTGGCCAGCCTCACCTAAGTACCTGGAAAAACTGTGAGCAGGTCCTCAGGGAATCCATTTTGAAACACTTGGAGGAGAGGAAGGTCATTGGGAATAATTAATATGAATTCACCAAAATGAACTCTCTCAGCACCCTCGGATGCAAGTTAATTGCCTTGTATGATGAGTTAATTGGCTCTGGGGACATGTGGAAAGTGGTGAATGTGATATACCTTGACATTAGGAAAGCTTTTGGTAGGGTCTCCCATAGTATTCTTACCAAAAAGTTGAAGAAATATGGCCTTGATAAATGGATTATAAGGTGGATAGACAGCTGGCTAAATCATCAGGCTCAGCAGATCAATGGCTCCATGTATTGCTGGTAGCCAGTACCAACCAGATTGCCCCATGGGTTGGTCCTGGGGCTGGGTTTATTCAACATCTTCTGAATGCTGGGATGGATTGCACCCTCAGGGAGTTTGCAGCTGGCACTACGCTTGGGAGAGAGGCAGATCTGCTGGAGGATAGGGATTAGATCCAGAGTGACCTAGACTAACGGGGATTGGGCTACAAGCATTCTGAAGAGGTTCCACAAGGACAGTTGCAGAGTCCTACACTTGAGATAGAAGAATCCCACATAACGCTACAGGCTGTGGACTGACTAACTTAGCAGCAGCTGTGCAGAAAATAACCTGGAGATTTCAGTGGATGAAAAGTTGGATATGAGTCAGCAGTGTGCCCTTGTTGCCAAGACGGTTAAAAGGCTTACTGGGCTGCATTAGTTGGAGCACTGCCAGCAGACTGAGGAGCGTGATTATTCCCTTGTATTCTGCAATGATGAGACCACATCTGGTGTATTGTATTCAATTCTGGGGCCCCCATTACAGAAAGGATGTGGACAAATAGGAGAGAATCGAGCAGAAGGCAATAAAAGTGGTGAGGGAGCAAGGGCGTGCGACTTTGAGTCAAGGCTAAGGGCGTAATTTGTCTGCAGAAAAGAAGAAATAAGGGTGAATTAGCTAGCCTTCAAATGCTTGAAGATGAGGGCGAGGGGGCTTCCAAAGAGAATGGAGCCAGGCAATTCTCAGTGGAGCCAGATGACAAAACAAGGAGCAATGGTCTCAAGTTACAGTGGGATAGATCTAGATTGGATATTAGGAAGAACTATTTCATTACAAGGGTGGTAAAGTGTTGGAATGGGTTACTTGGGAAGGTGGTGGAATCTCTGTCCTGAGAGGCTTTTAAGTCCCAGATTGACAAAGTCCTGGCTGAGATGATTTAGTTAGAGTTGATCCTGCTTTGGGCAGGGGAGGGTGAACAAGGTGATCTGCTGAGGCTCTTTCTAACCTATATCTTCTATGAGTTCTTATAAAGCTGCTTGTTAATGGATCTTTTGCAATACCATGACAAATGTTAGCAGAATTTTTAGGCAGATGTGTGGAAAGAGGAACAAACTGTCAATCACTTCCAACAGATAACTTAGATGCGGGGAGGGGAGAGCAATTACTTTGCTTACGTAAATGAAGTTCACCTCCAAAGTTTTTGGGATGCCCTCAAAACTCACCAAGCAATTGCAATATGACAATCAAGCTGTAATTTTCTTTGATTGGGATAAAATAAAGAAAAGGACAAACTGTCCCCTGCTGAGAGCCAGCTGGGGCATTAATCATCTCTGAATAGACATGTCCTGCTACACGGAAGGAATTGGGGCTTATCTCATGCTGGTACTGATATGACTTAGAGAGTGGGAACTGACTCATCAAGGGTGTGCTGGAATCATTCTGCCAGCAACGGAAGGGATATCTAATGTTTTTTAAGCACCCAGCAACATTGTTAATGAGCCAAACCCTGTTCTTCTGGGCACCCATGTAAATCTGGAGGTGCGTTCATGAAGAAATGAAGCATGAAGCAGTATAACTTAGCATCCCTTTGAGTCAGATGTCTTCAGACCTCAATATATCTAGATTGCTTTAAGCACTCGTCAATAAGATAGTCCACAAGGTGCCTCAAGGAAATGTAAAAAGGGTCACTTATAGTATTATGCTGGTTTTCTAATATACACCTTCCTTACAGCAATAAAAGCAGCCATCTTCTAGCCCCTCAGTGTGGAAATTCCTTCAGTTAGACCCAGGTATGTTCAGTGGGCGAGATTCACAGCTAATTTATTTCCAGGGGAATAAGTCCCATAATGTCAATGGAATTGTGCCAGTATAAATGAATATGGAAAGCAGTGTGAGTCTAAATTGAGTAGTAATGGGTGTAATGTAAGTACAGTCTGGACCTGAGGGACATGCAGCTTATAGTAACGTGCGTGGAACTTGAGCGAAGGAGCACAGGTTGCAGGAGGGATGAGTTTGGAAGAGGCACTGTGAAGTATGTCTGTGAGCACATGGTTGGAATGTTAATTACAGTTGCAGCATCACCGGGAGTAGTTATTTTTGTGATGTGTCAGGTTAGCTGAAGTTCAACAATGCAACGCCCAGTGCACGAGTGCAAAAGATCAGTCTAGTGAGACCCACGGAGAGCAAGAATGAGGCAAACAGAGCAGGCAGGCAGCATGGAGGGACTGAGATCACAGGGAATGCTAGATTCCTCTCCCAAAAACTTTGCACAGCATGGAAGCAAGACCTGAGTCTGGATAGGAAGCTGACTATAAGGCTAAAATGTGAGAAAAACCAAGATACAGTTTAAAAAAGCTTTCTCACTAGGGCAAAGGGCAATAATTAAAAGAGGTATTATTGCCAGAAATAACACACAAGACATAAACAACTGATAAGTGTATTTGAGTGCTGTGACCCTAGGCAGAGAGATTGGACTTTAATTTTGTTTTTGTCATCTTTACTGGAACCCAAGAAGCAGAAGAGGGAGTGGATGCTAATATTTACAGAACTGAGAACTCTGGCTCCCAGATGTACTCCTGGAGACACACTGATTTCTTTTTAAAGATGGGGGACATGTAGGATGCATGATTGAAGCCTACAAAAGGGACTATGGAGAGCAACCACTCACCCTAGAGAAATACATTTGCTAGTTGCAGGCACCTGAACCGTCCAGAGAAAGGATCGAAACCATAACAGCAGAACAAGAATGCAGGCAGTGGCTAACAGAAACAGGGTGGAAGCAGATGGACTAAGACTGCAGATTCCATGGTCCAGTGGACTGTGGACAATGGTGCAAGGAATGTGAAGACCAGGACCCATTTTATATCCCAGCACTACAGCTGCTCCAGGAAGGGCAAAACAACAGTTCCTGGAAGGATTGAGGAAAAAGAATAGAGGATGTTGTCTGCAATATGACTTTAGTAGATCTCAGTGCACTTCAGGCAGAGGCTGCCAGGCATTCAGCTGCCCTGTTGGGATTCATGAGCACAGACGGGACCTAAGGAACAGGCAGCTTACAGCAACTTGCATGGAACTTGAGTGGAGGTGCACGGGTTGCAGGAGAGGCATTGTGAAGTCTGTCTGCGGGCACGTGGTTGGAAAGTGACACAGCTATTCCGGCTAGCTTGTGGAGCCAGCCCGTGAGATCCTAGCAGCAGTGATAAGTGGCAATATTAGAGTGGAGACGGAGTGCTCATGATGCACAACACAAATGTTCTGAGGTCAACTGGCAAAACACTGGCTGTAGATAAGCAAGCTTATTGCTTAGCAAATATGGTAGCTCACCCACAAAAGTACCACCTACTGCTGGGCAGCAAGGCAGCAAAAGCCATAGGTTTAATCACAGTGCAAACCTGGAATATCCTCAGCAAGACTGTCACTATCGGCCCAGAATATAAAACCCTCCTTCAAGGAGGTGGACATCTACAAACCAAGCTGAAGGCAGTGGGGGGAGGGAAACCACGTACACCCAGTAAGACTACCAAAATACAGAGTCCCATTAGCCCTGGTGGAGTCACTGAAAAAAGAACGGGCAAGCGTGCAAAGAATTGGCTCAGGCCTGGCCTTAGAGCAAGGCGATTGCCATGGGCCCTGCGCTCCAGCTGAATGTAGCTTGCCAGGGCCCACTGGGCCAGCTCTGAATAGGCATTAATGCAGTTGTTAGAACTAGAACAGAATGGATCTGTGGCCTGGTTGGGGCAAGAGAACCTTCAGGTCAGCTGATGAGCTGCGTTTGACCCAAAACCACAGAACGGACCATTGAAACAAGTGATTCTACATTGGCTAGTAGAACCTCAGTCGCTGGCCATCTACCCAAGGTAAAAGGGCTTTTTGTTGTGTGTGGCATCAGGAAAGGTTTCTGGCATATTGAAATAAGTCAGCCTGCAGCCACGTCTCATCCTTTTCCCCATCTTTTTGGCAGATAGTGGAGGGTACAAATATCTAGAATATCAGCCTGGCCACAGACGTGCTCCATTGTAAACTCCACTTTTTTAACAGTTATAAAGCTCTAACTTTTTGAATCTCAGCATCCATTGTCAAATAATTGCCTGACTGCCCATTGTCTGACCCTTCACCACTTAATTTCCTGCTACCTTGATCATTTAAAAATATAAAAATATTTAAAAAAAACGAGCTTAGAACCCATCATGTTGCACAGCTATTGAAATGTACATTGATTATTTTAAACATCTTTACAACATTTAAACATTAATGTATCTGAAATTATATGTTTTAAAATCTATTTCTGCCAGTCTACAGGTCAGTGAGCTAAGCTAGCTAGTTGATATATATAGTCTCCTCCCTGGAAACTTCAAGCTCCTTAAGATGTATTTTGACCAGTTAATGTGTGTGAAGATTACGACCGTATGGAATAAAAGTTTAACCCTAGATGGATTAAGTTCAGCACATAGCCAGATCCTGCTCCCAAGTAAACAGACTACAATGACCTACACCCTCCAAATAATCAGATGGAATTTTAAATACCACTTTATTTCAGGTTTGCTAACAATGCACAAACAGCAGAGACTGATGTACAGTATACATGGTATACACAAAGCATCCAGTACAGTAGGCACTTCTGTCCTTCTGCCATACATTTTGCAAAAGAACCCCTAAAAAAAACACAACACAAACCCCACCTCACCTCCCCCACAACTGCCACAACTGATGGTGTTGGGAACCAAATCTTCTTTATGGAAGGACATAAAGGGCAGACACTCGGGTCCACCTACACAACAAACAGCAGTAGGGTTCAGCTATGCCAGACACAGCAACCCCACCAATAAATGTAGGGTATATTTCTTAAAGGGAGCGGGAGGATTTGAAACAGGAAAAGTGGTAAATTAGAGGTGTTATGTACCGAAACTATAGTCTAGGGTCTGATCCAGTCTGATCTAGTGCAGAACTCTTTGATCAACTTGTCCAATGTGATTCTGTTTCCTCTTTTCTGATCCTCCCACAACTAAAACACATTATTTCCCTTCTGTAACTAGTAACTAATCAGTCCAAGTTCTCTCTCCCCTGTACTGACATTAATTTTGTATCAGGAGAGATTACAGAACTGGAGAAACCTGGCACTCTTATCAGTGCTAATTAATCACTAAGCACTGAGAAGAAAAGCAAAATGAACATTCAAAAGCTGACTTGTTCTGCAGAGGAGGGTCATTTTTGCAGGGATATTAACCACGGCTCTTAAACAGGAGGAGATGCCATGTTGAATCACCACTGTAACTAGGTAACAACACACCCTGTCCCCCCTTCTGCACAGCAGCTGGGAAGGACCATGGGTGAGAGAGAGTTTAAGGGGCAGTTGCTTAGGTGGTGTAATTTGGTGTAACTCCATCAAAGTCAGTGGAGTAATTAAGTCAACAGATCTTTACTGGTTTACACCAGAGGATGCTCCAACCCAGAAGCACTAAATCTACCAGAAAGGAATTGTACAGTTGAAGGATGATCTATAATCCCAGTGCAATAGTCCCTAGAGCCAAACTGAAATCCAGCATTACGTGTGGTTTGTGCCCACTGTGATGAAATATAACAAAGCAGAATTCTGTAGACCTTCTAGTTGGGGTGGGAGATCTTTGGGCTCCCAGGAGATTCCTACATTACCGGCATCCCACTGTCAGAGGGAATCAACCAGATAACATTGGGTGCGGGGGTTGGAGACTAATGCATGACTGAACATCCCAATCTTGCAGGCAGGTGCTCGTTGCAGCCTACAAGACAGACTCGGTGCCCTTCAAGAGGCAGGGCGCTCAGACAGGACACTTGGATGCTCTGTGGTGGGTGCCTGAGGGCAACTCACTTAAGAACAGCATCCTGTCCCAATGTAGTCAGTGGGCTGGCTGGAAGCAGGGCATGAGAGTACTACTTGGATGCTGGGAAGTGGATGGGCCTCAGCCCCTCACTGCCAAGGCCCTGCCCCCAGCCTATTGGGAGGGGCATGAAGGTAAGAAAAGCCAGGATGGAGCCAAAGGGAGGATACGAGAAGGGGGGTGATTGACAATTATCCCACCACTAAGCAACATAGGAGTTACTCGTGTGCTTTAAAGTGGGGGAGGGGCACCTAGAGCCAGCTGCCGCTCTGAAGGCAGCAGGTCTTCAGCTGGGTGCCTGAGTTACAACCCAGCCAAGGGCCAGTAATAAAAAACAACATTCCCCTGCCTAGGTGTCTTCCATGCTAGGATCTCAAACAGCCTTGCAAGAAACCAGCAAGTAGCATGCTCTGCAGAGAGCAGGTGGGGAAATCGGGCCCCGGGGGGGCCTGATTCAGCAAGGCACATGCTTCGTTTTAAGCCCTTGATGCTGGCAGGAACACTTGCAGACTTAGGGGCCGTCTATGCTGCCATCACGGGACACAGTTGTTGCTTGAGTTCATATACCTAAACCACCTGCAGCCTGGCTCCTGGAGAAATGAAACTGTGGGAGGCATGTGCATTGGCAGGGGCTGGCCAAGCTTCCCTGAGCCTCTGGTGAGAGGTAGCCTGGACTGGAGCACCTATTACTGCAGCATCACTGCTCCAGGACCTGCAATCGCTAGATTAAAGTGAGCTCACGTACGTCCGCACAAGCTATCATCACACTCCACAACTATAGGGTTAACAGGCCCATAAAAGCAGGGCACATGGCGTAGATCTTAAGGCCAGACTGACCCACCCAATCATCTGCTGGGAGGAGAATTTGTCCCTCTTTCCTTTATACTTCAGCACCCAGAATTTTTGCAAAATAACCCTGAACAAAGAGGGTAGGGGAAGGGGGCGAAGGTCGTGCGAATACTGGGCATAGCGCAACTTGCCCAGAGCACCAGTTTGGAAAAAAGACTCCGTGTTTACTGCCTGTGGCAGTAGTGCACACCGTGCTTGTTCTTTGGTCACAAAGCACCTGGTGGGGGACGAGTGTGCAGTGCCTCCTGTAGGTACCACCACATTCTTACCTTTAAGCTTTGGGCAGGGGATGAGGGACTGCCGTTCATGCCTGTTTTAAGACCCCTTTACGCTATTAGCACAGCAAAAAGGGGCCTACGTGTAAAAGGTATCTGGCTTAAAGAGGTCTAGTTAAAATACATGCCCCCATTGTCTTAGGGATCCACTGCCCCCCCCCCCATGCACCCTTCCAAAGCACCATAGAAAGAGGCATAGTCTTCTGAGAGGAGCTAATGGAAATGACAAAATTACCCCAGGTACACAGGGGTGGCGTCAACCACGAGGAAGGAGAATAAAAATAAGCACCATAAGAATCTACATTGTTGGGTCCATACGCATAAAAAACAGAAGCCACCGATAGATGGCCGGTGTTCAGCCCTGCATTGCAATGCTATCCAGGCTGTGGAGTCACTGCTAGCAAGTCACAAAGGCATGAGTTCCTATTAGACCCCAGCACTTTATTGCCCTGGTCGTTAAGCAGGACGGTTTGTCGTCCTGGCAATGGTAATTCCTTTTGGTCCCATCTTCGCGGGGAGGGGGGACCCGTTTGAAGCCTGGAGGGAGGCTGGCCATGGCGAGATAGAAAGGCAGTCTTGTTGCCCTGGGTGTGTTGGTTGATCCTGGAAAGCAGTCCCCAGAGACCGATCCTGCCCTCGTGCCTGTCCTTCCCGCTCACACCCATAGCATCCTTGGGAAGGGGAGGGAGCCTGGACAGTTTGAGGTAGATGTCTATTTCTACTCCATCACTGAGCAACCTGTTTTATAACACCACGCTGGGCCCCTCTCATGGGTGGGCCCTCTTTCCTTGCATACAAGTCCTTTGTCTGCTGATATTCCCTATGTAACACACCCCTTGCCTCAGACCACTCCCCCTCGCCCTGCCCCCAGCTGCTGTTCAGCCTTCAGCCACATATCTCCAGCCAGAGAGACACCTGGCCTTCTTCAGAAGCAGCACCGCTCAGGTCAGCACGGCCTCAAGGTGCAGAAGTCCAGCTCCTGAGGCTTCTTCCTGAGGTTGCAGCGATCCCGAGGCAGGAGCTGGCCAGCCCACACTGTGCATTTCAACATGCGCCTCTTGAAGCCCCGGCCACAGGTTTTGGAACAGGGGGACCAGGGGCTCACCTCCCACGTGGGGCAGGGGTTGCCGCATATCCTGACGTCGATGGGCCGCAGGGCGGTGTCACAGGCGGAGGCCAGCTGGCCGTAGGAGTCACGGCAGTGCACGGCACGCTTCTGCAGCCCGTTGCCGCAGGTGACGGAACAGGCCTCCCAACCAGCCGCCGCCCACTTGTAGGACACACGTTTGTAATTGGGCCTGCCCGGGTCTAAGCGATTGGACAGGCTCAGAATGCTGTTGTTGAGCACGGGCGGGCTCTTGCTGTCTTTCCGGTAGGAGGACTTGTCGTCCTTGCTCTCCTTGGGCAGATAGAAGGAGTAGCGCACGCGGGGCGGGGTCATCTTCCCCACCGACAGCACCTCCACGGTCAGTGGCTCCTGGATGGGCTTGAAGGCCTGGAGGCTTTCCACGGCCGTGCCCGTCCCACTGTACCTCAGCACGCTGCCCTTCACCATCAGGTCCCTCTCCACAGCCGAGACGATGAAGTGCCCGTTCAGCAGGTACTTGCCTTGGCCATTCTTCAGAGCCAGGTAGTTGTCATCACTGATTAGGCCCTTGTAGCCCCGCTGCCTGATGTCAATGCTGGAGGCTCCCGCTGGGATGACCACCACGAAGTTGTAGCCATGCCTGGATGAGAAGAACAGACAAGACACACAGCAGGTTGTGTTAGAGTCACCGGCCTCACTGGCTTTTCGTTCAGCTCTGTGCATGAGACTTCCCAAACTTCTCCCTCCCGGCTCAGCCAGAGTCTTTCCCCTTGCCTGGAACGCCCCCTGCTAGACCAACAGGTGGACCCACAGCTCTGCCAGTGTGTCTCATTCCTGACCCAGAGTACCCACTGCAGCCCGACAGCAGCACTATAATTCTGTCCCAGAGACTCTCCCAGACCGGAAAAATCCCCACATGGGAGTCTGGACAGACAGCCTCAGGGTAAGTCTTCCCCACACACTGTCCCCCCATGGGCCTCAACCCTGACCTGAAATGGTCAGCTCTAGTGACGAGGGGGGAGTTCATTTTCCATGGTCGCCTCCGTCCTCAGCCCGTCTATGGAGACAGCTATTAAGGCAGACACCCATGGTGCTGAGGCCTTCTGATGTAGACACCTGTCCACTGGGAATCAGGCTGACAGCGGTCATTAATTTCACACAGTCCACTGGAATGTCACCATGAAACCATCCAATCACACCCAGTCTTGGCCCAGTCTGATTCCGACACCTACAGCTGAAAGGCTTGCTGGTCTGGGATGACCCATGGGCCACCTTGCATTTCCATTTGAGAGTCATCTTTACATAGCTCACCCCCAGCGCGAGAGCCTGGGAACCCTATGTTCCCAAGATTCAGGTCCAGCTGATGAAGCTAAAGGCAGATCTCCCATCCCTAGCACCACCCTTAGTCCCTCCTGTCCTGTGGATTTTGACACCTCTTTTATAGGCAACCTGGGGAAAGCAGCAGGCTCCGCCGGCACTCACATGGGTTTGGTGAACAAGCCCGAGACTTTCTTACAGCTCTTGTTGTCTCCTCCACACACGCTGCACTTGTCAAACTTCTTCTTGGAGCCCAGCTTGCCATCGCATCCTGCTTTGATGCATTTGCCCTGGACGCAAACCGAGGTGGAGTCGGGTGCACAGGGAGTGCCGTCCACGACCTGCAGATGCCCCACGGGGAGAAGGGAGAGCACACCCCTGGAGTCACATTATGCTCAGATGAAGAGAGTTGTCCCCCAAGGACGTGTTCCACCAGCATTCCAAGAAGGAACCTCTGGGTGCCCCTCTGGGGCTACCTAGTCTTAGGTGCAGCTTCTCCATCCTTAGCTGGCAGAGCAGCCCAGTACAGAGGAGAGCCTGACATGCCTCCCTGCTGGGCTGTGCCTTTGAGAAAGGTGCCCTTTAACTGCTGGCTGCCACATCTCTCCCTCTTTCCTCACATTGCTGAGGGGAGCACCTCACAAGCAAGCAGCCACTGAGAGCCAATTAACCCTTCGTTGGTGTCATATGCACACCACATTCCCAGTCCATAATCTGGCACTCAGCCCTGCCCCGTGTATGTGAGCCAAAATCCCCAGAGGGGAGGGTCTAGTTGTTATCCTTTATTCCTGTATTAGTGCCATAGGCATGCAATGTGGGATGCTATATAAACACAGGTCCGGGCATGGGGCCAGATCCACAGATGGCGTAAATTAGCATGGCTCCATTGATTTACACCAGCTGATCTGGCATATGGCCTCTCATCTATTCTCCTTCATGCCTCATGACAGCACTGATAGCCCCAGAAAAGGCTCATTTTTCTTGAATCCCAGGCTTGGTCTACGCTAGTCTGGTAAGACAATTGCAGAAACGCAATTCTAGCTAGAATCGACTTATTTGCAGTCGACTTACCTGGCCATCCTCACTGAGGAAGGTTGACGGGAGAGTACAGTGAGGAGTTTGAAATCGAACCCCAGAAGATTGACCCTGAACAGGTCAATCTTCAGGTCTCCTGATGTGATTCCCTCAGCTTCTGGGCAGTGAATTCTAACAGTATCGACCGCTGGTCAGAAACACCTTCCTGTTCGTTCGTTTCCCGCTGCCCTCACGTTCCCCTATAGCTCCTCACCCTATTTCATTTGCAGCAGCCCCCACATTCCCCCATACTCCCCTTGTCTCCTGCTCACCTTAGGCGCCAACACGTAGAAGTAACCCGTGCCATTAGCTCTGCAGATGAGCTTGCATTTATCCCGAGGCGAGACTCCCGAGTACTTTGGGACCCACGAGACGGTGGCCGTGAGGCGGTTGGTGCTGTGGTTGTAGCCATTGAAAGCCTCACACTGCTCCTCGCGGAAGCTCTTTCCGTGCCCTGGAAGGAGACAAAGAAAGTGTGGGTGTTTCACCTCAGCTGGGAGGGATCAGCCGCAAAGTAATGCACTGTGGCATCCAGAGCCAGACTCTCCCCTCCCTGTAACTGGTTTTATGCCAGTTCTGTTCGAGTGACAGAAGTGATATCACCCCTGAGCTACACCCGGGTACCTATGCTCTAGTTCCAAAGGTACAGCTGGTCCAACTTGGTCCTCAGATGGACTATTTAGAATTGTCCGCGTCTTCCAGACTATAGCACTCCCTGGATTTACTGCCCAAATGAACTGAACCTAGACTCAGAGGAAACTTGTCTGACTCTGGATAGTCAGGGCACGCTCTGATGAAGTGATGATATAAGGAAAAGTGGTTTGGGGAGGTGCAGTATCAGTGGCATGCAAGCTACACTTGCTAATAGAATTGTAGAATAGTAGCACTGGAAGGGACCTTGAGAAGTCATCAAGTCCAGTCCCCTGCCCTCATGGCAGGACTAAGCACCATCTAGACCAGTGTTTCTTAAACTATTTTCCATGGAACACTGGTGGTCCGTAAACAACTCGCAGGTGTGCCGTGGCAACAACTAACAACTAGCAATGATATGCGACGCATGTGTATATTTTCTGTTATTAAAACCAGATCCAATGTTAATTTACATTACCATGATACCTCATTGCATTACTTTTTTGCTGTATATGTTGCTGTTTGGGGGAGTTGTTTTTGTTTTGGTCTGACAACAATTTTTTGAACAAAATTTTCATTGGTGTTCTGCATAAAACATATTCTCGTTTGGTGTTCTGGGGTCTCAAAAAGTTTAACTCTGAGCTAGACCATTCTTGGCAGATGTTTATCTCACCTGCTCTCCAATATCTCTAATGATGCAGATTCCACAACGTCCATAAGCAATTTATACCAGTGTTTAACCAACCTAACAATTAGGAAGTTTTTCCTAATGTCTAAACTAAGCCGCCCTTGCTGCAATTTAAGTTCATTGCTTCTTGTGCTATCCTCAGAAGCCAAGGAGAACAGTTTTTTCTCCCTTCTCCTTGTAATGCCCTTTTAGTTACTTGAAAACTATCATGTCCCTTCTCAGTCTTCTCTCTTCCAAACTAAACTAACCCAGTTCTTTCAGCCTTCCCTCATTGGTTATGTTCTCTAGACCCTTCAGCATTTTTGTTGCTCTTCTCCAGACCTCTTCAATTTCTCATCTTTTTTTGAAATGTGATGCCCAGAATGGGACACAACTCTCCAGCTGAGCCCTAACCAGCATAGAGGAGAGTGGAAGAATTATTTCGAGTGTCTTGCTCACAACACTCCTGTTAATGCATCCCAGAATCATGTTTGCCTTTTTTGCAACAACATCACACTGACTCATATTTAGTTTATAATCCATTATGACCCCTGAGTCCCTTTCTGCAGTACTCCTTCCTAGGCAGTCACTTCCCATTTTGTATACGTGAAATAACACAGTGTCTGTTCCAGAGGTAACATCCTACAACAGTTGCTTGAAACAATTGTTTCCTTTTTACCCCCAGGGAAAAATGAAACCAGTGAGACTGTAAGCCTGCATGCATGGCGCACTTCTTGGCAAGCGTTGCCTCATATTGCAGGCCATATGCAGTAAGGTGGGAGCGGCCACCTGATATTATTGTGGTCTGTCAGAAATGAGAACAGGGTTTGTCATAAAAGATTATAAAGACCCCCACCCCCAAGGCTCTCAAAGGAGAATAAATGGCATAGATTGGGAACTGGCGAGGTACTGAGTTGGACAGTGACCAACTTTCCCTCTAATTTTTTCCATCCAGGTGTGGAATAGATTTTGTTATGTGCACCAACATGTGCAGATATGTGCCACCAATAGAATCACAAGCTGCTGGCTGTGGGCAGCTGTGGGCATTCTGCTAATCAGACTTTCTCCTGGGCAGACACCCAAGCACTCAGCTTACAGGGATAACAACAGTGACTTGCTCAAAGCAACACATTAAGACATAAAAACAACCATATGGTCCATCTAGCCCAGCATCCTGTCTGCTGACAGCCGCCAATGCCAGTGCTTCAGAGGGAAAGGACAGAACAGGGCAATTGAGCAATCCATCTGCCCGGCTGTTACATCAGAGCTTCTGACACTCAGAGGTTAGGAACACCCAGGAGTTACATCCCTGACTGCCCTGGCTAACAGCCATTGATGGACCTATCCTCTATCAACTTATTCTTTTTAGAACCCAGTTTTGGTTTTGGCTTTCATAATATCCCCTGGCAAGGAGTTCCACAGGTTGATGGTGCTTTGTGCAAAGATGTAATTCCTTGTGTTTCTTTTAATCCCACTGCCTATTAATTTCACACACACTGCAAGCTGTGCTACCTGAAGGAGTGAATACCACTTCTGTGCATGAGTCATGATTTTGTAGGCCCCCTTTGTTGTCTCTCTTCTAAGCTAAAGTCCCAATCTTGCTAATCGCTCCTCATATGGAAGCAGTTTCTTCCTCTTAATCTTCTAATGGCCCTTGCTGGTAACTTTTCCAGTTCGAATATATCTTTTTTGAGGTGGGGCTGCCAGAATGGCATGCATTATTCAAGCTGTGGGCATACCATGGATTTTCCAGACTGTGTTTGTTTATTTTGTCTCCATATTAGACACTCCTTGCAAGGCATCTGAGCAGAGTGCAATAAAACTTCCAATAGGACACCGGGCGGTTCAGTTATTAGGAGGGATACAGTGACCGTATCCAGGAGATGGTGAGCAAGGAGTTAACATTCTCTCCTGTGCAGAGGGAACTACACAGCAGCAGCCCCTCAGCGCAGAAGTTGTGGCTGGGGTCCATGAGTATGGCTAAGCCCAGCTGTGATGAATTAGGCAACTCCCCCCGCCTGCCCACCAGCGCATTAGCTGAGGCATATGCTGGGAGAAAGCTGAAGTGGCTGGCATTGGAGCTGGGCCCTGCCAGTGAGAAGGAGAAGGAACTGTTAACTGACCAGGCCTTTCCAAAGGGATCCACACCTGAGCGACACAAATCTGCCCTTTCAGTTACTCTTCTTGAAAAGCCAGAGCTCTCAATGCCCTTCTGGAGAGTCCTGCGAGAAGGCCAAGCACAGAGGGGCTTCAGGGTATTGGTCTCATGCTGTGCAGGAGTGTTAGGGATTTTAGAGAGCTCTCTAAGGGTGTATCTGCACATCAAAGCCATTTTGGAATAACGGCCACTATGCCAAAAAAAACTGCGAGCGTCTGCACAGCAAAACCGTTATTTCGAAATAGCAGACGGCTTATTTCAAATTCTGTAAGCCTCATTCTGGTAGGAATAGCATCTCTTCTGAAACAGATACTTTGCAATATGGGCTATATGGACAGGGAGTAAGGGCTATTTTGAAATAAACTATTCCGAAATAGCTTATTCTGAAATAACACTGTTGTGTAGACCTAGTATTTCAGATTGGAGCCCCTGGAAGCACTGTTTACAGGGGCTCGAATCCAAAATAGGGTCTATTGTGTATAGACACACTATTTCAGAATAAGTTTTGTTTCTTTGGGGGCTTCCCGGTCATGTAGACGCATTTGTCCAGAATAGCTTATTTTGGAATAATAACTCCGGAATAAGCTATTCCAGAATTACTCGGCAGTACAGACATGCCCTTAAGGCTTTCAGACCACTGCCCATCACCACAGCATCCGGGCAGCTTGCACATATCATCAGGAACAGTAGTCATGTTCAAAGGGGTTTGCATGGAACTGTTGGCACCATTTGCAAGTCAAAACTGCCTGGAGGATGGTGTTTGTGGAGGGTTCAATAGGGGTTTATCAAAAAAGATATCTGGGCATTGGAAGAAGATGAGAAAAGGGGCGCAAATGATTAGGGGGTTAGAACAGGAGAAATGAAAAAAATGGGGACTTTTCAGCTTAGAAAAGAGGAGACTGAGAGAGGATATGATAGAGGTCTATAAAATCATGGCTGGTTGGAAAAAGTAAAGAAGAAGGAGTTATTGACTTGTTCCCACAGCACAAGAACTAGGGGGCACCAACTGAAATTAATAAGTAGCAGGTTTAAAACAAACAGAAGGAAATATTTCTTCACACAACACACAGTCAACCTGTGGAACTCCTTGCCAGAGGATGTTGTGAAGACCAGAACTTTAACAGGATTCAAAAAAGAGATGGATAAATTCTTGGAGGATAAGTCCATCAATGGGTGTTAGCCAGGATGGGCAGGAATGGTGTCCCTAGCTTCTGTTTGCCAAAAGTTGGGAGTGAGTGATAGGGGGTGGATTACTTGATGACTACCTGGTTCTGCTCACTACCTCTAGGTCATCTGGCATTGGCCACTGTCAGCAGACGGGCTCCTGAGTTAGATGGACCTTTGGTCTGACCCAGTGTGGCCATTCTTATGTTTGGAAATGGAAAGTGATAGTTTGTTGTCAGTGTCACTTATGGGACCTGGCTGTCGCAAAGAGGAAAGTTGTACAGCATTTTCTAATGGTTCTCAAACTCTGGATTCACCTGTCCTCCCGTGCAAGGTGGATTCATAGCCAGATCCCTGCAGCTGCCAGTGCTCTGAGCCCAGATCTCACCTGCTTTGTCCTGAGCTTAGTGATCTGCCTTGTCCCAGAAGAGCACAGCATGGTGGGCCATACAGAGTGACCTTCATCCATAATGCATGTATAATCTCTCTTACGCACACACTAGCACCACACGCCCTGCCCTGCCAGCTATGTAGTCACTTCCACCTGCACCGTGCACAAGTATTCCACTCCACTACCACCGCCAGGTCAGGTTCTCAGCAAGGGTAAACTGGCCATGCTCCATTAGCTTCAATGGAGTAGTGCTGATGGCTCATCCCTACTTCGCACTGCTGTACGTGGTTGTGCTCAGCTGGATGGTCAGAGAGCTCCAGGCCCCACTGTCTGTCATGAAATTGTCCCTAAACTTGTAGGCTTGGCAGTGGTTGCTGTGGTGACAGCACATGGGAAATGTTGAATTTTTTGGCAAAGAAAACTTGCTTGTATTTGTGCCAACTTAAAGTGCACAAAATGTTCCAAAAATTGGATTTTGAGAAGTTATTTTGCACTTTCCCCCCAATAAAACAACAGTTTCTGTATATTTTTCGCACGCTCTAACTTTGGCTCTGCCAAGCAAAGATAACACAACAGTTGCAGTCATCTGTCTGAGCTTCATTCTCTCATGACGTTTTGTTTGTTTGATGCTCCAGGTGGAGTTAGGTCTGATGTGTCCCGCTGTAGCGGTGAAGATGCATATATCACCTCCTAATCAACATGGGCAAACGTAAAACCTCAGCCACTTCTTTTCAGGTGTGCTTAACTTTTCCTTTCTGCCCCCATTAACCAGTTTTGGTGGGCATTTGACTGTTGGCCAGGGCAGACATACCAGAGGAACAGAGTTTTATGGTATTGCCTGCTCAACTGGACTGAATAGGAACAGAGCAGAGAAGGAATGGGAGTACCCTTTCCAACAGGGATGAGACAAACTGGGCTTTCCTACAAGCCCCAGCCTCCCCTTAAACCAAAACCTACTTCAGTTTGATATTCAGGGATGTTTTCTTTGCTTCTGGCATGAAAGTCCCTTACAACTGCCAGCTTCCATCCATTCTCCTGCTCATTTTCGCAGCCTCAGGAAGCTGGGCCACTGCTCAACAGGACTGACCACACACTCAACCTGCTGAACATCTCTCTATTTAGCATTCCCTCAATGCCTGGGCACCTCACAATCTTGAGTGGTTTTATTCACAAATCTTGCAAGGTAGGCAGTGCTAGTGTGCCCATTTTACAAATGGGGGACTGAGGCCAGAGAGGGTTCATTACTTGTCCAGGAATGTGTCTCCCCATAAGTATTAAGATGGTGAGCTAACCCTTGAGCACCAGAACTCTGGCATCTACTCAGATGTCCAACTTGAGCTGCAGACAAGAAAGATCTGCACACGCAGCAAAAAGGCTGACAAACTTCTGGCGTCCCCTGACCCAAAGCGCCATAGGATTTGTGGCTCACATTTCCAAAACCCCCATCTGCCGCTAATTTCAGTAAGATCATGGCACCATTGGCCAAACAGAGAATCAACAGCAAAGGGGCTGAGCAGGGCAGCAGGCCGCTGCTTGGGATGGGTGATGTGCATCTCGGAAAAGCCCCGTGTCCATTGGTCCTTTCTTAGAACAAACTAGTTTTAACCCCCAATCAGAAACTAGCGCCGCTGCAGGTCTTTGCCCTCCCTGCCTCAGAACAAGGGGAAGCCTCACCTGACTCAGAACAAGGGTCCAGGTTACAGGAGCGGTACTTGACCCGGACACCTTCGCAGTATTTCCCTCCATTGGCAGGCGCTGGGCTGTTGCACTCCCGCTTGGCCAGCTGGACTCCCCCACTGCAGGTCCGTGAACACTGGCCGTACGGTGCCCATTTCCCCCAGCTGCCATCCACCTGCCGGGAGAGAGGGTCTTTAGAGGCAAACAGCTTTGCCCTGCAACCACTTCTTCCCACAAGCAGCCAGGCCTGTGATAGTTGGGTGCAGGGAATCAGTCTTGGGTGGCGTCACCCAGCATCGAGCGCAAGGAACTCTGCCTGCCGTGGCCACCAGGCCATGGACAACTGGCACCCTGAGACAACACCTGCCAGGCACCAGGATGAGAACAGAGCTTCTTTAGAGCAACATTTGGGGCACAGTCTTGCCTCAGCCCCAGCAACCAGAGCCTCTAGTCCTTTGCAAAGGATAATCATTCTTTCCTTCCCCTCCTCCATTCCCTCCCAGCCCCACCCAGGGCACTTGCTGCTGAGACACCCGCTGGGGACTCAGATGGGAATTGGGGGGTTTCCAGTCTCATATGCTGAGCAGGGTTCCCAGTAAGCTGAGTGCTTGGGCTGCTGCCCAGGAGAGACTCAGGTACTGCCCAGCTGAATAGCAGAGCACCCACCACACCCACATCCACAGCATAGTGCACATCTCCACATGTCTTGGTGCACATAACAAAATTTATTCCACTCTAGATGGAAAAAATTAGAGGGAACCCTGCCCAGGAGCAGGTGTTTCTCTTGGTGGTGCACCTCTGCACATGCTTCAATGCACACAACAAAATTTATTCCACCTGTGGATGGAAAACATCAGCGGGAACCCTGGTGCAGACTCCTGGCCGTGCTTGGAAGTGACCGGCAGCTGAGTGCTCGGTTTGCCACAGGTCGGGGAGTTTGCTTATTAATGGCTAGGTGTTAAAGCAACAGACACCGTTGCAGCCAGTGTCCTGGATGGCCAGAGGGGAGATGAGCCCCACTGTGCACCCGCCAAGTGCTGGCTCCGTGATACTCTGCTCCATGAAGGGTATGCTGGGGTTATCCAGCCTGGATGAGCCCTGCATATAACTGAATTCAGGCCCTAGGCCCCGGAGAAAGTCGCCGTCACTGGCTTACAGGACGATGATGAATAGCACCCATCCCCGCCCTCCCCACTTGCATCCCCCCGCAGGGAGCGGTCAGGTACTCACCCTGTACTTACTGATGTTGTGCTTCTCGACACACGCACCCTTGAGACAGAACCTCCCCTCCCCGCAGCCGGTGCCGTCGGCCCAGGGGAAGTGGCGCGTCTGGCAAACAATCTGGCCGCGGGCTTTCCCCGTGCACCAGAGCTTAGTGCAGTACTGCATGTAAGGGCAGGGCTTGGAGCCGAGGCCAAAGGCCAGTTCGCACTGCTGGTTGAGGTTGTAGCTGGTCCCAGGGAGGTCCTCTGGCAGCGAGATGGGTTTGACGGGCTGATCCAACAGGCAGTCCCCTGCAGGGCAGTGAAAGAAATATGAAACGGGTGATGCTATTCGACTGGCCTGACTCAATACTCAGCACTGCTGCACCCAGTCCCTGGAGAGTATGCAAAGCAGATGCCGTGGCTGGTGTGTGCAGACCAGCTGCCTGGCACCTTATAACTTGTGGAACTCACTGCAGCAGGAGGCCAGTGAGTAAAGCGACAGCTGGATTGTCTTCGCTCTTAACAAGGCCTGTTTGAATTTTCTAATCAACTGCATTTATAATTTCTGTGGTTTCCATCCAGCCCCTCTGGGGACAGATGTCCAAACAAAAGCTACCAATGCAACTGGCACTGGCTCGCAGCTCCATCACATAGCCAGTGGCCAGCCTCCCCTCACACTCAGATGGAACTACTGAATGTCTGCCATCTAGGGGAGTTAGGTGCATCTCTCCCATTAAAGCTGAATGCCCTTGAAAAATCCCACCCAACCCCCTTGGGTCAAGACATAACCGTGCTGGCAAGTTGCACATAGCTCTTATGTCCTGTGGCCCCCACAGCAATGAGCACAGTAGTGATGGCACATGCACAGAAAGGGGATGTAGGTGAGCAGAGGCTGATGGACCCTCTGCTCTCACCTGGCTTTGGTTTAGTCAGGCTGAAAGTAAGAAAGCAATGAGTCCAAGGCAGCCAGGGCCCAAGCTGACCTGCCCTCTGCTGCTGCTGGGCCCCGGCCTGAACGCAGTTTCTATGATTTATGGCTTCTCAACAGTAAACTGTTTAGAAAGGGAGAGCGGCGCTGGAGCCTGCGGAGCTGAGGGAAGTCCCAGCTCAGCTTTGTGGCGGCTTCCAGGCTGCAGATGTCTGGAGAGTGGTGTGCAGAGGCTTCCTCCCTCCCCACCCCCACACCCCAGCAAATGGAGGGGCTCTGATTTTTCACACTGCAGCTCCTGAGCTGTGGGACCCACTGTGAAACAAATGGGGCCAGCCACCTGCAGCTGGGAGAAGGCAAGGTAGAAGCCTGGGCTGCATGGACCCAGAGCACTGGCATGGAGCGGATCTCACCATGGATACCACGTGGGTCCTGTTGCAGGAGTAGGTAGCAACTGCCCGCCCCAATGCCTGGCTTCACTGCCGTCCCCTCCAAACTCACATCAGGGTGATGCTTGACTGCAGAGCGAGTCTGGGGTCCACCATAACCTCCAGCCACAGCCCTTCCCGCCCCCAGAGCACACCTGGCAGTCACTCTCACGGCCTCTTTCCCGTCCCCTGGCACATGACATGGGTCTCCTCACCATTGGAAAATCTGCTCTTTGGGGAAATGGCGGCTTCCTTGGGGCAGTGTGCCCCTGCAGCCCCCACAATGGGCTCCAACAGCACCCACTGCTGCCCCATGTTAACCGCCTGGCCTGGCATCTGCAGGAGGGCCTTTGCCAGCAGCGCTGCGACGTGCAGAGCAGCTCTGAGCTGGCGATGGGAATTCACAGCCTGGCACGCTGGCTATACACTAGACCTCCTGTTGTGGCCACTGATTGTGGGACAGTAGGAAATTTGGGGCAAAACAAGCCCAGGGCCTCTTGCCATCTCCCCACTCTCAGGCCTTGGCCTGCCTACGAGCTGTTCCCTCACCTGGGGCTCAGTCCCCCATGATCGTACCCTCTTCTCCTCCCCACAGCGTCACCACACGTTGTGTCCCACCCCTTGCCAGCTGCAGTCCCACTCCAGGCAGGGATCCTGTTGTATCAGGTCCACATGCCTTTATAGCCCCTTAGAAACCAAGAGCAATGAGCCACGCTCAGCACCAGCAGCCACGTCCCCTTTCCCAGCTCACCGTGCCCGCTGTCCAGGAAGTCGGTGATGATGGTGGCACTGCAGGCCGACCAGGGGTTGGTGCGGTCAATCTGTATGAGGGTGGGGGACATCATGTGGTTGGTCTTCAGCCTGCCGAAGACTTCCTCACAGACCTTCACGTTGTCATGGGGCATGTTGAACACGTGTCCTGGTAGAGCGAGAAGCGACTTCGGTCACCACCGGCTCTCGTGCTACACTTTTCACCCACGGAGATCGGCAAGACAAGCTCATTCTCCCCATTTTACAGCTGAGGAGCCTGTGGCACCCAGAAGTCACGTGACTTGTCTAGGAAGCCTATGGCAGAGCCAGGGGAAGAAGCTGGGAGGCCTGTGCCTGTAGCACAAGGTCATCCTTTTGTCACAAGGCAACTTCGATTTCTGGACCAGGAGGCTCTGATCTATCCCAGGCTCCTGTACAGGGATAGTGAGTTTAGTCTGGATGTATAGATACAAGTTGCTCCTCCCTAAATGGGGAATCGCTGGTCTGGCAACATCTGTAGTCTGGCAGGACCATGGATATTCCCAGGCCAGAGAGCCCTGGAGCCTGGGATTCAGGAAGGAGAAAGGCGGGAAGCTCAGAACCTGGCAGTGCTGGGAATTGGGGCTATGACACCCACAGCAAAGGAGCCAGAGCTGTGCTAGGGCTGCCTGGAAGGGGAGCCAGGGCCACGACAGCCCAGCTCCCAGATGAGCTGGGGCCAGTGGCAGGCAGCCCAACCAGGGCTGGCGGCAGGGTGGCTGGACAGAGCTCAAAGTGGATCTGATGGCAGGCTGGGGGGCTTGTGGCAGGGGACCTCCACTGGTCCTGGGGAGGGTGTCAGAGCAGGAAGCTCCAACGTGCATCTGGCTTGTCCCCTAGGACCCTAGCAGACAACACAAGCGACCACTGGCACAGGCCCTGCAGTAGATAATGCCACGGAGCTGTACTTTGCTTTGGTGAACCATTGCACCTGTACGGACCCTGTTGTAACAACAAATGCCTCCGGCCTTGCAGCTGCCATCACTCCCCTCCACCCTGTGTGTTCTTCCCAGATGCTAGTGAGTCACATCGTGCCAGTCCTTGGCCATTCTAACCAAGGCAGAAGAAATCCTTCCTGCTTATGAGACTAATGGCTCTGAAATGCCTGCAGCCCAGTGGTGAATGCTCTGGGTGTTCCATCCCCCAGCCTGTCCCCTCTGCCCCCACCAGGTTCTGCAAGCTCCATCTTTCATGTCTAAATCAGATCGCCCTTAAGACAGACAAGTTCTAACACATGTAAGTAAGCGTGCCAGTGGGTACTGAGCCAGCACTTGGCTGGCCAAAACTCACACCATCTGCTTTGCGTATGGATTCTGGGCTCTTCTGAGAGGAAGGAAAGAAAGAAAACTGGAGAGACAGAGAGAGAGAGAGAATTTATTGCTCAACCCGCTAGCGACTGCAAGTGTCTCAGGATTTAGGTGTATGCCCTATGCCTGCCAGCCTGGGTGTATTACTTCAGCACACCCGAATCCTGGAAACTGAGCTAGAGTAGCAATAACAATGACAGAACAGAGCTGGCCCCCCTCTCCCCAGCACTGGCCCACTGGCTTGCTTTCCCAACAGCTGTTTTCCAACTGTCCCCTCCTAGAAGCGTGGGGAAGAAAGCCGGTGCCTCTCACTTTCTCGCCCCAAGGTGGAGTTTCCCCAGAAAGCTGTTCCGGACACTTGGCTATTGTCTCAACTTCCTGCGGCTGGAATTCAGGGTTATTTTAAACCTCTCAGGCTTTGTTACCCCTCCCTCCTCTCCTAAATATGAAGCCATAAACATTAGCAGGTTTGGGATATGGGTTTTTTAATCCCAGGTGGCAACCACAGCTCCAAGTTCCACGTCTCCGCTGTGGGTTTGGGTAAAGTGGCAGCTTCTTAAGCCACAGAATGATGGATGGAGGTGCTTGCTGTTAAAGCCAGAAGTGGTCTGGCAGCTGTGTGAGAGCCAGTAGGCGAGGCGGAGGCATGAGAGTACAGGGAATGATTGGCTTGCCCAGGAGATCAGATACTAGCACAGTACCCCAGTGACGCCAGCATTGTAGAGCGGAGGAGCAGAGAGTCAGCCAACTGCAAGAAAATGCAGAAGTGCTGCCATCAGAGGGGCTTAGGAACAAGGACTCCTGGGTTTTGTGTTGGCTCTGCCACAGCGTTCCTGAGGGGCCTTGGCCATGTCACATAGAGTCATAGGGTTGGAAGCCACCTCAGAAGTTGATAGAATCCAACCCCCTGGTGAAAACAGGACCAGCCAACCCCAACTAAATCATCCCAGCCAAGGATTCGTCAAGCCAGGACTTAAAAACCTCCATGCCTCATGGCAACCTTGGGCGGGGGGGCAGAATCTCTTCACCCCAAAGCCCCACTGTGAACAAATGAGGGAGCAGCCCTGGTAGGAGACAGGCATGCACTGCCCCTCGAATCGCCGTTCCTTACCCAGCTCGTGAGCCGTGGTGAAGGCAGAGGGCAGCCCGTCATCCTCGATGACGGAGCAGCTGCGCTTGGGGTCGCACATGGTGCCCACGTCGGCCATCCCCAGGGTGTCGCAGGTGGTGGCACCACACAAGTCCTGCAGGGAATGCAAGAAGAGGGCAAACTGGCCCAGTTAGTGGTGGGCCCAGACTAGCACCAATGCTGCAGCCTGTGAGACGTAGGGCCCCCCGGCCCCTGCTCCAGACGCCAGTGTGGGGCTTTTCTTGTTGCACTAACTTACCCCCAGAAAACAAGTCCAATAGGAGACATCAGGACAAGGACCAGGCAGCCCTGTTTACACTGAATGGGAGCCAGGAAACCTTTGTGGCTCACTGGCAAAAGCCTGACCTAAAATACACACAGCCTTGGGCTGTCCTGTGCAATGAAATGACACGGTTGGAAGGAACGCTGGCACCAGGGATGCCTTAAATATAACATCTCCCTGTGTCTTCCGTGACGTGGAGTCCTGACTTCTAAGGCCCCTGTAGCCAGGGAGGGGCCCAACCTAATCATCAGGATAGCTCCCATGGCTCCCTCTAACTTTTCCTGTCCGTGGGCGGAATGCATTTTGTTGTGTGCACCCAGGCATGTGTGAATGTGCACCACCAACAGAAACACACGCTGCTGGTGGTGAGCACTCTGCTAATCAGCTGGGCAGCCCCTGAATCCAAGTGCTCAGCTTGCGGGGAACGTGGGAGGCTGCCTGTCTTCTTTTTGTTTCAGAAGGACAACAGGCCCTGTCCTAAGCCCTCCTGAAGTCAATGGGAAGGAAACTGGTCAGTGTCTCACCCCTGTTTGGCTAGGAGACGTTGATGGGTCTGGTCCAAAGTCTATCGGAAAGACTCCCATTGACAGGCCATGGATCGTGCCCCACGCCAGCTCTGCGCCGCAAGCCGGCCGGCAGCGTGAGGTAACAAGAACTGGCTGCCCTTCAAACTGAAACTGACCTTTTAAGGGCTTTAAGAAAAAAAAAATACCTTCCCCTCTGCCCTGCCAGCTTCCTAGAGGCTCCAGCCTGTCTGAGTTTGGGATGGGTCCAGGAGCACTGAAGAACAAAGAGTATTTCCTCGGCACAGGAGACAAGTTCCCCAACATATTTCTGCAAATCCCACAGGCCTGCGGGGTTCAGAGGAGCCAGGCAGCAGAGAGATGATCTGAACCAAAAATCATGGAACTACCCAGGATTGTCCAGCACTAGTCTGGCTGAGTGAAACAAAAGAAGACTGGTCCCAGCCAGATGCCCTCTGTTGCAGATTTTCTGCTCGCTCTCAGGATTGGCTTCTGCAAAGTGGGATTTATTTTTTCAATGTAGTGCAGCCGAACAGGCAAAACATCATCAAAATGTTCTGCGCACATGCTTATAATTATAGGCCCAGCACATACACATGTTTTCATTCTGGTTATTGATTATGTGTATTACCGTAGCTTCTAGAGGCCCCAGCTGAGATCAGGACCCCATTTTGCAGGCATTTTTACAAACACAGAGGCAGATTTAGCTCCTAACTCAAATCACTTAAAGTCTAAATACTCCAGGCAGACAAAGACTGGGGGAGACTGGGCCAGCTGGGGAAACTGACACACGCACCAAGATTTTCAAAAATGATTGCTGACTCTGAGCACCCAGGACACCTTAAACAAGATCTGAGGAGTGCTGAGAGCCTGGCCTCTGAATATCAGGCCCATTTCAGAGGGCCTCAGATGGGGTCCTGAAGAACTGAGAGATGCAGAGTTGTAAGCAAATCGTGCTTTGACCCAGGAAGCTGGTCCCAAAGCCAGGAATTAAAGTTAGGCCTGTTGTCTCCTTGGCTAGCGCTTTAACCGCCAGACCAACCTGCCTTCCTCACACATGCCTTAAACTCCCCTCCCCTAAACAAGCTATTTGCCACTCTCAGCCGTCACAGCTCATTGCAGTTTGTCTGTGCCCCCCAATGGAGCTAACACACACAAGCCAGGGAACAGCCCGATTCATCCTCCAGGGGAGGAGATGGCACTCTGTGAAGCTTGCAGGGAACAGCTGCCTCTTTATCCAGCGGATTGAACCCTGATCATGATAGTCAGACTTTGCACAGCACATCTGAAGATCTCAAAGCACAGTTCTATGAGGTAACAACCAGTCCTGTACCACCTTATAGACTAACAAATGTGTTAGGTCATGAGCTTACATGGGTCAGGAGCTTTCGTGACCTAATAAATTTCTTAGTCTCTGAGGTAGTACAGGACTGCTTGTTATTTGTGATGCTACGGACTAACATGGCCACCCCTCTGAGACTCTAAAAGGGTAAATATCACCATCCCCATTTTAGAGATGGGGAGACTGAGGCACAGAGTCGGACAGGAACAGTAAACCAGTGGCAGGATCAGAAATGGAAGCCGGGTGTCTTGGGACCTACATCCAGGATCTCACTACCAGCTGGTGCTGTCTCTTTGAGTCCCACCAAAGGACAAACTTTCAGAGGAAACAACCATGAAAGGGGCAGAGGCAGAAAGCACAGAAGTGGCTGGGGAGCCATGCTGGAAACGAAGGATGCAATTGTGAGACTGTAACCATTAGGCAGGGTGGTCCAGTAGTTAAGGGGCTCACATGGGGCTCAGGAGAGTGGGGTTTGATTCCTGATGCTGTCACACCCCTGGGAGGCTGCCTAGCACCTGAGGCAGAAAGAACTGAAGCAACCTTTCAGGACATGATGGATAGAACGTCCTTGGCTGGGAAGAGAAGAACCAGGGGTTTCTCTCTCAAAGCCAGACCAGCCTTTCACGGAGGAACCTGCTTCTGCTCTAATGAGGTGCTGCCCAAAGGTTCTTCACGGCTGGCAAAGTCCGGAGCCTCCCAAACAGCCCCTGGGTGATGTTCCCACAGAGGGAAGATTTCTCTCCCAGCTGGAAACACTGGAGGCAACTAAGTGCTCTCCTTGTGATCCTTTCCCAGACTGGGAGGAGTAGGTCAGATACTTGTCCCCCTCACTCCCATGTGACCACACAGACACCCCTGAGGAAGACAATAAGGACAGCCACTGAAGGCCGAAGCCTCAAGCAGGGCTGCATGGGGCTTGAATCATTGTTTCTTCTGTGAGATCAGGATCAGTTCCAGTCTCTGCCACAGGCTCTCTGCATAACCTTGGGCAAGTTGCTTGGTATCTTGCTGGCACAGTTTCTCACCTATAAAATAGGCAAAACCACACTTCCTTTCTCCTCACCTTTGTCTGTTTGATGTCGATGGTAACTCTCTGAAGAGAGGCTCAAGGACTGTGAGTCACTCTATGTCTACAACAGGGCCCAGCACAACAAGGCCTAGATCTCTGTTGTGGCCAAGAGTTGCTACTGTAATACAAGCCACCCAATCAGATAAAAGTCACTGTACAAACAGACAGTGGTATTGCTGGGTAAGTACAAAGTGTCCTTCTTCCTTTAGCCCCACGCTCTTCTTTCTCCAGAGCTCACACGAGAGAGGCATTCAGGAGATCTAACCAGGGTGCCCTTTCCAGTGCTAGCCTCACTCCAGGACTCTGCTATCAGATTCCACTTGACAGCTCTGTGGAGCTCTTCCCTTGTAAGCAGCACTGGACTGGCCCCTGGCTGTGCAGCCATTGCCTTTGAAGTGCACCCCCCAGGGACAGACTGGGAAGAGAAGTAGCTCCTTGGAATTTACACGCTGTCTTATTTCATTTGCCTGTGAAGCGCTGAGCCTCATTTGTCACCCCTCTATCATCTCCTGAGATCAGGCTGGAAGCTGCAGGGATCCAGGAGAGGGTGTGCTGGGAGGGCAGGCTGCAGTGACGGGGAGGGAATCTCTCCCACCTTAAATACAGACGGAATCAGGGAACAGTCGTTGGGGCCTTGGGTTGCCAGCAACAGCAAATAGGAACTGGATGAGTTCGTGAAGGATAGGGTCTATCAATGGCTATTAGCCAAGATGGGCAGGGAGCCCCCCCATGCTTGGTGTGCCCCTGAGCCTCTGGGTGCCAGCTGCTGTGACTGGATGACAGGATGGATCACTCCGTGGTTGCTTGTTCTGCTCATTTCCTCTGATGCATCTGGCATTAGCCACTGTCAGAAGACAGGAGACTGGGCGAGATGGACAACTGGCAGTGGGGCTGAGAGCCACGGTGGGCCTGGAGACACAGGTGGCGGGTTGGACACCGCCATGCCTTGGAAGGGGCAGAGCCTAAGGTGGAAGGGGCGGGAGCAAAGGTAGTTAGCCCTTGGCGCCACCCAGCACATGGCGCTGGGCTGTGCTCAGCTCTCAGAAGCCATGTGGAACAGCAGAATGACACTCCCACAGCTTCTCAAAGGGGCTGGGGCCTCCAGCCACTGCCACAGCAGCAGCCAGGAGCTCCAAACCCCTTGGAAAGGCTGAGCCCCTATGCGATTGCCATTCTGTGCCCCACCCGTCAGCAGGCCTGACCATTGCTCTGACCTGCATGGTTTTTTTTACACTATGAAACTGCACAAGAGCGGCTGAGCTGGTCTCCAGACTAAAGTCCCAACAAGAATCCAAGGCTCATCCATGGATAAATACCAACCTCAGCAACTTCAGAGGCCCACGGGTCTATTAGGCTCCACAGCTCTAATAGCAGCCCTGTGGCTGAGAACTCATGGTACCCTTCAAAACATCCAGGTAGTGATCTGTTGGGAAAGGGCTGGCCTTTGCCTGGGAAAGAAGCGAGCACCTGGTGAGCACGGCTTACACTGGGGATGTGCTAGGGAGCTTGCCATCCAAATCTGAGCAGGAACCAGGGAGGAAGATGAGAGAGAACAGACTAAGAACCACCTGGGAAAAATCCAATCCGATGGTCCACCAAGGACGTGGGATGGAGCATCACTCCTTGGCGTGAATGGGAGATGGGAAATCAGGGCTTCTGCGGGGCTGTTTCTCTGCATTTGCCATGGACTCACCATACAACCTGAGACACACTCACTTTCTGTAGAATAAGGATGACGTTTATCTACCTATCTCTGCAGCAAGCGTGCACCTCCCTCTTGGTCAAAATTAGTCGATGGAGGAGGTAACTTTGCACAATATAAAGGAGTAAATGATGTGAAAAAGTTTCAAAGAAACTCATAGAAATGAGTCATGAGCCAGTGGGAATGAGAGTCCCACAGCAAAATACCCAGCATGCAGTTGGCACAGCAGGATCCTGTAGTGGCCTTTTCCAGTTGAAGACCTGGATGGACAAACCTGGACTGATCGGCACATGAAATGAACATGAGGGGCTCACCCTGGTCCCTCGTGAGAACATACCGGCATCACAAAGCCACCGGGACGCGTGCAGATGTGCATCGACGGTAGAAATGCAGGCTGCCAGCTGCGGGCACTGCATCCACTCTACCAATCAGTTGGGCGGCATTTGACTCTTTCCTGGATGGCCACCCAAGCGCTCACCTTGCAGGGAACGCTGGTTTGGGGGCATCGGCAGAGTTGAGTGACAGCCCCAGGAATGGGTGGGGAGGAGGCAGAAGGTCTTGACCCTTAAAATGCAGGGGCAGAGCGGAGGAGGGGAAGCCTGGTCTGATTTATTTGCTCTTTGAAGCTTAAAGCCAAAAGCGGGAGGGAGAAAGCTGGTGGCTTATCTCCACCGCTTTCTTCCCTGGAACTCCTGAGGGCTGTAGCTCACACCTCTTGAGGGAACTCTGTCTTCCCCTGACAGGAAGGTTACATGAGGGCACTCAGCAAATCCATCCCCAAGATAGCCCTTCAGGCTGCTTAGGAATTCAGGAGAGCAAGGGCCACCCCTAGGTTCTGGAGGCCTATGTGCCGCTGGGGGTGAGGGAACCCAGCCAGCCTCCTCCCCGCCTGTCACAGTGGCTTGCAGTGCTGTGGTGAGTCGGTCCTTGGCAATGAGGCCCTGTTGGATTCCACAGGCCTGAAGCCAAGAGTATCCCTGCCACAGGCAACACCTCCCTTCAAGAGCTCCTGGTCGCTGACTGCAAAGGGAGGCATGCCCATGCCTTTGCTGGGATGGCCAGCTTCCTGTATCCTGTAGATCGATTCCCACTCCTTAGGCTGACACTACACTGCCCTTGCGCATGTCCCGGGCTCTGGGAGATCAGCAGTGTGACCACCCAGGCAGGCATCACAGCGATGCATCGCAACACCTGGCCGCTTCCTGGCATTCAGGGCGTCAGGCATGCACAGCACCCGATCTCAAAGCACTTTACCAAACCAGCAGGGGGATAAATGTAATTCCCTCCAGCATTAGTAACCTCACTTTACAGTGGAGCCCAGGTAGGTAAATGATCTGGGATAGTCAGAGGTACAGCTGCAAATAAAACCCTGGAGTCCTAGCCTGCCCCCTGCAAGATTCAGGTAACTCTCCTCCAGAGCTGACTGGTTCATCTCCTGCAGAAGGGGAGCCCTGCTCAGATCTATTTAGTGCTAGACAGCAGGGCTGCTGACCTGGCTTTCCCAGGAGGAGGGAGGGTGCTTAGCTCAGTCCAATCTAATCTGGTTTAGATAAACCAGGACTGTGTGTTGCTGAGCTGGTTGGATTGTTGTGGTTTTGCTCCTCTTTTACACCCTTTAACTTTCCATCTCACTCCTTCTGGATTTTCATTTTTTTTTTAAATCTTGCCCGGGGTAAACAGTGAGCAACCTTAAGACTACAGAGCCTGACAGCTGTCACTCATATGGGTGCAAATCAGGCATAACCCCACTAGAATCAATAGAGCCACACCTGCATGGAACTGGGGTACCTGAGATCAGAATCATGCCCTCTGAATTCCAAGGTGTCCAGACCTGGCAAGAGGAAGCCCCAGGCTCATTTCCTGGGAGCATTTCTGTGCCCAGACTGAAGGAGGTATGAATCTGTGTGTAACTGAGGTGCTGATCAACATGACTCCTGGGCCAATGGGCCAATGGCTGGGGCACTAACTGGAGACCTAGGTTGCAATCCCTGCTCTGCCTCTGACGTCTTGTGTCACATAACTGTTCTGGGCCTCAGTTTCCATATGTGCAAAAATGGGAATAAAAGCACTTTTCTACTTCCTAGCAGTGTTCTGGCTATGAGCCAAGTATTATCCTTACAGGAGCCAGATGAGTATAGGGGAAATGTGCACGATTGTGAAGGCTGACCAACAGCATCCAATTGATGAGGCACTCGCCTGAGGGTCAGGAGACACAGATGTGCTGTGCGACCCTTTTTAATCCATTTCCCCCTCTCTGCAGTTTAATTGCCTCATTTGCAGAGTGCCTGGAACTCTCCCTCTGGAAAGTACCAGTGAGGGCAGAGATGTCGTGGTATCAGTACAAGAAAGGGCTGATGTTACAAGTCGCCCAGGCAAAGGCAAAGGCTGGGCCCCTTCTCGGCCTTCTGTGAAGGTGTCAGCACTGCCCAAGGTCCAGTTATTCCCAGTTCTTGGCTCATCCAGGGTTCTGCTCTCCCTGGGACTGAGATCCAGGCCGTAGGCCCTGGCTTGAAGTTATTTCCATCACACACAGGGTCCACATTTGGGTACACTCGCACTTAGCACCTCCCGCTATAAAAACTCTTCGCGCCTGGCTGCTCAGGGCTGTAACTTAGGCAGGTCTGCTTGGTCCCAGCACAGCTGCCCCAGCCAGAGCCAGGCTGGGAGAGATGTGTGGGGACACACCAGGCAGAAGCTGGCTGGGGGCGTTTCCTTGCTCGTTGCTCTTTTAAGAGTTCCTGCCTCCTTGCTGGCTGAAAGCACTCTTGGCTCCCTGCCGAACACCTGCACTGACACACTGACCCACTTACAGCTGTGAACCTTGTCCACTGACAGCAGGGACAGATTAACAAGCAGCTCTCACCCAGCCCTCCTCTAACTTGCGGGCCTGGGTTCAAATCTGAACTTCAGCCTCCTCCTGCCACGGCCCTCTGAAATGCCAACTAGCTGCCCCGCCCCACCTGATGTGTCCCTCCAAGAATCCCTCCTCCAGCCCACCAGACGGCCAGGTATCTCCCACAACTGACTCAGAAAGGTCAGGGAAGGGGCACAGAGGGAGGGGAGCTGCAATGAGAAATCATAAGAGCAAAAAGATTCCAGAAACTGCCATTAGAGAATATTCTAGGAGCCCCCAGACATAACAATAGGCCAGCATCGCCTCTGTGGGGGGTGGGAGACACGACTACAGAAAGCGAGGAGGAAGGGAGGATAGGGGGGAAGATATGAGAAGAACAAAGGAGCAAGCTTGAGTATGCAGTGCAAAGAGCCAGCTTCTCTCTGGCCATTCTTGTCAACATTCACACTCGTGCAATGTGGGTGTGAAATTGCACCATTGGTGTAACCGAGGGGACACTCCTGGCCTAGCAGTGTTTTGCACCCATTGTGCACAGGTGCAGGACAGGAGATCAAGCCCAAAATGTGTGGCTAGGTGAAGCTTATCCCTGAGCGCAGGAAGATTTTGCAGAAGGGCAGTTTGTTATTAGCACATGGGGAAAATGCAGGAGCTATGTACGATAGCAAAGGCAATTTATGGACACCACAGAAAGGGAGCAGAAGCAGGAAGAACCTCATGCGAGAGGCAAACAAACCTTATTCCTTCCCCAAACCAGTCTCCTTTCCTGTCTGAATTTTCACCAATTAAAGCTAAAAGATCCTTTAGGCACATCGAATCTGCCCTTCCACATCGGGCAAGGCCAGAGAATCAGAGATTCCAGCCTTAAATCATGCAACATGACTCCACCAGAACTTTAGACAGCATCCCAGCCTGGATTAGACTTTTCCCAGCCCCCTGGAAGCCAGGAAAATGCTAACTGCATACGCAATTGTCACCCATTTCAAATCCTCGCAGCTCTGGCTATGGTGGGAAAGGGTGGAAGGTGGAAACAGCCCCATTCCAGCTGCTGCGTCCAATGGGATTTGCAGAATGTTCCCAGATAACTCAGGCTCATTATTTCACTTTGTCTTGGCTATGCTGAACATTCTACTTGTACCAGGAAAGGATTTGCTGGCTCCCTGCCTGATCCACACACAGCTCTGCTGATCTGGCAATGTCCACTGCTCCTTTCCAAGGTGGTAATACTTTGCTTCAATGTAGCCCTCTCATCCGAGGACATCAGGAATGCAACTTCACTGGAATGTCATCTTTCCCAGCTGCTTCACAAGGAAGCTGTGAGAGAGGAAGTAACTCATCTGGGGTGACGGAGTCATGGGCAGAGCGTGGCAAGAGAGCCTGTGCTTCCCTGCTCCAACCTCCAGACCGTTCTCTGACCTCGCTAAGCTGCCTTAGTGGAAAGTGAAACAGATGCGGCTACCACACTCCTCTCCAAAACGGACCAGAGCATTGCCAGGGAGCCTAGACGCTGTGAGATGATGGACAGGGCAGCAGAGGTGTGGCACTGTCTTCATGCAATAGCTCCAGAACAGAGCATGTGTTAGAGCATAGAAGATGAATTCCTCCTCTGCCTCCCTTCAGAGGGGGTGGCTCTGTACCAGAAGGTGTTCACCTTCTAAGAAGGGGTATTTATCCACTTCTTTCTACCCCACCCCTTTTGTCCCCCACCACTGTGTGCGTGCCTGAGAACAGCCTGTGTGAGATGTCACAGCCGCAGCTTGGCAGGCTCACTGAGATGCCACCATTTCCATGTGGGGCCTGAGCCAGCACCTCACACCAGCCAAGCATGGTAACTGTAGTCCCATCTTCTGTGGGCTCCAAAATCCCAGGTGAGACTCAGATTCCTCCTTATCCACACTAGAGCAACTCAGGAGTATTCAACCATTCTCCTTCCTAGCCTGGCTGCCTTCCCAGGGATTCCTAACGTGTCTTCCCTGGTCAATTTCTGGAGATGCTTTGCAGACTGGCTACAGGTAACCTTGCAGCAGGTGTGTCGGCCACACACAACTGGGTCAGCCTGACACAAAGCTGCAAGGGCTTTCCACCATCAGCTGTGTGGTTTCTAAGCTCCTCACACTGGAGTCTGTGGGTAAGGGAATTCTATACCCTCCCCCACCTCTGGTGCATGGCAGTAATGAGAGCAGCTGTTTGGCAAAGCTGTCCTTTTGCCAACAGGGCAGTGCATGTTCCAAGAACCAGGGCAGACCATGTTCCATGCCCTTGGTCATGGTTGGCCAATGTCAGTCCGGGCAAAGGTGCAGCAGCTCAGTTTCAAGGCGGTTGTCAATGCAGCCAAGCAACCAGCCACAGCTGGCAGAACCATTCTGTACTCAGCAGGTGCTGCACAAGTGCACCTTAATGCTCTATACACCAAGAACCCCCTGTTCAATCATCCAGCTAAGATCAAGCTCACGCTTGTTTGACCAACTCGACTTGGCTGGATCTGCCAAATGAATTCACTAAGGGCATATCTGGAACCCAGAGCGACTTACATCACAGAGAACCAGGCTGAGCAGGAGCATCAGCTGCCAAGGCAAGGAAGAAAAATTCCATCTATCAGTGACTTGCTGACTACAACTGGAAACTGCCCATCAATTGGCCTTTAAACGATATAAAAGTTAAGGGTTTGTGCAAGAGCGTCTTGGCAGGGAGATAGACCCTCGGGTACCAGGGGACCACAGAGGGCCGAGTTCGGGAAAGGCAGATGTCTCCGCTGATCATGTGATCTTTCCTTGAGCTTGTGTTGGGGTTTCAGGAATGGGTGGTTTTGTCATGTGTGAAAAAAATGCAGCCAGGGTGGCAGCACATGCAGATTTAAGGCTAAACTCATCCCTTGTGTAACTCCACTGACCTCAGTAGGTTTAGGTCAAGGGTGAACCTGTCCCATTAGGGGACAGGGTCAGCCTGTGCCTGTTCTTGCACCAACCGTAAACCAGACTGGGCCTGAAGCAAAGCCCAGCTGACTGAGTTCGGTGGGCTTCGGCTCATGCTCTATGTCTGTGTTCCCCTTTAAAAAGATTTACACCCAGCTAAAGGACATGGTCTGCGGATCTGAGTTTCCATCACTGAAACAGTCACTGGTTAGGCTGCCACCATTCAGAGCTGATTAGAGGTTATCACAGGTTGGGGGACTCAGATCATGTTGATCATTAAGTCTTGCTGTGATCAATATCTTTTCCTTCCTGGGTGCCTTACAGGGACACAAGTCACACAAATGCCCCCACAGCTTCCGATGAGGTTACCGACTCGCCGTGAGATCTAAACCCCCAGCACAAAGAGAATGAGGTAGGAGAAGGTAGAGACCAGTAAATTCAAGACTTGCAGTCATTTATTCTATGTGCTTTTCCCATTGGCCAACCCACCCTAGCTGATTGCCAGGATATTGTGTGGCTGTAGCCACTGCCTCTCTCTTGACTAGCCTGACACCTTCCATCAGTGACTTCCCAATTCAGCACGGAGCATCTCACTGCATTAATATCTACAGCCCCACTGTGTCAGTCACTGACGCCTGTTCCAACCCAGGTCTGTGGCAGAGTTTCCACTGCTTTCCAGAGGAGGAGGATGTGGTCCACTGGGCCAGATTTTGTCCTGGTTTATACCCAGTGGACACCACCCACTGCAGAGGGAGAGCTGGAAGTACACTCTAGCCTGCATCAGTCTGGCATCGCATCACCTGAAGACCAGGCAGGTAACTGGAGGCTGAATCCATCAGTAGCACTCATCAGCATAGCAGAAAGGAGAAAGCTTCAACAGACACAGGAGCAGCAATGTGCTGTGAGCCAGCAACCAGCAGCAGAGGGAAAGGCAATGCAAACCCCAAAGTGCTTTAATGAGTTGGAGTGAAATATTCCAAGTATTTCAAGGGGCAAACCTCTAACACGGTGTATGCAAGCACTTCCCATGGGTAGAAGTGGGATTCCTACCAGGGATCCAGGCCAGTCAGGGGCCCAAAGGCTGGTGGTGTGTGGCAGAGCTTTCCCAAGGAAATTTCAAGCCTGCCATCTGTTTGCATCCAGTCCAGGCAGGCAGTGACTGAAAGCCACTTGTTCCCATCTGGTGGCTGTTTAGAAGACCACGAGAAGTGAGCTGAGAGTCTCGACCCCATTGCATGGCAAAGTAACTCTCCCAAACAGCACTGATTGGCGCCACTGGCAGCAGCATGACCTGAGTCCAAGGACTGAAAGGGGCAAAAAGAAAGAGCTGGAAACAGATCAGATCTGAGCCTGGGGAGGTCTCCCTCCAGACCACACCAGCAGAGGTGCTCTGGGGAAGCCATCTCCACACCCTTGTTCTGGGGAGAGAGAGGAAACTCTCGCCTGCTGAGCTCTGAGCCCTTCACCAGCAGTAAATGCACTCAGAACCACCGAATGGAGAAGGGAGGAGAGCGAGTTCCGGGTTCTCATGGGGCTCTTCAGGAGAATGAGTCAGAGGAAGCGCAAAGCTGGGAGAGGCTCTTGCTTTGGCAGGTGCAGTGCGCAGCACCAGCTCCAGAGCTGAGCTATCCAGCTAGCCCCCGCTGAGAACGGCTCGGAAAAACAAGGCCGGACACATGCTCTGCTTCTCAGGCTGGACTCAGACAGGGTGCAAAGAGCAGCAAATTCCAGTGCCCTCTTGGGAGCCCCTGTGTGACAATGGTACTGTGCAGCTGCTGTTCTGCAGCCCAGAATCAGCAGCTGTGAGAGATGCTAGTACTGCGGGGTGGGGCGTTTCCTTCCTGAAGGGACTTTATCAGACAAACTGGAACCTCCAGGTTTCTGGATCCTGGAAAAGTTATTTACCCTGCACGGTTTCCTGGCCTCGCTCCATCGGCGAGCGGGATCTTTCTGGGCACTTGTTCAGAAGGCGTTCCCTGCATGCCAGGCCATTGGCAGAAGCTGCCCTGTCCCTCCAGTTCGAGTCTCTGCCCACCCCCTGCTCCTGACCGGCCCACCCCCGACGTACAGGCACTGGAAGAAACCCCTCAGGGGCTGTGCAGGGAGGGATGCGATTCAGTGCTCTCCCGGCCTGTGGATGTGCGACTCGGGCTAGGGTGCTGGCACGCGGGGAGCGGAAGGGGCTTCCATCCTGCCCAGGGTCTGCAGTTTGATTCAGTGGCTCTGGGCACCCCTCCTTACGCACTGTCCCAGCACCCACTGGCTCCACAGGCAGCGCTCAGCGGGACTCCCCGGAGCTGCTTTCCAGGTCATCGTTAGCGCGCCTCCTACTGGCCGCCAGGCGCGCCCGCCGCTCCAGAGCGAAAGGGACCGGGCATGAGCGGCAGGTGCAACCAGCAGGGAAGTCCGGCTGCCCTGGCAGCATCCAGGCTGCGCTTTTGCGCATGGCCTGCCTCTGCTCGGGCCCCCCGGCTCTCCCCTTCGCCACCTCCCCCCAGCTGGGCGCTGCGGCCCCCGCCGCCCCCGGCCCCACCTGCTTGGTGAAGAGGATGGCGGTGTCCCAGTACTCCGGGTGCTTGTCGCTCCCTTTGTTCCACTTCTTCTGCCAGGCGCAGAAGTTGCGCAGGGTGAGCGCCGCGTTGCCCGTCACCTTGGGCCCCTTGTCGTCCTGGCCGATGAGCAGGAACTTGACCACCACGATGTGGATGGGGTTGAGGATGCTGGGGTGCTGGTAGAGCCGGGCGGCCGTGGCCATGAGCGTCAGCAGGTAGTGCTTCAGGTCCGCGCCGTGGAACTTCACCATGGACTCGTCGGCCACCACCAGCGTCTCCACGTAGCGCGGGACGGAGACGAAGCGCTTGGAGCGGCCGCTCTTCCTGGGCGCCCGGGGCTCGTTGGGCTGCTTCTTGCGCTGCTCCCGGGAGCCCTTGTACCGCTCCAGGGCGTGCAGGACGGCCGGGTTCAAGCCCGAGCCCACGCCGCACCTGGAGGTGGCGGCTCCGGCGCGGCTGGGCGCGCGGCGGCGCTCCAGGAGGTGCTCCCCCTGGCTGTTGCGCAGCGCCCCGCCGGCCGTGCCGTTGCGCAGCGGGCGGATGAAATACTCAGCCCCCCGGTAGCCGAACGCCCCCTGCAGCCCCCCGCAGAGGCTCAGCGCCGCGAAGGACTCCCGGTCCGAGTTGACGTCGCCCGAGTAGAAGCAGCGCCGCAGGTCCGGGCGCTCCTTGGCCGCGCCGCGCGCTGCGCCCAGGTACTGCACGGCGAAGGCGGGCGCGATGAAGTGCGCGTCGGGCGCCAGGTGCAGGTAGAAGTCCTCCTGGAAAGCGCTGATCTGGAAGATCACCCCCTGCGGGCCGGCCGGCTCCTCCGGGCCCCGGCGGAAGTACTGGCGGCCGTTGAGGTCCGGGTCCAAGCGGAGCGGGGTCACCAGCTGGCTCTCCAGCGGGGAGCCGAGCGCGGCCAGGGCCGCCAGGCACAGCCCGAGGATGCCCCGCAGCAGTCGCATGGCGCCGCGCGTCACTCGCGGCTCGGCTCAGCTCGGCTGCGCTGCGCTGCCCGGGGCCCCCCGCTACCGGCTTTCCCAGCGCATCTGCGCGCCCGGGGCTTTATATACCTCGCCGGCCCGCGCGCCAGGTCCGTGAGCGAGTCTGCGGGGAGGGAGGTGCGCAGGGCGCTTATTGGACCTGCCCTCAGCCACTTGCAGCGCTCCAGACGCGAGAGCCCCGCGGCGGGCGGCGGGTTTTAAAGCGCCCGAGCGGCGCGCTGCGCAGCGGCGGGTGTCCCGCTCGCTCGCTGCTCCCCGGCGCCTCCCCTGCCGCGCCGCTCGGGGGCCGCTTCGGCGGCGTGGGGCGTTCTGCTGGGGGCGGCGGAGCTTGTAAAAGCCTTGGCCGGCCTGTTGCTGTGTGTGTTCGGGGCCGCTGCACCCGCCCCCGAGCGCTGGCAGCCCCAGAAGAGGTGCCAGCTGCCGAGGGCATGCTCCGGAAAAGGACTAGCTAGGACATGCGCTCGAGGGGCCCCCATCACTCCAATCCATTCACGGCACCCCCCAAACCATTCACGGACCCCTCAATAACCCCCAAACCATTCACGGACACACGATCACCTCCAAACCATTCACGGACCCCTCAATAACCACCAAACCATTCACAGTCCCCCCAATAACCCCCAAACCATCTGCCGATTCCCAAATCACCCCCAAACCATCTGCAGACCCCAGTCGCTCCCAAACCATTCATGGACCCCCCCATTCACCCACAAACCATTTACAGACTCCCAATCACCCCCCAAACTGTTTGTGGACCCCCAACTATCCCCAAACCATTCACAGACCCCCATTAGAGCCAATTCTAGCAGCTCTGGACGCTTGATGAAACGAAAAAGGAAACCACAGCAGAGATTTTCCAACCACAATTCATAACATAGTTGGATGATACGTAACTTAAAAATAGCAATCGATTGTAACTTTGCAATTCGTTTAAAACTTATTTTCTGTGATCATTGTTATTTATCTTTTATTTTGTTCATGGACCCCTGGGGCCCATGGACCCCAGGCTGGGAACCGCTGCACTCGATGGTCCGAAAAAGGATGCCTATCACTGCTTTGTCTGCCTTCTCCCAGTTAGTGCCAGCTTTAACCTGCTGAGAAGCTTTTAAGCTTCAGTGCCCACTGCAGGTTGCAAGAAGAGGTTCTTTAAAACCAGCAACCTTTCTGTCCTAGACGTTGCCGTTCCGAGATTTCCTTTAAAATTGGTCAAACAAAAAAGCAGTCACGTAGCACTTTAAAGACTAGCAAAATAATGTATTAGGTGATGAGCTTTTGTGGGACAGACCCACTTCTTCAGATCAACGCACCTAATAAATTATTTTGTTAGTCTTTAAAATGCTCTTTTACTGCTTTTTTGTTTTGATAGTATATAGACTAGCACGGCTTTCTCTCTGTTACTACTTTAAAATTAGTGTTATCTGCAGTTCTGCTTACCAGTGCCTGATCTTTCTTTCCCTGCTCTGGCTGAGTTAGGCCTGAAACTGGTAGTGGTCCTGATGAAATCAGTGGGGTAGCTTTCTTCACAAGGACAAGGCATGTAACTGTCACCCCAAGGAACCCCCAACAAAGGAAAGTTGGCTCATAGAATCACAGGGTCAACTGGCACCAAGTTTGGCCACAATTTTTTTTCCACTGAAAAACATCAATATGTCAAAGCCCAGACTGTTGCTGGGGAAAGAGGAAAGAACATCAGAAGGGCCATACTGCGTCAGACCAAAGGTCCATCAAAGCCAGGATCTTGTCTTCTGGTGGTGGCCAATACCAGGTGCCCCAGCAGGGATGAACAGAACAGGGAACCCAAGTGATCTGTCACCAGCACCTCCCTGCATGGGTATAGGGCCCAAGGCACCCCCTCTCTCCAGCCCAGGACCTTCTTCCCATCCTTAACCTGCTCCCAGTCTATCCCTTCTCCCAAGCCCTGTCCCATCCCAGTTCTTCTGATCCCTAGTTGGCCCCAGTTCCACCTCTTCCCTCCAGCCTCCTGGAGGGAAGTGGTGTGAGTGATTCCTGGCATCGGGCCCCCACTGCACTCACTTCAGTGGAGGGTCCCAGCCGTGGCCCAAAGCACTCTGCTGAGTCCAGATCCCAGACACATTGTCTGGGGGAGTGACCTGGCTGGGAGATGGCAGGGAGAAGTGAAGTACACCATCTGGGTCATTCCGCTTCCCTCACTTCTCACCACTGCTGCTGAATGCAGAGATGGCCTGACCCCTGCTGCCAGCTCCAGGCCCCCAAGTAACCCCCCAGGCCACTCTGGGCCCTGCAGGGTGCCCCCCAGAGCATGGGGCCCAGGGTGGCCTCTCCAAACTGTCCTATAGATGGACAGCTGGACCTGTTACACAATTTGGTTTGGAGAAAATCCCTGACTTACAGTGCTATTGAAAAACAATTAGCTTTGAAGGTGGTCAAAAGGAAACTCTTTGGGGTTTGCGCTCCAAACCAACTGTTGTCTTCTCTGAAATTTCGTTTCTACAAACAAACAAACAAAACAAGTTAAGGAAAAGCTAAGAGGCAGAATCAAATTTAGATCTTTCGAAGGGACCAGAGTGAAAGATTTCTTAGACTCAAAGGGTTAGAAGAGATCTCAGGAGGTCATCAAGTCCAACCCCCTGCTCAAAGCAGGACCAACCTTCACTAAGTCATTCCAGCCTAAGCTTTGTCGAGCTGGGACTGAAGAACTTCTTAGGATGAAGAGTCCAGTGCTTCACCACCCTCCTAGTGAAATTAGAAAAAACTTGAGATCATTGTTCCTTGTCCTGTCATCTGCCACCACAGAGTGGTGCCTGGCTCTGTCCTCTTTGGATCCCCAGCTTCAGCTAGTTGAAGTTTGTGATCAAATCCTCCCTCATTTAATTGGCCCCAATTGTAAATAAATAAATAAATTGTTGGCTCACGAACATTTTCAAGATTTGGATTTTTTTTGGCCCAATTTTGGACAAGAAAATCTTTTTGAACAAAAATTGGAAAATTCTTGCCAGACAGGAAACCAATTTCCTGCCTAGCCTTTCCCTCCCCCATCACAGGACCAAGAATGTGTCTGGACCAGGAAGTCCCAGTTTTGAGAGGTGTAATCTGCGTTCGGAGGGAGGGATAGCTCAGTGCTTTGAACGTTGGCCAGCTCAGCCCAGGGATGTGAGCTAAATCCTGGAGGGGAACCTTTGGGAATGTGGGGCAAGGGGGTTGGACTTCATGACCTCTGAGGGTCCCTTCCAGTTCTATGAGATAGGTATGGCTTTATCTATATGGATTGTTGTTTGTTTTTCAAAACAGCCTGGTACATTGAATGCAGAGTGCTGGGAAATCTTACCTTACCTTAGCATTTGGCCCTGTTTACTCTCAGATATTCAGGTTCAAGGTCTGGGTTGCCTCCATGGGGCATAAAAGGGGCTCTTATTCCCTCTTATTCCCTCCTACTCTGATGCATTATGTGCTGTCCCAGTGACACTTTAGCCCAGCATTTCCCAACCTAATTTGGCCATGGAGCACTCTTAGCCTTGGAATATGTTGACGGAACACATACATGCTGGTTGGGATTGGTTTGGCACGACAGAGGATTTCATGCTGAGAAATTGCTGCACATAATGATCAAAAGTTCATTTGAAAGAGTTAGTTTTTTTAGGTGTCTTTTATTTTACAAAGAGAAAAAATAACAAGAGGAATAGATAACTGAATCTGAATAGACAGCTAAAGTCCTTCTGCTGGAGGATGGTTAGCAACCCTATCATTAAATATAAAAATTAAAAATAAAATACAAACCCAAAACAAAACATCAGTATAACAACCGAAAGAAGGATAGTTAGCGTCATTCTTTTGTACAAAAATTGAAAGGACAATATTGTTCAAAAAAGGACTCTTCTTCCCTAAAGCTTAAAAACATTTTTAAGAAAAAAAATGCAAAACAAATTAGGTATGGAAAAATATTTTTAAATTTTGTGTTTTTACAGCAAACAACTGGAAAATAAAAATAAATAACATTTGACAGGTTTTTAATGGACAGAGTGTTTTGGCATCTTTTGATCACAAATCCACTTAATATGAGGAATGATGCTGGAGAGTTGGATCCTTATATAGGTGCAGCATCATGTGGTTTCTCCGAACTTGTCTTGTTCCAAAACAATCTGAATCTACTCTGTTTCCATATGAGTCGCATAATAATATACTATTCTGAATGTATTGTAAATATTAATATACCTACAATCTAAACACCATTCAAATACCTTAGTATTTTGCTTCACTTATAATTTCATATTTAATTTTTCCTTCTAAAACATATTGCTGGCATCAACATTTTTTCACAGAACACCTATTCACATCATGTGCAATACCAGCGTTCCGTGGAAAGCAGTTTGGGAACTTTAGCCTGATAATCAAGGTGGCAGAATTTGGCCCATGATGAAGACTGCAGAGATCTTCAAAGCAGGGTTTAATTGCTTGGGAGACGTGTTGCTAAACTCCCTGCGCCGTTTTGCAGATCTCAGCCTCGGACCGTAACCACCCCAGACAAGCCCTTTAGCACACATATTTTCTGGGTATGTCCCAATATAAGGAGGAGACTGCAATCCTTAGGCTATTCGTCTGGTGTTGTAATTCCAGTACCTCATTCCCTATTTCCCTCCTATTGTTACTCATGTTTATTGCTTCTCTACTTGCATCAAGCTGCAGTCTTTTGGAGCAAGACCTGTTTCTTACTCTGTGCTGTACAGCACCAGCACAATGGGGCCCTGCTCCATATTCTCTGTAAGCCAAGCCTTTGGGTGACCACCCACAAGAGATCCACGTGCCACCAAGCTGATTAGCAGAGCACCCACAGCATCCACAAGTTTTTCTCTGTGTAGTGCACATCCACACATGCCTCAGTGCACATAACAAAATTTAGTCCACTCATGGATGGAAGAGCTAGAGGATCCTGTCTGGAGTCTTTGGGAGTAATAATTAAGCTATTGCAGTAAGGAGCACATTGGCTTTGATTCAACAAGGTGCTTAAGCACATGTGTAGTCTCCTGGACTTTAATAACCCTGCTTGCATGCTTAAAGTTATTTACTTGCTTCTGGGCCATTCTGCATGGGAGGAGCATCAGTAGATGTATGGAACGGTAGCTGGGGGGCTGTTGTGTGCACACATGTGTGGATGTGTATATACCCATCGCTGGGTGTGTAAGTGCATATGATGTGTTTATGTGGATGGGACTGCGATATCTCTGGGTGGGCGAGGCTCTGTGTGTCCGTGGTGTAAGGGCACATGCTATTCCTGGAGTGTATCTGTGACAAAGGTCTGTGGGTGTAAACCTGTGGTTATGTCTGTACATCTGAGCACCTACATGTGAAAATGGATGTATAGAAAGTGAGTCACATCACAAACCTGTGTAGATCAGACAAAACTCCACTAAAGTTACCACCTGCTGAGGCTTTGACATTCCATGTGTAACCTAGTCAGTTTGGGACTGATCCTGAAACCCTCACTCAGGTGGGAAGGGCTTCCAGAGAGGCAATGTTTCTTTGGGTGTCTCTGGTTCTGTGTGTGTTAGTGCCAATGGGCCCAGAGCCTCAAATGTATTTTAGCTCCTAACTTCCACTGATCCTTTGAGAATCTGGGCCTGCAGTGTCTTTGTCAGATGCCAAAGGACTGGTAATCGGGAAAGATTCACAAGGTGACCAAATGGTTTGAGGGTTTTTTGTTTGGTTTTGTTTTATTTTCCATCTTTGGCTTTTCTGTTCTCCACACATTTTATGCTTGAATTAGACACATGCATTTAAATAATGCTCTACAGTTAGCAGTTTATGCAGAAGTCACATATTCAAAGCAAAGGCTTGTTTTTCCTCCCCCAAGTTGATTTAATGGTAAATTAAGATGGCTGTGGAGACACGGTGGTTTTGATGTGACTTAAAGGATATGGCAGGGACATGACAGCAGCAGAAGAATTTTATGCATTTCCAAAACATAAACCAACAGTGCTGCCTAAGGGAGACAGAGAGTGAGGCAGCTGGCAGTCCTGCCTGTCCTAGCCCCAGGATTCGACCACTGGCTGGATTCCCCATCAGGTCACCCTCTAAACTACCGTAAAGCTGAATTTGTGATTCAAATATCAGTCTCAGTGAGCCCATACATTTTGCTAATGAACTCAGGGACTTTAATGAATCCAATTCCGTTTGAACACCAGCCAAAATACAACAGTGGCTCGCTTGGGTTCAGCTGGGAATTCATACCGCATGTCTCATGTCAGACCTTCTGAACTGCTCGGAGGCGTTAACCCAGCTAAGCAGAGTCCCTCCTTCATGCTGAGAGCCTGGCCAACTTGGGTTCCAATCCAAAGTTTCTTTTTTACACCCTGTGGTCAGAATGTAAGGAACAGAGGAGGGAACTCCTCAGAGGATCTCACCCTGTGACGTGTTGTGAGATGGATTCACAAATGCAGATAATGAATGTGCAAGAGGAAAAAGACCAGACTTAAGTACAAGCAACTCAAGCCAGCACCAGGGACCCAGTGCTGTAGAGGTGAGCCAGAACCAACCCCCAGGTCCAAATGCTCTCAAAGTTGGGGGATGCTCGGAATCTGAATTCAGATCTGAACATGGCACTGGATGCCTCTCAGTATGATGGACTGAAACAAGCCTTTGGGCTCTGGAGCTTAGCAGTTCGGTGCTGTGCAGCATACCGCACAACAAAGCCCTGACCTGGCTAACACCGGTAAGGATGAGTGCAATATAAACAACAATCAGCTCCATTGGGCAGACTTGGCCTCTGAGGACAGGACAAGAAGCAATGAACTTAAAAACAGCAGCAAGGCGGGGGCTTAGGTTGGACATTAGGAAGAACTTCCAAACTGTCAAAGCGGTGAGGCAAGGGCCTCTCTTTCCCACACGACCATTTAATCATTCAGGTCAGATCTCCCAGTCTGACACCCACGCTGGATGAGGGAGAGGGGATGCTCTCCACGTCGCTGGCTCTTCCCCTGGTATTTGAAGGGATGAACCTTCTCAGGAGCCTAACATCACACATCCCATCTGGAAACAGAAATCACCATGGGTGAAATTCACACCAGTGCAGAGCAATGTTCCCTCTGTCTTTTTCCATCCCTGGGCAGAATAAATTTCATTGTATGTACCAAGGCATGTGTGGACGTGTGCCACCAACAGAAACACACGCTGCCAGCTGTGGGTGCTGGGCACATCAGCTGTGCGGCAGTTGCGTCTCTTCTGGGTGGAACACTTACAAGGAACTCTGGTGCAGAGGGCCAGTGCGAGCGACCAGCTAAATCCCACTTGAGCTGGATTCCAAGGCCTTTGATCCGTAATTCAGTGCCAATGATGGAGTGTGAGTCATCCAGAGAACAGAAACCAGGGGGGTACCCACCACCCTTTAAAAATCAGCCTTTTCATCACATTGTCCTTCCTCCCCTTGACACACAGGGAATCATCCCACTACATGATCCCAGCCTCTGACAGCAGGAATGGAGAGGCAACACCCCAACCCAGTTCTCTCGTGCCATGGCTCTGTGACTGGCGATCCACACCAGTCAGAAAACCCACGACTCAACACTCCCAAGCAGAGCACCTTGTTTTGAACTTGTCCTTTTTGTTGCTGGTGTTCTAATCTAACCCTCCCGCTCTGTTTATCCACGTGGTTACAGAAAGTAAAAGCCTGTTCTTTTAATGTGTGACTCAACTCCCAACCTGGATTTTCTCTGTGTGTAAAATGTGGGATGGACTGAGCTAGTGTCCAGCACTGGTTTCTGACCACGGCATCCCAACAGCCCTGGCTGGACTTCTACTGAGCCCATTTTACGGGAATGTTTGTGGGGGAGAATCTCTTTGGTCACAGAGTCCCGTCTCCTGCTGTCCCAGGCAACTCTGCCATGAAACCTCGCCCGTAAACATAGCGAGATCCATCTGAAAGCTAGCTCAATTTCTTTGCTGACTGCTTCCTTTGGGAAGCTGCCTCTGAGCCCTGCTCTGGGAGAATCATAGAACACTAGAACTGGAACAGACCTCGAAAGCTCATTGAGTCCAGTCCCCTGTCCTTGCGGCACGATGAAACACCTTTTAGACCATCCCTGATAGGTGTCTACCTAACACTCTTAAATATCTCCAGTGATGGACATTCCACAACCTCCCGAGGCAATTTACTCCAGTGTTTAACCACTGTGGCAGGTTCAGGCCAGAGGCCTCCAGCAGAGTAAGAAAAAGGCAGCCCACAAGGGGAGAAAGACCTACTAAATCCAAGCACAGGGCAGCAGGGCAGTTACAAGCAGCTGGAAGGGAGATGGCTCAGGCCAACTGGGGCCAGCTGACTCTATTGCTGGCTGGATGAAGGCCTTTAAAAAACCCTCCACTGGTGGAAGGAAAGTTGTAGGAGAGATGCAGAGCAGAGCAGAAGCCAGAGTGGCAGTCAGACCACCTCCCGCTTAGAGAGACAGCAGAGAGGGACTCCCAGGAGGAGCAGCTAGGCTGTCTACCACAGTGGCACCATGCAAAACCACGGCCCCCGGGGGAAAGGGGCGAGAGACTGATCAAATGGTGGTCTGGGAAAGAGAGGCCTTTGCCATACCACCTAGACAGTTTGGAAGTTTTTCCTAATGTCCAACCAAAACCCCCACCTTGCTGCTGTTTTTAAGTTCATTGCTCCTTGTCCTATCCTCAGAGGCCGAGGAGAACAATTTTTCTCCCTCCTCCTTGTAACACTCTTTGAGGTACTTGACAACACTGTCATGTCTCCTCTCAGTCTTCTCTTCTCTAAACTAAACAAGCCCAGTTGTTTCAGTCTTCCCTCATAGCTCGTGTTCTTTAGACGTTGTTGCTCTTCTTGGGACCTTCTCCAGTTTCTCCACATCTTTCCTGAAATGTGGTGCCCAGAACTGGACACAATACTCCCACTGAGGTGTTAGAAACTAGCTCCTAATATCCAGTCTCAGTTTTTCCATGGCCAGTTTACTTCATTTGTTCTTGTGCCTTTAGTTTAAACAGCTTCCCCCCGCCACCACCTTCTCCAGTAGGTGACTTCTCAGGGCTGAGAGTCACTGAGCTGCCACCTGCCTGCAGTCTGACGATCTTGCCTGTGCCAGCTGTGCCCTGGCTCTAACACAATGCCAACTCATCAGCTGCTTAAGGACTCCTCTCTGATCCAGCCCTGTGGGGTAACAATAGATGCAGCCTAACCTCTGAGCCCATTCAATGTGTCTCATGTGGTATCCAGCCCCTCAGCCTGAGACTCCCACAGAAATCCCCCAGATCCTCTGTTCCCAAAGGAGCAGTATGCCTCAGCTTACCACTTTTCCCTCAGCCTCCTGCTCTTGTCCCACACACAGCAGGCATGTTCTGTCCTGGTGAAACCCCAGGGCATTTCATTTCAGAAGGAAGAGAAATTCAAACATAGACCAGCATACATGCTGGAAACACATAGGTACACTCATCACAAAATCATATAATGCAAACTAGGGCCTGTGCTTCCTATCAGTCACCCTTCCTAGTTAGCAGAGTAGACCTCCCACACATGCCCCAAAGTTTATTCTTTTGCAGTGCTTGCTAGCCCCACAGAGCCAGGGCGCCCACTCTTTCATGACACAGCCCTGCTCAGTAAGAGGAGTCCTCCATGAAGGGCTGCAGGGTGTCTTTCTTCACCATGTGATATACCAAATCCATCTTTATTCACAGATAGGGTGATCACCATCTGCAGTAATATTCTATTTACCTCCAAATAGGTTTGATTGTTTGCAGTTCCTTTTGATGATGGCCACTAAGTTTTACTCCAACACACAAAGCATAGTTCTAAGCAGCACTCCCTGTAAGCTGTACACTCATGCAGACGCTCAGGGAGATTCAAACGCTGATTGGCAGAGCACCCACAGCTAGGTTTTCAGTTCCTGCCAGTGGTGCACATAAAATATTTATTCTACGTGTGAATGAAAAAAATCAGCATGTGGATGGAAAAGTGTGGTTCCATTGTTCCCTAAATATTACCCCTAGGTGCATTTCATGGTGATTATGAGTATTGATAAGACACAGGCTTTTGGAAGAGCCTTCAAATGCTGCCCTTCAAGGATAAATACTATCAAAGTGCTGTATTAGATGTAGCAGGTTTGTCAGGATTCAGACAGGAGCTGCGTGTGAAAAAACAGTGAGCACTTCCCCAATTGGCATCAATGGGACAGCTAGCCTTTTAAGAGAAACTGGGCTCTGTTGCACCTGTGACTGGTCAGCTGCTGCCCAACTGGGCTCCAGAGAGGGCACTGGGGCCCGTATAAAAGGCCTGAGCTTGTGCTAGAGCTGAGGTGAGGAAGAAGTTGGGTGAAAGTTGCTTTTAGGCCTGGAGCATTAGAAACAGCAGTGAGTTGTCAGTGGGAGAAAATGCAGGAAATCTGAAGGTGAGTGGCCAGTAGATGATGGGTACTGGGCAAAGTAGTTTGGAGGGTGGGCTAGAGGTGTGGGGGGCTTTTAAGTCATAGGCAGCTTCTGCTGAGGTGTGAGGGAGGAACCAGGACAGGCAGGCCTGGAAGCAAGGGACTGGCTCTGTGGGGAGGTGCAGTAAACAGACATTGAAATGGCATCTAATGCTTGGTGGTTAGGTGAACTGCAAACACTGTTCCCCTTTATATTGGAATCTGAATCAGCTAAGACAAGAAACTGGGGAGAGAGGTGGCCCTCTTGACTGTATTGCATGGATTTTGCTGCTTTACACTTCAGAAATTCCATTCTCACAATTCAGGGCTGACTCCCATTGAAGTGGGAATGTTACTACTTAAAATAGATTAGAGAGGTTCAACCTTTGCAATTAGGCACTGTGGGACCTGACTGGTGTTGGATGAGACAATTTGCCTGACCCTAGGGGGTCAGTGTCCAGCAGCATTACCAACGTTTCTGATGCTTGCTGGGCTCTTAAAAAACACTTTAGGGGTAAATTGTAGCTAAGTAACAGCACAGAACACTGAGAGCTTTGACTGGTGGCTGGAAAAAAATGTTATGGGATTGTGGGGAAACCTGGGTGCACACTTGGCAAGTGACCATCTGGCTAACTAAAGTCTTGCTGGATGAGAGAGTTGCAGGTTAGAGAGATTCAGCCTGTACCCAGACTCGGAAGCTTTGCAGATGAGATTGAGAGGAGGCTATACTCTCTCCCAAGAACAAGTAATGAGATCTGAGCAGCACTGGACCCAAAGATACACCCCATCCCTGATTTAAATACGAAATCCCAGCCTAATGTGGACTTTGAAATCTGCTCTGGATCCAGATGCTGTCCCAGCTCACTCTGCTTTCTTTGCATGCATTTCCAAAGGCAGAGAGTCTTTGTTTTGTCTCTCTTTCATGTTGCAAAGTCAGACTTGTCCAGCATGTCTCCTATATGTTGCAGTTCCAAAAGAAGTTTAAAATACCCTGTTGAGAGCTCAGAGCTGGAAGGAGTGGGGAATGGTTCTAGGGAGGAAATGCTGGCTTTGTTATTGCACTGCTTGTCACGCTGGTTGCACCAGGAGCTGGACTGCAGCCCAACAGAACAAACTGCTTTCCCTGCTGTGTGAGCTGGGAGTTCAGTCCAGACCACCTGCTCAGTAAGGAGTAACCCTCTCCAGAGACGGAGGACGAGTCGACTAAAGCTATTAGGCTGCTTTTGGGGAATATATAAGAATGGCCATGTTGGGCCAGACCAAAGGTCCATGTGGCCAATGTCAGCAGCTTCAGAGGGATGAACAGCCCAGGTAATAATCAGTGATCCATCCCCTGTCACCCAAGACTGATGTGGAAAATCTGGCTGGATCACTGGAGGAAATGGGTGATGGAGATCTGAATGCCTGGAGGATGTTGTGTACAACAGCCAAACCCATCCCTGCTGGAATTCCAGGGGGTGGGAGGATGACAGTTGCCAAATAATGCTGGTGTGGCAGTTAGGTGACTAGCCTAGAGCATGGGAAACTTGGAGCAATTTCGTGCTCAGTCTCCCTGTGCCATGGCAGTAACAGCACTGTCCTGCTCTTGAGTGTCTTAGTACACTGACTGTGAGGTGCTTGGATGCTGCAGTTGAGGGAGAGACCTATGCATACCCTGAAACTATCTGGCTGTATAAGAAAGCTGCAGAAAAACATCTGGAGAATAGAGTGTAAGTGTAATCACTGCGCAGTGCCCAGATGACAAACCTGCAGAAGCCACCTTATTCCTAGTTAGCAAGTAAGCCTTACTCACTTGTGGCTTAAACATGGGCAATGTACCTTTCAGGGCCTGTCTTTGACTCTTTTTTTTTTTTTGGGGGGGGGGGGGAGAATCTTCACACACTTGTAGCTGCACCAGTGCAAACCCCTAGTGCCAATGCACCCCACTGGTGTAAAAAGTGGGGGAAAATTGCATGAATATTAGTCACACTTGGCATGTAGCACATCTACAGCTGGAGTTTGCACTGGTGAAGTCACAGCCATGCCAGAATTCTCTGGTGTACCAAAGTCTTAAGGCAGCCAGTTCCCCTTCTGGGTCCCCTTTGTATGGACAAGCAAAGTAGCTGTGTGTGTGTGTGTGTGTGTGTGTGTGTGTTTTTTAAACTGACTTTCTGTGCCCCATGCTCTGGTCCCTGACTTGCATGGTGCCTTATTTCTGTGGGGCTCTGTGACTGTCCAAGTACAGCTACCACAATGCCCTTGTAGTCAAGAAGGCTAGCAGCATATTGGGGTAGTCAAGAAAGCTAGCAGCATATTGGGGTATGTTAGGAACAGTGCCTGCAGATCTAAGGAAATGACTATTCCCCTCTATTTGGCGCTGTGGAGATGACAGCTGGAGTATTGCATCCACTTCCGGGGGGCCCCCAGTTGTAGAAAAGATGTGGGGGAGAGTCCAGTGGAGGACAGCAAAAATTATCAGGGGGCTGGAGCACATGACTTGAGGAGAGTCTGAGGGATTTGGGTTTATTTAGCCTGCAGAAGAGGTGGGGGGCTTTGATCAGTCTTCAGCTACCTGATGGAGTGATCCAAAGAGGCTGGTCTCTGTAGAGACAAATGACAGAACAAGGAGCAAAGGTCTCAAGGTCCAGTGGGGGAGGCCAAATCTGGATATGTGGTGGGGGGGCATTTCTATAGGCAGCTGTGAAGGCTGAGAATGGGTTACCTAGGGAGGTGGTGGATCTCCAGCCTCACAGGTTAAGTCCTGGCTTGACAAAGTCCTGACTGGGATGATGAAGTGGGGGTTGGCCCTGCTTTAAGCAGGGCGTTGGACTTGATGACTTCCTGAGTCTCTTCCTTCCCTATGATTCTCTAACCACTTCTCCCTGAATGGAGCCTTGAAATGTGTTAACCAGTGATGCTAAACCTTGCTCAAAGGGGCATTGAGCTGTGCTGCTCCAGGCACGTTTCCTACTTAGGAAGCAGAACGCCATGCAGCTCAAGCTGCTGTCTTGGACCAACTTCTGTTGGTGAGAGAAGGAATTTCTCTCACCCACCCTATCCCTAGTATCTTGGGATGGACAAGGCTACAGCACTGCATAGAGGTCCTCTTCTGTCACTCCTGCCCTGCCTGGTCTTCCAGCTGGAAACACTTTGCAACCTACAGTTCAGTTCTTACCACACCCCCAAGCCCAGCTTTCAAGGGTGAGGGCTGCATGTAGGTCAACTGAGCTTCAGCAAAGCATCCAGTTTCAGTGTGCGGGCACACCACGTTTAGATTCTCCAGTAGGCTTGGTTGGCAAACTCCTTTGGTGATGAGAAGAGCCATTCATGGGTGAACTGTCCTTCCAATTCAACTGGTACCCTTGGTAGGTAGGTGCTTTTCCATTCTGACTCCTCTGGTCCAACGCTTTCCAGAGAGGCAAAGTCTCCTAAGGCTCTAGCCAGGGGCTCCAGAGGCCCCTGTCCATCCCTGGTTCTGTCACAAGCTTTGAGTCCTTGGTGGAGCCACACAAGCTCTGTGCCTCAGTTTCCCATTTGCAGACTACCAGCACTCCCTGCCTCCCAGGGTAGTATGATAAATATGGTGCAGTGTAGGAAGTTCAGATCCAAAGGTAATGGAAGGGTTAGTGCATGTAAAGTAGCCCAGCTGATTTCTCTGCCACTCTTGCCCACGTTCCCTCCAGACTGCCATCCCAGACCATTACACCCCAGCTGCCTTTCCCTTGGTCCCATAAAGCCAGTTACACATACCTCCCAACAAAGCAGCTGCAGCATATCATGCATGCATGTAAAATGCATCCACAGGGTGGGCTCTGCCCTGGAGCCCTAATGGGCTGTAAGTCTTGCACCTTAAGCAGTGTGGACTTGTTTTTATGGAGGGGTCATGCCACACAAATAAGCCTTCTGCAGGGTGTCCTGACTGGGAAGAGGTGTAGAGTGCAGGGCAGGTTCAAAACAAAATCAAACATGTGAATGCTCACAAACTCCCAGCTCAGTAGCTTTGCAAAAGTGCCAAAGGTTGCCCCAAGTTTACAGTTCTGGAATAAACCTGAATACCTGTCATGGGTATTATGAAACTCAATAGCAAAAACACACACGACCTGAGCAAATTTCTTTATGCAAATCATTTTTCTAGTCGGCTTATAAACCATTATAGTTAGCACAGGGATTAGGATGCTTTTCCATAGCATTCAAGCCACCATGTGGTCCTAGGAAGCCAAGGACAACTGAGTGACAGTGGCCTTGAACTTGTTCAGAATCACCCAGGAAGCCTGTGGCAGAGCCAGGAAAGAACCCAGATCTCATGGAAAATTAACCATACCTCTTCTGTAAATGCTTGTATCAGAGATCCCACCCATCTGGCTGCATACAGCCCACCTCTTTTTCCCTCCAGAAACATGCACAATCCCTGCAACAGCTGCTTATGCAGAAAGTAGCACTGGGGAAGTATGGGAGGAAGTGATAGCTAGATTTAATCTGTCAACACTACTTACCTGTCACCAGGGTACTAGAGGAGCACCTCCAAATTTTTCATGAATTTAGCCTCACTACACCCCAATGGTGCATGGCAATGCTGTTTATCTCCACATTATGAATAGACTGACTTCCCCTGCTAGGGAAGAGATGAAAAGTGAAGCATAGAGTGGGGACTTGAACCAGATGTCCTACATCCTTAGCTAGCAGCCCAGCCACACCCCTCCCACTCCCCTAAGGATGGGACTTAACTCAGTTCATTCACAGAGCTCAGAGTGCACCCCAAAGGAGGGCACTATTATTAACCCCATTTTACAGACTGGAGAAATGGAGGCCCAGGGTGGTAAAGCAGATTTTTAGCGAGTTTCCCCTTAGAAAAATGGACTTTAGCACATCTCTGCTCCTAGGGGTGTTCTGAGGGCAAATGCAGGTTGTATCTTTGTGTCCAGATATGTAGGAATGTATCGGTGTAACTTATAGGCATGAAGAGTGCTCCAAAAGGGGAACCTGTTGTGCCAGACACACTATAGCTCCTCCCAAAAGAGCTTGCATCCTCTTATTCGGTGTGCGTAGAGCTAAGTGCAATGGGGTCATAAGGCACTGCCATAATACAAATAATTTGTGGTCTAATCAGGCAAGCCTGACAACAAAAGGCAGCAAAAAGGAATTTTTCCCATTTCATAGAGGGGAAACTGAGACACAACAATTAAACTCATTTGCCAAAGGTTGCAGTAGTGGGACTTGAGCCCATGTTTCCAGAGGTGCTGGCCGGTGCTGAAACCGCAAGATTCATCAAATGTTTTCTTCGCATGTGTCCTCTTCAGTGATTAACTGAGCTGGAATGATGGGACTATTGTTTAGTTCCGTGGTGTCCAACACACTAGCCACAAGTGGCTGTCAGGCTAGTTGGCTTGACAAATAAGTGTATATTTCAGAATAATGTGGCTGGTTTGCTATGTGGTTACTGGTTGGACATCATGGGTTTAGCTGGTCTTTCTCTCCTCCTTAGAGCTTGCTCACATAGCAGTGTGTCAGGGTACCACTGACTGGACCATGGGTGTGAAAATGATCTGAAATTGCAGTCGGTCAAGACTACCCTCTGGGGGGAAGAGTCATCCTTAGCTCTGGCATTCCTGACAAAGGTACTTTTAGAAACTAACAAACTTAAATTTCAAGTCTCTAAACTGGTTTCTATAGAAATAGAGCAAAACATTTTAGTGAAGAGAAATCAGGATTTTTATTTTTTCATGGTAGTGCAGGGTTTTATGTGATTAGAGTATATGGACTAAATTAACAGCACTTATAAATCAAGGGTGACCTCTGGTGGCCACGTTTACAAGACTGAGTATTGAATATACTTAGGCTGCATCTACACTTCAGCAGTCCTTCGACAGATCTCTTCTTCCAGGAGATTTTCTTTTTCCAAATAGCACATCCACACACAAAAAAGCAGATTGAAAGATCTAGCAGCTTGTTACATAGAGAGCATCCACACGGCCCCCGCTCTTTTGAAGGAAAGGGCCAGGGATCAGAAAATCCAGTGCCATGAGGACTGCTCTTTTGGAAAAAGGGCCCACAGAGCACCTACAGGTGTAGTGTTTTCTGTTTTAAGGAAGCTTTTGAAAGGAGGCACTCCTTCTGATCCAGAAGCAGAAGAGGTCTTCCAGAAGAAGAGCTGCATTCTTTCAGTTTCAGCTCGAAAGACTACATTTTGTACAACATTTTGTCTGTAGATGCTTCATGTGCTCTTTCAAAAAAGGGCTGGATTTTCCAAAAACTTACTAGTGCAGATGCAGCCTTACTGTATATGGATGATATCATACAATGATATATATTGGTATTTGATACTCACCCATTTAATACTGCCTGTACGGGTGCCAAGCCCCTCTTAGGGTTATGACAGCACTCTTTCACAAGTTAGCTAAAGAAAATGCTCGGCTATAAATATTCACCCAAATCATAGTTTCAGAGCTTTGTGATCACTGAGGTTTTTCACTGAGATCACTAGAAAATAATTTCTTGAGAAAGAGTCCACTTACTTGGAATTGCAGGTGCTTTTCTTAAGGATTTGTTCCCACCCATTGGGTTTTGTTTAAAAGGAAAAACAAATCAAATGTATTATTTCAGTCTCAAGAAATAAACTATTTACAGAGGTTGGGCCAAATTCTGTTACTCTGATAGCTTCAGTTGAGGTCCTCTGGGCTTACCCCAGTGCCACTGTGCTAAGAGTCAGGCCTTGTATACACAAAGCATTCGCTGTCTCTTCCTCACTTGCAAACTTCATGCTCAGCAACAGGCTTGAATGAAAACTTTGGATTCAACACACACAACCTCACATGGTTCAAGGCAGCCAGAGCTAATATTTACAGTGGTAGGCCTGTTCAAATTGTCCCCCCTGTTCAAACTGTCCTGGAGCTGATCTTTCTGCTATCTTTTTTTTATGGAAACTGACATAGTTACATGAATGGACTATACTCTGACAGCTGCCAACGGAGAATAGAATGGAGAACACACTTCCCAGTCTTTGGGAAGTATTACCCCTCTGTGTTTAAATCAGTGAAATTCTCAGGGGAAGGTAACTTAACCTGGATTGCAACCAGCTGATCCACGTCTAACTGTGGATGGATCAATAGTGACCTCAACTGACAAACACAGGCATGCACGCACACCACCACAATCCCTTTTACAACAATCTGTGTGATGAGAGAACCCAAGACACTGAATATTCCCCTTGCTGGGAGTTCATTAGCTGCCCTAGTAAAATAGAGAACAAGCAGCACTGACATCTAGTGGCTGTCTTTGGAGTGGTATGACCTGTGCACTGCTTTATTCAGGATGCTCTCATGAGACAGCACAGGGAATGAAGAGGACTGAGTGCAAATTAAACAAAGTCACAAATGTCGTGCATCGGTGCTGCCAAAAAAAGAGAATCTCCCAACCAGGCGGGTGACTCAACGTGATATTTCATAGGCGAGAGGTGAAAGTGATCAGTAGCTATTGGAGGCTTTTCATGGCTACACAATCACGGGAGAATGTGAAATGGACCCAGTCCTGGGTAGAAAACTCTCTCAGGAGCCAGCGCCTTAGGAAGAGTGGCCTCCCTGGTGTTTCTTAGTTTCCTGGCTCAGTGCAGCGATAATCGGGTATTTGAAGTGAGGAAGGGAACACAGTTTGATCAAAGGGTCTTTCGACTGACAGTGAGTAATAGCAAGATGGTTTTAAATGGTCCCTCGCCCCAGGGAAATTAGGGCTGTAACCAGTATTCCCTCTGTTTTCCATCCATGGGCAGAATACATTTTGTTACATGCACCAAGGCACGTGCAGATGTCTATCATCAATAGAGGCACAGGCTGCCAGCTGTGAGCAGCTGTGGGTGCTCTGCTAATCAGCCAGGCAGCATCTGAATCTTTGCTGGTCAGTCACCCAAGTGCTCATCTTACAGGGATCCCTGGCTCTAACCCTGCCACCACTGAAATCAAAGGGAACTTTGCTATTGACTTCAGTGAGAACAGCATTGAATGCTAACCCCCAGTTCTCCTCTGATGTGTGGACTGGTGGTTGGGAAAGTGGATCAGACAGGGTTACAAAGAGAAGCAAATGCTCCAGAGAGTTCAGTGGGTTCTTTTCTCATTGGCTCCTCAGATCCATGAAAGGTCAATGCCTAAACCCAGAGGCGAAAACCAGGTTTGGTTGTTATCTCCCAGTGCTCCTTGGAATTCAGGTCCTGGGAGGCTTGTGGCTGCTACAGGAAACGACGAGCTACTGTTTGCAGACAAAACCACTAATGAAAACCAGGGCTGCCTAAAATCTAAGACATAAATGTGGCCTCATAGGTCACCAGTGGTGTGCTAGGGAAGAGGAGAATGAAAAATGAGCTGCATCCTGTTGAACAGATGTGTCCCTTGTGCTTTGCGTAGACATTACTGCCATAGTCAATTTTACTGGGGGGGCATAATTTATATTATGTTATTCCCAAACTCCCTTCTACCAAACCCGAGCCAAATTTGTTTCTGTTCAGTCTGCAGATGAATGCTAGGGCAGTGAGGGCATGACCCTGCCCAAGTGGCATCACCCGTGCCTCAGTTTCCCTATCTCTAAAAGGGACGTGGTAATAGCCACCTCACAGAACGGGATTGTAAGGCAAGAGTGAGCGGGTGCTGTTTGTGGATGAAAGGCACTGCAGAAGGGTTGTGCTCTAGGTGTGACGTTTTCTTAAAGTAACTCCAAAAAATAGTGATGTGAAGCAATGTTCCTGCTAATCTTTTCCACACGTGGATTTTTTCCATCCAGGTGCAGATTAACTTTTCTTCAGTGCACTGAGGCATGTGCACCACCCATGGAAGCAAAAAGTCCAGCTGTGGGTACTCTGCTAATCAGCTGGGCATCACTTGACTTTCTCCTGAGTGGCCACATGTGTTCACTTTCTACCACTGTGCCCAGCCTTCAGAGATTCTTGAACTGATGTTCTTCCAGGAAAAGCCACTATGTAAAAATGGCTCCTAATACCGCCGAGCCATGTGAAGCCTACAGGCTTTAATTACAAACTAAATACAGTGTATGTCTTAGTTCTCTGTCCCTGGCACAGCAAAAGTGCAGTGGAATCTGTTCTCACTCCCAGACAGGGTTCCCTCCACGGCCAGAATAAATTTTATGTGCACCAAAGCATGTGTAGATGGGCACCACCAGTTGAAACACCTACTGCCAGCTTGCTGTGGGCACTCTGCTAATCAGCTGGGTGGCACCTGAATATCTGGTGCGCCCAAGCACTCACCATACAGGAAACACGGGTCACAGGTCATAAGCAATGGGGTTCGCAGCTGAGATTCAGCAACAGTCTCTTTATTACAGATGCTGATGGCTGGGGCCCCATTTCCACTGTCAGATCCTAGGGTGAGCCAGCATGGGGGGGGGAGTTATTTGTAAACCGAGCACATTGGCTACTGAGACAGCAGGATCCCCATCCTGTTCTCATAGCTGCAAGCTCCCTCCACAAAGGCAAGCGGTAACTAGAAACTTGGCCCCTGGGTAGCACTCTGCTATTTACAGACACTGCTCTGTGTTGGCTATATAGGTAGTGATGTGGTTATTTTTTAAATAGGTACAATCCTAGAGAGGGGCAGATGTAAATACTCATTCAGAGGTTTGGGCTGCAAAGAGCCTTTAAACAGAGATCCTGCCCCTTCTCCCAAGTCTTAGCCATAAAACTGATTTTACAGCCTCAGAGCTGCTTTAGCCTTTCCAATACTTCAAGTACTCGGGCTTTTAAGCACAGGTTAGAGGGGCTGATCCTGCGGGTGGGGGCAGGGGGGACATCTGGTCCCAGTCCTGAGCACCTGCCATTCCACTGATGCTCATGAGCATTGATGAGGCACTTTGCAAACCGGGTCAGTGTGGGCTGGTTGCAGAAGGAGCATGAAAGCTGCTGTTGCACAGGATGGGAAGAGAGGCAAAGTTCTCCTGTCTTGGAGCAAGGTGGCAAAGAGGGTGTAGAGGGAAAGGACTCTAATCCATTCAGGGGATGACTGATTTCCTCCTGGCTTTTACAGCAGCTGCTCCCTGGTTCTACAAACTTTCCCAGCTAAGAGCATTTGCTTTCTGTGAATCCCTGCGTTTTGCATGCTGCTTACGGAGCAAATACCTGGAGATGACTGACTTGGCTCTGCAGCTTTCAGAGCTAAGAGTTCCATACCCCGGAAAGATGCTCCTGCATCCAGCCACCGTGGATGGGTATTTCTCAATTGTGAGAGAGAGAAGTTATCCTAGAAATTATCCTATCCTGGGGTTTCCTCTAAGCTGAGCACTTGAGCGGCCGCCCAGAAAAGATTCAGGGGCTTCCCAGCTGATTAGCAGAGCACCCACAGCTGGCAGCATGTTTCTAGTGGTGGTGCACATAAGAAAATGGATTCTGCCCCTAGATGGAGAAATGAAGGGGGACAATGACCACCACCCCCAACAAGACAGGAGGAGGAATAAGGGAGTTTGGGTCATTTTATTCTCTTAGGTGTGCCCAGGAATCTGTTTTACCAGCTAGTCAGAAAAGCCTGATGTTTTGTTTGGCTCCTTGGGCTCCTGCTGTCTGATGTTCTGGTCAGAGCTGCCACTCCCTGGGGGCCAGCATTTGCTGCTGGACCACAGGGTGAAGTGGGGCTGGCCCACGCAGAGGTATGGGGGACTACAGCAGGAGGCTTGCCTTCAGCCCCGAGGAAAACGCCACCTTCAAGGGAAGGGTGCGAATCTGGCCTCAGTGGGCCCTATGGGGGTCTCCCTGGCATTGATGGGTGTGGATGCAGCCCCCAAGGCCTGGCTCTGGTCTGGCTATCAGGAGCATTGGGGTTACCTTTCAAAAAAGAGGAGGCCCCTGAGCGGCAGGGTGCCTGTAGCTGCCTCTACCCACTCAGGTTGCGTTCCTGTGCTACGGAGGTGAGCTGGCGGGGTGCCCTCTGGACCACAGAGGTAGCCGGCTTCGTCTGCAGCTCCGAGAACAACAAGCAGTCTTGTGGCACCTGACGGACTAACAGATTTTTGCAGCATCAGCTTTGGTGGGCAGAGAGCCGCTTTGTCAGATGCTCCACCCAGCGCCGCTTATGCGCCACAGTCTCTCTCGGGGAACGCTGCGCGCTGGGGCGAGCTGGGCAGGAGAGCGGTACCTCTCTCGCCTCGCCTCGCCTCGAGCCCCCTGCGGGCCGAAGGGGTTAACCCGGGGCGAGTGGAGGGGAGAACGCGCTGGCGCTGACACTTCCCCAGGAGAGGCGGGTCCTGCTGGCTCCTGATTGGCCTCCGCTCCCCTCCCAAACTTCCCCCCCTTGTCCCTGCGCCGGCTCCCGGGGGAGGGGGCAGCGGCGCAGCGCGAGCTCCGAAATAAGCCTCGTGCGGCAAAGCCGGGGGCAGAACGTATAAATAGCGGCGCCCGGCTGGGGGCTGCGAGGCGCTGCGCGCGGGAGGGAGCGAGGGAAGGAACGAGGTGCGCCGCGCGCACGGACTGGCTGCAGCGCTCCGCGGGTTCGAGACCCCGGCCCGGCTGCGGCGGCACCCGCCGCCCTCGGTCGCTTCCTGCCCCTGAGAGCAGGCGGGGCCCATCGCGCCCTCCGGCTTCTCCCCGGGCCGGGCTCCCCCCGCCGGCCCCATGTCCTTGCCCCGAGCGGGGCCGGCCCCTGCCTGGCTCCTGCTGCTGCTGCTGCTGCTGCTCGGGCCGGTGCGGCCCGGCCCCCCGGGGGACACCCAGGAGGTGGTGCCGGTGCGGCTCCCGCCTGCGCGCGGCGGGGAGCGGGTCTCCATCGGCCTCTCCGCCTTCGGGCGCCGCTTCGTGCTGCGGCTGGAGCCCGACGCCAGCTTCCTGGCCCCCGGGCTGAAGATCCAGCACCTGGGCGGGGCGCGGGCCGCGGGGGCCGGCGCGGGGCTGCGGCGCTGCTTCTACTCGGGCACGGTGAACGCGCGGCGCGGCTCGCTGGCGGCCGTCAGCCTGTGCGGGGGCCTCCGCGGCGCCTTCCTGCTGGACGGGGACGAGTACGTGGTGCAGCCCGCGGCCCCCGGGCCCGGCCAGCCCCTGCGCCGGCCGCACCTGCTGCAGAGGCGGGGGCGGGGGCCCGGGGCAGGGGCCGGGGTGGGCGGCGAGTCCGCCGGCGGCCGCGCCCGGCGCTTCGTGTCCGAGGCCCGCTTCGTGGAGACGCTGCTGGTGGCGGACGCCTCCATGGTCCGCTTCTACGGGGCGGAGCTGAAGGTAAGGGGGCGCGTGTGCCCGGGCGGGGGCTGGAGGGGCAGCGTCGCCCCCGGACAGGGGCTGGCGCCCGGGGGGAGCAGCCGCAGCCGCGCCCCGCTCCCTCCTGCAGGGGGAAGGGGGGAGCGCTGGGTCCTGGCTCCGACACCCGCAGCGGGCGGCAGGTGCGGAGGGAGCCCCGGGGTCCCACGGGGCGGTGCAGCGAAACCTCCGCCCCGGGCCGGGACCGCCGACACAAGGAGCGGCGTGCGGCGTGCGCGGGGTCCCAGCCGGGCTCGGCTCGCCCTGTGCCCCCGTTAGCCGCAGCAGCGAGAGGCGCCGTCAGGTGCCGGGTCGGTGCTGCCGCCGAGGCACGCCTGGGGGTGGTCGGGGCACACCAGTGTTCCGCGGGGCACAGGTCGAGACACAGCGAAACGGCCCTGCCTGCGCCTCTCTTGCCCCGCAGCAGCGATAGATTCCTGGGAGCCACCACAGCGCGGTCCGCTCGCCCCCCGGCCACGCGTGCGGCTTTCTGCCCGGCCCCCTGTGCTGCTGCCACGAGGCCAGTTCAGCACCCGAGGGGTCCCCGTGTGGGTCTGTGTCCGCACCAACAGCGAGACGTCCCCTGGCACCTGCGAGGCTACCAGATGTTCTGCCCAAGCGGCCTTGGCCCACCGGAGCTTATGCTCCAAACCTGCTCCTGCAGCAGGTGCCGCGGGACTTCCCCTGGCTTTTAAGGCCCGTTGAGTCATGTTCCCAAGGTGCTTCCAGAGCCTCAGTGGGGGCGAGCCGGTGGCGCTTATGCAGCTGAAGAGGCGACTCTTAAAGGCTGACACTGGGTCAGACCAAAGTGTCCTGTGTTGTGAGGATCAGCTCTCCCTGGGGAATAAACAGAACAGGGACTCCTCCCCTGGGCGCCCGTTTCCACGCCTGGTGATGCCCAGTTGATCTCCAGCATCTGTAACTGGGGGCTGTCACGCCTGTAGTGAGCATGGGCTTTTCTCAGCTCGTACCTCCCTCGCTGAGGTGCGGTGGTTGTAGCTTGTTCAGTGGCTCTCAGCCCCCGCCCACCCTGCTAGTGACTGTTCCCCAGTGTGCCACGTTTAAAACTCAGCTAGTGCTAAGCGGTGGCTGCACGCAGAGAATGGTGCTTTGGGGTGTTCCAATCGGGCCACTGGTATTTTTCCCAGCCGAGCCGTTGGAAGGCAGCTGAATGGGGTTTGATGACACTTTCAGAAAGTTTGTTGCAGTTGAGCAGACAAATGGTTCAGTTTCAGCCTGAGAGGAGGACGCGTGAGATTGTTCTGAGCAGCTGCATAGATCCGCTAGCAATGAATTGGCCCTGGACCTTAACCAAGCCAGGAGTGGTACTAGCTATGGGGTCATTTATTCACCCGGCAGTGCTAAAGGCTTGCAGCGTTGCTTTGGGGCGGTGGCGGAATGAGGCCATCCAGGCAGGTGACACCAGCTGCCCACTGTGTGGGAGATGAGACCCTCACAAAGAGCACAGTGAGGGATAGGTGGCTACAGAGCTAGTCCAGGAAGGGAGCAGCGCTGTGGTGAAGAGAGGTGGAGAAAGTGTCTCTGGCCCCTAGACTGATGGGTGCGCCTGACCCAGGAGACTGTGCTTTTGGTTCTGAGGACAGGGTTTGGAGGGGTGGGAAGGAAGTGGTATCTTCCTCTCTTGGCTTGCTGGAGAAAGTGCAAAGCAAGGGGATTAACTGAATTCCCTCTTGGCAATTTAGCCGGTGAGTAATGCACTGGCCTGCTTGGGGTTAGCCACCTGCTAACAGCTAGTGCAGCTCCTCGCTGCACATGAATGCATGCATGCCTCAGGCTTCGGCCCTGGGAGATGTTAGAAGAGGTTTCCTTGGCCCAGGTCCACAGCACCAAACCAGTGGCACCGTTTGCCTCTCCCTTCCTCCCCCACCCATGTTCAGTCTGAAGGGAGAGGCCAAGGACTGAATTGGAGGTTGAATTCCCCTCTCCTCTTGCAGCTTGGGGCTGATGCCCTGCCGAGCCTGCCCTCTTCGCACAGCATGTCTCCAGGGCTGTCTGGGTCCCTCCCACCTGCACTGTCACTTTCATAAAACCCGGAGCCTTTAATCTCTGCACAAACCCAACACCTACTCATCTTCCCAAACATCCAGTGCACCATCGGCAGCTGTACAAGTGTAAGCATGAAATCGACCAGCAGATCTCAATGCACCCCATGGAATCCCTCTGTAACTTCCATTAGCATCTTATCAACAATCCGTAGGGCTTGCAGCGCTTTTTCTCTAAAGAGCTTCTAGCTTTTTTTGCGAAGGGGATCAGTAGTCCTCTCCCCATTTTTTACAGGTGGGTAAAGTGAGGCACAAGGGACATGACTTGACCCAGTATAGGGAGAAACTATACCACACCTCAAGTGGCGACTACATCCCAGTCAGTCTGGCACGGAATGGAATCCACGCCACTCAGTCCATTACCTTGCTGTTTGCTTGTGCAGAGGTTTGCTAATGTTTTGGTGGCATGTCTTCTGCAGTGGAGGGTGGATCTGGCCCTGAAGGCTGGAGTGTGTTTGGAATGATCCACTCATGCTTTCATCCACCAGAGTGACAGACAGTGCAGGAGACTGGCACCAGCAAGTTACGCACTGAAATTTGCAGGCCAGCAGCATTTGATACCAAATGGTGAATGCTCCACAAGCAGTGTGTGTGTGTGTAGACGCATATACTGGAGTGTATGTGAGACTGAATGGAGGATGGGCAAGAGACAGGAGAGGGGAAGTAGTTCTATGTACTGAGTTCAGATTGAAGCAATGGGATACGGGACAGGTGAACCAGGTGATGCATTTTGACCCAAGCAAGCAGCAGCCAGAGTGTTAAGGTTGGGTCTGTATATGAGCAGCTTTGTCCTCACATTCTCATTCCTGTTCTCATCAGCTGGGGCTGAATTCGAAGAAGTCTGAGCACTCCAGCTCCCCCTGGCTTCTCAGGCACGTGAGTGTGCTCAGCAACACTGGTTATTTCTCGAACTCCAGTAGGGTGCTCTGTGCTGTACTGATGGGCAAAGTCCATGCCCCCAAAGATAGCAGTAGAACAAGTCCTGTTCGATGCAACATTGTGACCCAGCTCCTAAAGTTCTTATCAGGGTCCCTCTAATTTTTACGCATGCATGGGTAGAATAAAGTTTGTTAAGTGCACCAATGCATGTGTGTATGTGAACCACCAATAGAAATATGCGCTACCAATGGTGGGTGGCTGTGGGAGCTCTGCTAATCAGGTGCATGGCATCTGACTCTCTCCTGGGCAGCTGCCCAAGTTCTCAGTTTACAGTGAACACTGGTCCTAACTGGTTTACTCCAAACCTCATCAGGCAAAGTCAGGGAGAGTTCAGATTGCAAGAAGCTGTGTCAATGTCAAAACATTTGGTCTTGGACAAGAATGTCATCCCACCATTGCACTCCCAGTCCCCGCCCTTAGAGGGACCGTCGATGCAGGCTAGAGTAGTAATAATGAGATTTTGCATCTTCCATGTCCTAATTTCTGCTTTCAGATGGGCACCAAGTGGCTTGAAAACACCAATAATTCTCAGGATTTGTCCCCGGCTGGTTACTGAAGCTTTGCATAGCTGTTTATGGTTGAAATCAAATAACAGTCCTGGTGGGTTTACGCACTGGAGAAATCACGGGCCAGCTCTGAGTGACACCAGCATGCCAAAGCTGTGTCTGTGGGACAAATCCAGCACCAGTTACTCTGGTTAAAAGGAATATGATGCCACACCAGAGGGCCATGTAAACAGACTCTTGTCAGCCAAGAGATCCCCGGCCATTTAGGCCTGAGAGTACCATCGGGTATTGGAAGTTCCCAAGTAGCGGGAATGGTATATAAGCACCCAGGATTCTCAGGATGGATAGGGAATAACTCCCTTTTCTGCAGCTGAGGCTGGAGTCTGGCTCATTGTCTTTTCTGGAGCCACAATGGAGCCCACAGATTTCGGAGGAGCTCTTTGGGATTGAAAACTATAACTCAGAGCACATCTGGGGTAGAGCGTGACTCAGCGATCCTCACTCAGTTACTCATCCTGCCCCACCCTCTTCCCCTTCCTACTGATTTCTCTGCTTCATCCCAAAACAGGGAGGGAAAGGCAGTCTCCTTGTTCCCAAATAGTTTATTTGAGGGAGGATGAAGACAGATTGATATTCTTTTTTTTTCCCCCTCACTCAACAATACTTAGAATATATATATAGATAGATAGATATAGATATAGATATATATCAACCTTTGGAAAAAAAATCCCAGTCAGTTCTAGTGCTGAGCATACACAGGCCAGGTCAGTTATTAAAAATGCCCAAAATGGTCCAGTACACCTGAAATAGTTCAGCTTCTTACGCGATCAGCAACGAGAGTTCCGCAGCTGAAACTCACCGAGTGATGCGTGAGACAGATCAGAATCCAGCTCACGCTCCCAAAGCACAACTGGCATTGCGGAGAGAATGGGAAGGCAAACTTGTTTGTGTGGGAGCAGCACATCTGACTGGAAGATGTACGGGGGGGAGCAGAAATCTTGAACCAGAGGGGATCATATTTACATAGTTACTTTTCTTCCTGTAACAACACTTAATTCCCAAATATTTATTAAAGGCCGAAAGCATTGTTTACAGTACGAGCTATTTTCTTACGTAGCTAAAACAGGTCAGGCCTTGGGTATGCATAAGAGGAGAGTCAGAACGCCTAAGTTGCAATCCATTTTATACTGCCATTAAGGACATCTATAAATTATTTGGTTTTATTCATTCTGTTCCATTTGCTCCACCCTTCCACAAGGTAGCCCAACTCAAACAGCATGGGTCTGACTCTGCTCCCACTTCACACTGGTGTAAATCAGGAATAACGGTGATGTCCATGAGAGAGGCAACTGCAGAACCAGGCCCTTTGGCTATCTACTTTTCGTCATGTCTCTGGCTCAAATTATTCCCAGGGCACTTGCCGTTGCAGCTATGGGCTTGTTCCTGAGAGGTGCTGAGCACCTCCTGAACATGCTCATCTCAGCAGGGCTTAGCAGCTCTCTGGAAGTGCTCAGGCCTCGCAGGAGGGTCTTAACAGTGACAAATGGAGACTTGATCCTACAGGGATGGATTCAGAAGTACCTGCACTGGGCACACGCTGCTCTGCATGTCTCCTCTAGAGATCCCCCAGCACTTTGCAAGGGTGGGTAAACATCACTAGCACAAGAGAGGCCTTTATTTAACAGTAGAAGAAACAGAGGCTTGGAAAGGACTAGGGCCTCATTCAGAGATGCTGAGCGCTCACAATGCCCACTCACTTTGACGGGGTGTCCGAAAATTAGGCTTAAGGGAAATGGCGTGAGACCCCCCGCCCCCCCATGCAAAAGGTGTGTTTGAAAATGCTGGCCTCTTTCACTTATGTAAGGTAGTACAGCTTGTAGTGATGAGGCCAGGGCTCAGATCATCAGCATGCTTGGGAGCAGGGTTCCCTGTAAGCTGAACACTTGGGTGGCCACCCAGGAGAGATGCAAATGCCACCCAGCTGATGAGCAGAGTGCCCACAGCTGGCAGCGGGTGTTTTTACTGGTGGGGCACAGCCACACATGCAGTGGTGCACATAATACAATTTATTTTGCATATGGATGGAAAAATTAATGGGAACATTTGATTCAGAGGGAGCTCAGCTGGCTTGGTTGGAGTAAGGATTTTGGGTCTAGCATTACCAAATCCTCAAGGCTTCCAAAATAATGAGATTTCAAATTGGGCCCGTTTTCTTTGCCATCTGGTGTCTGAGCTTTCAGGGTATACTGGGGTGATTTCTCCAAGCATTTCTCTTTAATAATGAGGACTAGACACTTCCTTTGTTCTTATCAAAGAACACTGGGACTTGCTTGGAATCCCCTGACTCCAGCAGCTAGAAAAAGTACCAACTATCACAAGACTCCCCATAAAATCAGTTGTGCTGAATAAGTCCTGAGATCTGCCCTAACTGTACAATTTTTTCCATACGCTCAGGGCCTTCACAAAAGCCACATTAGGGGGCTGTCATCATCAAGTTTGTTTGAGAATAGCTTGTAGCTAAACTGCTGTCCCAGTTTGCGGAACAAGGCTTTATTGCATCAGGTCACAATCAAAAGTCCCATCTGTTGCAGACAGGTTGGACACAGCTTTCTAGATATGAAAAGCAACCTTCAAAATGACCGTGCAGGGGAGCTAAAGCCAACCAGATTTTGCTGGTAGAGTTGCCTCTAGCAGTGCCCCTCTACCAAGTGGCTCTGCTGAACTGTCTGTGTCCCCTAAAGTTTAGGGTGAAATTTCCTGTCTCCCTGGGGAATGAGATTCCACTGATTCCAATGGGATCTTGATGTCTGAACCCCTAGGTGGCTTTGCAGATGTCACCCCTGGACACCTTTCTGGTGCAGGGGATGTGTTGCATCACTCCAAAGAGGAGTATTTGCTTCCCTGCCATGCTGTGCTCTCTGGCTGGGACAGCGAACGGCTCCAGATGTGATTCAGATGGAGCTAAGATCTGTCTCTCTGGTGCTGATGGCAGGATTTTTCACAGTTTGCACAATAGGGTTCAATTAATCCCTTGACAAAAGGAGCCAGTTCTCCTTATCTAATTGCAGAGTCAAGCTGGATAAAGCGGGTATTCTGCAACCTGGGAGGTTCAGTTAACACAGGCTGTTTCCGGCTGCTTTTCATTGCCCGCCCTAGAGGAAAGCAAAGAGCAGAAGAAGCGGGTGGTTGAGTACTTCACTGCATTGGCCTTTTCACTCTGGGTGGTATTTATGCTGCGAATGGAAGTGGGGTAACTTTGGCAACCCGAGGGAGCCAATACATTTTGCACACACACCCCAATTTCTCCCCACTAGATGTGGGATTCTTCCCCTCTCCCCTCCCTGAATTGCAGCATAATGTTAAACATCTGCCACAGCTGACCCCTGTGCTGGCTGCTGGCAAAGGGAGCGTGGATTATAAAGCACTTTGGTATGAAAGGCACACTGGAAGCCCTCGTTGTTGTTACTCTGAGTCTCAGGCTTCAGGATGTGTGCCATTACTCCCACATGCTGAGAAAACAGCCTAGCCTGGAACAATCACCGTGAGGGCAAAAGACGAAATAAACATGACTGTGGTCCTGTCTAAAGTGCCATCGGAAAAGAGACATTGCTTCATCTCAGCGATGTGGTGTGTCTCGCAGGTTAGAAGGTAGGACAAGGTGTCGGGTTTCCTTGGTTAGTGTATAGGTTGAACCTCTCTACTCCAGAACTCTTGTCCGGCAGCATCCGTAATCCAGCATGATTTTAATTAGCCAGATGACCATTGATCATGTGTGTGGCCAAGTTTCCCGCAATCCTGTAAAGTTTGTTTCCCGCCACCAGTCCTGGCTCTGTGTTGTCTGCAGTTATATAGTTGTAATTTACCCCTTAATGTCTTCTCAGAGCTCAGTAAGCAGTGGAAGTGTTGGTAATGCTGCTAGACAATGTAGACCTCCCACGGTTCGGCAAATTCTCTTGTCTGGCACAGGTCAGGTCCCAAGAGTGCAGGACTAGAGAGGCTCAACCTGTAGTGAGAGCAAAGAACTATGGAGACGGAACACCTGGGTTCTGTTCCTACTTCTGTCACCATCAAGCTGCGACAAGTAACTTCAACCCTGCTGTGCCTCAGTTTGCCCATTTGTGAAATGGGTGTAATGATATTTGCCCACCTTGCTGGGCTGCATAGTGAGTCGGCTTGATCAGGAGAGGGCCATGGGAACTGAAATGCTGTCATCTCAAAGGAGAAGGAAAGCAGGTTGGATTTCCGGTCTACCTGTACAGAAATGTGCCACTTCACCAAGGGCATTTGGTCAGGTTATAGTTGGGCCCCATGTGAAGAGAGTACACTACCAGCCTCCTCAGCTCCTTAAGTGTGCAACATTCAGCAAGGAGAGACGGGAAGGGGAAGGAGAGCGAGAATAGGAAAGGAAAGGGAGAAATTGGAGGGGGTCCAGAGAAGAGCAACGAAAATGATTACAGGTCTAGAAAATATGACCTATGAGGGAAGACTGAAAAAACTGGGTTTGTTTGGAAAGGAGAAGGCTGGCAGGGGATGTGACAGCAGCTTTCAAGTACCTCAAGGGTATTACGAGGAGGAAGGAGAAAAATTATTCTCCTTAGCCTCTGAGTCTAGGATGAGAAGCAATGGGCTTAATTTTCAGTGAGGGAGGTTTAAGTTGGACATTAGGAACAACTGCCTAACTCTCGGGTAGTTAAACACTGGAATAAATTACCTGAGGGGGTTGTAGAATCTCCATCACTGGAGATATTTAAGAGCCGGTTAGATGAATATCTAACAGGGATGAGCTTGGTGGTGCGAGGTCCTGCCATGAGGGCAGGAAACTGGACTTGATGTTGTCTTGAGGTTCCTTCCAATTCTAGGCTTCTGTGATTCTGTGGAATGAGGGAAAAGAGGACGAGGAGGGCAGAGAGACAGAGCTGAGGGGGAGGACAGGGAAATGGGAAAGCATGTGCAGGACCAAGAGGGCTGAGAGGAATATGAGCAGAGCAGCAAAGAGGAGCCCTGACCAGGGTTCACTTTCCTTCTCCCCACACGCCGCTCACTACTGACTGAGCATGGCCTGGCTTTGTACCAGGAAATTCCAGGCCTGGCCATCAAACCACCAAAGGAGGTGCTGTGTGAGAGCCAGGTGCCAAGGCCCTGGCAGGAGCTCCCAGGGACTTTGTTAAACATAGAGGAGGCTGCCCGGTTCCCCACCCACCAGGGATTCCAGCTGGGCTGGAATGTCCTCTTGGTTCCTGCCAGCCCTCAGTGCTGCAGAGCAGGAGCTGAGCCATCTGCCACGGAGCTCCACTGCAGTGCCACAACTAACTGAGAAACAGGCCAAACAGTTAATGCACCAACAGCAGCAGGAAGCAACTTTTGCTTCACAGCAGTAGGGACAAATGGTGGGGAGCAAGTTCCATACAAATTCCTCTCTGCATAATTGCACATTGTCGCTTACTCCTGGGGGGGAAGATGCTACACTCGGCTTTTAAAGGTTCTTTCCAGGTTTGTCAGCACTAAAAACCAGCCGTCTGTGTTCTTCCCATTTTCTCTTTGGAGACCCAATTCCCCGTGCTTATTTCCCATCCAATGCTGTCATCTTAGAAGAAGAATCATTGCCAGTAAACCCTGTGATTATAAACTGGAGTTTGGCTGTTTGGCCTAAAAAGCAGCCCTCCGACAGCAGCTCAGAGCGTAGGTCCTACAATAACCAAATGGATTGGAGAGGATGTGTCCTGTAAAAATAACCCAGCCATAACAAATCAGGTGCAGTGTGTGCATGACCTCCCACAACTTTACAGGAGATGAGTGCGCATGGCGTTACTCAGCTTTTTACTCTTACCCGCAAATAATACTTAGAAGATTTTGCAGATATGTGTGCAGAGGAGTTTTGCAAGAATTCTTAGTCAGATGAAACCCTGACATGTGAACAAATTAACTACACCCACTTGCATTGTTATCTCGCATCTCAGCTCCTTCCCCCGTGGCGTGCTGTACCCTGGTAGCAATCTCATGATCTGTAATGGTTTGTGCTTTTCACGTGAGTCAGCTGCAGAGCTGCTGACATGACCAATAAGTCACTTGCATTCCTCACTGGAAAGGCAGTTTGTGTGCTTTGTACCTCAGCTGAGCAGGCGTTGTTAATACTACCCAAGTATAAAAGTTATAGCTAGTAATAATCTGTATCTATGCGTCTGCAGTATGTCAGCCAGAGACCTCCAAGCACATCAGTAGGAATCTAAAGAAACTTCATTCCCACAGGGGAACCGAGGCACCATGTAACATCTTAAGTCTGGTGTGTTTTCAAGTGAGCATCGCTGAATACAATTCAGTCTCTTTCTCCTTTGAGTGGCTTGGATGGAATTTGTTTTGCTCTCAGTTGCAGTGAGTGGGTGGTCACAGCTCCACAACCACTGCTGGGCAGCATGAAACTTTCAACTTTGCAGTGTTCTCTGTATCGTGGTATGGGCCAAATCTTGCTGCACCTGTCCAGCCAGGCTACTGAACCAATGCCCTGGGGGAGGGAAGAGCCCTCTCTCTTTCCCCTGAGAATTTGATAGTGATCCAAATTCATCTTGCCAGGTTGGGACCTGCCCCTCCAGATTTAATTCTCCGTCAGAGCCAGGTTCAGAAAGGACCAGCTGTGTGGCTTTTGTTAAAGATGTGAGTGAAACCATGAGAGCAGGATTTTGAGCAAGCTGGTGGAAATCTCACAAGAATGCTCCCGATCCCCAAAAGCCATCCCAGAGGGCAACGATTGGCTCACAAGACTTTAACCTCATGAGATCTCATCCCTGAAGGTTGATCCCACCCATGTTCTGAATCTAACACTGCCTCCCTCTTAGACACCGTGAAGGGGAATTCATGGAGCGCTAATGATCAAGAGAAGCTAAACCTCACCTTGGATTTCTTCATTAACACTGAGACTGGAAGGGTTAGAGGTGATGGAAAGGGAGGCAGATAAGCAGGCTCCAACAACTCCAAATGTAGCTTTCAACTGAGAAAATGCAGCGATCAGCCTCTGTGGACTCCCTCCGACTGCAGTGGGTTTTTGCACTGGCTCTGGCAGCCAAATGGACTTTATGCAGGTGGCTTCCTTTTTTCCCCAAGAGCAGCTAGATTCCTAACCCAGGCCAGCTGAAACCTTTGCTTGCATGCCGAAACTGTATGTGTGGCTGCAAAGGCTGAGCATGGGTATAAATAGACACCAGATGGTGGAACAAGTGAATTTGACCTTTTAATCTTCACTAAATAGCTGTTTGTTCAGTTCCCTTCCCATCTTCGCCTTCCAGTTCTGTCCTGTGTTTGCAGATACAGGGAGGAAATGAGAACTTAACTCTAGCCTTCTTCCACACAGCCTACCCCAGCACACTATGCTCCCATATCCTGGGCCTTTGAACTCGGAAAAGATCTCTTAGCCCTGTTTGCAGGAACTGAGATGTCTGGGCCATATTTCATAGAAGTAATTATTTTTAGACCCTTCAAAATTCTCATTGTGCTTCCAGTCTCCCTTGTTACTGCAGCTCTCAAATCACTGCAGTATTTTACTGAGCAGCTACCATGTTGCACCTCAGAGACGGCTGCATTTCAGTGGTGGGTGTTCTGAACCCCTGGGTGGTTCGCATACGCATTGAAGTGCTTTCGGGAGCTTTCTGCTTTAAATTAAGAAATGTTATGCCAACTTCAACCCCAGATTGTGAAATATCCATGCCTCTTTCTGATCCATTATTCCACAGCTTTGTTCGGGTGTCCGCTTTGACTTTACCTTGAGGCAGAGATAAAGAATTCCCATATTTCACCTGGAACAATGACAGTAGGTCACTGCAGACTAGTGCTCCCTCTAATTTTTTCTATCCATGAGTAGAATAAATTTTGTAACGTGCTCCAAGGCATGTGCAGATGTGCACCATCAATAGAAGCTGCCAGCAGCTGCGGGTGTTCTGCAAATCAGCTGGGCGGCACCAGAATCTTCCTGGGTGGCCATGGAAGCGCTCAACTTGCTGGGAACACTGGCGCGGCTGAGTGCCTGTTCCTCACTTTGACGCCGAATTTTTTGCTAAATCTGCTGTGTGCTTGAGTGCATGGCACGTTACGGAACTCGGGCCAGTCTGAATAAACAAGGCTAGGGAACGTGCCCCTCACTCATTCTGGTATCTGCTGTAACGTTATGGAATGAATTTGACTAAAATTAGGCACATGTTCACATGGCTAATCTGTGATAAACTAAATGTTGCCGAATGGCTAAAGGAACATCTTGCTTATATAGTAGTGGTTCAAGAGGGCCCCAATGAACCAGGTTTTCAGATGAGACATGCGTCCATGCTCCTGCCCACATTTCGCTAATTAGGAGTGGCACTTCTCATACGAATAGGGATCTGCTGACTCCAGCGTGTCAGCCAAATTTCCATTTAGTTAATTAAATTCCACCTCCCAAATCTTGCCACCCTTGAGGTTTCAGTTGGTTGTGGTATTCTTTGCTTCATGTCCTTAGGTATTGGGAACTGTGGCTGTTAAACAGCACTCTCGTTCCACCCCAGAAGTGGCTGCATTATCAGCATTGGCTGACCTCCCCACACAGTCTGGGTCTGTCTACACTAGGAACTAACTTTGATGTTAACAGCTATTTTGAAGTAGCCAGCAGAGAGTCTACACACATTTTCCCTTACTTTGAAGTTAAATTGGAAGTAAGGGAGCCCAACTTCGACATCTTTACTCCATTCCCAGAAATGGAGTAGTGCCCTACTTCAAAGTAGGGTGCACGTAGACGCTTAACTTCGAAATCTGTTACTTCAAAGTTATTTTTGTAGCATAGACATGGCCTTTGTGAAGGGCCTTGCAATCCTGAGTGATGAAACTCATTGGCTACATTATTTACATATGGACATTGCAAAGGGCAGCAAAGGCTCTGGGTAGTGACAAGACCTCTGAGCCGCTGGATGCCGGGATGCAAGCAAGATTCCCATCACGCCCACTGATTTACGTGTGTGTGTTGGTGAGTCTTACTGTTTTTCTAAGCAAATGGTGCTTAGGCTAATCCCATGCAAACCACTGGCCCAGGAAAGGCTGTGAGCCTTGCAAGCTGTTTGTTCTCCCCTGAGGCAAAGCTCTTGATGCATTCTGTACTACAAACCTCTAATGTTTTCCATCCATAGGTGTTAACGATTTTAAATGCACCAAGGCATGTGCACCACCAGTCGAAATACACGCTGCCCTCTGTGGGTGCTCTGCTAACCAGCTGGGTAGCACCTGACTCTCTCCTGGGCGGTCGCCCAAGCACTCAGAGCTGAGGCTGTTAAACTCGCAGTGCCAAATTCTGGTCTCAGGTGCTGGTGTAAATCTGCAGCAGCTCCGCTGACTTCAGAGCGGCTCTGGATGGGTGCTGGTGTAAGAGAGGGCAGAACTCAGGGCTTCAGTCTCAATCTCACCTAATTCGATCATTATGCTAAAGTCGCGGAGGTGAGATGGCATGTGCGTGGGGGAGAGACGCAGGAGCCACCAGAGGTCTCTTTCCCAGGGCTCAGGCTGTTGTGTAATGACTGCATTTTTTTCTCATGAATCTGATTACGTGAGACGGTGCCAAAGAGAGGAGGAATTTCAACGCACTGATAAGATGTTTACATCGACCTAAACGTTGCTGGAGTGTTTGACGTATTAAGTAACCTCTGGCTCTCCTGTTCGCCCAAGCAGAAGGAACTCCAGAGTGAACACTTGGCAGCTTGTACAAGTGCTATAGGAACAAATCCCATTCACAAATAATAACACCGGCGTATAACGCCCACATGCGGCTTGGACTGAAGCAGCAGCACTCGGTGCTTGCTGGAAGGAACTCAGCTATTTCCTGCGGCACTCGCATCCGGGGGCCAGGAGTGCCGACCACCCTTCAGGAGTGGAGAACATGTTTAAAGAGCACATATTTGGAGCTGAGTATAAAGGCCAGCAGCAGAGTGAGGCCTGGGGGGCCAGATTCTCAGCTAGTGAAAATGGGTGTTTTTCACTGAAATGGACAGAAGTACATTGATTTACCTGCTGCAGTCGTACAGCATCTGCATTGCTGGATGTGTCTTTGCCCTGCTTATGGAGCACATGTCACGCCTCCTGTAGGGGCAGGTCCACATGGAGCACCGATGGGCAACCACCATTAGTAAGCGGGCGGCAGGAATGGCCCTCCTCCATCTCAGTAGGCTGCATGTGGCCCATGTACCCCCTTTCTGTCCCGCTCCCCCCATGCGCCTCTTCTGTGCCGGGGCCCCACACTTACGCCTCCCCAGCCCTTTCAGAGCACAACGCATCTGCTGAGTCACACTCTGTCCCTGCTCCTTGCAGAGCTTGGACAGCCACCAACTGGTGCGGGTGTTGGGGGATAGCCAGGGGGAACCCCAGTGTGCCTCATGCAGCCCATGGGCCACAAGTCGCCCACCGCTGACACAGAGGTTAACAACCTGTTACTGCAGCTAGTTAATGTTCTTGCTGTACGTCCCCAAGCAGAGGCCTGTAGTTTGGAGCCGCAGGCTTTGGTGTCAGACGGATCCGTGGGGGTTATAAACACAGCACTGAGATGGAAAATACGTAGTGGAAGTGGGTCCCAGGGTTGGCTCCTGGCTTCAGCGCGCTGGGGTTAGAAAATGAGGGTGTGGCTCATGCGGCCAATGAGAACACACAAACATAACCCCTCCTGCCATCAACACCCTTCTCCTGAGCCCCTGCAGACAGCAGTGTGGTGTTTGCTGTACAGCAGATCAGCAGTGCTCCAAGCCAAACCAAAGGCAATACGGTCATAGGCTGATCTACACGTATGTCTAGAGGATCTGCTTTTCCCTCTCTTGAACCTTGGTGTGTCATTTACACCAGTAAGTGTAAGCATTTCAGGCCCAAGGTGCAGGACAATGGCAGATTCTGCCCCTGGGTAGTATTGGGGATGGAGCTAAGTCCCCAGCATACTTTAGATGGTGAGGAAGTGACTGTGAAGGCAGAACTTCTCAGAAGTCCAGACAGGCCTGGGGCCACTTCCAGCTTTTGAGCCCCTAAGCCATTAAAAAGAGAGACGGAAAGAAAGCAAGATGAGTACCAAATAAGGCACTAAAAAAAGAGAGGGCAGAATGCAGCCAGATGTTTGTTTAGCCAAAGCCTGCCTAGCCTTTTGCTGTGTAAACGCACTAATTCCTGAGGACTGTGCATAAAAACAAGTTGCAAAACTTCTCAAATGCCCCCAATTTAATAAGAGTCTGAATTTGAGGCCCCCTTTGAATCTGAGGCCCAGGCCATGTGGGCTCCTGGCCCCTCCAATTGGCCCTGCATGAGGGTGACGTTGCTCCACCCTAGTGCCCATGATTCAGCAGAACCCTCACTGGTGTCCCTGAGGGGGAAGGGAAAGTGGCAGGGTTCACACTGTAAGCTTTAAGCCCTGAGCCTTTCTTCAGTGAGGTTTATCCCTTTGGTTGCCTGTCTCCTTTCAGAACCACATTCTGACCCTGATGTCAGTGGCTGCGCAGATCTACAAGCACCCCAGCCTGAAGAACTCGGTCAGCTTGGTGGTGGTGAAGGTGCTGGTGGTGGAAGATGAGAAGGCTGGGCCAGAAGTGTCCGATAATGGAGGGCTCACCCTGCGCAACTTCTGCAACTGGCAACAGAGCTTTAACCCTGCTAGTGACCGTCACCCGGAACACTATGACACTGCTGTCCTGCTGACCAGACAGGTCTGTAGCCTCAGCTGCTGAGGGACCAGAATCTTCTTGGGATTTACCCTGGGTGTGGACTGGAGCATAGAGGGAGATGAGGAGGGGGCAGAATTCTACTCCTCTGGTCCAATGTTCTAAGAGTGCTAGGTGCTGTACATACCCTACTCAGAGATGGCACCTGCCCCACAGCTGTTATCTTGTAAAGAGAATGCAGACTATTATCCCCATGTCAGTGATAGGGAGAGCTGACATGATGTTGTCCAACCTATCACAGGGATCCCAAGACACAACTGAAAATTTTTCACTAGGTCTCCTTATTCCCACTCCACACACACCCGTGAGTCTATCTCTCCTCTCCAGGAAGTATTTTCTTTCTGGTCCATCATCCAGTGCCCAGCAAACATTAGAGAATCAGAACATTAGAGAAAAGGAAGAGGTGAAAACTGCTTGGAAACCCCCTGTCATGCCAATCCCATAGCAGGGAATTTCAGAGAGCCAGCTGCTCCAGTAACCTCAAAGCAGTCAGTCAATAGCCCTCATCTTGCCTTCTTTGTTTTCCAATCACAGAACCATAGGATGTATAGACAGCAAAGATCGAGAAGTGTATTTTGTCTTGGCCTCGAGCAGGAGAGTGTTTGGTAGATTTGAATCTAAGGCTTGGTTTACGCTAGACAGGTAAGTCAGTTGCAGGTATTGTGTAGCTAGAATCGACTTATCTGCAATCGACTTACCTGGCCATCTTCACAGAAGGAGGTCACGATAATGAGGCATATAGGAGTCGACTGCCAACCCCAGACAGTTTGATTTTGCACGTCTCTACCAGGCACGCAAAATCAAACTCCAGAAGATCGGCCCTGACCCAGTCAATCTTCTATGTAGTCTAGATGCACCCTACCATTTAGTACCACCTGCTGGCACGAGAAGAGAGATGTAGACCGGTCTTTCAACAACCTATGCAGGAAGACACAGGCTGACATGGAGGGCAAATTAGAAGTTAGAGTAGGCCTCAGGCCTGTTACGTGATCCCTACAAATGTCAACAGGCTACGAGTCTGTGTCGCAAAGTGAGGAAGCAAGTGCATAGGGACCCAAGCTCTCTTTTACTCCATTTCACCTGGCACCATTTTCCAACACAGGACTTCTGTGGGCACCAGAGCTGTGACACCCTGGGCGTGGCTGACATCGGCACCATGTGCGACCCCAACAAAAGCTGCTCCGTGATTGAAGATGAGGGTCTGCAGGCTGCCTACACCCTGGCTCACGAGCTAGGTGACTCATTTTGTACAGCATGTACTCCGGGGCAGCCAGCCTGGCCACCACGGCAGAATCCATGGCAGGGCCTTTGTAGCTCCAGCGTCTCGGCACTGGAGTCTCTCTTGAGTTGGGGGGTCAGTTTAGCTGGGAGGGCTAGCACCTCCCCTGGTGTAAACCAGCACCACTCCATCGTAAGTTGGTGTAGCTCCATCGACTGCAATTGTTTTTATAAATCAGAGGTGGGAAAAGTACCCCCAGAGTTACTTGGATTAAAGTGGAGCTGCTTTTGCAACTGGATACTAGAGTGAGAATCAAGATGTGAGTGGGGGTGGGGGTGGGGGAATGTGGACTTTTACTCAAGAAGTTTTCCAAAGGGACACCAGTGACTTGTACTTAAGCACACACGCCCCATCCCCCAAGCAGCTGTGCTTTTACTCAAGTAACTTTGTGGGTACTTTTCCCACCGCTGTTCTAAATCATGTTTACTGCATTAGCGTCGAAGGGCCAGTCAAGATCGTGGCCCAGTTGTGGCCCTGTCCCACAGAGCTCGTCAGCTAAATAGACAAGGCAGAGCCAGTGTGAGGCAGGGGCAGCACACCTAAGCAGGGAGAACAAGATGATGACACCGAATGTCCTCTTTTCCCTCTTCAGTCAAGCTCTGACGATTTTCACGTGGCGAGGCTCTGGCCCAAGGAGTCCAAGGCCCTTTCCCTTTTTCACTGGCGTGTGTTTATTTTTACAACTCTGTCCCGTGGGAGCCGATCTCGTGTGTTGTAATTCAAACACGCGGGAGGAAGGCGGTATTGATAGGCTTTGTTACTGAGCCTGATGGATCACACTCCGCCGTGTGGGATGTGATGTTTGGATCCATCGCTACTGGGAGAGCAGCCTTGCAGACACAAGCAAATACAGGGGAACTCTAAGCTAATGGGCTGAGCTGCAGGTCATGGGATCTCCCCCTTGCATCTCACTGGACATCCCCTTTTCTGGACACGCCAGGTTTTGCTCACACCTGGCTTACACCTGTCGTAGGGGAGGTGCTCCCCATGGGATCCCTGTGCGTGCCAGTGGGCATTCCCCATTTAAGGTTCAACCCGCAGCGAGGCTGTCAGCCTGCGAAGGGTGGGAAGATTCGCAGGCCAGTCAGGGTGCATTCGCAGAAGAGGTAGGCTGCTGAGGATGGCGGGGGAGGGAGATGGTGTGCTAACTTTCAGGCTCTCTCCTCTCCCAGGACACGTGCTAAGCATGCCCCACGATGACTCCAAGACCTGCGAGCGGCTCTTTGGGCCCCTTGGAAAGCACCACATGATGGCTCCCCTCTTCGTGCACTTGAACAAGACCTTGCCCTGGTCCCCCTGCAGCGCCATGTACCTCACAGAGTTTCTGGATGGGGGCCATGGTAGGAATCAGTTCAGTACCCAGTGGTTGCTCCAAACCCTGGGTCTCCTGCCAGGATGGGTCACCTGGGGGCAGACTTTCAGACGTATTTATGCCACTAACCTGCTGAGGTGCTTGTGAAAATCCACTGTGAGCTTCCCTGCATCTGTAGGCACCTATAAGCCATTGGCAACAATGCCCTGCTGATAACCCTGCTTCCTCTTCAGCTGGGTGCACTGACGCCATCTCTAACGGAGCCTTGGCCAGGCCAAGTGCCACGGCAAGTTTGAACAGACAAGCTGGGAAAGGGACGCCGTGGGCCCTAGTTGATATCCTAGCCAGGCAAAGCCTGAGAAGGTCAGAGGCCTGCAGGCTCTCGTGTCAGTCTTTTACCCACCTGCTCAGCCTGTAAACTCTCCGCCGCAAACACCGTGGGCTGGAGCGTTCCCCATGCGCTTTCCTCAGTGCTCACCTCTCTTTAACAGCCCGCACTGCAGGGGCCATGCTAGGGAACAAGCGGGGCTGGGGCAGGTTCACACAGCCAGTGGCTGCTGAGGAATTGCTTCACCGGAGGATGCTGATGGCATAAACTCGATGCCCACTGATCAGTGACAATGTCAGGGTAGTAGAATTAGCCCTGCCAGACAGCAGGAGAATGGAGCCCAGGGACATGGTTTCGGCGAACAGTCAGCTCTTCTTCCAGCCTCACTTTGCTTTGCTCTCTTCTCTGACCAGGTGACTGTCTGCTTGATGCCCCGGCCGAACCCATCGCGCTCCCCACAGACCTTCCAGGCCAACTCGCCCTGTACGACCTGGACCGCCAGTGCCAGCAGATCTTCGGCAAAGAGTTCCGGCACTGCCCCAACACCACGGACGAGGACATCTGTGCGCAGCTGTGGTGTAGAATGGACACCAAGGAGCCCCTGTGTCACACCAAAAATGGCAGCTTGCCGTGGGCAGACGGTACCCCCTGTGGAGCCGGCAGGCTGTGCTGGGATGGCAGCTGTGTGGCACGAGACACAAGGAAGCCCCAGGTAACAGAACATCTTTCTCCCATCAGCCAATCTATCTCCACCTGGGAGAAAGGGCTGTTCTGCAAGAATGAGGCTGATGAGCTGTGTCCTCTGGTGTCTGCCGTGATCTTCTTATCAGCCATTCTCTCTAAAAAGGAGGTGAGGTTTAGGTGTTGCGCAGCCTTGAAGGCCATATTACCATTGTTGTTTTTTTATTATGTATCTTATGGTAGCACTAGGAGCCCTAGTTGTGACCCACAACCTCACTGTGCTAGGTGCTGTACAAACACAGCGTCTGTCACAAATAGCTTGAAATCCAAGTAGCATCAGTACTTTGCTCTTACATACACTGCTTAACCTTCATGATTCCCCCTGAGGGCAAGGGAAGTGTCATCAACCCAGATGGGAAAACTGAGGTAGGGAGACAAAGAAACTTGCACAAGGCCCCTTGAGAAGTCTCTAGCAGAGACGGGAATAAAACCTAGAAGTCCTGACTCCCAGCCTCTTGTTCAGACCCTGCTTCCTCATTGCCTACGTCCAAGAGCAACGAACTCAAACACCAAACAATTCCTGCCCTGCTCCCAAGAAAGAGACAAGCTGAGCAAATAGTCTAGATGTGAGTGTTAACTGGTGGATCCTGCAGTCCAGTCTGTGGTTCAGGATTATGCCAATTAGAACTGGACTCTTGCATGTCCAGCGATTTATAAACGAAGCTCCTCATAGGACGAAATTGGAGGGCCAGGGGTTTATCTGAGTCCATTTTAACCGGCATCCAGGAAGGGCCCATATCTTTTTATTTGGTCTGATTTGCTTGTGAGTCTATTTTTGGTCACATTTTACCCTGCAGTAGTTTTTATTGCTGCCTGGGCTGGACCAGGCCAGCTCCTTGATTAACCCTGCACTGATTTCTTCAGGGGTTCTGCTAGTCTGAACTAGACTGAGCAGACTGTCATTGTGCCCTTGAGTCATTCTCTTGCCCTGCTGGGAATGTACCTGGAGATCAGCTACTTCCGATTCAGGCCCCAGGCCAGCAAAGTATTGAAACACACGCTTCACTGTAAGCACAAGAATCGGTTCATTAAAGTTGATGGTTGTTAAAGATAAGCATGTGCATAAGTGTTCTGGTAGATCAGAGCCCTCAGTCACCGTTAGGAGGTCATTTTACCGGTGCTTTAGTCCTTTACTTACCCGTCATATTTACAAAACAGGATCAATGTCAGGATAAAAATCACGAGACTGAATCACAATTCACAAGAGTTTTCTTCTGGTGGGATTCCTCCAGCTTCCTGACCTTGCTCCTGAGCACAGGGTCTGGGAACCAGTCACCACGCAAGCAGTCAAAATTGTGTTTCCCTCTTGCTGCTCACTGTTTGTTCCCTGCACTTCAGTCGGCTAGCACAAGGGAAGTAAAGATTTCACTTGGGCACCATCGGTTTGTTTCCAGTCTGGTTCTCCTGCGATGCTGCAAGGTTTGGGTTGCAATCCCCACAGGACATGTTTAAACCACAATCTGACGGCATGGCTTGGCTGCGTGTCTTTTATAAAATATTTCTACCTCCATCGGGTTTTGTCAAATGCCTTTTTGCCACATTTCCCTATTTAGAAATGAAACCTACCAGTGCGGCCCCTGTTACATTACACTGACTGATGGACAAACAGGTTGTAATGTAACCCCTAGGCTCATTAACAGCCCACCCCCATCCGCAGGTCAATCCCTATTGCAAAACAAACTCAAAGCCTGGCCAAGACTTACTGTCCCTGCCTCTCTCCCAGCTCCCATGGGATGAAATCCTGGCCTTCAGCAGAACGCACAGTGACACCCGTGGGGCCAGGACTTTGGCCCCTGATGTCACTAGGTGCTCATCCCCTCTGAGAGCCAGGCCCTGATCCTGTGTGAGGTTGAAAGGTATAATGACAGCTGCCTGAAGGACAGGAGTTGCCGCTTCTATTCTCTGTCCAGCTCTAGGGGTGGTCCAGGCCTCTGGTTCAGGCCCTGATGTTAGTCCCTGGCCTGCTCCATGTCCAGTCAGGGGCTGCTGTTACAGCAGACCACTGGCTTTTCTTCTGGCGTGGAATGTTGTGGTTCAGTAGCACCACAAAGCTGGGCTGTGGTGAGCTGGCAAGGGCTCTGGAGGTGAGAACTTTTCCCTGCACCAGCCCTACCACTGGCTGTGAAAAATTTAACACACACCCCCATCCAGAGCCACAAGCGATGCCCCCCCGCCTGGCATAACTGCTGGTGAAGCGGTGAGGGAGGTGACCTGGGTGTCAAGCTTAAGGCTGAAATTTGCAAAGTCAACCTGGAGACTTGTGTGCCCAGCTCCCACTCATTCCAGTGGGGCAAAGGGGCACAAACAGCAGTTGAAGCCTAACGCCTATTGGCAGCTGGGCTCCTAGCTGCCATGTGTACCTTGGAAATATTTCTCCTTGTGTCCATTAGGCTGCTGGCAAGCCTCAGTCTGAACAGCTCTAGTGGGCAGTGCACCAGACTGGGACTCAGGAGACCTCACTTCATTCCCAGTGTGGTCAATGGCCTAATGCTTGGGCAAGTCCCTCCCCTCCCCTGTGCCTCAGTTTCCCTGAGAGGATATGTGATGCAGTGGGGGATACCTGTGTGTGTGTGTGTGAGTGGCTCACAGAGGGTGGGGGTACTGGAGACAAAGGGGGAGGTGGAGCCTGAGGGGTTTGAATTGGAACTGGGATTTGGGAAGCAGTTAGTCTGGGCTGAGAGAGAGCAAGACCAAGGAGGGGGCATGGCCCCAGCTCTGGCGGCCCCTCGGGGCCTCCTCTCCCCAACATGGATTTGACTGGCTGTCTCTGCGGGCTGTACTGACTCCTCCATACAATGCTGCGTCCTGTCGGCTAATAAACCCGCTGTTCTCCTGCTGAGTGAGAGTCACTCCTGCCTGCGGACCAGTGCAGAGCTTGGGGGACCCCGAACCCCATCACAGGATAATGATACTGAGCTGCCTTGTTAGGCGCTTTGAGATCTACTGCTGAAAGGCACTAGGTAAGAGCTAAAGGTTATTACTGATTTTATTTCATTGCTTTAATGAGGGCCTTCCATGATGTTTTGCAGCTGGTGGTAGATGGGAACTGGGGCCCCTGGAGCCCATGGGGAGCCTGCTCCAGGACATGTGGAGGAGGAGTGCACTTCTCGTACCGCGGCTGCAATGACCCAGCACCTCAGCACGGAGGAAAATACTGCGAGGGTCAGAGAGCCAAATATCAGTCATGCCGCACAGAGGAATGCCCCCCAGACGGTAACTGTCTCTTTGCAAACCACACCTCCCTCTGCACAATGCCCTGGCCCTGGCTGCAGATGCTCCGGCGAGAACGGCCAGGTTTCCCAGCGGGGGAGCTCAGCTGGACATGAAAGGAGCCATTGTGCAGCTATCGATGTAATTTACGAGGCATTAGGGAGGGCTGCAGCCTGTCTGCAGAGATCTGCCTGCCGGGCAGTGTGTGGCGGAATGTTAGGGAGACAAGGGAGGGCTCTGTCTGATGCTGAGGCAACCAGCACATCCATCACCCGGCTTCTGGGTGCCTGCAGCACATGGCTTCCCATCCCAAGTGTACCAGTAAGCCTTTTCCCCAAAACCACCTTTCCCCAAGGGCCACCAGCCAGCCTGTTCAGCCAGTCACCCTTGCCCCAAAAGCCACTGGCAGGGTAATCGGCTACAGCCTTCTGGAAGGGGGGTCCACCCAGCCCCAGGGGCGAGCAGTGCCACTCGCAGGGGGCATGCATGGCCAAGCAGCAAGGGTGGCTCATGGACCAAGTGCCCGTTGTAAGATTTCAGGCAAATGATTTGCCGCTCTTGGGTTGCGGACAGCAGTCCCTCTAATTTTTGCCATCCAGGGTGGAATAATTTTTGTGTGCACCAAGGCATGGGCAGATGTGCACCACCAATAAAAACACATGCTGCTGCTGGTGGGTGCTCTGCTAATCAGATGGGTGGCATCTGATGCTCTCCTGGGAGGCCGCCCACACACTCAGCTTACAGGGAACACTGTTTGCAGGGGAGCGACTGCCTGGGAGCTGCGGGGTCATGTTTTCCTTTCCTTTCAGGGAAGAGCTTTAGAGAGCAGCAGTGCGAAAAGTACAACAGCTACAACTTCACTGACTTGGATGGGAAGCTGCTGGAATGGGTCCCCAAGTACTCAGGGGTGTCCCCCCGGGACCGCTGCAAGCTCTTTTGCCGAGCCAAAGGGAGGAGTGAATTCAAAGTATTTGAGGCCAAAGTAAGCCACTTGTCTTTAATTATTCCTCTTGTCCTTGCCTGGACTGTAAGTGAGTGAAATGCTCCAGCCGGGGTCACGGAACTGTCTCATTGTTGTCTGCTCCTTATGGCCCAGGTGATCGACGGGACATTGTGTGGGCCCGAGAGCCTCTCCATCTGTGTCCATGGTCAGTGCATCAAGGCTGGCTGCGACCACGTCATTGGTTCCTCCAAGAAGCTGGACAAGTGCGGCGTGTGCGGTGGCAATGGTTCCACATGCAGGAAAATATCCGGCTCACTCAACAGGTCCAAGTAAGTCTGGAGGTCTAAGCCATCTCCTGGAATCCCGGGCGGCAACAGGTGGTCGTCATAGCATAAGAGGGGCACAGAGTGAGAGAGGTTTGTCTCTCTTGGGACTGTTCGTAGGGAAGTTGCTTTCACCTCATTATGGAGCTGATCCTCACTCAGCTCCTTTCAGGGTCTACCCCGGACAGGTGTGCTACCTCACTTCTATGGGAGCAGGCTCAAGCCCAGAGAGAAAAGGAGTTTAATTACAATACATAGTCACTTTTTCCCAGGGGCAACCCAGAGATAGGACTTTGGTGGAACTCCCTTAATGTACAGCAGCTCAGAATTCAGCCTGTGGAACCCATTCCTCGCTCTGCAGCCTCTCTGAAGTTAAAGCATTCACACAGGCTATCGCTGAGGGAAGAATCCCCATGGACACGTTACTAAAAGCATAGTTCTTTACCCACACAACTAGCAGCAAGTCAGGTTATGAAATGGGAAGTAATTTTAAACATCTAAGCCAGTGTTTCTCAAGCTTTGGAGACCACGCAACACAAACAATAATATTTTTTATGCGGAAGACCTGTGAAAATCTTCTTCCAAAAATTGTTGTCACACCATAAAAATGAAATAACATATGTTTTCTAAAAAAAAGTCATTTAATCAGGTAACACAGTGTTACTTCTTCACTGCTGTATCTAGTTTTAATAACGGAAAATATAGACCATCAGTGTGGTTTTTTCCAAACACTCACGCACTCCTGCGAGCCATCCACAAAACATTGGTGTTCCAGGGAGCATAGTTTAAGAAACACTGATCTTGGCTATTCTTCCCCATTTGTTTGAATTTGTACTCTTGAATCGGCTTGGATGGCAAACCCAGACCGGACAGTCTCACGTTTTGTCTCTTACTCGTTAACGCTTTCTGTACTGTCCAAGTGCTGCATTGTAGTGGCAGCAACACCAGGAAAACCCTTCTTGTTTTCTTTAAAAAATAATACCTCTGAATGTCAACTGTTTAAAAATATCATGAAAACCTGAAAGTTTATTGAAACAATTCCCCCGCAGCCAGGCAGAGAAGGTGAGAATCTAAACTGCCTGTCAGGCAGGAAGATTCTGATCTGGTTTGCCCCACTATAAATCTGATGAAACTCTGTTGGCTTCCATAGCGTTAACCTAGATTTAGACTAGCGTAAATGAGCTCAGAATCCAGCCAAGTGCTCCTCTGATGTTTATCTTTGCCCCAAATTCCACAAAACTTTTGCAAAGTTTGTCTCTGCGCAACACTATGTAACCCAAGCAATGCCTGTTGCGTTAAATGTCATTTGGTGCTGCTATGCTGTGCTCGGTGCCCGACCAAGCACAAATTTAAAAAAAGAAAAAAAATGAGTCCGTGTGTCGAGGTTTTTACAACCTAAGCAAAAGGCTGAATTTAACCCACGTGCATAGAACTACCACAAGACCCACGCGGTACTTATTCTGAGAGTATAAGTCCAACAGAAATGGTTCAGAGACCCGAAACATGGGTGAGATTTATTGTCGAGACCTAAATCAGCATAGCGCCACTGACATAGTGGATGTGATATACCTTGACTTCAGCAAGGCTTTTGACATGGTCTCCCACAACATTCTTATCCATAAGTTAAGGAAATATGGATCGGATCCTTGGACAATAAGATGGATAGAAAGCTGGCTTGATGGTCGGGCCCAACGGGTAGTGGTCAATGGCTCAATATCTGGATGGCGATCTGTTTCAAGCAGAGTGCCGCAAGGCTCTGTTCTGAGGCCGGTGTTATTCAACATCTTTATTGATGACCTGGATGAGGGACTGGATTGTACCCTCAGCAAGTTTGCAGATGACACAAAACTAGGGGGAGAGGTAGATACGTTGGAGGGTAGAGAGAGAATCCAGAGTGACCTGGATAAATTGGAGGACTGGGCCAAAAGAAATCTGATGTGGTTCAATACGGAGAAGTGTAGAGTCCTGCACCTGGGGTGGAAGAATCCCAAGCATTGTTACGGGCTGGGGACCGACTGGCTCAGCAGCAGTACGATGGAAAGGGACCGAGGGGTTATGGCGGATAAAAGGCTGGATATGAGTAAACTGTGTGCCCTTGTAGCCAAGAAGGCTAACGGCATACTTGGGTGCATTAGCAGGGGCATTTTGAGCAGATCTAGAGAAGTGGTTGTTCCCCTCTATTCGGCACTGGTGGGGCCACATCTGGGACATGGTGTCCAGCTTTTGGCCCCCCAGTATAAAAAGGATGTGGATTTGCTGGAGCACGTTCAGCAGAGGGCAACAAAAATCATTAAGGGGCTGGAGCACAAGACCTATGAGGATAGGCTGAGGGATTTGGGCTTGTTTAGTTTACAGAAGAGAAGACTTAGGGGTGATTTAATAGCAGCCTTCAACTTCCTGAAGGGGAGCTCTAAAAAGGAGGGTGAGAAACTGTTCTCAGTGGTGTCAGATGGCAGAACAAGGAGTAATGGTCTGAAGTTGAAGAGGGAGAGGTGTAGGTTAGATATTAGGAAAAACTTCTTCACCAGGCAGGTGGTGAAGCATTGGAATCCGTTGCCTAGAGAGGTGGTGGATTCTCCATCTCTTGAGGTTTTTAAGTCCCGGCTGGACAAGGTCCTGGCTGGGATGACTTCTTGGGGGTTGATCATCCTTGAAGCAGAGGGCTAGACTAGATGACCTCCTGAGGTCCCTTCCAGCCCTGTGATTCTGTGACCTCAGCAGATCTGTGGCAAATGACACCAGCTGGAGAGTTGTCCCTTTGTGTTGAAGGGTTACACTTCAAGCAGAGCAATGCTAGCCATCAGAAGCTGATATAAAAGGCTTCTTGGAAAGAGAGTAACAAAGGGCTGAGATATCAAATTCCATGTGAAGAGATTACTCGGGGAGGGAAGATTAAATTAGATTCCCTAAATGGTTTCCTTCCAGGGAGTGCAATGAATGGAACGTCCATTCACCAATAAATTGTTTGTGGTTTGCTAAAGAGAGATTAATGTGGTAACGACAGCCCAGAGGATTTAATATATAGTAAACTCTTTCATACCCAGCATTCTATCATCTGGAACTCTCAAATAGCTGGCATTTTAACCATAAGTAAATTTGAATTAAGTTTTCCGTAAGTACAGTATAGTGAAAGTAAATGCAAATACATGCAGCAAATACAGGATAAGTTGACAGTGTACAGTACTACTGTTGGCAAATACAATGCTCTGCATACATTTTTGTTTCTTAATATTGAATCCTGTTTTTCTTTCGTGTTTTGCATTGCTACGTATTCCTCTCTGTCATCCAGAGTATTTGACTATCCAGCAACCTCCTGGTCCTGGGGCTGCTGGATATGAAAGAGTCCACTGTACAAGAGATCCTATTAAGATCACAGTTCAGGATGTGAGCGTGACTTTGGTCTGGGAGCAGTATTTGACCCTATGGCTTTGTTCCAAAATACTCTACACATAATGGCCAGCCACAGCACAAGCCCTTGAAACGCTGTGTGTAAATCTTCCTGTCAGCTACAGGTGCTGACTTGTACCAGATGCTGGAGTCTAGTGTGCTGCCTCACACCTGTCAGAAATTGTCGTAATTGTTTGCTCAGAGCACACAACGAACAAGGCAGAAAGACAGTCCCTGATTTAAAAGCCTTTAATTCCACAGCCATGACTCAGTGCTCGCACTGCAGCCCCTACCTCCCCTGCATACTCCATGTTTCTACAGCAACACAGTTTGCTCTGGAATCCACCCCAGCAGAAACTTGGTGCTCCAGAATCTGATTCCATTTCTAGCTCTTATGGTTGGGCTGAAAACCTTGCAAACCTGAGCCAAGTGCAGCCAATGCAGAGGTTTCTGCCTGCATCTGCAGGCAGCTGGGAAAAAGACTGCAAAAAAAAAAGAAGTGTGAATTTCCCCATTCATCTCACAGGAGATATTAACTCAGAAACCTAATGAGGGCAATATAAACACCAATATCGCTAACTGCTTAACTGCTGGTTATCTTAGCAGAAGCATCCAACAAGCATTCTTACCCTCCAGTTCTAAACTGTCACGGAGACCTCCCAGATACCAAAAGCCCCCGCTGCCTCATACCTTCAAAGGTTTGTGTCTGTGCCCATGTTGAGGCACCAGCGCAGACGCCAGCTTCCAGTACAAAACTCTGAAGCTCCACTGCAATGTAAAAAGTTAGGGACTGTGTAACATACAGGCAATTTCCTATCAAAATAAACAAGGGATGGATTGTACTGCTTATTTACACCTCTCGTTCAGAAAAAGTCTCCCACTTACCTTTTATCTGGCCCTGACCCCATGTCCCATCCCTGTGCTAATTTGGTTTGCTTGTCGTTTTGGGATGACAACCATCTCCTCTGGCTTTGCGCAGGTATGGCTATAATGACATCGTCACCATCCCTGCTGGAGCTACCAACATTGATATCAAACAACGCAGCCACCGGGGGGTCCGTCACGATGGAAACTACCTGGCTCTGAGAACCCTGGACGGCAGGTACCTCCTGAATGGAGACTTTGCCATTTCAGCCATGGAGCAAGACATCCTGCTGAAGGGGACTATCCTGAAGTACAGTGGCTCTCTGACGACGCTGGAGCGGCTTCAGAGCTTCCAGCAGCTTCCAGAATCTCTCACTGTCCAGCTGTTGACTGTCTCCAGTGAGGTCTTCCCACCCAAGGTGAAGTATTCTTTCTTCATCCCCAAGGAGGTGCCCTTTAGCAAGCAGAAGGTCAAGGAGAGGAAGTCAGCCAATGTCATCCAGCCCATGGTGACCTCGCAGTGGGTTATGGGAGACTGGTCTGCCTGCTCCAAAACCTGTGGCTCTGGCTGGCAGAGGCGAACGGTGGAGTGCCGGGATGTGGAGGGCCAGGCCTCTGCCACCTGTGACAAAGCTCTGAAGCCTGAGGACATCAAGCCCTGCAGTGACCTCCCGTGCCCCATATGGCGGCTGGGCCCCTGGTCGCCATGCTCCCGAACTTGCGGCGAGGGAGCACAGACGCGGAGTGCCACTTGCATTGACTACGCGGGGAAGATTGTAGACCGCGAGAAATGCAGCGCTCCCCCGCCCCAGGCAGCCACCACCATGTGCATGCTGCAAGAATGCTGAGCCACGCCTCAGCTGGTGCACCAGAGACGTGTAACGCAGCCTGCTACTAACCAGTCCAGACCAGCTTGGCCAGTCAAGCAGGGTGTAGGGTTCAAGGGTGGATGTGCACTAACTGACCTGAGTAGGCCTCGTGGGGCAGACCTGCCTGGAAGGCCAACAGAGGTTACGCAACAACTGCTCATTACTGGTTTCATCCCCCGCCCAAAGCCATCTACCTCAAAGGAAGGTGGGGGGGATAGCATGGGGGACAGGAGGAGTCATGTGATTTATTTGGACTGGCCAATAGCAGATGAACTTCAATTTAAGGTTCAATCCTCTTCTAGGCCATTTCCAAAAAAGACAACCTGAGTTTCAGCCACACCCCCCAAGTCTCCTTCAGGAGACACCATCTGTCACCTCGGAGATGCCTCAGCAAGGAGGCTGAGGGGTAGGTTAGTGGGGTGGCTTCCTAATTCAGAAGTTCAACCCTCGGTGCTGGAACTCGGGGCGCTGGCGGTGCTGCGCTCCCTCGCCCCAACGCCGAGTGGTTTCCATGGCATCCAGGGTTCATAGTTTAGTTCAGTGCCTCTCAGCACCACCCAGCCCCCACACAAATCATTCCAGCAGCCCTGAATTTGATGCAGGTATTTTCTGCAACCTGTCTGGGGTGAAGGGCCTGATCTCACTGCCATTACACAGCTAGAACGCCCCTGCTCTACAGAAAAGATGGACGGGACCAGAAGCTTTAAACACGACCTTCTACTAATTTGGTAAATTCCAGTAGGGTTCATTAGTGCAGAGGGGCTTAGTCTGCACAATCTGGCCCCTGTGCCTGCTCTTGATTTCAGCGGTGTTCAGAGCGGGGGCTTTGGTTCAGCCCGACTGAAGCTGGGCCCCTTCGCAAAACTTTGGATGTAGGTTGTGGCTCGGATTTCAGCCCTCTTTATCCCAAAGTTTGGGGTTTTTGGCGCCAGGGGACTTGTTCAGGGCCAGCTGGTTACATCTAGCCAGCCAGCCACTTGACAAATGGAGGGAAAGGGGTCAAAGTGGGCCCCTCAGTCATGCACAGATGCCCAGTGAAGAGTCAGCCTGTGAAGTCAAATCCAGCATTGTGCATGCAGAGGTGAATGGCTCTGCCGGCTCTCCGTGTTAGCCTGCACAGGCAGCCAGGGACCTGTCACAGGAGGCAGAGGGTTGTGAGCAGGGGCCAAGTCTAAAGGGCACAAATGCCTGTAGGCAGCCTTAGGTGAGTCACTGAACCTCAGATTCCCCCTCTGTAAAATGAGGCTGTCCTGGGGATTAGCTAAGGTTAGTGCAGTGCTTTGGAAGTGAAGAGTCGCGTGTATTACATAGTATAAGGGATGCTGCATCTCAGTTATGTTCTCTCTCCACTTGGGTGCGAGCTAGTGTTTCCTTGCCGAGAGGCCCTCCTTGGTTTTCTGTCAATTGAGTAATTTATCAGCTGCATGTTTAGTTCTGCAGGTAATCCACAAACTTGGGTCTAGGGCAGTGTTCCCTGTAATTTGAGCACTTGGGCAGCCACCCAGGAGAGATTCGAGTGCTGCCCAGCTGATTCACAGAGTGCGCACCGCTGGCAACATGTGTTTCTATCAGTGGTGCACATAACAAAACTGATTCTGCCCATGGATGGAAAATATCAGAGAAGACACTGATCTAGAGTCCAAGCCTCCCCGAAACTCGAGACCGATGGGGTTTGGGTCAACCCCTACTGAAGACATGGTGCATTTGCTAAAGTCAGGTCTGCATCTGGATTCTGAGCCCCACAATATTTGAGGAGGCTTGTGAAGTTCTGGTTCAGGCCTTTTCACATGTCCTTTCATGATGCCATCACTTTGCCCTGGTATTGTCCCCCACCTGACCAGTCCTGACTACATCTAAAACATCTTCTCCCAAGACTAGAGTTTTTATTCTCCAGCTGCTGCAAGAGCTGAGTAACATGGCCCGATCTTTTCTCTTCTACCCAATTATCTGTCCCTAGTGCAGAAGCCTGGCCAGTCTTTGAACGTTGACTTTTTGAAGCAAACTCCCTTTGCTACTTGTGCAGTGAGACTGACCAGAAGCTTCTTTGTGCTTCTGCAGGAAAAAATTTCCAATTTTTACATTTCTCAACAGGGGAGGCTCATCTTACCCAGACATTCCCTTTTCGCTACCTTGGGGACGCTTAAACATGTTTCACCTCTTTGAGGCGCTCAGCTTGTCTCTCTCTTGTGTGCAGCTTCCATGGAATTGTTTGCAACAAACCACAGAGAACTAAGAGGGTCTCCAAATGTCTGTCTGTTTCTTTAAGCTTCTCGTGTGGCTCTTAAGCAGGGTTGCATGACCCTCCTTCTGAATAAGAGCCTACGATCGTTGAAAACTACTCGGTAAGGAGGGGGCGTTCTCAGACCTAGTGACTCTCTTTTCCTTGTATTCACTTCTAGGCTTTCCTCGCTAAACCAAAGTCTGTACTCTACGGAGGGGCATGGCAGTGTTTCCCTTTCAGAACAGTGGGCAGAGCAGGTTACTAGGAGGCAGAAATCCTGGATTCTATGCCTGGCTTTGTGCTTTCTGACCTCAGAGAAACTGGGGCTACAGTTAACGTTATTCCAGAAACTGAGTCCTGCATCTTTGACTAGCTGCTCTTCCTGGGGCTAGCACTCAGGGTAGAATGTGCTCTGGGACTTCGTTAGGGGCAGGGTCCTAAGACGACATCCGTGATAGGGTCACCCTTTTTCCTGTGGTCAGTGATTTTTTCAAACAAATGATGCTACATGTGCTGCTGCTAAGGGGCTCCCTGGCCTTTACCCACTCACTGCAAAGACTAATGTTAACAGTTCGCTAGCTTGGTCTGCATAAATGGGAGATCCTTGCCTAAGGCCCCATTAAACAGACATACCAAAGAAAGAGGAAAGAGGATTGACCCACCTTGGAATGGAGGAGGGACAGTGAAAGAGCAGCCTGTTTTTGTTCATCCCGAAAATAAGAAAAGTCTGCCCGATGGCTGCTGTGTATTTAATGTAAGGAACAGGGGAAGTGCTAAAATAATTCTTTTGCATAATCTAGAGACCTAGGTAGAAGCTGGGTGGCCCAATCCTCTGGTTGCTTTTGAATACCTCAACCAGTGTCTTAATACGGGGCTGAATGAAAATCCCAGCTCTGAAAGCTCATGATTTAGGGGTTCAAAATCCACATCAGAATGTGTGGCCTAGTCAAGATTGGTGTTTGGATCTGGATCAGTGTTTCTTAAACTTTTTGAGACCATGGAACGCCAAACAGGAATGTGTTTTATGCAGAACACCTATGAACATTTTCTTTACAAAATTTTTGTCAGACCAAAAAAAACCAAACAGCAACATAAGCAGCAACACCGAAATGAAGTAATTTAATAAGGTATCAAAGCAATGAAGAAGTGACATTGTATCTGATTTTAATAACAGAAAATATGTACCATCAGTGCGTGACATCAAAAAAGCATCCAACACTCACGGCGCACCTGTGAGTTGCTGACGGAACACCAGTGTTCTGTGGAACATAGTTTAAGAACGCTGATACTTCCTTACAGAGAGCGGTTTGAACTTTGAACTCTTACGTGAAGGTGGAGTAAGAAGGACATTCAAGCCCTGATCTTCTTCCAGCAGGATATGGATAACTCCCACAGAAGCCAACTGAACTTATTCTTATCCTGGAAGTTGGCTGGAGAGACTAGAAAATCCCTGCTGATCTGATTCTTTCCTTTAATCAAACCACTGAATTTCAAGTTTGCCCTCTCGCAAACATCTCGGGAAATTCTTTCAGACATGGGACTTTGTGATCTGAAAATCGTGTGCGGAGCAGGGTGTGAACTCAATAGCGTCCTTCTGCATTATGTCACGTGGTGTATAAAACAAGTGAACCTAAGCCAGAGGGTGCACAGCGGGATCCAGGCTTCCAAAAAATTCACGGGGTTGGAGATCAGGAATTTCTAGTAGGCCCCTTGATGGAAAAAATGGACAGCTGCAGAGTGTGAAGCCAATGCCGGATTTCCCCAGAGTTTGGGGTGCAGGTCAGGCCCCTCTCTAATGAATACGCACCACTCTAGCTCCAGGTATTTAAACGCTGTCGCACGCTTCAACCCATAGTTGAGTGCTGAAGCTGTGCTTTCTTGCTTTGCTACAGTCTCCTTCACGTGTGCATGTGTTTAACTCAAAAGCAATGGTGTGTCTTTTCTCCAAAGTTGTTGCACCTGTCTGAGATAAGTCAAACATTGAAGTCATAGGCCTGGTCTACACTAGGAATTTAGGTCAAAGTTAGGCACATTAGGCTGATTTTCTTAACAATGAATCCATACAACCAAGCCTGTTCCGCAGGCTTTAAGGGGTGTTAAGGTCAATTTCAGTATTTCTGTTTTTCACAAGGAGTAATGCTAAATTCAACCTTGCATGATTGACTTTTGGGTAGCACAGACACAGCCCTGTGAAAGTTGACATTCGTGGCCTCCTGGAGGTGTCCCACAGTTCCCCAGTATGACCACTCTGGCCAGCATTTTCAACTCTGCTTTCCCCAAGAATGTGTGAAGGAAAACACATGCTAACTATGAAGTTAAGCAAGCAAATAGGCCTCCTCCATCTGCATATGTTCATGGTGAAGTTCTTTAGCTAAAACTTCTTGCACATGCAAGTTCCCTGTTACCGACCAATCCCAATCAGTATGATATTTTCAATGATCTCCCTATTGCTTTCTAGCTCCACTTGTATTCCCCTTAATCCTAGTAGTGTCTAAGAGGACAATTTGGCCACAATTTCACAAGGTCCTGAATAATACATCCAGCTTTAAACATGGGAGTAGTCCCCGAGACATCAATGAGTTTAAAGTTAAGTGGGAGATTAAGTATTTCACTGGATCATGCCACTGAAGGGGAGAATGCATCAGTGGGCTGTAAAATGGTCAAAACCATGCTGTCGAGGTGTGCTCTATTGGTCCTTGATACTGCAGTGTGACTGTAGCAAGCCTTCGCACTCTGCTGTCTTATACTTTATTCGGCACAGGCCCATATCTCTACGCTTGAAGTGGGAATTCTTTACAGCAGCTGCATTCGTGCTACTGAGGGTTAATAGCGTGATGCTAACACGTGAGGTCTAGTGATGACCACGGAGAAGTAAAACTCACTTCCAGGTGACAAGGGCAGGAAACCTGCCAGTTCTCCATTCATGCCCGTGGCAATTCAGTCTATTTTAAGCAGACCTTTTTGGTTTCTTGTTCTCACGTTCCCAGTGACTGTAGATACTAGAAATTCACTCTCAGCACAAAATCTGGATCAGGATCAGAACATCTTTGTGGCATGTTCTGATCCCAGGCATTTCACTGCAGACATGCATACATTTCATTGATGCTGATTATTTTGGAATTCCTGACCTATCCTTCTCTTAGAACATGTAGCAATCATGGGGATGTACATCAAATAAGTTATATACAGGATATATATAGAGAGAAATATGTATATATGTTTCCCTTCAGTGAAGGATTGTAGCAGTGTACTGAGCCTCTTATGTAAGATATTTATTATGAATTTTTGTTTTGTACAGTCGCTGTCTGAAAGGGAGGGGTAACCATTTGTGTTTAAACATGCTGCTGTGTTTCCCCCTCTCCCCATCCTACACCCACAGTGGTGTTGTAGGGGAGGGAATCGCACTAATCTTTCTAACTGCTTAATTACACAACTGGTGTCTCACTGCTCTTTGGTGTGCAAATCAGGACGCGATTTCCAATCAAGCTTTGTAATCCTAACAAGCCAGTAGCAATAAACATTCTAATTTTATTTAAACCACAGAATATTTTCCTGTTTTATCCTGGGTTTTGTTTTGTTAACCTTTTGGTAATGGATAATCGTAATGCTAGCCTTTAGCTTTTAATAAAGGACTTCCTGGAAATAGCCACACTGTCCGTTTTGTTTTTCACTAGATAGATTTGGTTTCAGCAATACTTTCCTCTGTGAGTTTTATATGTCCCACAAAGAAGCCTTATTTCTGATCCCCCTTTTTCCTTTCCTTTTTTCCCTCCACATAGGCTATGTCTATACTAGATGTGGAATTCAACCGCAGATATGTGATTTAGCTATGCCACTTGCATAGATAAAATCGACATATCTGTTCAGCTAACTTGTCTGTCTTAAAAGGGGAAAGTTGACATGAGTTTCTCTCCCTTCAACCTTCCTTACTCCTCACATCTTCTGAGGAGTACAGAGCTCAGCTGTTACTCTGACAGCTCTGGAAGATGATCCTGTGCAGGTCGCTCTTCTGTGGGAGGGTAGATAAGCCCATAACTTTTCAGAAACGTCTCTCTGGGTTTTAAAATAATGAAACAAAACATTCCAATAGAAGGCCATCAAAAATCAGTGAGAAATTTTGAAGTTTTACATTTTATAGGTTGCTCAGACTGTGTTAGTAGGCACTACAAAACTCCATGACTTATATGACATGAGAAGAAATAATGTCTATTGGTTAAAATACCAGGACCACTGGGTTCTTCATTTAACTCTGTTCCTGAAGTGGATTACTCTGTATTTATATGGGTGTCAATGAGAGCAGAATTTGGTCTTTATTGTCATAAAAAACAAAAATGTAGCTGCTAAAGTCTGGCACGTATTAGGTGGCAAACAGTAGGGACCACTGCCCTGAGTTTAGAGGGTATCTCACTTCATAGAATATAGATCATCTGCCTTCCTCAAAGCAAAAGTTAGTGGCACTCCTACATTCCCTTAAGCAGAGGTGGGAAAAGTACCCCGAGAGAGAGAGAGAATGTGTGTGTGTGTACTTCTACTCAAGTAGCTTTCCCCAGGGAAAACAGTGACTTGTACTTAAGTATGCCCCACCCCCTAAGCAGCTGCACTTTTATGTTAGTAACTTTTTGGTTACTTTTTCCATCTCCGTGTCAACAAATCTCTTCAGTGCGGACTTAAAGTAAGCACATACTTAATTTTCATGCCTTAGATTCCTATTGACTTGGCAATGCATAATATCTGCCCTTCCATCATATAGATCCCTTCTGAATTTATCCTAGGAGCATTAAACACTAAATCCACTGACTTCAGTGGAGTTGCTGTTGCTTTACACCACTGTCTCTGAGCAGAAATTGACTCGTTACTCAACTTGCATTCAACTTGGATTTTCCTGATTCCATGGTTGGTTCACACCAGCTTCGTTTCTATAGTCAGTGCTGTCACCAGAAGCCTTCTGCAAAAGCACAACTGTGCATCCTACAGAGGCTACAGTTTATCTTCTTTGTATGACCTGATTGCTCATCTGTTGTTCTGTTTATACCCAGAGCCCAGTCATAAGGACAGTTGACGTGCCATCCCTGGAAGGTAAAATAAAACCAGCACATACAGTACATTCAAACATAGCCTTCCTGAAAACTCTGTTCACTGCAAGCTTAGAACTTGGCTGGTAAGACACAAAGCCTTGGGATTGAAATACAAAAGTGAATTTGAATAGAAAATTCTGCTCCCAAAGCAGAGTGAGCACCTGTGAAACGGCTTCTGTCTTTGCATCCTTCTCGGCTCTAGCTTCTTGGCCAACAAAGCTCCTGTGCAGAGACGGGCTGGATGGGGTGGAGGCCAGTGTTCCCTGTAAGCTGAGCACTTGGACAGCTGTCCAGGAGCCACCAGATGATCAGCAGGGCACAGCCCTATGGTTCTATTGGTGGTGCACATCTGTGCAGGCTTTGGTGCACATAAAAAATTATCCTGCCCGTGGATGGAAAAATTAGAAGGACCACTGGTGAGGATAGGGGTTGTTGGGTCTCTTTTGCCGTTGGGCCAGTGCAGCTCAGGAGAATATGAGTAAACAGTGTCCCCTTGTAGCCAAGAAGGCTAACGGCATACTAGGGTGCATTAGCAGGGGCATTTTGAGCAGATCTAGAGAAGTGGTTGTTCCCCTCTATTTGGCACTGGTGAGGCCACATCTGAGATATTGTGTCCAGCTTTTGGCCCCCCAGTATAAAAGGATGTGGATTTGCTGGAGCAGGTTCAGCGGAGGGCAACAAAAATTAGTAAGGGGCTGGAGCACAAGACCTATGAGGAGAGGTTGAGGGATTTGGGCTTGTTTAGTTTACAGAAGAGAAGACTTAGGGGTAATTTAATAGCAGCCTTCAACTTCCTGAAGGGGAGTGCTAAAAAGGAGGGTGAGAAACTGTTCTCAGTGGTGTCAGATGGCAGAACAAGGAGTAATGGTCTGAAGTTGAAGAGGGAGGGGTGTAGGTTAGATATTAGGAAAAACTACTTCACCAGGCGGGTGATGAAGCATTGGAATGCGTTGCCTAGAGAGGTGATGGATTCTCCATCCCCTGAGGTTTTCAAGTCCAACTTGACAAGGTCCTGGCTGGGATGACTTAGTGGGGGTTGATCCTACTTGAAGCAGGGGGCTGGACTAGATGACCTCCTGAGGTGCCTTCCAGCCCTAGGATTCTGTGAGAATGGGGCTGAAAGGTTGCTTTAAGCCATGTTAGGCTTAACCCTGGTGCCCATTTGCACCTTGGTTCAAGTTAAATACTGATGGGGCCCTCATGGGACACACTGCCTTCCCCCACACATGTCCCATGGCTGGTGGAGTGGATGGCACAGGGGTTACTACAATGCATCTGTACCCTTCAAGGAAGCTGCCCAGCATGGGGAATGACTCCTGAAAAGGCTGCTTCAGTTCTTGGGCCCATCAAAGCAGCATAGGCCAGCCAAAATGCAGCAAAGGCTCAGGAGCAGCTGAGTGAAGGAAGTGATTCCAGTGTTGGCTCCTTGTATCAGAGCCCAAAGTCTGCAGTGAATGGCGGGCTGACAGTTGCATTACCCCAGTGGGGCTGGGGCTGGGGCTGTAAGGAGAATGGGGCACAGCTTCCCTTATCACCCCTGGGATGTTCATCAATCACGTAAGGCCCAAACCCGACTCCACTGAAGTTAGCCACAAAACACCCAGTGCCTGGGATTAGCCCATGAGCTGGCCCTTGGATTCAACAGCTGGGGACTCTGCATAGCGCATTGTTCTGGGCCCCCCCTGCTCCTGGCTGGGCTTTTCTGGGTGTGCCAGAAGTGGTGCCTCATCGCGGAACTGTGTGACTGCAGTCCTAGCGAGGGCTGGCGTATGGGCGCAATTGCTTTTTCTTCCTTCTCCATAACAGACTGGGCAAATAGTTCTGCTCTTTTTGACTGCAGCCCTGGCGAAGAGAGAGGGTTAATCCACCACCACGGACAGTGCATGGGAGCAGATGCTGCAACATCTCACTGTGTTAATAGGCACGGAAATGTGCAAAGCCCTATTAATAACCATCTGTTAGCATTAATTTTAGACAACTTCTCTCACCCCCTGTGCAGCTGGGTCCTGTCTTCCAGCTCATTTAAAAGCCCGGTTTGTTTGTTTGTTTGTTTGTTCTTTTTTCAAATAAAAAGTGGCTTAGCTCTGGGCATGGGCATGGACCAAGTATTGGTCAGTTTAGTGCTGCTGAATTTCAGAGATAGAGGAAGGACCTTTTTTTGGCGACACTTAATACCCTGAGTGAATCCTATTCAGGGCAAGCAATGCTGCAAGGGGCAGCAGCGAAGTCTGTGGCAGCTGAGCCATGGGCCTCTCTTGCAGGAGCTGTTCTCACCACGTAGCAATTGAGAGCAATTGGCCTGAGCCAAACATAGTTCGTTCTCACCCTTGCTTCCTTGAAAGCCAATCAGAACTCCATGGCAATTGGACAGTCCTCAGGCAAGTGGCTCTTTCATTCCCACAAGCTCACTCTCAAGGAGATCGTGTCTCCCAAGAACAGCCTGAGAGCCCAACAAAGAGCTCTTGTGGATGGAGGCCATTCCTAACAGGGATTAAATGCCAGTCACCCTCTTCTGATAGGATTTTTACACACTCCTTCCCACCCACCCACCCCCCACTTCCAAACCATTCAACAATTCATCCTGGGTTTCCCTGACTTTTACCTCTTATTTTTGCTTTATTGAATGCCAACTACGGCCCCGATCCTGTGACTCAATGGCAGCTGAGGCCCTCAGCGTTCTCAGGATCAGGCCCTTAGGCACTATCAAGTGCATTCATAGCTGCAGAGTGGCTTTTGCAGCAGGGCACTGGTACCTGAATTGTGTTCCCTTTGGATTAGTCAGTTACGTTTTCGGAGCATCCTTCACGGAAACAACCTGCCAGGTAACGCATGCGATAAAACCAAATAAAACAGACCTGGAGAAAAACAATGGCAGTTGCTGAGCAACCAAGTCAGTGGACTTGAGTTAAAGTTAGTTAATGGCCCTTTAAAGATTAATATGGGCAGGAGAGAGGAGGTAACTCAGAGAACCATGATGCAGCCTTAAGAGCTTTAGGGCTAAATCAAGGAAAAGACAGCAATCCTTTGAGGGTAACAGCAAAAGGGTTTCCCTTGGGAACTACCCAGATTAATGAGGTTGAATAAGCATGGCAGGGAAACAGCTTGTGCTGTGTGTCGTATGCGCAGGATTTGACTTGGTTCCTGGGTAGGAGGTGATGTACAGGACCCAAATATGCCAGAGAACCTGAATTGAAGTGGGAAAAGCTGCACATCCAAGACTCATTGAAGTTAATGGACAATGTCACATTGACTACAAGTGGCTGCTCATGAGACTAATTTATGAGATGAGCCCACCATCCCCTACCAGAACAGGAGTGACACATTCCAATTTCTTGGGCCCAGTGAACAATCCAGGGACCGGCAATGTCCTCTTGGGGTACAGCGTGAGATTTTGAGCCAAAAGGGCTCCTCGCAAAGGGCAACGCTCAACCCCTCTGCCCTTTAGTTTCCCTATCTGTGAAAAGCAGGACATAACACAAAATGTGTCAAGAGTTCTTAAGCTCAGTGCATATTCTATAGTGTGCTTTGAGATCTTCTAGGCCCTAGGGGAAAATATAGGGAAGTGGGGAGAAAGTTTTGCATGCATTGCAAATTCTCTGAGGAAGAAGCAGCCCCAGGACACATAGCAGGTGCAACAGTGACATCCTGGTGGAATAAGCCCTGTAAGCATACGAAAGCTCTTTCCCTAAAAACGCAGCTCCAAACACCCAAGGTCAAAAATATTTCCAGTATGAGAAATGTTGGCAGGTTGGAAGAACTGGATTGCTGCGGAAGGAAATAGCCCAGGAGGGGAAAAGAGATCTCAGCGTGCAGCGATCAATCAATCACAGCTCTGGCTTATCCATGTTCTGCTTGAGAAAAATTAGTCATCAGCTCCAATCCTTGATGTCAGAAATGCAATCACAGCACACCCGGTGTGGTAAGGGCCAACAGATACACCTAAGTGTCTTTCGCATGGAGAGGAAACCAGAATGACATAGCTGGGGGGTGAAGGCTTTAAGTGTCACCACGAGTGAAGTGGCTGATGCAGCCCAGTCAAACCCACCTTCTTACCCATCACCCTGGAAAAACAAATCAGCTGCCTGGCTTTGCAGTGCGGAATGTTTGCTCTGAGCCAAAGCCACACACATTCCACAGGAAGCCGAGTGAAGGGTGACAAGCTGCTAAAAGTGACACAAGACAGCTTTGATAACTGGCCCGAGAGTTGCACCACACTTTCAGGGAAACTGAAGGCAAAAGTTCTCACATCTTTACACTGTGAGCGCAGTGACTCCCGATAAAGGCTCTGCGGGAAGATAAGTTATTAGCATTCCTGCCAACTACATAGGGAGGGTAGGTAAAGTCCAGCACAATCTCTACGCATTTGAAACCAGCATCCTGGAAAGTTGGGTATCTGCCTGCTGGGTCGGTCCACTTGGCAAGGCAAGGTGGAGGCTTTCTGGCAGTGCACAACACAGGCTGGTTGGATCTGCAAAGAAATAATTTAAATGACAAATAATCGCTTGCGTGCAAAGGGACTGGAACATGACGTAAAATGTTACCAGGTCAGAATTCTCTACCGCCTTACACTGCCAGTAGAGTTTTGCACAAGAATATATGATTGCCCCAAGGGCAAGGTACCAAAGCATCAACAGCCCATATCATAACTGTCATATGGGACTCTGACACAGAGCTGCAAAGATATTTAGCCACCTAAACCCCAGTTGGAGGCATCACAGCAACTCACAAAACTCCCACTCAGCTGCCAGCTAACATTCTGGTCTGTGCTGATTAGGCCTCAGCTGGAGTACTGTGTCCAGTTCTGGGCACCACATTTCAGGAAAGAGGTGGAGAAATTGAAGAGGGTCCAGAGAAGAGCAACAAGAGTGATTCAAGGTCTAGGAAACAGGGCAAGACTGAAAGAACTGGATTTGTGTAGTGTGGAAAAGAGAAGACCAAGAGGGGACATAGACTAGATGACCTCCTGAGGTCCCTTCCAGCCCTATGATTCTGTGATTCTGTGACATGATAACAGCTTTCACCCACGTAAAAGGTTGCTGCAAGGAGGAGGGAAAAAATTACTCCACTTAACCTCTGATGTTAATGTACCCCCATGCATGTATGGGGTGTGGTTCACTGTTCCATTAGTGGCACCTCGGCCACTTACAGAGAGAAAGAATGAGTCTCTTTGACAGCCTTGTCTGAGAAAGAGCTGACTTTTAGTCCAAACCGTAGTGAGTCATGCACTAAGTTCCAGAGGTCCCGGGCTGGAATCTGCCTGTGGGCAGTTACATTGGGACTAGAAGCAATGGCCTTTCATGGCAGAAAAGGGAAGTTTATATTGGACATTAGGAAAAACTTCCCATCGGTGTGGTTAAGTGCTGGACTAAAGTGCCTAGGGAGGTTGTTAGATCGCCATTGTTGGAGATTTGTAAGAGCAGGTTAGACAAACACCTGTCAGGGATGCGCTAGATGGAGTTTGGCTCTGCTATGAGGGCAGGGCCTGGATTTGATAACCTCTCGAGGTCCCTTCCAGTTCTACTATTCAGGGTGAAAAATTCTCTTGGGACCTATGTTTCTGCCTCTACCCACAAGTAGTGCTGCCTTGCTCTAAACTTCCAAACACCTGTCTTCTGCCTGGGCACCAGTGTGTTCCACAAAGAGGGAGAAGACAGACCCAATAGGGTTCCTTTGCCTGCTGGAGGAGGTGTTCCCGTGGCGAGCCCCTCTTTCTGCTTGAGCATGCTGCCGGGGATGTAAGGCACTATGGGTGAGAACCAGTGTCCCTTGTAAGCTGTGTACTTGTGCAGCCACTCAGAAGAGGTTGAAATGCCACCCAGTTGGTTAGCAGAGCCCTACAGCACAAAAAATTATTCCACACATTGGTGGGGGAAAAAAATCTGCACAGGGAAAGAAAAGATTTAAAGGGAATATTGGTGGAGACAGACTGTGTATGAAGCCCTTCACTGTGGCGGGGGTGGGAGAAAATTTACCCTTGATTGCCTCTTGCTGTTTGCATCTCTCTCCCATGCCACATCAAGCCCCATTCACACTCTGGCTGCCACCAGCTCCCTACGGAGCCATGGCCCCACCTGGCTCCTGTGTGGCTCCAGGCCTCTGAGTCTGAGGGTAACACTTTCTAAAGCACCTGTGTCTCACTTCCACGTGGGGACTAAATCAGGGAGGAGAACTCAGTTTTGTTCTTTCTGAGTCCCTGCCCATAACATGCTATAAAAAAACCATGGCCCAGCTGTTCCACAACTCTCCTACCCAGTAGATTAAAAGCTGTATTTAATGGCTAGTTATACCCCGAAGTCTATATAAAAAGGAGACTATATGGACAAAAAAAAAAAAAAAAAAAACCTGAGTGTTATTTTAGTTTTATAGACGCAGCGTGAAACTGGCGGGGCAACAGCAATTCTGTCAAGCCATGGAGGTGGCTGTGACAGGCACAAACACTTGTCAAGGTCAGTGTTCATATTGGCTGGGCTTCAGTGGCGGGCAGCAGGGCTCAGGCTCTGTCTCGCTGCACTGGGCTCTGCCCTGCAAGTCTAACAACCACCCAGCCTTCTGGTTTCTTTTGGGGGATGCCTCTGAAACCTGCTCATCACCCTCTAGGGGCCATGGGCCCCTGGGTGAGACATGCAGGACTCAGGCCCTGAGGAACCTAAGTTCCTCTGAAGGTCAACAGGATTTTGGTTGTGACGCTACTTCAGTGCCTTTGAAAAAATGGAGTGTAGTTCTCCTTCTCACAGTCCAATTCATACCCGTGAAATTCTGTTGATTTCAACTTCAGGGCCGTTACTTCAGATGTACAAATTAAAGGAGCTCAAAATTAGTCTCAAAAAGTTATAAAATAAGACCAAAGTAAGGTTCAGCCTCTATGGAAAAGTTCTATAGAAAATGATTGTTTTTCCCATGGGCTTTCTTTAACCATCCTGTGGAAATGAAACACAAATGAGAGCCCTGCTACAAGATGGAAATAGGATAGTTCAGAGAAAGGAGATCATTCCCTGTTAATGCAGTGGGAGTTTTGAGTAATATTTAGAGAACTGTCGCATGCTGGCCAGTGTTCCCTCTAATTTTTTCCAGCCCTGGCTGGAATAAATTTTGTTATGTGCAACAAGGCATGTGCTGATCTGCCCCACCAATAGAAACACAGGCTGACAGCTGTTAGCGGCTGTGGAGGCTCTGCTAATCAGCTGGGCAGCATTTGAATGTCTCCTAGACAGCCAACCACGTTCTCAGCTTACAGGGAACACTGATGCTGGCTGACCTCCTGGGGAGTTTGGCTCTCCCTCACCTGTGGCAGATCAGGTCAACCTCCCCAGCCAGCTAATCCTGATCCATTCAGTTATCAGGTGGTGCTATTGAATTATCAGGCCCAGCTGGGGAAAAGTGGGTGATTGCTATAAAAGGCTGGGAGTGTTGGCCAGGAAATGAGAGGAGTTGTTTCCTGTGTTTGGCCTGGTAGTGAAAGTGTAGCAGGAGAGAAGATGGCTCTTGTGGTGGACTCAGGAAGAAAGTTGCCTCTGGGTAGATTGACCCATCCTGGGGAAAGGACTCCTAGGAAAGGCCAGTGGTTTGAGCAGGAGTTGACTGGCCAGAAAGTAAGTATGCAAGTGCCAAGTGAATGAGGAGACCAGGAGGAGCAGAAGATCCTTTTGTTTGATGTGTTCCTAGATCATGTGCTGCTTGACACAGCCTCCCTGGGAAAAGGTCCCCTTGTCAAAGGAGAACTACTGAGAATAACTGTAGAACCATTGCTTTTCTGCACCACCATGGGTCACCTAGGAGTGAAGGACAGGCAGCCTGCCACAAAAGCACTATTACATTTCTGGACACCCCTGCTGGTTTCATCACTGTTGGATTGCTTCTTAAGGGTCTGACTTTCTCTACCCCCTCCCTGCTTACTGAACACAACTTTGGGACCAGTGATGTGGTGGCATACAGGTGCCAGAGGCATGCTTGTGTGAGAGCAGGTGTGCCCCTTTGGCAACTGGCACCAAGGGGCCTTTGTGGCAGAGGGCCATTTCAGGAGTCTCCAAGAACAAGAAAGCGAACTTGAAAGAACAAAAATCAAGTCATCTGAAGTCTTTCTCGTAGAGAGCAAGTTTGTGTGGAAAGAACAACATGGTGGGGGCAGGGGAGGATGAGCAAAAACCACACTGACCTGCCTGTTTCCCAACCAGGCTGGCTCCCTTGGAGGGGCTGAAGCTGACAGAGACATATGAATTACTGCATTCCCCGGTCATGTCCCCATATGACTGCGTGGTAAATACCAAGCAACCATGTCACACTGCTAAAACCTGTGCAGCTTGGCATCTGCGTGCATGTTAAGCTAATGACTTCACTTTGCTTCAGTCCTAACCAGCTGCCAAAGACTGAGCAAATGAATCAGTGAGGGCTGGGAAAACAGAACTAAAAATGTGACTTGAAAAAATGCAGCAGAAGGGGTGATGCAATTGGCAGGTCCTGCTGAACTGCGTAGGGTCAGAGGGCCATTCCAATGGAGCTGGCAGAGTTCAGGCAAGTGCTACAGTGGGTTGAGTTACTCCAGCTGAGGGTTCTAATCACCATCATGGAGTTCTCTGTGTAAGTGCACTTTGCTTTCCACAGAAAACTGAACTTCTGATCCCACAGCTGCTTACACCCATGAGTTGTCATTCCTCACATGAATGCAAGGGTCTGCTCAGGGGAGGAAAAAAGTTTGCTGAATCAAGGCTTAGCTAATGCACGCTCCTCCCTACCACGTACAGAATGGAGTACCTAGAAGAACAGGGTCAGGTCCTCAGATGGTGTAAAATAACACAGCTCTGTTGACTTCAGTGGAAGCAAGCTCACTTACACCCACTGAGGCTCTCGCCCACAGTTGTTATCCATTGTCATTTCCTGTGCCTCATCTTATAACAGCACAACTCATCACCTGCAGTCACATGCATTGTACCATCTGGGACTGAAGCTGCCCTTTGCTAGATGTTTGTAAGTGCCTGGTTCAGCCTGCCAGGTGTCTTTTTTTCCCACTCTATAGTGTGTAAAGCAAACAGTAATTTTGTCAATGGCTGTTTCATCATGCAGTGACAGGGCACTGTTTCTGTAATGAATGTAATAGCCTGCTGCCAACCTGTGTAGGTACAAACAAGGACAGATGCAAATGCTACTCTACTGGAATTTTGTTCCTTTGTCACGGAAGTAGCCAGCTGGCTGTGGGCTACTGCTCAAAGTGCTCCTCTGGTCAGTTCAGTTGTGACAAGTCTCACTTGTCTATTTGCAAGTCACTCACCCCATTGCAGCACTTCTACCACTGCCACAGTACTTAGCTGGAACATGTTTATCCCAGCAGAGCAGAAATCTGTGCCACTGTTGGCACAGGTTATAGCCAATATGCACACTAATCTTTTCCATACATGTATGAAATAAAATTTATGTGCACTGAGGCTGGTGTGATGTGCACCACCAATAGAAACCAAAAACCTAGCTGTGCAGACTTCTGTCAGCTGCTGGGAATCTGAATCCCTCCTGAGCAGCTGCACAAGCACACAGCTGACAGGGAACACTGGATATATTTCAGTTTATCTGACCACCAGAGTTGAACCTGCCTCTCATTATGGGTGATAGAGCTAAACTTCATTAGCCTTCTCCCATAGCTACTATTGTCATGAGAAACTTATCTACAGATTCTCCTATCTGAGCTTTCCTTCATGAGTCCCCACACATCAATAACACTCTGGCTGATATATAACATCACCTGAAGATGTACCTTTTTCTTTCTCCTAGGATTTTTATTTTCTCGTTGTTATGGCCTTCTAACTAGCATGTTTCATCCACTTGCCATGCATGTATCTTTCAGGCACTGCTTTATTCTGTAACTCAAGCCACACACTACCAAGTGTCTTTGTTTAATGGTGTATAGCCTTTTTCAGTGGGCTTTGGGTGGAAGATCCCATACTGAGGTAAGATCTTTTGCATTCCACTGTCAGCCTGGCTACTGACTGAGGTTCAGTACCTGCAGTTCTGTTTCCTCTGGGAGCAGCGGTACTTAATTATTCAGAACAAAAGCATTTCATAGAAAACAGGTCTTAAACCCTCATATTTGGGTTTTGGGGGATACATTCCACCCATAGAAATTGGAGCTATAGAAGATATTACCTTGTCTCTCTTATATCCAGGGATCAACACAACCATAGCAGTCTCATTGGTGGACAGCTACATGTGTGCCTGTCTTTCCCTAAGGCTCACCATTCCCTGGAAGCCACAAAGCCTGAGTTGCTCTTCAGACTTTATTTCTGGACCCTGGTTTCTCTTTCAACTCAATCTGTTCTCACCAAGAATGGCATCCTCCGGTCCCTGCTCTTCGCTCTCCAGTGTGCTCTTTTGAGTATCTGGTGTTGCTGTGACCTCTTCCTCCCCACAGTGGCAAAATATAGCTTGTTCCTTTATTGGATACAGGATATAGAACCCTAAAACTAACAACTTTCCCCATTGTCTTTCAACTATGTGCTTGTGTTGCCAACACCTTCCTATTATTGGGGTAAGCAAACTTTTTATGTCGGGCCTGCCTTTTTGTCCCTGCAATAAGCAGGGTCCCCCCCAACCCGCTCTAATGTAACCCAAACTGATGGAAACATTGGTTATGTGCATACAAAAAAAAAAACCCTTTTGACAAGTGTTAGAAAGTAAGTGTGTAGAATGTAAAACCATTATTAATCAGCATATACATATGAATACCTAGACATAAAAACAGTACACAGTTCAATATCTTTAATGAGATGGATGAATCTGAGACCAAGCAGCCAATCACCCTTCACCCCCTTAAGAAATTTCTTGACCCTTCCCAAGATACTCCCCCACTTTGCTCACCCCTGAGCTCGATCAATATATTCATCATATAGGAAAGCCTAATAATCCAATGCAGTTACATAGTATATTTGCCTCACTGAGCAAGTCATCTGTAAAATTCATAATTACAGCATTGTCTGATTAATTCATAGCATTTCCATGTTTGCCACATCCCCATTTTCAAGGGCGTTGTCGAGAGGAGGCTTAGGCTCAAAGTGTGCAAGCACATATGTGCTAGAACTAGGGGTGCAGGAGGTACTGCAGCACTCTCTAGCTTAAAGTGGTTTCCATTATATACAGGGTTTCCAGTATGGTTCAACAACTCTCAGCACCCCCGCAATAAAAACTGTTCTAGCAGCCCTGGTGCAGTGGGGTCTTCATGTAATGCTACCACATTGGCATGGGAAAGCTTCACTCCTGCTTTGCAGAGGTCTAAATGGCAACGCAACATGCAAGGCAGTGGTGAATCAAACTCCTGTTGCAGTTGTTCTAAATGGATGTAAAACCAGAATGTGTGAGAGATAAGTAGGTAGAGCATTCCTGGAACGTGCTCACTCTCAGGCTGATTTGCTGTAAGTTGCACTAGCCCCATCGGGTACTATCGCAATTGTCCCATTATTTTTAACACTCCAGTGAGTTTGTGCCAGATTTTTTTATTGTATTTTTACAGTAGTGAATAGTGTCACTTTCCAGCAGATGACTTAGTGTTTTTTTTACCCTGATTAATAATTCTGGATTGTGGCATTTCAATCAGTTTCCTGCTGTAATGTATTAAAAATTTATTACAAAAATATGTAGCAAATGGCTGTACGAACCAAGTTAAATCAAGCCATGTTTACCTTGGGTTAGCACTGATTTGGACCAAATTACAGGGATAGATTAACTCAAGATTGGACCTGGAAGGATCTAATACGCAACCACCCAGGATGACTTTTTTTTTTTTTGTGGGGAGGGAAGGGTAGTACCAGAAAATTCCACATGCAAGGGGAGAGGAATGGTGCTTTCTTAAATCCAGGGCTGGATAGACCACACGGAACTTCAGAGAATGACACATGGACTGGTTAACCATTGCTCTAATCTGCCACTGCTAAATACTAAAAGACAGTTCTCAATCTAAGCATGGTTAAGTCACTTTCTATACTGTCAGGAGCAGTTTGAATACAGTGTACACTTCCAAAGGATAGATTGCAGCCTGGCGTTTGTGTGGGTACACATGTATGATAATAGGCAATATTCCCTCCCTTGCCCTGTATGCTCTGGGTAGCTGCAAGCCACCCCTCTATTCTCCTGAGAACTCACAGGATCATGTGAGGTAACAGTATCCACAGGACATGGAGGAAACAGGAGCAGGGAGGAGCTGCACTTCCCATGAGCTGTGGTTGCCTTGTCTCTGTGAAGCACAAATCCCAAGTTCAGAGCTGACTCTGAGGCTGATGGAAATCCACACACTACCTCCTAAACAAAAGGCATGTCATGCAAAATGATTTTCTCTCCTGCTCTTTGCACAGCCAGCTGGGCTGGCATGCCTAAGTACCAAAAGGGCTGAAAAGTATCAGAGGTTCTGCAGCAGCTGGAAATACACCAGGCGGCACCTGAGGACGGCTACTGGAAGTGATGAGAGTGGCAGCTGGAAATGCCAGTTACGATCCAGGTTGGAAATTGTTGGGAATGGTGCTGGGAACCATGTACGCACCGGCCTAGAGTACCTGCCCCAGCACTGGCGACCCGCCTGCGCTCGGGGAACGTGCACGCTGCGGGCTGCAGTGCCTGCACTGGACTGAGGACCATGCACTGTGTCCACCCGCCTGAGCCTAGGGACGATGCGTGCCTCGGGCTGCATGAGCGGCGACTGAACGCGGGAGCGTGCGCGCAGCGGGCGACACAAGGCGCGTGCAGCAAGCCGGAGCCCCGGGCCCAGCCTGAGCGAGCGCGCGGCCAGAGCCGACCGAGCCTCGCACTGCGCCTGTGCGAGGCAGGCAGGACCGCCCCCCCCCACGCTCCGCCCTCACGGCCGCGGGGCATTGTGGGACACAAACAAAGTGCCCGGCCAGCCTGGCGCGCGGAGCTCGCGCGCCTGGGCCCCGCGTGCCCCCTCCCCCCGGCCAGGCCAGGCCAGGCTGCGCGAGCCGCCCCCGCCCAGCGCCGCCCCCCCCTCCCCGGGAGCAGGCAGCGGCGGCACCCGCCCGCCGCCGCCGCCATGGCCCAGCAGGGGCCCCGCCGCGGCCCCAGATAGGGGCTCGGGCTCCGCGCGGCCCGGGGCCGGGCCCAGCCACTGCAGGTAACGGGGCAGAACCGGGGGCGGAGGGAGACAGCGAGAGTCGGGACCGGCGCGTGCCCCGCCCCCGCCCCCTTCCTCACGGGCACGAGCCCCCCCCCCCCCCCGCAACCTCTGTATCCCCCTGTCCCCCGAGCTTCCCCCCCCCGCTGTTACCCGGCTCCGGCAGCCCCGGGCCGCGGCCCCCCATGTTCCCGCCCCCCCCGGGTGCAGCTTCTGCCCCGTGGGGTGCCCCCGACGTGCTCCCCCAGGCGCGAGCCCTGCGAGCGTGCCCTCGGGGCTGCCCCGCCTCCGCCCCCCCCCAGTCTTCTGGCAGTAGCCCCCCTGCGTGTGATCCCCCAGGCCTTAGCCCCCAGTGTGCCCCCCACGCCCTCCCTGCTGCCACGGGCTTCTCCAGGTGCTGGGGCCTCCCAAGTGCGTTGCCCCCTTACATATACAGGCTCCCCCAGGTTCTGGCTCCTCCCCCCACACAGTGCCCTGGGCACGGGCCCCCCCGTGCGCGCACACTCTGCAGAGTGCTGGTTTCCCCCTGCCCCTGGACACGAGCCCTCCCATCACTCGCTCGCCTGGGTTCTCTTCCCCCACTCCTCCGCGCACCTCCTCTATGCAGTCCCCTGGGCACTAGCTCCCAGCTTTGTCCCGTGCCCCCTAGGCAGTCCATCTGGAACTAGCCTGACCCCTCCTCCATCATGCCTGCCCCCGGAGTGTGCTCCTCCCATGCATGCTAGCCCCTTGAAAGGCCCTGCTCTCCTCGGCCTCTGGGTACTAACTCCTCCAAAATAACCCCAGTTCTCCAGCCGTTAAGACCCCGAGAGGCTCTCCTCCACTTCCTGGGCACCAACACCCTGAGAGGCCTCCTACTTTCCCAAGAACTTTCCTTCAAGATCCCCCATCATGCACCCAAGAGGCCCCTGCTCTCCTGGAGTTTATGTTCTGGATGATACCTGCTGTCTCTCACCTGACCCTACAGGCCATCCTGTTTTCCCTATCTCACAACCCTGCCTTTTCCCAGCTTCCCTGACATTTAATACCCCCGACTCACATTCTTTAGAAGTGTGTTCCCCCCACAACTTACCTGTCTTCTTTCAGGGCACACAGTCTAGAAGCCTCCCTGACTTCCCTCTCCCAAAGCCTAGCAGCTCCTCTGCCCCCCTCATCTACTCCTCTCATAGTCCTTGAGGCCACCCCATTACCTCTGTCCCAAAGCTTGGTCTGGTTGCTGTTTGCCTTTTTTGTTCTTCCCTCCTCCCCATTAGTCCTTCCCCTGATATCTACTTATCCAGCTTCCCCTTTTGTTGAAGGTGATTCCTCTCCACCTTTCCCCAGGGTGACTGCTGCCCTCCATTGCAGGGGGTTGCTCCACACAGTCATGGGGGCTAGTAGCGTTTCTGGTAGCAGCTTTGTATTATTTGTCCGTTACGTGTCAGGCATGCTTGTGGTGTCTTTCAGGGAACCTGCAAAGTGACGCACTGAGTACAAGTGCTCCTGGTATGGCAGGATGTGCACACTCGCAGGATAACCTTTCTGTTGGAGAGAGGTGGTGGGTGATGATACACTTCCCCTTTGCAAAGGAATGGGAGTTCAACCCCATCACAGGGCCAAGCACACACAGATGATCTCTTAGAGCTAGTTCACAGTGTTTGCACCAGCTTTAGCTGTATCTCCTTTGAAAGCAATGTAGTTATATAAGTGATAAAATTATATCAATACAGATGTTTATACTGATGTAAGTATTAGAGGGGTAGCCGAGTTAGTCTGTATCTTCAAAAACAAGAAGAAATCCTGTGGCACCTTATAGACTAACAAAATACGCTCCAAAATAACTGTTAGTCTATAAGGTGCCACCGAACTGCTTGTTATATTCATATTATTTGTTCGGATGTAAACACTTTAGTATAATTGTCCACAGTAAGGGATTATAGTGATTACAGTGTCTTTATTTCTATTCTAGTATTTAAATTGGTGGAAAAACTGTTTGTAGGTAAACCCTTATTAGAGGGATTTCCACTGCCATGCTGAGCTCCCCAAGTGCAAAACGTACAGATCATCCCTTTACATTAAGGAGAATTATTTCTTTTGCATATTGATTATTTCCTTAATTTGCTTCCTGAACCTGACACAGGTTCAATTTACAAGAGCAGGAATGTCCCTTGCATGAAATTTATAGATGCTCTGCAAGAACAACCAATCGATACTTCTTTGTGTTGTTGTCGTATAAGATGTATATTAAATATTTAGTTAAATGAACTTTATGCATCATTTGTTGTCACAAGGGGTTGAATCTCATACTGTGCTTATTTTAAGCAGGGTAATTTGTGGCATTTGTAGTGTGTGGTAAAATAAGGATCCAATCAGATGTTGGATGTTTGCTGGATGGGTCAGAAAGAAATTTGACTTCCTTTCTACTGTGTAGAGCAGGTGTGTCCAACCTGCGGGCCACATGCGGCCCTGGACAGCAAGTAATGCAGCCCCACAAGATTGTAAACTTTTAACATTATTATGTGCTTTGTATATATTAACTATATTATATATTTTATATGCGGCCCAAGACAATTCCTCTTCACTCAATGCGACCCAGACAAGCCAAAAGTTTGGACACCCATGGTGTAGAGCATTGTACAAGTAGCCAAATTCATTTGCGGGAATGTTTGCCACTTTCTGAATCTTCAGGTATTGCTAGGGATAAAATATCTGATTCGGTGGCTGTGTCGACGCTAGCCCCAAACTTCGAAATGGCCACGCAAAGGGCACTTCGAAATTGACGCGACTCGCCGCTGCACAGCTCATCCCGACGGGGCTACTTTTCGAAAGGACCCCAGCTACTTCGAAGTCCCCTTATTTCCATCAGATCATGGGAATAAGGGGACTTCGAAGTAGGCGGGGTCCTTTCGAAAAGGAGCCCCGTTGGGATGAGCCGCGCTGGGGCGAGGCGTGTCAATTTCAAAGTGCCACAGCTGCCCTCATGCTAAGGAAGCGCTAAATATGCATTTCAGCACTTCATTAGTAAACTTCGAAATGGCCATTTGCGTGGCCATTTTGAAGTTTGGGGCTGGTGTAGATGTAGCCGGCATGACAGATCCTTTTCCTATTTTGGTTAAAGAAGTTTTTCTCTTTGGTATCTTTCTTCTCATGAGCAGCCTTGCTCTATGTCATCCATATTACTAGGTTAATAATAATAGACCTTCCTTGCATATCTGTTGTTTTAATAGACTGTATACTTGGTGAAGAGGAGGGCTTGAGATTCTTCCTCCTCCACCAATACTGATATTTTTGAAATTGTGAGGTTCAGTATTATCTTCTTTACTGTATGGTCCTGGTAAATCAGATTAATTCTGTAACAATCCACTGTGTTTCAGTATGGGCGCATCTACATTTGCATTCCTCTTTCGAAAGAGGTATGCAAATGAGACAAATCAAAAATGCAAATGAGGTAAAAATTTGTGTATTTGGCACCTCATTTGCGTATTCTAATTTCAAAAGAGCTTCTTTCGAAAGAAGAAAGCCAGTGTAGATGCTGCTCTTTCGAAAATAAACCCCATCTTTGAAAGAATCCTTCTTCCCCTTTAATAAAGGGGAGAAGGATTCTTTCGAAGATGGGTTTACTTTTGAAAGAGCAGCATCTACACTGGCTTTCTTCTTTGAAAAGAAGCTCTTTTGAAATTAGAATATGCAAATTTATACCTAATTTGTATTTTTATTTCTCATTTGCATGCTTCTTTTGAAAGAGGAATGCAAGTGTAGATGCACCCTATATGTTCATTCAGCTGTTAAGAAGTCTTATAGGAAATAAACAAAATCTCTTCATTCTAAAAAATTCAAAAATAGAAAATGTTAGCAATTATAGAAAAATAGTGGTGTAAAGGAACTGAACATAAACCAAATAGTTTAGCGTTGGGGTGCCCAAAGGAAGTTGAGAGAACTTGAGTTCTGGGCCATAAAGAGAGGTGATGTGTTTTAAAGAATGGATTTGATGAGAGAGCTGCTAGAATCAAAGAGATGCTTGCAAGTCTCTGATGATGAACAATCAGCTTTCTAAGTAATGATGATGGATTCCATTTATGAGCCTTAATTATAATCCATGAATTTGAATGACCAAAAATAAGGATATTCTGAAAGTCTGTGTTTGCCAAATTTTGTCTTTTTAGCCAAACTATAGATTTTTTTCTTTTAAAGTATTGCAACTTCTAGGCTGTCTTTGAAATCTATCAGTGTGTAGCAAACCTTTCTCTGAAAAATGATTCCTAGTATTCATTAATGACAATCTATGCAAATTTTTATTTGCTTTCCTGCTGTACTAAATAGTGCATATTGTATTTATTATAAGTATTTATGTGGCACCCCTCATCCTAGTTTCTGGGCTTGGAGTAAAGCAACAGAATTTCCGATACACAAGTAGCTAATTGCTCCATGACACCCTCACATATCACAACCTTCAAAAGATTGGGGTGGAAGAGATTGCCAATAGACTGATGATGCGGGAGTCCAAGATGGTAGTTATCAAACAGCTGTGACAGAGAGCTGATGCTTAATACTTTCTGAACATCTGGACTTTGCTCCTGATAAAACTCTTTAGGATTTTACTCATAAGAAAAAGACAAATACTTAGTGCTGCCATGTCAAAAGGGCATAAAAATGGACCACTGAAGGGTGATGGTTAAGATACAAAAATGCAATAAAATAGCAAAACAAAAAGAAGTCAAGTAGCACTTTAAAGACTAGCAAAATAATTTTAGGTGGGTCTTCTCAGTGGGTCTGTCCCACGAAAGCTCACCTAATAAACTATTTTGCTAGTCTTTAAAGTGCTACTTGACTGCTTTTTGTTTTGATAGTGTATAGACTAGCACGGCTCCCTCTCTGTTACTATGCGATAAAATAGCTTTCACTTACACCAGTATAAAATAGAGAGAAAAGAATTCTGAAGCTTTAACAACATTCCTGCTTCCAGCTTCCATCTAACGCAAGGTGAAACCTCTTAGGATGTATATTATTTTTACAGTTAGGCTGTTTGTAAAGTGTATTAGAAAAATCTTGTCCAAATTTTAAATAAAACTTGTTTAAAATTGGAAGAAAATTGTGCGGCTGAACCGTTAAAATATCTAGTCCATTGTTCATAGAAGACTGTTTCATTTTATTCCAGAGGAATGAATAAAGGCAGGCTCTCTAAAGCACAAATATCTTACTAAATGTTTTCTTTTTGTTTGATAGCATATCAGTATTGACAGTGTAATTACTAAGTACAGAGTCTTGCTTGCAAAAGTGTGACTTCTGCTCATTTGTATGAAGAGCGGTTTTAGTGGAAAGCTTGTGGATATTGAGGAGGGCTATTAAACTTGGCTGGAAGTGACACTTATGAAGAAGGTGGCAGATTATCTAGCATGTTATGTGCCTGGATATTAATATAGAAATAGCTTTACAGGAAGACTTCGTAAAATGACAGGGACTTTTGCCAGGAGCAAGTCTTTTGGGAACCTTCTGGATAGCATTTAGAAGTAATGTACTTCAGGGTACTAGACTGGAGGACTCCAGGACAGTAATGGGCTCCAGGCAGGCTTTTTTCCCCCCACTAGATTGCTGGCTTGAGTCCAGCCCATGTTAATAGTGGCAGAAAGTTGTTGATGACCAAAGACACTTGTGTTTATTATATTTACACAGCCTCAGACTCTTCATAGCAGCTTACAAAGATTTAGAGGAAAGCCAGAATCCTTTCAGTGATACGGAGTCCAACTTCCACTGCACAAGTACCCATGTCAGAATAAACACATACTAATTGGCAGGTTTAGTACCAGTGTCAAAGGGGCCAACGACTGAATGGCTGTGGGGAGGCTGTCTGTTCTCTTACCCGTGGAGAAAGTCCTTCCAGGCTCATTCACACAAGGAAGAAAGCTTGTGATGTTTAGCATTCATTTTGCTCATCTCTCGCCTATTCTGGCAGAGTACTCTTCACTTTCCAGTGCCAAAGGCGGAGTTCTTCCTAAGCATTTTGTTTTCCTTGAGTAATTGGTTCATTAAGTAAAACAAAAACAAAAAAACCTCATAATATTAAGTTTGCTGAAACAGAACTACAGTCCACCTTTGCTTGAATTGGTTCAAGACTCTTTAGGTCTTTCTTTTGATGGGTGCCTGTATGCTTGTTTATGTATGTCTGGTACGTTGAGGAGCTGGTCTCAGTTCTTGCTGTCTGATTTGTTTATTGGACTGCTGATTCCTGGTTTTTGTTTTGCTTGATTTTTGCGTGTGTGACAGTCTCTCTTGTTCAGCCCCAGCACAAATGTATTTTATTTTTTTATTGCAGATTAATCTTTAGCTTTGGTGTTGATGTGGCTAGAGGCGGAGAGGGCAGGAGGCTGAGAGGAGGAGATACATTTTGCTTCTTAGCTTATTTAAGAAATCCAATCATATTTCATCAAATACAGTGTAACATTTTCCCATGAAAGTCAGGGAATGAAAGATATCAGTAGATATAAAAGAAAATGTTTACAAGTAAACAATACATAGAACAGGTAAAACCAGCACATTGTCAAACCTGTCCTACCTATCACAGTCATTGCTGTATACGAAATTACAGTTTGTATATTATGGTAAAATTATGGGCTAGAATCTATCAGAGTTTTGGGTGACAGAGTAAAGTCTCCAGGGACCAGAATAGGGAAGATTTCTTCAGGTAGCGAAGTCCTGCTGTCCCAGGAACTTAGGGAACCCACCTAAATAACCAGGCTTGTTTTATTTAGAGGAAGGGAAGAAAGAACTGATTTTTCGAAGGGAAACTTCCACTTTTCTCTGATAGAACTGAGATCCGAACCTTTTATTATCTTATTTGAAAACTTTGTCTTTTTCAAATTGTGGTTTCAAGTTCAGTTGATTTGTATAATTGAGCTTCTATTGAATTTGATAGTTTTGCATGACTGTTTTTCTGAAGCAGGACAGAACTTTTGTTCTGTAAGTAGACATCTTTTTTTAATTTAACCATGAATAGGGAAGCATGCTCAAGCTTTATTTCTCCTCAGTTATACACAGTTTCTCCCACAGTTATACCCCAGTGCTTATATAAATCCTTGCGAGGAGCACTATAATTCTTTTTGGCATGCAAATAAGCACATTAAGCATCCCACTTAGTTTTAGATTTCCTCTACAAAAATAGTACCTTAGAAGTGAAAAAAACACCTAATTTTGGTTTCCTTTTATTCTTTTAGTTCATACTATTTGCAAGTTGCAATTGCAGGACTCATTTTCAATACCGTGGTCAGGTATCACTGATGGCGGGCTGAGAACAGTTAAGTATTTGTTATAAGAATGTAGTGAAGGTGAGAGGGCACAGAAGTCAACCTTTGATCCTCGCTGCTCAAGTGTTGTTATTGTGTTTATGCCAATGATCTAGGTATGACCGTTTGTGTTCAGGTAATTGATGCACTTTATGTAAGATATAAATTGTACATGCAGAAAAAAATTGCGAGCTTATTTAACATGCCAGAGTTGCATGTGATGCCTTTTAAATGTATTAAAAAAAACTTAATTTGGTCGAAACATTAAATTTCAAGCTTTTATCAAACCTAAGTCCAAACATAAAACTGGCTTGACGGATTATAATTAACAATAAATTGTGCATTTTTTTAATTCATCTAAAGCAGTAGTTCTCAACCTGGGTTCCCTGAGGGTATTTTAGGGGGTCTGTGGAAAAAATAAAAGGTACATTAAAATAATAGAAAATAAGTTTTAAATAAATTGCAAAGTTAAAATTATTATTGTTAAATTAAATATCTTCCAATGCTATTGCTATCTGAAAATCTATGTTGTGGTTTCCTCTTTCATTTAAGGAAGTGTACGTAGCGGCTAGAATTGGCTTTGATGGGGGTCCATGGATGTTTTAGGGTGTTGGGGGGCCACACGGGTGAAAAGATTGGGAACCACTGATCTGAACTGATGATAGTAACGTAGGTAAATTGTTTACATGTTATAAATGGGTAGCATCCTTTTAAGCAGTTTCAGACCAAGTGAAACAATTCATATTCTGATATGTCATTAACTACACTTTACTGTTACTGTTGTGATTGCACAGAAATTACATAACCATGAAACTTTGCTACTAGTTTGATGGAAAACATTGAAATTACTATGATTATAATTAATTGGCAAGTATTACTTTAGGTTTTAAATGAGTTCATATAACCTAGTGTTATAAAAAACCTGCAGTGTGAATGTGTTGGAAATAAGTTTGCTAAAGGACATAATAACCAAAGTAATATTGCATATGTTATGAATGAAAACAGAGTGAGCTCTTTCATATCCGGCAGTCCCGCGATTGGGAGGTTGCTGGATAGTCTTTTTTTTTTCTGGATAATAGAAAGGTATACCTAGCAATGCATAACAGTAAAGAAATACAAGGTTAGATATTAAGAAAAAAACATACTTTATTTACCAACAGCAGTAGTATTGTACACTGTAAACTCATCCTGTATCTGCTGTATTTATTTGTCTTTACCTTCATTATATTGTACTTATTGAAAACCTAACTAAAATTTACTTATGGTTAAAGTGCTGGTTGAGAGTTCTGCATGATAGAATGCTGGATATGAAAGAGTTTACTGTAGTGGGTAAACAGTGTCATGAAAAAATGTGTCTTATACTAACCTGTGGAATCTCAGTGAATGAACTTGAAACATGGATCATTTAAGTGCTGTTAAAAACAAAAAGCGGTCAAGTAGCACTTTAAAGACTAGCAAAATAGTTTATTAGGTGAGCTTTCCTGGGAGAGACCCACTTCTTCAGGTGGGTCTGTCCCACGAAAGCTCACCTAAATAAACTATTTTGCTAGTCTTTAAAGTGCTGTTTGACCGCTTTTTGTTTGGATAGTGTATAGACTAGCACGGCTCCCTCTCTGTTACTATTTGAGTGTTAATAGAAATTGCATAGAAGATAAGTCTTTTTTGAGGGTAGAGGCCCTACCCCAGTGCCGCAGGTGCGGGGCCCACCTTTGCCACTGCTCCCACTCTTCTCCTGGTTCCCCCTCATTCCTCTTCTGCCCCCTCTCCTGTGCAGCGTGAGCCAGGGATTACCTGCAGGTGTGTGGCAGCCTGCTGTGTTCCACTGCAACGCCTTCTCCTGGACAGCTGCACTCTGCTTCATCTCAGTAAAGCAAAGCACAGTCAACTAGGAGGTGGTGTTGCCGCCGAATAGAGCAGACTGCTGCGTTGCTTAAGTTCCCACCCCCACGTTGAGTGCAGGGGTGGAAGGGAGTACCCTTGTTGCTGCCCCACATCAGGTAATCCCCCGAGTCCCATCCATATGATGTTTGAGGTGGCCGCTATAGGACATGCCAAAGCACAGGGCCTGGAGCACCCACTTCAAATCGTCCTGTGGATGGTATAGCTCTCTTGGAGTGGTGTTGGGTAGGAGAAATAGAAGAGGGGGGTGTTCCTTTATTATGTATAAAGAATTAATTACTTTGAAAAATAACGAAAATAACCCAACAACCTTAGAATATCAGATCTCGTCTTCCAGCAAAATCAGAGATAAAGGCCTGGTCTACACTGCACTTTATATCTAACTTTGTAAGAGTCTAGACTAAAATGTTGCTACCACTGAGGTAAATCACCCTCTACACCTCTCTGAGAGGAAAAGTGCTTAGGTCAATATACCTAGGTTGACCTAGTTTCAGTATAGACCAGTGATGGGTAATGTAGGCTAGTGAGCAAGTCTCATGAACTGCTCTCCTTCATCTCAGTGGGCCCCAGGACTGTTGCAACCAAGGCGGTCTCGCAGGATAGGGCAGTTTTGCTAGCCATGCTTGCATACCTAGAATATGCAGGGCGTACCGATTGAACCATAGCAGTGCTTTGTTTGAATCACAGAGGAAGTGCACAGCTCTCACAATTGTTGTGTGTAGTCAGCACAAAGCTCACTTTGCATGCCCTAGCTTTACTTGCATGTCATTTTAGTAATACTGGTAGGAAGAAAACTATGTGGGTTTAAACCAGCTGAATCAAACAATCCTGCAGGTGAGCAACAGTGAACAAAATGTCTTAGACTTCACATAGAACCTGGATGGACCGCATATGGCCCACAACCAGTGTAGGCAGTTCATTGCATACATCTGCTGTTGCTGCAGTCGTCCCAGTTTCAGAAGTCGTCCCAGTGCCCCACATTGACATTTAAGTGGCTGCAGGTGTTCTGTTGAGGACATGCACTGCTGACCGAAAGCACGTTGTGTGGATGTACCAACACAGTTTAATTACTGTGGCTGTATGTTGATGTAGCTTAGGTTGACTTGATTTTGTAGTGTAGACAAGTAAAAGACCTTTTTCAATAAGCTGCTGAAGGGGAAGAGGTATCAAAGTGCCTTTTTCCCCAAAAATCACTTGGAAGTACAAATGCCATCACCTGCCAAAACAATAAAAACAATACGGCGTGGCACAGTCCCATTTCCCCAGAGCATTTCCAGATGAGAATATTTTAAGACAAGTTACTTGATAGCAAACTCCCAAGTGGAAAATATTTTTGTGAATGTTAGTCTGCGGTATCCTGTAATAAATACTTTGAGTGTCCAGATTGGCATTACAAATGTTAGCTAACTCAAGTTAAATGGTTATCCATTTACTTGAAGTTAAAAAGTTCTACAGGTTGCATCTCCTAAAAACAGCACTCTCTGGTCCAGCAAAATATCTGGTACAACAAGACTAGGGGTGCTCCTGGACCAGAGAGCCGGGGCAGAAGGGAAGTTGTAGCTGGCTGGGGACAGTGTAGGCTGGCCCAGAAGGCAGCCCCAAGGGGGGCTGCCCCTCTTCCCGTGGTTTCTCCAAAAGTGGCAGTGCAGGCAGGGGGTGAGGTGAGGGAGGTAGCTTGTGGGCCTATGCAGGGAACCTTCTCTGGTCCAGCAAATTCTCTTATTTGGGACCAGTCAGGTCCCAACCATGGCGGGCCAGAGACGTGCAACCTGTGCTCTTGACAAACCCTCAGTTGTTCAGTTTCAGTAGATCCAGCATAAGCAGGGACACTAATGTTGAAGTCCTGTTTTTCTTTCAGACATTCTTTATACATCATGAAGAAGCAAAGAAAGAACAAATGTAACTGTCTTTTTAAATAGCCTACATAACTAGATCAGCCAAATGTTAAGGCCAACAGTTTTAATTTTGAGTGCTTAAATTTAGGTAACTAAATCCAGTTAAGCAATCAAAATTGTAAATATTTCTTTACATGAATATTAAACTGGCCAACATGATTATCCCGTTTATTGTAGGGCATATATATTGTGCATGAGGAAAATAAATAGTTCTGTTAATCTTTGTTTCTCAAATGAGAATTGAGTAATACTGTACACATAGTAAGAATATTAACGTTTTAATTTTCCAGTTAACGGTGCAACCTTAATATTTTAAATAAGGTGGGGTTTTTTGCAATGAATTATTCTCAAAGTTGGTGCTAATGAGCAAAAATCTCCACAGCGTGTATACCAGAGTGGGTGGTTTGGAATAGCAGTGTTCTGCGTGTACTATTTTATATATCTCAGGAAATGTTTGTTTTTTAAATATGAATGCCTACGCATTACTGCAAAGAAATACTGCAGAGCTTTTCTAGAGCTAATTGATATATCGAGCACCTTGTATTTAGACTGAATAAATGAACTTGACTGCAGCAGGAAAATTTTCTTACTGCCTTCTGGACTTTGTCAGACTATTTGCAGTTCTGTGGTCTTCCTGACACTGGGATTCTTTCTTAATTTTTCCAAAATACTTGTGATGTAATATTTTATCTAATTACTGGTGTTGGAAGGAACAGAAATGTTACTAATTTTTTAAAATAATTGACTGTCCTTTTAATCATTTTGAGGAGTGAAATTAAAATTCTACTAGTGCTGACAAGATTTGTAACAGGCGTCTAAGACCAAATGACTGTCGAACATTCCCGACTCTTCTCCCCTTTGTTTTAGCAATTTTTCTTTGAGAATGGCGATGAAGTTTGTGCTGATGAAGACTAGCTGTTAAGTGAACACATCTGGCAGTAGTGTTCGGCTATAATTCCAAAAGTATAAAATTGAAGCAATTTAAATTGATTTTAATGAAAGAAGTTGTGGCAAGATTTTTGTGTCTAAAATGTTAACTTGATAATTAGACCTTTCCATAGACTAGATGCTATAGTTGTATTTAACATCATGTGTTCCATCTAGTACAATTCTAGCACAAACTGCTTCCAAGCACACATCCTTCAGAAGTAGCTCCACAAATACTGGAGTTCCCACTGGAGTAGCGCCGGACGAAGGCCATTTGTGTCAGCTTTATTGTGTTATTGTCCATGTGGATGGAGCTAATACCATATTACAACATGCAAGTCAGATTACTCTTCCATAGGCCCTTTGCACTGTGGGAGTGACCTCTTTGGCCAAGTAGCTAGCCTTGATTGCTCTGGGGTCAGCAGAGCCAGAAACCATCCACTTGTGTTTAAATTTCCCTAAATGGTCATGTGCATACCAGCTGTATACTGATTCCACAGCCACAAGTTTTTTGGAAACTGCTAAGCAAACTGCTTCATGCTTAATCTGTAAATACCTGCTATAAAATTATAGTACTTGACAATTAGCTACCTGCAGTGCTTCTAGCATGTTAATTGTGGACATCGTAATTTTACCTGTCTTTTGGGCCAGTGCAACCGTAGTACAGGACTCCTTAAACAGGACAAAGGTTGGCTCTTCGTTGTATCAAAAATAGTGTCAGTAAATTGAAAAATAGGTCTAAATTTACATGGTTCATTGTGGAGAAAATTTGTAAATTGGAAGTTTGTAAATCAAGGGATGGGTGTAATGATGAACTTCAGACTAGAGTGGGGTGGTACTTTAAACAGAAAAGGCTTGTCTCCACCATAAGCTGTGCATGCCAGTTCTGAAAATAGGGAATGAGAACAGAACTCTGAAGTGATGCGCTCCAGAGAGAAGTTTCATGTTGGGAAAATGTATTTATGGTTAAATTTGCAAACCTGATTATTTTATTGAGGTTAAATCACATTTGGTAGCTAATGTTAATCTTACTGCAAGCAGTGCTTTCTTGGACTTGTATCTGGCATTACAAAACATTATAGTCTTTACAGTTTCAGATTGTCTTGTTACAGATGGGCAGCTCTCTCTGCCTCCATTGAAGTTGTGCTTAAAACCGTACATTTGTTTTACTTGCACTTGAGATAATTCTGTGCCACTACCAGACCTCAGGCGCTGCTTGTCATTTTCCCGCTTCCTGCCCCCCGACACCCAAATTCCTCATTGGGGTACAGACTTTCCCCTTGCTGTCCCTCACTTCTTCACTGGGAGATAATCTGGGCTCAGACTTCCCACTCAGTCCTTCACCAGGAGTTGGCCTGAGTGTGGACTTTCCCCCTCATCCAGAAAGAGCGTGGCCTTGGACTCTTTCTTCCCATTTCCCTCCCCAACCCTCACTCAGAGGTAACAGGGCTCTGGCTGTCAGCAGCAGCGCAGAAGAAAGGGTGGCAATGGGATGCAACATCTGCTGTATCAACAGATAACACTTTTCACATTGCCTGTCTTCTGTGCTGCTGTTGGTGTGCCACTGCCTTCAGAGCTGCTTGCCTGGCCAGCAGCCACTGTGCTCAGCTCTGCCTTCAGAGCATCCCTGGGGAAAGGACATGGGGGAGCATAAACGAACATAGCTAAAAAGGGGAACCTGATCAAATAAGTTTGAAAGCCACTGATGTAATGTAGTCATTCTGTGCATGTGGGCTTAACTCATACCTGCTGCTTGAGTGTTCCCTTCATCTGTGAGGAAGCTATGCAGCTACTTGCAGAATCATTTGAGAGCTCATCTGAGGGCTGTCTTCTTGCTGGGCATTCCTCACATAGGATTCTGGGGCAGTCTTGCTAGACTATCTGCTAGTACCTCAAGCTGGCAAGTGACTTGGAAATCCAGGAAAAGGACTTCTTTGTTTGACAGCTCTATTCCCTGTAAGGATTCAGGCTAGTGAAGCGCTGGCTGTAGTGGAAGCATCCTTGAAAGAATTAAGAGAACCTTCCTGCCTGCCAGAGAATCTTAGGACTTTCCAGGACACATGGTAGGAGTTGAGAAACAGACCCCTCTGCAGGCAGTCTCCCTGGGCACTTGCTGAAGTCTCTTAGAAGTCTGTGTAGTCATCTGTGAGGCACTGCAATTTGTTGTGGTTTTGGAACCTCAGAGATGCATCTCCAGAAAGCACTGGTGCTAAAATGGTGCATTGTAGAGCTAGCGAGGTTATGGGGTATAACAGCAGGCTCATGTGTAGACACACCAGTGTTTTGAATAGTCAAGCTGATTAATAAGCTTCTTACAGTTAAGATAACAATGGTGTCAGTATTGCTTCAGCTACAGTATAAGTAGTAGTCTCCAATCTTTTTTGATGGAAGGACGGAGTTTCCCCTAACGTCTTGAATGCCCTGCTCTGTTGCCAGCCAGGAGCCACCTATGGTAAGTGCCTCTCAGCCAGAGCCTGCACCCTAGCCACCTGCCTCCGGTCAGAATCCCCTCTAGTACCCAAACTACCTCCCCAACTCTGCATCCTTCCTGCATCTGTCTCCCAGGTCAGAACCCCATGCAATCCCCACAGCCCTTCCTGCCTGGAACTCCCACCTTCACCCAAACTCCATCCCAGACCCCATGCAGCTTTCACTAATATAATAAGAAAGTACAGCCCATAATGACCCTGTGGCTGCCCTGCAAATACTTTTGCCCACCCTTGGTCTAGATGGTGCGTGGCCCTGCCATAAGTGCCATGGAGTGGAGCTGATGATCTCTTGAAGTTCCTTCAAATCCTATGGTTCAGTTATCCCTAAAGATAGCAGGTTTGTAGTCCATAGATTCCATTGCAAGAGAGTGAATACAGTAAACCCTCAATTTTACAGACTCCGATTTAGCAGACTTCGGGAACAATGTACGTCCACCAGCCCCCGCCCATTGTTCCCAAAGCCTGCTTCATCAGGGCATGTAAAATCCTAAAGCCTGCCATACACCCTTTCAAAAAAAGTAAGGAACTTACCAGGGCATCACTTCCAGCTGGTGTGGTCCAATGCAGTTAAGCCCTCCATGGCAGCCTGGGCCACCGGCACCACATGCTCCTCCCGCCAGGGGTAGGGTGGGTAAGCAAGCATCTTTGGGCATGGGCAAGTGGGCAGTAATTCTTCATATTTAACAGACTTTCGGGTTTAATGGACACCCCTTTTCTCATTAGTCAGTTAAATCAAGGGTTTACTGTATAGCATATTGAAATATGAAGATACCTATCTCATAGTACTGGAAGGAACCTTCAGAGGTCATTGAGTCAAGTCCCCTGCCTTCACAGCAAGACCTATCACCATGTGTGACAGATTTTATTTTTTAACCTTTTTGCCCCAGATCCTTAAATGCCCCCACTCCCCAGCCCCCCCAAGGATTGAACTCTCAACCTGGGTTTAGCAGGCCAATGCTCACACCACATAATTGCGTGCAGGGAGATCCTGCAGTATTGACCTGCCCCTCCCCCTTTTTTAATAAGTACTATCCTACTACCCTGTAGGTTTTGTCCACACTGAAGCTCAAACTGGGCTACTGAACTGGCTTATAAAAGTGTTTTAAACCAGATTCAGCATGTGGTGTTCTTGAGCGAGTGTAAATTAGAGACCTTTGTCGGATAAAGCTGTCATCTTGCATATTTTTTTTGTATTCCTTTGAAAATACAGAGCAAAATCGACTTTCACTTTTAGGAGACTCCAGTGGCAAAGTTGCTTCATGGTCTCACCTGAAAAAGAACCAATTTCACAGTATAAATTGCATGTCACAAAGATGAGTCTTCCGTTACAAAGAGAAATTAAAAAGCAGGCAGCAAATGAGAAGCAAAAGTGTTGGTATATGAAAGAGGACAGGCAATGTAAGATAGAGAATGCTGAAGACTGACCTATTTATTCATACTGTGCTTTGTACAGTTTATACTTTCAGATATGTTTGTAGTTTCTAGGCATTAAAATGTTATATCTAAGTCATTGAAAAATAAGTACTCTAGAGGACAAGAGCAGGCAGATGTGATTTGTTTGAAATGTTTTAAATTGCTGCAGATTGAAACTCTAAAATCTAGGACTCTAGTCTGGCAATATCCATGGTCTGGCAGTGGGGGCTGGGGATCCAGCAGAGGCCAGGGCTGGGAAGCTCTAGCTGGGCTGATGGCAGAGGGGCCAGTGTCTGGGAGCCCTTCCCAATGCAAGGTGGAGCTCAGTGGCCTGGTCTTGCCATCAACAGTGCAGGGGGGAGCCAGAGAGGTCCAGCAAAATCCTTCATTTAGGACAGTTCAGGTCCCAAGGGTACCAGACCAGGAAGGTCCAAACGGTACTTGATTTCTTCAGTGGTCTTGAAATTAGTTGAAATGAGACAGGCCACCTTAAATGATTTTATACTAGGTCTACAGTACTGCGCTACCTCAGTTTAAAATCCACTAAACTGAACTGAAGCATTGCCCTAATATTTATCCTCAGACTGCACATCAATTGGTAATTCAGAAAATTCTTGTTCTCACATTGAGTTTCTCTTCTCACAGTTCACCAGTATAGTGACTGACTCACTCCAACCATAAGAGTGCAGAAAATGTCAGGGAGAGTTTGAAATAAATTGCTCTTTCACCAAGTTGTTAAATTATTTCAAAACGCATTTAAAAATAACACTTTAAATTCTTACTTGAACTTGAAAACTCTGGTGTAACATAATGCATGTGTGCGAGAGAGGAGCTGGATTTGCTGAGGGACAAGAAGTCCAGTACCCATGCCAGCAGCTGCTGGGAAAGGAAACATGCCCATGTTTCTGTCATGGTGCTGTCCCTGCTCTCTGCTTGGAATTGGTCTATTATATTTTCCTCTGACTGGAAGTTTTGTTAAAATTTTCCAGCTCCGCTCTGCCACGCACACACTCCAACTCCAGTCCTGGTTGCTGTTGGGGAGAATATCTACTACTCTTCTGCCTCCTGGCTGCTGAAAGTAGCATCAGGATTTGTTCTCTCTTCCTCTGTTCACTCACCAAGTATCCATTCTTGGGTCTTCTCCCCCAAGTAAATATCAGAAAAGCCTCTGGACCCCTGTAGATGAGACTGGCGTATGATTTCTTTCACTTAACAAGTGTTTTGTTCATGCTTAATTTCTCCTTTCACAGTGATGTAAAATTTCGTTTTAAATCCAGGTTTTCCTCATAATTTGACTCAGACTTCATAAATTGTTAATGTTCCTCTCATAACTTCTGGTTGTTGAAATAATTCATGTGAGTGGGTGTGTAATGTTAATTGATTCTGTGCTCCAGAAGGAATAACACCTTTTTTTTGTCTAAAGTAGTTAACAAGTAGGAAACAAGACAATGTGAGGAGGAAATATGGCTCATTTAATAGTGGAGTGAATAATTAATGAGAGAGATTCACCAGGAGGCTCTGATCATCACTATTTAAGTATTGTATATTTTAAAGATCTAGATCTGCAACCTCTTCCATGCAGGCAGCCTCCTGCATCAGTGAGCTTATAAAACTCTTTATGGGCATACGGTCCACTTGTACAAAGCAGTTTGCGGATCTGTGCGTGTGTGAGAGAGAGAGAGAGAAGAGGTAGTGATGGCTAGAAGGGAGGAGGGACTTACTGTGTCAATTAACCAGATATAATTCCATCAGTGATTATTTAAATGTGGAAAAGCACCTTATTTATACATCCAGCCCCTTCTGAACTGTGTAAAACGGGTCAGCAACACCCGGCACAGGTGCCAAGAGTGGCATGTGAGCTGAGTCTCATGGGCACGTGAGTCAGGGAGCTCAGCTCCACCCCTCCTCCCCCATGCAGCCAGGAGCTTGCTCAACACCATGCCACCTGTGGACTAACAAAAGACTAGCAAATGCTGCCAACCACCACCTAAATGGTAGAGCTCTGCATCTTTCTTTATTAATGAAGCTGTTCTAAGAATTACTTATTTTTGACTTAAAAAAGTATCCCTGTACATATAGGTCAAAAGGTCAAATTTTGGTGCTCCACCTTGGAAGGTTTGCTGACCCCTCGTGTAAGGCATGTAGAACATAGAAGCAAATGGGGTTCCAACTATAATTAGGAGGTTTGCTCTTGTAAGGAGTTCATGTTTCAGGCCTTAAGTAACTGAAATGAAAGTGTATTTTCCATTTAACCATTGAATAGATAATTAAATCTGCCGCGGAAACTAGGTCCCTTCAGTTGCAAACAGATTCTGCTTTCTTCTGCCATTTCAAAGGACTATGCAAGCAGCAGGAGTGGTGTGGTTCACTGTCGACTGATGGAAGCAAAAGATGCACATGGAGCCTCACTTTGCAAGGACTCTTCCCACATCTGTATAGAGTGAGGAGTTGGGGGAGGGGTCACTGGACCACCTTTTTCCTCTGTGCCTTTAGGTTTCAAACAGTCAACAGTGGCTTGAGAATTTTCATCTATAGCCTGGAGCAGAGGCTTCTGTGCCTTACACACCTCCAGAAAATTGTCTCCATGCAGCTGAATTTAAAGTGCTTCCTCAGCAGTGCTTTAATGTGGCAGTGTGATCACAGCAAGAGTGCTGGGAGAGAGCTCCCCCCAGTACTCCATAAACTAGACCTCCACAAGGGGAGTAGCCAACAGCACTGAGAGCCAGTTTATACTGGTGTTGTATAGCAGGTTTGTGCAGAGTGAGCAGTGGGATGCTTTGGATGGTGTGAAATTTCACGGGTGGGGGCAGCACGATTGGTGGCTGGGTCTCAGGCTCAGCCATCTCAATAAAAATGTTGAAATATGTTACTGTTTTTATGTATGTTTATTTATAGTTATATACCAATGAATAAAATGTTTACATTCTACATACTTATTTTCTTACACATGCCAAAAGGGATTTTTTTCATGTCAACATAACCATCATTTCTGTTGGTTTGGATTACATTAGACGGGTTGGAAGGTTCTGCTAATTGCAGGGAACAAAAGTGGTGCCCAGTGCAAAAAGTTTGCTCACCCCTGCTTTATAGTGCTGTAATTTGTTGCATGGGGGCCTGGGTGGGGGAGGATGAGTAGTTCTGGTAGTAGTAGGAAGTGTTTGTTCTTCTGTGTTTACGTTGTTTTAGCAACAGATATGCAAAGGAAGATGTTATCCCTTGTTTTCTTTACCTTACGTGTAAAATTCATTGTTGTGTATTTGATTTAGTAAGCTAGAACCGTATTTGGAGGCTTATAGTGCATTTTGGTTTTGGAAGAATTTTCAGCAACCTCTCATCCTAGACCAAAATAATTATTGAAAACAGCTTTAGGCATTCACTGCCTACACTACTAGCAGCACAGTTTAGCTATTGTCAGAAACAATTCTGTGTTTGCTATCTTGAGCTATGTCTTCTGAAAATTCATACAGCAGGCTCAATACAGTTTTTTTTTTTATTTAGAGCCTTCACTGAGTTTGTTTGATTCTACACATTTGCATTCCAGCACCAAACTGTCCGACTCTTCAATTTACAGAAGCTTTTCACAAAGTCCCTGAAAACTAATACCTTGGCAATAGATTAGTTATTACAGAAAACAATTATGAACCACACGCACTAGTTTAAAAGACCATATTTCCTGTCTCAAAAGCTGAGAAGTTTCACTGTTACCAAACTGCAATTGGGATAACTTTTTGAGCAGGTAACTACAGAGATATTATTGGCTGAGTTCAGATAATCTCTTTCATGTTTAGTTTGCATTATTACAAAATATTAATAACTGAGTGCATTCTCATAAAATAAACCCAATAACCCTAATTTTTGAGACCCTGAATCCTAAAATGTTTAATGTACTGGACCTCAGTGCAACGGAAGATTCTCTTTCATGTTAATCTTTGGAAATGTGAAGTCACTAATCTTTAATTCTCAGTGGAGAAATATGCTTTATAAAAATGACAAAAAATAATGGTTTTTTTTTCCGTTTGTCTTTTAGGACACGTGTGACCGCTTGCATGGTGAAAGAACATCAGTAAAAGTGAAAAAATGGGTGTAAAAACATTTACTCATAATTCCCCTGCTCACAGCCAGGAGATGCTTGGAAAGCTTAACATGCTTCGCAATGATGGACATTTCTGTGACATCACCATTCGTGTACAAGATAAAATCTTCCGGGCACACAAGGTAGTCTTGGCAGCCTGCAGTGACTTCTTCCGCTCCAAACTAGTTGGCCAAGCAGAAGATGACAGCAAGAGTGTATTAGACTTACATCATGTGACAGTTACTGGCTTTATACCCCTTCTGGAGTATGCTTACACAGCCACACTGTCAATCAATACAGAAAATATTATTGATGTCTTAGCTGCAGCCAGCTACATGCAAATGTTCAGTGTTGCTAGTACATGCTCAGAATTCATGAAGTCGAGCATTTTATGGAATACGCCCAACAGCCAGCAAGACAAGGTGCTAGACGCAGGACAAGAAAACAGTGCAAACTGCAACTTTACCTCTCGAGATGGCAGCCTTTCTCCCGTTTCCTCAGAATGCAGTGTGGTGGAAAGAGCCATTCCCGTCTGTCGAGAGTCCCGAAGAAAACGCAAAAGCTACATAGTCATGTCTCCAGAAAGTCCACTTAAGTGTAACACACAGACAAACTCCCCCCAAGTGCTCAATCCTTCAGCTTCCTATGCGGAGTCCAGAAATCAGCCAGTAGACTCTTCCTTAGCTTTTCCTTGGACTTTTCCTTTTGGAATTGATCGAAGGCTTCAATCTGAGAAGGTAAAGCAGGTAGAGAATTCTAGGACTTTGGAGTTACCTGGTCCATCTGAGGCAGCCAGAAGGATTACTGATTATGTGACATGTGAGAGCACAAAGGCCAGTTCACCTCTTGTGATTGAAGAAGATGTACGTGTCAAAGTGGAAAGGTTAAGTGATGAGGAAGTTCATGAAGAAGTATCACAGCCTGTCAGTGCATCCCAGAGCTCTCTGAGTGATCAGCAGACAGTCCCGGGAAGTGAACAGGTTCAGGAAGATCTCCTGATTAGCCCACAGTCTTCCTCTATAGGTATAGCAACTTCCATTATTTTATATGTGTACACATGTGTGAACTTGTGATTTTAAGAAAGTCATCTTGAATTTTTGTATTTAGAGCACAGAAGAATGGTGAAACTGTATTTTGCTTATTTCTATCTTATGAAATGCTGTGTATTGATTTTAAGTTTAATTTTTTTCTTAGTGACTCCAAGTGGTTTGATCACAGTCCATCCACACTACCTTTTTAGAAACATTGATACTTTGGGTAGTGTAAAGGGAAGCAAAAGTATCTCTAAGCCAAAATCAAGCCTTTTATTAGTATAGGTACAGTGATGGTAGAGTTTTTTTTATAATCAGAGTTAAGAGAATAAATTACAGTGTAAATGATGGAAATCTGTCAAATTAATATCCCAGACAAAAACAATATACAGGTCAAACCTCTCTAATCCAGCACCCTTGGGACCTGACCAGTGCCAGGTGAGAGAATTTGCTGGACTGTGGGAGATCAGTATTGTCCAGCAGCATTGCCAACACTGCCACTGCTTACTGGATCTTAGAAGACATTTAGGGGTAAATTACAGCTAAATAACAGCACAAAACACTGAGAGCCAGGACTGGTGTCTTTAAACAAACTTTATGGGACAGCAGAAAACTTGGCCACACCCACGATAAGTGGTCATCCAGCAAATTAAAATCATGCTGGATTACGGATGTTGCCAGATGAGGGAGTTCCAGACTAGAGAGGTTCAGCCTCTAGTGCATTCATATTGTTTAGAACCTTTCCATTTCAAAGGTATTTAACTGCAAATTGCAGCTCATATTCTGCCAAATGCTGAAACTAACACTTTTCCCACATTACAGTTTTCCCGGTATTGCAATTTGTCATTTTTGGTTTCGTCTTGTCACAGCTAATATTTAGACCAGTGGTTCTCAACCAGGGATATGTGTATCCCTGGGAACATGCAGAGGTCTTCCAGAGGGTACATCAAATCATTTAGGTATTTGCATAGTTTTATAGCAAGCTACATAAAACACTAGTAAAATTAGTACAAACTAAAATTTCATATAGACAAAATGAGAAAATAAACAATTTTTCAGTAATAGTGCGCAGTGACACTTCTGGGTTGTTTTTTGTTTTTTTTTTTTATTTTTTGAGGGAGGTGAAACTTGTGGTACACAAGATAAATCAGATTCTTGAAAAAAACTAAACAGAAATCATATAGCACTTTAAAAACTAACAAAATGATTTATTAGGTGATGAGCTTTCGTGGGACAGACCCACTTCTTCAGATCTTTAGCATTTCCAGTACAGACTGACATCTTTATAGTACCGAGGTCCAAAAAAATTGCTTGAAAGGATACAGTACTCTGGAAAGGTTGGGAACCACTAATTTAAAGGACATCACTAAAACAATCCTGTTACAAACTCACACAAACAGCTGTTTGTAAGTTTGAACACAGTTTGCAGTATTTCTTGTGTGGTTGCCAGAATTTTGTGCAGATCATTTATTTGCTTTTGTATTTACAAAGCCTGTTTATTGAAGGATTATTTCAGTAAAATCTGGTTTATTTGAGAACTGTTTAGTCAACTTCATTCATAATATGATGCCACATGCTTTTTTTACATAATAAAATTATAAATATAGCCTTGTATGCTACCTCAGAGGTTTGTCTAGTAAATACGAGGGGGTGGTAGGTGATCTTTGTGGCGTTTTCAAGGAAGAAGTATCTGACCACTGTAATTACACTGTTTCAGTTGCATGATTGTGTTAAAGAAGCAGGAACTTTGTCATGTTAGTAACTGTTTCAGCACTTTGTATATTGCTGTTTTTGAGTGTCATTTTGTGTGGCTCGTATGGTAGCATTCTATATTGGTATGCCCAATCTACACTGCTTTACTTATGGGAGTTTGACAAGACGTAGTTTTTGTGAATCCCCTTTTAAGTAGTAGCCACAAACATGTGAGTATATTTTAGCAGAGTAAATATTGATAGTTCCTTTGTATTTAATTTGTCGAAAATCTTGTGTGCCATTTATAAATACAAGAGAATGGCTTTGCATACCAAAAGAAACAAAAACTGGTTCACTGGTCTTGTGTAATATGATCCAATCCTTAACCTATTATAGCAGTCTTAGAAAATAAATTGCCAAGGACATGCAATCATGTGTATGATGTCATTAAACAAACATATTGGTGGCAGGAGAGTATATCGATATATCTGTGAAAAATATAAGCTGCAAAGTGCAAAAAGAACAATGAAAGTAAGGGTCGCGAAAAGGAAACAAATCATATTCGCTGAGAGTTTTACTCACTATAGTTATCATATTTAGGAAGCCTGAAAAACAAGCAACTATGTTACTTTTTCTTGATCTGTATCTTGTATAGTCTATTTAGAAAATGTCAGAGGAAAGATACATCAGGTAACAGTTCTAAGCCACTGAAATATAGCAGTGCATAGAAAGAGATGTACAACATAATACAAGTAATATTAAACATTGGAGAATGGGAGGAATGGAAATATGAGTGATACCAGCACTAGATCATATATAAGGGACTCTAGTGAGTGGTCTGTTTTCTTTTACTAAGAAAGTGCTTGAATTGAACAGATGCACTGAACGTACTCTTGTGATCAACCCTTAGTAATGTGTGACTGATCTCCTTCTTTTGCCAAGTAGCGATCCAGCCAGAATCCTTAACTGCGAAGTGACAGCAACTGAGAAGCAGCTTTGAAAACGTCACCTTTATAGCACTGAGGCGGCACAAGAGTTTGTAGAAAGTTTAACCTTGTTTTCAACCTTTCTGGATCTATTACCACGGAGGGCATGTTCCCCAAAGAGGGGTTTGGGTCTTATACCATCTTTTTGTGTACTACATCAGTAACTATCTTTTGACCGTATGCTCTAAAGTCGTAAATCAAATGTCTCTTAACTTTGAAAATGGTTTTGTATAACATGTTGCACCTTCATGGCTGCAGATGCAAAAAAGTTGGCCTGAGATCAAGACAGTAAAATCCCATTCTATGTGCTTGCATGAGGCATGTGTGACGCTTTCCTTAGGCTACCTAGAGCAGTAAGATGCCTCTGCTTTAGCAAGAGAGTTTTGCTGGAGTTTAGGCTAAGGGCAGATTTACACTTCAGGTAAAATCAACCTAAATTAAGCAACTTCAGCTGCATGGATTATGTAGCTGCACTTGATGTACCTTAAGTCGACTTACTGCGGTGTCTAAACTGCACTGGGTTGATGGGAGAAGCTCTTCTATCAACTTACCTTAAGCTTCTCTTTCTGGTGAACTGCCAGAAGTAACGAAAGTGTGCTCAACTGTCGATTTTAGCAGACCTTCAATAGACCCACTGATTCAACCCCCAATGGATCGATTACCATAGCATTGGTTGGCCAGTAGCTGAGATGTTCCTTGGGCAACAGCTTTCTGCTGTGCCAGTCTTTTGACTTCACCTCCAGACTCCCTTTAGACACTGCCAGTCTTTACCTTGCCTTGCAGGTACTAATCAGTGAACTCAAGTTCCCCAGAGACATCTCCCTGCAGAGAGGTAAATCCACATCCTTTTGTCTAAGGAACACTTGCTTCCGGAACATAATTCCAGCACTTTTACACCGCTCTTTATATACATCCTGTGCATAAATCTCAGTTTTTATAAGATACCTTACCAAAATAGTTGGTATTGTTTGCATAATGTCATTATACTATGATTATCGGTTATATTCTTACTTTGTTGTATTCTAAAGAAGGGCAAATGCCTTGTCTTGGAAGGTGCTCATTGTACCAAAGGTGTGATAGAGCACAGTTGCAAGTGCAGGACACACAAGCATCTTTTGTTTCCTGAAGAGGTATTGCCTAACACGCTATCAGACATTAAGGACAATGGAATACTGTTGAGAGCAAGGTGGTGTGTTCAGGCACAGCATTCTCTTCCCTGAACACATTACCCTTTTCAAATTACATATGTTTATCTCAGTGCTTTATAATGCAGTTATGAAGGTTCCCCTGCCTATTTTTCTTATATTGTAAAGAGCTCTCATTCACTACTTGGGCAATGCAATAATTGTTCATTTGCACTTTACTGTACAGTATGTGGTATCACTTACAGTTTACAAGAGAGATAAGCAGGAGAGCATTTATAAATATGTCATTATGATAGCAACACAAGTTATATTTGAGAAGATATTTTCTTAACTGTCTGTCCCACCAGAGAGATGTACACAAATTGAAAACTGTATCAGGAAATGGACTTTATGTACTAGATTTTATGAGTTGGAAATATCCTGAAGGATAAATCAATGTAGAATTTGTTTTTTTATTTTTACAGATTGTATTACATCTCATCTTGCGTACCCAGCAATAGTCAGATTATTTTAAATCACACCAAACCACAGTGTTAAATTTGATATTCATAATGTTGTTTTCAGAAACTTATCAAAGGTGTGTCTTCCATCAATGACCACAAAATTTGGGATCAGGATCCCTAACTTTTCTTTCTTGTGGGAAGTAAAGGTCTTCCTTGTGACTCACTGTCATCTTATCAGGTTTTTCCATTTTCTATTCTATCATCATTTCTTTTGAAATAAGCACTTTTCCTCCCTCATATATCTCCATCTCATGGTGTAGCTCTTCTCTCTCACTTTATATCTTCTGATGCCCCAGTAGTATGGGGTTTTCTGGGGTTGTACTTCAGGTCATAATGAAGTGGATCTTTTCCTGCTGAAGTCTGATGGAATTCAGCCATCACCTTTCCTTATTCCCCCTAAACCACACTACCCTAATGGGACCCCCAAATGTCTGTCCCAATATGCAGGATTTAGTGTCCTAAAGTCCAACAAATTCAGGCTGTTTTTCATGAAGGGAGGGAGGAGAAGTGAATTTGGAATTCCTGGGACACTTCAGTAGCTCACTTTATCTGGAGTATTGATCTGTCTTCACTGAGGTGGTGTGGCAGAGGAAGAGAGGCAGTGACGCAGGTAGTCATGTCCCAGGCACATACTGTGTGACTTATCTAAGGCTCTCTCTGCTTTAGAGACCTTGCAGCAGCACAACTGCACTGTCCAGTATAGCTACTCTGTATGGATGGGGGTGGGCACTTCTGTTGACATAGTACTCTACCCCCAATGAGCAGAGGTCATTATGTCAGCGAGAGTAGCTCTTTGGCTGACATAATAGCACTGTCCATACTGGCGCTAATGTCATTGTAGCTAATGTTGCCAGATGTGCTTTTTTTCACATACGTGAATTACGTAAGTGGTAGTGTAGACATAGTCGTAGGTGAAGATCTAATAGCTCTTGATGAGGATAGACATGAACCCCTTTGCTTTAGCTTTGGGCACTAGAAAACTTTATTCTTAATTAAAGCAGGTTGATTCTCAAAAGGACTTTAAGGAACCTATAACTTGAGATCATTTAAAAACATAATGGTTAAGTAACAGGCCAAATATGATTGCACCACGAGCTGTCTAGGTATATGGCGCGTAAGATATCCACAGTCACAGGATCAAGCTAAATGGGATGACTGGATTTAAGATAAGACAAAGCAGCAGAAATGTAGCACTTTAAAGACTAAGAAAATGATTTATTCAGTGATGAGCTTTCGGGTGGATTTAAGATGTCCATAACCATAAGATTCAGCAGATCAGTTATGCTTAAGAGCTTTCTCCGAGAGTGTGTTGGGTACCACTGCAGAGTGAAACAAGCTCTTCAAGTCAACCTGATGACTTTTTTTTGTGTTTGTCTGTAAGAATAATTGAAGGGTCACATTTGAACAATTCCAAAATGTAGGGAAATTTTTAGATATCAGTGGGCACAATTTTTAGTTTTTTGGCTGAAATTGGAAAACTAAAGGAGGAAAACGGGGACATGTAAAAGCTGATACCTGAAAGGGTACACAGCACTCAGACACCAGTGGCTGGCCAGTGTCAGCTGATCTGTGCTAACTGACTCAGAGTCATGGGGCTTCAGCTGTGGGGCTGTTTAGCTACTGTGCGGAATTTTGGGTTCAGGCTGGAGTCTTGGCTCTAGGACCCTGTGGAGTGTGAGAGTTCCAGAGCTTTGGCGTCAGCCAAAGTTTTGAAGTCTACACAGCCCGCGACCCCTATTTGGCTGACGTGAGCCAGCCAGGGGAAGTTTTTGCTGTGTAAGCATACCTTATATACCTTATTTCTCAGACAGAAAATGAGAATTGTGGGAAGGGCAAAATAGGGGAGAGCTCCCAGCACGGGGGATATAAAAGTTGATTCTGGAGTGTGGTGGGCACGCCGCCTTTAGCACAGATGCAACTGAGGGTCCACAGACTCTTGTGTATGGAGAAAGACGGTGTTGAGTTGTCAGAGAGCACACAGTACTCCTGGTATGTGGGGAGGTTCATGCAGGGAGTGCATGAAATAGAAGAGGGGTAGGAGGATGCGACACAGGGAGCTGGAGATGAGGAATGCAAGTGTCCCCCATTCTCCCTGCTATGGCCAGTGCTGTCAGCCAACAGAAGTAACGGTGCGCGGCACTCTAGCTGTACCACGTTACCAAACAGGAGGCTATGTCTTCCAATGTAGAGCAAACCACCTGTTTTTGCACTGCTTTGTATTCCTTGCAACTAAATTCCCATGATTTTCATGGGATGACTGATTCAAGTGCAGGGAGCAATACCCGGAACGATTGGTGGCATTCATCAATGTAACCAAAGTGTTTGACTCAGTCATTTTACAGTATGGAAGATGCTGTGTAGGTTTGGCTGTCCACAGAAATTAATTGTCATCATCAGGCTACTCTGTGATGGGATGATTGACCCTGTTTTGTCCATTGGCTCAGAAAGCAAACAATGCATCATTCAAACCCAAGCCAAGCAGAGCTGTGTCATTGCTACAACACTCTTCTCTGTTTACGTTACCATGATCCTCATTCTCGTTCACGACCGCCTTCCTAATGAAATTAGGATTGAGCACTGTATGGATGGCCAGCTCCTCAATCTCAGATGTTCCCAAACAAAATCTAAAATCCAGAGAATTGGCATCACTGACCAGCAGTATGCAGATGATTGTATCATTTTAGCACACATAAAGGCCATCTTGCAAAGCACCTTAAATGTTTTTGCAGATGTCTATGACATCCTAGGTCTTTCTCTCAAAATCAGGAAAATGATGGTACGTTAGAGCTGGCATCTGCACCTTTGTACCCCTTCATTAGCAGAGAACCCCGAGAAATTTTCTATACTTTGTGACACATCATCTCTCCCAAAAAGCCAGCGTTGACGTAGAAATTGAATTCATGATGTGTTCCAGCAAGTCTTTGGAAGACTACACAAATGAGTTTCCAAATCTATAAACAGGTACCAAGGTCTTGGCTTACAAGGCAGTTGTCATTCCCACCCTTCCCTATGGATGTGAGTCCTGGGTACCCTGCAAATGACATCTCAAGCAACTGGAGTGGTGCCAGAAGCACTGCCTCAGAAGGATCCTCAGGATCAGCTGAAAAGACCAACACACTAACATCTGTGTTCTCTCTGCAGCCAACCTCGGCGGTATAGAAGCCCAGGTCATGAAATCCTGACTCCGCTGGGCTGGCCACAATGTACTTATGCTTAACACTTGCCTCCCAAAGCAATTATTCTTCTTTCAGTTAAGTCAGAGAAGGCGGCCTCACAAAAGCCACTGGAAGTGTTTCAAATGTGTACTGAAAATAACCTTAGAAAGGGAGGCATCAACCAAAGAAGTTAGGAAGACACAGAAAGGAACAGAACACAGTGATACTACCAAGCCACAGCTCACTTAGAGGAGAACAGGGATACTCATGAAATAGGGAAGCTACACAGGAGGAAAGAAAGGGTACAACATTTCAGCCAACAGCTCTCTCTTCCAATATTATACCTGTCACTTCTGAAGAATTGGGCTCTTCAGCCCCTTAAAATCTCACCAGTGAACCCTTTTGGCAGATAGCAGCCTTGCATCGAGGGGTAGCTGAAGAAGATATTTGATGGAACTAAATTCACACTAAGGGCCTGATCAACTTCCTTATCCTCTTTCTAGTAAGGGTGATGTGTGGTCACATGTTGATGCTATATGTCCATTTGCTCGGTCAAATCTCATTGAATCAAAGGAGACTTGTCTGAACAAAGTTTGAATAAACAAAGTAAGGATGTCAAGTTTATTATTCGTGCTGAAATTATACTAGGTCTGTTTCCAAAGCTCATTTCGGCTAATTTCCCAGGACGTTTTGTGCCCTAATGAACCATTATGCAAACTCACTTCTTTCCTTTAATAAGACATGGTGGGTATACTGCTATGTAGTCACCTTTTGGAGTGCAGTTTTAATCTGCCAACAGCACAAAGAGCCTGAAATTGGCATTCTTTTATTAAGTAACATTGTTTGGAGGAAGCATACACAATTGGAAATAAAGATCTGAAAAGAGCAGGATTAAATTGCTTCGTACACCTTAACATTTTGACAAATCTTGTGAAACATAGTTAAGTTTTTACCTGAAATTAGCATTTCCAGCTTAGATGTATTATTGTAGGAGAAAAAATAAAATTCTTTACAACCATGACTGCATTTTAACACAACTTTTTCTCTCTGAATTTACTCTCTCATTTTGTAGGCACACGGAATATCTCAGTTGCATCTGCCTCTCCCGAATTCTTGATATAGGAAGGAAGAGTTATGAGGTCTAAGTGCTGTTGGTTTTGAAAGTTGTCTAGCAGTTTTAATGTGCCCCCACCCAGTTAGCAGTGTCTGCAGGAGGTTCTGGGAGAGAGTATTTGCATGTACTTTTTGAGCACTTTTATTTGCATTAAATTGCAAACTTATGTTCTTTTTTCCTTCCCCAGGTTCAATAGATGAAGGGGTCACTGAGGGATTACCCACACTCCAAAGTACCTCTGTCAGTAATGCTCATGTGGATGATGATGATCGGTATGTACCAACATAGCATGCAAACTGTTCTGTAGTGGGTGAGTTGTATGCTATAATCAGCTTGCCTCAACCCTAATCAGAGAACGGTTAGTTGCTCGTATATATACTTTGTGTTGAACAAAATACAATCAGTGCCTGAATGATCAAATACTTCAGGAGAGCAGAGGCGATGAAAGTCAGTGATTTACTTTCTAGTTACACTGTTTCTTTTTGTGAAGTTTCCAACTTAAATTGAAGAGGAAAGAGATTATTTTATTCCTGTGCTACGTATTCAGGCTATTCTGTGTTTGTATACACACTTTGTTGTGGCTCTGTTAGGAATGCTGCATACATCCTATATCTGACACAAAAGCAAGAGATGAAAAGTTAGTCCATGTAACAGAACGTGTCTTTTCCTCCACCCACAGAGAGAGACAAGTATCACAATGACAGGTTGAACCTCTCTCATATGGCACCCTCGGGACCTGACTGGTGCCAGGTGAGAATTTGCTGGACCATGAGTGGTCAATATTGTCTGGCACATTACCAACACTTTCACTGATTCCTGGGCTCTTAAAAAACATATAGAGGTAAATTAGAGCTAAATAACCGTACAGACCACTGGGATCCAGGACTTCTGGCTGTAAACAAACTTTATGGGACCGTAGGAAACTTGTCCACACACACAGTGGTTGTCCGGTTAACTAAAATCATGCTGGATTATGGATGTTGCCAGACGAGAGAGTTATAGGTTAGAGAGGTTCAACCTGTACTGTCCATCATACATACTAGAATTCTGTTGCCTCAGTCTGTCATTCTTAATATATACCCATTTACCAAAATACCCCGTCTGAAGACTATTCTTGTAGACGTTTATGTTAGTAGTTTCCTGTGCTGACAGCAGGTAGCTTGTTAAAATGGGTGATGGAAAACTGGTATATTTCAGTATATAGCAGTAAGGTTATGGGGGTGTGGACTGAAGTGTGTGATAGTTGTGTAGAAAGAAGGTATTTGCCTGTGAGTGGAGCTTATATGCTGTTCGTTAGTCTTAACTTTTTATTTCCTAGCTTTTGTGGGTTTTGTCCCATAGTATGTATGGAGCAACACTGTTTCACAGTGAAAATTTAGTGTATTAATTTCCCAATGCTTAGATGTTTGATATGGGGAGCTGATCTTCTGCGAGAGATATGGACCTATACAGGGGCTGTCTAGGAGCTATGACACAGTTGCAGGGTCTCACAGAAAGGACTTTATCAGCCAGCAGCTGCATTTTTGAGAACATAAAATCTTTTTTGGCAGCTTTATATAAAACATTCTCCAATGTCAGGGTACCCATGAAAGAAGAGTAAAGGTGCTGGTAAAATTTAACTGAGATGATTTTCTTATAGTTAAGGCTAATGATTAAAATAACTCTAAATATCCCTTTAGAAACTACCAAGTTTGTCTCTACCCCAGTTTTTTAAAAGATGCTAATTGTAAACAACAAAAAAACCCTACAACAGACAGATTTCAGCCATTGAGCAAATTCGGACACCCTCTTGTTTTTAGACATTTGAAAAGAAGTTAAAACCTTATGGAAAAATTAAAGGGCGTGAAATTATTGTTATGAAATTTCACACTGAAAGCTCACTTACATGACAAGGAAAAATGGGAATATATGCCCCATGCTTGAAAATTCCCAAAAATAAGTTATTAGAACCCTGTAAAATTCAGCATGATTTGTGTACTATTTGTATATTACTGAAAAAGCTGCTAACTGCATTTATTAAGAACAGAGTTCTATAATCTACAAGTTAGGATTTTCTAAACCAAATGATTTCTTTTACAAGTTCAAATGCAGGTTACAGGTCCTATCTCATAAGTTAACTAAATATTTAAGACAGTTTTTAAATCCCAGGAAGTTCACTCTTAATGCTGATGTTGTGGGAAGAGCTTCTTATGTATACCCAAACTTTCTTCTCACTCTGTAACAGACTTTATTATCATTACCAGCGTTCAGGTCTGCTCAGCTCAGTAGTACACAATCAAAAGAAAAATCTTTTGCTACCTTCCTACACTTCTCTGAGGAATAAACAAATCTTATGTTAAAAAAAAAAAAGTATGCTTGCACTCTCCCACTTTCTCTAGCAGGATACGTACATGTATACAAAAGGGGCCCTGAGTTTGTCTGGAGAAGAGTAAACTGGCCTCTTGAACAACTTGCTATTTTTACTTCATTGTGGAGAATTAAGAAGTGGTTTGCTTGGGTGCTGATTTCTCTTTTGTGCTGAGTACAGTAAAGCCTGTAACTCTTGGTCACCTTGTGTTTACAAAAAAAAATTTTTTTTTTGTTTCCTCCTACAGATAATCTTATACTTTTTGCAGTAGGCTCATTCTGAATACACAATACTCCAAATATAGCTCAAACTTATTCCAGGCTGCTGGGAGCAACAATGTTTTTTCTGTCTGAAATAAACGTTAAGAACTTAGTGTTCTACTTGTATCACTCAGTAGAGCTGCTATTACTGAAGTCAGCTCTAAACAGGCTTACCAACATGGATACAAAGCTTTGCACATTGGTCATAAGTGCTTACTTCCCATCTAACTGGTGGATGCTCAGCCACTGACCACCCCCACACTCCCCCACTGTTCCTCTTCCAGCTCTTTCTGCCTAGTCTCCACTGGTTTCACACAGCAACGAAGGGTCCTGTGGCACCTTATAGACTAACAGAAAAGTTTTGAGCATGAGCTTTCGTGAGCACAGACTCACTTAATCAGATGCTGGTCTTGGAAATCTGCGGGGCTTGGAAATAAGCCAGAGCCTCCTGAGTGTTGCAAAACAATTGTTTTCTGAGGGCAGGCGGTACTGTGGGAGGGAGTGATAGCCGCAATGGGAGGTTGGCTGCCAATAGGTGCTTAAGTGCCTGCTAATTTTTCTAAGTTACCTGGAGTGAACACATGAATGTTTTATGCAGTTGACCAGTTCTCAGTGAACTGTGAGTTCTTTCTTCTGTAGAACATTATTAGATTGTAAATTTGCATAATATTTGTATGTAATAGACAGGTTTAATGTTTAGTCTAATTATTAACTACTCTTAAGTGAAGATGGGGCAGATGACAAGCACTGAAATATGTTTGTAAAGTGTAATGAGAATCTCATTTCAAAAGGCTTGTCCATGTCTATGAACAGGGTGTATTCTTCAGACACATTCAATGTGTTAGTATTCATATTTGTCAAGAATTAATTTTTGCATATAGTTGAATATGCATTCCAGTCCATTCACAGAATGTCAAAAGCAGCTCATTTGCTTATAGAATGTAGTATCAGGATATTATAAAATATTAATTAAAATTAACAGTTCTTGTTTCTTGATCTATGCTTTCTATGCTTTTATTATTTAAATTACACAGTATTTAAAATGATGCTTTATTACTAAGTGTCCAAAAATGTTTATTTTAGTTTAGTTGTTCTCTATTACATCTGATGTCACAGAAATTGCTTGCAGCCTCCAAATACTTAAATATTTGAGTATACAGAATGCCAAGAATGGAAGGAAAGGGTAATTTTGTTTTTACATTTCTTCCTTATGCTGAAGGTCACACATGTAATGGAACGGGTACTTATGCCTGCTTGCAGCATGCGGGAGGAACTGACCTGTCAGTTACTGGGACCTAGACTGCCCTGCTTCCTTAAATGACCTCCAGTTTTATCTGTCTCCCCAGGGACAAGTAGATGGGTCACCTAAATTTACCTTGCTGCAGAGCTTTCTGGGGGAAATTCCAAAACCTAGTTCAGATTTCTTACTATTAAACAGACAATACTTTGTGTGAATCAGTTATCTCAGGGTGGCATCTGCCTTTCAGAGAGATTGTTCCCTTAGCTCTGCTTTGCTTTCTGAGGCATTTGTAGCAGCTGGTGCTCCTGCAGGTTCCAGGAAGTGAGCTAGATGGAAAACAATCAAAGGCAAGAAGCAAAATGTGCATGTCTCCTACTTTCACCCCTCTTCAAGTGTCTGCTTGGCTGATTCTGTGGGCACTCTTTATCCAACCCAGTCCAGGTGGAGTCACCTCAAACCCTTTCCCCCAGGCAAGGAAATAGCCAATCAGGGTTGGAAACCCTGGCTCCAGGAGGCACATAGTTTTCCCTCCTCCGGTTTTAAGAGTGGAGCGTTAACTAAAGGGCAGTGCATCGTATGGAAAATTGTCTTTACAGCCTGCACCAGCAGCTGTATCTCCAGTAGCAGAATTCAGCCACCTTCTCCCCTTTACATTTTCTGAGACCAAGGATCAAGGACAGTGGATGTAGCATGGACTATACCAGAGCTACTGCCATGTAGGCCTAGTGTTCCCAGCTGATATCTCAAATTGACCAAAATTCTGCATACTGATGAATCCATTCTTTAGTCAATGCTGTTTTTAGCAGAAGTATTCTTCCATGTCTCAGTGCTCAGGACAAGGAGTACTAAAGTGGATGTCCATATTTAAGGGATGATCCTACTTTCTCTGCTGCTGTGAAAATACCATTGTAATTGGTCTGTTAACCTGAAAATGATGAATTGGAACAGAGATGTGCTTACTTGACACTTTCTTTTTGGGGTTTTAAGATCCAGCCCTCAGAAACCAGTGGAATTTCCAGAATAGGTACGGAAATTGACACCCGGCAATTTGTTGTTTTTTTTTTACCTTAGGGTGAAAATTATACTGGAGAGAAATTCACATAGCAGTGCATACCTCTGCTATCAGTGACAGATAAGTCTGGTTCTGCTCCTAAGCTGTGAGCAGGTATCAGAAACCATAGTAATAGATCTGTGGACCTTTTGCTCCTACGTGATCTGGAAAAGGGTGTAAACAGTGAGCTGTCAAAATTTGCAAGCAATAAGCAATTACTGATGATAGTCCCAAACTGGCTGTGAAGAGCTACAAAGGGATCCCACAAACTGTGGCTCTTTAAGGATTAAGGGATTTGTTTGGACATAGGCTTTTGTGGGCTGCAACCCACTTTGTCAGATGTGAAGTAATGCCTAATGTGAGGCATTTTTTATACATATAATATTATATAATGAAGTCTAGATTAGCTGTTTCACTCAGAGCTCTTGGGACCATTGTGATTAGTTCTCTGAAAAATCTACTGAATGTATAGTGGCAATCAAAAATATAAAAACATTAGGAAAGGATATATAATAAGACAAAAAAATATCATGATGCTGTATAATCCATGGTATACCAAACTTTGTGATGCTGTTTGCAGTTCTGGTTGCCTTCTCTCAGAAAGATATATTGGAAGTGGAAAAGGTACAGATAAACAATTGGGTGTTGGAACAGCTTCCATGTGTGGAAAGATTAAAAAGACTTTGTTCATCTTAGAAAATAGGTGAGGGAAAGGGGGATTATGGTAGGATTTGTAAAATCATGAATGGTGTGGAGAAATTTGTGTTTACTCCTTCATGTAAGAACCAGTGATCACTCAAAGCAACTAATAGGCAAAACGTTTTAAAGTAACTTAAGGAAGCAGTACTTCAGACAACCCACAGTCTGTAGAATTTGTTTCCAGCAGAGTGAAAGCCAAATGTGTAACTGAGCTCAGAAAAGAATTAGATGAATTTATGGAGTATAGAACTATCAATGACTATTAGCCAAGACGGTCATAGATGCAACCACTAAAACTGTGACAGAAACTGGGTTGGATGACAGGCTAGATAATTCATTAATTGTTCTGTTCTCTTCATTTCCTTTACACCGGCCACTGTCAGTGTGGCTATTCTGATGTTTGCATCTAAATGACCTGCAGGGCTGTTTCTAATTGGTCCTATCCAGAATGAAGAAAACACCACACAAGGGGACCAAATTACAATGCTGTGGTCCCCCAGGTAGTTTGCAGTTAGAGAATAGGTAAGGGTATTTAGATAATGTCAGGTAATTCATTTCTTCGAAAGTTTAAGATGTTTTCTTTTATCTACTTCCTAGTTACGTTAAAATTATAACCAAGCCATGCTAACTTCTAAAAATACTGATACATATCCTGTCATGCAGGAGGCTGGATCAAACAAACTCCCAGTATGAACAAATTAAATTTATTTTCTTGATGGTTGCTGAGCAGGCTAATGACTTGAAATTGTAAATCATATTCTTGATTGATTATTGAATTGCTGATCTGAAATAAAAAGTGCCCTGCTTGGGTGTTCCTTAAATGTCACTGTAACTGTAAATATGAAAAAATAGATTTGTTCACCAGTTTTACTAAGGGTATGTCCTACACTACTGGGAAGATCGACCCGGTCAGAGTTGATCTTCTGGAGTTTGATTTTGTGCTAGTTGAGGTAGCTATCTGGGGTAAGCAGTTGACCCACTTATTCCTTAATATCATGAGGCTTAAGGGAGGTCGATGGGAGAGTTTCTTCTGTTGACCTCCCTCTGTGTGGGTGGCCAGGTAAGTCAGTTGTAGATAAATTGAGTCTAGCTATGCAGTTTCTGTTGCGAGAATTGGTTATCTGTAATAGACTTAACTCCCAAGCCTAACTTACTAAATTCTACTACAGACCACCTAGCCAAGTAGAAGAGGTGGATGCGATGTCCTCTAAACATTTAACCGAATTATCCAAAACACAGTACTAGGTGGTGATGGAGGACTTCAGCTATCCAGGCATATGTTGGGAAGCTAACAGAGAGGCACAGAATATCCAGAAAGTTTTTGGACTGCATGGATGACAGCTTTTTATTTCAGAAGATTGAAAAAGCTACTGGTGGGAAGCAGTTCTAGATTTGATTTTAACAGATAGGAGGGAACTTGTTGAGAATTTGAAAGTAGAAGGTAGCTGGAGAGAAAATGACCATGATATCATAGAGTTCATGATTCCAAGCAATAGTGAAAGGGAGAACAGCAAAATAGAGACAGTGGATTTCAGAAAAGCAGATTTTGGTAAACTCAGAGACCTGGTAGGTAAGGTCCCATGGGAAGCAAGATAAAACAATTGAGGGGAGTTGACAATTTTTCAAAGGGGCATTATTAAGGGCCCAAAAGCAAACTATACCCCTGCATAGGAAAGCTAGAAAGTATGGTAAAAGACCACCTTGGCTTAGCCAGGAGATCTTGCATGATCTCAAAATCAAAAAGGAGTTGTATAAGTGGAAAGTAGGAGAACTGACAAAAGATGTATATAAGCAAAGAATTCATGCATGCAGGGGCAAGATTAGAAAGACCAAGGCACAGAATACATTCAGATTAGCTAGAGGCATAAAGGGTAACAAGAAGTCATTCTGTAAATACATTAGAAGCAAGAGGAAGACCAAGGACAGTATAGGCTCGCTACTCAGTGCAGAGGGAGGAACAGTATCAGGAGACTTCGAAATGGCAGAGGTGCTTAATGACTTTGTTTGTCTTCACCAAGAAGGCTGATGCAGAAATGCCTAATGCATGCTAGTGGGAAGGGGTAGATTTAGAGGGTAAAATACATAAAGAACAAGTTAAAAATTACTTAGAAAAATCAGATGTCTTCAGGTCACCAGGGCCTGATGAAATGCATCCTAGAATACTTAAGGAGCTCATATTGGAGGTTTCTGAGCCTTTAGCTATCATATTTGAAAAATCCTGAAAGTCGGGAGAAATTCAAGCAGTCTGGAAAAGGGCAAATATAGTGCCCATCTATAAAAAGGGAAAAAAGAAAAACCCAGGAAACTACAGGCAAATCAGTGTAACTTCTGTACCAGGAAAGATAATGGAGCAAATAATTAAGGAATTTATCTGCAAACATCTGGATGAAAATCAGGTGATAGGTAACAGCCAGCATTGATTTGTAAAGAAGAAATCATGCCAGACCAATCTGATAGCTTTGTTTGACAAGGTAACAAGCCTCATGGGTAAGGGAGAGGCAGTGGATGTGGTATACCTCATTTTAGTAAGTCATTTGACATGGTCTTGCATGATCTTCTTATCTATAAACGAAGCAAATATAACTTAGATGGGGCCATTATAAGGCAAGTGCATAACTGGCTGGATAACCATTGTCAGCGAGTAGTTATTAATGGTTTGCAGTCATGCTGGAAAGGCATAACAAATGGGGTTCCACAGAGATCTGTTTTGGGACTGGTTCTATGCAATATGTTCATCAGCGATTTAGATATTGGCACAGAGAGTACACTTATTAAGTTTGCAGGTGATACCAACCTGAGGTGGGTTGCAACTGCTTTAAAGGATAGAGTCGTAATTCAGAATGATCTGGACACACTGGAGAAATGGTCTGAGTTAAACAGGATGAAGTTTAATAAGGACAAATGCAAAGTACTCCACTTAGGAAGAAACCATCAGCTGCATACATATAGAGTGGGAAGCGACTGTCTAGGAAAGCGTACTGCAGGAAGGGACTTGGTCATAGTGGACAACAAGCTAAATATGAGTCAACAGTGTGATACTGCTGCCAAAAAATCAAACATGATTCTGGGATGTATTTGCAGGAGTGTTGTGAGCAAGACGCACGAAGTCATTCTTCTGCTGTCCTCGGTGCTCATTCAGCCTCAGCTGGAGTACTGTGTCCCGTTCTGGGCACCATATTTCAAGAAAGATGTGGAGAAATTGGAAAGGGTCCAGAGAAGAGCAACAAGAACGATGAAAGGTCTAGAGAACAAGAGCGGTGAGGGAAGATTGAAAGAACTGGGCTTGTTTAGTTTAGAAAAGAGAAGATTTAGAGGGGACATGATGGCAGTTTTCAAGTACCTCAAAGAGGGTTACAAGGAGGAGGGAGAAAAATTGTTCTCCTTGGCCTCTGAGGATAGGACAAGGAGCAATGAGCTTAAACTGCAGCAAAGGAGGTTTAGATTAGACATTAGGAAAAACTTCACAACTGTCAGGGTAGTTAAACACTGGAATAAGTTACCTAGGGAGGTTGTGAAATCTCCATTGCTGAAGGTATTTCAGAGCAGGTTAAACAGACGCCTATCAGGGATGATCTAGATGATGTTTGGTCCTGCCAGGAGGGCAGGCAACTGGACTCAGTGAACTCTTGAGGTCCTTCCAGTGCTAGTGTTCTATGATTATTCCATTTGCCGTTTGTACTTCATTGTGTACATTTGGGCACGTTCTATATGTATACATGTTCTCTGAAAAACGAAGTACAATGTAGTACTGTTCAGTGACAGTTTTCAAAGAAAATGAGGTCAGAGTGTAGTGTCATTTCTTGTCTCAGGTCAAGTATTCTTTGGACAAGCCCATTCAGTGGTTCCCCACCCCCCTGGCCTGCTTGTAAATTAGTGATTTCTTTTTTCCCCCCCACACACAGGTTGGAGAATGTTCAGTATCCCTACCAACTCTACATTGCTCCTTCTACCAGCAGCACAGAGAGACCCAGCCCAAATGGCCCAGATAGACCTTTTCAGTGTCCAACCTGTGGGGTCCGATTCACCCGCATTCAGAATTTAAAACAGCACATGCTTATCCACTCAGGTAAGAAACTTAATTGTTTCCATGAGAAAGATGATCATGAATGCCTGCTGTTTGTGCACCATTTTTGAATAAACTGTGTATGCAAACTGATTTTTTTGCTCTAATCTTTTTTTCAGAGAGGCAGAGTTTCCTAAAAGTTTGTGATTAACGGCTATGAGTGTACCTATTTTCCTCAAAGTCTAGCTATGTTGCTAAATAATTAAACTTAGTAGGGATAAAAAAAATTTTAATTAAAATTAGTGGACTAAAATAGGATGACATTTATAATCTTTGCTACCTCCTTTGTTCCTACACTCACATGACCCCTTCTTTTAGGGAAATTTTTGAGGCAAAATCAAGAAATTAAGGTATGTCACTCTTGGGTATGAATTATCCACACCCCAAGTGATGTAGTTATACTGCCTTAAGCGCTGCTCTGGACAGTGCTGGTTTGGTGAGAGAGCTGCTCCCATCTCTCACCAAAGTGGCACTATTAAACTGAGGGAAGACTTTCTCCCATCAGTTTTTAGAGCATCTTCATCAGAAGCACTGAAGCAGTACAGCTGTGCCAGTGTAAGTTTCTAATGTGACCAAAGCCCTGTGAATCCTGTGCAAATGTTGTATTGCATTGGCTTGTTTTTATTGTACTTAAGTGGTGTAGATTGGAGCTCATCCTTTGATGTCAGAATCATCTGTTGCTTCAAGAAACTCATAACAATAATAAAACTGTGACCAAAACCATTTTATCCAAAGTAGGTAGCAGTGATTATTAATCTCATCCTGTGCCTTCGAAACTTCTGCAGGGATTGGTGAAAGGGAGCAATCTGAAACAACTAATAAATTAAATGGTTGCGGTCAGTGTCGTTTAGCAAAAGTTGAGTATCTTTTCTAAAAAGTCGTAGTATCTTATCTAAAAGTCTGCCTCTTGAATCAACCTTTCTCTACAAATTATTTTGAGCCATTTTATTTTCTTCAGACAAGTGACCAAACGATGAGCTGTTAGTGAGGTCATTACTGATTGTCACCCAGAGATTTAACAGTTTCTGAATTGCTAGATCAGCATTAACTGTGTCTATTATAGTCAGAAGTGAATGTAGAGATAACAGTACTTGACCAGTTTTATAAATTGCTCAGGCCTTTGAGATGCCCCTTTTTGCTGTATACCAAATAGAATTTGTACCAATCAGAATGGTTTATCTTTCCTATTTTAAAGAAATCCTATTACTCATAATAGTTGTGGTATTTAAATAAGTGTATGTCTGAAATACAGTGTTACGTCAAGTATGTATAGTAAGCAGCTCTTGTTGGAGTTAATCATTTGCCTAATAAAATTTTGAATGTACAAAAGTAATTTTGATGCAAGAAAAAAAATGTCATTGCAATTGAACAGTACCAGATTTACTGTTTTCTATTTTATATTTGACATGTTATCTTGCACAAATTCTATAGAATTAGTGACCAGAAGAACCACAGTTCTCAATACTAGCAGCTGTTACCTAGCTCAAGGGCAGTTGATAAATAACTATTTTGTAATGATCCGTTAATATAGGGTTTTTTTTAGCACATAGCATAAATACAGTATTTTGACATTTAACAAGACAAACTTCCTGTGCGTGTTTGGTCATGAAATTATCTGAGGAAGGCTGCTAAAATTTTAAGATACCCATCAAGCATGGTTAAAGTATTTCACCCTGACCAGTCTGTTGGCAGATATCAGTAAGACTTACATGGGTAGTAGGAAGATATTTTTTACAAGCTATTTTTGAGTTATTCATGTGGGGAAACCCGTAATCTTGTAAGTGCTAAAAGTATTTTCACTAAACTCAAATGGTTGAAGAGATTTACCTCAGACTTTTCAAGGAAATACATGCATGTGGGCAGAGGGCAAACATGGTGAGTTTCAGCCCCAGAGAGCAATATTTTAGAACTTCAGCATGTGAAAGCAAGTTTATAAAGCGACTCAGTTTAACCTTAGCTATGGTTTTCACTGTGTTACAAGACAGGGGTAAAGGCGCTCACTTAAACAAGAGGAAAGTAGAGGAATTGACAGTGAGATTAACAGACTAGACTGAAACAATATCCTTAATTTAGATCACTGACTTTAACTACAGAGTGAATTGAGGTCAGAAGTATCAGAGGGGTAGTCGAGTTAGTCTGTATCTTCAAAAGCAACAAGAAGGCTATGTATACACTAGCCCCCTTCTTCGAGGGGGGCATGGTAATCAGCCTGAACAGAGAATACTAATGAAGTACTGCCATGAATGTGCAGCACCTCATTAAGCTGATTATCCCCGTGGCAGCTTTGAAGTGCTGTCATGCCATGTAGCCATGGGCACTTTGAAGTACCCACACAACTGCAAAGTGCCCTTACTCCCAAAAATTTTGGAGAGAATTAACCTAATGGGGTGCTGCATATTCATCATAGTATTTCATTCATATTTTCTACTCGGGCTTATTACCATGCCCTTTTGAAGAAGGGGGCTGGTGTAGACACAGCCAAAGACCTGTGGCATCTTACAGACTAACAGATATTTTGTCTACAGAGAGACTCCCTCCGTAAGCTCTTCTCTGGAAACCCCAAATCATGCATCTGACAAAGCAGGTCTTTGCCCACAAAAGCTTATGCTCCAAAATATCTGTTAGTCTATAATGTGCCACAGGTGGTCTTGTTGCAAATGAGGTCAGAATTTCAGATTCTTGGCCTGATTTCTGTCAGACCATTAAATAGGACTTTTTGTGTTTTAGCCTTTTGTGTAGTATTAGTGTTGGTAATGATGCAATTGTTTATGGAGAGCGTGTTTCTCTCAGCCTTGGGCATTCCATTGCAGATTAACTGCTGCTGTAACATGTAATATTTGTATTCGCTCTGAAATGAGCATGGTCAAGTGATAAGGCTTGTAAATTGGATGTAGGACAAAAATAAGGGCCAAGTCACCAGATTTACTACTCCCTCTTTGTGGTACTTCCTGTGCAAACCTGCATTAAGTTTTACTTACCTTTCCTTTATTTACCCAGAGGACCAGGACAATCCTTATATGCAAGCGTGCTCAGGAGACCTTGAACTGTTGTATAGGCTCCTACATCACAACAACTGTCACGCTCCTTACATAAACTATGGCATTCCAGTGCATAGGCACTCACTCACCATCGGAACTGCTTGTGAGGGCTATAGACAGCTGATAAAATTTTCTGCTAAAAGCAGCCCAAAGATTGCACTATGGTACTTACAAACCCAGCTTTGTCCAGGATCAGGCAGTCACAAAAGATGGGTTGACTGCACCTCAGTATCTTGGACTTGATTTCTAACCCACAGAAACCTTAGAGCAGGTTAAAGTTATATAAGGAAGGACTATATAAGGGTCCACCTTGTCTCTCTGTGTAGGGATCTGGTCATTATAAATCTTTCTAGTCATCTGATTGAGAGAAATGTCAGATTTATGCTAATCACTGGTACCATTTCAAAGATCCCCAGTTTGTCTCCTTAAATCAGTTCTTCACTGTGACTAGTCACAGCTGCTATCTTTCTATTCAGCAGGAATTGCCAAGTGTAACTTCCAATTACACAAAGTAAATATTTTCTCCTCTTTTCCCACAGGCATTAAACCATTTCAGTGTGACCGTTGTGGGAAAAAGTTCACCCGAGCTTACTCGCTAAAGATGCATCGCCTGAAGCACGAAGGTAAACGCTGTTTCCGGTGCCAGATATGTAGTGCCACTTTCACTTCCTTCGGGGAATATAAACACCACATGCGGGTTTCCCGGCATATTATCCGCAAGCCTCGGATTTACGAGTGCAAAACATGTGGCGCCATGTTCACCAACTCTGGAAATTTAATCGTTCACCTGAGGAGTCTGAACCATGAAGCGTCAGAGCTAGCAAACTACTTCCAGAGCAGGTGAGGTGCACAACAAAAGCCTAACAGGGGAAACTTGCTTTTTCTAAATCATCTCTTCCTGCTTTCAGGGCAGCCTGCTGTTCCTCTCATCAGGTTGCCAGCTAATTGCAGTCACGTTCATTCTTGCACTACTATCTGTAATCTCTGATCTGCTTTTTAGAGTGTGTAAGGGGTATAATAAGTCATTGAAAAATTCAGTAATATACGAAGCCTGCTTCTTGTTGACTAGTCCTAGAAATAACATTAAATACCTCTGTCTGTGGGTTTTTATTAATTATGTTGATGGCTATCTCTGAAAGAGTTTGGACTGTCTGTTTAGGTGGGGGATGGACTTTGGAACTGATTTTTTAAAGTTACCTTTTATTGAGGGGAGGATTCTATTTTGAGACTGCATTAATCTGGATGGTTGCATCTTCATGCTCATTTTCAGGCTTATTTACTGGTATAAATGATCAAATGTTAAGATTTCCAACATGTTAATCACCCAGGCCCATTGCACGTTTCCTGTAAATCAGGTAGTAAAGGATTGGCTTAATGTACAAAAGATTTCACTAAAAGCTCTTCAGACGCCTGTAAGAGAATCTTGAGGGGTCACAGTAATATCTGTGGTATGGGATAAGCTTTCTTTTTAATCCTGCTATTTAAAAAGCATTTGTATTTTAAAAAAATGTGAACGCAGGGGACTCGAGAGGAGAACTTTGTTATTAAATATTGATTCTACTCAGAACAAGTTGCGTTTTAAAAAACAAAACAAAAGTTCCCTCACACGATAGTGCAGATGTGTTCATGTAAGTAGGCTGTTTTAAAAAGTATAAGTAAATCTATTTTAAGTTTATATTTGGCATCATAGCAACTAAAATTCCTCAGTGATCCTGGCAGGTGTTTTCTAGGTGTCTTCTCTGCTTTTTCGTATGAAAGCTTTTAACATTTTGTTTGGTGATTAGTCCAACGCCACTAGCATAAAGAATTCCAAAGGAACATACAAATCAGGAAACGTTTGCTTCTCAGCTGTCTTTCCCCATAAATATAGTTTAAAACTACAAAGTTCAATACCTTCTGGGGTGTGCAGTTCTTTGAGGGTACAACTTGTGCCAGAAGTAGCATGAATATGCCAAGAGATGATGCAGTTGCTATGGTAAGCACTCTTTTTGTTGTTGAATGTATTAAAACACACTCCTTTTCCCCTAGATTTGGAAAAGTGCATCTTCCTCTGCAGAAAGAAAAGGGTCATTGAATCTCATTGTTTTAGGAAACTTCTCCCTTTTGAATGGACTTCATTGGAAAACCCAACAGTGCACATACTGGTTTTGGTTATGAATATATCTGGGGATAAATATTTGCAAAAAAGTTGACTTATGCTCTCACAGAGTAAATCAGAAAATATTGGTAGAGTTTGTGAGAGCTTTTCTCTGAGCGTGTTCAATCCCAATTTCAGAGAGTAAGCTGTGTAGTTATTGTGACCAAAGAGCCAGGACTGGGTGTCTCAGAGGAAAAAAAAATTCAGTACACTTCTTAGTACAATGAAACCCACCAAGGATGACCACTCATAAGCTTTAGCAGAAGGGGTTGCTTGTGAGAGGTGTTCTCTTTTAAAAAGTTTTTACATGAACTAATGGTGGTGTACCATGACCTCCGCAAGAAGGGACTTATGGTCTCCCTTCAGAGGTAGTCTCTGAGAGGTTGTACTGTAATAGGATAGTTGTCAGCATCACACAAAACATAATAGCTGGCATCCTTATTGGTAGTTTAGCAGGGAGGCCAAGGATGGAGTGGGCTATTATAAATGAACCACCTTCTGTCATCTCAAATAATCCTATGTTATTGTTGAGGCACATTGATGGGGCACTGTGAGGAAAGGCTTTCATTGCTGCTTCCTTTGCTCCATCAGCTCTGTTGCTAGCGAGCTGTCAGTCCAACTTCTTTACCTTGACTTCTTGGACCAGTGGGTGTCCAGTGCAAATCTGTGCACTGGTTCGTGCATGAGCATACTTGTGGTATCCTTTGGTCCCCAAGCCTCAGTCCTGCTGATCTTGCTTCCTTTTTTCTTTTTAATTCCATTTGACTTTTGAGTCAGTCCCCTCTGAGAGGAAGGCTGTGTAGGACTCTCTGGTAGTCCCTGCCCCTTCTACAGTGGTTGAATATGTCTGAATTTAGCTGTACTGTATTCAGTTTGTACTTCCAAAAAAACAAGTTCCAATTCTCCATTTTTTGACATGGAGGCATCCCACACCCCAAGTGGTGGTGATAACATCAACTCATATTTTCCTCAGGAGACTCAAAGCCAGGTATGAAGCCACTCCCTAAGGATATGTGCCTGCATAACCAGGAAAATAAGGTATCCCAGGTAGAGCTTTTCCAAACATGTAAATTAAAAGTGAGTTATAACACTTAATGAAGTGTATTATTTTGAAGATTGTAGCCCTATGTTGTGAAAATAGTTTCTGTATTCCCTTTGCAATGCAGTAGTTAACATAGTTGTATCAGGTGGTTCTTTGAAAGGTTAACATTCTCTTCTGTTTTTTGCACCTCTTCTAGTGATTTCCTAGTTCCGGACTACTTAAACCAGGAGCAGGAAGAGACCCTTGGGCAATATGAGCTAGGAGAGCATGGGTTTGAAAGCAACTCCTCTGTCCACATGCCTGTCATTTCACAGGTTTCTTCGACTCAGAATTGCGAAAGCACTTTCCCCTTGGGGTCTCTGGGTGGGTTGGCAGAGAAAGAGGACGACGTGCCGGAGCAGCCAAAGACTAATGCCAGTGCCGAGGCAACCAGTGATGACCCCCCGAAATCAGAGCTGTCCTCTATTACTATTGAATAATTCATGGTTTGGTTTCATTTTTGTTCTTTGGAAAGTGCCTGTGTTTGGTCCTGTACATTTTTAATTTAATTTTTTTTAAACAAAAGGAGGGAGATTTTCCCTGTTTGTTTTGTAAGCTACACTTTAAACAGAAAACTGCAACAGATGTTACATTATTTTTCATGACTGACTCATGAGTTCTGTGAAAATGTTTTAAGACTGAATGCACAATAAGGTCCTGTCAGAGCATCGTAGAAGCTGTAATGCACTTCTGAAGAAGAAGCAATTGATTGAAATCACTTCAACTTCCTTCTTCCACAGTTTGAACAATTCATTAAAATTCTAATGCTTCTGCAGACCCACTGGTAAAGGGAGAGAATCAGAAGATACTTTTAAAATCACCAGGACTAGGATGAATGTTTGCAAGTCAATTAGTGAGCAGAGTTTTGACTAACTTTGAATAGATGCTTTAGTCCTCTGCTTAAAACGTTATTTCCTACCTTGGTCATTACTGGTTTTCAAACTGCTTACTTATAACCCTTTTCTTGGAAATTGTAAACATTTCTGCCATTTAACAGTGCTGCCCTTTTAAAAAATGTTTCTCTACAATCTCTGAATCTGTTTTGACAAACTGATGCCATGCCAGGTCCTCCCGTTTCTGATATTCCACTGCTTTTAGAAACTGCTCGTTCAAATAACCTATCCTGATTTGCTTATGTGGGGCAAGGCATACCGTCAAGGAAAGTATAAATCCATGCAAGCCTGACAAATCTGTCATCACTGTATATCTCTGTAAAGGAAACCACCTTTTAAAAAAAGAAACTATGTCCCAGACTAAAATTCTAAAACCTTGGCCAGACTTCTTGCAGTCCTAGTCACTTTCCCCTGTCACACATATCACTATTCTCCAAAAGCTGGCTAAAGAGAGTTTACAGGAGGGAAAATATGAGCTCTTTAGTGCGTGATGCACACTTTTGTGCTTATACTTATGCATGTATGCTTTCTGGGGTTGTTATTAGTCTGTTTTGGACGAATCAAGCAATTTGTTTTTAGAGGCCAAGTTTCTATCCCAACAGGGGGTTGTTTATAAAAACCTATATAACAATGATAAATTGTTCATGTTCCAAAACATTTTTAACCTTTGCCAAGTTATTTATTAAAGGCCCTTAATCCAGCTACGTATGCAACTCAAGCAAGCAATAAAGTGAAAGAGTTGCAATTTCATTTTTTTTCCAGATTTTGAAAAGGCTGTAAATTTTGGGCATGGGATTTTCAGGCAGTGATTCTCATTTTGTTGCAGGCAGCTTGGGCTATAATAAAGCTTAGAAACTTAAATTAGGGACTTTGTAAATTCTTTGGCTGCTGCTGAAATTAACTGTTTGATGAACAGCTGTGTCGTACAACCCAGAACCTGCTGAGAGCTTAAGTATTACCTGAGCGTGATATTCCAAGGGTCTGTGTCGTTCGCCTTTGGTTTTCGATCTGCCCAGTAAGCTCATACTGTCTAGATGGGTCACTCTGACATACACATTGCTTTGGAGGAATAGAATAGAGAAATGGGGGAGTTGAAATGGCAAGATAGGTTAGTGGCCAGTGACTCCAGCCATTCTAACGATCTGTAGAACTATGAAATACAACAAACCCTTGTTTAACTGGTGTTTGAGTAACCAGCACTCTCGGATAACTGGCATAGCGCCTGTGCTCGCTCTGTCCCTATCCCCTTGTGGCGGCTACAAGGTGCATTGTAATAAACTGGTTGAGTTGGTTTAGTTGTCAGTGACTCTCAGAGAGGCATTTAGATGGTAACTGACAAGCCTCACATTGTCTTGGCATCCTGTTCCCTAAAGAAACTAAACAGATGCGCTAAATCTAACCCCATTAATTGTGTAAAGTATCGGAGGGGCGGCCGTGTTAGTCTGGATCTGTAACAGCAACGAAGGGTCCTGTGGCACCTTATAGACTAACAGGAAAGTTTTGGGCATGAGAACTTTTCTGTTAGTCTATAAGGTGCCACGGGACCCTTCATTGCTATTAATTGTGTAGTTAGCTTATTGCTGCTGGTGTGGGCTCAGCAGGGAGCTGCCTGCTCTTAAAGGGGCAATCTGGCAGCTGGGGGTGGGTGGTGGGAGAGAAACTCTGGAGCCAACTGCAGCTCTCCCTGTTGTGCCACCCCCCTTTCCCACTTGCTGTGGGGCTCGACCTTGAGGGGCTTTGTAGAGCCCTGGATTGGGAGATGGCAGCTGCAAACCTGCCCAAGCCCATGGTCATTTTACAGTGGAGCACAGAGCCAGGAAGAAATGTGCAGGGAGCTGGAGCTGGGGTTTGTGTACGGCCCCACCCCTTGGGGTTGGGGAGATATCCCACTCAGCGCTGCTCTGCATCTCTCTGTGCTGCATGCGAGTGCAGATGGCAGGTTCCGCTGCACTCCTACCCAGGATGAGTACTGAACTCTTTATTATCCAGAATATTTGATTATCTGGCAAACTCCCAGTGCCGTGGATGCTGGCTATCGAAGAGTTTACTGTATATACTGATAGCTAATCAGTGTCAAGCTTTTTGCACTTTAAGCTTCAGTGGTAACATACTTACATATTTCTAACAGCAACGAAGGGTCCTGTAGCACCTTATAGACTAACAGAAAAGATATATAAAAGACTATAAGGTGCCACAGGACCCTTCGTTGCTGTTACAGATCCAGACTAACACGGCTACCCCTCTGATACTTTACATATTTCTAGTGTTTGTTTAAACAATATTTCCCTGTCCTGTGTTTGTTTAAAAAAGTCCCTGTTTTTTCCAAATTACTGAATCTTTTTTTTTCTGACAGATCTGCAGAATTTCCTCAGCTACAATTCATCTTATATCTCTACTCTAGTCTTTTCAAAAAGGGCTTGGAGTAGAACAAATTTTTATTCAAGGTACTGTACTGTTTGTCCTGTATCCTTTGGAGGGTCTGGGTCAGATGACCAGTCCTCTTCCACTTCTGATTTCTCTAATTAAGAATCCAGTGAGACAGGACAGTGCCTGTTAGGTATTTCTTCCCTCGCTGCCTTCTTTCCCCTCCCCATTTCCTCCCCCCCTCCCCTCCATAGTTCAGGATAAAAGTAGGATCTAGTACTAAACTCTAATTCTTGATCCTCTTTCCTGTTACAAAAGCATAGTCTTCCTGTACATGACTATTTTTAATTAATCATAAGTTAAATAGTACTTAGGTAGACTCACAGACTCAGACTTTACTGCTAACACATTCACGGGTGGACTTCTTCCTTCACCCAGGACAATCTGTCACAACACATAATTTAGTGATCATGAGATATGCTAATGCAAATTAGACGTATCTAGAATAACTGGTTTTTAGACGATTTGACGGTGATATGCTGTGGGGAATGCATTTTAAAACTTGGTAGCTACAAGGACTGTTTCGTAGCTCTGATCTGTTTTTTGGTTGGTATTTGTAATTTGTTTCCTATTATTGTACATTTCCCCTTCTCCATAGAGATGAGTCCAAATGAAATGTAAATCTTTTTTTCATTTGTCTTCTCCCTGTGTTTCTGGAAGTGTTCAGTGCTTGGGAAGACTAATGTCCCTCACAGGAGAGATTTTAAATATTCTGACATTTTACATCAAGCTCTGTTGCTGGCTATCTGTGTTCTAAATTGAGTAAATGTCTAAATAAACTGAAAGCAGCATGCCTTAGACTACGGGGGGATTAAACCTCAAACATAACTTCTTTTATATTTATTATCAGAGGTGTCTGATTCCTGGACTTCTTTTTTTTAAAATAGATACTAGGAGTTGTAAATTTTTTGTTAAAAATAAGTTATTTAGAACTGATTTCAAATAGAGGAGATTCAGTTTAGTGAGGCCATACAACCCTTTGCAGTAACCGTTGAATCAGAGTGTTTTCCGAATGTATTCGCAAAGTGGTTTGAGTGCATTTTCATTTTGCATAATCTACTTGTGTACAGAAGACAATCTGTAGATTAAGTGGAAAAATCCTTCTTTCTCCCACCCGTTACTGTGAGTAGAGGTCCCGGACTACCACAGAACATGGGTGGTTCTGCAATAAGTCAGGAAGTAGGATTCAGGGACACAGGTCTCCTTTCGCTACATATTGTATAGTACAGTGCCTCAATGTGGAGGAGAGAGAATCACTTCTGGCTTCACAAGGGTTGGAGTGGCAGCAAGGTTTTCCCCTCCCTGACAGCAGGGAAGAAAAAGTAGTAGTTGCTTCAACTGTGCACTGGCTGAGCTGGCCAAGTCATAGTTTCCTTTTGATGCATGCACACACAGCTTCTGTTAAGGTCAATGGAGATGCATTCACATTGAGAAGAGTAAGTTTCCAGTACAACTTCAGTGTCAGTTTTCTGCAACACAGTTTATCATCAGCAGTTAAAATTTTTGTGTTGCTGTTGGTTGGTCTTTCTCATTGCAATTTGAGTTCAGTTGTCAGGCTAGCAAGTAATGTCACATCTCTCATACTGAGAGTTTAGCTGACCAGATGTTTGAAAGTGGTTCTGGTTTTCACGAGGCAGAGAGGTGTGAACTTGAACTTAAAAAAAAAAAAAGTAATAGCTGCCAATGCAGTAAAATATATTTTGTAAAACTATGGTCCCTAGGTTCTTTCTGGGATAAAATTGTATTGTTTTTAAGATATGGCTTTAAGTTTTTCTGTGAGAGTTTCACTTGCTTGATTGCTGGTTCCCCCCTCCAGTCCAAAGACTTCAGAGCATGAGAATTTTGCCAACCTCTTTTCAGGGCAAGCATGTTTTATATTCAGTTTGGAGGGGTTGAGGCTTTGTGCACACTGCATGGATTGGCTGGCATAGATAAAACAAAGATGTAGGGAGCACCTTCTGTTCCGATTAGCAGAAGTAAGTGCTGGTCTTGCTATCAAATATGGAGTCAGACTGTGCCCCAACTACATCAGAGGTCAGGAGCAGAACATAGTTGGTGCAAAGTATTCAGTGAAAATAAACCATAAAATGTGAACTTTAAAAAAAAACAGACAAAAAAACAAACCAAAAAAAAACCAGTTGCTACTGTTGTTAACTGTGTGTGCTACAGCACTCAGTCTCCTACAGGGCTCTCCTGCAGATCTGGTTGCACTAAAAAAAAAAAGTTTTTGGGGCCCATGTGGAAACCAGTCTTCCTGAGTGTTGATCAAGTCCCCAGAGGAGATATTGACCATTTTGTTTAACTGATGCATGCTTTTGAGATTCTGACACTAGTCCTGCCTACAAGAAAGTCCCTGATGGCTTCCTTGCCCTGCTGTTTCAGTGCCTTGACTCTCTGGGCACTGGCCTGTGATGGAACCTTTGAGTGGGGAGGGTAAAGCTGAGTGCAAAATGTGAATTGAATTATCAGTGGGCTTCTTTGTGTATTTTAGTAACAGTGCAATCCTTTTCACTGTGCCAGTCTCCAGTCACCAGCCGTATACCCAGTCGTCATCTCATACACAGTACAGCTTCTCTTGTTGATGCTGGTCACAGCTAGATTACTTGGCATGTTTGACTTAACAAATGTTTTTTGGTTTTGTTTTTAATGTATACGATGTTTAAATACACTTCACATTTTATATAATACTATCTGGCTATTAGTATTTTTCAGGAACCATAGTTCTTGGTGGCTATATATATTTTTGTGACTTTTTTGTAAACTAAGTGCCGTTTTAACGTTACAATCATTTTTAGAGTTCTTGTAATCAATGTGAATATCATGTTTTTTCAAATCTGTTCTGAGCCTGTAGTGTTTGCTTTGTGATCATATGTGTAATGTATATATTCTGTATAGTTACATTGTACTGAAATACTAGCTTGTTTGATATAAGAAAAGTATGTATTGGGTACTTTTTTGCTAGCCTGATTGTTTAATCTTTAAAAAAAAAAAAGTTTTAAAATATGAAAAAAAAATCTCCAAACTGGTCCCCTTATAGGTCAGAATTATGGGGGGAGAGGAGGAAAAACTAGTTTTGAGTGTCTTTGGATAGAAACATGAAGCTAAGATTTTTTCATTAAAATATAAATGTTTTATGGAGTATATACTTGTTTTGTGTCATTACTTTACCATACCAAAGCACACCTTAGCATGCAGACAACAGACTAACTTCAGCTCTTCTGTAAGCTGGTGCAACTCTCGGTGGAATTTCAGCCTTTAATATTATAGCAGGGCTGGCGTTGGTCTTCAATTGCTAATAAGATGTGAAAGCACTGTATTCAGCATCTGCTTCAGGAGAAAGATAGCTTTAAAGAGAGTGAGTATCGAGCGGCTCCAGAGACTGCCCGAGTACAATAAAATAGTTATGGACACCATTTGACTTTCATATATATATATGTATGATTTTTGCTATTCTTTTGCCTTGTGATCTGTGAATGTGGTTTTCCTGGTGGAAAGTCAGTGGAAACAGGCCTGTTTGAAACGGAGCAATGTTTAAACAGCCAACAACGGAGTGTTTGCCGTTGCATCTGTGAGCTTCAGTTTGACCTTAAGAAAAGCCTATTTTAAACTATGCCATTCCTGCTACCCTCTGCAGTTAAGCTAGGCCTCCTCTCCCAAGTCCAACTGGAACACTTACTGGCTCTCCAGCTGGCTAGGGCAGGGGTGCACAAAGTGTGGGGCAGGCCCCCTTGGGGGGAGGCATTCAATTTCATAAGGGGGGTGCGGCATGATGAGCTGCTGAGTTTTAGGCTCATCCATCTAATTAGAAATGTTGAAATGTTAGTGATTTTAATGTATGTGTATTCATATTTGTATACTGACTAATAGTTTTTACATTCTGTGTACTTACTTTCTTACATATGCCAAAAAGGAGTCTTTTCATATGAACATAACTGAAATTTCATTGGTTTAGAGCACATCAGACAGGTGAGGGGGGAGGCTGCTAATTGCAGGGGCAAAAAGTGGGGCCTGGTGTAAGAAGTTTGCTCACCCATGGACTCGGGGACAGACCAAGGTCAAACCAGCAGTCATGTAGCACTTTGAAGACTAGATCTGAAAAAGCAGGTCTGGCCCGCAAAAGCTCATCCATCACCTAATAAATTATTTTGTTAGTCTTTAATGTGCTACATGACTGCTGGTTTGTTTTGTTATCATACAGACTAACAGGGCTGCCTCTCTTACTACAGGATAGGTGTCAAGGTGCATGGTATCTGCAAAAGCTTGATTGAACTGTTTAAAACACTACCCAGCCACATTGTATGTTGCCATTTTTGCCATGGGCTGCTGTCACTGCCAAGTGCAAACATGTCACCAGTCCAATCCTTGCTGTGTTCAGCATCTGAAATTGGGATTAGAAAAGGAAATGAAAAAGCTAGTGAGGCTACAGAGGAGCTGGACGATTGGGGATGGACATGGAGTTAGAACAGCTTGGGTTTTCAGAGTTTCATGTTCTTTCTTTCCCTTTTGAAAACTTTGCCTCATGCTTGCTGTATGTTGTTATCATAATTCACTTTGTTTGGGGAACAGCAGGATTATGGTAAAGGTATTTTGGACAGATTTATAATTTAGACTGAGGCCTCGATGTTCCTCTGGTTGTACTGCCTTGAATAGAGGGACCTTAGAATGCCGTGGGAGAAGACAGACAGGCGGGCAGAAATTGGAAAGGAGTGGTGACGCTGAACGAACTACCACAAATTGAAAGCCAGCATTCTCATACTCGAGCCTCAGTGTGAGCATCTTCTGAGGTGGCAAAGGACCAACATAGAGTGTTCCCTTGATTGATCTCAGGGTCCAAAGAGGTCACGTAGGTATGCAGGCAAGGGGACTCTTACAATACAAACAAAAATATGGTAAACATGTATTTTGTTTTGTGACATTTTTTTCTATATTATATATCCTGGGTCTGCAGTTATACTTGTAAAATATCTCTAGGCTACAATGTGAGCCCAGGATTAGTAGAACTTGAGTTACCAGACTCTGAGTTTGCTAACTTAGGAGTTGTAACCTTGTGATAGGAAGAGTGTTCTCAGTCAGCTGTGTGCTTGTGTGGCTGTTCAGGAGAAATTCAGATGCCACCCAGCTGATTAGCAGAGCCCCCGCAGATTGGTTTTGTGTTTCTATTGGCAGTGCACATTCACACATGCCTTAGTGCCCATGAAACATCATTCTGTGCATGCACAGAAAATATCCACATGTGGATGGAAAAGGTTAGTGGGAATATTGGCTAGGAATTGTTCTTCCTTCTGCATGAAGGCAGACCAGCAGGTGATGCTTAGGTCAAAGAAGAAACCATCCAGTTTCTCCTGCATACTCCAGCAATTTCTCAGGAAATGCAAACAGTGACAGCAGAACCCATTGTGAATGAGTTGCTGCAGAATCGGTGGGGTCAGCACAGGCTGATACCAAGGCTGGATATGACCCTCAGTGTTTGAGTCAGTGTAGTGATGACTCCAGTGGAGATGCGGTACCCTGTCCTAGGAGATACAACTGACTGTGTCCAATGGCTGATGGCTGTGGGTCCTGCTGCTAAGGGTGATAGACATAGAACATGATGGAAGGTTTGGTGGATGTAATTCCTTAGGGGGAAAATGCCCACCTAGCTGAGAACAAATGTCCTCTGAAACAAGACCATGGATGGTGAAGGTTTGCTTTTGTTGTCAAATCACTGCTAGTTTATTGAAAAATTCTGGTGAAAATTAAAATTGTGATAAATAGGGAAACATCTTTTTCCCCCCAAAATGATCACATCCCAGCATAAAAAGACCCTTGTTAGAAGTCTGACCCTGTACATGATGAAGTCAATGGATAAATTTACCACTGGCTTCAAAGGAGCAGGAGCAGTCGCTGCATCCCCCATTCCGTGAAGCATTTAAACACATGATTCAATACATCCTTATTCATCAGTCCACTGTTGTTTTGTGGGCGTGTGCTTTGCTGAGCTGGGGCTTCCAGTAATGCTAGCAGCTTCCTTAACTTGTTGGCATCTGAGCGATCTTGAACTTCAATTTTAAGGGGTTCGTGAAAACTGCATTAGATGTTGGACTGAAAACTTGACGAGAAAGGGCTATAATATAGGCTAACATAACATGGCAATGCCCAATAGAAGCAGAATAGAAAGCTATCAACGTTATATGGGAAGAAGCTAAGACTGCTGCAGGAGACCTGGAAAGATGCTGGGCCATTCATGGAGGATAGGTCTATCAATGGCTATTAGCCAGGATGGGTAGAAGTGGTGTCCCTCGCCTCTGTTTGTCAGAATCTAGGAATGTGTGACGGGAGGGATCGCTTGATTTATTGCCTGTTCTGCTCATTCCTCTGGGACACCTGGCATCGGTCACTGTTGGAGGACAGAATCCTGGACTTAGATGGACTTTTGATCTGACCCAGTGTGGCCATTCCTATGTTCTTGGACTGTGTGAAGGCCATGTGCTCTTCATAAAACAGAGAGGCATAGGAGAGAGGGATGGGAACTATACTATTGTTCGTCAGTATTTTCATGAAAACGCACGAACCTTGCAGAATGAAATCCTGCAGAAAAGAGGTCTGAAGCATTGCAAAATAGACAACAGAACTTTAAAAAGGGGGGAATATCCTCCAAGTTCACACCATCTTCCCCACAGTTAAACCTTTATGTAACATCAGAGCTATAGGGATCAGTTTCAGGGCTGACGTGACAATGATAAACAAGAGTTATGTAACCTTTTAAATGATTGGGCTGAAATTACTAGATTTAGAGGAAGAGACAAACAGAAAGAGAAGCCCTTTAGGGACCTTATGTTTCAGATCAATACAGATCATTCAGGTTGACCTTTTCTCCGAAGCTAATGCAAGTCCTGAATGAAAAAGCTGCTTGAAGAATAGTCTGATAAAAGGAGCTGCCTGTTACACACCATTAATACGAAAGGGGGAAACTTGCTGTAAGAGCCGTGGCACACTTCTGTCTGAAACAGGGCAGAGCTGTTATTTAATAGTTTAATTTTATGTCAGTTTTGTTTGTTATTAAAAACATTTCTTAAAATTCTTAAAGCGGGGAGCCAAGTGTAACTCAGCCAGGTCCATTGCCTATCATGGAGCTAGGCCTACTCGGCAAGTGGCCTATGTACATATACATAAAAAAAAATTTCCTGTTTGCCGTTTGCCATCTGGCAAACATTCCCAGTTTTCAGAGTGGGGTTCAACTCAATGTGTCTGGCCCATGTCAACCGATTCAGGCTCGCTGGACTCCTGCTCCAGGGTGTTTAACTGCAGTGTAGAGGTTCAAACTTGGGCAGCAACCCGGGTTCTGGAGAGGTGAGCCTGTGCCCGGTGCAGTTGACACGGGGCACCACAGATATTCATTGCAGTGGAAGCAGGTGCTGGGAAGCCGAGACTGAATTTAGCCCATGCGTTCTGATCTCCTGCAGTGTTTCATTAGCTCAGTTACTCGCAGTGTTCTCTCTACTTTTTCCATCCAGGGATGGAATAACTTTTATGTGCACTGAAGCGTGTGTGGTGGATGTGCACCATCAATAGAAACACCTGCTGACAGCCGTGGCACCTGAATCTCTTCTGGGTGACTGCCCAAGCACTCAGTTTACAGGGAACCCTAGTTACCGTATTCAACTCTGTGTGTTGCTTACTGAATCAGATCAACTAATCCAAATCCCTCCCCAAACAAACTCCAGTTAAGCTCTTTCTCCTCCCTCTTTCATTCTCTGTGATGGGCGCAAGCCACATCTTTCAAGGGAGAGGAGGGTGAAAGTGAAAGTTTATTGTATCTGTGCATTGCACACCTTATTCTTATCTTTTCAATTGTTTGGTGTTGTGCTATTTATTGTTTAAATGACAAGACCCTACCTTAACAAAAACCAGTCAAGTAGCACTTTAAAGACGAACAAAATAATTTATTAGGTGATGAGCTTTCATGGGACAGACCCACTTCTTCAGATCTATGGCCTTATGAGAACAGACTCAATATATAAATCACAGAGGTCCAAAAATTGTTATCAAGGTTGACAAATCAGAAAAATTGTTACCACGGTTGGCAAATCAGATAGAAGAGCAGAGAGAGCGGGGTGTGGGGTGCAGATGTAAGTGTTAGGTCAAATATCAAAGTAAATTAGTGTGTCCTTGTTATGGTTCAGGTAATTGCTGTCCCTTGTTCAAACCATGTGTTAATGTGTCAAATTTGAATATGAATGTTAGTTCCAAGCATTCCGTCTGTAGATCGTGTGGGTCTGTCCCATGAAAGCTCGTCACCTAATAATTATTTTGTTAGTCTTTAAAGTGCGACAGGACTGCTTGTTTGTTTTGACAGAATGCAGACTAACACAGCTAGCTCTGTGTTACTAAGACCATAGAGTACTCTAGGAATTCCTAGAGGTGGGATTCTGAGACATTTAAATCGGGATTTGGCCTCATGAGGTCCATGATCTCTGCCACCAATTTATGTGACTTGAATAAGTCTCTTCTGCAGTCTGTGTATCCCTATCTGTAAAATGAGGATAAAGAAAGTTACCTATGGTTGCAAACTTCTTTGAGCTCTTGAAATGAAAGGTGCTATGAAAAAGTAAATGCCCACTAAAGGTTGCTGTTCTGAATGTGTTTTCTAAGGGTGGAATTCACCCCTCTTCATTTCCCAAGACCCACTGAAGTCCTGGTTTGAGTATGTCAGTGGTGCGCAGGGGTTGTGCTGACCCTCGGCTCAGAATGTTCTGGCTACATGTCTTCACTAGTGCCGTGTAGGCACTTGGACACTGCACTGATTTGGCATGGCATCAAATTTAAGTGAGTGGCTTGATCATAGGACTAAGACGATTGTCCCCACAAACCTGGTTTTATCAGGAGATGCTTCCTGCCACCTTCAACAGGTCAAGGCCCTGAGTCAAGCAAAGAGTTTTAAAATGATCTCCAAGTCATTTTTTGCATGGTTTAGCTTAACCCTAAACTCTCTTCCACTGAAATGCAGCAGGGGAACAGAATTGGATCCAGGACCACATTTGCCAATGTAAGTCATTTAGGAAAGTCACGCCATCTGTTTGTGCCTCTGTTTCCCTACCCGCCTTCATCTTGTCTACTTAATACCTGCCCTGAAGAGCTTGCAGTCTCTCTTGTGTACACACAGCACCATGGACAATGGGCCACACTGGGGAGCCACAATCTAGGTGCTACTGTCATGCTAATAATGATGCTTTGGCTGATTATTTGTATCTGCTCCTTTGCTTGCTTAAGTGACGGCTCAGCAGCGGTGAGGAGTTACTCTGCAGTTTTCTTACAGCAGAAATTTTCTTTTAAAGCCCTTCCTAAGTGATGTCCTTCAAACATGGCTATAATAAGCAAGCCATAAAACTGTTGGCTGGGTGGGGGAAGTGTGTAATTAAGGACATATCCAGTATAAATGTATAAAATGTATATATGTCCTATGAATTTAGTGCTGCTGAAAGATTGATTCAGCCCTGGGGACTGATTTCCCTGCACACGAAGAGGTTAAAGCAGAGCCCGCTGCCGTGCTAGTTTCTCCGCACTGCTTCGCCACTGTGCCCCAAACCTGCATTGAAATGATCTAGTGAGCAAGTCGCCTGATGGCCCTGGCAAGACCATCCTCGGAGCTGTCTCCTGAGAATTCCACTGGGATGGTATCACCAATGCTAGTTGCCATGGTGATGTTTTGAGGGGATGTAGGTGCCTGTGCATCTCAACATAGGGTGCTCAGGGCTGTGCAAAATGCTGAAGAAGGGGTGGTTTGTGCCATGGGATCTTGCAGGCAACATATGGAGGCTGGCTGAATTTTTCATGGCTCTGCTCCCAGCAACCAAATTCCAGGTTTTTAAGAGAGATGTTTCTTTTAAATTCGTGCCAAAAACTGCATTTTAAAAACAAAGTGGGTTATTTTAATTCCTATAAACTCTCACACCCTGACAGATTATTCTGATGTGTTCTAAAAACCTGGCATGTGGATTGATATTGTAGATCTCAAGTGACTGCCTGAGGCGAACGGGTCTGACGTGCATACAGCCTAGAAAAACAGAAGCTTGGAGTGGGAAGGCTGGCAGATTCCTAATGGCTGGAATGGCAGTGATGATGTCTTCTGAGCGTCTTACGAGAACAACGGAGGCCTCTCGTAGTTGGCACTAGCAGGTAACCAACACAAGCCTCAAGCGGTAAATGTGTATGCAGCACGTTGATGGATCAAGTGCAATGGGCTGTACTGGGATGGGAGCAGACTCAAATACAGAGAGAACTGGTCTGCTCAGGTCAGGTTTTCAGTACCTTCTGTCTCCCCCATTTTCCATTTGGAGCTTTGGAAGATCCTTTCAGATGTTTCAGATGTTTCTGCTTTTAATGCCCTTTTCTTCACAAAATCAGCCAAACGGACAATGGGCCGCCCACCGCCAGCCTAGGAGACCCCTGGGCACCTATACATGCTTCTCCAGTTGGCCCGTAACTGGCAGCACCCTCGCTTGCTAATGGCTGAGTGTGTTGCCTCCTCGGTGCTCTCAGCCGTGCCTTTCCCCAAGCCCAGGTTCACCGGTGTGGCAATGCAGATTTGGCTGCTGAGTCCACAGGATTTTTTCCACTCCAAACCCTACTGGTTGGGTTTTAGGGACACAGATCCAGCCCTAAATCTGGCATCCAAACACGCTTCAGACTTCATGATCCAGCCAGATCGGCTGATCCAAATCCATCCCCCAGGTCAGAAGTTGACAGGTGCCCCTTTAGTTCCTAACACAGTGAATCAAACCACTATTTCCAAACAGACAGTTCAGCAGTCTGAGCCCATCTCTTGATTCAGCATTCCCTGAGACTTGCTTTGGTTTGGTTTTGCCTTGCCTTTTGTGTTGCAGGTGGGGGTTCTTGCTTTGCTTCACTTTGCCACTGTAGCACATAGAGTGCTTCCACACACGCAGAGGCAGCCTGTAGTATCACGTACCAGCACTCTGGGCACAGACGGATTTGTTCTCTGCTAAAACAGCAGGGCAGGCAAAACTATAAGTGAATCAGACCGGGATTTTTTTTTTTCCCCCAATGTTAATAACAGTTTACTATTCTGTATGTGCATAGCCCTGTTCAGCCAGCCAAGGAGCTAATAGTCCCTCAGCAAGAACTACTATAGGTCTAGAGAGACTGATTTATACAAGCGAGAATACATGTGCCAAGACCTGGCAGCAACTTGTTCTCTTTTCTTAACAACTTGGCAAACCCTTTTCTTCTCCTTATCCAAACTTTTGCCTTTTATAGTCTTTGAATAATGCTTTTTATTTCTGGAAAAAAATGTATATAGTAACGTTTTTCATCTGCCATTTTTCTTCCTTCTCTGAGCTATATGTGGCCCAGAGAACCCTAATTGTACCACAGTCAGTTGGTGATTGAACCTACACTTGCATAAACACAGTTGTATGTCCTCTGTCGTGTACGAAGAACACACACCCTCTGACACAATGCATGCGTTCTTTCTTGCATGGGCTGAGACATGCATATACACAACACACCTCCACGTGCAAGAACTCTCCGCACACATGCAACAGTTTACACCTATGCACATGCATACATGCGTGAGTATACAAATACATACCTTGTGCTGTGCACACACATGTATACAGATATGCCCATCTACAATTACTTCTAAAACTCATCCCCATGCACATGCATGGATTCATGGAGATCAGTGTACACGCGCGCGCACACACACACACACACACACACACACACACTGCTCCTTGCCAGTGTTCCCTTGAATTTTTTCCATGCGGGGCAGAATAAATTTTATGTTTACTGGGGAATGTGTGGATGTGCACCACCAGTACAGATGGATGCTGCTGGCTATGGGCTCTTTGCTAATCAGAAAGGCAGCATTTGTCTCTTTCCTGGATGGCCGCCCAAGTGCTCAGCTTACAGGGAACACTGTTCCCTGCATGCTGGGCACACGCACAGCTCCAAACATGGTCACAGCCCCGTTCCAGTTCCTTGCCCATTTGGACGTGCACGTTTTCGTTTTCTCACACCGGCAGGGACACATTCAGATAGGGCTGGAGAGACGTGCACGCACACACACCCTACACACGTTCTTAGACACCCTGTCTCACGCAAGCATAGAGATTTATGATTTGTTGTGAGAGTGGAAAACAGCTGGGCCAAGTTAATCAAAGGCAGCAGAAGACTTGAAGGCAAAATATTGAAAACCAGCGTCTGGTTGTGGGGTGAGAGTCTGAAAAGCATGATGGTCTTCTGGCTGCATGCCAATGCAAGATGATGTGTGTCTGGCCACAAGAAACATCAGCGCTGGGTCTGTTTCACCCCAGGAGAGCACTCAGGTGTCAGAGGGGCAAAATCCATGTGAGTTTGGCCTCCTGCACCCGGGATGTCATTTTGAAGCCCTGCCATTTCAGAGGGACACACTGAGTTGCATAGGCTGGAACCGTAGCAAAAAGGATTAGAGAGAAATCCCAGCTCCTGCCATAGCTGATCAAAACACTACTTCCCCGTCAGGGCTATTTCTGCCTGTCCTCTGCCAGTGACTAAGATGTATTGACTACCACACCAGTACCGCATAGAAAAACATGGTCTTCCTGTGTTACCAGTGACCCAAGCAACTGAGTCTCTGATGTGATACTGATACAGCTGATACTGCAGGGCTGGGTGGGTCAAGGGGATAGAACTTTTCACCCTGAGGTCTCTGGTTCAGAGCCAGACAAGACTAGGAGTGACTCTAACCAATTGATGCTTGTTCTGTGGTCTGCATGGAATGAACGGGTGGGTTCTCAATCCGGTTACTGGGCATCCCTACCACTGTCTGAACTCATTCCCTTCCTGACATTGCGGAAAGCCTGAGGAGCTGAATGGCCACAGAGTCTTGACTCCCATCATGCCCCGACTTTGGGGTCCCTCCAGTTCAGGATAAGAGCACATCGGCAGAGCAGAATGGAAAGGATGGTTGCATTACCGTTGTGATACGTGCGTGGCGGCTAAACAGCAGGTCTAATTCTGCAGGGTTGTGGTTTCAGCATGTCTCACAAGTGCCGTAAGGGCTGCAAAGGGTTGGAAATAATTAACGACAGAGGAAATAATTTCATCTCAGGATTCTGCTGGCTGACGTTGTATGCAATGCTTGATGCCACCAGAAGCTCAGGCTGGAATTATTTTCATGCAAGTCCCACAGCTGCTGTTTGGCAGCACCATGACTGTTAGAAATGACTGAACTTGATCACTACGTAACGGAGACAACCTATATGTGTCCATGAGGCTGAGTGCTCGGGCTCAGTTTATCTTAGCACAGATGAGAACCGCTCCTTTCTCTGCACCTCCCTCTCCTTCTGTCTATCGGCAGGGCTGCCTCCTCAACTCTGTGATTTCTCTTTTCCCATCTTCCGTATGGGATATGTGACTCTGTAATGACTTCTCTCTTCCCGTCCCCAGACAAGACCTGCATCTCCTCATCTCTTGTGTCCTGATTGACTTGGGTCAGGCAAAAAAGTAGCGTGTTTCATGTAGGACCTGTGGCTTGGAAAAGAGAGGAGGGTCTAGAGAGAGGGCACTAGACAGGGCCTTGAGACCTGAGAACGAATTGTCCTTGGTCAAGTCACTTAATCTATTCTGCGCCTCAGTTCTCCACAGCACTTCTCTGCCAATTGAAGGTGTACTGTGAATAAAATCCACTCGTGATTGTGGGCTGCGCAGACTGACTGCTGTTGGAAGCCAGATAAATATTTGTTGAAAGGTGTGTTGTGTTCACCTCTGCTGAGTGGCCCTTGGGTTCTATACTCAGCTCTGCCACTGATGACCTGTGTGCTAGTGAGTAAGTTGTGTAACCTCCCTGTTCTCCCTCTTACCACATAATCGCCTTTGCCGAGGCACTTGACAATCGTTGGGCAAAAAGCACGGTGCCAAGTATTCTATGCATTATATGCAGAGATCATCAATGTGCTGGCTTGTTAAAAAGCCCATAACTAAAGCTTCTTGTTCAGCTCATTTCTGACGGGGGCTGTTTTGTCTGAGCTTCTGACCTCCTGGTTTTTTGTCGGTAGATGAGCCTTGGCAGGTATTGAGTATGTGGTGAATGCCGTGTCCGCGAAGACGAAAACCAGCTGCTGCTTCCAGATGTTTGATCCTTCTCTCCTGTTTGTTACACTTCAGGATAGGAACCTCTTCAGCTATGAGAGACACTCAACTGTTCAGAGCTCTCGGGGGGTGAGTGGTCTGGTGTGAGGTCAGCAAGCAATGGAAGCTGAAACAAAGCTTCCCTTTTTGGCAGGGAACTGCTTTGAAGGAACTTGGAACTGTAGCTGTTCTCTATTGTGGGTTGCCTGCTGCCAGACAGTCCAGAGCATGAGAGCCTAAGAAGTCCAGAAAGGAGAGCTGCAAATGAGAACTAAGAGCACCCCTGCTCTTTCCAGGCTTGCTCTGCCCTGGCAGCAGGCAACCAAATCCTGGCTCAATCCCTGCTCAGAACTTAGCCCCTGCAAGTGCTGTCTGTCGGAGCCCAGCAAGAGAATATAGCCCCAAGTCATGTGTAAAGTCAGCTTGGGTGGCTGCGTCAATGGGGCAGTGATAGAGGCATGGCTGCCGTTTGTGCAGAAATGCCCAAGCTGGCTTTCATCTCGCGAGTTCGGGTACCAGGCGAACGAGGCCGTGACAACAGGAATCCCAGCACCGACTGGGCAAGTCCGCCCAGAGCCCTGGGTGAGGACTTACATGCCTCAGCGATACTGCAGTGCCTGCTGCTGCCACTTCAATGCTCCAGGCCCTGAGCTGGCTTCATTAAAGCTTGCTTGGGTCAGTCTCCATAAGCTGCAGTCCTTTCCCATGAACATGTGGACGGGAGGGATGAAATGAGGACCAGGGTGATATTATTCTCTGCCTTAGCTTGCACGTGAGTTCTGCTGCCCTATAGTAACCCCATGTGTGTGTCTCAGTTTCCCTGGGCACTGCATCATTACGTAGATGGGGATGGGGGTTTCGGGTGTCAATATCCTTTATAACATGAGCCTGAAAGAGACTGCAACCAGGTGACATCTTTTGCCTGGGAAGCAGGACGAAGGCCAGGGGAGGAGCCTGGCTAGGACAAGGAGCTGGCAGTGATCAGTCTCAGCAGGGTCCTGGCTTGGGTCCCCCTTTCCCAAGATAGATGGTACTGACTGCTGCTTACTTTGCTGACAAGTCTGTTCTACGCTATGTCTCTGTCAAGTAATAAACCTGCTGCTCTCCCTGCGGGATGAGGGCTAAGTCTGACTGCAGATGGGGGCGCAGAGCCTGGTGACTCCCCCACACTCCTGTGACAACACAGACACTCAGAGACTTCCACAACTTCGGGACAATTTCCCTGCTTTTATTCTGCAGGGCACAGCTTCTGCATTCTGCCTGGGGCTGGCATGATGTGGAGAGCCTCTTCTCAAGGTGTTTCCACTCTGGCTGGCAACAGGGAAGCACAGGAAACCTGTGTGAGCAGAGACAGCTCTTCAAGAGCCAGCCTCAGTTTGCAGACTCAAGCTGTGGATCAGCAGCCCTGGGACGGCTTGTGTGACCCAACATTGGACGGTCTGGGAGGCTCACCTAACTCACGGTAGGAGCCAGCTCTGAGAACTGTGTCATGGAGGACATGGTCACAAGGCAGGAGCTTTTCATTCTAGCTGGAGGTCATGTCTGATGTGAATTGAAGCGGTTTTTTTCCCAGATTTCAGAGCTGTGGGATAGCTCCCATTATTAATGCTTTTCCACTGTACAGCACAAAGCTCTCTAATGGCCTGGATCAGGATTGATAGCTCTGCCCCCACAGGGACACTGAGTCACAGAAGTGCCACCACTTGCCCCAGGCTAGAAGCATGTTCATGGCAAAAGTCTCCTGAGCACCAGTCCTGTGCTTCATCTGCTGGACCTGGCCACATCTGCCGCACAGATAAAGGCTGCTTGCAGAGTTCCGACTCAGAGCGAGGCCTGAACAATTGCTAGAACTTGAAGGCGATCGTAGGTCTGAGGTTTCACATCAGCCCCCTGCACCTCTGGTCTGGACAGTTTGGTTGCTGCAATAGACACACCTTCAGGAGCAAAGAGCCTAGTTTTTTCCTTTCCCATGCGGGTTAAGCTGCACATCATACAGAGCAGCAATGCTGGTGTAAGACCCCCGAAGAGAATTGGCTCTGGACTCCATCCCTCCCACGCACTCAGCTCAGGAGGAACACGGTGCAACGGCCAAATTTCCCCATTAAATGTTGAGTTCCCCCTCCCCGCACCAACCAAATAAAGCTTGATTGAAAAGAGCCGTTTTCATCTTCAGGGCTGCAATGTTTTGTTCCTTGCTGTGAGTCAATGATTTTTCCAGTCCCTCCCCCACGATAAACAAGTGCAGGCTGAGCCTGGCCCAAAGGAAAATGTGATTCCCTGCCACATGCCTCCCCAGGACCAATAATAACCATATGGCTGTTCCCAGACCCCCTCTTTCCAACTAACAGAGGCACGCGCAAGGATTAGCACTTGTCTGTACATAACAGGGGCTTAACCCAGCGCTGCCTGCAGCTGGGCTGTGCATGCCCACTAAACACAGTCCCATGCTGCCACAATCACAGAGCCTCATGCTGGGGTTCTGGTCAGCGTCATCTTATTCCATCCAAGTGTGGTGTAATTTTTGTTATGTGCACCAAGGCATGTGCAGAAGTGCACCACCCATAGACTTCCTGCCATCAGTGGGAAGCTGTGGGCTAATCATCTGGGCGGCAGTTGCTTCTCTTCTGGATGCCTGTCCAAGCGCTCAGCTGACTGGGAAGGCTGGATAGCTCTTATGAGCTAAGCTAGTTGGGTTGAGCGGGTGCTTGAATGAGGAGAAGCTGTGGAAAAGGTGCTGAGGTGCATCTGAGATGCTTCTTTATCGCATGCTAAGGCAACCATATGCAATTCTCTATATCTGCAGCAAATACCTTTATTGGGGGACATGAATGCAGGGGATTTTTACTTCTCCCACTAGAGCAGTGGTTTTCAATCTGTGGTCCAAATGAAAAAGGTTAAAAACTAGTCACTGCTAGGGATAGTCCTTGATGTCCAGCATTACAGCTCCCTTCAGCCAGGGAGCGAAAAGGCAGTGAATCCATCAGTCAGTCCCTAAAGTCTCCACCTGCCCACATTTTGCAAGTGCTCATAAGCAACTCCAAAGAGGGCAGGGACAAGGCCCGTTAAGCTATTATATCATAAGGTGGTCTTTTAACTGCAGTGACCTCCACCTCCTTTGTAGGTTGAGCTGTTTGCATGCTACACACAGATTGAAATTCTATTTCCCAAATTCTTCGGAGTTCAGAACAAGCCAACAATTGTGCTATGCCCAGCCCCATGCTTCACAAAATCTGGCTTATGTTTATGCATAATTTGAAGATGCTTTATGCAAAACTGATCATGTAACACTTTATTTTTAAACTTACAATCTGCTGAATCTTTACATACTATTTTGTGCATGTATCATTCTTGTATGTAAAGTTAGAAATAGGAAGGGTGAATCTGTTTTAATTCTAAATGTGCTAATGAGGGCCATTAGTGATACTTTAGGAACTTAATGGCTCATCACTCCAAGCAGCAGCATGTGAATGGTTTTATTTTTCCTGTAAGCCCAAACTCTGGTTGGTCCTAGAAAGACATGTGACCCTGGTTCTGGAATCCATCTTGAACTTGGTATTTTTCCATGGGGAAGAGGAGACTGAATAAAGAGTTCCCATCCTGGGGGAAAGTCTATTTAAGTAATGGAAACCAAAGAGGTCTTTGTCTTCAGCTGGCTTTGGAAATTGCCTCCACGCCCTAAGAGGATACACATGAAAGAGACTGGGAAACAAAGAACTATAGAGAAAGGATGAAGGCAAAGCTGCTGTGCCCAGGTCAGAGAGAGATCAGCTCTGGCCTGACATAAGAACCACTATTTAGGGTAAGAATTTGCATGTATCAAGTTTCTAAGTGTATTACAATTAGCTGGTGTGTTTTGTTTGTTTTGACTTACTAATTTACTTCTGTCTCTTTTTCACTTGCAATCACTTAAATCCTGCTTCTTATGCTGGAAAAAAACCCACTCGTATGATCAAGCCTGGTATAAATAGTTGTTACCTGGTGGAGAACAGCCCCGGTGCATATCACCATTTCATTGATAAAACATGATGGGACATCGTTGTGAGCTTTCTCTGCGTAAAACTTGTACACAGGGTAAAATGAATTTATTGGGGCTTTTGGCGGGGTGGGTTTCTTGTGTGTCATTGGTGGCCTGATAACTGAGCCCTCCTGGATCTGGACTGGTTCAACATTTACATTGCCCTGTGCCTTAACTGGGGGAGCGACCAGAGCTGCTAGCTCTACTTGACGGTGGTGGAGAGTCCCAGAGGGCAGGAAGGCAGGCATCAGTGGCCTGATCTGCACACTGGGGGGCATCCCCAAGGGGATTTCTGTGATCCAACCCATCACAAATAATTTGGCTTTTTATTTGGCCAACTGACTGTATCATGTCTGCCGCTCTCCCATTGGTTAACCACTGTTGGCTGATTCTCTCTACAATTGGGAGTAGGCTCTTTCAGCTGGAGAGTTCTCTAAGAAACATCAGTAAAAGATGTGCCCTGCTCATTAATTCCAGTGTGTCCTGGGGTGTCCCTACTGATAGGGCTGGAGAGGAGCGATGGGCCACAAGGAAATCCTCACACGCAGTTCCATCAATCATCGCCCTTCTTCCCATTCTCTGACCGCGCTACTCCCCTGGAATATAGGCAGTGCCTTACGTCCTCGTATCTTCTAGTCCCATTTGTCTGCCCTAATTTCTTCCCTATTTCAGCAGCCTCCTTCTGGAAGAGTTTGGCGTCAGAGCTTGCATGATGGGTTATTTGCTTCCTGGCGGACTGTGGCCATGATGCCAGTCTTTGACCGTCCCTAGTGGAAGGATGAGAAGAGAGCAGAATTACCTCCCTGCCGCATTGTTTTGTCTTTCGTGCTCATCATGGCAAAGGGCGGGCAAGTCAGCATGTGTATGGGCAGAACTGTTACCAGTATCAGTCGGTGGGAACAAAGCTCCAGACCAGAGAACACAGTTAGCAAACAAACCTGGAGAGAAACATGTTGGTTGGGCATTTGATAAGTGTGTCATTGTTCTGACCACTAGAGAGACAGCAGGGAAAGGAATTGGCCCGTTGTGTTGTTTGTTTGGTCATTTTTGTTGGTCATTTTTGTTGTCGTCAAGCCAACACAGCATCAGTCCAAGACAAGTGGAAGCAAACACAGAGGCACAACCAAGCTCTGGGGATCCCCAGCTTCCAATGAACAGTAGTCACATTCCACCCTCCGACCTATCTTTCTCTTCCTCCCTCCAGTTCAGGCATTTTCATAATGGGCCTAGCCCTATTACCTGGCACCTTTGTGAGAGTTCAAAAGTGTTTCAAAATGACTCCGGAGCTAGGCTTGGATGGCAAAGGAAGCTCAGGAAGTTAGATGCCCAAGTCCCAAAGAAATTCAGGTGGGATTTTCAAAGGTTCCTGGGGAGAGTTAGGTGTCCATTTGCATGAATTCTGGGCGACTTGAGCTCCTAAAACCCTGAAGTGCTTTTAAAAATCTTCCCAGCAGTGAGAGTTACAGGGGGTGTTTTAGCAGTGCCTATGTGATCAATCTGCCTGGAAGGGAGATGTTTGTGCTCCTAAATCACAAAGGCAGTTTCTGAGCTGCACTTTTAACTCTCTCTGAATTTAATGGGTCTTGGAAGCGAATTCCTTAGGTGGTCTTTGGACAGCCCCAGCTCTGAGTCCCTCTCCCTCTCCACCTGGTCAGCATTAGCCTTTGCAAAATCCTACAGGAATGTTTTCATGACTTTGCTAGTACCATGCAAACTTTGTTTCTTTCTCCTTATGCGAGAAGCCTGGCAAATACCTTTAGAGCTAGGACTGGCAAGCTTTTTTAAATAGAGCATCTGGTTTTTTTCTGTATTTTGCAGTTGGGAAACTGAGACAGATTAATGACTTGCTGGTGTCTGGTGCCTGCTGCCTTTTGCCTCCTCTCTCTAGTCATGCTTAGGTACATAACTGGCCACCCCATTACTGAGCACCTCATGCTCTTCAACAATACACCTGTGATTTTGGGCAGACCTATTATCCCCATTTCACAGCTGGGGAACTGAAGTCTACAGCAGCTAAGTGGCTTGCCCCAGCTCCCAGAGAAGGTTTGCAGTGGAGCAGAGCATTGAATCCAGCTCTTCAAAGTACTGGGGTGGTGCCCAAACCACTGGACTGACCATTCTCTCTACCAGCCCTGGGTTTTGCTTGCCCTCGATATGATTCTACCGGGTGGCATCTCTCTTCAATGTGCTACCCCTGAATCTGTAAAGTAGTCTAGGGTTGATCTCTCAGTATTTGTATTGTGATTACCTGGCCATTCTCCCTTAGTTTGCAGTTAATGAGGCAACAAACCAGGGGCATAGGCAAGGGTGGGTCTTGATGGTCTGTGGCCTACCCACCCCCCTGTCTTGGCTTTGCTCCTACCTGAACACAGGGGCTTGTTCCTCACTGCCTGGTGCTCCTGCTGGACCTAGGGAATAGAGTTGTGGGCTCACCTAGCTGGGTGCTCTGATGCAGGAGGAGGCACAGCACACTTAACAGCCTGGTTCCCAGCGCTTCCTGCAGGCTAATGAGCTAAGCAGCAGGCAGCCATGCAGCTGGAAAGGGCAGGCTAGGGCTCTGCCCCAGCCCCGTCCCAGGGCACCATTTAGGAAGGATGGGGGGTGGGAAGGAAGTGCCTCGCTCCCAGGAGAGTCATACCAGGACGCTACTGGCTTCCCCCCTCATCCACTGTCAGGGAGTGAGGGGAAATTGCACAGGTTGCTGCATTCCTCTCCCACCTGGCTGGGGAGTGCAAGGGGCAGGTGAGCTTTGCACTTTCCTCTCGCTCCCTGACAGCGAAGCGAAGGGGAACAGCAAGTGCCTCCCTCGTATGAATGGGGGGAGGGGCTTCAGCCCCCCCATCCTCCCCACACAGCCCCCTGTGCACTTCCCAACCCTCTACCCTGAGGCCTCCCAACCATCCCTGCCCTGCCCCACGCACAGTCCCTGCCCTTTGCCCCTTCTCACCCCCACACACCTTCGGACCTGACTCCTGCACCCCCAGCATAACCACCCACTACCCTCACGCTCCCCAACCCCTGCCTTGGGCCCCCCATGCTTACGTTTATTACAGGCACTGTCGTACCACCCTGCTGATCTCCTATCCTGAGGGGCTGCAGTATGAAAGTACCTCTAAGACATGTTACTTTCATCTCTGCTGGTAAGCCCCTGAGCCCTCTCCCTGGCACATGTGCTGGGCAGGCAGGGGAATCAGGCCAACACTGTTTCAGGTCTGGAAGCACCCCAGTGGCTCAACCCAGCTCCCAGGTGGGAGCAGCAGCTGGGAACAAGGCAAGCCCCCACACCCCAATCTTGCCCTGCTGAAAGCACAGGATGGGCAGAGCAAGGCAAACCCTGAGCCACCCGGTGGAGGGTGAGGCATACATGTTTATGGCCCCCTGGCACCATTTTCACAGGGCCCCTGGCCACTGTATCTGTCCTTCCCTTGTCCATGAGCAGCTGGAGGTAGGGACAGGTGGCTGCATCATCACCTACCCACCTGAAGTCAAGGCCCACCCACTTGTCCCATTCTGGCTACGTCATTGCAACAACTAGGAACATAGTATTTTTGTTGGGCTAAAATCTCAGTGAGGTGATGCTTATTAAAAGCCAGAGAGACTCCACACTGTAGCCAGTGAAGCTTTGCTCAGCCATGGGCCTGTCAGCAGAGGCCCGGGTGTGCTTCGGAGTCCTTGTCCCCTCCCTAGATGAAAGCCCTGCAGAAGGGTTTTGTTTTTCAGACGGCAGGCAAGCCAAGTTGGTGATTTCATCCCCAGGCAGCCTGTGTCAAGCTGGTCCTATTCAAGCACGCAGGAAATCAACCTTGGAGCTCAGTCAGAAAAGAAGAGGGGAGGGAGCCGGGTTCTTAAACTGAACACCAGGCAAGCAGGAAAGATGCCTTCTGTCATCATGGTGCTTGGGGGGGAAGGTTTCTCTCCCTTTGAAGGATTAGCTGGCAGCGTTTCAAATAACAATTCTTAATCCCCCGCTATTCCAACGAGCAATTTGATCTCTGTCCTTCTGGAGCTGTGTGCGGGACGTGCACTGCAGCACTTTGATAAGGGGTCAGGTGGCGACCACAGGCCCAGGCAGATTTTTTTTTCCCAAGCTGCCGTAAATCCAGTGCATTTTTTTGGGGTTATAACAATTATGATTTAATTAAAACAGATGCTTCCTGGGCTTTGAAGGGGCTTAGCGGAGGGGGGAGAGCGAGAGCAGGCTATGGGCAGAGGAGAGGAATGGGGAGGCAAGTTGGCAGTTGTAGGAATGAGACGGAGGAGTGATCTAATTTCCAGCAAAATCGTTTTGGACAAGCTGCGTGAACCTTCTTCTCTGACGTATTTCAGGAGCGTGGATTGTAACAACATGGGCTAGAGAGACCAGCTGGTTCAGAGAGCAGAGCGCTGGAGGGCAGCTCAGGAGAGATTCATTCTTTTCTCGGCTTTGTCACAGACATTTTCCATGACCACGTCCGGGTGACTGAACTGCTTTGTGCTTCTGCTTCTCAGCTGTAGAATGGGGGTTAATGTTCTTTCCCTGCGGCGTGAAGGGTGAAGTGTCAGGCCCGGACACTTTAAGTGATGGGGACAGATAAGTCTCTAGGTACCTCTGTAGTATTGCTGCCCCTTGCCCTGGACAGGCCATCTGTGGGGGTGAGAAGTTAAGTAAGTTCCTATGGACCATTCTGTTGCCAAGCTCTTTGTCGCAACAGCCAGTTAATAGTGGTTATACTATGTGCAGCAGTAACTGGATTTGGAGCTGTCCTGCAAGACCATTGGACAGTTTATAGATGATCAGGAGACTGTCTACCACAGCAGTTCTCCCCAAGATTTGCAGTGGCAACTAAGAGGTCTCAGGTTCCACAGCCCACTGCCCCTCTACCCAAGTCCCATTAGAGAATGAAGCAAAGCTTTTGGGCAGAGCGTTGGTTATGTTCTGGTTTCTGCCTTGGAACCACATTGCCTTTTATAGTCCAGTGGGTGCTGCTTGCCCATGAGCGCAGTTAATGGGACACAGGGCTGCTTACCTCTAGAGGTCGTTGTTCTGCTAAGTTGGTTAGCAGCCAAAGTTGAAAAGGGACATGGTGTCCTATGAAAAAGGAGGTTTTGCGGGGCTTGGACTCATTCCCACTGGACAAGCTTTTCGATCACAAGTCACAAGGGCAGTCTTGGCAGAGAGGCCAGTACTTGCCTCTCTCTCCATGTAGGATGAAGAACATTGGATATAAGAACAACAGCCCAATGGAACAAACTGCATGGGAGAGCCATGGAAGTTCCTTTGCTGGAGGCTTTCCAAAGGAAGCTGGATACCCATCTGTCTTGGATGGTTTAGTTACAAGAACTGCATCTTCCAAGGGGTTAGACTATCAGGCCTTGTGGTCCCTTTCTTTGGTGTTTTGCCCAGAAAGTGCCAATTTGCCAATAAACAAAGCACATCTGACATCAGGGCTTTGAACTGGACAGCCACCCACCCAGGGATCAGTTCAAAGGGGCTGTTTCCCACCATCCCAGGATTTATGCAGGCTGATATCTACCACTAGGGCTAACTTCACTGGAAGGATGTGTGTGAAGGGGCAGTTGATTGGATGCAATGGTGAATGGTTACCCACAATGTGCTATGCTGCACAGATCCTGCTGCTGTATGGGTTTGTACTGGTTTAACTAACATTGGTTCCAAACTGATTTAAGGTATACCTGCATGCCTGTTTGTGTGGAGGCACACAAATCAGCTTAAAAGGGGCTGTAGAGTTTTATCCAGCTCCTTTTCATTTGTCAGTACACGCAAAACTGATACGCACTGATGGAAATTGATGTGTGTGTGTCCACAGAAGGGTTTTGCACCAGTATACCTTTCAGTACATATTCAATTATGGTTGTACGGTGTTGTGTATAAACCAGGCCCCACCTGCTGCCTTGCATCAGAACAGTATCCAAATCAGCATTTTTCAGTGCTCTCACCATGCTGCCCCAAAAGCATACAAAGATGGCTGTCGAAACCACTGCGATGACATGGGAGTTCATTTCACTATCCATCGCAAAAAGTATCATGGAATCATAGAATCCTAGGGCTGGAAGAGACCTCAGGAGATCTTAGAGTCCAGTCCCCTGCCCCGAGCAGGCCTGGGACCTGCAGTTGCTCACTTATGCTTAATCATGGCCTGAAACGCGCAGTGAAGAAGCAGTCTGGGGGCCATTTGATCTGCTGCTGGCCATGCTGTCCCCGTTCTGGGTTTGTACAGCCCCTAGCACAATAAGATCCTGCTCTATGACTGGGTCCTGGATGTGCCACAATAATAGAAGTAATAATAATAATAGAGGGCATTAGCCATCATGGCTGCCACGCCAACAACCTTCACTGACCTATGTTTAAAATAAAGTGAATTGCAAATTTGTTAGTGTGAAATCCTTCCTGGGATTACACATTCCCAGCAGAACTCTCCAGGAGTTCCTTGCAGGGCAGAATTTGCTGGAGAGGTAGGGGGTTCACCACAGAAGATCAAATCTACTCCTTTGCAGGTCTCTCAAAATGTGGAAGGACTTCAAAGACTCCAAACTCTCATCTCTTGCAGTTGTTTTTATGGACTTTTTTTGTGTAAAACAAGCTCTTTCTGCGGTGAACAATGCAGACAAAATGTTTGCAACTTGGCCCGGCAGATGGGAAAAATACAGGGACCAAAAGCCAAGGCAGTTTCTCAATGTCGACACTTGTTAGACAGTTTTTATTTAGTGGCTGGTGATGGAATCTGCCCACGCAGGCTGGGGGCTGAGGAAATAGAGAGAGAGCACATCTGCTCGAGGAGCTGCCGTCAGACTTGGGGAGCATCATGTAGTAATTAAGGATATTCACACCTCTAATTTAATTGACCAGAGGTGGGTTTTGCCTTTCTTGGTGGAGTTTTTATTTGCACAAAGCCAAGGTATCCCTAACCACTGCTCACCCTTTGCCTTTAGCTCATGCCCTTTATCCCAGGAAGCTCAAAGCACCTGCAAAGGTACAGTGAGGAATGTTGTTACCATGGAAACACTGAGGCCTGTGGTTAGTGTGAGAGCCTGTGCTAGAACACAGGGCCTGCAATTGCAAATTCCCCTGCTCCAACCACTACTTTACACTCCCCTTCTCATGGCAGCATGGAGGGAGGTCTTTTCTAAAGCAGGTAGCTTCCCAGCCCCCTCTAACCACCAAAGAGGGGTAAAATAGGCTGCGAGGATGAAGCACTCTGATGAGCTGTGACTGTGTGCCAGAGGAGCTCTGAGAAGCACTCGGCCAAGAGAAGGGCACATGTCCCTGTGAAAACCACACCAAGGTCCTGCCGTGTTACTATTTTGTGTGTCTGTGTAGTTCCCACTGCAAGGGCCCTACACAGCATGTTTGAGCAGTAACCTTGCCACAGCCCATTCACTGAGGCACAAACATATGATTCTGCTGCCCAGGACATAACACCAAGGGGTAAAGTTCCCCTGGCTCTGTGCTTCCCCTGCCCTGCTCATGGAAGGCCTTGAAATACAGGCAGGTGTCTCTCGCTAAGCAATTAGACTAACACAGAGCTGGCTGTGTGGCAGAATTCCTAATTTACACAGGTGTTCATGAGTAAGGCTGAGTCCCACTTGAGGTTTTTGGAGCTGTAACTTTTCCTAGCTGGGGGTTGGGAGTTATTATTTATATTGTACAACAGCAGCATGCAGAATCCACACTGGATACTGGGACTTTGCCTTGGCTTTCAGTCCCTGCTTTGTCCTCGGTGATGCGTCCATGCTCCAAACAGCTTAGAATCTAAATACACAAGCTAGATCCCCAGGTGGGAATAAGGTCACGTAATAGTACCAGGGACAGAATCCAGCTAGCTTGACTTCTGCTCCATGCCCTAGTCACTGGCTTACACTGCCTTTAACACCACTACTTCTCTTGGCAATTTGAATGAGCCGGACAATCTCCTGCCCTGCTTTGAAAAGAAATGTCTGTACAATGTGAAAACAAAAACAGAAATTGGAAGTTTAGACCAAAGCGAAGAGGGCATGAAATCTCTGAATGGACTTATGCAACAAAAATTACTTCACCACCCCAGGAGGGAAGGGGGACCAAAGCTTGAGCCTGCCTGTACCCCGCTGCCCTGGGTTGAAGGGAAGGAGCTCGGAAATTGGCTGGAGTGCAGGTTTTGGTTTGATTTGCATCCCAAACATTGAGCTACTTCTGGAGACTCAGAAAGCCAAACTGACCAGCCTAGTGGAATAGAGACAGGAGGACCACACGAAAGGAGAACTGCAGAAAGAGAAAGGAACATTCAGTGGGTCTGCATGGGAAAATGCAAATGGAACTTGTGGTGGTGTTTTGCTGGCTTAAGTTAGACAATCCAGAGTTTCTCTCCATTCAGCCAGAGCCTGGAGTGCAAGGAAGATCTGGAGAACAATGTGAAGAAAGGAGAGGTAAGGTAGGAACCTGTTTCTATGTTTTAAAGAAACCTTGTGAAGAGGAAATCAACCTTTTAAAAAACTGAGCCCCTGGGCGGGAAAATGCCTTTGCTTTCTTCATTTCTCCTTTACATTTTGAGCTTAGCACACTCCCAGTGTGCTGGTCACCTGATTGGCTGAGTATACCTTCTGCCATCAAGAGGAATATAGAAGCTAATGAACTTTGTTTTTCAGAAGCAGCTGGGTATTCCAGTGCAGTGCGGGGAAAGGATTGTTTTATATCTCTTTCCCCAGAAGACAGCCTGAGATTTTAAGGGAGCAGGGTGTCCTCTGACAGCTTCCCACAACAAACAAACAAAACTGGCAGAGCAAATACTCCAGGCTATAGGAGTATTCCAACAAAGAGAAGACAACCCAAGGTAGGATTAAATGCTGAAGAGTACATGAATCTTTTGAAGTGCTTGGGTATCCCTGAGGTTTGTTTAAATTGGGTACTGACTGGTTGGCTCTACAGAAAATAGGGTTTTGTTAGTTCAAAATCTGCATGTAGGTGCTGTCACACCTCTTGGCTTGAATGATTTCCATAATATGCAGGATTTACAGTTTGGGTCAAGGGTGCCCAGTCTCCCAGATTGTTTCTGCACCTCTGACTCGGCAGTTTTAAAAATGTTGTTGCCCTTGCAGTCATAGTGTATAGGTCAGGAGACTCAGCAATACAGCTGGAGATGGCTGGCTGGCTTGTCTGGTACACTCCACGCAATTAAGATGTGATTTCAAGCTTGTTTCGCATGTTCTGAATGCCTGAAATTCTGCCTGTAAAGTTGTTGATTTCATCAGCCCCCATCTGTTGTGTGTACGTCCCACATTAATCTGCGTGAGCTTTCTGGGCATGTTGTTCTATGTTTCTTGAGGCCACAATGGCTGCCACAAGTCTTGCGTGTGACACTTGGAATGGGTAAAATTGCAGCTAGAGGAGGAGAATTTTGCAGTCATAGAGGAATGGGGCAGGCAAAGGGGATTTGGGGACAGGGTTTAGAATTTGATGGAAAAGCATTTTGAAGGCTCAGAGGGTGATGTAAAAAATTGATCAAAATCTTTCTGCCAAATGTTGTGCAAAGATTTTTGCTACCTTAGTGTACACCTAGCAGGTGTGGACATGGCTACTGGCTTTCAGATTCTTTGGACGTGAAAGGAAAGAGTAGTCGTCCTGGGTATAGGACGAGAGGACCCTCTGTGACCAGTGGTGTGCAATAACAAAATAGGCTTCTGAACCCAACACGTGGTTTATTTCAACATTAAGAACTAAGCATTTAGAGCAGGGGGGGTCTCAGATTTCACACAACCAATACTTCACAACCCTGCGGGTGGTGGGGACCAAAGTTTGAGCCTGCCTGAGCCCCACTGCCCTGGGCAAGGGATAATGGGAGATTAAAGCACCACTGCTCCAGGAGCAGGATGGGGAAACTGAAGTTATAGGGCTCCAATTCCCAGGCAGGGGGTGCGCGGCATGCAATCTGAGTCCTGGCACCCAAGGCTGATGCTATTTTTGGCCATGGGCAGCAGTGCTTGGGCTTCAGACTGGTCCCCAGCAAGCCTAAGCTAGCCCTGGTGACCCCATTCAAAGGGAGTCATGGCCCTGGCCCACTCATTTAGAGAAAAAGGAGTTAATATCCCCTAAGGGTGGCCGAGGTCAGCTTCACTTGTACAGCCACCCTCTGCAGGCGTGTCTCTGTCTGGTTCCCACAAATACTTCCCAGCTCTCTTGAGAGCGTCTCTGGTCAGGTTGCTAGCATCTCAGAGAAGCCGTGTTAGTCTGTTTCTGCAAAAACAAGTAGGCACCCTGTGGTGCCTGACTAACACATTTGTTAGAGGCCAACTTTCTGTGAGCTGCTGCTTGCTTCAGCAGATGCAAGCTCACTTCTTCAGCTGGCAGGGATTTATACAGACATGTATTTATAAATTCCTGCCAACGTGAAGCTTCCTCTAAGCGAGCTGCAGCCCATGTAAACTTAGGCCCGAATAAACGTCTTAGTCTTTAAGGTGCCACAGGACCCCTCATTATAGTTTTTTAGGTTTTCAGAGTCCCAGAATTTTTCCTTTCCTGGGATTGTGTCTGAAACACCCTCAATTGTTTGCAGAAAAGTGACTTATCTCATTTTTCTTCGTTCTTGCTTGATAAGGGAACGGGTTAACTATGGGTCAGATTTTGAGCTGAATTCGACTCCTTTTGCCACGACTTTCCATCAGTTTCAACTGGAGTTGGACCATGGCCTGACAGGCGTGCTAAAATCCTGCACTGCCCACAGAAATAAATGGGAGCTGTCAGGGACTCAGCGTGCTTGTAAAATCAGACCTTAGATCTCTCATGTATTTTTAAAGTACCCACTATTGTAGAATCTAATCCAGGTGTCAGCAACCTCCCCGAGGCAGAGTGCTAAAATTTGACCTTTATGTACGGTCCAAGTGCCAGTGATATTTTTAATGTTACTAATCCTACTTGCAACAGCTTCATTAATAAATAAATGACAATGCAGAGCTTTACCATGTAGGTGGTGGTCAGTAGTGTTAGCTGGTCTTTTGTTATACCACGGGCGGTCTCGCTTTGAGCAAGCTCCTGGGTGCATGGGGGAGGAGGGTCAGGGTGTAGCTCCCGCCTCATATGTTGATGAAAATCTTTTTTTTGGCCTTGTGGGCTACGTCTACACATGGAGCCAACATCGAAATAGCTTATTTCGATGTAGCAACATCAAAATAGGCTATTTCGATGAGTAACGTCTACACGTCCTCCAGGGCTGGCAACGTCGATGTTCAACTTCGACATTGTGTGGCACCACATCGAAATAGGCGCTGCGGGGGAACGTCTACACGCCAAAGTAGCACACATCGAAATAAGGGTGCCAAGCACAGCTGCAGACAGGGTCACAGGGCAGACTCAACAGCAAGCCGCTCCCTTAAAGGGCCCCTCCCAGACACAGTTGCACTAAACAACACAAGATCCACAGAGCCGACAACTGGTTGCAGACCCTGTGCCTGCGGCATGGATCCCCAGCTGCCGCAGCAGCAGCCAGAAGCCCTGGGCTAAGGGCTGCTGCCCACAGTGACCATAGAGCCCCGCAGGGGCTGGAGAGAGAGCGTCTCTCAACCCCTCAGCTGATGGCTGCCATGGCGGACCCCGCTATTTCGAAGTTGCGGGACGCGCAACGACTACACGGTCCCTACTTCGACGTTGAACGTCGAAGTAGGGCGCTATTCCTATCCCCTCATGGGGTTAGCAACTTCGACGTCTCGCCGCTTAACGTCGAAGTTAACTTCGAAATAGCGCCCGGCGCGTGTAGCCGTGACGGGCGCTATTTCGAAGTTAGTGCCGCTACTTCGAAGTAGCGTGCACGTGTAGACGTGGCCGTGAAGGCCAAGAGTATAACAGGTTCTTAAAAGAACTAGATAAATTCATGGAGGTTAGGTCCATCGGTGCCTCTTAACCAGGATGGGCAGGAATGGTGTCTTTGTCAAAGGCTGGAAATGGGAGATGGGGTGGATCACTTGATGATTCCCTGTTCTGTTCAATCCCTCTGGGGCTCCTGGCATTGGCTGCTGTCAAAAAACAGCACACTGGGCTAGATGGTCCGTGGTCTGACCCAATGTGGCTGTTCTGAAGGTCTTGTTCACAGACAAGTGGGTTAGCTGGGTTGTATCACCACACAAAGGTTGTACAGTTTTAATTACAGTCCAGGCAGACAAACCTCCTTTTGTGTGTGCCATCAGGGCCAGTTCTAGGGGTAGGTGTGCAGGGCGGTGGCCGTTGACTCCCAACTTCCAGGAAACACCTAACTGCTTTGCCCCGTAAGAGAAGGGTTGTATAATTCTGTATGGAGTAGGGATTATACCAGGGTATCTGTCCCATTCACTGGCATACTTATAAATCAGTACAGCTGCTGTGCACACCAGGCCTGACTGTCCCTGCCACACAAGTGGGAAAGTGGCAGTCGGATTGACAGGAAAGGCACATGCAGAATGGTGATTAAAGGGACAGCAAATTGTCCTGGAATCTCTGTTGAGGATGAACCATCTCAAGGGAAATGTGATGCAACTTCCAGCTGAACGTAGCACATTTTACAAATGCTTTAACGATTAATTAATATCTTGCGGCCATTATGGGACTTGACCAACGCATTTCACTTCAGACAAATAATTGGCAGGCTGCCCAACTGTTTTCTGAGGCCAACTCCCAGGGCTGCAGTAAAAGCTGTTGTCTTGCATTGAATAATAATTTGTCCCTCCCACGCCTCTTTACTCTCTGTATGACCTTTGGAACTGGACTGTCATCTTCACCATACACGGATGAGCATCTTCAAACTGTAGTGCAGAGGCTAGGAGGAATTTAGAGTTTTGTAAACACAAAATATCATTGTGGCCAAAAAAAAAACAAAAAAAACCAAATCTGGGGTCTAGGAATTAAAAAGTCTGCAAACTCAGCCAAGTGTTGCAATGTGGTTTAGATTTAGTACTAGAATTATGTTATCACTGAGCCCTTGTAGCTTCAGCGGGAACTTCTGGTGCATCTCATGCAGGCGGGTCAGACCAAATGAAGGCCGACAGAGTGCCTAGTTCTGATGACTGACGGTTGGGAACCTAGGCGTATAGCAGGTTCTAATAAACCAAACCTAGGGCAGGGAGCAGCATTCCTTGTAAATTAAGTGGTTGGGCAGTCGCACAGGAGAGATTCAAATGCTGCCCAGCTGACTAGCAGAGCATCCATAGCCGACAGCATTTGTTTCTGTGCTGGTGCACAGCCACACATGCTGCAGTGCACATAACAAAATGTATTTGGCACATGGATGGGAGAAACAGAAGGAACGTGAACTGGAGCCTGAGCTTCCTGAGATTTTCACAATCCAGCTTCTAGCTGGGCACCCCAGAAGGGAGCTAGATTGAAGAATTCAGTAGAAAGAGTCACGTCATTCCCCACCTAGAGAGTGGGGATGAAAGCTGCTGGGTGCTGCTGTCTGTTGAAAATCTGACCCCGAGCACTGGTTTTGGCTTCATATGCTGTACCTTTGGGCAAGTCATTTAATTAATGCACTGAACTAATTCAGTTCCTTGCCCTGCCACAGCCTAATCCCTTAATTTCTCCTGGCCTCAGTTCCCTGCCTATGAAATGGGGATAAAAATACTTCCATTCTCCCCTCATTGTCTTGTCTGTGTAGAAGAAGCAACCAGCACTTAGTTAGACTGGGAGTCTGCAGCAAAGCTAGAAGGTGAACCCAGATCTTCTGAGATCCAGCCCAATGCTGTAAGACATTCTTTCGTTGTTCTCCAGATACACATCCATTTTACCTTGAAGGACTCATAATCTAGTAGTTAGGGGAGGGGACTGGGAGCCAAGTGACCTGGGTTGTTTCCTGACCCTGCTCCTAACTCGTGTCACTATGAGCAGAATATTTCAGTCTCTTGTTGTTCAGCTCTGTATGTCAGCAAGACGGGACGCAGGGATGGTAGCTTGAGCCAGTTACCCTCGTACTTACCTGGAAGCAAGGTGATTTGTACACAGGTAGGTAGCCCAAGTGGCTGCTCGTGCTACCCCACAGCCTCCCCACAGCTACACTGTTATTTCAAGTGCCCTAGCTCAAGCAGGGCTAGCATGTGTGTCCACCCACACCGGGAAGTACCTTTCCTGGACCTATCTAGATGGACTTAGTCTCTTCCTCTGCAAAATCAGATAAAACTGACTCTTGTAATTTGCCTCGAGGGCCTGTGGTGAAAGGCACCATATCAGTGCAGAAGGGTTCGTCCTTTTGTTGTCATTAATAAGGGATCATGCTTTATCTTAATAAAATAAGAGACATGACAGTTGTATTGAGGTGTAACAGCTGTAACAGATCCACTGAATTATAGGTTTGTTAGTTCTCAAGGAGGCTGTTCTGTTGTGTCAGCTGATTTTTATTTAACATGTCATAAGTGCTTTAATGAATGGTTTAAATGCATATGTGGAAATCTTAATTTGAAGCATTATAGAAAAGTGGGACTCGGTTCAATTAATAAAATCCTCTTTAAACATGGTGGGCTCCAAAACCCATCCAGTGTCAAAGCAAACTGGCACATGGAAGAGACTTGTAAACTCCAGGCCAGGTGGCTCCTGGGGGTATAATAAAAATTCAAAGAAAGCAAGGTGTGAGGGGCACAGTTTGGCCATTCAAAACTCCCTGCCTACATTGTAAGCTCTTTAGAACGGCAGCCACATCTCCTTCTCTGTCTGTATCGTATCTAGCACAAGAGGGCCCAGTCCTGAATGGGGTCAGTGCATTTTATCCAAATAGAAATAATAACGATGCTGAACAAGGACTAAGGTCTTGAGGATTTGTTGCATAGGAATAAGAGGGGGTGAACAAAGCCAATTAGATCATATAATCCATTTCCTCAGCTATTGGAAGACTGTTTCATATTCCTTTCTCCATTACTTTCTCAAGTCTAATTATAAATGTACCCTGTAGTGGAGATTCCACCTCTGTCCTTGGGAAATTATTCCACAGCCTGTTAGGTCTCACCCTTGACTTTTTCCTGATAGCCTAAGTTTTCCCTTTCCTAATTTCACCCTCCGACTCCTTGTTATATCCACCCCCTTCTATTGTCCTTAATTATTCCACTGTCCAAGATGTTTACTTGCTCTGTCAATCCATAGCAGTTCCCTCGCGCCTTTTAATAATTTTTTCCCGAGTCAGGCCCTCCAGAACCCTGTGGTGGTTCTTGGAATCCCAGTTGGTCACTGTATTCATTACAATAACAAACATAAAGGAGAGAGACATTTTGGGGCTCAACCCAGAGCAGTCGGGGATGTTCCTCTTCTTATTCTGCAGCTCTGGGAGACGTCGGTCCTGTTCTGCTGTGGTTCACAGCCTGGACACCAGCAGCTAGCCTACAGGCATGCTGGTCACACCCTGGCTTCCGCAGTCCAGTTACTTTTTGCAGCAACACCTCTCCAGCCCCAAACTTCTCCCTCCCTGTCCACCTGGTAATGTCCAGGCCTGCTGACCACCACCTACTCAGAACCCATGTTTGCTGCCCCTTTAAAGAGTCAACACGCTGCTCCACATTCATTTAACTGGGCTTTGACAAACGCTCATTCCGATCCCAGCGCTGACTTAGTTTATGGGAAAAGCAAAACAAGCTGACGAACTAAAATGTCCTGCCTTTAAAGGATACCAAGTAGCAGGGGCCAAGACAGAAATGGTTACAGACAAACAAAACTAAAAATAGACTTCTAAACTGAAACGTAACTTCAGAAAGTTACAGCAGAAGCCGTGTTTCCCAGCACTCACGTAACCAGCACGCTCTGTTAACCGGCACTCGGGGCAGCTGCCCCAGAGACGCCTGCCCTGCTGGGACTGGCTGCTGTAGTGCAGCCCCTTCCAGCCAGGGTTGGTGGCAGTGGAGTGGCCCCCACACCCTCAAGAACAGAGCTGGGGCCCCCCTCCAGGGTCAGCTGAGTGGGGCCCGTGGCCCCATTTGACTAAGTGGGAAATTTGCTTATCCAGCAACTCCTGTTCCCTAGGGATGCCAGCTAAGGAAGCTTCTACTGTGCAGTCTTCACCTAAGGAGGTTTCTCACCTATGTTCCATTCCCAGAGACTTCCTCTCCCTTTGTTGAAGGACCCCCAGCGTTCTGTGATTTCAAGAGCCCTCGCCTTTTGATCCCCTCCCACCACTTGTGATAGACACCTCTGATGGTCTCTCTCCTTTCTTTTTAAAGTCCAGTAAGCCCCTCTAACATTGCTTTTCCCTGATGATTGTGGACTCCCAGCTGTTGCATATGAATTTCAGGCTGTCCTCTTACCCACCGGTGACTTTTTGCAAGGGCACTGATCTCTCTCTCCAACCACAAAGCAAAGGCATAGTCCATTGGGTTGGGCAGCCTGTGATTGGAGGTGCTGGCCTCTTGTCTTAGTCAGGGATTGACTTTAAGGTCTAGGGTAGACCTGCCCTTTGTGGAGAGACTGTCTGGGAAGCTATAAAAAGGGATTCATGGGCCATGATCAATGAGTAATGGTACTATTCGGCAATGGGTTTGCTACTACTGACTTTGTGAGGACCCTAAGGGGGACTGTGTTCGAGAGTTTGTTGTGTGTCCATAGATCAGCGATTCACTTGTGCTTCGTTAAGAGTACAGTGTGTGTGCACGTACGCACACATGTACAGTTCCTTTGCTTAGCTTGTATTTCCTTGCTTTAAGATGTAATCTTACAATCCTTAAGATGCCACAGAGCTCCTCGTTGTTTTTGCAGATACAGACGAACACAGCTATCCCTCTGAGACTCAGCTGCACTGACCCATGAAAGGAAATTTATTTCCCAGTGTATCTAACTCTGTCTTCACAGGACATGTTCAGACACCCAAGAACTGAGAGCATTTGCAACACCTAGAGGTGCCAGTTGGACCAGGGCTCAGAGCACTAGGCTCTGGAGATACCCAGATGAAATAACCTTTACATTGTAACTAGGAAACCAGAGCTCCCACAGCCTGATGGACTAAAGGAGGATGTGTTTAAGCAACTGAGGGACTTGGTAGGATGAAGGCACTGGTTTCAGGGTCTCCGGATCTGGATTGCAGGGTCCCACTCCCCAGAAAGCACAGTGGCCAGCTTGTGCACGTGAGGGACCCGGAGCTTGTCATTTGCTACACAGTGCTTGGAGCTGGGAAGCATGTGGAATCCAGTTTTGGATCCAGCCCAAGACTGAATTCCACCCAAAGAGTGAGACCGGGCCGGGTTGTGATGGATGGCTACGGACAAAAAGGGAGACTTTGCACATAACTTCAAATCCAGGAGTATCACCATCTGCTAATGAAAAGAAAAACATGTGCAATTTGGCATAATGAATTATTCATTAGTGGTTATCCACTTGGCCACCATGGTTGTGAGCTGTTCTCCTGCTTGAGCCCATAAAAACTTGGTAACTGCATGGCCACAAATGGAGCAAAAGTGAAATTATTGGAATAAACTAAAGGGAGAGAAGGGGAGCAGAGACATGACATTCATTCAGATGCTCAGACCAGCAGAATGTACATTCTTCCTGAGGGGTATTTGTGATGAATGGAGATGTGGTACCATCTCAGATCATGGGGCTTTCAGATAAATAGGGGTTTCCTGTCAGAGAGGGGAGATCGGTGGGTAGCAATATAAGTGCAGAGGAAGAGAATGGGGACACACATCTAGCTGCGATGAACGGGAAGGTCCTGTCTTACCCATGGGACAAGTGTTTGCTTCTCTTTGCTGCTGTCTGTCTTTCAGCTCAGACAAGCGTCCTATTTTTACCATGTTTTGCCTGAGGCAATTTTGTAAGATTAATGCACTGGCTGAACAGTCACAAGCTGGTTTTACCTTGCTGAGACAACAATTATCTTGAAATCAGAATTCGTCGCCCTGCAGATGTCAAGTAGGTTTCACAAGTATGTTGTCTGTTTGCTGACACTGCACAAGTAACAGGGCTGCTGGCTTCTTGCAACATGTCTGGTGTGGTATGGAAAAGTTATTGGGGCCAGAGTTTTTGTATGGGCAGTGCCCTTGTTATGAATATCCAGACAGACACAGAAGGCTGTGGCGGATAATGTTACCGTAAATCTCGACTCAACTGACTACTTGACATTGACTTCAGGAGTGTGCCCAGTATTGACAAGTATCAGAGGCGTAGCCATGTTAGTCTGCACCCACAAAAACAAAGCAAAGTCCTGCTGCACCTTGTAGAGTAACAGATTTATCGGAGCATAAGCTTTCACGGGCAAAGATCCACTTTGTCAGATGCATTGTTTTTGCCCAATATTGGTTGATACATCCCAAATAGGGTGGGTAAAAGTGGAGTCATCTTTTATCCCCACCCTGAATTTTTATTCTGAATGAAACTAGTTGTCCACATATCCTGCTATCCTGTCTGATAGGGACCAATACAAGATATTTCACAGGAAAGTGAAATTAGAAAATAACCTATCCCTCTGGGAAGTTTCTTCCTGACCCCTGGCAGTGAGTGGTTGGCTCTCACCTTGGAGCATAAAGGTATTTTGTTTAAAAATTGTTATCTTAACTAAGGTAGCTGTGGATGCTCTCATATCCAGTCCTGTTAGGGATTCTGCTCAACTTATGGCCTCTAGTATCTTGTGAACCTCAAAGAAAATAAGTTAGCAATGTGTTCAAACAGCCTGTATGTTCAAGGGATGAAATAGGTTACCACTTCAGATATAATCATGCCCATGGAAGTTACAAGTGAAGATAAAAGCCAGCAAAATGATGAACTCGTGACAAGCCAAGACAGTGGACATCCCTTATGTGCTTTTGGACTCGGCAGCACCGTATCAGGAAAGCTCAGTGGACACTTAATATTCTTCTGATAAGTGTCTGTCTTCATGTGTGATAGAAGTTTTGGTATCCAATGGCAATACGATTTTGCCCAGAGAGTTGGTAGTACCACATGGTCAAAGAGATCTGCAAGGTGTAAGCTGTGCTTAATATCAAGTCACATCATCTTCCTGTGGCTCAGTTTCCCGTATGGACATTGGAGATAGCATTTCCCCGTCCCTTTCTGTCTTGCCTATTAAGGTAGTAAATTCCTCAGGGCAGAGATTCTCTTCCGTACCGCCAGAGCCTAGTGTTCTGAGCCCCGGTCTAACTGGCACCTCTAGGTGTTGCTCTCTCTGACAACTATTGTTCTTGGGTGTCCGAACATGTCCTATGAGGACAGAGTTAGATACACTGGAAAATAAATTCCCTTTCATGAGTCAGTGCAGCTGAGTCTCAGAGGGGTAGCTGTGTTAGTCTGCATCTTAAACATTAACAGATTTATCTGGGTATAAGCTTTCATGGGTAAAATCCACTTTTTCACATGCACTGAATTCAGTGCAGCTCGTTGAGTACATCTACCAGTCCTGGGCAGTTTACGAGTCTCCCCTGATCTCCACAAGTTTCCGTGACTCTCGTCTCTCCAGGATCTTTTTTGATATCCCTCCTTAAGTGCTTACTACTTTTACCACCAAAATATTATCCACAAATCAGATCACAGTGGAATCCACATCCACAGATGGAAATGAAGCCTCCATGTACTGTACTTGAGGGTTTTTTACATTCATTTGGTCAAAAAAGTCCACTGAAAATGCTTAAACATCTTTTCTGGACTACATCTGGAAGCAATCGCTCCTGTAAGCCTGAAATATGCGTCACCCGTGAGACGGAAGACGTCTGCAGTGAATGTCTGCGGGACTGATTCCACTTACCTAGACGCAAGGTTGTCCCAGATACAGTTAGGGCCACCAGCCACCACAGGCCCCGGGGCAAGGGGGGTGGTGGGGGGCCAGATTCACACCTCCAGAAGGGGCAGGGCCAAGAGTGGAAAGGGCAGGGCCTAGGGCAGTCAGCCCTTAGCACTGTTCAGACCGCAGCACTGAACCCCCAACCCCGACTTCCCATGGCATTTCAGAGGCGCCCAGAGCTCCCCCCTGCTACTACTTCAGTATTAGAGGCAGCTGGAGCTCTGGGCCCCTTTGCAACTGTCCCCTTTGCGCCCCTTCCCCTTCCCCCTCTGTGGGCAGGCCTGTCTCACTCCATCAGTCTGTCAATTTTCAGCACTCCCTCTACTTTCACTGTGCGTTACTGGTGTTGTAAAACCACCCCTGGGGAGCTAGCAGCGGTGCCAACAGCTGCCGTGGGCCTAGGAGCAAGGTGGGAAGGGGTGGGGCCAAGGGAGCTGGGGCAGGGCTTAGGACAGTCAGCTCGGGCCCCACCCACTTTTTCCCTCTGAGCCACATGTGGAGTGGCAGCGCAGCTCTGCGTGTCATTTGGAAGCACCCAGCGCTGCTGCTACTTCAGCAGCAATGGCAGCAGGTGCTCCAGGCCTCTCTGAATGCCAGATCCGTGGGCAACTGCCTCCTTTGTCATTGTCCTCCCCCTCCCACTTTGGTGGCCACTGAACTGTGTCCTGACCCTCATTTAAGGCACTGCTCAAAGGATCTAGAGGGAGATCTCGCAAGCTTGGACCCCTCGCTGAGCAGAGATGCCTGCCAAGAGGTCAGCACCCTGCGCCGGCTTCCCAGGGTATGTCCTGTGCTACGCAAGAGGCTAGCTTAAGTAGGTCCCAGCCGATGGGTCACGCCCCACCGAGACAGTTGTGATTGTTGTGTATGTGTGTGTTGGAGCTGTATCGGTCCCATGATATTACAGTGGTAAGGTGGGCGAGGACATATCTTTTATTGGACCAGCTTCTGTTGGTGGGCAAGAGAAGCTTTTGGGCTACACAAAACTCCTCCTCAGGTCATGGGCATGGTTCCTCACAGCTCTGTTTGGAAAGGGCCAGGGCCCAGGGTGGATGAGGTGGGGCTTCTGATGGTCAGCCCTTAGCGCTACTCAGACTGCACCACCACTCGAGCCGTGCGGCACAACACTGCCGCTGTCTTTCAAAGGAGCCCAGAACTCCCCAGCGCTGTTACTTCAATGGCGGTACCGGCCGGAGCACCAGGCCCCTGTGCAACTGCTCCTTCTGCCCCATTCTGCGGCAGGCCTGCCCAGCTACGTCCTGTGCTGTTGCTCTACTTGGGGGGCCATATTTTACAGTCTGGTTCCTTTCTGTGTATGTGAGATACCCTGCGTGGCAGCTGCCATTTACTGAGGGGCAGAGGAGGGCTGGCTGCGTAACTCTTGTCTCTCACTCTCCGTGGTTCCTCAGCAGCCAGAAAGGGTACATCAAGCCTTTTGTAATAGCTCACTGAGTTTCACTTGGGACTGGCTGGGTTCTGATGAGGGCTTTGAAATCTTTGAGAAAAATACACTTCAGCAAAGCGTGATCCTCTTGTGATTCTTACAACTCCTCTCAACCCAGCTATCACTCCTGTACCTACTGACCAGTCTGAGATTTCTGCTCACAGCTGTTCACAGCCTGTTAACAGTCTCTTTTTCTTGTTGTTTTCCTTTGGGAATTCTTAGAGTCGCAGAAAGTAGAAATGGAAAAGATCTATGAGGTCATCTGGTTCATCCACCTCCTCCTGGGGCAGGTTTGTTCCCTGCACTATATTTTCCTGTATTTTGTCCAGTTTTCAGTGATTTAAGCAATGGGGCTTCCATCATTTCCCTTTGGGGACAGTTTCACAGCCTGGCAGACCTCTCGCCATTAGAAAAGATTTTCCGAATGTTCGCCCTCACCGTTCCATTTCTTAACTGCATCTCCTGGAACGGCGCGGAACATAAACCATAGAATTTTGCAGAGGATTAATTAAGTGAGACCCTCTAGGATCTTACTCTCTAGGTGCCAATCTCACAATTGTGATTTACCCTTTTCATCCCAGACGAGTGAACAGCAGAACGGCCACACTGGGTCAGACCAATGGTCTGTCTAGCCCAGTATCCTGTCTTCTGACAATGCTCAATGCCAGGTGCATCAGAAGGAACGAACAGAGCAAGCAATTGAGTGACACTGGGGTTGATCAAGAGACAGATAATGTGGTAGAAGCCCCTGCTCTCCACTCTCAACTTCTGCAGAAGCCAGGAAAACATGGAGCATGGGGTTGTGTCCCTGACACTCTTGGCTAAAAGCTATTGATGAACCTATCCTCCAGGAATGTCTCATTCTTTTTTGAACCCCATTATACCTTTTGGCCTTCATAACAACCCTGGCAACAAGTTCCACAGGGTGTGTTGGGTGAAGGCGTACATTCTTGTGTTTGCTTTACACCTGCTTATTAATTTCATCGGGTGTTTTGCCAGTTCTTCTGTTATGCAAAAGAAAAAAAGAAAAAAATTACTAACACACTTCCTTATTCACTTTCTCCATGCCACTTGTGCTCTTATAGACCTTTCTCACAGACTCTCTTAGTCATCCCTTTTCCAGATGTTTTAACCTCACCTCATATGGAAATCCATTCTACATGGTCTTGTTGCTGATGAGTTGAATTTAATGTTGATGAAAGAGAACTGTGCGACAGAATCAAGAATTTTAGCCAGTGTATTCCCTGTCCCTTAGCTTAGTGGCCAAGGTCGGTGATGAGTTGGCAGTAAATTAAAAGCAGACCAGGTGCTTATGAAATAAACTGGTAGGATACCTAGATTTCCAGAAAGCCTTTGACACGGTCCCACACCAAAGGCTTTTATGTAAATTAGGTGGTCATGGGATAGGAGGAAAGGTCCTTTCATGGATCGGAAATTGGTTAAAAGACAGAAAACAAAGGGTTGGAATAAATGGAAAATTTTCACAATGGAGGGGGGTAACTAGTGGTGTTCCCCAGGGCTCAGTCCTGGGACCGATCCTGTTCAACTTGTTCATCAATGATCTAGAAAATGAGGTAAGCAGTGAGGTGGCAAAGTTTGCAGATGACACCAAGTTGTTCAGGACAGTCAAAAGCAAAAGGGATTGTGAAGAACTACAAGGAGATCTCAGCAAACTGAGTGATTGGGCAGCAAAATGGCAAATGAAATTTAATGTGGGTAAGTGTAAGGTAATGCATGTTGGAAAAAATAACCCAAATTACACGTACTACATGATGGGGTCAAATTTAGCTACGACAGATCAGGAAAGGGATCTTGGAGTTATAGTGGATAGTTCTCTGAAGACATCCACGCAGTGTGCAGCGGCAGTTAGTAAGGCAAATAGGATGTTAGGAATTATTAAAAAAGGGATCGATAATAAGACAAAAGATATCATACTTCCCCTATATAAAACTATGGTACGCCCACATCTCGAGTACTGCGTGCAGATGTGGTCTCCTCACCTCAAAAAAGATATATTGGCATTAGAAAAGGTTCAGAAAAGGGCGACTAAGATGATTAGGGGCTTGGAAAGGGTCCCATATGGGGAGAGGCTAGAGAGACTGGGACTTTTCAGTTTGGAAAAGAGGCGATTGAGGGGCGATATGATAGAGGTATATAAAATCATGAATGGTGTGGAGAAAGTGAATATAGAAAAATTATTTACCTTTTCCCATAATACAAGAACTAGGGGACACCAAATGAAATTGATGGGTAGTAGGTTCAAAACTAATAAAAGGAAATTTTTCTTCACACAGCGCACAGTCAACCTGTGGAACTCCTTGCCCGAGGAGGCTGTGAAGGCCAGGACTCTATTAGGGTTTAAAAAAGAGCTTGATAAATTTTTGCAGGTCAGGTCCATAAATGGCTATTAGCCAGGGATAAAGTATGGTGCCCTAGCCTTCATAACAAGGGCAGGAGATGGATGGCAGGAGATAAATCACTTGTCTTCTGTTCTCCTTCTCTGGGGCACCTGGCATTGGCCACCGTCGGCAGATGGGATGCTGGGCTTGATGGACCTTTGGTCTGACCCAGTATGGCCATTCTTATGTTCTTATGTTCTTATGATGGTAGAGAACTTGATGGTCTCCTGAATACCTGGGAGCACTTGAAGATCAATGCCTATCCCTGAGGCTGCCCCATACCCTGTCCATAGCCATCCTCTGGGTAATAGAGGTTAACTCTAGACCATTGCTTCAATGTCACTGGCAGAGGTGGGAAAGGTACCCAGAATGATACCTGAGTAAAAGCGCAGCTGCTTTCATTTCTGGATACTTGACAACAATCAAGATGTGACACAGGTATGTGTACACACGCACTTCTACCCATGCAGTTTTCCAGAGGGACACTGGTGACTTATATTTCCTCCAAAAGCAGCTGTACTTTTATTCAAGTAACTTTCTCGGTACTTTTTCCACCTCTGGTAACTAGGCTTCAAGTATCCCACCTGGTAGCTGCTTTCTCCACCCCCTTCAGTCATCCCCAGTGTTTTCACACACAGTGCGCTCAGCCAGCAAATCTTGATGCCGTCATGGGATCAAGACTAGTGAGGTTTGACGAAGAATTGATGACTTACAAGGATCACAAAAATTAAGCATCAAAACTCCTGAGTTTTGGAAGGTTGCCTGCTTTAGAACACAAGCCAGCTTCTAACAGCTTAAAGTCAGGAAGAAACTTTCTCTGTCAACTGTTTATTCTCATCATGGCCTATTGCAGGATTTCTTCCACATTCCCCTGAAGTATCTGTGGTTGGCCACTGTTGAGGCCAAGCCATCTAGAACTAGATGGACCATTGGTCTGATCCTGTTTCACAAAAGTTTTATTTATCTTTGCCTCTGTTTAACATCCCCATCAGGAAGTAGGTGTTTTCTCTACCCGTCTCCCCCAGTAGCACCTCAATCTGAACAGAGCTAATGGCTGACTTCCCCAAGCCCCCCCACCTCTCTTCCACCCTTGCCCCTTCTGGAGGCAAGGATATGGGCTCCCCACTCCCACCTTGGGGCCTGCAGTGGCTGTCGGCCCCACTGTTCTGCCAGTGCCACATACCTGATGGGGGGACTAGCTACTCTAAATAAAAATGCAACCTGCTGAAAGGATCGGTCAATACAGGGGTAAAGCCACTTCCCAGAACCTAATCTTTAATTCATTCTGGACAGCCACCTGCCTTGGATTGTTACAACAACAAATCCTGCATCTAGGCTGAGGGGGAAGGTGTATGTTCGACGAGATTAAATCAGTGATTCTCAGTGTGGTCCGTGACCATCTTGCAGGTGGGCCACAGGCTTGGTAGTGACACCTCACCCCACTGTAGTGAGGAGCCTGTCCTGACTGTCCAGCCGTGCGCTCTCCCATCGTACAGCGGCGCATGTACATATTTATGCTCCTGTAGACTAATATGGGTAATTTAGTATGAGAGGTATTTAGAGACAAGCGACTGCATTTTGTCATGCTGGGTGGTGGTTCATGGAAAGGTTTGCATTGCGTGAGCACTGCTGCTGGCCAAAAAGTTTCAGAACCACTGACCTAGATGACTCTTGTGGTCCCTCCTAACCCTGTGGTTGTGTGATTCTTTTCAACACTTGCTTTGTTTTACGAGTGTAATGAAAAATGGTTGTCCAATTTTAGGGAAAGCAGCAAAGTGTGGCCAAAGAGGAGCCAGTATAAGAGGAAATGAAGACTGAAAGTTGGTGACCGTACGTGTAGCTTGGCTGGGCAAAAGATTAATATAGGAGAGCCATGGAAGTATTTCCAAGAGCTGAATGCCACGAAGGGTGAGGAACTGGTTAGACAAGGACAAGGGGGTGGAATCAGGCTGAATTTCAGGGAATGTTTCTTGCAGGTCAGTTTTGTGAGACAGTGGAATAGTCTCCCAAGTGAGCGGTGAAACCTCTTAGCCAGCCTGGGACTAAAACATAGAGAACAACCTTGCATTCCCCACGCAGGGTGGAGCAGATGTTGTAGCAGGTCTTTTCCACCTCTCGCTTCCATTGTCCTTGGTCTTACGGGTGTGATGCAGGACATGTGACCGAATGCATTGTGGGGGCAGGGAAAGGGATTGAAGTTTCAGAGAGTGTGATCACCGCCCACGTGTTGGGGGAGACAGCCAATGCACATGACTCAACGGCTGCCTAAAGCAGTAAGGGCCGGGTGAATCAGCGTCGCTCAGAGTCAGACTTTCCTGCAGGAATGTCTGATAATGGTGTACACACAACCGAGATCACATTTTTAGCCAGAGCTGGCTGCAGTGCGAGACCCAGTCATCTGCCAGCGGGTTGCTTACTGCTGTCTCCACGGCAACCCTCCATGCCTTCTCTCCCTTGGACGCTGTGTGAGCTGGTGCGTTGTCATCTCTCTTACTGCAAGCCCAGCAGACGTGAAGGACTTCAGCCCACTCCAGGGAACTCCAGTCTTTGCAGGACAGCTCTTCTCCAACAAATGGTGCTGTCTTATGCAAGAGATTCATCGGTTTTAAAGCCAGAAGGGTCTACTGTGTCATCTAAAGTCGGTTCCTCCTCTGCCTGACATCAGTGACAAAAATGTGTACTTCTTCCTCTAGCTTGCTGTGAGAGCGATCGGGAATCTACTCCGTTAGAGGCATCAACCAGACAATTGTTTACTGCATTCCGCTTGGGTTAGGGAACCCCACGGAAGATGGCTATTCCATAGGGCACGGCTGTGGCTGCAGAGCCCTCTGGGGCACGTGGTAAAAAGAACCCACTTTGGTTGTTGGTGAGTTTGCCAGGCTTGCCATTGATAACTATTTTCAAAGCAATTGTCTATAATATGAAGAGAAGGGAGACCCAACAAACATGCAACTTGTACAGTCACTAACCTAGATGCCCACGCTCGTTAATCTGCCCTGCAAGGCCTCCCAGGAAATCACAGACTCATTGGGTTGAAAGGCACCTTGCAAGGTCATCAAGTCGAGTCCGCTGCATTCATGGCAGGACTGAGCACCATCTGCTAGACAAACCCTGACAGATGTCTGTCTCACCTGCTCGCAAAAATCTCCACTAACAGAGATTCCACAACCTCCCTAGGCAATTTATTCCAGGGCTTAACCACTCTGACAGGAAGTTGGGTTGGTTGGTTTGTTTTCTGAATGTCCATCCTAAATCATCTTTGTAGCAATTTAAGCCCCTTGCTTCTTGTCCTATCCATGGAGGTTAAGGAGAATAATTTTTCTTCCTCCTCCTTGTAACCACCTTTTATATATATATATAAGAATTGTGTCTGCTCTCAGTCTTCTCTTTTCCAAACTAAACAAACCCAGTAGTTTCACTCTTCCCTCATAGGTAATTTTTTTTCCTAGATCTTCACACATTTTTGTTGCTTTTCTCTGGACTTTCTCCAATTTATCCACATCTTGCCTGAAATGTGATGTCCAGAACTGGACACAATACTCTACTCGAGACCTAATCCACTCACAGCAGAAAAATTACTACTTGTGCCTTCTGTACAACAGTCCTGGAAACATACCCGAGAATGATGTTCACTTGTTTGAAACTGTCACACTGTTCATTCATATTTAGCTTGTGGTCCACTACAAGCCCTAGATCCCTTGCTGCATTACTCGTTCCTTAATAGTCACTTCCCATTGTGGAGTCTTTGTCTAGAACTGGATATATGGGTTCTAACTCTGGCTTGGGCAAGTATCTCTGTCTTTGTCTCCCCATCTGAGTACATCAGTGTTACTGCACATAGAAATCTGGGGGTGCTGCTGGCGCTTCTTATACAGTCCCCCCCCCCACTGATCAAAGCTGTTCTCATTTTGCCTGAGGCATATGAGGCCAAGCAAATAGTAGCAACTGGCTGGATCAGAAGGGATTCAATGTCTGGCCAAGCAGCCAGTAAGAGCAGAGACAGAAGAGCAGAGAATCGCCTTCTTCTTCGCTGGGTGTGTTGGTGCATTGTCATCTCTCTTAGGTTTGGTCTATACTAGGCAGATAAGTAAACTGCAGATACACAATTTTAGCTATGGCAATTGCATAGCTAGAATAGACCTATCAGCAATCGATTTACCTGGCCACCCTCACAGAGGTAACTTGATGGGAGAGTTTGTCCTGCAGACCTCCCTTACACCTCATGATATCGAGGAGTACAGGGGCCAACTATCGATCCCAGATAGTTTGATTTTGCACATCTCTACACGATCTTCCCCACAGTATAGACAAGCCCTTTCTGTAAGCCCAGCAGATGTGAAGGACTTTAGCCGCTCCTGTAAACTCCAGTCTTTGCTGGACAGCTCTGCAACCAGGCACAGGCAAGGAGTAAACACCCATCGCAATAAGTCCAGTCATTATGTGTGCGTGGCTTTGTGTCAACGTGGCCTGATGCAGTTTTGCAGTGACATAATCAAAGGGCAAAAGTCCTTAAAGGGATAGCACTCCCCGGTTCATTGAAGGGCATACCACTCATACAGAGGGTACAATACCACCTTCCTCACAGGAGTGCTTAACAAATGCTTGTAAAACACTTGAAGAGCGCTGGCGCTGCAGAAGGACCGATAACTGCCCAAATTCCCACTACAGGTTGAACCTCGCTCATCTGGCACCCTCAGGACCTGACCAATGGCAGAGAAAAGAATTTGCCAGACCACAGGAAGTCAATATTTTCTCGCACATAACTAACACTTCCACTGCTTCCTGGGCTCTAAGAAGAAATGCAGGGGTAAATTAGAGCTAAATAACAGCACAGAACACTGAGACCCAGGACTGGTGGCTGTAAACAAACTTTATTGGTTTGTGGGAAACTTGGCCACCCACAGGATAAGTGGTTGTCTGGTTAACTAAAATCATGCTGGTTCACGGATGCTCACAGACTAGAGAGTTCTAGATTAGAGAGGTTCAACTGGTATCGAATTACAGTTCAGACGGGGCATCACTGAGTGGCTGAGATGGAGGTGAAATGTGAGCATGTGTACATCAAGGGGAAAAATACTGAGCTTCTGAAGAGATCCTGATCTCATGAAAGTGTCACTCTGAAAAGGAAGCCTTCTGTCTCTGAGCAGTGAGAGACCCATCACACTGCTTCTAAACAGGTCCTCTGATACGATCGTGTCTGTTCACTCCTTGGCACATGCTCAGCACAGCCAGACATGCCATCAGCAAGACTTCCTATATGATCGCCAAGCCTTCCCTGTCCCAGTTCAAGTATAAATATGGGGGTGGGGGAGGGTACTCAGACCTTCTCACTCCCTCCAAGGTTGGAAAACAGTCCAGGCTCCTGACATCAAGGCTTCTAGCATCTATTGTTCCCACCTGTCAGCCTGAAGAGAAGAGCTGAGGAATGCAGGGGCCTTGCATGCAGGAATTCAGGGAAGGAGTCTCTGTGCTTGAGAGAAGTCGTCTCACCCCATCTCGTCTGCTCGGAGAATACCGGGCTCCTCATTTTTTTTTGGGTTGGCGGGAGGCCAAGGGAAATCAGCTGCACGAGAGACTATGCAAAGTTGTAAAACTCTTACACTGAAGCTGAAGTCAGCTGGAAGTTATGGGTAAGATCCTTGGAGCCCCATGCTTCCCTGGGCGGGCCATGTGTTCTGCTAAGCCCAGGCTCTCCTTCATCCTTTAGGCAACTTCCCAAACTGAAATTTGCTCACAAAAAAAAAAAGTCAGAGAATTGCAGCTGCTGAGAATTGCCTGGCCCACTCACACCACAGCCGCTGTGAGTCAGATTGACAATAGTTTGATGGCATTTTTGTTATTACTTGCGTGGGGGGAACCCTCATTCTGCCACCCTGCTTTACTCTCTTGACTACGATTTGTACTATGATTCCCATGCAAGAGTGTAAGAGAAAGCAAGCACTGCCCTCTCCCTTTGCACACCAATATTTTACACTCCGACTTGGCATTCAGGGTTGCCTGCTTCCTTTCTCCTTGTCCAGAACATATTGCTGCTGATCTGGCCAGCGTGAATCGCCTGTTTCTGGGTGCAATAAAAATCTATGATATAAGCCCCCCCTGGCCTGGGGCAAGGAGCAAATAAGGAGAAATGGTGAGTGACACATGCTGGCAGACAATGTCTTAGCTTCATGTCCTGATTCAAGGCCTGATTCTACTATTCTGACTTACGTTGTTCAGCACCTTACGTCTCGCTGATTTCACTGGGCATTTACAGGGTAAGGCTCGATGCACCGGGAATAAGGAGGTGAGAGTCTTGTCCCAGTTCTTACCAAATGAAGGTCTGGGCTCTGTGAGGACTGTAAGATTTGGCCCAAGGTTTGCAAAAGCATCTTGAGTTCTTTCTGGGCAACAGTGCTCTAGCTATATGGTATTGTCATTTACATATTCCTATGACTGTCCTAGCAGAAAGAATAGTCTCTGTTTTAAACCTTTTTGAATACCATGGAACTAGATGCAAACCTGCATGGATTCATTTGACTTGACATAAACCCTTGTATCCAGATGGAGCATGGGTCATCTACAAGCCTTCTCCACTTCACTCTGTCTCAGGACAAAACTTCAAGCCTACCCCAGGTGCACCCCAGTTGTTGTCCTTCGGTCTCAGTAGATCTCCTCAACATTATCTGAAATCGTCCTCTTTTGCATTTTCCTTGCTGGTTCCTTTGGAGAGCTTGGCGGACTATGCTGGATGATGGTTCACTCGGGTGTATTTGCTCACCTATTATTTTTCAGCAGTAACAGTCGTTAGGAAGTCCCATGTTGGCTTTGTGAGTCCTACCTTCTACCCAGTCAGTTTCTGGTTCCCAGTTATTCTAATCCTGAACTAGCTACACCAAAGCTCTCCCAGTGACCTCAGCTGCAGCATTTCTTGCGAATCCAGCCCTGGGTTTCTCCTGGGCCACATCTGTCAGGTGTTTATTTAGCCACGTCGCCTCCTGGGGCCAAGCAGATGCCACCAAATCCATTTTACATGATGAGGAAGCTGGTTCTCTGAGCCTGGGTCTCCCAAAGCAACCAGTGAGAGATCTGATAGGAATCTTACTGCATGACATCAAGGATCAGAGCAGAGAGAGGGCTTGGAAGAGTGGAAATACCTGCCACTCCACCAGTGAGGAGGTGTCACTCAGTGATGTATTTGGGAAATATCACCAAGCAGAGAAGCCAAATGGCAATGAGATATGAAGTGTCCGCACTGAGCCTTCAGCAGCGATAAGATAAGAGCCGGAATAACTGTGAAATAAGGAATCAGCCTAGCAGCTGGACATAACTGTTTTCAAGGGATGTTTGGAGACAGTCCACTTACGCCTTGGCTGCTAAGGTGGCTTCTTCCCGCATTGGCGAGTGGGGGAATGTATTTTAGGAACTAGATCGCTTCAAGTGAAGAGGCTGGATGACACATTACAGTAAGCCTCCCCTCGGGGATGCATGTTTCCCAAAGAACAGTTAGATCAGAGGCTAATGTCAGACAGATTCATCTGCCTTGTAATGTCCTCAGAATGAACTGGGAGGAGAGAGGAAGCAATATGTGGGCTGCTGCTCTCCAGGCGAGGAATGCACAGAAGTAATGGACTTGTGTGTTGTACGCAGTCCCGTTGCTTACTCCAAATACAGAACAGCGGGGAGAGCCATGCAGCAGTGCGCAGAGGGCTTGACAGTGAAGGGAGCTGCGTGAGCTGAGCTGTGTGCTAGAGAGTAAAATCGCCCTCTAGGACAGTGGTTTTCAGGTGGGATGCTGTGACACACAGGTGCGCCGTGAGATCTGCCCCAGTGTGCCCTGCAGTTTGGTCAGCTTCCCCTCACTGCAAAGCAGCCACGCAGCGGATTAGCTAAGCACCCCACAGTGGCACCACGGGTATCTGTGCCCATCTGCACATGCTTTGCACGCAACAAAATTTATTCTGCTCATGGATATTAAAAATTAGAGGGAACACTGGTGATGGGCAATTTTCCCTCTAATTTTTTCCATCCATGTGTGGAATAAATTTTGTTGGGCGCTGAGGAACATGTGGATGTACAACACGAATAGAAACACATGCTGCTGGCTGTGGGTGCTCTGCTATTCAGCTAGGTAGCACTTGATGTCTCCTGGGTGGCCACCCAGGCATCCAGCTTACAGGGAACATGGTCATGGGTATGAAAGTCAGGGCTCGCAAGCGCTGGCAAAAGCAGGATGAGTGCAGGCGTGAGAGTCGGACTCAGCCAAGGAGAAGGGCAGCTGGTGCCATGCCACTTGTCCTTGAACAAAGTGCAGGCAGAGCTAATGTGACTCCCTGAGAAGCTGCTGTGCCTATGCTTGGAATGACCAAGCTTTTTGGATTAGGCAGAACATGGAGATGGAGAGAAGGTATTTATCCATAACGATAGTGCCAGGCTGTGGAGAAACCTTTCAACCAGCAGTTTCTGTCTCGTCCCAGGTTTCTCTCTCTCTTTGTTAATTGTATTCCAGCCTCTAGCAAGTCTGAGCCCTTCACTGCTCACCCAGGGCACCTATTCTGTGCATTAATGCAGCACTTTCTTTTGAAACTTCCAAACTTTTATACCCGTTCTGGGCCCATCCCGAGAGGCATATAGCAGCTGCCATCGTCCCAGGCACCCAGAACCCCTCAGGATCTGATCTCTAAAGCAATCACCAGTGAGCACAGGTGCTGGAGCTGGGGAAATGGGCTGCCGCACCCCTTGGCTTGAAGCAGTTTCCATTATACCCCGGGTTTACAGTTTGGTTCAGTGCTTCTCAGCATCCCCACTAGGCAAATTGTTCCAGCACTTCTGCCAGTGAACTGCTGCCACCTCCAGAGTGGAACAAGGCGGCTGTTTAGCAGCACACAGCAATGCTATGTGAAGCTTTAGGCTACAAAGTGAAGCAGAAGCCAGTATCCAATTAAAACTGAGCAGGGCGGGGTGGGTTTGGGGACATGGAACAAAAGTGTCTGTCTTGGCCATAACAGCAGAACTCAGACATGTAGCTAGCTCTGTGCTGAAAGGGAATCCTGCATGGTGGCTTCGTCCAGCCCTTTCGAGTTACGTGATAATCTTTTCCACGTACCCAAGTGCACGTGGGATGTTCTCCTTGGTTAGGTTCAGTGTCTGTGATCTCCCCAGAGAGCCCCGTGCGGTTTTGTAATCGTTCCCAATCTGTCTTGGCCTGCTCTCCCTGACCTCTAAGGGACACAGCTATTTTCACTTAGTCTGTCAATATAGCTTGGTTTTCCTCTCCCTCCCAGCAGTGCAGAAGGCTGTCAACTCCCCAGGCTCTGACCCTTCTTCCTGCATGGGCTTCTGGAGGTTAGAGGCGGCACCATTGATTGCATTGGGATCCTCGAGCTCTTTACTTTTCTCACTGTTTCTAAGGCGACCAATGCAAGAAGAGTTGAACACTCGTGTGTGGACCAGTTGGAGTCTCTGCTTCGCCTCTGCTGTCCTCGGGTTACATAAACCTCTCGCCTTCTTGTTTCTCACAACACTCACCCCTCGTGGCTTGAACACAACGCTATGCTCACATTGCTGCTGATTTATTTCGGACGACACAAGCAGGCAAATGGCAAGCCCAGCTCTTGGCCTCCACAGCCCCTGAGCAGTATCTTTTTGAGTTTTATGAAATGATGGCCTGTGCTCAGACACGACCCCACCAGCATACCCGTGTCCTGAGAGAGACCATATGCCTGGAGGGAAAAGAGACATTCCATTTCCAGGCCTTTGGGGGGAATGTGGCTGCAAAGCAAGCCTAAGGCAGAGGTCCCCACACATTCATTGAGTTCCAGCTATCACGGGCAATGCTTGGCTCAAGCGGCCTTAGAAAAGCTCCAGTGGAGGTGTCTGAACAATTAGGTCCTCATGCTGCCTTTGGGAAAGCCAGGGTCCATGGGCTGATGGAAATTAGGTTGGTTTGGAAGGTGACACAGTGAGGCTATTTGGAGAGATTAGTTAAGATGCTTAAAGCCCCCACTAAACTGAGTTAAGGAGATTTTGTCTGCAGCCAGTGGCTGGCTATCTTTGCTGACCCCCAATCAGGGTCTACAATCCATCACAGCACAGAAGAGGCTATCAGTAGGGGACAAAAAAATTGATTTTAAGAGGTTCAGAACTTGGCCTGAAAAATTCTAAGTAGCTTCAAGACTGAATTTGAGAAGATTATGAGGGAATGGAATGATGGGATTGCCTATAGTGACAAGGAGGTAACCTGTGACTGCTACCAGCAAATACCTCCAGTGGCTGGGGATGGGACACTGGATGGGGAGAGCTGTGTTACTCCAGTGAATTATATCCCAGAAGTGTGGCTGGGGGGTCTTACCCATGTGCTCAGGGTCTCACTGATCACCATATTTGGGGTTGTGAAGGAATTTTCCCCCAGGTCAGACTGGCAGAGACCTAGGGGAGTGGGGAAGGATTTTGCCTTCTCATCTTCCTTTGCAGCATAGAGCATGGATTACTTGCGGATTTAAACTAATGTAAATCTCTGTAACTTGATGTCTTGAAACCATGATTTGAGGACATTCGTAAACCGGTTAGGGGTCTGTTACAGATGGGTGAGGCTCTGTGGCCTGTGATGTGGAGGTTCAACTAGATGAACATGATGGTTCCTTCTGAGCTTAAAGTCCCTGTGACTGCTTGAGAAAAACAGCAGCTTCATAGCAAAGATGAGAACAAGAAGAAGTCTCGTGGCACCTTATAGATTAACAGATATTTTGGAGCATAAGCTTTCGTGGGCAAAGATGGTCAACACCCCAACACATATAGACCCCAAGGCCATGAGAACAAAGCCAGCAGTAACTGGGGAAATAGGAAAGGACCTGAGACCCAAAATTCAGATATGGATAGTGATTATCCCCCACCATAATGTGTGCATGTTTTTATCAGGGTTTTATTTCTGCCAACTGCCAGATTCAAACCCTGATTCAATTTCACATTTGAACCTATTGTTTAGATCCAGGATCAAGTCTGTAATCGTCACTCCAGTCAGGCTTCAGTCTAGATCCAAATAGAATGAAGGGAATTTCCAGGCTGATTCAGTTCTTTCCCCTCATGAGGGCTATTTATTTACCTAATAATGTCTCACAGCTGCCACGAACTGCATGTGTCCCTTCAACATAAAGTGGTGCCCTACATTTGTGTCCCTGTAGAGCCTCTGCTGTTTCCTCTGTGCTCTCCAGCTGCAGCCCTCCTTTGACTTGAGAGAGGAAGGGACATGGACTGAAGATGGACACCTGCCCATGATCTGCCCCCTCTTCACCATCTCAACCATCCCAGATGTTTCTCAGCAGGCGGGATGCCGGGGAACCCTCTTTAGCATGGTGAAAAGAGACATCTAGTGGGGGATGAAGTAAATGTGACTTTGAACATCATTTTTCCACAGACATGTAGAGGGGATGATCTGCTTTTAGCCCATCTGCGAGTGGGTATGAGAGAAGGTATCTACGTTAGATTGAGCTTTGGGGTAGTCGCAGGCTTAGCCATTACTTGGCTAGTTCTGCTCCAAGGCCTGGATGGTTAGTAGTTGCCTCCGTGTTGTACAGTTTGATTCTCAGCTCCTCACACTAGGAGTTGGGCAGGACCTGCACTGGTTTCCTTCGTGTTAGTTAATCCTTTTGCCATGTAGGAGAAGCTGGACGTCCAGCCGTATATGCTGCTGTTGCAGGCTGGTTCTGATGGGCCAAGCTCATGAGTTGCCCCTTGTGGCTCGTGATGTTTTGACGTCAAAAAGCCAGCCATGATCAAGGTGTTTGTTGCTTCCCCTTGAGCTGTCGGAATGGTTCATGTGACATCTGTTTTCCCTTAAAGAAAAAAAATAACTTGGTATGTTTCTTAACAGAAGGAACATTTAGAGCGTTAAAAGCATACTCTCTACGGTGACCCTAGATAGGGTAAACAATGCAAGGCTTTTGCGCTTTGGGGGCCTTAGCCAATCACCAACTGGGGAGGAGTCCAGAAAACATCTCCCTCCTCCAGTGGTGCTGCATGAGGAGAGATGAGAACTGAAAATTTCCTCTTAGGCACTGATAGCTAGAAGAAACACACTGGTCAGTCTTGCTGTTCTTGACCTGGGGCTTTCTATTCCTAGCTCTGAAGACTAATGGTTTGACTTGTTATTACAGATTCTTCTGTCATGCCTGGACAGCCCTCACTGTGGTTTCTCAAAGGGCAAAGCGACCCAGCAGTCCTCTTTGTGAAGAGGACGGGGAGGGAAGGAATAAGTCTGTCATATCAGAAACAGCTTAGGATAATACACAGAATCTGATTTGTTTGACACACAGAGACACAGACCCCCACCTGTAATCTCCTGGCTCTCCAAAGACAGGGCTAATCTTTGATTTAATGGTTGTCTCTTGCTGAAATCCCATTCTTGGCACTGCAACCTCTTTCTCTTTCAAATAGGTTGCACATAGTTTGTCTGAAACATGCCAGCAGTAGGGAATAAAGCATGTGATGGGAAAGATTTCCCTGCTTTCATGTAAGGCAGGAGCATGGGAGATTTGATGGGTAGCATAAATATCTTGCTCTGTACCTGATTGTCTGCTCTGGCAAGTCACACAAGAGTCTGAAGCTCTCACATCCTGGGTCTAGCCTATGACCCTTAAGGGCAACAATGAGACCAAGTGAAGAGTTGCCATTTTTATTTTGTGACAAAGCCCCTAGAGGCCCCAGCCGAGATGAGGACTCCATTGTGCTAGATGCTGTACAGAAAGAGACAGCCCCTGCTGTATGGAGTTTATACTCTAAACAGGAAAAATGGACCGGGAGCAAGAGCAAATATCTGTTTTATAAACACAGGCTTGAGAGAAACAAAGAGGAAGTAACAAGTCCTGGCTGGGATGATTTAGTTGAGGTTGGACCCCCTAGATGACCTCCTGAGATCTTTCCCAATCCTAATCTTCTATGATCGGTGATGAAAGGGAACTGGGACAGACAGATTTAGACAGGCAAAGCAGACAGGGCAGAGCAGGAACAAGAGAAGATACTGAAGGAGAAGGGCGAGATTTGTTTCATTGAAGGAGACAACTTACTAATTTGTCTGCCTGGCAATAACGGATCCCAAACTGACGTGGAAATGATCATGACAAAGTCTTCCTTGCAGACGTTGGTACCTCTCAGGGCGAGACTGAGGGATTACATAGCTGAAACTCAGCGTCCCCTGAGCGGCTCCTCAGCTGCTGCTGCTGCTGAAGCATCTGCCATGGTGGGGACGGGCAGGTGAAGGGTGGCCTTGGGGTGTCGAATGGGATCAGTGAATAGGATCTGAGACCAGGCTGAATGGGGTAATGAGCACTTGAGAAGGGAAGGCTGAAGCTAAATCCTCCTTTGAAAGTCCTGCTCATTGGCCCCTCTCCCCACTTCCCAATGCCATACATGGGCATGCTGGCTGCCAGCACTTTTCAGTGGACACCTAAGATACAGCTATGGCTCATGGGGTGGCCTGGAGCAGGGCTGTTGTCAGAACAAAGCTCGAGGGCTCTCTGGGTCTCATGGACTTTGTGCCTCAGCTGGGATTCTCTCTCTTAGCATCTCCTTCCATTTGGGACATGTGTGGCAGACCCAGACCAGTCGGCTATGGGAGCTGGCTGGAAGGGAAGGCAAATATGCTGGCCCCTGGATAAACAGTTTCCTGTTCCCTGAGTAACCAGGGAAGGGCTGCTGGAGCTAATTAGGAGCATGCCTGAAGCAAGGGAGAAAACAGGATAACCGAAGCACCTGCAGCCCACCAAGAACCTGCTGGCATGAGGTTGAAAAGTTTCCCTTCAGAGAGAGCTCAGGACTGGAACTGAGGAAGCATGCTGTGGAGGAGCAGGAAGGACTTGCTCGGATACCAGGAAGAAGGTACTAGGAGGGTCATTTGGGGAAGCAGCCCAGGGGAAAGGCTACAACGCTGGGAGTGGAGGAAACACTGTCAGCCCTTGCTTGAGGGTCCCTGGATGGAACCCAGAGTAGTGGGTAGGCCTGGGTTCTGCCCAGACCTGCTCCACACCATTGCAGAGTCTACCCCTGAGAGGGGAGATCAGGGCTAAGGAGGGGTTTTACCCCAAAGCCATTGGCTGGCCTGTGATGAAAGGCTGTGGTAAAGAGTGAGAAGCCGTGTTGAGGGCCACACCGATCCTCTGAGGGAAGCACTAACCGCCCAGAAGTGCAGGAGCCCCGAGGCAAGGCCAAAGCTCTGTCACACACTACTTATACACTTCTCACTCAGTAAGCACAAAGGTTGCGGTGTTAAAATGGGTGAGATGACCCCCATTGCTTTTAAAGTAAGTAATTCCAGTCAAGTGTGGTGTAGTGTCTCCCTCCTTTCAATTCTAGCGTTGGCAGCCAATATTTTGGAGTCCATAGAGGCAGAGTTGAATGACCTCTGCCACTTGGAAAGAGGGATTCCAGTCTCTTACAGGATGTCTTGTGTCAGTCATGTCCATGGGACATCAGTGAGCATGAAAATCAGGCTGGACGTGAAGTAGGAGGAAGAAGCCGAGACTTTCACTGGAATGATGTCATTGAGTGTTGTGATTTCTTACACATTGCCAGTGCTAGGAAAAACATCCTAGTTATCATAATCGTCAAATGGATATTCCCAGCTTTCTAGTGAGACGGAACATTAGTTCCTATCCATTGCAAGCTCATGACCGATCAGATTTGAGGAGATCTTTGGCTCCTGGGATCAGACAAATACCAGGCAACTTACCAAACAGACCCACCCTTGCTGAGGGAGGCTGTGGAATCTCCACCACTGGAGATATTTAAGAGCAGGTGAGACAGACACCTATCACAGATGGCCTAGAGACTCTGGATGGTGCTTGGTCCTGCCATGAGGGCAGGGGATTGAACTTGATGACTTCTCAAGGTCCCTTCCAGTTCTACAATAACGGCAACCTCAGTAAATTCAACGTTGCCAAGCCCTAACCCTCAAAAATAGGTTCCAGTTCATAGTCATCTTGAGTTATAGCATGAGAAACACACATAAGTAGCAATGCCAAAAATGAAGAAAGTTTTTTGCTCCATTAACCTTCCGTACATGTCTTATCATGTTACCCAAGAGCCCCATTATAAATTGGGTGCCGTTTAAAAACCCACAAAAATGAAAGAACAATTAAATCAAGGGTGTGGTTAAGATCCTTTCGTGGCGAAAGCAGGCAGACATTCGTTCTTGCTGGATGTCTCGCACTGCACAGCTTGGGATAGGAGCTGCCTGCGTCATGCATACGTTCTGGGCATAAAGGACACATTGGCAAAGAAAAGAGAGAATGTGATATCAGAGCCAAAAAGGCTTTTAAGATATTCCTCTCCCAAAATTAAGTCAGGGCAGATAATTGCGTAGTTTAGATCCAGTCTGCAATGATGGATGAAAAGTGATGTCCTTCCCTTCCTTTTCCCAGCTCTCACTGTATTGCACAAGAAAGAGTGTCAGCTGTTGAAGGATCATCTGTTTTCTGATTTGATGCATCCAGGAATCAAACTTGTCTCTTTGTGGGCAAGGCAGTCACATCCACGTACACTTGGGTACTCTGTGATGATTGGTTCTGGCCTGCTGCTGCTTGTTTCTAGAGAGGGTGTGTAAAATTTTCAAAACTATTTTGGTTAGGTATTTTTGAATACATTCAGTTGAACATCTGGTCGGTTTTATTGTGGATTAATTCAATGTGACAGCTGGGGAGCATTTGCCTGAAACACCTCCCCAAGAAAGGGTTAAGCAGGCAATACTGACTCTCTGCCTCACTGTGATACAAGGAAGGTGAGAGAGCACCTAGGGTATGGGCTGACCAGCCATGAAGGAGGGCCCATAGAAGCAGCTGAAGACGGGGAGGAGATTTGGGCCGAATTTTTTATTGTTGCTTATTTCTTTGCTACCAAAGCCAAACCTCAAGAAAAGGGTGAGTTTGGACTTTATGGGGTGTGAGCAGGGTGTCCATACGACAGGCTGGGAAACATGCCTATTACTGTAGCATCTGATCTTACAGAGAGGAGCTGAGCCATTCAATACTTCAGGGGAAGTCTAGGCTGCTGGAGGTATGTCTACATGGACGCTACGCTGACTGAGGTTTGCAGGGGGATAAAACTGATGTGTAGATATCTGGGCTCTGAGACCTCCTCCCCTTGCAAAGTCCCAGAGCCTGAACCTCTATGCTGCAATTTTATATCTCCACAGCCCAAGCCCTGGGAGCCTGAGTCAGATGATGAATCCTCCCAAGGGTATTTTATTACTATGTTTTATTACATACCCTTTGGGACAGGTCCTGGGGGATGGGGAGACTAGTGTCAGGAGACTGCCCTTTTGTGAGCAGTCAACCCAATCACTGATTTAACCATCATCCAGGAGTGTAATTCAGGCCATGTCTTCATGAAGTTTTGTACTGGTTTAGTTGAAGCCGTGCAAACCCAGGTGTGAGCCGTTGTATTTCAATGTCAGGACAGTTTAAAACAGCCACTTAAGTTAAACAGGTGCAATACCGCTTGTAGCACAACCCCTCTGTGTTTACAACTGCAAGGGGGGAAGAAGCTGGCAGGATTCCCTAGTTCAGGAACCCAAAGATGTGAACCAGTTTCTCTTAAGGTGTGATTTTAAAATTGCTTTAGCCAAAGGCCACCTGCACACTCATGGTTTGGTTTTGCTGAGGTCAGTTAAGAAGAAGTTTAAACTAAACCAGAGTAAGCTGCTCTGAAACATAAATAAGAGAGCTGCACCAATTTAAGCAAATCCAGTTTAGTGAAACCTATGCAAATTTAATGTAGACATGGTCAGAGTCTTGTCTTCTCTCTTCCAGCTTGCAGTGCAAGGCTGACCTGGCCTGTGCCATTCCCAAGCAGCCCTCAAACAAGGGCCAGTCAGGATCAGCACAACAGTTCTGGTAATCCCTGCTTGTGGCAGGGCCTCCATTACTCCGAGCCAATTAAAGGGGCTGGATTGCAATGGGATTTGTTGAGATTTAATTGCCTCAGTGTTATCTTGGTGGTTTAACTCGGTCTGGGATTAGTTTGATTCCTTGTCACCAATCGTAAGATCTGACTTCACTGTGGCCGTGATCGTGGATGGGTGAGAGGTCAGGAGGGTGGGGGAATATGCAAGATCTCCTGGACTCGTTCTGAGGGGGGAAAGGGGGAGAGAAACCACACCCTTGTGACGCTTACACAAGTGATGTTTATGGAAAGACGGAATCCAACTACCCACTGGAAAGGAATGGTTCAGGGTCAGGATATGCAATCTGGGGAGTGACCCCCTGATCCAGCTCACCCTGTATGCCATGCCCAGGCAGATGTCGTAGAGCCGTGGTACACAGACTGTGACTCCCAAGCCATATGTGCTTCTTTAATGCGCCTGCTGCAGCTCTTTGCAGTCCATGTGTGATTTCATGATTAAACAATCTGGATTCTTTCACTTTGTGTTTCACCAGTTATAGCTGATGTAATAATATTTGGTCAGTCATTTTGCTGTGAGAATATTATACACTGAATATTTCTCTGATACCGATTGAATATGAGTATATGGTACTATCATAAACGACACAATGAATTCACATTATTGTGGCTCTTGCAGGTAATGGTGATACTAACTGGTATCTGAAACACTGAGGCCTGAGTAGCACTGCTCTGTAGTATGACAGTTCAATCACTGCATGGTGCTATATCCTAGAGAGAGATCCCTTCCTGACCTCTACTGATGACTGCCTTCTGCCCTGAAGCCTGAGGGTTGATAGCCTCTGTTGTTTTAATGCTACCTGGTGGCACTGCGCTTCCTCCTGCTATGGAAGCAGTTTTGCAGCTTTGCCTGTAGCATTGGCTACTTCATATGCTTTAAAGAAACCCCTGTCTTAGAGTGCACTAAGTACACAATGCAGCTCTAGAGCTTATGTTACCTTTTCACTCCCCTGATCCTGCAGCAGTTGCGCACTGTCTCAGTCCTACAGCGTTCATTAGAGTAGCCTGACAAGTGCTTTAATTTGTGCCAGCTGCTTGTGGCTCATGGGGCTATTACAGAATCCGGGGACCACTGGGCACAGGAAAGTCAAGTCTCTTTTCCCTAGACACGCCGTGATGCTGGCTAGACTCCCTCAAGGAGTCGTGAGCTGGGGTGGAGCTCTGCTGGCTTTAGTGAGGCTTGCTGCCAGTGGGAATATGGCCATCCTGTCTCCTCCCAGTGCTGTCATGGACTTGATTTGCTCAGAGACTTAGCTCAGGACCTTATTTTAAGGGCCTGCTGGACTGAGTTAGAATTTTTCTTGATTCCCTTGGAGAGTCTTACGTACATATCAGTCTGGTGGTTCTCGTACTAGAGTCCAAGGGGCAGCTTCTGTCCTCTTAGCAAAGTTCCTGTCCAGATCCCTGGCTATCTTTCACTCAGACTAGGAGCAGAGTTCCCTCTAATTTGTGTGGAATCAATTTTGTTCTGTGCACTGAGGTATGTGTAGATGGGCACCACCAATACAAACACATTCTGCTGGCTGTGGGCCCTGTGCTAATCAGCTGGGCAGCATTTACATCTCTCCTGGGTGGCCACCCAAGTGCTTAGCTTAGAAGGAGCCCTGACTAGGATCCTTGTCAGATTCCAAATGAAACCTCAAGCCCTTCTCTGCACCCCTGAGCCCTGGTCCGGGGCTTTCAGCCTGTGGTACAAATGCAGCCAGGATCAGCTTTGTAGGTGGTGATAAAACTAGAGGAGTAACTAACAAGATGAGGGGAGAGCATCAAAGCAAATGCCGAACAAGGAAGAGTGCAAAAAACAGGAGGTTCTGTGCAGGGAATGTTGTGTCTTGTACTCTGCTTAGATGCAAAGCGGTGGTGGAGAGTAATGGGGGGAACAGAACCAACCAGCCACGTACGTGCATTGATTAAAGCAATTTCATTTCAAGCTTTTCTCTTTGATCCTGGCCATGTGTGACTGCTTCATCCAGCCATCCACTAGAAAAGCCACAGGAAGGGTGCAGGATCAGGATAGGGCAGCTGGGAAAGGAGATGGACGTAAGACAATCGGGAGTGGACACAATATGAGAGAGTTTCAGCAGCACTATCTGTGGGAGGCTGTTGTGTGAGGGTGGGCACCCTGGAGAGAGACTCCTATACATGGAAGAAGAGAGATCTTCAAATGTCTATGGATAACATGTAAGCAGAGCTACAGAGAGATTAACTAGATACTCTCATACTCTAGGAGGCTAAATTATGTACAACTGGGATTAAGGTCGCAAGGCCATATCAGTAACTGAAGAGTAGAAAACATTATAAGAATGTTGTAATTAGCACTGAAATGAGCACTATGAGCCCAAGCTATTCAGTCAAGGCTGAATTTAAAAGAAAGCCAGAGGCACTGAGATCTCGGAATGCACAGCTAGGGCACCCACACAGCTGTAGTCAGGATTGGACTCTGGGTCATTTTGTTTATAATCAATCATCATCGTGAAACAGCACATTCATGGCCCTCGGCCCAGCTCCAGGTTTCATTCTGGCCACTGGAGATGAGAAAGAGATGGAGGAGGCTGGGGATTACAGTGATCCAGGCAGTAACTGGTTGAAATGATGCTTGCGTGACTGTGTTTGAAGGCTGAGCTGTTTGCATTTGCAAGGATCAGGTTTATGATCGTGAACCTGGATATATTGGCGAGAGCTCTGTTTTGGGAGGTTGGGGGGCTACTTGCAGAAAAGGGGATCTCACTGAGTAAGAAGGGGTAGCACAATCAGGCCCTTAGATGTCACCCTTACGATAATTTAAAATACTATCTCCAAAACTGACTGGCTTTATTATGATTCATTTGCATTTTGCTAACTCCTGTGTTGTTTTGTTTACATTAAATAGTTCCCATCATGGTAGGGGTTGTACATAGTGACAAACGGTAGAGGCAAGATATGTAAAAGGGGAGAGGAAGAAAGTGGTACTGCCCTAATTTCACAGTGGGGGAATTGAGGCACAGAGAGTAAGTGACTTGACAGAGGATACGCTGTTTGTGATAGAGCACAGAACCCAGATGTTTAAACCCACTGCTGCAATTCCAGATCATTTTGTCTTACCACTGATTTAGGCGACTAAAGTGACTTGCCCAAGATCCGCCAAGGAGTCTGTGACAAAGCAAGTAGTTAATTCAGTGTGTCCTGAGTTCCAGCCCAGTTTCTGAACTTCAGACTCATCCTTCCTCCATAGACAAATAAGCCATAACATATAACAGGTAGGATAAAACCCATTTTTCTGGAGGACACCTGTTCTGTATAAAATTATGGGGACTCAATAACCACTCAAGTCACAGAATCATAGAATTCTAGGGCAGGAAGAGACCTCAGGAGGTCATCAAGTCCAGCCCCCTGCCTAAAGCAGGATCAACCCCAACTAAATCATCCCAGCCAAGACTTAAAAAATTGTAGGGATGGAAATTCCACCACCTCTCTAGGTAATGCATTCCAGTCCTTCACCACCCTCCTGGTGAAATAGTTTCCTAATATCCAACCTACACCTCTCCCTCTGTAACCCCAGACCATTGCTCCTTGTTCTGTCATCTGTCACCAATGAGAACAGTCTCTCTCCATCCTCTTTAGAGCCCCCTTTCAGAAAGTTGAAGGCTGTTTCCAAATCACCCCTCAGTCTTCTCTTCTGCAAACTAAATAAGCCCAAATCTCTCAGTCTCTCCGCACAGGTTGTGCTCCAGACCCCTAATAATTTTCGTTGCCCTCACCTGAACCCTCTCCAATGCACCCATATGCTTTCTATGCTGGGGGGCCCAGAACTGGACACAATACTCCAGATGGGGCCTCACCAGAGCCAAGTTAGAGGGGAACAATAAGTTCTTTAGATCTGCTGGAAATGCTTCTCCTAATGTGCCCCAACATGCCATTAGCCTTCTTGGCTACAAGGACACACTGTTGACTCATATCCAGCCTCATTCACTGTAATCCCTGCATCTTTTTCTGCTGACTGCTACTTAGCCAGTCAGTCCCCAGCCTGCAACAGTGCTTGGGATTCTTCCATCGCAAGTGCAGGGCTCTGTACTTGTCCTTGTTGAATCTCATCTAATTTCTTTTGGCCCAATCCTCCAATTTGTCTAGGTCACCCTGGTCCCTACCCCTACCCTCCAATCTGTCTACCTGACCCCCTAGCTTAATGTCATCTGCAAATTTGCTGAGGGTGCAATCCATCCCCTCATCCAGGTCATTAATAAGGATGTTGAAGAATACTGGCCCTAGAACTGATCCTTGGGGCACTCCACTTGAAACCAACTGCCAACCAGACACTCAGCCATTGATTGCTACCCGTTGGGCCTGTCTGTCAAGCCAGTTTTCTATCCATCTTATAGTCCATGTATCCAATCCATACTTCCTTAACTTATGGGCAAGAATATTGTGGGAGACAGTATCAAAAGCTTTGCTAAAGTCAAGGTATATCATATTCACTGACTTCCCCGTGTCCATAGAGCTTGTTACCTTGTCATAGAAGTCATGGAGCCATTAAAGTCTTGGAGTCATTATGGATAGTTCTCTGAAAACATCCACTCGATGTGCAGCAGCAGTCAAAAAAGCAAACAATGTTGGGAAGCATTAAGAAAGGGAGGGAGAATAAGACATAGAATAACTTATTGCCTCTATATAAATCCATTGTACAGTCACATCTTGAATAACACATTCAGATGTGGTCACCTTATCTTGGTATTGGAAAAACTTCAGATAAGGGTAACAAAAATAATTGGTGATATGGAACAATTGCCATATGAGAAGAGATTAAAAATACCAGGACTCTTCCACTTGGAAAAAGCCACAACTACTGGGAATATGATAGAAATCTGTAAACTCACGACTGGTGCAGAGAAAGGGAATAAAGAAGAGTCACTTACTCCGCCCTGTAACACAAAAACTAGGGGACACTAATTAACAGTTAGCAGATTTAAACCAACCAAAAAGAAAAAAGCACAGTCGACCTGTGGAACTCCTTGCCACAGTATGTTGTGAGGGCCAAGATTATAACAGGGTTCATAAAAGAGCTAGGTGATAGAGGACAGGTCCATTTATGGTTTAATAGCCAGGATGGGCAGGGATGGTATTCTTAGCCTCTGTTTGTCAGAAGCTGAGAACGGGCAACAGAGGATGGATCGCTTGATGATCACCTGTTCTGTTCATTCCCTCCAGGGCCCCTGGCACTGGTCACCTTTGGTCTAACCCAGTATGACCATTCTTGTATTCTTCTGTCAAACACAGCTAGTCCTGGGCTGTGAACTTCAAATCCCAATTCCAACTCCTGGACATTCTGTGTATTTGAATCAGTAGGTGGGAGGCGGGGGGAGTGTTTAACCCACACGTGTAATTCTGGAGCACAGGTCCCTGCTGTAGTTTTGAAGGACCAAACACAAAGGGTTCAGGTCTGCAGTTGTAAAAATCTAGCTCATTAGACACCTCCCTCCTGCCCTTGCACCCTGACTGCAAAGAAGAGTCCTCCAGAACTCTCAGGTTCAGGATAGCTCTGGTTCCACCAGGAGTTTGCTTCTCTATCCTGCCTGAGACAAATTCCCTATTTTATGTTCCTGCCAACCACTCCTTTTCTCATGGTGATATACAGGAGTATGGGCTAGGAACAGGGGGGCCGGGGAGACAGGGTTCCTGGGTTCTAATGCCACCTCTGCCACTGACTTGCTGTGTGGACTCAGGGAAGGTCACTGTTTCTGTGCCTCGATTTCCCTGTACAATAGGGATGACAATAAATCTTTGCCCCTCCAGCTGAGTATTGTGGGGTTAGTTAACATACTGCTAGGGCTTTTAACCCACAGTTGTATGTTCCCTGACCCTGCTGGCAATGATAATATCCAACCTGTCTGTAGCTCCTTTCGGCCAAGCCTCTCAAAACCCTCTCCTAATGAACACTCACTCCCCTGCTAATGAACAGCTGCATCCCCACCTGTATTGTCGCAGGGCAGCTGCAGGTGGTGTTCAGTAGTGACATCTGCTGGAAGAACAATAGCACAGCAGGTTGCACTGCCCTTGCCCGGCATGGTGGGGACCCCACAGGTCCTGAACAAGAGAATTTGCTGGACCAGGGGAGGTCCAGGGCTTCTGCCTCCAGACAGCCCCATGCTCCTAGTGCTGCTGAGGCTCCAGCCTCCCTCTCTTGGATTCTGGCCCCAGCCTGGGCAGCCCATGGCTGCCATGGGGCTGCCAGGGGCTCCAGCCAGCCCTGTGCTCCCATGGGGCAACCAGGGGACGATGCAGATAAGAGCTTCCTGCTCTTCCCACTGTGAGCTATGGCTCATGACCCCCACACTGCCACAGGACAGGCAGGGGCTCCATCTCCAGAACCCATCCTGCCAGGCGTTGGCAAGGGCTCCTGCACCGGCCCCAGCCTCGTATTTTCTTATCCTGGAACGTCCGACCACAGATGTTGCCAGACGAGAGAGAACTGGATTTGCGAGGTGCAACCTGTATGGGTATTTAGACTCATCCGGGAGAGACTTAGAAGGATGGCTCAGCCCTCGTTGCATGCATGCCCCTGTCAGAATGGACATCCTGCTTTACTGTAAAGCAGAGGCAAAGGTCACCAAGGGTCATCATGTGGTACTTCTCAGCATTCTAGCCACAAAAACAGCGAGAGGTCCTGTGCCATCTGATAGACTAACAGGTCTTTTGCAGCATAAGCTTCCGTGGGCAAAGACCCGCTTCTTCAGATGCCCGTTTTCTAGGAGCTTGTCCATGAGGGCGTGAAGTGGTATTTAATGCACATTCAAAAGAGTGCTGTAGGTTAGTCCTCCAGTCAAATGTGTGTACCCTCAAAACCTTAGGAAGCAGAAGTCTGGTTTTGGGAGGCTGGACCAAAGTGACACAAAAAGGCCAATAACACCCCGCAGTTGACAGCATCAAGGTAGATTTTTCTTCCTCAAACTCTCCTTTTTCATTTCTGTTCACATACATAGGGGAACACTTTAAACTCCCTGGGTATTCAGTAATGGATTTTAAAGTAGCCATTCTTCTACAAAAAAAAAACACAAAAAACCTTCAAAACTCAATTTCAAAGGGAAACAGCAGAATTGGAGCTTGTACACAAATTCCTAACTATACAATTACACCTCACTAAGGATCTAAATTGGTTAATGCTCTACAGTCAACTTCCACATCTCCCCATAAGCTGCACGGAATGGCTGCAATCACTCTGACTGACCACCCCAATTTACAATAGCTAATAACATCTTTCTTTCGAGGTCATTTTCTTCCATACATACCTGCCTCCGTATTTCCACTCCAGTTCATCCGGTGAAGTGGGCTTTACCCACAAAAGTTTATGCCATAATAAATCTGTTAGTGTCTCGGGCAGCTGCAGGACCCCTTGTTGTTCTTACTGGTGCAAACACGACTGTCCCCTGAGATTGATCACGTGGAGCAATCGAGGAAAGTTATGTAAAAGCTAAAGCAGGTCATCCTAAATGTTCCTATTTGCTATTCTCATGTATGCCACAAGGTGGTGCAAGAGAAACGTGTTGTCTCTCCCTTGGTCTCTGGGAGTTTCATAACGACACTGGAACGGGAAGGAACTTCAGATGGTCGAGTCCAGTTCCTTACACTCACGGCAGGACCAAGCACCACCTGAACCACCCAACGGGTGTTTATCTAACCTGCTCTTAAAATCTCCAATGATGGAGATTCTACAACTGCCCAAGTCTATTTATTCCAGTGCTTAACCACCCTCACAGTTAAGAAGCTTTTTCTAATGTGCAACCGAAACATCCCTTGCTGCAATTTAAACCCATTCCTTCTTAATCTATTGTCAGAGGTTAAGGAGAATATCTTTTTCCTCCTCCTTGTAACAGCCTTTTAGATACTCAAAAGCTGTTCTGTTCCCTCCCAGTCTTCTCTTCTTTCAGTCATCCCCTACATGTCAGGTTTTCTAGACCTTTAACCATTTTTGTTGCTCTTCTCTGGTCCTTCTCCAATTTCTCCACAGCTTTCTTGAAATGTGGCCCCCAGAACTGGACAGAATACTTAGCTGAGGGCTAATCAGCATAGGGTATAGCAGAAGAATGAAGTCTAGTGTCTTGCTTTCCACACTCCTGTTTAATTATCAGAGAGGCAGCCGTGTTAGTCTGTAGCTTTGAGAACAACAAGAAGTCTTGTGGCACCTTATAGACTAACAGATATTTTGGAGCATAAGCTTTCGTGGGCAAAGACCCGCTTCATCAGATGCATGAGTGGGGGTGTGGTTTCAGAGGGGTATTTAAAGAGTGGGGTCCCAGTAAGAAGGCGAGCCAACCCCAGTCTCTGTTTAATCCATGGTTAATGGAGTCAAATTTGCAAATAATTTGCAAATTTGACCCCATTAACCATGGATTAAACAGAGACTAGGAGTGGCTCACAGTTTACAAAACCAGCTTCTCTGCCCTGGGTGCTAATATCTCCCCATTAAGCTCTGACAAAGGCTCACATCCCCCTGTCTGATCTAACTTGTTTTTAACTCTTTTGATAAGTACTGTTGATACTGGGCCGTTTCCACCTTGCTGAATAGATCTTGTCAGCTCTGGGACCCCACTCGTTAAATACCCCTCTGAAACCACACCCCCACTCATGTATCTGATGAAGCAGGTCTTTGCCCACAAAAGCTTATGCTCCAAAATATGTTAGTCTATAAAGTGCCACAAGACTTCTTGTTACTCCTGTTAATTCCTCCCATAATCACGTTTGCTTCATTTGCAACAGTGTCACACTGTTGACTCATATTTAACTTGTGGCCCACTATGACCCCTAAATCCCTTTCTGCAGTACTCCCTGCTAGAAAGTCATTTCCGACTTTGCATGTGTGAAACTGATTTTTCTTTTTTTTTTTGAACTTCATCCTATTTACTTCAGACCACTGCTCCGGTTGTCCAGATTGTTTTGAATTCTGACCCTATCCTCCAAAGCACTTGCAACCCCTTCCAGCTCAGTATAATCCACAGACTTTATAAGAGTACTCTCTATGCCACTATCTAAATCATTGATGAAGCTATTGAACAGAACTGGCCCTGAAACTGTTCCCTGCAGAACTCCATTTATGCCTTTCCAGAATGACTGTGAACTATTGTTAACTACTCTCTGTCTTAACCTTATATTTCACTCTGGAGTAAATGATGATCTCTGGAAGGAGAACAGGCCCAGAGGGCCACAGAGATGTATTCAGATTTTTTTTTTTTTTTTTTGCACCCTTGGGTCTCTCCCAGCTCAAAGATCACATCCCTTGCTGCCTCCGTTGACCAACTTCACCTGGCCTACAGGAGGTAAGGATGTTGCTACGCCATGGTTTCCTAAACTGGGGGACGTGCCTCCAGGGGCAGGGGGGAGCATGAAGAAATTCCGGGGGGGGTATGCAAGGTGATCCAGCCCTCTCACCCCCCGTCTTTCCCCCGACCCAAGAAACAGCCAGCCTTTGCTTCTGGTTCTCAGCCCCTGCCATTTCACATGGGCGACCCAGCTCAGCTGCTATAAAAAGGAGGCAGGCAGTGAAGGCTCACATGGAGCTAGCTGCCTCCTGCAAAGGTGAGCAAGTGTGGGCTGGGAGGAGAGGAGAAGGATGGGGTTAGATGTGGGGGCTGGTGGTGCCTGGCTTTGGGGGAGGGGAGGGGCGCCGGCGGGCAGCTCCAGCAGCGTGGGGCTCAGGCAGCAAGCCAGCTTGGGCCACACCAGGCACCCACAAGGTTGGGCCTGTTCCATTAGCCTGGATGGTTCATAGCCACCTAGGATTTCGCAATTTATGAAGAAAATCATCAACTTTCACATTAATTTGTTTCTGATGTTAAATTACATCTTTATTAAATTTTTGGGCCAAGAAAAACTGTGCTTATTTTAAACAACATTTTTATATCAAGATTTTGTTTATTTTAAATTATGAGTTGATTCTTCTGTTAAAAGGGATGATGGTAAAGAAGAGGCAGGGGGGCGTGATGGTTTCTCAAAACTCAAAAGCGGGGGCGTGATGCCGAAAAGTTTGGGAACCACTGTGCTACGCTATTAGATTAACATCTGTAACCGCGGCAAAAATCACTCACTGCGGTAAGGGTGAGATGACAAGAGGCCTGCATGTGGAGGAAGAGCACTTAGGTCATGAGTGGGGCTGGGCTGTCTTCTAAAAGCACCTGCTTTTTCATTCGCCTATGCTTGGGTAACTCATTCTCACTGCTCTGGTCTAGGTAAGGTGAAATTCAGGTTATAACATTTTCTAAGGTGACCTACTTCTCTGTTGCCAGGAAAGCAAGTAGGGGACAGAAGGCAGCAAGTTGATTGTGCATTGTGTGTGATGTAGTGCTCTTAAACTTGCTATTATTTTCATCCTGCAACCTTCCCCCTCCCTCCCATCCCACGGTCTTGGGTTACCTGAAGGGGTAAATAACACCCACTTATCCACTTTCTCTGGGTCACTCACGATCTTACAGACTGCCCTTGCATCCCTACTGAGTCACCTCTTTTCCAGGCTGAAACAGAGGCAAGGTTCCCACATCACAAGAGAAGTGCTAAGCCCTAGGCTACAGTCAAAGAGGAAGCCCTTGTCTCTTCCTGCCTCTCCCCTGAGCTGTTTTATGGGCTGTATGCAAGGAGCTCACAGCTTAGGTTCCTGAGCCCCAATTTACACTGCAAAGCTCGTTGGACATAAGACGGCTCACAGCCACCTAACACTGTAAGCATCTATCCCAGAGGTGTCCGAAGTGGTGGGGTGGGAAATTTCATGGGTGTGGGGGGGGGGGGTGCAGCACCACTGGCTGAGGAGACTCAGGCTCATCCATCTCATTAAAAATGTTGAACCCTGTTACTGTGGGTATCTGTGTAGTCACATTATGTACCAATTAATAAAGTTTTTCCATTCTACCAACTTATTTTCCTGACATGTGCTGAAAGGGTTTTTCTTTTCATGTGAACATAACTGAAATTCCCGTCTGTTTAGATTACATTAGATGTGGTTTTACTGCGGGCAGGGGGGCTGCTAACTGCAGGGACCAAAGGTGGGGCACAACACAAAAAGTTTGCTGACCCTGATCTGTGCTGCTCCTTCCCGCATGGTAACTCCTCCAGGACACCACCTTCCTAACTCCAGCTCTGTGGGGGGGGCAGCAGCGAGGTCAAGGTGGCCACTGTATAGAACCATACCAGACTAGAACTGGAAGAGACCTTGAGAGGTGATGGAGTCCAGTCCCCTGTCCCCACGTCAGGACCAAGCACTGTCTAGAGTTGTCTATCCCTAATAGATGTCTAACATGCACTGGAGATTCCACAACCTCCTTAGGTAGTGTTTAACCACCCTGACAGTGAGCAAGTTTTTCCTGATGTCCAGCCTCAACCTCCCTGGCTCCATGACATTGCTCCTTGTACTATCCTCACCTCAGATGCTAAGAACAATTTTTCTCCCTCCTCCTTGTAAGACTCTTTTAGGTACTTGTGCAGCAGAACCCCTAGACATGCACTCAAGTTGCAGGTATCTCGATTTAACGTGACTGGGGCGCGGGGGTGGGGGGGAGCTGGTGCTTCGCTCTGGGCTGGTAGCCGCTCAGGGCAGCCAGGAAACTGACCAGTGCTGCAGCCGTACCCCAAGCTCCAGCACTGGTCAGTTTCCTGGCTCCCCCAGTAATGCCAAATTTGACGTCGACTGGCCTGCAGGAGAATGCGACCTCCTAAGTCGGGATGCACCGTAAATGGCCCTCCCGTCCCGTCCCGTCCCCCGTCCGCCGTTTCTTTCCCAAACGCAACACCCGCTGCGCTCAGCCCTCCTGTTCTCTGGACCTCGAGTCCTTCCTGTCGCTCTTCTCCGGACCTTCTCCAATCTCCCCGCTTCCTTCCTGAACCGCGGGCCCCGCAACTCCAGGGGAGGCCTCATCCGCGCGGGGCGTGGGGTCTGGGGCTCGCCCCCCACATCCCCGCTCGTGCCGCCCAGTGTCACCGCCGCTCTCCTGCAGACCGTGCCCGCCCCGAGCCCAGGCACCGCACGTGGCCGGGCAGCCTTGTGCTGGTCGGGGCCTGGCGCCGCCGCGCTGGGGGCGGAGCAGGGCCCGCTCATCGTGCGGCCGCCGGCCGAGCCACGTGGCGAACCTCCGGCGCGGCGCGGCGCGGCGCGTCCCCTCCCCTCACCCGGAGCCCTGCCCGCCTGCCGGCGCCGCGGTACTTCTCGGCCTCTCGCCTGCGACCCCGGCACACGCGCCTCCGCCTGCCTGGCCATGGACCCCTCCAGCGCTGTGCCCTACGCCCGCCTGGAGGTCCCCGCCGCCGGCTCCGTGCCCTCCTACAAGTACTGGTCCATCTTCAACATCCTCTGCTGCTGCCTGCCGCTGGGGCTGGTCGCGCTCTACTACTCCGGAGAGGTAATCCCCGTCCCCGCCCGGGCTGCTCCCCGGGGATCTGCCCCGCTCCCCCTCCACGCCGCACGGCTTTTCTGCCGGGCTGCAGCGCCCCTCGGAGGCTCTGGGGGGCGAGGCGTCCCTTGGGTGCGGGGAGCGGATGTGCAAAGGGCGCCGTCTGGTTTCTGCACATGCCCGGAGCCTTTGACTTCAGGGCTCGAGATTTTTTTTTTTTTTTTAAACTGCCCCGTTCTTCCCTGCAAACTTCTCCTCCTGGTTTGCTGCCCCGAGGGGTTGTCCTGCCCAGCTGTCAGGCAGGTCTTACAGGGGGAGCTGAGTACCCCACAGGTAGCCGGGTTCGTCCGTGTCTTCGAGAACAACAAGAAGTCCTGTGGCACCTTATAGACTAAGAGATATTTAGAGGGGGAGCTGAGTCTGCGACGTCCCCCTCGGGGCTGTCAGTGAATGAAGCCCTTCCTGGCTGAAATCCTCCTGCGGCTGTGAGCAAAGCCCATTGAAACTCCATGGCTGCAGGGCACCAGGTGGACCCCTCTAACCCTGTGCATCAACCCAAGCACACCTGTTAGGGGCACCAAAAAAGGCGCCTGCAGCACCTTACAGGCTAAAAACTTTATTACGTGATGAGCTTTCATGGGGAAAAGGTTTGTGAGATTTTCTCTGTTTTCACCTGTTTTGTTCCATAAAGAAGTGGGTCTGTCCTGCAAAAGCTTTTAATAAATAACATTGTTAGTCTGTAAGGTGCTACAGGACTGCTTGTTTGTTTTTGTTTGTTTGTTGTGAAGCTACAGATGAAGATCCCTACTCCTCTGAGACCGGGGAGTGCAGGGAGTCAAGCATGCACATGTACCTGCCATATACTGACTGCTCTGCCTTCATAACAAGCCACCACCAACCCCTGTAGCGCAGATGTGGATTGGTACGGTGGAAATTTTATGCCCTCTAAAACGTGTCTCTTGTTCAGACTCTCCTGTAGCTTCTCTGGGTCTTCAGCTGGGAATCTGTGAACTAGAGGGTGGTTCGTTCTCATGAAACTGAGTGCAATGAAATAAGGGTGATGATTGTATGACCCAAGAATGCCTAAAAAAAAGACGGGGGGAGGTTCCATCATCGCAGGTTGTACTGACACCTGGAGGAAGGGTGGGAAATCTGATGAGAAAATACCCTGGACTTTCATGGGGCAGGTACAGTTGCTTGCTTCTCTCAGGTGTGCTTGTATGAATAGTTGTCTGGTTCAGGGAGTGACATGACGAAACAGGTAAAAAGCCACAGAACTTTACTGTTATCGAGCAGCTGAGTTGCTCTGTGCAGATCTCTCAGTGTCAGCTACCTCCTCTGTTGTCACTGTGCAGTGTGGAAGCTATCTGGTGCTTGGCTTGAAAGGGAAATCTGCAATTAGGGACCTACCAAATTCATGGTCCATTATGCTCACAGTCATGGCTACAGGGTTTGAAAGTGGGTAAGTTTAGTATATTCAGCTGTTTAAATGGAAATGTTAGGATGTTGTCACCAAGTGGGTCCCAACCCAAAGCGGGGGAATCATAGAACACTAGAACTGGAAGGGGGCTGAAGAGTTCATTGAGTCCAGTTTCCTGCCCTCCTGGCAGGACCAAACATCATCTAGATCATCCCTGACAGGTGTCTGTCTAACCTGCTCTGAAATACCTTCAGCGATGGAGGTTCCACAACCTCCCTAGGTAACTTATTCCAGTGGTTAACCACCCTGACAGTTAGGACGTTTTTCCTAATGTCTAATCTAAACCTCCTTTGCTGCAGTTTAAGCTCATTGCTCCTTGTCCTATCCTCAGAGGCCAAGGAGAACAATTTTTCTCCCTCCTCCTTGTAACCCTCTTTGAGGTACTTGAAAACTGCCATCATGTCTCCTGTAAATCTTCTCTTTTCTAAACTAAACAAGCCCAGTTCTTTCAATCTTCCCTCACCGCTCATGTTCTCTAGACCTTTCATCGTTCTTGTTGCTCTTCTCTGGACCCTTTCCAATTTCTCCACATCTTTCTTGAAATGTGGTGCCCAGAACTGGACACAATACTCTAGCTGAGGCCTAATGAGCACTGAGTAGAGCGGAAGAATGACTTCTTGTGTCTTGTTCGCAACACACCTGTTAATGCATCCCAGAATCATTTGCTTTTTTGGCAACAGCATCACACTGTTGACTCATATTTAGCTTGTTGTCCACTGTGACCCCTAGATCTCTTTCCACAGTACGCTTTCCTAGACAGTTACTTCCCATTCTATATGTATGAAGCTGATGGTTTCTTCCTAAGTGGAGCACTTTGCATTTGTCCTTATTAAATTTCATCCTGTTTACCTCAGACCATTTCTCCACTTTGTTCAGATCATTCCGAATTATGAGCCTATCCTTCAAAGCAGTTACCACCCCTCCCAGCTTGGTATCATCTGCAAAGTTAATAAGCATCCGCTCTATACCAATATCTAAATTGTTGATGAAGATATTGAATAGAGCTGGTCCCAAAACAGATCCCTGCGGAACGCCACTTGTTATGCCCTTCCAGCGTGACTGCAAACCTTTAATAACTACTCGCTGAGAACAGTAATCCAGCTGGTTATGCACCCAAACTGTTCTGGAGGGTCAAAGTTGTCACCCTCACTTCTGTGCTGCCTTCAGAGCTGAACTGTTCTCCCCCTTCCCATGCAGAGCCCAGCCAGAGCTAACAGCTTCCTTTGCTGGAGCCCTCCGAGGAGCAAAGGGACCTCAGCGTTCCTAGGGAAGGGCTTAGGAGTTGGTAGCGTCCTGTTTATGAATAACTTGTATGTGAGCAGGTTTTGCATTCTTGAGTAAGATCACTCTTTCCTGTCTCTGCCAGCTGCCCTGACTGTGCTGTGGGGCTCCCCATAGGAAGCACCTCCCCCTGCCCCCTGTGAGCAGTTCCAGTGGTCAAAATAATCCAGGCCCCTTCAATGCTGGTCTTAAGGGAGCAGGAACTCCTGGCGTGGGAAAAATTCACTCCCCCTCCCGTTCTCAGTAAACCCACCCCAGATATCTGCCATTCCCCCGAGCAGTGTGTATTTATCTGGAGAAGCCTTTTCTGCCTAAGGAGTAATCCTTGGCTCTTGCAAGTGTTAGCATCTTCTCTGTTCCCGTCTGTCACAACCCCTGCCTGCGTAACCCCTCTGAATGCAACAGGCTCGGTCATTTCCCTCTTGTGTAAGAGCAAGTATATCTAACGCAGCTGGTGGGCTCCTCTTCCTGGCTGTGCTGTGTTTTCCTGGAGCTGAGTAAGTATCCCGAATCTGACCTGCTCTTCACAAGCAGCAAGGGGGGGCCCCACCTTCCTCCCAGCTCTTGGAGTCTATCCAAGGCTTTGTTTGCCCAAGCAGCAGGGCTGGGCTCTGCCCCAAGCTTGCCACATCCTGCCTTATGCAATATCAGTTGCAATAGTCCCTGCCAGTCCTTCTCTCCTGGGCTAAGGCGTCCACCAGTGGTTCTCCTTCTTGAGATTTCACCCCCATCTATGGCCCTTCCAGCACGTGACATGATTCACAGTGGGGTTTCCACTGGGGTGTGGGCCATGCCAGTGTCCTTCCATCCTAAAACGTCTCCCCACTAAATTCCACGTGCCACCGCCCTGGGGGAAGGGGGTTTCCCATTCCCCGGAGGGGGAGAACATGTGCACAGATGGCTGAGTGAATCCAGCCACATGCATGTTATATGGCCAATGCACAGGTATGCCCCTCCCTCTCAGGGCTGAAGAATCTAGTTGCTGCTGGACCTTTGCCATTCAGGATGTCCCTCCAGCTGGGCGGTCAGTCTGTTAGCCAGCCATGGTGCATGGCCAGCCTCCGGCCCGTGAAACCTGGGCACTGCTCGCTTCAGCCTGTTCCCAGAGACTTGGAGGGGTTTTAACTTGTGGGGATCTCTTTGGGAACTAGCTTGGGCCTACCCCTTTGCCCATTTTAGAATTATCCTTTTCCCCTCCCTGAGATGCACCACCTAATTTCCCCCTCCTGGATCCCTTGCTTGGGCCAACCCCCTCCCCACAGGCTTAATTTAAAAACCAGCCTGATAGCCACATACCTGTCAGCCTGTGGCACTGAGCTCTTTGGGCTTCTCACTGCATTCCCTGTCAGGTTGTGAAGGGACAGATCCTGAAGCTGTTCCACCCCAACCAGGTTGCCCCCTCTTAAGTCCTCCCCTTCGTATTTAGATTCCCCAGCTCTTTTCTGACCAGCTTGGGGGTGGGGTCAGAAAAGCAAGACCACTTTCAACTGACCACAATCCTGAGACTGGCCCAGCCCTTAGGCAAAAGGCTGCCATGGCCTTTTCCCTCTAGTGGGGGAATGGGGAAAGTAAAGCCCAGCTGCAGGGGGAACGGGAGAGCCTGGTGCTCACCACAGTGCTCTGATACAGCACATGAGAACAAGGCCTTTAGTTCTGTCTTCCATACGTAAATTGAGTCATGTATATCAACTATAAGCATAATTTCCCACAAGGCCTCCGAAGCTTGGAAGATGCTGAAGGAAGCTATCAGTGCACATGACCCCTTTCGGAGCCCAGTGTAGTACAGGACCATGGATCAGAGCACAGTCATGGGACTTCACTGGATATCTCCTTTTTCCGCTGTGGGGTGGGTTGATATGAACTATGGAACTTCTTCTTTCTGCTGTTTTAAACCACTTTTAAACTCCTGTCCTTAGCTTTTGCACCCAGTGAGCAGCAGCTGTTTGGTTCTCTGAGCTCAGGATGTATTTTCCCCAGAGGGAGCTGCCTTCCTCACACCAGAGGGGCGTGAATCATCAGTAGCCCCCTTCTTAACCTGGAGCAACAACAAAAAAACCCCAAGTTGTCCTGTAGCACCTTAAAGACTAACAGTTTTATGTATTAGATAATGAGCTTCTGTGGGTGAGACCCACTTCATCAGCATCTATGCTCCCTGTGGAGTTAGTACCCACTTATCAGATTGCTAAATCTCTGGCTTCCTCAGTTGCACAGGGTCCCATTCATGCTGATGCTGTGCTGCTGTGGTACCACCCCGGTGCTTCCCGTCCATTGTGCTTTTTCTGCCCCTTCCCCACCCTCCACCACTGGCAATGTGCTTCTGGCCAATAAACCCTTTTGGGCTCCACTTCCCCTGCACAAGCAGTTTCTCTTCTCCAATTGCAGTTTCTGCCCCTGCAGGGACCTGCTGCATCATGGAAGCTGGGTGTGCTCAGTCGCTTTTCTAGCTTCTCTCACTCCCCTTCACAAAAAAGCTGGCCAAAATGCTGGCCCTTAGTAAGACTGAAGATCCTGCACCCTTGTTATCAATGCTAGATCCCAAGTATAGAAAGGGCCGCTGCTGATTTAAAAGCCTCTGACTCTGAGCTGGGTTTAGGAGTGCTTGTATTTGGGACACTTATGCATTCTCCTGTCGTGAACCACGGTCCCAGTGTTCTTTGGGCTTTACAGACCCAGAAAAAAAATAGCCCCTGGCCCCAAAGCATAGAGTTTAGGTCAACAGCTCTCAACTTTTCCAGGTGACCGTGCCCCTTTCAGGATTCTGATTTGTCTTGTGTGCCCCCAAATTTCACCTCATGTAAAAAGGACTTGCTTACAAAATCAGTCATCAAAATGCAGAAGGACCCAGCACACAGTTACAGAACAAGTGCTTATTTTGTTATTTTACCCTGTATTGTAAAATCCCGTGGAATATAGAGGACTTACATTTCAGTATAGAATATGTAACCAAGTCAAAGTCTGAAACTTTAGTTTGCTGACTTTGCTAGTGCTTCTTATACGTAGCCTGTTGTAAAACCAGGCAAATATTTAGATGAGTTGACGTAACCCCTGGAAGACTTCAGTGTACACGTACCCCTGGCTGAACACACTGTTCTAGTGTCCCAGTAGTGACCTTATCGACCTTAGCAAACTGCCTGTGATAAGCTGAATATGTGCCAGGAAGTGGGTGGAGGGGGAAGTTGGAAATTAGGGACAATATCTCTGTATAAACAGCTTCCTGCAACAGCTTGGTTATAAACTGAACAAGCCTGGCGCTTGCTAGATCCCATTTATTTACAAATGATGTAAACCTTGAAAGAAGTTGCCCCATAAATCGGGGTTACTGGAACTGATGTTCCTCTGCCAAATCAAAATCGCGTCCAGTGTCGCCATAACAAAAAAGCCAGCAGTGCTCTGACTAACCAGTCTTTCACCCAGCATACAAACAGCTGAAGCAGGGCTCTGGCTCGCTCAGCCGAGGCCTCCCTGACCCGTGCCAGACATTGTGTGATTTCAGCACAGGAAATGAGGCAAGACGGCAGGAAGGAACATGAACATCTTAGGGCTGTGGTATTATTTGCGGGGGAGCAGGAAGTGGTGGGAAACCAGAGGTGAAAGCGTCGGTATTTCTCATGGGTACTGTCCGATCCCAGCCCTGGTCGCTTCCAGCTCTTTCAATAGCTCCTGCTGGCTTTTGCTGCAGTTCATCTGACTCTTGCCTTTTACTTTCATCTCAGGGGAAAACCTATGCTTCCAGTGGGCTTGTGCTCTTGTGAAGCTGCAGCGCTAAGGCCAGGGATGCCCAGTTTTCAGTGCTGCAAATGCGGCTCCTTCCAGGTTGTTATTTCGGGCAGCATAATCTTGGGCAGAGGAGAGAGACATGGAGGGTGAGGTAATACCTTTGACAGGACCAACTTCCACTGGGGGGAAAAGATTTTGGGCAAGTTATTTCATCTCTCTGGACTATAACTTGATACCGTAAAGCCTGGCTCCTTGTCTGATCCCTCAGGACTATTATGTAGTTTAACTCACTACTGACTTTACAGTAATTCCTCAAGATATGCACACTCAAAATGCACGTCTCACATTTACGTAAGAGAGGGATGTCAGAGGGGAGTGTTGTGAAGAGGACCAGGGCGACCCACAGCCCTGTGGCTGGAAGCCATCTTGCAGAGCCAACCACAGGGTCTCCAGTGTAACTCAAGGATTTACTATACAGTGCTCTGTGAAGCTAGAAAGGAAGGTGTAGGGCCCATGGTGTCCAAGGAGGTCTGGAAAAACAGCCCCTCTAGTGGCTACTGCCATAGCGAACTAGCCACGTTATTCTGCAAATATAGTTATTGTTGAAATCAACTAGCCACATGGCCACCACGGTGTTTGAGAATGGCGAAGACAGTCACTGCAACCATCGGTGATGCTCTAAGAGGCAGAAACTCAGCAGTGACTGAATGAGATTTGCCTAAGTAGGCGATAAATCCCCAGCACAGCTGGCTCAACTGAGGATCTCCTCTAGCCAAACATCAGCCTAGTGCCCCTCTCCTTCCTGTCCGTCATGTACCTGGTGGAAGCTGCCACTGATCTCCTGTCCGACTCGCAATCTGCGTGGTCTGGAAGTGCTCAGGGATGAACTGGGCAAACGTGGCTGGATCCAAAGGAAATGTAACCGTGAGCTTATAAATGTGCTGAGCAGCACAGCAATTAGTTTTATACCGTGTCTTAACAATTACACCACCTGGGGCTGTAGACGAGGAAGCAGGGGTTTGTTAATGCACTGGGTGTGGACTCTGGAGCTCTGGCTTCTGTCTCCAGTCTGCCACTAGGTGATCTCAGGCAAGTCATTTACAACTAGATTCAGGTGTCCTGCTGCCAGTGGATTTCAGAGCCCTGGTTTAGGCCCCCAGGTTTCATATGCATTGTAGGAGGAGAGGCTGTGCTGCACAAGGATCTGCCTAAGCCAGCCCCGAGGGAAATGGAGAGGGAAAGGGTGGGACTTAGGGTATTGTATGGATCTGACATGCTGGAGGGAGGCATCTAGTCTCCTTGGGGATTCTCAGCCATGAACTATCTTCTGGAATGAGCTAACACTATGAGGTCACCCATTTCTCTTGGGGTTGGGGAAGGGGAAGAGAGACACCCCCAATTCAGCCAGTACCCCAGGGACAGGACACTCTCCTGGAAGGTGGGAGCCCAGTTTTCAAATCTTGGCTGTGCCTGATTTAGAGCAGAAACTTGAACCTCAGCTTCAAGCTTCCCAGGAAAGCACCTTCTGGGCTATAGGCTACTGTGGGATGGGTCTCTCGAGCTCTCTGTTCTGCTTTGTATCCAGTGAGCCAGCTGGTGGTTGGGGTACTTACTGCAGGGCAGTTGGGTGCTGCAGGGTTGCATGCATAACCCCCACGCCCCCCCAAATTCCTGCCCCACTCGCCCACGTACCCAAGCAGGCCACACAGGTGAGGTCATGAGGGGGATGCTTGACTTGAGAATCCCTTGAGGAGCGGTATTGTACACACCCACCAGTGGAACCATAGGGGACTCTGGGCTTCTGGAGAGCTGAGCAGCAGCTGAGTGAGTTTGTGTATGGCAGTGGGACCTACATATTGGATTTAAATCCCTTTGTGAATCAAGCACTGATCTGTCGCTCATTTCCCTGTCTGTCAAATGCAAATACTTCCCCACCTCGCTTCAGGCCTCGGGTGCCAATGGGGTCTACAGGAGTGCTGAAAAGAGTAAAGACAGCAGGATTGGAAGGTATATTCCTCAGAGCTCAAATATCCCTTCATGTAACCCTGGAAGGCATGGCCCTCACAGACATCCCCACTTCCAGCGTTCCCTGTAAGCTAAGCAATTGGGCGGCCGTCCAGCTGATTAACAGAGCATCCACAGTGGGAATCATGTGTTTATCTTGTGGTGCACATCTGCACATGCCTTGGTGCACCTGACAAAATTTATTGCACCCATGGGTGGCAAAAATTAGAGGGAACAATCCCCTCCAATCAGGACAGGAGGCCACTGATATGCTCCTCGCCCCAGGAAGCAAATCTCTGCTGGGTAATGAATCCTTTTCAATTTCAGCCAGCTGCTGGAGGATTTGATAGCTGAGTGCCTTGGAATCTTCCCCACAACCCAGCAAGTTCAACTTCGTTTACCATAATGCTAATGGGAGATCTTGATATTTGTATCCCTATTGCACACACGTTAAGTATTGAACTGACGAAGTGAGTCTGTCCCACGAAAGCTCACGTAATAAACTATTCTGCTAGTCTTTAAAGTGCTACTTGACTGCTTTTTGTTTTGATGCGTTAAGTAGTTTTCCTAGAACAGAAATGCTTATGAGCAATTTTTTCCCCTCAGGTAATCTGTCTGTGACCGAGTAGAGACATGGTGTATTATTCCTTAAGTCTGCCAGCCCACTCTGCGCTTCCACTGGTTTCTCTCTGTGCCTTCTTTCCATCTTCAAATACTGCACTGCGTGATTGTGCTTTCTCCAAGATACGTCTCTTCTCACCTGCTGGGAGAACATCATTTTTTGCTTCATGGCTTCTTTCATAAGCCTGGGGCTTGGTGGTCACACCCTCATCAGCTTAGAGCATGGCTGATGGTGGTAGCCCTATAGACACTGACTTCCCCAAGAATGTCCTGAGACCCACTTTCCTACATCGCTGCCTATATGGTCAATGAAATTCAGTGCACGCCTCCCGTCTCAAGGTGGTCCCTGACAAATTAAGTTTGTGCTTTGCAATTGATTGCTTCATCACAAAGGACTTATGTCCAGTCTTGGCCCTGAGAACGTACTATAGCCTGAAAACATTTCACCACTGTAGACACTGCATTAGCATTAGTTGTTGGTGTCATTGGAATTGTTGGACATACAATATTCATAACATCTAAAAATAGCAACCAGAAAAACTGTTTTTAGATTGGTCCATTCTACAGCTAATGACACAATTTGATATATTGTGTGCTTCTAATGAGCTCATGCTTTTGTGATTACAGACTTTTGCTTTAATGGAAAGCAAAAGCCCAGGAAAATGCAAAAAATTACATAATCTGGGGCTAAATGTTCCCCAGACTTTACAAAACAGGATGGTATTGAGTAAATCGTTGCATTAGCAATTGCTTCTAGCTTTCTGCCAGTTTTGGTCAAAATTAGATTAAGTTTCTTGGAGTTTTGTCCCTTTTTATGTTTTGGGGGTTTTTTTTGTTTGTTTTGGTTTTTTGTTTGGTTTTTTTTTTTTTTTTAAATATGTGATACCAATGAAATCTTTCTAGCTGATGGGTTACTGCAGCTCATTAATAACATTGTTGTTTGATCTGGCTGGTAAACTCAACTAAGAATCATCACTATTTCACCCACTGACCCTCACATTAAAAATTGATTAAAATGAAGAATCAAGCTGTCGAGGGTCCCTCACGAGTCACGCAAGGAGCGGAGAGTTACCCCCTTCTCCTGACGCGAGAACCACGGGCCCCTGCTGAAATCAGTGGGTGTGTAACAAACCCCAGGCAGCGTTTCGTCATGCAAGAGGCAGGCAGCCAGACAGCCAGACAGCCTGGGGAAGGGGCTGCCAGCAGAGGTGCCCAAGGACAATGCTGAAAGAGGGGCTCAGAGAGACAAGGAGAAAGGGGGGTAGGAAAGGAGTCCATGAAGGACTCTGAGCCAAGCTGGTGCAGGGCGCAGCCCTGTGCTTTGCCCGCGCTTAAGACGCTGAGGGTGAGCGGCAAGGCTGGGCTTACCGACTTGCTCTCTTCTCTTCCTTGCCTCTCAAAGCAGTCTTACTCCTCTACTCCCGTGCCACTCACCAGTCCTGTTGCACTGAGCGCAGGGCTGAGAGTCTGGTGGGGATATGGCCGGCTGAAATGATACACGAGGGGTCAACTGAGGACATAGAGACCAATTGGGAGGTGGGGGGCGGGTCACAGAACGTGCACGGGGGTTCAATTTGAGGCGGGAGAGTTCAGCCGAGGTGAGAGAGAGCAGGGAGCGAGTCTGCCAGGGCCTCACTGTTCGGAAAATGAGAAGGATTCAGCCAGAATGGGGTCAAAAGAGGAGGCAAAGACCAATTAGGGGGTTACTGAAAGTTCATAGGGGTTCCATATGTGGCCGGAGAGTTCAAATATGGGCCGAGAAAGCAATGAGCAAGTCTTGTAGGGCCTCGTTTTTAGTTAAAAGAGCAGGAGGCTTCAACCAGAATGGGGGTGAAAAGAGGAGACAGAGACCAACTCTGGGGTCACTGAAAGTTCCCAGGGGTTCAATTTGAGGCCGGAGAGCAGGGAGCAAGTCTGTTCCCTGTTAATTAGCTATGGGTTGGGCAAACAAGGAGGCCTTGCTTCTTCTGTGGGGCGCGGGCTTGGCCACACGTCTGGGTCTAATTCTTCAGCCCAAGGCGGGTGTGGGCGCTGTTTTCGGTGTCACTGGTGGGCCACGTTCGCTTGCCTGCCAGGTGGAGGTTAGTTGAGCGGCTTGTCTGCTTGCCCCATGTCTCAGGAGCCAGGGGTTCTAATCCTGTCTCTTCCTTGAAAAGGAGGGATTGCATCTTGGCTCACCCCTGTCTCAAGCGAAGGCCGCGTGAGTGGGGTCAGGCTCCCGGCACGTGCTCTGAGGTTGGCCAGTCGTCAGGCTATGCCCTTTCTACGAGAGAGGCGCTGCTTTGAATCTTCCTTCCTTTGTAGTCGCGGCTGCGTTGCCAGTGTCTTTTTCCCGTGGAAGCTGTTCGACTGGCGATAAATACGCCTGGGGCTGGCCTCCTCGCTAGCTCCACTCTCTAGTCCAGTGGTTCGGGTACTCGCCTGGGTTGCGGGAGATCCTGGTTCAAGCCCCCCAGCTGCCTGTTCAGCGCCGGGGCTTGCACTAGGATCCCCTGCCTCCTAGGCGACTGTCCTTTGTGGGGGGCCATCCTTGTCTGAGCCCCCTCTCTTTCCCCAGAGGCCTTTGTCTTCTTGGGAAAGGGAGGGGGCTTGGACAAGGATCGCTCCCCAGACTCTCTCCCAGGAGGTGGCCACCCCAGTTCACACCCCTCAAAAGAGCAGGGGAGTGGCCTGGGGTAGGCTGCAGCCTGGGCTTGTATCCCAACCACGGTGGACTAGAGAGAGGGGCTTTTACTGCTCAGCAGCAAAACTTCTTTACGAAAAAGCAGCAAGAGCCCTTGTGAACAGCCAACCCCTCAGCAACACAGGGCTGGTTTCCACCCGTCAGGGGCACCCAGCAGGCAGAGCAGGGACTTGAACCAGGGGCCCTCAGATCCTTAGGAAAGACCCTCAGCCCCTACTCCACACAGGGCACTGAGGGCAAGCGTGTGCTCCAGTTAATATGTCCTGAAAGTGGAGCCCTTGAGCGCTGAGAAAACAGAGCACGGCTTGACACTCACCAAGCAGAGAGGAGACTTGAACCAGCAACCTACTGGCTCCCAAGCACAGCCAGCACCACACCCCTAGGACAGAAGGCACGCAAGTCTCACAGCCCACTTCTCCTCTCATACTTGCTGAAAGCGGCTCCTCTTGGACAGAAGGAGTCTCTGCCTCTGACTTTCCCTGCCACCCAGCCCTTGGGGCATCCAGTCTGGAGAGAAGCGACCCAGGATCAATTCCCTCCGCTTTGAGAAAAAAGGGGATTTGAACCCTTGACTTCTAGGACACAAGGCAGAGCTTGAGCCACTCAACCAGCCTTGACTTAGGTAGGGAGCCCATGGGAAAGGAAAGAGGTTCTCAGGTAACAGCAAAAACAGACGGCGCGCAGCCACCCAGGGCTGCCTCCACAACCCGCGTTTAGGCCGTTCACCTGAGAGACGGGCCAGAAAGGCTCAAATCCCACCCCGGCAAGGGGTTTTGAACCCTCAGCTCTCACAACGCAACTCCAGGGGGCTGCTTGGGCAGCAAAAAGCAAGCAAGTGCAGCAGCTTCTTGAGCTCCTGACAAGCCCCCACCCTCCAAAGCCCTTCAACACTGCCTGCCTTTCGCCGCAGGGAAGGGGCCGTGCTGGTGCTCGCCTGAAGTGGAGGAGGAAGGAGTCAAACTTACAGCAGCCACTTGCTAAGCAAGTGGCCAAACCACCAAACTACTCAAGGCTCAGTGGGGAAGGACTGGGGGGCAGTGACCCAGTGACCGTTGGTTGTTGACTGGCGCTGAGCCTCCCTGGGCTGGCCGTCACTTCAGAATCAGGGCTAAGGCCTTTGCGATCGCACAGAGCCAGTCAAATCCCTGCTCTGGAGCTCAGGGAAAGGCAGCTGAACCGGCCTCTTCTCTTGACGGGTCCCCACCTCTGCGTGGGCTCTCTGCCTAGGAATCCCGCAGGCGAGTGAGCCGCCTACCGAGACGGTTTAGTGTCAGCCTCCGAGGGACCTGTGAGATGCCCCTGCCGCGAATCAGCCGAGGGAGAGGTGGTAGCGGAGTCCTCGGGAGCTTTTCACTTGGTGGTTGGGTCCCTCCCGAGGGACGCAAGGACCGGAGCGTTACCCCCTTCTCCTGACGTGAGAACCACGGGCCGCTGCTGAAATCAGTGGGTGTGTAACAAACCCCAGGCAGCGGTTCGTCACGCAAGAGGCAGCCAGCCAGCCAGCCGGCCAGCCTGGGGAAGGGGCTGCCAGCAGAGGTGCCCAAGGACAATGCTGAAAGAGGGGCTCAGAAAGACAAGAGGGGGTGTAGGAAAGGAGTCCATGAAGGACTCTGAGCCAAGCTGGTGCAGGGCGCGGCCCTGTGCTTAAGACGCCGAGGGTGAGCGGCAAGGCCGGGCTTACCGACTTGCTCTCTTCTCTTCCTTGCCTCTCAAAGCCGTCCCACTCCTCTACTCCTGTGCCACTCACCAGTCCTGTTGCACTGAGCGCAGGGCTGAGAGTCTGGTGGGGATATGGCCGGCTGAAATGATACACGAGGGGTCAACTGAGGACATAAAAACCAATTGGGAGGTCGGGGGGCGGGTCACGGAACGTGCACGGGGGTTCAATTTGAGGCGGGAGAGTTCAGCCGAGGTGAGAGAGCGCAGGGAGCGAGTCTGCCAGGGCCTCACTGTTAGGAAAATGAGAAGGATTCAGCCAGAATGGGGTCAAAAGAGGTGACAAAGACCAATTAGGGGGTTACTGAAAGTTCACCGGGGTTGGAACTGAGGCCAGAGAGGTCAAACGAGGTCACAGAGCCCCCACCATGCCCCTGACACTCCCCCTTCTGTTTGCTGCCTTGGCAGTACAAGGACCTGCCACGCCCCCGCCACTCCCCCTTCTGGTTGCTGCATTGGCAGGAAACGCCCCTGCCACACCTTCCTGCCACCCTTTTCTGTTTGCTGTATTGGAAGGCCACTTCCGAAACACCCCGCCCCCGGCTGCTCGCTGCATTACCTACACACACACACACCCCGCCCCATGCTTGCAGCATTGCCTATACACACACACACGCACACACACACACACCCCACCATGCCCCTGGCACCCCCCCCCCAGTGCTCGCTGCATTGCCTATACATGCCCCTGCCACAACCCCTACACGCCCCGCCGACACCCCGCCCCCCCCCACAGTGCTCGCTGCATTGCCTATACCCCCCCGAATATGCCCCCCCCCGTGCTTGCTGCCCTGCCTATACACGCCCCAGCCACACCCGTGACGGCCCCCCCCCCAACCCAGTGCTTGCTGCCTTGCCTATACACATCTCTGACATGCCCCCACCCCCCACGTGCTCACTGCATGGCCTATACATGCTCTATTACACCCTGCCCCCCGCAGTGCTTGCTGCATTGCCTATACACACCCCCGCCACACCCCCCCCCCAAGTGCTCACTGCATTGCCTATACACGCCCCCAATGCTTGCTGCATTGCCTATATAAGCCCCCCCCAATGCTTGCTGCATTGCCTATACAAGCCCCCCCACCCCCCAGTGCTTGCTGCCTTGCCTATAGAAGCCCCCCCCCACCCCCAGTGCTTGCTGCCTTGCCTACACACCCACACCCACACACACACACAGCCCGCCGCCCCCCCCCGTGTTTGGTGCAGTGCCTATACACGCCCCCCCCCCCGTGCTCGATGTATGGGCAATACATGCCCATCACAGGCCCCCCCCCCCCCACACACACCTTCCACTGCTCGTTGCTTTGGCAATACATCTCCCTGACACTAGCTGCACTGGCCCTATATTCCCCCCATCTCACACCATGCAGCACCACCGTCATGGAGCCCAATGGCTATATCGAGCCTCATCCCCATGCAGGGCCTGCTGGACCCCCAGCATGCTGGTGGGAGGCACACGGGTAACAGACGTGGGAATATGCTGCACTGCAGCTGCAGCGCTGATTTAACGCATAGCAGTGGGCTAAGCTCACATCTAACCCCCAGAGTTAATTTGAAATGAGAATGGAACTATAGCTGGACACTTGGATTACCAAACTTATTCTTTAATGCTGCAGCATGTTGTTTCTCAGCACTCCCTTCTCCTTCACAAACAAAGAACTTTATTTCCATTCCAGGTGCTTTGTCTGAGGATGAATCGGGGGACCCACCTTCTTTTTGCCCTAGAAGAGTGGCTTTGGCTTCGCTTTACTTGGTTTTTGGAACCCAGCACTTGACTGTTGCCAAGTTTGCCTGACACATTCCCCTATGTTAGAGCTAGCCTGGACCCCCACCAACTCCCCCCTGCCACCCCCAGCCCATGCTAGGGGTTGGAGTGGGTTGAAGTAGAATTGAGATGATCTCATACTGGCAGGAGTGCTGTTGGTCATAGATTCATTGCAGCCTCTGTTAAACATCTGGCCTTCTCTCAAACTGACAGCCCCTTGGCAGGTGTGCTACAGGGGAACTAGGTGACTCCTATGTGTTCTTTGTTATGTCTGTTTGATGAGCAACAGCAGCCTTATGGGTTTATTTCATTCTTTCAGGATAAGCGCATTTGCTTGCTTGTTTGAAGGTTATTTGAAGGATCAGGACCATCACATCTGGTCAGCTCTACTTTCCTGAAGGCCTTGCTGGGGTCTCCCAGTCAAGCTGTGGCAGCCTCCCTGTAAGGGAGAGAGCTGAGAATAAAAGTTCTCTATGAGTTATTCAGTTTGTAGGACATTTGCATTCAGAAGGTTTAATAACAAAAACAAGGCCAATCATAAGTAATCCAGTTTCAGTTTGTCCTTGTTGGTAATGTCAAAAATCTTCCTAAGTTCTCTCGTGGCCAGAGAGTCTTCCAGGACAGCCAAGACCTCAATTTCGAGTGGTGAAATGCAGCCAGTGCCTCCTTCCTTCCTCATCCCCACAACTCAGCTACCTTTTAAATATGTCATAAAGGCATCAAAGTCACAGACCCAATCTTTGTTTTCCGGGGCAGGTCACCTTTTAGACAAACTCCTCCGCCAGCTTACAGCAGATGCACCCTCAGATTGGTTCTGCTGTGTGGGTGCCTGGAGGGGTTTTAGTTATTTAATGGCAGAAAGCAACTATGTGTCAGCTCTGGCGTAAAGGGTACAGCCCTACTGCTACCAGGGGATTTGCACCCACTCCGAGATCAGTAATGGACCATGTGCCAATCAGATAAACTCTGCACCCTCTCCCTGCTGGAGCTTGTCAACTCCACAGACCCCTGGGTTTATTGACAGCAATTTTTTTCACACCCCTTGATTATGCAAATGAATGTCATATCCCTTGTTACATTCGTATGACTGACTTTGCCCTGCTGTATACAAAACAACTAGAGGCTCTGTCTCCCACCGCCAACAAATGCACCAAAATAACAGCACAGCAAACCAGTCCCTGCCTCTGTGAAAGTGGAATACATTGCCAGGTGGATGTCCGCAAGGAAGGCTACATATTTGTACAAACCAGCTGCTTCTTGCTTAGAAGAAAAATCTGTGCTCAGTCAGTTCTTTCCTTCCTTAGAACAGATCGCTGGCCTGCAATCTATGCCTGTTTGGGCTGAGCTGGCATCCTCTCCTCCTCCATAGCAGGTCTATGAGGCAAAGGCGTTGGAGTGATACAGGCAAATGAAGTACCAACCTGCGGGGGCTGTGGGTTCACTTATTTATAAAACAGAGGAAAATGGGGAGAGGGAGAGAGAGAGAGAACAGGAATGCACAGTTCATATTTGCAGACAGTTGATGCAGCTGTAAAAGTAGTGAATTCGTGGCAGTCCCTCATTCAAAAAGCTTTTTGCCTACGAAGAGCCATAGGACCAGTTCTCCCCCAGTTCTCAGTCCAGCAGTATAGAGAGGTGCTTGGAGAGTTGCAAAGGGCCAGACAACTCCTCCAGTCTGCCTACAGAGGATGAATGGATTTGCTTCTTCCCAGGGCAGTGCTGGTCAATTTCCTGGCAGTTCAAGCACAGGCGAGCAGGGAGCCAGGCTGCCATCTGGTCCCCTGCTCCCCACCAATCCCAAGGACTGGGAAACCACTCCTGTCAGGGGCAGCAGCAGAGATTCAGGCTGCCATCACGGACAGGAGCGGTTTCTTGGTCCCCGGGAGTGGCAGGGATCAGGCAGCAGTCTTGTTCCCAGCCCCCACAACTCCTAGGGACAGAGAAACTGACCAGTGCAGTGCTGGTCAGTTTCCTGATTTGGCAAGCAGAGGGGAGCTGACAACCAGGCTGCTGCATGATTTCCGGCTCCTCCCAACTTGTGTGAAATTTGAGTTAAGTGTAGTTGTCCAGGAATGCAATCTACACCTAACTCAGGGGTTTGCTGTACAGGGTTAACTGTTGCCCAATATTAGGCAAAATTTTTGTTGTGCACAAAAAAAAACAAAACAAAAAAACAACCGGAAGACTGACCCAGCCGAGGGAGCAGTGGAAGTATCGGTAATGTGCTAGACAATATTGATCTCCCGTGGTCTGCCAGATTAGAGAGGATCAACCTGTATCCAGTGCAAACCTTGCCTGGAAAACAAAACCGTCCCTTGCCAAGGAAACTCACAGAGCGGGGGGGTGAAAAAGACAGAGGGGCAAGATGAAAAGACAAAGATGGTGGCAAGGAGGGGGAAATGAAGCAGATAAGTGACAATAGCACTTTGCAAGTGAGTCTTCTTTGTAATGCTCCTTGTTCAAACCATCCCTTCTGGGGGGCAACAAACTCGGAAGCAGCTTCTTGTGCCCTTCACGTGCAATTATAAGTCCAGGAGTTTCTTCCTCTTCTGGGCTAAATCCCCTCTCTGGAATTGAACCAGCTTAGATCTTTCTGCAGTCCCACCACCGACTGCCAGCAATGGGCCTGGCTGTAGTCTAGGTAGCATCACACCTCTGGCTTCAGACAGGAACTGCTATTGCTAGCAACAGGCAGCTCCTTTTATTTTGACCTCTTGGGCCTTGATTGGCTTTTGTTGGATCTCTGCCCCTCTAGGACCAGACCTCGCTGGAACCCACCCCCAAAAGGCTGCAGCCAGCATGGCTATCTAAGCAAGTCTTCAGGTCTAACACTTAATGCCCTTTTCCTGTCAGGGTGCTGATTTTGGGCCAGGGTGCAACAGAGCGGCAATGGCCTCTGGAGGTGGTGGGGAGGTTTGATGACTTGGTACACTCCATCGTAAGGGCTATTCCTGGAAGAGTATCCTGGTTGCCTATATTGGAGATGGTACCTTGATCTGAAAATAGCACACGAATGCCATCTAGCCCCCCACCACCCACACAGCTGCACAAGGAGACCCCCACCCCCTACTGCCCCAGCATCGGGGTAGGGTGCAATCTGGTGCTTGCAAAGTAGGAGGGAGCACCAGTGCAGAGGTATTGGGGACCAATGGATAGAACTCAGGAGACCTGGCCTGGGACTTCTGCCTTTATCACAGGGCTGTTCCATGACCTTGGTCACATGATATCCCTCTTCCGTGCCTCGGTTTTCCCATCTATAAACAGTGGTGTTGGAAAATTTTAACAGTGGGTGGCGCCGTCCTGAAAGCTGATACCCCCTTACTCCCCAGAGCTGAGGCTGGCAGCAGGGACTTGGGCCCAGGCTGTGTGTGTTGGGGCCAGGGGCGGGCGCTTGGCAGTGGTAAGGAAGCCAAGGATGTAACTACAGCCGGGACTCCAAGTGTGGAGGTGGCAGCTGGAACCTGGGAGCAGTCTGTCTGTAAACTGAGGGTAGATGGCACTGGTCTCTTTTGCTACTCTGCTACAGAAGTGGCAGGATCCCTTCCCCACAGCTGAGAATGGATTTCAGCTCCACAGTAAGATGCGAAATCTTTCTAAACCCACAATAAGTGGTTTCCGCCTAACCCATGAAGTTTTCATAAACGGGAAGCAGTGGGGCTTAAAATGCAGTGCAAAACCCTGGGGACTAAGTAGATGCAAAAACATGCTTCAGAAGGTTGTTTGCTTGTTTGCTTTTTTGGCCACTGTAGTGCACTGCCCCATGTGCCTTATGAAGTCTTGACATTGGCCTTGATTATTTTGGTGTTAGCTGCACAAATGTAAACTTCTGGAGTTGGCACATTGCATGGTATGAAACTACAGGTTGAACCTCTCTAATCCCGCACCCTCAGGACCTGACCAGTGCCGGACAAGTTTGCCTGACCATGGGAAGTGAATATTGTCGAGCACATTACCAACACTTCCACTGCTTACTGGGCTCTTAGAAGACATTGAGGGGTAAATTACAGCTAAACAACAGCACAGAACACTGAGAGCCAGGGCTGGTGGCTGGAAACAAAGTTTATGGGGCAACGGGAAACATGGCCACAGCCATGATAAGTGATCATCCAGCTAACTAAAAATCACGCTGGACTGCGGAGTTTGCCAGACTAGAGTTCTGGATTAGAGAGGTTCAACCTGTAGCATAAACTGCACTGATGCAGCAGTTGCATACCAAGGGTCTGCACACTACAGCTGTGGGAGCCTCAACCCCCATGCAGAGAAGTTCTAAGACCCTCCAACCCAGCAAAGCACTTGCACACGGATAAGTGAACCTGTGGAAGCCAGTGCAACTTTTGATGACACCACACAGTTTGGTAGCCTGAAGTGTGACCAACTGAAGTAGTAGTTCATGGAAACTTCAGCATGTTTGAACATATGTCACGTGTTCCATCACGTGTTGGGATGGCTTGATCTTGAGGGGGAAAAAAACAACTGACCTCCAGGAGGGCAGGTGACTCCAAAGCTGAAATGTTGAAAGAGGTAGAGTTGGAGAGTCTTGCACAGCTACTCCCTGATCTGTCAAACCCTTCTTGCCAGTCCTACAAAATATGAAATGTATGCAGGGAAGCCGCGAGGTAACCCCTGTGCAGGAGAATGCCGTAGACTAGACAATAGGCTTCTTTTCATTGATGGGGCATTCATCAAGGTTGTAACTCAACCTGGCCCATCTAGTAACTCTGGTCACCTATGGCTTATTTCAGCAGAACTCTGAAATAGCTTTGGAAATAGCTTTCTAGGTGGAGAGTGGGGATGTTTTTCCTCTGTTCGAACTTGGGAATAATACAAGCTGTCTCTTCCTCACAGCCTTGTAGGGTGGGTTGTACCACCATGGTATAGATTACCTCAGCCACTTCTAGTCGCTGAGACTTGTACAAATGTGTTAAAGGGAAAATTAATGTAAATCCCTCTCCTTCCCTGTACCGGCTAGTTGGATCATCTTGCCCATGAGGGAGTACCAGCTTTCCCAAGCAGAGAGCCCCTTCCAGCCATGTGCATAGCAGATTCATCTGAGCTCTACTCCAAGCTCTACTGCATGGCCTTGGACAAGTCAAGTGCAGACCTTCAGGAACAGCCAAGTGAGGGTCCACCCAGCCTGATAATGGGGAAGTCGTTTGAGGTGGAGGGTGTACCCACAGCTCTTCTGGGAACTCAGCACCTCTGAAGCTAAGGAGGGATTCAAGCCGAGGTCTCCAAAAGCTGAGACATAAAACTGAGGGGTCATTTTTGAAAACATCTGCTCTAATTTTGGTTGGTGTGAATCCAGAGCGTATCAAATGAAATCAGTGGAGCAACTTTAGATTCATAACTGTGCCGAATCTGGTCTCATTTCTCCATCGCCTGCCTGTAAAACAGATCTATTAATTACCTGTTTCATTGGCCTCCTCTGTGATGTTCCATATGGGTCCCCTAACTGCTGTGAATCTTGAAAGCAGTTCACAGAGCCGGGTCACTAATTACTCCACCTCTTTGTCCCCAGGTAGAGAAATGCCAGGCAAGCAGAGACACCGCTGAAGCAAAGAGAGCCTCTGACACAGCAAAAAACATCAACATCCTCGCCTTGGTGATTGGTCTGTCCTGCGTATGTCTGTTCATATTCTACATGGTCCGGTTCGCTGAGTTAAATAAAGCAGCAGGACCGACCCAGCCTACCTTATACTACAATATAGGCTGAGGCTGGGATGCTGCTCTCCATGCTTGGAAGAAACTGACTTTGCAAAATCCGTCTTTGAATTCTCCTGCTCAGTTTCATGCTTTCCTTCTTTCTGCTGGCTGCCAGGCAGCTCCCTCTGCGGCCAGTGCTGGCCTACGCCTGCTTGCAGATCTGACACCCTGAAGATTCTCCTCAAACCGACAGCTGTGGATGTTGAACTGGGAATCTCGCTCTTGGCCTTCCCGGTAGCCAGTTTGACATCATTCTCACACAGCACGAACTTCTCTCTCTCCCTCCAAGCTAGGAAGAAATCAAGATAACAAGGCCCTGAAATCTTCCCAAGCCACAGACAGACTTGCTGCTGGTGCCTCGGTTCCTTACCGCCAGGAAGCCAGGACTTGGGGGGCCAACTTGCATTGCCTGCAGCCATCCCAGTGTTTGTCTTGGTCTTCCTGTTGCAGCCACTGCTGTCCAGGCACTCAGCTCTGAAGGCAGCAGCTGAGAGCAGCCCCCACATCCCTGCCCACTGGCCACCCTGTCCAGGGTGGCTAGAGGGTCCTGGGCTCCTCACAGCTGCTCAGGTTGACCTTCCTTTCCCCCTCTGCCCAGTTGCTGCTCCCTTAGTCGGTGTTACAGGTTGCAAGCAGTCCAAGGGCAGTAGGGAGATAACAAGGGGATAGGAGGTGGTTCCAGAACATGGCGATGGAGAGGCACGTCCCACAGGAGGCCAGGTCTTGTGGGGGCACAGTTCCACCCCCTCTGAGTTTCAGCCCCACCCTGAAGAAGCTGCCACCGTTACCTCTTCCATGCCCCGTCCAGGAGCTGGATCTCTGTTCTTCTCCTCCTCAAATTCTGTTTGGTTGATAAAAACAGCCTTGGCTCCAGCAGGGATCCCCGGGTGACCGTGTTCTTTCACAGCTGCCAGTCTCACCCCTCCTTGCAACAGCCTTCACTGGCCCTACGTCACGCTTGACCTACCAAGTTGTCTGCTTTTTACTTTGAACAGGTTACTAAATGCATAGACTGCCATCCCCGCCCACCGCCTCCAGCTCACGAAGCATATTACCATTAAGGGCTCCTAAGTAATCACACGACTAAAATTTTTCTATCAACTTTTGTTAGAAACATGCCCAACAGATGAGGCTAAAAACTTGGCTGTGACAACAATCCTTTGTAGGGTCCATTTTATATCTGCCTCTACTTGTGGGCCTTGCACACAGCAACCTCGCAGCTAAACGTTAGATAGAGAAAGGACCATAGAAGCCCAGAAATTGGTAAGAGGAGCTCAAAGGCTGATAGGGAATCTTGAAGTACTTCGAGTCCTTCTGTGTGGCTTTCACTTTGTCTGTCCAACCTCGTCCCACAAGAGCTGATGGAAAAGTTCAGCTGCACAGAGAGCAAAGTAAAACAGGAGAATAGATTAAATGAGTTTTATTGAGGGAATGTTTCAAATACAGCAAGGAGCATAACAAATTAACATACACAAGGATATATCATCTGAGAAACTAGAACAGGTTATGGAGCGTAATATACAGTAAACAGTATCTTAGTACTTACATAAGAAACCCAACTAGTCTCAGATAGACAAGAAAACACAGTTACAAACAACAGATAAAATAAAATATCAGCCTTTTAACCAATCCCTACCCTGAGAAGAAAAAGGGGAAAATACTTTAAAGTAACAGACAATATAAGATATTGGCCTTTGGATCAATCCCAATCCCTAGGGGAAAATCAAAAAGGGGAGTATTTTACAGATACTAGACAATAAACAATATCGGCTTATCGGCCAGTCCCTGAGAAAAAAGAAGTCTTTGAACATAAAACTCCCCGACCCATTAAGTACCAGGGAGAATAAAATAAAATAAAATTAAATAAATTACAATAAGAAAAAAAATAAAAATTTTACACGGTGACTCTATCCATGGGGTTTTAACACACTTGCTGTTTCATTTGTACTGCTTGAAGGAGGGGGCTCTTCTATAAACAGCTTTTGCAATGTTTCTAAAAGCTTGCAAAAAAACAAATAAATGCTTCCAATGATAAAAGGTGGTGGCTCTAGTTCTTAGTGTATGGGTGTGATCTCTTCTATGTGTTTAAAACTACTCGGTGTAGCTGAACACTGGTGCAAGATGACAAAACAGCCCCAGAAACAAACAGCCTCTTTAGGCAAAAGAGCAACGAAGCATTGGAAATGCTCTGCCACCAGCAGGACTTGGCTGGAGTCCCCTTCCCTGCTGGGAGGAAAAAGGTTCGTTCTCCAGGGCCGTGCAGTTCATTGCAGCAAGGTGAGAATTTCCCCCCCGACCCTCTTTTGATGCATGAGATTCCTTTGGAATTTCAAGTATCAGAGAGGGAGCCGTATTAGTCTGTATCTTCGAGAGCAACAACAAGAAGTCCTGTGGCACCTTATAGACTAAAAGATATTTTGGAGCATGAGCTTTCGTGGGCAAAGACCCACTTCATCAGATGCATGAGTTTTTGCCCACAAAAGCTCATGCTCCAAAGTATCTGTTAGTCTTTAAGGTGCCACAGGACTTCTTGTTTTGGAATTTCAAATTATCAAAAAACAAAAGCTTTCCTCGTGGATTGTTGGGCACATGGAATTTCTCTCATGAACACTTGGTTAGTTGAGCCATTTTCCAGGGGACTTTAATGTAAACCTTCCAACTCACTAGCCAATAGCTGCCAGCTGGTGGCGACTTTGCATCCCTGCCAGCATGGGCTGGAATTGCACCAGTTTGCATTAACCAACATTCGGTCAACTCGGTACAGGCAGCAAGAGAAGCGGTGACCACTGGCGGGTGGGAGCTTTTTGCCTCAAAGGATTCAGCTTTGGCCTGCTTAGGCTATGACCACACTAGGGAAAGTAAGCTGATTGCAGATACAGAATTTAAGCTACGGCAGTTGCGTAGCTAGAACCAACGTACCTGCAGTTGACTCACCTGACCGGCCTCGCTGAGGAAGGTCGACCGTGAGGTGGTCGATATTCTGGGGTAGTTTAGACAGCCTCAGGAAGGAGTCAGCACGTACCTTCCTCGATGGTGCTGGGTCCAGGTATGCAGGACAGAGCCATGCAGATGCTGATGGCTAGCTCTGGAAAGGTCACTGGGAAGAAAAGACAAGGAAAGGCTCACTTCTCTCTGGGGAATTCTCGCCTTGAAAGAAAGAGGCCTGAATCTTCCTGGCCCAAATCTCTTCCCATTCACTGAAGTTCAGCCTTTTGCTCCCTTGCCCCCTGACCAAGCCTTATGCATTCCAGCTGGGAGGGAGCCCCAGGCCTGAGTCCCCACAGGACAGGTTCCATTTACCTGTGTGAGAGTCCAATGAGCAACCCCGGGGTCCCCCCAGGAGCAAGCGAGGATCCAGACAGGTCAAGTCCTGCAAGAGGAGAGGAGGCTGGCATTCGGGTCCAGGACAGGCATGGTGCCCTGGGAAGCAAGTGGCATTTCCCTGACAATTTGCCTCCAATCCACTCCAGCCACAAATCAAGGCCCTTCGAGGGGATCCTTTTCCTGCACCAGCCCATTCTGTGCCCACTGGCAGGGCCCGGCGTGCAGAGTTCAAGTCCAGCTCCCATCACCGAACCTTCCTGAGCATTCCTGACTCTACTGTGGGTGGCTGAACCACTCTGGCAAGGCCCACGTCACTTACCACCAGCTAAGGCTCTTTCCTACAGCACCTCCTGCCTTCTGGCCTGGAAAGAGATGACAATCACAATCTGCGTGCACCACAGAGACCACCCTGGGCAGCCCACTGAATGCCTGGACCAGAGACCCTGAGCTTGGACAAGCCTGGATCTGGAGCCCAGTTGCACAGCTGGCCCAAGGCCCAGGTCGGACCACCCCCAATGTCAACATTTGGATTTCCCACCTACCTCTGTGGCCTGGGCCCAGCTCTCAGGATGCTCCTCTAGGCATTAAAGGATGCGCCCAAGAGATCATCCACTAACCTGCCTTCCTGTTACCAGGCCAAGGATCCCAGGGTGCCTCCAGCAGGGATCTCACATGGCTGCCATTGCCATGCAGTGGTCTTCTTTCACAGAGCGTGTGCCGAGGGGGAGGGCAAGCCCCCAGGCTACTTCCATGCCTCATGAAGGGTAGATTTGGGGACATGAAAACCCCACTCCCTGCACGACACGCAGAGGCTGCCAGGGGTGATACCCGACAGATTCACAGTGTTACTCCCATAGCTGTAGCTCAGCTTCCTTCCCAGAGGGCTGTTGCAACAAGCCTGGCTGCCATCTTCCTCCAGACAAGCCCCTCTCCCCGTTGCTGTATAGCTCCCTACATGAGCATCTGGCTGACATACGTAGCTAGCACCTACCCCCCACCCCTCTTACAACACTCTGAGGTAGGACAGAGTCTCGACTGAGGCATGGAGCTATTAAGTGACTCGTCCACGGTCACATTGGAGATGGGTAGCAGAGCATCTCCAGTCACTGCACTATGCTCCCTCTTTACTGCCCATCTCCACCTTGTCCTTATCAGATTCTCAGATTTGGCTGAAATCCTGCCACCTATTTCTTGTGCGATCTTGGGTCAAGTCACTTTTCCATGCCTCAGCATCCCCGATTTTGAAACAGGCGCACCCCCCTCCTCCCACCCTGACCTCTAGGAGGTCAGACCAGTGAGGTTTCCAATGTGCCTCCAGACCTCTGGGTGCAGCAATGAAATAACGACGCCTGTAGAGTCTTACAAAAATCCTCAGTTTAATACAGATTTTCCTCCAAGCCTCTCCATTTCATTCAGGTATTTACAGCAGGGACTTTACAACAAAGAAGCTCAGAAGGAAATCCCCCTGAGCAGGAATGGCCCTGCTTTTCATCACACCAACATATGTACAACTCTACAGCAGGGAGCGATATATACAGAAGTAAAATGGAACAAAATCAGCATGTTTGAAATCATTTCGCAACATTCCTTTTAAAACTAAGATTTAAAACCCCATTCCCCCCGCCGGCTCATCCAAGGACCAAAGGCATTTCCTGACAGGGCAACGCTCTCTTTTTAAGGCTGTGGCAACCTGCTCAGCAAATGGCTTCACATGTTTAACCACTGCTCTCTGCCCTGGCCGATTGCTGCCTGATTCTGCACCAAGCCAGGGGCCCTCACCTCCAGGATCAGGGCCTACAAATGGCCAGAAGAGGAAAGCAGCAAACATCCATGGAGGGGCCATTCACAGGGATGCCCATCTCGTTCCCATAGCAATGCTAGCCAATCACAAAACAGTTGCTATTACATCACCACTATACACACACACACACACACACACACACACACACACACAGTCATGTCAGGAGGCAGAAATCCTTCCGGAGCCCAGTGTCCATGCCTTGCCAATGCCCTGCTCAAAGGCGCTACAGATTCTGGATCTGCTGCTACAGCCATTGCTGCCCAATAACCACGCTGGTCCACGTAAGGGCTACCGGGCTGACCCCATGATCCGGATCAGAACATGCTGCATGAGGCCAACTTTGCGATAACATGAAGAGCAAAGGCTGCATGTGACCCTTGATCTCCGCGACCTCACAGGGCACCCAAGGATTCAGCCTCCCACCAGGACTACAACTGCTCAAGGACTGAAGGACTTGTGTCCTGCAGACAAAGTGGTGGGGGTTGACAATTAATGGGGTTAACAATTCACTTCCTACAGTTAAGGCACATTGTGGCAATGCCAATCTTCTGACCTGTTCACAGGCCAGATAAGTAAACACACACACGCACACAAACAGGCTTTCAGTGGCTCCGCTTAAGCCATTCTTACGAAAAGCAAGTGGATAAGGGGAGGCAAGGCTCAGACCACAGCTCAATAGCTACTGGCCCAAAAGAGATTCTGCCACGCGACACCACCCCCCACACACCAGGCACTACAGAGAAGCTGAGTGACACCTCACAAGGGGACTACAAATCCCAGAAGGCAGTGGGCTGCATGGAACGTGGGTGAAACCTCTGAGTTTCAATATGAGCACAGCCTGTCCCAGAAGGAGCCGCAGGCTCCATGAATCCACGCCCCCCCTCCCCCCCAGGCTACACCCACTGGCATGCGAGGCACACATGCCTCGTGGTTACGGAGCAGGGTCAGTTGCTGGCATTCAGTATCAGTCCAGGGAGAACAGACTAACCAGCAGCTGCCTCAGCAGACGGAGCCCTGGCTGGGCTGAGGTGACTCTCCTGTGCATCCCAAGCTCCTGGCAAGTGAGAGAAGCAGTCTCACAGCTGGACGATTTCCCAGCCATCCCCTCCCAGACCCGGCTCAGATCGAGACAGGCCATCGCCCACAGCCTCTACTTTGGTCCAGAACAAGCAGATTCTAAACCAGTCTTGCAAGGCAAGACTCATTCCCATAGTCACTTCGCTCACAGGGGGTGTTCTTTAAATCCCAAGGCCACAGAGCATGCACAGCCTGGCATTGACGTAAGGCTCTAAGGGCAGGACAAGCCATAAGCACCGGCTTAACCAAGAGTGGCTGCAGGCACAGCGCTGCCGCTCAAGTCAGGAGGAGGGATCAGATCCATCACTGGTGGTTCTGAGGAGATACCTAAGTTCTCATTTAAAGGAGTCTTATGGGAGGTGGGGAAGGAGTCATTCAACAGCACGCAGCCAATACAGACCAAACCTGCCCCATGCAGCACCGGCATCAGGGAGAACCGGGGCCTTCCCAGGAAAAAGCAAAGCGATGGTTAAAAACCCAAGCATCAAAAAGCTCATCTGAGCCTCAGGCTGCCACCTCTCCCAACCGGACAGCATTCACAGCAGCCGTGTCCGGTCAGGAGAGCCGGAACGCCTATAACCAGAGCCAGGGCTGCTCAGGCCAGGAGGGGAGCTGAATGGGCAGCCCAGCAGTTCCTGGAAGGGTTCCTAAGACCACTTGCATATCTCCCCCCCACCAGTTAAGCGGGTGTCCAGGCCCAATGGGCTGGATGGAGCAGGCGGGAGCTTGGAACACAAGAAATTTCAGTCTTGCAAGAACATCAACTTCAGGATGGGAGATTGAGAATTCAGCTGTGCCAGCACCTGCCAGACCTGGGCCCTGACCCTGCCTTCGGCAACACACACGCAGCGTTCCACAGCCCCACTGCACGTGCACACCGGCACGTCCTTTGTGCCACTCCCTGCTGTGTGTCGCAGGGCTGATCGGGGGCCCCCTCGCCCTCCAGAATGCCCAGTCAGTCAGTCAGTTGGTGGCGAGGTGGGATTCCCAGGCCTCCCATCACAGGTTCCGGCCCACCAGAGGCAGGGGTTCAGTTCGCATTAGGACAGCTCTCTGAAGAAGAGGTGGGACTATGGGGAAGGCTCTGAGTTGCTCACCCCTCATTCCCTTGCCTGCGAACAGGCAGACGTCTTGCTGGTCCAGTACCATGGGGGAAGGGAGGAACACACACACCCACACAAGGATTTCCTTCCCATCAGCTGGGAACGTCCTCAGCTGCCAGCTGGAAAGAGACTCGGAGCCGGACTCCAGAGGCCCTGCCCACCTCGCAAGTCCAGTGGGATCGGGAGCCCCTCAGTGGAGCGCTCCTAAATCCCAGACATCTCCTTGATCCAGTTCCGCAGGCTGGTGACGCGTGTGTAGACACCGGGCTTGTTCCGCTGGGCACAGCCCTCTCCCCAGCTGACCACACCAGCCAGGAACAGCCTGTATTTCTCCACGCTAACCAACGGCCCGCCTGAGTCCCCCTGCATGCAAACAGAACACTGGTTAAAACAGGCCGATTCCCTCCCACCTCCCAGTTTATCGAACTTGTCCCTAATGTTGCTCCTGCTCATTTTTCCCATCCATGGGTGGAATACATTTTATTATGTGCACCAAGGCATGTGCAGATGCACACCACCAATAAAAACAGGCTGCCGGCTATGGGCAGTCTGCTAATCAGCTGGGCGGCACCTGAATTTCTCTTGGGTGGCTGCCCAAGCACTCTGCTTCTGGGCAGCGCTGGCCCCTTGCCACATCGTTTGCACAAATTCCACATCAGTAATGCTTCACCCCTCTCCTCTGGCAGGATGGGGGAGCCCCTGGACTGGGGCTTAGGAACAGGGTTTTGCCATGCACAGCTGGTCAGTTTATCTGGTCAGTTTACTCCCCCTGTGTAACACGCCCAGTGGGATCAGTCCTGGCCGTGAGACCGTGTCAGGACTTGACAGAGGGAACAGTAGCCTATTTCCTCTCAGTCACAGGACTCTGCTCTGCCTCATTCTCATCCTCTGGGTCAGAGGCGTGGCCACCTGCCCCCGTACAGTTCTTGCCCATGTGAGACGGGAGATGGAATATCCCTAGAAATTCCATCCGCTGGTCATTTCCACCCAAGTATGGTCTGGGGTGGGGTCAGAGGTCTGAGGGCAACTGACCCTCACTCCACACTGGGGACATTTTCATAGATATTTCCTAGCTTGGTTACTTGTTCACCCAAAAAGCCCTTGTGGGGAGAGCATTTGTAAAATTCCCCCACACCCACTCATGTTCTCCTCTCTCCTTGCAACCTTGATAGTACTTGGGGAGTCTCGTCTTCCCATGAATGTCATGGTGAGCAGCACTGTCTTGCCAAAGCCCTATTACCCACACACCCTCCCAAGGCAACTGCATTGAGCCCCATTCAGCCCCTAACCCTGGGGACCCTTGGCTGCAGAAGGAGGCTGCCGGCATCAGGGCTCGTTCAGTCCTCGGCCATTCTGCACCAGACCTCCAGCAGTGCAGGTGGAGACAGACTCCGGGCAGGTAGGAAAGAGGCGTTGGGCAAACAGCCATCTGATAGCAACAACTTCCAAGCACTAGGAAGCCAGGGCTGGATTGGAACTGACAAGCGACTGGGGGGCAGGGGGGAATGAAATCTGGATCGGAAGCCCAACAGCACCTCCCCCACATACACCCCTACAAAAGGAGCAGAGGTTAAAAAAAAAAAACCATCAGTGATTCCCATTAACATGCTAAGGAAACAAAATCTCCCCTAGGAGAGAGACCACCTCCTGCACTTTCCAGCCCCTACGTTTCCAGGATGCACTAGGCTCATGGAGATATGAAGCAAGCAACATGCTGGACCCAGTCTAAGACAAGGCCCCCCCATTTTTCCCCATCACCCTCCAGCCTGAGGTTTCAGCACAAACCCAGAGCCCTTACCTGGCAGGCATCAGTGCCCCCCGTCAGGACTCCCCCACACAACATTTGGGGCGTTATCTGGTTTGGCAGCAGTGTGTTGCACTGGGTCTGGTTAATCACTCGGATTTCTGCCTTTTGTAGGATCGTGGCGGCCGAGCCTGCGAGGACCAACAGGGAGGGCTGCCTTAGAGACAGGCATCTCCTCTGGGCCTAAAGCGTCTGGGGGGGAGAGCGCCTGCCCCAGCTCCTTGGCACGCAGAGGGTCATGAGTGGACCAGTGCTCCCCTCCCCAAAACGCTCCCCTCACCCCCACCCCCAGTCCATCCCAAACTCCAGCCATCAGAACCCAGAGACAACCCTTCCCCTCCTGACACCAGCCCACTAGCAGCGAAGTGCTGACCTCTCCTACAGCGGCACCCCAGGCTCCTGATGGGAGTTACCTTCCTCCCAGGAAGAAGATTCAAACCCAGCTACGAAGGCTGAGGGGGAAAGAGTCTGCCAGCTGGCTTAAGGACCTCCTCCACAGAGTCCCCAATCACCCTGTCTCTCAGCAGCTGGGAACGCCGTCCCTTTCAGCACAGGGTGGCCTCTGGGTTGAAGGAGCTTCCAATGAGATAAGTCTACAAAGACGCCAAAGGTTCTCCCCCTCCCACTGGGGCTACCCTCTGATCTGCCAAGTGGCATCAGCACACCCAAAGCTAATAAGGGCATCTCCCCGGCGACCCCTCACCTCCTTCTGAGGTGGCCCCCCAGCCAGTCACCCAGACTGCCTTGCCAACAGGGAACTCATGGGTGGAGGCAGGCAGGCAGATGGGCCGGACGGTGGAGGTGAAGGCGACCGGTTTCTGCAGCTCCACTACGGCGATGTCGTAGTCGTAGCTGTACTCATTGAATCCGGGGTGGGTGATGATGTTCTTGATGCTTCGCTCTTGCACCTTCTCATTTTTCGTGTTGTGCTGGTCGTGGAGGCCTAGGAAGGCCGTCCACAGCGTGGCATCCTTGTACCTGCACAGAGACAGGCCGGAGGGGCACATGGGGTGGTGTGATGGTGCAGGAGAGGGCTCAGACTGGGCAAAAGAGGTTTCTATGAAAAGCTGTTATTTTAAAAACAGAAAATCAGGTTTTCAATTCACCTGAGCTCCCCCCAAAATAGCATCCGCTTGCCATGCACACTTCTGATTTATGGTCACGCAAGTAAGTGCCTGAAAACAGAAACAGCTCTCTTGGGGCTATCTTCTCACAATGCCTTCTGGGAGCAGTTGTTCAAGGGCCTCGTGCCCCCATTCTCCACATCTCCCATGACGCACTACAGCCATGCATTCCCATGATGCAACAGCCTGTCCTCATTGCAAGGGGTGCACTGGGGAGAGAGAGTCTGACCAGGGAGCCCAGCCTAAAAGGGACAGGTGCATATGGCAGACAACCTACAACTCCCAGGAACCACCACTTCCCATTCTGGGTTTTCCTCCCCGCCCCCGAAATCTGAATGTCTCCACGGAGGAAAACAGAACCCGTTTTCTGACCAGCTCCAAGAGTCTCTGTTGGGGCTGCCCGGCTATTTAACAGAACATGGAGCTTCCCTGAAAATCCCCCTGTTGGATCATATGCACTGCACACCACCATATGCTTCCACGGCATCTCCTCCAACACCCTCACCCGGCTCCTCACAAGGGTGGGTGTTATCCCCCTTTTCCAGATGGGCCCAGACATTAAGGGTGTATCCACATTCATGGTCAAGTGCGGAGCTGGAAATAGACCCCAGGTGTCCTGATTCCCAGTGTGTTGGCAGGACCTTGAGGTGCTCCTTCACAGGACACCAGAACACCAATTGTCAACCGCGTGGAAGGGAAGACCAAGACAGTTTCAAGAGCTGTGATCGGCAAGGTTATGATGAACCCCACTCTCCTGCATTCTTCTAGCACATGGCGGGTAACGTCCTGTCTCATTGTGCTCCCTCCACACGTCGAATACACTTTTGTTATGTGTGGATGTGCACTACCGATAGAGAGACACATTGCCTGCTGTGGGTGCTCTGCTAATCAGCTGGGCGGCATGTGCGTCTGAGTGGCTGCCCAAGCGCTCAGCTCACAGGGAACACTGATGGTGGTGGCTTCCAGCCCTCCAACCGCAGAGTCGCCGCTTGCCAAGAACGCCCAGCTGGAGAGCAGCTGAAGAGGCTGTCCAAACGAGCATGGACAGCAGCAGCGCACCCACCCACCTAGAGGACAGTCCATACAACTTGCCACCTGGCAACAGTGGGGCTAGAGCCATTACTTGGACCCAACCCAGGTCAGGATTTAAAGTGTCCATTCACTGTTTGGAAGAGAGAGAAAGAAGTGTTCCCTGCGCACTGGATTCTGTACCTTTCTGGGGATAACAGCCTAGGCTATTCCCATTGGGCAGGGGACAGCTCATGCAATGATTTGTTATACCATCCCCTGAAGCAGCTGCTAATGGCCTCCATTGGTGGAAGGATTTCAGCCCCGAGAGCCCATTGGTCTGATCTGCCATAAAGATTCTTATCCTTCAGGTGTGTGTCTGACACGGCACCCACTTGTCCAGACCCTAGAGAGCAGCAGAGACCAATCCCACAGCATCCACCAACCTGATCGGCCACTCGTCTTTGAAGCAGTGTGCTGCCGACACCAGCCAGCTGTCCGATATCAGCGAGGCCCCACAGACGTGCCCCTGGTTTTTCACATGCAGGCTGACCTGCCACGGCCACTCGGCCACTTCCGAGTTCAGCCCACCGACGATACGGGACTGCTTGCTGTAAGAGCGGATCCCACAGTCTGGGGGGTTGGGGGAAGGGTAGAGAGTGAAAGACCAGAGAAAGACGACCACCCCTGTCAGTTACCCGCTTCCAAGTTCACCAAACCCCCTTCTCTCCCTTTGGGGAATCTAATTCAGTGCTCAATTGATTCGGCAATCAAGCCCAGGAGTTTTCACTGCAGTGGGAACAGTTTAGGAACTGCAGTGGCAGAGGCAGCCATGGGTGAACAAAGGCATTTGCGTCGGTCCTACATAAACATTTCATTTTTAATTTAAAAACCAAACTAAAAATCCAAACGCCTCAACTTCTTGAGAACAGTCTGGCTGCTCCCAGCTGTAACCAATAAGCTCCAAAAGGCACAGCCTAGGCATTCGGCAGCCCAGATGATCCCCCCCATCCTTGCCAACACTGTGAAATTCTTTGCAGATCTCCCAGAACTGCAGCCCTGGCTTCGGGAAGCGCTAGAAATAAATGCCTCCCCACTCCCAGGCCCAGCACCGCAAAAGAGCTTTACTCACCGCAGTCCTTCTCGTCCGATTTATCGGCACAGTCCTCCTCCCCATCGCACTCTGGGTTCACCTTGCTCACACAGAGGTTGCTGTGGCACTTGTAGGTGTAATCCTTGCAGACAACAGCCTTCGCTGCAGGCAGGCCAAAGGGAGAGGGGTTAGCTCAGGCATTAGCTGCTGGGGAGAAGGGTAAGGCCTGGAGGAATGCTGGCTGGGTCAGCCCTTCAGGCACCTTCCCAGGAGAAGGGCCTGGGAATGAAATGAGCCTCATGGTGTTTCATGGTTTTGCTCGGGGTGGCCAACCCGCAGCTCTCGAGCCACATGCAGCTCTTGGATCAATGAAATGAGGCTCCAACTCGGAGCTATGCGCCCGGACTGCTCACACGCACGAGCCTCAACGCCTGGAGGGAGAAGCGTGTGGCAGCAATGGCTCCAGCGAGTCCCAGGCATTGGTTTAGAGCGGGAGGCTAGGGGTGCCTGGGTCTGCGGGAGGGGAGGGTATTGGCTTAGAGCAGGGCAGTAGGGAGTGCCTGGTTCTGGGGGAGAGGGAGGGTGTTGAGCCAGGGATTATAAATTATTTTCATCTAGACTGATAGAGAGCTATTCTTTACCTGTACCGGCAGATAGCTAGCTACATCAACACACATACATCATACTCTGGGTTCCATCCCTTTTGGCTCTCTGTTTCCAACTAGCTGGCCGCCCCTGGTTCTGCTGGTACAAGCAGCACTGGTGACAAGCAGCTTCAGTGGGAATCCCACCCGTGCCGTAGCTCTGAGATCCCCCTTTCAGCACATTGGAGGGGTTCCACAGACCTCCTGAAAATGACAGCCCCTTGCCAGAGCCGGCAGGTGTCTCATGCCCCTCTCGAGGTCTCCTCCTCTGCCCAGCCTCACCTGTGCCGCAGTCACCCTCATCACTCCCATCCTCACAGTCGTCCATCCCATCGCATTTCTGGCTTTCACTGATGCACTTCCCGTTCTTGCACTTAAAGCTCGTCTCGGGACATTCTGCAGAGAGAAGAAACAGTGGCTCAGAGGCAACCAGGAGGGCACTAAGTGCCAAGGACCCAGCTCCAAGTAACCAACATGGAGGAGGCAAGGCTGTGCCTTCAGGAACACAGAGCAGATCCCTGACCGAGGCTGCAGGACACAGGTGGCTCCCTAGAGCTTAGCCAACACCTCTGACCTCCAGCCTAACACGCACATTCTAGCTCCCTTAGAATCACAGAATCCGAGGGTTGGAAGAGACCTCAGGAGGTCATCGAGTCCAGACCTCTACTGGAAGCAGGGCAAATCCCAACTAAATCACCCTGGCCAGGGCTCTATCAAGTCAGGACTTAAAAACCTCTGGGGAAGGAGATTCTAGAAAGATACCCTCCAAGGTACCCCGTTCCAGTGCTTCACCACCCTTCTGTCTCTTTCTCCATCTCGCTCTAGGGATCTCTCTGTCTCCAGAACCTCTTTTCTTTCTCCTCTTTTCCACAAAGATTTATGTTATTCCTAAACTTGACCAGATGGAGTGGGTCTTACCCACCAAAGCTCATTACCCAATACAACTGTAAGCCTTTAAGGTGCTATAGGACTGCTTGTGGGGTTTTTTGTGATGCTACAGGCTAGCACGGCTACCTCTCCGAGACAAATTCAGCTCTCACCGATTTACAATTGCTATGGGCTATAGGTCCAGCAAGTTCAATTTTCACAGGTGTGCAAAGTTACTTGAAGCCTTTTTTCCTCTAGGTTTATCCCTTTAAATTTTCAGGGGTGGGCAACAATTATTGAATGACAGACTCAGAGGCAGAAAGTTAAAGCTTGATTAAAACACCAATTGTCAGCATCTCCTGTCAAGCTGTACAAAGGAAAACAGTCTTGAATCAGAACTGCGATTCGTTCTCAAGCAGCATTTCTCTCACTTTGCCTCTCTGCACGTGTTGATCATCATCAATGGAAATTGTTGTTCCTCCCGTGTGTGTGTAGAGTGAAATCGGAATTCACCAACATATGCAAAAACCAGGTCCTTCCAAGCCCAGTGATTCATTATCCAGCACCATAGGTTACCCCACTGCAGCACCTTAGAGACTAAGAATTTTTTAATAAATTGTATTTAGGTAATAAAAGTGTTGGTCTTTAAGGTGCTACAGGGCTGTTGGTTTGAAAGGGTCTCTGAAGAAGACTGAGGGTCTGCTTCCTAGATCAGAGAGGGCAGGTGGCTGGATGGCATCAGAGTTCCTGAGGAACTGATTTTAACACCTGACTTAAACCCTCGTATGCCGGGTGGAGCATAGGTCATCCACAAGTCTCCTCTATCTCACTGTCTCGAGACTAAACTTCTAGCTGACCCCAGGAGTACCCCCCAGGTGTCCTTCAGTCTCAGCAGATCTTCTCCACATTGTCCAAGGAGATGGCTTGTGTGTCTCAATGACCCAGAGAGCTATGCCAGTGAGAGCTACAGCTCCTGGAAGAGCCACCCAAAGCGGACAGGTCAAAGGGTAGAGACCAGACAAATTTGATCACCTTTCCCCAAGCTGAAAGGGGATGGCTTAGGGTTAACAACCCTATCCATAAAAAACAGAAGTGACAGAAACATCTACAAAGAAAGCCACAACTATACAAGATGTTAATAATGCTGGGACTTAATTTAAGTGTATTTCCTGTATGGATGAATTACATTACGGCACTCAGAACCTGGGAAAGGGGACTCTCTTTTTTAATTGAAATAAGTTATTTGTGGGGAGGGTACAAATGTTAACCTAGCTCCAGTTAATCTAATTTTGAGGGGCCTGGGGACCAGGCAAAGCTGATCCTCCCTCTCTTTGCTCCAATTAAAGCCAGAGTCATCCGACTTTCAGCTCACCTCAGATCTAGCTCTCACTTCACCAGGTCTAGCACTCTTTCCACCAGTGGTTTTCACACGTACCCCTGTCTCGGTCCTGCTTGTTCTCTGGCGTGCACACGAGCTTGTCCTCCTGAGGACAGGAACCCTTTGGTCTAATTGTGGTTGTTGATGGGGTCAGGGGGATGGGGCGTTAGCAGCCTGGGATATACAGTATACCCCCAAGTTACATGAAGGTTGTGATCCTGGGCAGCCTTGCTAAACTCAAATTTCATGCAAGTCAGGAGGAGCTGGGAACCAGGCAGCAGTCTGGCTCCTAGCTCCCCTACACTTGTGGGAGCTGGGAAACTGACCAGCGCAGGTGTGTTGGTCAGTCTCCTGGCTCAGAGAGTGGCAGGGAGCCCAGAATCAGGGGGCAGCCTGGCTCCTAGCTCCCCACCACTCCAGTGGATGGGAAACGGAGCAGTGCAGCAGCAGTGGTCAGTTTCCTGTCTCCTGTGAGTGGCAGGCAGCCAAGAGCCTGGATCTGGGCTGCCCACTTCTCACAGGAGAGGGGAAACTGACCAGCGCTGCAATCAGGGCGGCAGCCCTGAGTCAGGCTCTCAGCTGCCCTCCCTGACAGGAACCAGGTAACTGACCAGAACAGCAGCTGGTCCGTTTCCCCACCACTCAAATTCATGTTAATCCAAGATATACGCATACTGAACCTGTGTGTATCTCAGGGTCCTACTGTACAGGAGATCAGCTGTGATGGTCCTGTGGCCCCTTCTAGCCTTAAACACTGGAACTTAAGGGGCAGGTCTCAGCATGGTCTGAAGCAATGGGAGAGTCACTTACTGCACTGCAGTTCGTCGCTGTTGTCCCCACAGTCGTTCACGCCATCGCAGAGCCAGAAGAGCGGCTTGCACCAGCCATTACTGCACCGGAACTGGTTGTCGGTGCAAGCTGGGGAAGGAAGGGGAGAGATGTATCAAGTCAAGAGAGAAAACTGAATCCACAAAACACACCCATGCGCTTTGGCCAGGCAGCAGCTACAAACAGCACGTCAGTACCCTGAGCGTGGGAGGTATGCCAGCCCCCAGGGCATGCACAGGCCAGAGATGGGAAGCATCATCAGCCAGGATTAAATCAGCAATCTTTCAGGTCGCCCAACAGGCAGCAGGGGGAGGTGAGTTAGTGACTGCAAGTAAACTGGCATCAGTTCTTTGAAGGAAGATTCACAAGCATAAGAATGGAAGTTCATGAACTCTCCAGGGATTCCAGAGCAATCAAGCCACTGAATGTTTCTTGTCTATGCTGGGCTGGAGGAGGGAACTGTTTCCATCGGGCATGTGCTGCTATTAGGCTGGTGCATAGGGGTCATAGTGGACAAACACCAAGCTAAATCGGGAGTCAGTGTGACACTGTTGCCAAAAAAAAGCAAACCTCATGCTGGGATGTATCAACAGGAGTGTTATGAGCAAGACACGAGAAGTCATTCTTCTGCTCTATTCTGTGCTCATTAGGCCTTGACAGGAATAGTGTGTCCAGGTCTGGGCACCAGATTTCAGAAAAGATGGGACAAATTTGAGACCATCCAGAGAAATGATTAAAGATCAGGAAAATATAACCCAGGAGGAAAGACTGAAAGGATTGGATTTGATTTAGTGTAGAAAAGACGACCAAGGGGACATGACAACAGCTTTCAAGGATCTAAAAGGTTGTTACACAGAGCACAGAAAAAAAAAATTATTCTCCGTAACTCCTGATAACAGGACAAGCAGCAATGTGTTTAAATTGCAGCAGGAGAAGTTTAGGATGGACATTAGGAAAAACTTCCTGACAGGCTGGTTAAACACTGGAATAAATTGCTTCGGGAGGATCTGCAACCCCCATCATTGGAGATTTTTAAGACCAGGTTAGATAAACATCAATCAGGGATGGTCTATCTGGTGCTTGGTCCTGCCGTGAATGCAGAGGACTGCACTCGATGACCTCTCAAGGTTCCTTCCAGTTCTATGATTCCCCAAGCCAGCAGGTTCTGACTTTCCCCTATGGAAATGGGAAGACAAGCCTGACCCTCAGATGATTCAGCCCCCAAACAAAAAATCCACAGCGCCGAAAGCTCTGATCCGTGGGCATCCCACATCTGCATTGTTCAAAATGTTCAGCTCAAGCCCGTCAGCTGGCTGGTGGGATGAAGGTAGCTGCTCTATAGACTTGAGCACCAAGGTCCATCTTCACTCCTGTACCTATATCTAAATTCATCTCCAGCCGGGCAGCAGCTCTGCAGGGAGGTGCCTGATGGCCACAGCAAAAAGGAAAGGACTTTCCCAAGCAAGATCTCTCTCCCTAAGGGTTTATTCTTGTGGTTTTGGGGGTACAGGTTCTAAAACACCCCAATCTGGCTAACCTGTGACCTAGCTGCTGGGTTACTAACTACTGCCATCAGCCCCCAATCATGATGCATTACCCCATTCTGTCCAGCTGGGGGAGCCCTAAACCAACCAGGATTTCCCTCCCACTTGGCCTCATCTGTCCCATCCAGGGCCCTGCAGAGGGAATCCAAAGGCAGGACTTACTGCAGGAGCGCTCGTCGCTGGCATCTGTGCAGTCCACCCAGCCGTCGCAGCGCATGGCTTTGTCAATGCAGCGGCCAGTGTTGCAGGTGAACTTGCCAGGACAGGCTACAGGCAATGAGAAAGGGAAGAAAAAGATACGACATGCGTGAGCCTGGCCAATAACCATCAGCTCCTCTCCAGTTCGGTCGTCAGCCTGTGCGTCCCCTGAACGCATACACCACACTGAGGGCCTGTCACCTGGACCAGAGTGGGGGAATGTGCCTGTGTGAATGGAGTGGGTTTTCCCAGGGAGAACCTGCTGTTTCCTGGACTCAGGTCAACTGTTCTATCCTGTGCTTACATCTCCCCACGTCTATTTCCAGCCGACGGACACTGAGGTTTGGTCTACGGTTGGAAGCTACGTCAATTACAGATACAGCCACCACAGATCCTGGGGCAAGGTGTGGAGGGACTCAGCTCCACACTCCCAGAAGGGGCGGTGCCCAAACAGAAGGGGTGGGGCCAAGAGCTCGTAGCCCAGGGTCGGCAACCAAACCAGCAAGAGCCGTTTTTTTTCCTGAATTTGGTAAAAACCTCAATCATTCAAGAGCCGCAGCGCACGTGAATACAAGATGGTCCTTAATAAATAACATCAAACCACACTCTTTGTAACCCCTATTTCAAGAACAGTGCACACAATGATCTGTAATATAATACCTGTTTACTACAAGACTTTCACAAACTTTTTACATCTTCTATTTCCCACCCTTTACGTGTGTGTGTTTGTACCGCTGTCTTCCTGACTTTTGCTCCCAAACCTATTTTACTTATGCCAGTCTTACTTCATGTTTAATTTCAAGTTTCTTCCTTAAAAAGTGCATTGCCCTTCGCAGTGGGAATGCCACAAGCTTCCTTTCCCTTTTCAAAATCCAGACTCTATTTGCAACATGATCAAAACACAGATAGGGTATCCCATCTCTCAATGCACTGCACATATTAAAGTGGGGGATTATCCAACGTTGTGAGATCTGGTACCGTTTGCTATTTTGACAGGAGTTTTTCCACTGTTGGGCTTTTAGACATTCACCTTTTATTGAAAATAATCAGGAGGTTTGAGGTTTTTGTTCCGTTTTTGTTTTTACTTTGCAATCATAGTGGTGGGAGCCATAAAGACGTCCTTAAAGAACCACATGTTGCTCCAGAGCTGCAGGTTGCAGACCCCTGTCTTAGCCCTCATTGCCTCTGGTCAATTCACGGCCGCATGGTGCAGCCCCTGCCATGGTAGTTCAAAGGGGCCGGGAATTCAGGCCACCGCTACTGCTGAAGTGCAACTGGCCAACTGGTTGCATTCCCCACCCACCCATCGGTGGGCCTGGCTTGCACGTCTGTCCCCAAAACAAATTTCACGGATGACCCAAGCAGCAGCAATTAAACCAATGCTTCCAGAGGTCGAGGGGCAGATCAGTCACCCAGCTGTATCACCTGTTCCTCAGCATCTAAGGAAAAGAAAAAAAAAACCACTTCCCTTGTACGTTCAAGGCACCTGGGTTTCAACTTACGGTCACTGGAATCGTAAGACAGGAACTCTGCCGAGAATCCCGTGTCTGTGTAGGACTGGTCTGAGTGGAACCGCACCGTGATTTTGTTGTTAGTACTTGCAACCACAAACCTGGAGCGCTCCCCGCAGTACCTGGGGGTGGGGAGAGCAAAGATTTAGGAGCTGGTGTGGTGTGGAAGAGACGGTCCCTCACCCACCAGTAGAAAATGGCAATTTTGAGAGAGAGAGAGAGAGAGAGAGAGAGAGAGAGAGTGTGAGTGAGTGAGTGAGTGTGTGTAGAGAGACATGCCCACCAGTAGAAAAAGGCTATTTGTGGGGCGGGGAGAGACATGCCCACACACTGGCCTCTGACGCCAACAGTCTTCACACTCTGACTCACTCTGATCTCAGCACGGATTAGCAGGGGGCCCCTAGTTCTGTGTGAAGTGCCAGGTTCAGAAGCCTCTCCCCAGACTAGACAGCCGCAAAACTGAGACTTGGATTCCAAAATCGGGTGCTTGGGTCAGTGACCGACGAGGAAGGAGTGGCCTGTTTGGTGTAGCCCATGTGAAATATGAGGGACTGGAAAAGTCCTGAGAACTGCTGGCAGCAGGTGGGTATGAGACCTCTTGCCTCACACTCACCCGTACAGTCACATTGCTTCCTTGTGGTCCCACAGCTGCCTGATCCACCTGTTGCCCCTCGTTTTGTATTCAGACTGTAAAGCCCCTTGGGGCAGAGTCTCTTTCTTCTGTGTATGTACAGTGCCTCCTGGGCCACCTCAGTGCAACCGCAGTACAACTGTGGCTAAGGGCTAGCTCTAAAATTTGGGTCCAGGTTGAGATTCTGATCCCCCGTGCACTTCAAAAGGGTCATTAGCCCTAGCAAATTAACCCAGCGCTCAACAAGACAGCTCACATCTATGAAAGCTTCCTAAGCAATGATTTTTTGTTTTTGGCAAAAGTAGTGTTGCATTGCGAAGAAACAAAACAATGCTTTCAACTTCATTAACAAAATAATGGGAAACTAATGTAACACAGTTGTCTCCTTGTAGCACACGCAGTTGACCTTGCCTTTGGCACACTGTGCCTTGACATTTGTACAAGTCTCTATGGTTGTGACACACACAGACCACCACCTTCTCCACCACAGCAACAACACGTTTGTGCTTGTTCTCTTTTACAGCATTTGCCGAGGTTGAAAGCACAGGGCCGTTCAGTGTGAGCGATAAGAGGAACAGACCAATCGGGGTTCTTAACGAGGCTCTGACAGCGTTTAGTTTGGTAGATAGCATCTGGATGCTGGAAGCCAGAGTTACAGCAGCTATAACCACTAGCCAGCAATCCCTAGTGATGAGCAGCAAGTCAGTTTCTCACAGCAGCTATAGTGTAAGCCCACCATTCTCCACAGGTTCATGCAGTCCATCTCCAACAGTGCCAGATGCTTCAGAGGACAATGCAAGAGGCCTGTATTAGATGGCTATGAGATAACCAGCTCCCATCAATGTCTCATCCAAATCCTGAAGAGTTACTGGCTTAAATCCTGAAGCATGAGATTTTATATCCCTTTCAGACTCTGGATATTCTTGTCAACCCTACGAACGCCCAATCCCAGTTTGCACCTTGCTAAATTCTTGGCCTCAGTGACTCAGTGGCAGAAAGTTCCACAGCCTAACGACATGCTGTATGAAAGAGTCCTTCCTTCCACCATGTTCACTTGCCACCATTAGTGTCATGGTTCATCCTCAGCCTGTGCCTCTGAGTCACATCACATTACCCAGCACTTACTTTGTACCGCTGATCTCCACGTAGTCCTTGGGGCAGGAATTGACTGGGATGCCAGGTTCCAAGACGTAGAACAGGTTGAAACGCACCTTCACGTTCTTCGTAGGGGGTACCTAAGAAGGGCAAGACAAGAGCCAGCAGAGTCAGCGAGGGGGCATGTTTCTCTTCCTCCCTTCTCTGGTCACCAAAGGAGGGAGCGGCCGACTTAGGCGGGAGATGGGCAAGATCTGGGGGAAAGCACCAGTCCATGAGGCAAGGCTGGAGCAGAACCAGCTATTTATGCAAATCTGAATCACAAGAGAGACCCATACAGTCAAAATCTACCACCTGTTTCCTCTGGACAGCTCCCAGGGTTTGCCAGGCAAGCTGCCTGTTAAGTCCTAGCCACATGGAGCTGGGTGTCAGGACAGGAGTTACCCATCACCCAGCCAACCCGGTCAGTTTCAGCGGAAAGAGGCCTATGGGCAGGGAAAAGCCCCACCATGCCTCTGGAGTCCTTCAGACCCAGGGTGGAGCCAAGCCAGGGAGGGGATGTTGGTGGAAGGAGAAACCAACAGAGACCAGACAAATCAAGTCAGGCCAGCAGCAGATACTTGGAGGAAGGTACAACCACCACCCACAATGGAATAATCTATGGAGAGGCTTCTTCTTACCCTCTACCCCATCAGTCAGAGCTGACTTGTCCCCCAAGGTCCCTTACACCATATACAAAGCCAGACCCAAGGCTATTCCTCTCAAAAAAACACAAGGGGGATAAAAGTCAACAGGAGCTGGGCACCTCATTGCCAACTGTGCCTTTAAAAGTCTAACCTCACCCAAATCCTTCTGTGACCTTGCTAACCCCAGTGATCACCAGCCGATCACACCATCACCACATAATGAACCGGCTAGCCTGAGCCCAACAGGCCCCCTGCCTCCACCAGCCCTGGGAGGCAGAAGGATTCATGCAGCACACTCACCTCTATGTCCCAGATGCAATCTGTGTTGGGTGGGTAGTGAGCCGGGTAGTAAGGGGTGGTGAAGTTTCCACTTTCTCCTCTCAAAGTCCCACCGCAGGCTAGAAGATAAGCGGGAAAGGGAACTCAAGATTCGGATGTTTCCAAAGGCAGCCCCCAACTCTTCAGCAAGGCAGGATCAGACACGCAGAGCGGCCTTTACACCAGTTTCAGCTGAGCTCTGGAGAGCTCCACACCGAGGCACGGAGAGAACCCAGGAGACCAATTAGGTCATCTTCACATCTAATCCAAAGTAATCCCTTCCCCTTTTCTCCTCAGGGGCATCATTAAAGAAGCCAAGTGCACTGTAGGTAAGGCACAAGCTTCTGAGAGCCAGGAAGAGGCCTGCTTCTACAGTTCTCCTATAGCATCACATCCAGTGCCTGCCTGCGCCTTCCCTCCCTATCGCCACAAAACAGGGGCTTCCCCCAAAGCCCCCGCTTACTTTTGCTCTTTGGGAGCTGGAAGAACTCTGCCTTGAAGCCAGGGTTCCGCCCCTCTGCATCCGTCGTCAGCGTGACCAGCATGACGTTCTGGGAGGACAGGAAGGTCAGGTTGTAGGAGGGTGGGTAAGTTCCATACAGCCTGGGAGGAGGAAAGCACAGACTGCTGCTCAGCATGCCCCTTCATATCCTCCCAACCCTCCCCAGCAAAAGGAATCCCAGATTCAGAGAATCCATCTGCTCAATCAGAGAATAGCAGCCAAAGAAAGCTGCAGCATCCCCATTTTACAGCTCAGGAAACTGAGGCACAGAGGCGGGGAAAGGGGGAATGATATACCCAAGGTTACCTAGCTGGCCAGGGACTGAGCCAGGAAAAGAACCCAGCTCTCTGGAGTCCTAGTCCACAGCTCCATCCACCAGGCCGCATTGCCCCTACCTATTACTGTGGTACTTAAACAACGAGACCCCATTCCTGGGGGGCTGACAGGAGTCAAAAGTGTTCCTCCTCGTCACCAAACTGCAGTGCAGGAAACAAAAGCCACTTTCTCTTGGAAGCAGCTGCTGTTGTAATGGAGGAGCAGGTGGTCGGCCGTAAAGCTTGAAAGCTTGTCCCCCACCAACCCGAACTGGACTAGTAGAAGCTGTTACCTTCCTCCCAGTCCCCTTGTTTCTCTAATACCCTGGGGCCAGCACAGCAACACCGCCACTACGCAGACACGTGCATTGCAGCAGGGCCTGTTCAGGAGACCCAAATCACAAGCCAGAACCCTGCTGTGTCAGGAGCTGTACGAACAAAACAAAAGCCTCTGCCCTCTACCTCAGCTGACAGAAGGAGTCAACTTTGAGTCAATTTTTCATTGGTTGAACCATATCCTGAGAGCCCTATCACCCCAGTTTCATGTGAACATCTCTTAGCCTGGCCTGTCAACTCCTTATGGTTATTGGAAGGGATTATTGCCGAGATCCAAGCGCCTCCACATTCATTGTATTATCCTCCTGCTGGACAAAACCACACCAGTGAGATCAGTTTCACCTGCAGAGGCTCCTGAAGAGAATGCTCAGGTTGCAAGCAATCTCCAAATGGTTTCTGCCTGCTGGACAATCAACTGCTGCCATTGGACTATGCATTAAAAGGCAGCAGTTCTACCCACGTAGGGTCATCTCTTTGTTTTGTACAACCGCCACGATGGGGCCCCACCATGACCAGTGCTCACAAGTGCCACTGCAACACACTTGTCATCTTCATCCTCCCAAGAAGGAGGCTTTGAATGACCTGTTTATTCACCATCACTCTCATCGCCCGGGTTTCCACCACGCAATGACTCTGTTGTCCCCTGCTCTGGCTTTCCCTCAGTCTTGTTAGCCGCGTCTACATGTGCACACGACTTCGAAGTAGCGGCACCAACTTCGAAATAGCGCCCGTCGCGGCTACACGCGTCGGGCGCTATTTCGAAGTTAACTTCGACGTTAGGCGGCGAGACGTCGAAGTCGCTAACCTCATGAGGGGATGGGAATAGCGCCCTACTTCGACGTTCAACGTCGAAGTAGGGACCGTGTAGTCGTTGCACGTCCCGCAACTTCGAAATAGTGGGGTCCGCCATGGCGGCCATCAGCTGAGGGGTTGAGAGATGCTCTCTCTCCAGCCCCTGCGGGGCTCTATGGTCACCGTGGGCAGCAGCCCTTAGCCCAGGGCTTCTGGCTGCTGCTGCGGAGGCTGGGGATCCATGCTGCAGGCACAGGGTCTGCAACCAGTTGTAGGCTCTGTGTATCTTGTGTTGTTTAGTGCAAGTGTGTCTGGGAGGGGCCCTTTAAGGGAGCGGCTTGCTGTTGAGTCCGCCCTGTGACCCTGTCTGCAGCTGTGCCTGGCACCCTTATTTCGATGTGTGCTACTGTGGCGTGTAGACGTTCCCTCGCAGCGCCTATTTTGATGTGGTGCTGCGCAACGTCGAAGTTGAACATCGACGTTGCCAGCCCTGGAGGACGTGTAGACGTTACTCATCGAAATAGCCTATTTCGATGTTGGCTTCACGTGTAGACGTAGCCGTTCTGTTCAGTTTGTATTCAGTCGGAACCCAACAGCCTGTTAAATCACCATGCTCAACTCAAGATTGAGCTGATGATGTCTATATTGGGACAGCAGCCCCATCATGTTGGGTGCTGCCCGGACCCACAGAAAGACCCAGTTCCTGTCCTATAGATCCTGCATTGTACTTAGTGGTCCCTCTCATTTTTTCCATCCATGGGTGGAATAATTTTGTTGCGTGCACCAAAGCATGTGCAGTTGTGCCTCAGCCATAGAAACACATGCTGCCAGCTGTGTGGGTGCTCTACTATTCAGTTGGGCAGCACCTGACTCTCTCCTGGGCAGCTGCCCAAGTGCCCAGCGTACTCTGATCCTACTCATTTTCCATCAGAGGCTAATTCCAGTCTAGCAGCTGTGACTGTCAGGACAAATTCCATTCTCATTCAGCACAAGATTGCTGCGTCTCAGCATAACACATCACTGCTAACTAAACTCCTTGATCCATTCTGGACCACCCTTTGCTGTCTTCGGCCTCTGATCCGTTCCAAAGCCTGCAGATGGCCACAGAAAGAGGCAGCCCCAGCAAAATCACTCACTTCACCAGAGCGTGAGGCTCCACTGGGCTCAGGGAGTTGTACACCTTGACCATGTCATTTCCTTGGCTGTAAGACTCCACATCGAAGGTCTTGAAGTTCAGGCTGATGATGGCGTCAGCGTCGGCTCTCAGGACCCATGTGCAGCGAGCGTTGTTTGGATATGGGCTGTTGGGGAAGCCCGGAGTGGTGAAGCTGATGATTTCGCCTTCCTTGGCGTGCAGGGCAAAATTGCAGCTATCTGCCAAGAAGTGGGGGGGGTGGGTCAGCCAATGAATCATGGAAGGGATCAGAGGTAAGTGGGGGAGAGGCCAGGAAGCTCAAAACAACTCATTTACTTTATGAACTTTTACGTTTCTAAAAACTCCCCCGGCGTGCAGAGCAGCATTCCCTGTAAGCTGTGCGCGTGGGCAGCTACTCTGGGGAGATGCAAATGCTGCCCAGCTGATCAGCAGAATGCCCACAGCTAGGTTTTGGTTTCCACGAGTTGTGCACATTTGGACACAGAAAATTTTATTCTCCACATGGGTGGAAAAAAATTAGAGGGGACAATGATGCAGAGTGCAGCCTCTCTGCAGACTGTTACGGAAGAGACACACACACTGTGCTCCCTCACCAAAAAACAAACTAACTGTTGCTCTTTGTTACAGGTTTCCTTTAGCAGAGAAGCAAAACTGAGCCGCTTATGGAAAAACCTGCCACTTAGGATAGGCCCACCTGATCCTACCAGAGGATCCCATGGCCGGACCGAGAAGGAAGGAGTTCGTGCATTGGCAATCACAGGCCTCTGTAGGCTTCTCCTGGCAGTGAATGAAGCCCTCTCAGCAACCACAGGAGCTGCAAACTTATAAGCACTAGGGGCCTCAATACCGTGGCAATATTTGCTGGAAAAAAGAATAAGAGTGACACTTACTGTCCCATGAAGACCGAACTATATCCGGATCAGCAGCTACAAGAAAAACAAACAGGTTTTTTTTGTTAGCGACATGTTCACTGCACCGATACCTGGCTGGGAGCCGCCAGCCAGCCTGAGTATGATGGGGGAAAACATCCACCCTCACAGCAAGAGACAGGGCAGCTGGCGTCCTCTGCCTCCCAAAACAGGCAGAGCTCTGAGGTGGTGCAGTGGATCGCACAGGTGAGGCCTCAAGACCAGAGGCTGCGGAATCCAGGTGAAGACATCACAGTACAGCACCTAGCTGCAGACGCCAGATCTCGTTCTGAAGGAGGGACTCCAGCGCTCTCCAGGAGCCGCAGGAAGAGCTCATGGGGGATCCTAGTGCATCCCCTGCTTGCAGCTGGGAGTCCCCACTCTCAGGCGTAAGAGTCACCATCCCTCACAAGCTGGAACCAGCCTGGGTTTAAGGAAATCAGGGAAACTGAGGCATGGCACCATTAAGAGCTCTAACCCAACCAGAAAGCTAGTGGCAAAGGCCTCCAAGTACGCGTCTGTTCTGCCCCCAAAAGAATCCCCAAGGCCACAGGGCCATTCCCTCACACCTGAGCCAGAGGAGAAGGGGAACGGAACTAGGACTCACGGAAAGCAACAATCGACTTCACTTGCAGCATGGGATTCCGCAACCTGTACTGCACCGTTTGGTTCTGCTTCTCGGCCATCGCCCTGTCAAAGGCCTTGGTCCTGTATGACGGGACGATGAACTCCGACCAGTAGTAGGCAATGACGCTGCCCTCGCTGCAGGGGGGTGAAAGGGAAGCACGTTACTGACAGTGTGCCAACGACGGGTGGGGAGCCAGGATCCAAGGACTCAGACGCACAGGCTTTAAGGTCCCACAGGACCATCACAACCAGCTAATCTGACCTCCTGCCCATCACAGTCCTGAACTCAGTTTGGGTTTATTTTGCTCCTTTTGGGAATCTGTTCCAGAACTTCGTTAGAAACCCTCATCTAATGTCGAGCCTCAACTTGTTGACGGCCAGTTTAAAACCATTTGTTCTCGTGTTCATGTTGGTTCATAACTAACTCCTCTCTCTCCCTGGCGCTTGTCCCTTTGAGGTATTTAGAGAAAGCATTAGCAGCAGAACTGCCAGAAGACCTAGGGAAGTGATTATTCCCCTTTATTCAATACTGGTGAGGCCACATCCGGCATAGTGTGTCCAGTTCTGGGGGCCCCATTACAGAAAGGATGTGGACACATTGGACAGAGGGTAGCAGAGGGTAACAGAAGTGATTGGGAGCTGGAGCACATGGCTTATGAGGAGGAGAGGTTGAGGGATTTGGGCTTATTTAGTCTACAGAAGAGAAGAACGAGGGGCAATTTGATAGCTGCCTTCAAACTCTTGAAGGAAGATTAGAAAGAGGATGGAGAGAGGCTGTTTTCAGTGGTGACAGATGACAGAACAAGGAGCAATGGTCTCATACTGCATTTGGGGAGGGTTAGGTTGGATATTAAGGAAAAACTATTTCACTAGGAGGGTGGTGAATGTGTTAGCTAGAGGGGTGTTGGTATCTCCATCCCTAGAGGTTTTTAAGTGCTAGCTTCACAAAGCCCTGGCTGGGATGATTTAGTTGGAGTTGGTCCTTCTTTGAGCAGAGGGTTGGACTCAATGACCTCCTGAGATCTCTTCCAACCCCATGATTTTATTCTCCTCCACTTGCTCTTGGTTTGGTTAAACAAGCCAAGCCCCTTGCGTCTCTGCTCATAAGGAAAGTTCTCTACTTCTCTGATCATCCTACTTGCCCTTCTCCACACCCGTTCCAGTGTGAATACAGAGCTCAAGAGCAGAAAACAAGGGTGCTCTGCTCTCACCTGAACACCCCTCCCCACCCCCACCCCCCGGCCTTGCTCAGCCTGGTTCTGTGGCTCTTGGGCAGAAGGTGAGCTGACCAGTCTAGCTGAATACGGCCCTTACAGAACCTGTATTCAGGGAAGGGCTCTGCCAGAATCAGCCACCCCTAGACAGTCTGTCCCTCAATACCGCAACTAGGCCCATCGCAGAACAGCCTCGCTCCATTTCATGGGGTGTTGCAATCCCAGCGGCTGCCATCAGATGCTCCCATTCGGAAGCAGCACGTTACAAAGAGGACCAGTTGCGCTGGACTCAAATCTCACACTGCCATTCTTGCTCTCGTTCTCTGAAGCAAAAGGCAGCCTGAGTAGGGACCTCACATCCACTCTCTGTGCATGGGGGAAAGCCCAGGGTACTGCTGCATGGAGGTGGGTCTGTCCCCTGATAACCCAGAAAAAGCAGTTTCTACCTCCCCTAACTTTCAGGACACACCAACTCCCTGCCCACAGGTAAGGGCTCAGGAGACAACTCTAAGGATATAGCACCCACCTGAAGGCAGTTACTACTGTCTCCTTGTGATAAGGGCCAATGGCTTGGTTACTTCTATAGATGTCTTCAATCTAAAGGATGAAAAGGTAAGAGGAACATGTTAAATATACAGAAAAGCACCAAAACAACACAGCTGCCTGCAGAACTGGATGTTAGGAGGATAGAGTCAGGTCAGAGTCTGGTATAGGTTGGATATTAGGAAAAAATTATTTCCCCAGGAGGGTGATGAAGCACTGGAATGTGTTACCTAGTGAGGTGGTGGAATCTCCATCCCTAGAAGTTTTTAAGTCCCAGTTTGACAAAGTCCTGGCTGGGATGATTTACTTAGGGTTGGTTCCTCTTTGGGGAGGGGGATGGACTAGATGGACTCCTGAGGTCCCTTCCAGCCCTAGGATTCTATGAGTCTATGAAAAAAACCAACTTTACAGCCAAAGTTTGCAAGCCTGGCAGCCTATGGCAGGCTCCCAAGTCCATGTTTAGACTGCCACAAAGTCACCAGAGGACAACTTCAGTATCATTTGTGAGGTGCTTGGACACTTGCGCAACTGGAGATACAGGAAGGGGTGTTGGTTTCCTAGAAATACCTAGGCAGCTGGGTCCATGGCACTTTCCATAGCCCTGAGCTTGGCCCATTGAGCTGGCATGGACACGCACAGGAGGCTGTTACTGCAGCTGGGGGACAGGACCGGGACAGAAAGTGCCTAGCGGGCTGCAGTGCACAGAGCAGGATCCCAGCCTCCAAGTCAAGCTCTGAGGTGGGAAAGGGGCTGAGCTGAGCCCACCTCGGGAAGAGCCTTACCGTGTGCTTCACCTTCTTGGAGAGCATGGCAAACTCAGGGGAGCTGGAGTTCTCATAGGCATCTATGAAGTTCCAGTTGACAATCAGTAGGTGGCCATTGTAAACCTTCTGGATGGGGGCCCTCTGGTCTGGAAGACATCATTTCAGAAAAAGAGAGGATCTCAGTGCAGTGGTCAGAGTGAGAGAGACTGAGCAAGGCAATATCAGAGAGTTTCCACATTAGTCTGTATCCACAAAAACAACAAGAACTCCTGGGGCACCTTATAGACTAACAGATTTACCAGAGCATAAGCTTCCATGGGCAAAGACCCGCTGCGTCAGATGCATGAGAGCTCAGGGGAGAAGTATTCCCCTGCTTCTTACACATGGGAATTGTCAGCTCAGCCACAGCAGCGAGTGGAGTTAGAACATAAGAATGGCCACACTGGGTCAGACCAAAGGTCCATCTAGCCCAGCGTCCTGTCTTCCAGTAGAGGCCAACGCCTGATGCCCCAGAGGGAGTGAACGAAACAGGTCAGAAACAAAGTGGTCCCTCCCTTGTCATCCACTTCCAGCCTCTGGGTGGGTTTTATGAGGGGAGGTTCTTGGGTTTGGCCCAAATTTTGAAGCAGGCCAGGGGCAGAGCGGGATGAGAACTCGGGAGTCCTGGCCACCGGCCTCATACGCTAGCCACTGCAAACCCCATACAGAGCTATGGATTCTCTCTCAGCGTTTGTGCAGGGCTAATGCAATGGGGCCCCTGGACCCAGAAAGCAGTGGCCATCATCTCCGGGCAGCTCATTTGGAAGCCAGCGCAGTAATTAAAGCCCGCAGATCCTGAGGGGACAGGTGCCACAGGGGCGCCCCCTCCAGCAGCCCAACCTAGCGGCAGGGCCCCACACTCACATTTGAAGTGCCACACCAGAAGGCCCACCATGAGGGAGACGAGCAGGAAGCCGAGCAGCATGGCCATCACCACCACCCATCGCTTTGGGCCGCGCTTCTCCACCTTCTTGGTGTTCGTGGCGGGTAGGAACTCCACTGCCTCCTCCAGGCCATTCACGTCCTAGGAAGGGGAGTAAAAGATGCATGGTCCTGGCTCCAGAGCTGCTCAGCGTAGGGAGGCAGGACCAGAACTCTGGTCCTGGTTCCCCTCACGGCCTCAAGGCAGCACTTACAGACCCAGTCCTCCAATTAATCAATGTCTTTAATTAGGAAGTTTTAGCAGGGTGATAGCTCTACCCACACAGGCTTTGGACAACACAATAATCATTACAACAGCCAACAGCTCTGCCTAGGGGAACATTGTGCAATAATATAATCATTGGCTTTCTCTGTTCAACATGGCTTATTATCACTGGCCCCCGCCCTCCTCCAGTTCTCTGTTTAGTAACAGCCCCTTGGTGGTGCCAGAGCAGCGGTCGAAAGTGCTCTCCCACCACTGACTGGGTTAAAGTAACCCCTGCGAGCCCCAGCCTCCCAGCTGAGCTCTGATCCCATGGCAGAATTTGTCCTCAGTGCTGGGCACCGGAGCTCTGTCCTGCACCTGGCACTTTCTCCTGATGATCCTCTTCTCACCACAGTCATGGGTTGCAGAGCCACGTCTGAGGAGAGTTAGATGATCCCCACGTGATAATTCACCATCTCGTTAACAAGAAACTCTGTAGCACAGCAAAGCAAACACCGATGTGATCCTTGTTCACAAACGTGGGCGTCATAGGTGTTGGTTAATCAAGACACGTACAAGCTCTGAGGCCCAACAAACCCGCCCAATCAGAGTCGCTCCACCACACGACTGACCAGTCAGCAGATGGCCTTGGTACCCCTATACAACAAACCAACGAATATTGCACAGCCCACCAGATAACATCCCTTTACCAAAGCTAGAGGCATGAGATACTTTTCCATAAGTCTCTGAGTGAAAGTCAAGGTCTGGAACATCACCTCAGCTTCTAAGTCACCTGTGACAGTTGACACTCATGCAGATGTAGCTGTGTCAAATCTCAAGAGTAAGAGCTGCACATAATTAGTTGATTTTTCCTCCTCCTGTAAGATTAGTTTGAAATTAAAGCTTGGCTGTATTTTTCCAGTTTTAAAAAAAAACCCACCGCTACGTAGCCTTACGAAAACTTTGTCTTCAAGCTGCTGAAACCCACAGGAAGTTGCACAAAGCAATTCCGCAATGTGCACACACCACACGAGGCCTGGCGCTTACCACAACACACACACACACACACAACTTGCAACATTTTCTCGGGAGCAGGAAAGCCGAGATGCTTCTGGAACCCAAGTTCCAGAATTCATCAGTTGATGTGAGCCGATGCCAATGCAGGGAAATCCAAAGTGAAAACAGAACAAGTGGGTGATGCCCTCAGATAGGAGCTGTGATTGTGTCGAGAGCTGAGACCAGTGAGGTGCAAAAGGTGCAACATGTGATCAGCAGAGCAAGATGGGGGAGGGCCCTGCTCTGCCCCTCCAGAAGAGGCAGGACCGTGGGTCGAAGGGGTGGGGTTGGGGGCAGTCGGCCCTCAGCACTGCCTGGACCAGCACCAGCCTCTGGCAGCAATTTAAGGGAGCAGCAGCCCAGAGCTCTGGGCCCTTTGGTATCATTGGGTCCTGGGAAAGGTGCCCCAGCCCTCCACCTGGCACCAGAGTGGGATGGAAAGAAGTGAGGCCAGGGATGGAGAAAAGGAAGTAGGACACGGGATTCCTGCCTCCTGTCTCCAGCTTACTTGGTGACTTTGGCAAGTTACTTCAGCTCGCCCTGCAATAGGATCACTCCAAGAGCAAACCAAGTCATCTAACCCAACTCTTTTCCTTCCCTGAACCACAGATGGCATTAGGAAGGAACTCCCACCAGCTGTGTTCTCATGCTGCAGCGCCACAGCGATGTCCATGAAACCTGAGTACCCACAATTACACCTGGAGAATCACTGCTTTGTTTATGTTTGGTGGCCAAAGAGAGGGAGGGCTCAGTGCGCCAGACCTCAAAGATTCACACATTTCCATAGCAGGGGGCATGGGGCCACCCTGGCTGCAAAACTGGGCCTGGGGATACCAGAAATCCCACACCTCCAAATGCCCACCTTCACCACCCCTCTCAACTGCCTTCTTTCAGTCACAGGTCAGGCTCTCCAGCACCGGCTCAAAGGTACGTCTAACAGACGATCGGGGCTATCCCCCTGAGACTACTGGTGCAATGAGACATACAGGGACCACTCCCTGCCAGACTGGCTCTCTCTCGGGCATCGGGCAAATCACTTCCTCTGTGCCTGGGTTTCCCCGTGCGCAAGCGGGGGACTAGGGGACTCGCTCACTTTGGAAAGGTGCCGGGAGAGGGCGTAAATAGATTGTAATAGGGATTTAAGATCCTTTGTGTGACTTTTACCAGTAAGGACAGCTTGGAGAGGCCTGAAAGCCACCATGGGCCCGCTCCAGTGTTCCCATTAAGCTGCGTGCTTGGGCAGCTGCCCAGGAGAGATTTACATGTTGCCCCAGAGAGCACCACAACCTCTCACACCCGGCAGCCTGCGTGTCTATCAGTGGTGCACATCCGCACATGCCTTGGGGCGCATAAAATCTTTTTGGCCCACAGACAATGAAAAATAGCAGGAACACTGGCCAGTTCTCAGGGCCCACCTGCTGTGTCAGCTGGCCTGGCCGCTGTTTGCTGGCATGCCCATCCCGCTTTGCTGTCACATTCAGGCCTCCCAAAAGCGGGGAACACCATTGCTGGCGCACCCCAGCAGAGACAGGCACCGGACCACAAGCCACCCCATGCCGTGGTCTGGAACGCCAGCAGGGCGGGGGCTTTCCCCGTTCCACTGGGTGCAGCTGCTCACTTGGGGGCGACATGTGGCACAGGGGAGGGAGAACGCAGTTCCCTGAGCCTCTCCCTGATCCGGCTGCTGGAGTTATTTTTAGACAGGAACTGTGATCTGTCGAGAAAAACCAGAACTTCAAGGGCAGCAATGACTCAGCCCAGCCCAGAGCACATATGGGCAGCAGGGTGTGGGGACAAGCCCTTCTGACTTGGAAGGTTTTATAGAACCCAGTCGGCAAAGGGGAGCTGAGGGGATGCCCCATGCAGGTTGTGGCACAACAGTGACTCAGATGAGTTCACCATCAGAGGCCACTCATGGGTGGGAGTACAGCACAGTGTGTTGCTTATGGAGCAAGTGACCAAGCTGAGAAGACGTGGCCTAACGGTAGCTGGGATTTAAACATAGCCGCTAACACCACTCCCCAGGTTTTGGGAATCAGTTGGCTGGTTTTTGGACACACACCATTGCCCTCTGCTGGGCGGGATAAGAAGTTGCTCTGCTGTGTGCCATTAGCCCTATACCGCCAGCAGCTAATGGTGAGTCTCCTCAGCTGAAGTGTACAAAAGGCTCTTTGCAGAGAGGAAGGATCAGAGAGTTCTCACCTGTTGTCACCATAGAGTTCTACGCAGCCAGGCCACATGACACAAGAATAGACACGAAAGATGCAAGGCCTCGCTCAGGCTCCCAGGGGTCCTGCTCCTGACACCCACTCACTGGGCCAGGGACATGTCTTTGCACTCCACCCCTCCCCCAGCTCCACCATGAGGAGGTAAATGAACACGGAGTTGAACAGAAAAAGCTTCCCCTCACCCTGTCTCAAGCCCTGGAATTTTCCAGCCACTTGACTGCCAGGGACCGGACTCAATGACCTCTCCAGGTCCCTTCTAGTTCTATGATTCCACGCCTGGCACTACAGCCTGGCACCCTCCCACCCCAGCCCTCCGCCTCATGTCAGAGCGAGGTCCAGCCACGCGATTGGTGGGGTCCCAAGGGAGCCGCAGCAGCCGGACGACAGTAGCCAGGCATGAGAACCACACTGGCAAATGACAAAGATGGGTGTGTGGTCACTGGCTGCAGCAACTGCTTCCGGTGCCACCGGGCCTCAGGGCAACAGTGAGGGATACTTGCTTGTCACCACCAGCTCACACCCCATTGTACCTCCAGAGACTTATCACCCAGCTGACCGCTCAGAAGGCGGTGAGCTGTCCTGCGGCCATGGGGAGTGGTCTAAGAAGCAACCGGGTGCTCCACCTCGAGCCCAGAGCCCCAGGGTTCCGCAAAGTGACAATAAGGGTTCTGCAAGAAAACTCCATTGCAATAGCCGACTCCTCTGCGGCTCCCTGCCCTGCTGCCGCTGAAACAGTAGAACCAAACCGGATTGGTTGAACGGCCGGCAGGAATCCAGCTGTTAAACCAACTCAGTGTAGTTCCACTATTTCAGTGGCGGCAGGGCAGGGAGAGTCCCTCACTTACCTCGCTACCCGAGCCGCCACACCCCTCCAGTGGGCATGGCTCAGCTCATCCCCCACCAGCAGAACAATCCTGCCAGCCTTCCTCCTGCTGGGTGCATGTGGCTGCCCGGCGTAGGCTCCCCAGCCAGCACCACGGATGGATTAGTCCTGGGGGCTGCTTTGGGGCAGAGAGGAGGTAATCGGGGTGGGGGGGTGGGTTTGCATGACGGGAAGTAACGCAGACTGGGAGGCAGATGGGACTGGGGGGCAGATCTGGTGTCTGGGGTGGGTAAAGCCTGGGAACGGGATTCTGCAAAATTCTTTTGAGTTTAAAGGGTTCAGCGGCCAAATAAAATTGGGAACCCCTGTGCTACCCTCTTCCTATCCCTAGTCTGACAGTTCCTGAAGGCTGCTACAACAGGCTGTGGCAGCCTGTGGACATGTGACTCCCCATTCCCTGGCCCCTCCAGCGTATCTGTTGCCTTAAAAGTGAAAAGCTAGTTTGCCAGATCTATTAGCATAACACTAAACCTGTTAAAGGGCCTCAAAGTAGTAATTAAAAGTATGTGTCAGGGTTGATACAAGCCTGCTTTTACTAGGGTCTCCCAGACAGCTGGACAAAGGAGATTCCCTCTTCTTTTTGACTATGCGGTGAACTAGTTTTAGGCGAACCCTCCACCAAAATCAGTATCTCCCTAAGATATAAAATCCTATGTTAGGCCTAAAACATTTGGAAACATTTTAACATAAACACACAGTGAAATTCCATCAACATGTCTTGTTATGAAATTCACACAAAATTAGTCTTCCTGTTTTCTATATTATGAATACACTAAACAGCTCAGTCTCATTAATTTCAAACAATGTCATTGTTTCAGGAAGTTTAAATATGTAGTAATCTATAAAATATTGAAATATTGATGAAGAAAACGAGCAGTCCGATAGCACTTTAAAGGCTAACAAATGTATTTATTAGCCAACTGAGCTTTCATGAGTAAAACTCCCTTCTTCAGACTGAAGCAGAATTGGCTCTTACCCATGAAAGCTCATTACCTAACACACACATTTGTTCATCTTTAAGGTGCTAGTGGACTGCTTGTTATTTGTGATGAAGAACATGTAAAACAGAGCAGGGCTGCATCAAGCGTGCCATAATATTTCATGTCATATTCAGCAGGAGAGCTGACGCCCTTACTACAAAGCTTTTCCAAGTAAAGATCTGACCAACTTTAGGTTTTATCACAAAACCTGCCACTGACATTTTTTCAGTCCCTAATTTAGTACTTTTAATTGCCTTCCACACGTCCCGTCTGCACTAGCTAGCATGCAGTGGAAAACTGGCAGTATTTTCTTTAGAAAGACATTTTAGAAGAGAGATTCCTCCCCCCCGCCTGCAGCCCCATGTCATTTGCTACATTTGGGTTCAAGGATTTTGCCGGAATGGGGGAGCAGAGAAGGAGGAGACAGTAGGGAAGGTGTGGGATAGTGGGGAAGGGGCGGGGGTCACAGGTTGGGAAGCTTGCCTCTCTAAGTAGCAGCTTCACCCACCGCCTATGCACATGGCTCCCTGCTGCTGGCATCAGTCTGCAGTTTAGCCCAATCCCTGCTCTCCCCACTGCCACTTTCCAACTTCCAGTAGGGGTACAGGCTCCACCTCCCAGAGCAGACAAGGATTTGCCAGCAGCAAGGTGAACCGGGGCCTTCGCAGAGCCAGCGGCTCTCATTCAGGCTGCGGGTTCTGGCTTGCTTGGCAGCTCCAAAGGGGAGGGCTGCAGGGGAAGAACAGTTCAGGAGTGAGCAAAAGGAGGAGGAAGGCCACACGGCAGGAGTGCACGACCCAGGCATAGGAGTGCCAGCACCACCTCCGTCCATTACTAAACGCAATGCCCAGAGGTAAACAGGACACTCCTCAGCAGGCTATCCCAAAAGAGCTTGGGGTCTACCTCCCGGTGCCTGAGATAGGATGGCACCAACAAGACAGGGAGGGATAAAGCTACAGCAGTGTTTCTACAACAGGGAGTCCGGTCCACACTGAAGTTGCAAGGCAATGGCTTTGGGGAGCAGCTCATCACAGCCTAGCATTTTCAAAGTGGGTGATCCCTGGGCTATGGCATGGCCAGCCAGCCCACACAAGCCTCTCTGAAGCCAGCTTTAGCCTTTGTTCCTGAGCCTAACGGCCATTCAGCCCTCGATTTTACCTGCATTTAGCGCTGGTGCCCCTGTCCAGTAGTCAGGGCTAGTGGTTGGAGCAGAGGTCGATGCTGACACAGAGATGCGATGGAGCCAAGGGTGGCACTGAAATCAAGGCCTGGGGAGAAGCCGGGGTTCGAACGGGGATCAGAATTTGCAGACAAGCCAGAATCAGTGCTGTGCCCAGAATCCAGGTGAACACAGGGGCTGAAGCCAGAGGGTCTGAGTCCAGAGATAAGCCAGACAGCTTCGTAGCTGAGGCTCAGGCCAAAGCCAGGTGGTCGCGGTCTGTAGAGGGCCAAGAAGCGCAGGCAAGGCTGGAGCAAGGTCAGAGTAGAGCTCGGCTGAGGCAGCGGTAGCAACAGGACCAAGAGCAGGCTCAGCGTCTCAAGGGCCCAACACACCCCAAGGCAGGTCCCTCGTTGGGCGGTGCTGTCACACAGACTGATCCGCAGCTCTGGAGGGCTTGGAGAAATATCCAGGGTGGGAGGTCACCTGACCCAGGCTCTGCTCTGGGATAGGCTGCTGCCGTATGCTCAATGACTGAGTCACCGCAGGCTCTGTGGGAAGGGTAAGTCAATGCAACTGAGAGTAGTGACTCACCCCAGATCTGCTGGAGGGGCAGCTGAGAGCAGCCCTGATTGGGCTGAGGTTTGCCTTACACACCCAGTGCCGGTACTGGGAAGCATCACCAGCACAAGCCAAAGCTGGGGCATGTGGCATGTCTTCCCCTCTGCGAGTATTCCACTGCGTCCCGTCTCTTCCCCACCGCTGCAGCCTTCTGGGATAAGCAGGAAATGCTCGGCGTGCATAAGACTTAACCTGTGATCCAGCCAAGCTACCACTGACTCAAGGGTCCGCCCTTTGGGAGGCCTTGCTGCCATCTCTTCTGGTCTCTGTACAGACAACACATAGGTGTTGAGAGAAACCCTAAAGCAAGAGTGCTTGGACAAGGAGAGAGCCCAGCACATCTGGAGTGGGAAGTCAGAGGGACTGGCTGAAAGCTCTAGAAGGCAAATTGCATCTGACCAAGGGCACTGCTGGACTGGAGCTGGCATCAGATTCAGGGCCATTCATTTCAAGAAAGTTGTGTGTTGCAATCTGCAAACAAGGCTTTCAACTCAAGGCACCAGGTCTCAGCCTGTGACTCCGAGGACCTGCACCCAAGGCACACCTGGCCAGCCTGACATTTAATAAGGATTAGTAAATATATACCAGATACGGCACCTGCTGCCAAGTTTACAGTTCTAAGGTCTTGGCAGCACACCTGGTTTGGCATTCTATACTGACAGAGGTTCTCCTGCTGGGGGCGCAGCTTGTATCAGCAAACTGCACAGCTCTGACAGTACAACCGTGTCCACACTAAGGGCTTTGGCTGATACAGCTACCTCCAGTCAAGGTTGCACCTCATCACAGGCCTGACCCTCACACCTGTGTCTGACCTTGGGTCTGTAATACAGACCCAACAGGGGCAAGTTCCAGAAGGGGTAAAAAATGACATTGCTTCATTCAATGCTTAGCCTTCCAAACCAGATACACTTGGTATGTTCCCCAGTGCTAAACAAATGGGTCACACTTGAATTCCCGTGAACGCACACAGCCAAAAGAGACAACTTCCAGGTTGACTTACATCCAGACAAATTACATCCAGCTCCATGTCTCAGATACAAGTGACTGATGCTGCTCCCAGGGAAGTCAACAGAAAAACTCTCCTGGATTTTAGCAATCAGGTCAAAATCTGCAGTAGCAAACTCTCCATAACTTTTAGAAGAAAAGATGCATTTTTATCTTTAAGATTTCCCCCAAAACATATTTAGTGATTCTAATGGAAAGATGGGATTTTTCTCCTATAAGGGCAGGATTGTCACATTAAACTACAGGTTGAACTTCTCTCATCCAACACTCTCGGGACGTGACTGGTGCTGGACGAGAGAATTTGCTGGACCACAGGAGGTCAATATTTTCTAGCACATTATCAGCACTTGCACTGCTTACTGGGCTCTTAGAAGATATTTAGGGGTAAATTACAGCTCAATAACAGCACAGAACACTGAGAGCCAGGACTGGTGGCTGGAAACAAACTTTATGGGACCATGGGAAACTCGGCCACACCCATGATAAGTGGCCATCCAGCTAACTAAAATCATGTCAGATTATGGAGTTTGCCAGACGAGAGTGTGCTAGATTAGGGAGGATCAACCTGCAATCATATGTAATTGAAGGGGAACTGGGCAGTGCAATCCCTTAGATTGCTTTGAAATAACATCCTCAATATTTCTCTACAAGTGCAGCCCATACAGGTCTACCACACTGCCCCACCCCAGAGGCTGGCAGTAAAGTGACTAATCAATAACTAACCACTGAAGTGAAAGTGATGTATCAGGTTTCCCTGTCCCAGCACAAAAACCTCATGCAGCATTACTACTAAAACTAGAAAGTAACCATGAAAATAGGGATACCACCTAAGGGATAACAGTGATTAAAAATCTCATTGGACCATGCCCCACAGCAAGTTTTCTGATTTTCCCACTGAAACCAAGAGAGTTCTGCATACAAATTTTTATAATTTGGGATGCACATCTAGAACTGGAAGGGACCTTAGGAGGTCATCTAGTCGAGTCATCTGCCCTCTTGTCAGGACCAAGTACCATCCCTCCCATCTATTTCCCCCAAATGGCCTCCTCAAGGATTGAGCTCACAACCCTAGGTTTAGCAAGCGAATGCTCAAACCACTAAGCTATCCTTCTCCCACATTCTATTTGCCCCAGAGCCTGAAATAGCCTCCTCAAGGATTGAGCGCACAACCCTAGGCTTAACACACCAATGCTCAAACCACTGAGCTATCCCTCCCCCTATGTCAATAGCCACACCCACAAACCACCACCTCACAAGTTCAGCTTCCCCAAAATCATGACATTTGAAATACACCAGCGTAATAATACATTTGGGGGGGGGGAGGTATTTACCTTCTGGGCTTTGAGCCTTTGAGGACACATTTTCAAGCTTTTCTCAGGTTCTGTGGAGCTTAGCAGCTTAGCCTGATCTTTTTAAGAACTAAAACTCTCAGACACCTACTTGGCTCCAGGAGCTGGGCCTTTAAGAAACGCACAACTTCTCACAAGACGATAAGAATCCTGAGAGCCAGCCCATGGAGCACTGGACAAAGTAATCTCAACAATCTGAAAGCCAACAAAATTTGTGTGCGCGAAGTGGATGAGTCATTTCAAATGGTCTAAATTTCACAGGCATAAATGAGAGCAAGTGCTCCCATACTGACTCAAAAACAGTGTTTCTCAAACTGTGGCCACCAGGGGTTTTTCTTATACAGTAGAAATCCGAGATACATATGCTCAAGTTGCACGTACCTCAGTTTAATGTGACTCAGGGGAGTCAGGAAACTGATCAGGCTCCAGGTCCCCTCTGCTGGCAGGACTGGGGAAACTGACCAGTGCTGCAGCATTAATCAGTTTCCTGTGAGGGGCAGGGAGCTGGGAGCCACCCTCCAGCTGCCTGCCTCACAGGAGCAGGGAAACTGACCAGCACAACAGCACTGATCAGTTTCCCAGCTCCTGTGTGTGGCGGGCAGCCAAGAAATAGGCTCCACATAAGTCCTCTGTGACCAACCTCCACGTAAGTCAGCAACCTACTGCAGCTATGACCCCTGATTTTTTCCTGAGAACTCCTGTGATAACGTACAGGAAGGGGAGAGAAGTGGGATCTTCCACAGAGACCAAACCTAACAGCTGTTAACTGTGCAGCATGTGACACAGACCAAGCTACAAATCGCAGGAGGAACCAGCACAGGTTCAGCTTGATAACAAGGCAGAGCCCAGATCTTTTGTAAACTCTGCTTGTGCCATTATCGAAGGATAACACAAAAGGTTATCATTGGTCCCCTGCATGCAGGGCTACAAAAAGCTTCTGATAAGAATAAACCACATTTGAAGATAGGACTCCTGAAACTAAACAGCAGAGCAATCAAATCAGTTTCCACGTTTCTTTTCCTCCTCGGTTCCTCCTTAAAGACAATGAGATTATTAAACAGAGATGAACTGTGGGAAATGAGAGAGAGCATCTTGCTAAGGCATAAGTGTCCTGCCTGACACAGGAGGAAAGGGCAGCAGGAATCGGTTCAGTACAAATCTGGGGAACAGGGCTGAGTGTGCCACACCTCTGGCTAGAAGCCGTCTTGACCCTTTGGAGCTGCGGTGCCCAACACACTTTCTACTCGTCACGTGTGACAAACTGGGCACCACGGTGTGGCAAGTGGCTCATTAGAGCAACACAAGTGGAGTGCCCCCTGACGGCTCCCCGTATGCACCCCACTGCTCGGCGGGACAAGCACGTGGCAGCAGAGTTGGCTCCTCCTGTGGCTTTGGCAGCTCAGCGGCTCCAGCTGTGGGGTGGCTTGACTCCAGCCACAGGCTGGCTTGCATGAGGTAGTTCCAGGGACAGGGGCGACTCTGGCAAATCACTAGCAATTTGTGGGGTGTGGGGAGGGGTGGCAGCTGCTAGCTCTGGGGAGGGCGGTGTGGTGATCAGTAAATTTCTTTTGGACACCACTGCCTTAGAGCAGGCATAGGAAACCTTTTTAAGGTCAGGGCCACTGACTCAAGAAAAGAAAAAAAAAAAAAAAGAGTTGGGGGTCACAGAAGTGAAAAGCAAAAACAAAAACACTCATTGAGCTGGTCCTTGACTTGGCAAAGAAAGATTCCCTCATTCCCCTCGCGCACCAGCCCACCCCAGAGCCTAAGGGGCCCAGGGCTAGTACATTTGTGGACAGGCCACAAATGAGGGGCTCAGTGCGGAAGGGGACTGCCAGGAGCCAGGCTCGGGGTGTGGAGTCTGTGCAGAGGGAGGGTGGAGGAACATACTGGGGGTTAGGGGACCTGAGAGTGTGACAGGCAATGGCACCTCTAATATTTTTCCATTCGTGGGTGGAATAAATTTTGTTGCGTGCATTATCGCATGTGTGAATGTGCACCATCCATACAGAAACAAGCTGCCCACTGTGGGCTGTCATGGGCACTCTGCTAATCAGCTGGGTGGCACCTGAATCTCTCCCGGGCAGGCGCCCAAATGCTCAGCTGACAGGGGACACTGGTGGGAGGGTGCAGGAGCAGAATGGGGATGGATAAGCTGGGCAGGAGTGGGGCGCAAGAATGGAGTAGGGGTGGGGGAGCTGGGCCGGAGAGGAATACAGGAGCACTCTGGGGTCTGGCGACATAGAGGGGGCTTACCTGGCGCAGCTCCCCTGCCGCTCCCAGGCACTGGAGTTTGGGGTGTGCAGGGTGGATTGAGTCTGATGGAGATCACGTTCCCATTCCTCAAAGGCACCCAGCACACCGCATGGCCTGTCTACTGTAAGCTTCTGGAGCACAGGGAGCATCGTGGCCGAGATTGCACAAATCACCCTCTCTGGGGTCTTAAGCATAAATATAAATCTTGGTCACCCTCCCCAATAGACTATGTTCAGGGTATTCCCCCGTTAGTCAGCATTTAACCTGTAATAAATGGCAACAGATGTACATGGCAGCCCTATTCCAGGTAGGTCAGGGTCAGCAACCAAAAGAGCAAGAGCAGTCATTTTTTTCCAAAACTCAGTTAAAACAAACACCACCTCAGTAATGCACGAGCCGCAGCGTGTGGGAATACAAGATGTCCTTAATAAATAACATCAGACTTTTTGTAACCCCTGTTTTAAGAACAGCGCACACACAATGACTTGTAATGCGATACGTGTTTAGTGCAGGATGTTCATAAACTTTTTACTTATTCTATTTCCTCATACTTTCTTTGTGCCACTGTCTTCCTGACTTTCACTCCTGAGCCTTCTCTCTCTGGAGGACACTGGGGGAGTTAGCCAAAGTTTCGAGATCACATCTCATTTGCTACTTAGATGCGAGTTGTTCATTTTTGGGCTTTTCGATGTACACCCCGATGGAAAAATCAGGCGAGTTGGTTTGTTTGTTTTTTAACTACTTTGCAATTATAGTGCCTGGAGCCACAAAGAAATTCTTAAAGACCCTGATAGGTGCTCAGATCATTTGCAGAGCCAAACAGAACAGTCAGGAAAGCAGCACCTAACAATGGTCTCCCTGAATAATGAAGGTCAGAACTAGACTTTTAAAGGGGTGGGAAATCCTCTTTCCAATTCAGGCCCATTACTACAAACAGCAAAAGTCAGGCGCAAGCACTTGGCATCAGACACCAACCCAGACTGGATAGAAATGTTATAATTTACACCTAAGAAATCTCTCAGCTCTATCCTTAAAGGGGTGGGGGGAAAAGAGGGAGCAGGGGAAGAATTATAACCCAGCCAGCCTAACTCGAGCCTAGAAAGATACAGGAAGAAACTCTCAGTCAGTCAGTGGGGCACAGAGGAACATTCAGGTGGGTACAGTAGTACCTGGCACCCAGGACAACCCCCACTGGGGCAGGCATGATCCTGTTCTGCCTCTTACTCCACTCCAGCCTCTGCCACTGCCTCTCGGCCATGGCTTCAGGCAGATGCAGGCAGGGAGGTGGGGAGAGAACAGACCAAACAAAAGTTTGGGGACCACTATTAATGGAGTTACAATTAATTTCTAGTACAGATTTGTCAAGTACAAGCCATGCCAAACCAAGTCAGTTGCCTTCTTTGCCAGGGTGACTGGCCCAGTGAAAAGGGGAAGAGGTAGATGTGATATAACTTCATTTCAGTAAAACAAAGCAGCAGAAATGGAGCACTTTGCTTTGTCGGAGTACAGAAAACACAGCTACCTCTCCGCTACATTTCATTTCAGTAAAGCTTTCAACACACAACATTCTCGTACGCAAACTAGGGCCATGGAGTCTAGACAAAATCACTCTTTTACAGGTGCACAACTGATGGTTTCTCAACCGGAATTGTTACAATGGTTTACTGCCAAACTGGAGGGATATATCTCGTGGGGGTCCCACAAAGGTCTGCTCTCCCCCCGAAACTCCCACCGCAGTCTGATATGATTCATTATACTATACTCCATTAAATGTCTTCCATAATGGAGAGGGAGTTAGAACACCTACAAGTGGCAACAAAGTGTTGCACACATGTTGGAGGACTGGATTAGAATTCAAAAAGACCTTAGCAAATGGGAAGATTGATCTGAAATCAACAAGATGAAATTCAATAAAGTGATGTGACCAGTGCTATACCTGGGATGGGGGGGGAATCAAATGCACAAGCCACAAACAAAGAATAGTTGGCTTGGCATATCAGAGGGGTTGCCATGTTAGTCTATAGCCACAAACACAACGAGAAGTCCTGTCATCTTGTAGACTGACTGATATTTTGGAGCATAGCTTTCGTGGGTGTCAGTTGGTTAGGGGGTCGCCCTCCTGAGAAGGATCTGTGGTTTATAGTGGATCACAAATTGAGTTTGAACCAACAATGCGACGTAGTGACAGCAAAGCCAGTATTCTGGGGTATGTTAATAGAAACACTGTATGTAAGACACTGGCGGTAACTGTCGTTCCTCTTCCACTTGGCACTGTTGAGGCCCCACCTGGCCTACTGCATCCAGCTCTGAACGTCACACTAAGGAAGAGGAAGATAAATTGAAGAGTCCAGAAAAGAGCAACAAAAATGATAAAATGTTTAAGAATCCTGACCTAGGAGGAAATGCTAAAACAAAATGGGCACATTTAGTCGTCAAAACAGATGGTTAAGGAGGCACCTGATAAGTCTTTAAGTACATTAAGGGTGTTATAAGAGGTACCATGATCAAATTTTCTCCATGTCCAGTGAAAATACAACACAAAGTCACAAGCGTCAGGTGCTACAAGGGAGCTTTAGGTTAGACATTAGGAAAAATTAACTCTAAATAAAGGCGGTTCGGCTCTGGAGCAGGTTTCCAAAGGAGGTTGTGGAATCCCCATCATTGGAGAACAGGTTACACACCCCCGTCGGGGCCAGCAAACCCCAGAACCAAGAGTGGCATGCGAGCTGATTTTCATCAGCACACGAGGTTGGAGCTCTGCCCCACCCTTCCTTCCCATGCAGCTGGGAAAGTGCTCAAAGCCATGCCAGTGGTTAAAGCATCGGCCTTGTAAACCCAAGGTTGTGAGCTCAGCCCTTGAGGGGGCCTTTCAAGGGTCTGCAGCAGATTAGATTTAAATATATATATATATCTATATATCTGTCAGGGATGATGATAGGTCCTGCTGTGAAGGCAGGGGACTGGACCTGATGCCCTTTTGAAGTCCCTGGCAGCTCTGCAAGATATGTATATCTCCACATTTCAACAAACCACCACCCAAACGGTACAGCTCTGTATATTAATTTATTTATGAATGAAATTGGACTATTAGCGATCTGAAAAAGCATCAGCAGCTCTAGGACCATACATGTAGGTCAAAAGGTCAAATTTCAGCACTTTCCCTTGGAAAGCTTGCTGACCTCTGGTCTAGGTTTACTTGCTCCCGTCTCAGTGGACAGGGCTAGATTTGATGCCCTCTCACGGCCCCTTCTATCTCTACATTTCTAGGATTATTTGATTCAAACAACCTAGGAAACAACCCCCTGGATTGCCGGCTTGAAAGCGCACCCCTACAAAAAGTGTGGGGAAAAAGGAAGGCAAATCTCTCCCCCTAAAAATGCTAGTTTACAATATCAAGATTTTATGCCAAATGATACAAAGGGAGACAGGAGACATGATTCTTCAGCAGACAGAAGTGGCAACACAAACCATTTGCTCCTGTTGGACAAACTTTTCTTCTCTTACCAAAGATGGGTGGGGACACAATTTTTGTCAGGCGAGCACTAAAATGAATCTGGTTTATTATTTCCTGGAAGAAAAAGGTCACTTGCATCTCTGGATTTTACACTTCCCTTCTCGATCACTCCTACGCACTTTTTCCAAATAATCATCAACATGCTCAAGGCTTGCAATCTAAGGGCATGCCTACACTACCCTGGTAGATGGAACCCTGGACGATTGACCCGGTCAGAGTCAATTTCACATGCCAAGTAGGGACATGCAAAATCTAACTATCTATCTGGGGTTGGCAGTCAAACCCTATACTCCTCAATCTCACGAGAAATAAGGGAGGACGACAAGAGAGTTTCTCCCATCAACCTTCATCAGCGAGGACAGTCAGATAAGTCAACCATAGGTAAGTCAATTCTAGCTACGCAATTGCAGTAGCTGGAATTGCGTATCTATGATCGACTGTAGGGTCTGGTACAGACCTGGCCTCAAAGCCAGAGTCAATCACCAGGGAGTTCTGTCACCTAAAATCAGTTTTACCCTGAAGAGATTCAGTTTGAACCTTCATTATCCCCTAATCCAGGAATGGGCAATAAAAAAGCAGCCGGCTGCCACTACTGTATTTACCTGTGCCTCCGTGGGATCAGGCAATCACAACTCTCATTGGCCACAGATCGCCTTCATGACCATTGGGAGCAACACCAGCTGGGACACTGCTTCCAATAGCTCTCATTGGCCACCAACAGTGATCCACTGCCAATGAAAATAGCGATCGCCCGACACCTGTGACAGAGGTGTTGGCTCGCCAGGGACTAACCCTGGTGGACTAAATCTGCCAGGCCGGTATTTACCCACCTCTGCTCTAATCCCTCCTTTGAACAGACACAAGCACATTTCACCTAGGAAACAGGAACATAAAGCAACTTGGATCGCTACCAGCAACACCATTGGCAAACACACACCTTCTTTCGGTCACACACATTCCCCACCTGCAGAGCAACTGCTCATCCTCGGAGAAGAGGGAGTAGGACTGTGCGCCTGTAGGTTGCACCATCACGACTTCATGTTAGCAACTTGCCTTTGCTTGATTTTCTTGATCTGCTGTTCTTGGACAAGACTTCAATGAAAAGGCCTGTGAATGTACATTTTTGTAACCCTCCAGTGGATCGGAATAATGTTTCCCATATCTGGGTGAATATTAAGTAATTCTTGTGACCGCTGGTCCATGCGTTCACATGAGTAGAATTCACAACACTGCTGAGTCATTTCCAGCCACAAACGAAGCCAATTGGGTTTGCAGAGCAGAGGTCTCAAATAGTTTGGCTCATGAGTTCGGAAAGCTGTATTTGGGGTCAGGAAGGCATTTTCCCCTGGAGTCGGGTCGAAAAGGCAGGCAGAGGGGGAAATTCACTGACCTCTGCAGCATGCAGCCTGGATCTTTTGCAGTTTTCAACTAGAGTAAATGGCGGATTCTCTGTGAAACCAAATCATTATTTGAGAACTCCAGTGACTCAGCTAGAGATCAGGGGTCTACTGAAGGAGAGGGCAGGTGAGACTCTAGCCTGAGATGTGCAAGAGGTCAGAAAAGATGATCATGAAGGTCCCTCTGGCCTGAAAGCCTCCGAGTCCGTGCATTGGATTTGCAGTTTTCACCACGGTTGTGTGTGTCGTCAGCAACAGCAGACGTACCAAGCTCTGTGCTGAAATCACACACTGAAGGAGCAGAAACAACTGCAATCAGGCACAGCAGAAACCTGCAGTAAATAGGTCAGACAGCCCCAAGGCTAAAGTTCACTGGAGAGAAGTAGTTGGAGCATAAAGGCTGAATTAAGCAAGCAAGATTATTCCTATGAAGAGCGTGCACAACTCTGGGAGGGACAAGCCATACAGTCCACATAAGGGGCTCTGCCACCAAGCTTTGGTCATGGACACTGTCTCTCCTACAAGAATTGTAATCAGGGTTGTGAGCTGGATCACTGATTACCTCTGAACAAACTGCTCAGAAAGACTAGAAGGGTTAAAGGAATTAGACCTGAATATCTTTCTTCTACTCGGCTGGGTGACAGCTTCTCCAACAATGGTATTTTTAAGGAGCTGGTCATAGTGTATGTGTAACCCACACACCTACTAGGTGTGGTTCACTGTCCCTGGCACCCGGGCCACTTACAGAGAGAAACAATCAATCAACCCATCTCCTCTGCAGCCGTAGCTGAGAGCCAACTGTCATTTAAGTCAAATTGTAGAGGCTCCTTCACTAAGCTCCAGAGGTTGCAGTTTTGAGTCCACCTGTTGGCAGTTACACACGTTCTGCTGGCAATCGCATCAGGGACCCAGAAGGGGTTTCTTCAGATGCAACAGAACAGAATTTGACTGCCCAGGCCCACGGGAGAGCAGCAACTTGGGTGTAGATAGTTGGAGTAAACTTCGCTCCAAAGACTGGCTCATAGCCTGAGGCCAGATAAGCCATTTTCCTTGCACTACCCAAGCTCCTCCTTGCCCTGAATGAGGAAAAGATGATGCAGCAATTCTTGACTGTAGCTTAGCTAGAAACCCACAGTTCATTGATTTACAGCTAAGAAACTTGAAACAAATCTGGGAGGTCGCTTGCAATTTAGGAGATTATATATACATTTTTAAATAAAACAAGCCCCAGGTTTTAAATGAGCAGCGAATGCAAGAGGAGCACACAAACGGGTCATGACCAATGGTCCAAATACACCCTCTGAAAAATCACTGTTCTGATCTTACCCTTCAGGACACCTGATGTTCAACCTCTTAACAGGAAATTCAACTAAAACAGTAGCCAAGACCTTGGAGCTGAGACACAAGGCCAGGCTAGCATAGTCGTCTTTCACAAGTCCAGAGCAATACTCTCTATTGCAGATAACCAACAGACAACCAGGCCTTTGACTGACACAAGACCAGGGCAGCAAAAGTAACTTGCTCTGGGTCAAATACAGAGGTGATTTTGAACTATTTGAGTTATAGCCAGTGCACAACAGGATGGATTCAATGTACTTCAACTGTGCTTATAGACAACTATTGAAAATATCTGTATTGGTTTTCACCTAAATCATTACAAGCCTGGACAAAACTTGAGTTAAGAGTACCGAAATGATGTTTTGCCCGTTTAATCACACTGGTTTTGAGAGTAATGGATTTTAAGGGAGAAATGAACCCCTAGGACAGTTAATTAGAGCTCTGTAATGCAGTAAAGTATTTCAGGAAGTTACCCTGTACAGTGGACTCCCCCCGACTAACACAATTTCGACTTGAGTTTCTTGTTCTAATGTGAGTTGAAATCATGACTGGCAGGGAGTTGTGAACCAGGCAGCAGCTTGGCTCCCACGTCCCAGGAGTGGGTGTCAGGACAGCCTGGCTCCCACCTCCCCTCCACCTGCCCCAGCTGGGAAACTGACCAGGGCTACTGTGCTGGTCAGTTTCCCAGCTCCCTACCACTTGAAACTGACTAGCACAGCAGGACTGGTCAATTTCCCAGCTCTCTCAAGCAGAGGGGAGCTGGGGACCAGGACAGGGGGACTCAAAGGCAGCAGGACCCCTCCTGCATGCGGTCCCAGCCTACACAAAATTTGACTGAGATGTGATTGCCCAGGAACACAACCCATGCATAAGTCGGGGGCTACTGTGTTGAACTCAATTATTTACATTCAAACTGACTCCGCCTTGACGCATGGTCTCAGAGAGGTAGCCAGGTTAGTCTGTATCATCACAAAACAAAAAAAGCAGTCCTGTAGCACCTTAAAGGCTAATAATACTATTTATTGGGTGATGAGTTTTCACCCACTTCATCGGAGCTGGACAAGAGCTTGTAACACAGATCAGGCCTGTGTTAAGCCAAACCCAGGTTTAAATCTATTTCAAACTCTAGCGACAAGGCAGTGCACTGGTTTCCCCAACGCAGGGTCCCACCCCATTCGAAGTCAAACCAGAGTCTGGATAAGAACTCTCCAGCCACTTACCTCCAGCCAAGGGAGGGGAGAGCCCCATCCAACAGCTGGGCCGCTCTGCAAACCGACAGCTTTCCTCATAGCAGGAGGCCTGCAGGGGCTCAGCGGAGCAGCTCAAACACTGCCCTCAAAGCCATCCTGAGCGAGCGCTCCCACGCGGTCTCCCATCCACGCGCTAACCAGACCTGGCCCTGCTGAGCTTCCAAGGTCACATGAGACTGGGTGTGTTCGGGCGGCATGGCCACAGACGGGGCACCCGGAGCTCGAACGGCGGCCGCCGCCGCCGCCTGCTGTCCCCAAGCCCTACCGGCTGCTTCCCTCTCCCAGCCAGCAGGGCAGCGTGCCCCAGGCCGCGCCCCAGCACCGCAGGCCCCGGGGACGAGTCTCGCTCTCGTAGCCCCGCCGGAAAAGCTGCCTGGTGGGAGCAGAGACCCGCCGCCCGCGCAGGACTCACCCTTGTCCTAGTGCTATACTTCAGGCTGGGATCCGAGGCTTTGCGCTTCCCTCCCGGGGGAGGCTGGCAGTCGTTCATCGCTGTCTCTTCGGAGAGCCGCTGGTTCCGCACGCTCGGGCCCCCAGCCGGGGAGCGGGGCGATGGGGGGCTGCGCAGCTGCCCCCCCCCCGCACCAGGGGAAGTTTGCAATCCCAGCGCAGCCGCTGCGTACACAGCGCTGCTTGCGACCGGGCAGCGCCGGGGCCCGGGCCCGAGCCGGATCGGTTTCAGCTGAAGCTCCCAAGCCGCTGGGCAAAGGACAAAGTTTGAGCACTTCCTGCCCCCGCGGGTTCGCTGACGGCTTCGATCCTGCGCGCTCCGCTTCCTCCTTTCCCCCTGGCCTGTTTGCCTGGCGCCCCGCCCCCCCTCTGCCGGGGCTCAGGTAGTTTCAAGGTGTGGCCACGTCTCTCTCGGTGTGTGATCACACGAGATTGCCTCACCGGGCCCCTCCCCTCCACTTCCTCCTGGCCTGGCCACAGGTGAAAGCTGCAGGAAAGTCCCTGCCCCTGCCCAAGGCCCTGTCTTGGGCGCCAGTCCTTTGCAGAACCGCAGCTGGTTCCTCTGTCCCTGGGAGACACAAGGGGCTAGTGGCACCATGTGGGGAGCAGCCTGTGCCACTTATTTTCAACCAGCAGAAAAGTTCTTGGTGTCCCAGCCTTAAATGAGATGGACAATAAACATAGCGCACATGCGCGCGCGCGCACACACACACACACACACACACACGTGTAAACAGGGACACAACAAAAGGAACCCAGCAGCAACCATGGGCTCAGGGCCCATTAGTGTCAGATGCTTCCCTCACTGTTTCTTTCTGTCTTTCCCTGTCCAGTGCAGAGTGGCTTCGTTCTCGTAAGATGTCTTCACATCAATCTACTATATCATCTACCCATTCTCTGCGGGGTCTGCCTCTCCTATTCGCACCATCCATTCTGCCACATGCCACGGTCCTGATTTTTCATTCGTGGTTCATTCTGCAAATATGCCCGAATGTCTGTAACTGACATTGTATAACCTTCTGCGGTACAGAACAAGAAGTAGTCTTGTGGCACCTAATAAACTAGCAGATATTTAACAGGTAAAAATACCTGTTAGTCTATAAGGTGCCGCAAAACTTCTTCTTGTTCTCAAAGCTACAGACTAACACAGCTACCACTCTGATACTTCTGCAGTAGGTTCTCTTTCGGCTGTATCTTCCTATAGAATTCCTCAGTGGTGACCTGCATCTATCCTATTCTCATGATCTTTCTACAACAACTCCTCTCAAGCACCAACATCCTTTTCTTCGAATCTTTCGTTATCACCCATATCTCACGTCTGTTCAACATGCTGCTGAACATGCACCTTTTCATGATGCTCAGCTTCGTTCCTGAGCTAATCGCTTTGCTTTTCTAAATCTTATCCATCACCTTCAAACTCACTGTAGCTTTCGTTATTCTAGTTGCTATTGGAGGAACCCAGCCAGCTGGTAAACCAAAGCACCTGAAAAGACCTCCTGGATTCCTACCATAATAACCTTCCCCCAAGTCTCCTCTCATTCACAATCATTCACATTTACATTCATGCTCACAGAGAGAGAGGGGGAATGTACTGGGAAAATGCTTGTGAGCAAAGGGCAGCCCAGCTGGGTGTTGGCTGGCATGGACACCAGGTCCCACCTTCCCCAGGCTGACATTAGAGTTGCAGATTGCACCAGAGTCTAATCTCCGGGTGTCCCCATGGGGTTGGGTCACCCCAGCCTGGCCTACACATCACTGTTGCACTAGTATCACTTACTTTGTGTTAGGCATGTTTTGGGGGATTTTTAATCAGAGTTATACTGGTATGAAAGAGCCTTTCACCAGTACAGCCTAATCCCCTTTGTGCCTCGGAATAGCTGTGCCAGCATAAAGCAGCTTTATATCATTGCACCCCTGACAGGAAGGTTGTGTCGTTGTAGCAATAAGAGAAGCGTTAAGGCAACACCCCTTTTGTGGGCAGCTTGGCTCTGATTGGCTGAGGAAAGACATTTACTTTGTAACAGTTTCAGGGGTGCGAAATGCTTATAACCCCTCATTGAAATTAATGAAAGAAAGACACTAAAGACAAAGGGTAAACCTAGAACATGGATGGGCAAGAATTTATGATGGAGGGTCCACTCCAAGAGTTTGGTATGGAGGGAGAATACGAGGTCTGGGCTGGGGGCCAGGTTCAGAAGGGAGCTCAGGCTGGAGGACTGGGGTGCAGGAGAGGGTGTAGAATTTGAGAGGGAGTTTGCCTGAAGGAGGGGTTGTGACCTGGGGCAGGATCTGGGAGGGGGTCTGGATGCAGGATAGGATTCTGACCTGGGATGTCGCAGTGGCTGCAAGGTCTGAGAAGGAGCTGCGGTGCAGTGCCAGAAACAAAATGTGCTAAGGGGGTGCCTACCTAAACAGCTTGCAGTCAACAGCGCACACAGCCTGCCAGCAGCCCCAGCCCGCTGGCTGTTCTGGGTGGCTATCTGCACCGAGGCAGTGGATGGCTTGGAGTGCTGCCCCCTGCTGGCAGCAAAATCTCTCCACTCCTATCGTTTGGAACCTGGTTTATGGGAGCTGAGAAACTGTGCTCCACTGCCCATGGTCGGTTTTTGGCCAATAGAAGCAGAGTGATTTTACTGGCATTGGGGTCAACAAGCAAAGCTCTCCCGCTACTTGCAGGCTGGATTAATGGCTCGGTGGGCTGGATTCAGCCCATGGACTATATTTTGCCTACCTCTGACCCAGAGCCAAACCCATGATGTTCAGAGTCAAGGTGCCCATGCAGTCAGAGGTTACGGTTAACAACACATGGCTGCAGTGAGGTTGGCAGTCAATTCTGGGATCCTTTGGTCTAAACATGCCAAATTTTGGGAAAACTCTGATCTGGATCCAGATCTGAAATTTTTTGGCTGATGCCTACTGAAAACCTATTCACCTCCACTGCTCCTTATTTACAGACCTGGTGAATAAAAGAGGCCAAATCCCTCAACTCATCTACTTTTAATCTTTCAGACTTAGAGGTGGATTGGAAGTAAATTAAACATGGAGTCATCTAAATTTTTCAACTCTCCACAATTCTGCCCAGCTCCCGTTCCCGAGTCCTAGATTTCCTTCTACAGCCATGCACCGAGCCTTTTCCAGCCCCGCTCTTTCCCTCTTAGGTGGTGTCTACACTACGAAAGCAGTTGAGAGCATAGTTCTCTGGATCAAGGATGTGTCAGAGTCTAATCTGTGATCCACACACAGCTGTGCTGGTAGAAGCCATGAGGACAGATGCAAGTCTACTGGCTTAACTGTGCATCTATGGGTAGAGATTGAAGCAAATGGATGGCGCTTGGGCCTGCCAAGAGGGCAGGAGACTGGACCTGATGACCTGTCGAGTCCCTTCTAGTTCGAGGGGGTGGGTGGGTGGTTGGGTGTGTGTGTGTCTAAGTGATACTACTGAGTATAAACTGCACACATTTTGTTAGTGTTTTGCTGCCCAGCTATATGGAGACAGTTGTACCAGCAAAGCACTCGGACTGTAGACCTAGTCTCAAATCCCTTGCCCAGACTGGATGCTTACGTACCAATTTCTGATGTGCTTCCAACACCCATTGTAGCCTGGCCCTAGTTCCCTTGAACACCAAATGGTCTCTCCCCCCAAAGGATCCAGCCTTAACCATCCTTATAGGGTTCAGTGTCTGTAGCTGGGGAAGCGTGATCATCTATGCACTGTTCACCTCGATTCCTTAAAAGCTCTGCCTGTGAGCAGTAGAAGTTGGCATTTTATTCTCTCACTTGTGGCTGGGGAAACCTGTCATGAAGGAACTAGACATCCTGTGCTCATAAGAATGGCCATACTGGGTCAGACCAAAGGTCCATCCAGCCCCGTATCCTGTCTGCCAACAGTGGCCAGTGCCAGGTGCCCCAGAGGAGGTGAACCGAAGACAATGATCAAGCGATTTGTCTCCTGCCATCTGTCTCCAGCCTTTGACTAAAGGCTAGGGGCACCATACTTTACCCTTGGCTAATAGCCATTTATGGACCTAACCTCCAAAAATTTATCAAGCTCTTTTTTAAACTCTGTTAGAGTGCTGGCCTTCACTGCCTCCTCCAGCAAGGAGTTCCACAGGTTGACTGTACGCTGTGTGAAGAAAAATTTTGTTTTATTAGTTTTGAACCTACTACCCATTAATTTCATTTGGTGTCCTCTAGTTCTTATATTATGGGAACAAGTAAATAACTTTTCAATATTCGCTTTCTCCACACCATTCATGATTTTATATACCTCTATCATATCGGCCCTCAGTCTCCTCTTTTCTAGACTGAAAAGTCCCAGTCTCTCGAGCCTCTCCTCATATGGGACCCTTTCCAAACCCTCAATCATTTTAGTTGCCCTTTTCTGAACTTTTTCTAATGCCAGTATATCTTTTTTGAGGTGAGGAGACCACATCTGCACACAGCAGTCAAGATGTGGGCGAACCATAGTTTTATATAGGAGAAGTATGATATTCTTCGTCTTATTCCCTATCCCTTTTTTAATAATTCCTAACATCCTATTTGCTTTACTGACTGCTGCTGAACACTGCGTGGATGTTTTCAGAGAACTATCCACTATAATTCCAAGATCCCTTTCCTGATCTGTTGTAGCTAAATTTGCCCCTCTCACATTGTATGTGTAATTGGGGTTATTTTTCCTGATGTGCATTACCTTACAGCTCTCTCTCTCTGCTGTTTTCTTTAGTCTGATATAGATCATTCAGATTGCAAGCCCGTAGTTCCCACCTCCACTGCAGCCCAGGTACAGATCTGTTCCTACAATTTTCTCTTTGCATACATGCAAAGTGGAATCAGAGCTCTAGTTCTTCCTTCCATGGGCAGAATAAATTTTATGTGCATCAAGACCTGTGTGGATGTGCACCATCAATAGAAACACACACTGCTGGCTATCACCGTGGGTTTCTGCGTGTGCCCTGCTAATCAGCTGGGCAGCACCTTGATCTCTCCTGGGCAGCCACCCAAGAGCTCAGCTTGCAGAGAATACTGATTGCCATGTATCGGTCTCATTCTTGTAAAAACCTTAACACTCTCCCCCACCTCCTTCCCCAGCTGTCTCACCAGCCCTCCCACTTCCCTGAAGGCCACAAACCAGGAAGTATCGGCCACAAACCAGGAAGTATCCCCATGTAACACTTCGAAACCCAGCTGTGTTAGTCAGCCTGCTGAAACCAAACAGCTGGCTGTCTCAGGAGCAAGTGAGGCCCATGGGGGCCACACACAGGAGCAAGGAGGGCTGGCCCAGAGCCAGTTATTGTGAAATATCTAGCTGGGTCTGTACCATACTCCCTGCGTGGGGACCCCCACCCCAGCGCTGCCTGCCCAAGAGCAGTTGTTGTGTTACTGGAGAGGGAAAGGCAAAAGTTTTCCTTACACAGCAGCAGCCTCCCTGAACTGATCCACAGCCCTCCTCCACCAACGGTGCTCAGCACCGGGGCCAAAGCCAAGATTTGTGCGCCTGGATCCCAGAGTGACCATCGTGCCCTGCCCAGGGAGATGTGGGGGGAGGGGAGGCTCCTCCCAGCTCCACCAAACCCCTGGGAGTTGGGAAGGAAGTGGCAGTCACCTGCCTGCCCCAGTAGCCCAGGGAAGCGGCAGCCGCACATGCTCCCCCCTCTTCCATGAAGTTCAGGGAAGTGACTCCTGCCAGCAGCTGCCCCTCTGCAGCTGCTGGAGGAAAAGGTCAGCAGGGGACAATTAGTCCCTTTTAAAAAATAAATCAGGTCACCTTTTTGGCATCCCAAATACACCTGTGCAAAACATAACAGTGGCAACAGTGCTTGCAGAGCGTGAGCAGGAAGATAGGAATTGTGCACAGGGCTCAGGGCTCTGCCCCACAGCAGACAGTGATGGGAGGGGGGGGATTTAATACCTGAGCAGAGTTATTTAACCCATTGTCGTGATTCTGAGCCTGTGGATCTGGCTCCACATCTGAGGCCCTGTTCACAGGATGCCCCCTGGCTGCCTCTTGCAGGGCCAAGACCCAGCTGGGACTGGCTGCTGCTGGTTTGTGGGAGTGCTGTGGTCTTCTCAGGGACAGTGACAGAATACGGGAGCAAGAGACAGAGTGAAAGCGCAAGTCGGTCGCTCCCTCTTGCCACAGCTGGCAGCCTTGAAGATAAGGGGCTAATCCATCAGAAGTTGCTATGTTAATCCAGCAGCTGAAAGAAAGGGGAAGGTGTAAGGAGGAGAGAGAAAGTCTGCAAAAAAAGTGGCCATAGCTGAGAAGGAACCTGCTCCTGTTCCTTCCCACCAGGCACAAAAAGGAGTCTCGTTGGCCCCACCCCAGCACATGGCCTCTATTGGCAGGGGTGGTCCCAGGGGAGGGGCGCTACAAGTGTAAGGGAGGGGAAAGAGAGAACTCTGTAGGTGCAGGGAGAAGAGGGTTCTATGGCATAGGCTTACTTAGCATTTTGAAGGTCTTCAAGCTCACGTGTGCTTGCCATAGTCACTGAGAGCGCGACCGGTCTGTTAACAGCGGTGGGTTTTGAATGCAGCGACTCATCTGTGTTTCACTAACAGGGCTCTGTGAATCTTGCATTTGGGGTTCACAGAAAAGGCCTGAGGAAGCCAGAGCACTGAACGGCTGTGCAGGATGAGGAAGTGCCCATGAAGGAGGGGAGCAATTCTCAGGGCTGTAAGGCTGCATGCTGAGGCAGAAAAAAGTGATTTCAAGAGGGGGTTGGGCAGCCAGAAGAGAGACTGACAGGAAAAGAGATGCCACAAAGAAGCAAGGGAATGGTTCATCTCCAACCTGGATCACCAGATCAACATGGTCTGGCCCTCCTCGTGCTCCCAACAGACCACACGTCAATTCTCCCCTGCATCTGATTCAAACTCCTTCCCATGCCCTCTGCAGGCATCACCCACACAGTCTCTCTCTCCATCCTCTGCACTGCTCCCCTGCCACTGAAAGTTTTCCCAATGGCAGTCGGTCAGACTGTTAAGGTACGTCTACACTTGGGAATAAAGCTGAATTTATGAGTTTTGTAAGGTTGAAGTTGAGTGTCCACACCTGCTCACAAAGTCAACCTACTGTTTCGCCATTAAATTGTTTAAGTTGGACTGTGGCATTGTGGGCACCTATCCCGCAGTTCCTGCAGCCCCATTGTACTGCCAGTGTCTCGTGAGAAAAAAAAAAAAGTTGCAGCAAGTGGTTCTGGGTGTCTGATGTCATTGTCCCAGAGTGCATTTGCCTCACTTCCTGCTGAAAAAAGATGGCCAAGGGAATTTTTGTGCTGCTTTTCCATTGCCTGACACATGCCATTAGAAAGGATAATACGGATGCAAACACACTTCAATCTTTTGCAGGGTGTGTTCTGACGACTTCCCACACTATGCTGCGATACCTTCTGAACACAATGCCACCAGAGGATGAGTACCTTGAGGCAGGGAGGTGGGCATTTCTGCACGTCAATATCCTGAAAGGAGGAACGCGGACTAGATGGCAGCACTGCATGCGTTGTGTTGTTCTGATCCCACAAAGGCACCTCAGACTGGTGGGACTGCGTCATTTGGCAGGCATGGGATGATCAACAGTGGCTGCAAAACTTCTGTGTGGGTAAGACCACTTGCATGGAACTTTGTGATTCGCTGTTTCCTGCACAGAAGCACAGTGATAACAGAATGAGACCTGCTTTGGCAGTTCACAAGCCTGCGGCAATTGCTCTGTGCAAGTTTGCAATGTCAGACAGCGGGAAATGAATGTGGAGTGGGCAGTCTACAGTGGGGGCTGCTGTCATGAAGGTAGCCAAGCAGATCACTAACCACCTGCAAAAGACAGTGCCTCTGGGGAATGTGCAGGAGATAGTGGGTGGATTTGTTGCCATGAGGCACTGGACCACTTGGCCTCAGAGTACATAAACTGTAAGGGATACTGCTTCGGGTGTTGGAGGCCTTGGTAGATCACAAAGGTCATTTCACTGACATCAATGTGGGATGGTCAGGAAAGGTGCCTGACACGCTTATCTTTAGGAATTATGGTCTGTTTACAAGGTTCCTGAATGGTGAAGGGGAGCAGGGAATGCTTACCCATAAGTCTAGTGTTTTCCATGTCCGGAATTCAGTCAGCCCCAGGTAGATCAGGTCCAAGTGAGATCTCAGCCACACTCACCCTCCCATGCAGGGCTGATGTCCTACTCCTGGCCAGCACCTTTGGATGTTGGAGCTGCTACCTGTAGATCACCACAAGCAATGAGTTCTTTGAAAACATCCACTCAATGTGCAGAGGCAGTCAAAACAACAAGCAGACAGTTGGGAATCATTAAGCAAAGGATAGGTAGTAAGACAGAAATAACATTTTCCCCCTTTATAAATCCATGCTCACTCCATTTCAGAACAATGGAAATGGGAAAAGGTACAGAAAAGAGCAAGCAACATTATTAGGGTGTTGAAGCTGTTCTGTACAAGGGAGAGAGGTGAATTTATTGAAGTTGACTTTGTAACATTAGATTTTATAAAGTCAGTGGTGAATGTCCACACTGGTGTGTCTCCATTGAATTGGCTAACTTCGACTGTGTCACCAGTGGCAATTGCTCTATGGAAGTTTGTATTGTATATACAAGTTTGTTAGTATATTAACATGCTCATGATGTGTGGATTTCTACATATTTATGGGTGATTTCACTGAGGGCTGTTAACTGTTCTGGGTTAAGCCCCTAACCTTAGAGGATTAACTTCAGATTTAGTGTTGAGCCACTAACAGCACTGTCCAGTCATGAGCATTAATATCTTTACTCCAGATTTACACCCGTGTAACAGAGCAGGATTGAACCCAGAGCTTTTCTGTGGCTGATCAATAAGCTCTGCATCTGCAAGGAAAGACCTTAGAAACAGATGCTGGGGAGCTGCTAGCATGTGTGATTGTAAAGGAACACACTTCCGTGTGTCATTTTTCATGCACTTACCGCTAAACATCTACTGATTCCCAATGAAAAGGATCCATGTGATAGAGAATAAATCCTATCTCCAAGGTTTTAAAGGTTGTTTGGCACTGGTGATTAGTTTAGTTCGGAAGAGTTTACACCCTTGGGGCACTGCCTGTTAGAATGCCAACAGTATTGGGTTTGTCTGGTTTTAGAGAAGCTCTGCTCAATGAGAGAACAAGGAACAGTCTTTAAAATTCAAGGTGTATTGCCTCTCTTGCCACGAAGCACTAACAACCAACATTTTGCCAGTAGTTATGATGTATTTTGCTCCTGTTGCAGCCTTCATTTATAACCTTTAGCAGCATTTCAACTGAGAAATTATTTTTCCTGCAAAACCACTGAACAGTAGCAGATTGATGAGAATATGAGAAGTGCAGTGGCTTATCTAGGAATTTCCTTCCCCCAAACTCCCCCCGTGCCCTTGTACAAACAATAAACAGGTTAGGTTTAAAGGAAACCAATACTTGCACAGAACACTAAAATATTTCAGGACTGGACACCATCTAGTAAAGTCTTTGACTCCCTGCTGCGCCAGGTCTGTATGCCTCTCCTGCCCAATTGATCCAAGTTGCAAAGGGAGCAGGAGAGGTAGGTCAGAGCCAGTGTTCTGTTAGCTGAGCACTTGGGTAGTTGCAAAGGAGAGATTCAGGTGCTGCCCAGCTGGCTGGGGAGAGTCTTGGAGGGGGGGCTGCAGCCCTAGAGGGATGTGGATCCTGGAGGGAGGAGGGTCTAGCGGGGATGAGGGTGGGGGACCAAAGCCCTGGCTGGGTGGGGACCCTAAAAGGGGGTGAGTTCTGGATGGGGTTAAGGGATTCTGGGTGGGGGAGACCACAGTGCAGGCTAGATGCATGGAAGGAAATTTGGGGGAAGGGAAATCAAGACCCCATGGTCCAGGCTGGAGCAACTCAAGGCGGGGGAGTGCTGGAGGGGTCACACACCACAGGTAGGTGTCAGGGGATTGTAGGTGGGGCAGACAAGGACTCAGGGACCACAACACAGGCTGGACTCACTGGAGGAGGGAAATCCAGATGCGAGGGTACGTCCCAGGCTGGAGGGACTCAGAGCGGGAGCAGGAGCCCTTACAGCCCAGGCTGGATAGATTCAGGACAGGGGGTAGGGCTGATGTCCCATGGCCCAGGCTGAAGAGATCTGGATGGGCCATGCAGTGGGAATGGGGCACAAGGCCAGTACCTTCGGAGGCCTGGCACCGGCCCTCACAAAAACTTACCTTGCCTTGCTGTACTAGGCTGTGTCTAAAGTTAAATGATCTGTAAAAAGTGTGTGTGTAGACTGTCCTCAGGGCCCTTCTTTCAAAAAAGGTCCCCTCATGGCACCTGATTTTTTGATCCCTCCACTCTTTTGATCCGCTTTTTCTTGTTCTTGCTTCAGGAAGGGCTTCTTTCTAAAGATTTCTGTAGTGCAGATGTAGCCTAAGTGTATGTCCTTATTTGAGATTCCTGGATGATAGAATACCAGATATGAAAGTGTTTTTTGTACAAAGAAAAATACAGGGAAAAGAAAAATATAGTAAACAGCAGGGGGCCCTCACCTACAAGGAGGCTTGGCAGAATCTGAGCTTTTTGTATACATTTTAACAGTTTAATATTAACATTTGTTCTTGAGCATTTCCCCCCTCACCCACCCACTGACCCATTTCTAGCCATTTAAAATTTCCCAGGTGCCAGGAATAACCAGGGAAGGTCAGACCATAATTAAGGACAGTAGACGTTGACATTCGAGGGCTTATAACCATTGGCAAACATGGTCCATCAACAGAGTATTGAAAGAAACAATGCTGCCAGGAAGTATTTTGCTTCCTTTGCCTGGCTATAGGCTTTGATCATCATGGGTGGAAATCTCTTCTCTGTGATTTGTGAGTTTGGGGAAAATTGATGCAGTTAATGAAAAAAAGTGAACCCTTCTCAGGCCAGCCATGACTAGGGCTCTAGGATCTGCCCCATCACAAATATGGGAAAGCCAGAGTAGGGGAGGCATTTTCCATTTAATGACATCACCTCCAACAAAAAAGCATCCTATCCATGTACAGCCCCCAAAAGCCACACACAAAGAGGGAGGACAGTCCCCTCAAGTCGATTAGAGGCCAGACCTCATTATGTTGAGTTACTAATCTGAGGGAAAGTGATGAGAACCATCTCCAAACCAAGACAAGCAGACAGACACCACAGCAATGATGGGGCGCAAATGGAGTTGGGGAGGACATTCAGAAAGAGCCCATGTCAAGGCTGTAGCCAGCAGATGCCATGGGCTATCTCCAAATTATATTCCCTCATGGCATTTTTGGGGCAGCAAATGGCAGTGGCACAGCCATGCCCCCATGGGAAGAGACCGGTTGGTGCCTCACTGGTTGAGTGGCAGTGAGGAACTCAAACAGTGGCCCTGAGACATCCTCCACCTGGAGCACAGGCAGTATGATGAAATGATCGTCATGGTCAATGCCATCCTCCTCCTCCTCCTCCTGATAATCATGCTCATTGAAGTCATCATTTATCATCATCATAATCATCATCGCTGGCATCCTCAAACCCGCATAGGGTGGACAGGTGAAAAAAGCACAATGAAGCACCCCCACCAACATCCAGAGGTTTCTGTGCCCTCCCACCACAGGGCTACACCCTATTCCACACAGGGTCTTTTACACCTTTTCCCTATGCCTCTGCCCAACCCCAGCCCTCTTCCCCACAATCCCCATTTCCCTGGCCTCATAGGCTCCCCATCACCTCACCACACACTCCAAGGACTCCCTGTACCCGCCAAAGAGCTCCCGTCTCTTTGCTCTACAACCTCCAACCAGCATCACCTCCCAAGTCACTGCTGACCATCAGGCCCCCCAGCCTCCCCAGGTGCTGGAAGTTGGGGTGCACAGGGTGCTGCCTCACCCACTGCCTCGAAGTGGTTTTCAGCCGGGTTCAACAGCTCTCACCTTCCCCACTCTACAAGTTGTTCCAGCCCCCTTACCTGCCCTATCAGCCCCCAGCCCACACCACTTCCCCGCACCTTGGAACATCCCCCAGCCCACCTGCCCTCAGCTCCTCCACTCTAAAAATTGTTCCAGCCCTGCCCCCCGCGCCTCATTAGCTCCCCCCCCACCCCTCCCTTCTGGACATCCTCCAGCCCGCACTGGACATCTCCCTGGCCCCCCACACCCACTCCCTCCCACAGACATCCATGCCTAATTTCAATCTTGCAAGCCCACTGAGATGGAGGAGGGATGCTCGCTAGCCTGGTTTGTCCTTCACTGCTCCAATGCAACATTCCCTGTAAGCTGAGCACTTGAGTGGCTGCACAGGAGAGATTCAGGTGCGGCCCAGCTAATTAGTACAGTGCTCACAGCCAACAGCATGTGTTTCTATTGGTGGTGCACATCCACACATGCCTTGGATGGAAAAAACCAGAGGGAACACCGCTCTGAGACAATTGTCACAGGTGACTAGCCAATGCTGATCGCCCCACTATGGGACAGGTTTTCTAAATCAATATTTCAGGAATATTGTGGACAGCATCTTTGTTTAGCTCTCTATTTGATTAGCTTCAATTATGTGACTGAGCTAAACTGGGATTAAAGAATCAGCCTCAGAACCAGAAGCCTCCCCGTTCTCCATCCTGAAGGAAAAAAGAATGAAAATAATACAGTTGACGAACAAGGAAAAGCAGCTGTACCTTTACAGATCTTATTCTTTAAGTGCACAAAAACCATGATTCAAGAGAGCATTTTAAATTCCTGCGTTTAAGTATGTAGCTCTGCTCAAATGCACCTGCCACTTGCCTCTCTCTATATTTCTCTATCTGATTTTTCCAAGTGGGTTGGCTATAATTAAAAAACAAAACTGCATGACATTCAAGCATTCAACCCTCAATTCAGTCAAAAGCCTCAGGTCAACGGTATCTGAGCCACAACGTGTAGCTACATCTGAGGCCTTCAAGCAGAATCCAGCCTCAAGAACTCAGCTCAGCAAAGATCGCAAACAACAAGGTTTTCTTTTTTAAACAGACTATATTCAATGACAGTATCAAAGGCAAACAGCATATTAAAAACAAGAGGAACAATGTTAAAGAAATCTTGTTATACAGTTAGAGTCTATTAGCCCTTAGCAGATTGTATAATCACACTACACTTCATGACAGCATAGCAGCAACTTTTTCCTTGCCTCAATGAAATGCTCTGTTTAGAACAAAGGGAGGCCTCAGTCAAATCTAAGTGGGAGAGTGAACAGATCTCTGGGGCATAGGTTACAAAAGCACTTTCTGCATTGTCTCTTTTTGTATCCTGACACTTCTTTTGGACTATTTCAGAGAAAGACTCCAGTGATGTCAGAGTTGGGAGCAGAAGTCAGTTCATCCCGATATAGAACATGTAAAATCCCAACAACTTGTGCATTAAGATAAATATCAAAGAGATAAAAATCAAATAAGGCCAGGCCAGCGTCAATATGAGTTAAAACTCTTCACTGAATCAAAGTGAATGCAACTCATATAAAACTGAAAACTCATCCTCATTTCCTTTTAAACAGGCTTCCGTAGTCTTCTTGGCTGATGATCAGTCACTGAGAAATTTGAGAAGCAAAATTCCCTGGCAGACCTTTCTTCCTATTCCCTTGCTCTGAACTCACTTGCAGCCAGACTCTCATCCAAGCAGAGTCCCTTCCACCAATGATTATTCGTTATTTTACAGCAGAGATCTTCATCAGGCATGCAAAGGGGAAAGGACTCCTCTATCTGGCCTTTGCTAGAATAACAAAGGGAAAATGCCTCTGGAAATGTGACACAGCGGTGACAGACAATAAGGGATCTGGGTTGGGAAGTGAGAGACGTCTTAAGGGGTTATATAATAAATATACATACAGAATTTGTACCCACATATAGGCTAAGTCCTACAATAGTATCAGCCACCTCTGCAGGAGCAAAAGAGAACAGACAGCTGGACTCCAAGATTGAGAATGAGGCTTGTCCATGACTGGATAGAGTTACTGAATCCCTCCTCCTCTAGCAGTAAGTTTCACTTCTTAAGAAAGAGCCCAGGCTGAATCAGACAACCCAGAACATAACGTAATGGCAGCAAGGCACACTCCCACTTGCAAAAGGCAGTCAGAGAGAGAGAATAATGAGGAGTGAAATCTCCAATTAGTGACTACTACAGAGCTGGATTTCACAGTTCTCAACTGAGGTATTTAGGCTCTTATCCTCCCAAGCCTATGTTGCTCTACTGAGGTTTCCACTGGATACCACAATTCTGATTCCAAGCAAGGAACAGATTTTTCATTTGGCAGAGGTGGGACTCCAGTCCAATCTCTGCCTCTTGATCTGGAGGGTCCATGTTAGCATCAAAGAAGCCTTGATTGGTGATGGATGGGTGAGGATAATAGGGCCAGGAGAGCTCTGGGAAAATGATCCCTTTTCACAGCTCACGTTCACTGCTGATCCTGAGTCTGTTTTGGAGACGGTGCTGTTGTCACAACCACAGTGGAGACTGCTTTGGTAGATCCCGAAACTGTTCCCTGCTGGAGATGAGAGGCCGATACTGTCTGAATTCGCACCTGTGTGAAATGAAAGAGTATTAAATTCACACAGGAGCACAACATGTCGTCACACTGCACATACAGCATCAATCCCAATGGGCCAGCAGCACTAATTCAGGGCATATATTTCACCTGTGTTGCAGCCAGCATTAAAGTTACTCTAAAAATTCATCCACATGAGCGATACTGAAAGGCACTGACTACACGGTTTGGCAAGGGGAAGTTCAATGTAGCCAGTGATGGTCTCCAATGGCGCAGGTGACCAGAGAGAGATCCTGGGGAAAAAGGATTAGCCACCAATTTGAACAAAATCCCAAATCTCAGCTGCTTTACTTGCTGAACAAAGGAATTTCATCTGTTCAATGTTCTGGACTTCAACAGCCCTCCTATCACAGGCTCTCCAAGTACTCTGCAACCCACAGAGACTACACATGAACCTCCCTGCTCCAGGTGTCCCTACTTTGGTAACATCTGTGGTATGGACCCCTGGCAAGTGACTGTGTGCTGCTGCTCTCCTTCCCCCAGCTGGGGGATTGGCAGTGCAAAGACATGATTCCCCTGAGCCTTTCCCCCCACTGCTGCCAGGGTGGTGGAAGGTGGGTGCCTGGGAGCAGGGGGAGGATGGAGCCATGAGTGCCCCAGGGAATGTGGTGCCAGATAAGCTCTCCATCCCATAACCCTCATGAACAGACTTCGCAGTGCCCTCTCTGATCCCGCAAATTATTTAGTTTGTCACACCCTGTTTCCCAAGATTGGCAGATTAAAGAGGTTCAAGTATATTTTTATATCCCATTTATGGGTGGGAAACTGAGGCACCAAGAACGATGCAATTTGCCTCAGGACAGTCCAAGCTGCAGATCTTGGGCTGGAAAGTGCTAGAGAAATGCAAAGTATCAGCAAGCTTAAAAAAATTCTCTTAGGGTCCGGCAGGGCAGAGGGAGAACAGCTGGCATGTCATCTGCTTACTGATGTTAATCTTGTTCTTTTTCATCATCCAACAGCTCATGCTATTAAGACTTAAAACAAACTAAACCCAGATGTTCTATAAATGGAAGGAAATGGGGAGATAAACTAAATGTGCTCAGTGCGAACACCACAGACATACATTTGCAGATTGGGTATCCACGTCCAAGGAACCCTCATTGTGTCCTCATGGGCAAGACCTTCGTGGAGGTGCCACTCCAGTGGAGAGTGAATGGGCAGACCCGTAAGTACTGCCAAGTATCCTTACCTGTGTAGCCTGGCCTTGTTGCTGCAGCTGTTGTAGCTGTTGTGCTGTCAGGAAGCTCACTGGTTTGTTCCCAGCAATCAGTTTTGTCCCAGCTGGCATGGTGGTGAGGATGATATTTCTACCCAGGCCGCTGATGCTACAGATAGAAACCAATGGAGAGGTCAATAATGATGCATAGGCGCTGAATCAACTGGACTCTCTAACACTCATCCCAGAACTCTCCATATAGCCCTGCATGTAGCTCCTGAATTAGCTGTGCACAAGACATTGGGACCACCTTGGCATTCAAGAGTTACTCAGTCACTGTGAAACTCTGGGTATTTTCAGAAGGAGTTGGAAATGCAAATGGTAATAGGTTCTGTTACAGAGTATCTGTTCAGAGCTAAATGCGGTAATGGCTGATTTGGTATGAAAGTATTTATGTATCTGAGGCTCTGGTCATGGACTGAACTGCTCTTTGGCTGCTAAGAGATGAAAGTCACTAACCTTACTTATCACTGGCTCTAAGTTTTTCATTGGACTGTACTGACAGATTAGCACAAATAGTTTATGCTAAGATTCACCGTGCTGCACGGCAGAAGGAAATGTAGGCTGGTCACATGACTGCAATGTTGGCAGCTCTGAGGGTCATCCTTGCTTCCTGTCTCTGGGTCAGTCTAACCAGGCAGTGGATAATGAAGCACCCACCTAGATAATGTAGAACACAATTGGCATGTGAAATTTCATGCCGTACACATGCTGGCTAGCGTGACACAACGGGGATTCAAAAAAACGAAAATGGACTGTTACTTGCATGCTGATGCGATCTATGTAGACGCAGTTATACTTGTGTTAGTTTCTCTAATGATGACAGAGCCTCAGATTATGAGCATGACTAGATACTCCATCTTGCTCATGTGCACAGAGGTGAGCTGCTAGCTGAATTCAGAGTAGAGGACAAATTTTCCTCCAGCACAGACTTTGAGGGATGATCTAGAGGTGCCCTCCCCTGCAGCACCAATCAGGAATTACCTTCATGTCATGCAAGATGGGCATAACCATTCAATTTCCTGTGACTGTGCCATGCACTGGTGGACTTCAGTCCTGTCCAACCTCTATTTCTAGATCTCTATGACCCCAGCCCTGTGAGGGACCTCACCACCTCACTTAGGGAACAAACGGAGATGCAGGTAACTAGAAGTCTGCAGATTACTCACTTGGCCCCAAGGTTGCCCTTGATGATGGGGGCTGTCACCACGTTCTTGCCTTTCACTGGCTGGCTGATCATGGACAGCGGCACTGTGATTCGAGCTGGCAGTTTACCCTAGAGAAGTGGAAGAATATTACATCATACTGGGAGTAATGGAGAGTTCAGTAAAGAGCCTACCTGGAAACAAAAGTTCTCAGCTTGCTGAGGAAATCTGTTTCATTTCCAGTCTATTAAAATGCACCCTACGTACCCCTCTGCTTGCTCAGCCCTGTCACCATAGCCCAGGGAAGTGTTAAGTTAACTTTGTTCAACATTTGGCGCCTGAGAGCCTCAACTGTTATAACATTGCTTACCTAGTTGCCTTTGAGACATACTGAGACACTCTTCTAAGACCTCTTGGCAATAAAACTCTGAAACGATGGCATTAACTTTTACTAACTACCCAGCTTAACATAAGCAGCATCATATGAAATTCCCAAGGAGACACCGTTCCAGGAGGCAAATGTTCCAGAGAATCCTATCTGGCGCAAAAGAGGCTCGTAGAGCAGAGCTACAAGATACAGGAGTTTATTCCACTACCTCAGTAGTGACCAACTTGTCAGAGAAAGCTTACCTTAACAAGAGAAGGAAGACATACTCCATCAGTGTTTTGAAGGCAGTTTTTAGCCAAGGCCCAAGTATATTTCCAGGTCCTGCGACCATGTTATTAGCTGCAGAATCATGTTTTATCCTACAAGCCTCCATTAAATAAATATTCAAGGCATTACGGTTGCAAAGAAAGCGTTCCAAATTGTGAACCGAAAATATGCCAATGTAATGATGTCTACCAGAATCTACAGAGAGCCTATAACAATGAGAGCTGAAAGCTACTCTTACTTACCGCAGTAAAAGTATTAATGTTGAATTTAAAGATGCAAATTTCATTTATCAAATATACTTATTTCACTGCTGATTGCTCTGATATCCAGGTACTGGGGCCCATCACACAGACTGCCCCCATGGCATCTCTGACACCTAAAAGCTCATCTGTACCCTCCCGTACCCAACTAACTGATCTTCAGCTTCTGCAACAGCTTCTGTGGAAGTTATGCAGGATCTCATAACACAACCTTCATCCAACTTGCAGAGTACTTGCGTCTTAGCTTTCCATCTGGATGAGTATTTTGCTAGGGATGACAATCAAGCTGGAACAATGTGCTAACAGACAGTGTCAAGTCATCTCCCTGCAGCCCATTTTGGTCCTGGATCTTGTCCAGACTAAAGAAGCCTATTTGGAACAGGGTGAGGTATTGGGGTGGGGGAGGGACAGTAAACAGCAGCCTGAGATGAGTCATCCTTAAAACTAATTCAGCAAATTCATCCTTAGTGTCTTGACTCCCTTCGGTATCTTTTCCCATTAACATGTATAATAAGTGACTGGCACATTTTATAAACTGGAATTCAAGTTTTTTTGTAACTTTTCTGCAGTTGAGCTCACAGACAGGGTAAGCCCGTGAGACCTTATGAAACAGTTCTTCTCTGAAACAGGAGGAGGATCATCATCTCCGTTCTCCTCTCCCTCCTCTTCTCCACTCCCTTTATAACAGGAGCTTCCGATACTCCATAACCTCCACACATGTACCACCAGATCATCAGCAAGATGCACTGTGCTACGTTCTTGAGCTAATAAAGTTGCGCTCTCCTTACCTCTAAACAGAGCAGCTCTAAGATCCATAGCAGGTGCCCCACAGCACCTTCCTGCATCTCTCCCATTTCTACCCTGTGAACTCCTGGCCTGAGGCTGGGTTGCAAAACAGCAAGAGGATCAGATGGCCGAAATGAACCAGCCTCCTAGCAGCCAGAAATCACCCCTCTTTCCACCACAATGCCTGCTATTGGTTCCAGTGTAACACTTAAGAGCTGCTTAGCCCTAAAACATTCTTTGCTTTAAAGACCAGTTAGTGCCCTAATTAAGGGGATCTGGGATGTTTCAGCAGACAGGGAGAGCGAAATTATTCCTTCTCACCCTGACACTCAGGGACAGAGTGAGCCACTTACCGCCTGGGATGTGGATACAACTGTGGTGCTCACTGGTACCTGCCGCACAGCAGTGGCGCCTGTTCCTATGGTTATGGGAGTGCCAGCTGCCCCAGAGGCCGCAGCGACAGCCTTGGACACTGCAGCACTCATGGTGGGTAAAGAAACTGCTGAGGTATGAACTGTGCCAGGCATGCTCACTGAAGAAGAAGAGGGCACTTGCTTGGCATGAGTGGCTACGGTAATAGTCTGCCCTGCTTTCGGTGGCATAACCCCTAGTCCTTGCACAATTCTTATGGTGGCAGCTGGCTTAGCCTCAGTAGATGCTACCGTGGTAATGGCTTTGCCCTTCTGCTCTGCCATAGTCATGCCCAGAGCAGGCATCAGCCTGAAAGCTGAACTGGGCGACTCTGCTGTCTTTACATCAGGTGTCACTTTAACCACTGTGGTCCCAGTGGGGTTAGGAGAAGCAGAAGTGGCTGTGCTAGTCTTGGCTGGGGAATCAGCAGGCTGGACAGGATTGGAGGTCACGTGCAACGTTGCAGAGATGCCCTTCCCGCTAGCGCTGCTTCCGGCGGCTGCTGTGAAGAGGTCCTGAGTTAGTTTGACTGTGGTGACCTGGGACTTGGCAAGCGTGGCCATCATGTCAGGGGTGATGCGCAGCACAGTCTGTCCCTTGGCATCCGTGGTGATTGAAGAGGGAGGCAGTCGCAGCACATCCTTGCCTTGGATCCGGAAGTTAGTAGCCGTGAGTGGGATGCTACTTCCAGGCTGGGTCTTCATGCCAAGTTGCCCTGTAATAGCCACCTGGAAGACCAAAGAGGCACAATTACGTTATATCCAGTCAGGAAATGGCTTGAGATGCAGCTAGATACAAACAGAACTTCCCAGCAGGCTGGTATCATTCAGCAGATGTTTCAGCAGATTTAATACATTTAAAAGTAACAGCCCTACAAAAAAAATTTCAAAACTAAAATGGAAAGAGAAATTTCTGAGCTGCAATTCATTTGCAAATTTGACTCCATCAATCAAGGATTGAACAGGGACTGGTGGGCCCATTACAAAAGCAGTTTCTCTGCTCTTGATGTTCACAGCTCCACATGAACTGCTGATGATGGGCCATTTGCACTCTGACTGAAGAGGCCTTGTCACCTCTGGCCCTCCCCTTTACTGAGCCCCCTTTTTAAATCCTGCTCTGAAACTCACCCCCTACTCATGCACCTGATAAAGCGGGTCTTTACCCATGAAAGCTTATTCTCCAAAATACCTGTTAGTCTGTAAGATGTCACAGGACTTCTCGTTGTTTCTGAAGATACAGACTAACACGGCTCCCTCTCTGATATTCAGCAAATGGCACCCTTCTTCCCTCGTCTCCATCAGAATGCAGCCAATTCTCCAGCAGGCTTTTAGAGAGCACTGCCACTGCTGGAAATGGCATTGAGGACTCTTTAGCTGGCACTTTTCTCCCTGTGCACACCAGAGGTCGAGCACAGATAGATACCAGTTTCCTTTAAGTCATGCTGAGGAGGAGGGAACATGTAAGCTTCCTGGGCTGTTAACTAAAGGAGTAAGAAATGTCCATTGGGCGTCTGTGCGCCATGCACACAAACCCCATGTCCTCACTTACAGTGTGACCAAATGCATGCACAGGAATTTGAAAGCTAGGCCCAAATATAGCAAACTGCCAATTGCCTGAACCTGCCTGCACAACCAACCCTTCCCAGCAGGAAGGTTCCCTTTCACATCTGGATACGTAAAGCCCTCTGTTTAGCCACAAGAAACAGTGAGTTGCAGCCCAGTTCCCCATTTGTCCCTCTCACCTGCTTGATTATATTCTGGCCAGCTACGTTCTGGAGGACAGTGGTGGAAGAGGAGGAGGTTGGTGCAGAAGTGCCTGGGGAGCTGGTTGCTGGCTTTGCAGCAGGGCTAGGGGCTGCAGAGAGTGCTGTCACAGCGATACCTGCCTGTCCTGTCACAGATGCTCCCGGCCGTTGCACCTGCGCTGGGCTAGTTTGGGCTTTCACTGGTATGGTCACAACAGCCTAATGTAAAAAAGTGAAGGCAAAAAACCAAAATGCATGCACACAGACAAGGTATTCACTTTGCTACTGTGTCCTTCTTCCACTTGTCTCCACACTGTCCAAGAGGCCTTCAACTCTTCTCCCTGCCCCAACCCGTATGCTTACACTCACTATGTCCCTCCGTGAAACTCTTGTTTAAGAGGGCCTGGAAGAAGTTACCCCAAACAAAGATGTGCACTGCCAAGTTTATTGGGCTAAAATGTTGTACCCACAAAAACTGTTTCACCTCATTTAAACAAGCTGCTGACATCCTCCCAAGCTAGGGAATGTGTGCAGGCAGTGGCTTGTGTCAGAATGCCACTTTTTTCTTGGATGACCTCTCAGTAGGTTAATCCATCCTTCCCAGGGCATGGTCATGCTTTAAAATGTCATGTGGCTCTGCACAAGTTAAAAACACCAACCCTGTTGACCTGGCCAAATTCAAACCAGAGATATTTTATGTTGCCCAACCAAAATTGACCCCATAACTTCAGGAGGTGCTCTCTTCACATACCCTGTCCCCAGATGCACTCCCTTTTCTCTCAACCACCATGTTCTGCGCTCCCCTGACATTTCCGCAGGCACATTCCGTCATGCTCTCATTCTCTCCACAACATCTTTCCTCCTGATCCTGTCCCATTCTCTGTCTTCACTCCCACTCCACTACCTTCTGCTGCCCTCCTGATCACCTCATCATCGATTCCTCTCTCTCCATCCTTTGGTAAGCCCCATTGCTACATTTCCATTTGACAACAGCCATTGTTAAAGCCTTTGTCGTTTCCTGACTATCACTTAGTAATCATTTGCATTGCAGCAGCAGCCCTAGCCAGAAAATAGGGGCTCTATTGTGCTTGCTGCACAAACAGAACAAGTTGATTGTCTTCAAAGGGTTTAGTCACCACTCACTAATGAAACCATCACTTCTACTTCTGTCACTGAGTACGGGCACCATCCTCTCAGACAGAAAGCCACTCACTCACTAAATTCCAGAGTCTTGCATTTGAGCTCCAGGTCCCTACACAATCTTGTCTGTCCTGCTGTTCTCTTCTCACCTATTTACACTCCCCCTCTACCTTTTTCCACTCTCATTTTTGTTCTGTCTGTACCTTGTATGTTCTCTCCCAGCACTGAAGGTCTCCCCCTCATCTCCGCTAACTGTCCCTTTATGCTCCTTAAAATCTACTTCTTGCAGGAACCTTCTGCCAATGTTACCTCCACTTGCCACCTTTCCTGAATTTCTGGTCTATTCTTGCCTTCATTTGTCTACTCTATCTTTGACTGTAAGCATTTCAGGCCACTTTATCTTTGTAAATGTCTATGTAAATTTACGGTCTTATATAAGTGAGAGATAAAAGTGAAGAACTGTTACGCTGCTCTAGCCCTACCTCAGATCTGATTGCCTACCAGCAGTTGACAAGTGATTCGTGTACATCACCTCCTGAATGCTATGAGACCCAGATGAACACTACTTGGGCTGTCTCACCATGAATATTCTCACCTGAGGCGGCACTTTCGTTTGTGCAGCCGTAGCTGGAGCACGGATCTGAGGCACCGATGCAGGTTGCTGCTGCTGAGTTACCACTGCTGGGGCTTGCTGGGACACAGGTGGGAGGCTGGACTGTGCAGTGACCACTCGGACCTGTGGGAGGCCCGAGGAGGAGGAGGTATGGCTTACTACCCTGGTTGGAGGTGGCTGTGGCCCAGCCTGTGTCTGAGCACTCTGAGTTGTAGATAGCAACGTCCCAAGCTGGGGCATGGGAGGAGATGACACCAAGAGAACGCTATGGAGAAAGGGAAAGTCAGAGGGTTAATCAAGCAATAAAGACAACAAGAGAATCTAACAGTGCCTGTGGCTCAAGCACTGGGCTTGTTCGCTGCTGACACTGGAACACACAGTACAGGGGGAAGCATTACCTTTGGCTAGGCTTAGCTGGCTCCGGTCCAGCACTTGAAACAGTTTTGCTAACCACAGAGACGGGAGGGGGGGAAATGGGTGTCGCTGGCAATGCAGGTGTGGTGGGTGTCACTGGAGTCACAGGGGTTGGTGGCATGCTGGAGTCACTGAGGCTCAGCTGGCTTGGCTCTGAAGAGGTGCTAGGGAACACTTTCACTGAACTCTCCTTGCTACCAGCTTTCTGCAACAAAGCACAACTGGGGTGAAGGTCGTTACAGAAGCAAGTGCAGTAGCTCACTGTGAAGGGATATTGAAGGTGACATTAGAAAATGGAAACGCTCGGTTTTTGTGCTGACAAATGAACCCTTAAAGGTGTTACAGTCTAATTCTCCTCCCTTCCCAATGTGGCACACAGTAACTGCAGCTGATTTCAGGTGTGACTGCACTTCAGTAGTGGTGGATGTATGCAGATTTTTTAGTGTATGATTTCCATCATGTCTCCCACCTCTCACTGCCTACTGACTAGTTTGCTAATTGGAAGTAATTTTGCTCAACAATTATTTAACGTTAATACAAAATGCTGGAGAGACAGCCCTGGAGAACCAAGTCCTCTGTTTATCCACAGCTCAAGTCCGGCACGGACAGAGGCAGGACAAGCATCACACACACTGGCCAACCAATGAGTCTCAACCTTCCTTGAGAGAAGGATGCATAGCTCCATTTCATTGGCCTCACTGCTGAGTCCTCCACCACTGATGACCCTTAGCGGTGACTGTGGTAGGCATTTTGGACAATAAACAGTTGCCTACTGGGAACTGGACAGATTCAGTGAGTCATTCTGTATATTTGATTCTAACTCCAGACTAATAATTTGCAGGCTTGTTAGCATGGACTACATTTAAACCAATAGGATCAAGCTGAAAATCTCAGTATCCCACTCCCCAAGCCATCCTATTCCCTGAAACTTCTGTGCCACACACTTTCTCAAGGCAACTTACTGCTTTGGCAGGAGGTTTCGGTTTCTGATGGAGGGCTTTCTTGGCTTTTGCTGCAGCAGCTTGTGCTTGGTGAATCCGTTCTGCAAATGGGAACAGATTGGGGACAATGCCCAAATAAAAGAAAAACCAAGGTTGCAGAATTAAAGATGGTCCTTCATCCACTTCAGATTTGTCTTTGACATGACAAAAGCTATCAGTTACTGATCAACAAAAAACATACCAGACTAAAAGACTTGAAAGTTTGGTCATGATGGAATTTCATGTGGAAAAAGAAGATGAGTGCGCATCTCCTACAGCTGCATGTACACATTCCTTGCACATGGATCATCACTCGTCTGAACATTCAAGTCTTTCAACCTGATATTTTGATCAGGGCTCAACAGCTAATGGGCTGGTGTCATGAAGACCAGAAAGTGACTAAAGGACATGAAACTGACTAAATTAATTTCAATACCCAAGATAAGCAAACAAACAGCATAAAAGGTGAAAGTAAGATTTTAAAAATTTCTACTATCTAATAGTTTAAGAGATTTCATACATTCTAAGGCCAGAAGGGACCATTGTAACCATCTAGGCTGGGGTCTACAACCGAAATAGCGAGAAGAACCTTTTTTTCAAATTCAGTTACAAAAACAATACTTCAAGAGCTGCAACGCATGTGATTATGAGACAGTCCTTCATAAATAGCATCAAATCGTACTTTTTGTCACCCCTACTTTAAGAACAGCGCACACAGAAAGTTAAGTTACCCCCATCTCCAGGGTTTATTTGCCTAAGCTCCCAAATCTGGCCCCTATGCCCAAGCTTAACCCCTCTGAGCCCCTAACTGTCCCCCACATCCCCAGGCCTAACTCCTCTCAGCCCCAACCCCCTCCCCTATCCCCAGGATTAACCTGACTCAGACAATGCTACTCCTCCATTGCCGCCACTGCCTCTCCCTGCTCCCCCTTGCCTCCGCCTCCTCCTCCTCTTCCTCAGCATGGCTGGGTGGCTCCAGCAGGGGCAGGCTCAGCCACCCTGACCCCACAGGTCTCCTGTGGGCTTAGCGTTCCTCCCACATGTACTACGGACTGCTCCCTGCCCTGCCAGCTTTCTCTTCCAGGCTCCCTGCCAGAGCTGACTGCTCAGCAGCTTCAGAAGCTGACAACTTCTTAAAAAAAAAAAAAAACCACCCCTAAGTTCAGTTGGTTTAAAAGTGGGCAACTGCATTTAGTTTTTTTGTTTATGCAGCGGCAGCCTCTGGAGCTGCAAGAGGAGTCAGCGGCAACGGTATTGGAGCCGCGAATGGCTGCTTAAAGAGATGGATGTGGCTCTGGAGCTGCAGGCTGCAGACTCCTGATTTATTCTGACCTCTTCTATAATGTAGGCAAAATAATTCCTAGAGCGTATCTTGTAGAAAAATCATCTGCTCTTGATTTATAAATTGTCAGGGGTGGAGAATCCACCTTTATGTCAGGTGAAATGTTCCAGCTGTTCCATCGTTTGGAAAACCTGTACCTCATTTCCAGGCTGAACTTGTCTAGCTTTAACTTCCAGCCACTGGATTGTGTTACACCCTTTTCATTAGGCTGAACACCATCTTTAGTATTCAAGGACTGTGAACAAGTCACCCCATAATCTTTGCTTTGTTATGCTAATAGGCTCAACTCCTTGAGTCTCTTGACAATCAGTCGTATTTTCTAATCCTCTAAGAATTCTTATGGCTCTCCTTTGAACCCCCTCCAAATTATCCCCATCCTTTTTGAATTGGGGGCTCCTGAACTGGCCAGAGGATTCCAGCACCAGTGACCAATAAAGAGGTAAAGTTACATCTCTCCTCCTCCTCCTGCTGTTTATTCATCCCAGGATTCTATTAGCTCTTTTGGCAAGGACATGACACCGGGAGCTCACTCAGCTGTACTTACCACAATCCCCCAGTCTTTTTCAGAGCCACTGCTATATTAACAGGCCGGGACATTTTTCACTTGACACCAACACTATCAAATATTCCTCTAAAGATTTTGAACACTACTTTAAAGTGTCACAAACAAGTTCAGTCAAGATGCTACTCCACACCCTACAGCAAGCACCTACCAAATTCTTCCTCACTCCTGTCCCGGTGCAGGTATATCCACAATTTGCGTCCAATATCATATTTCACACAGGGATCTTTCTCATAGTGTAGCCGGTCCAGAGCACCGCTCACAACTGTATTAACCTGGAAAACAGTAAACCCAGTCGACTAAATCTAACCAAACTTTGCTCAATCAACAGCTGAATGCACAAATGGCCAGGAATTTGAAGGCTGACCCTATCTGGCATAAAAATACTAACGACAATTAGCCAACCTCATTTGAGCAAGGAGGTGCAGCCTGTGGAGAACACAGGCTGCTGTTTGTCTACTCAAATCAACAAACAGCTTTCACGTAGCTGAGACATTCAGTCCTTGTGAGCCACAGCTCTGTAGCCAAAATGTGGACAAAATATTCATCTGTGGGCCACACTTCAGATTTGTTTTGGCCATGCAGAGCTCAAAGAGGCACTGTGATGGCCCAATGAAATTGTGTGCAGCTTCCATTTTCATCTCCATAAGCCAGAAGTTTTGGGGGCTTATTGTGTCAGTCGCCAAATATTGCCTATGCTCCTCAATGGATTTTTACAAGGGAATGGTGGTTTCCAAGGCTCAGAAATGTTAGCCATCCCCATCTAGACTCGTCATCCAACTTACTTGGGCACTGGTGACATCGGGAGCCAGGAACTGGGAATCTTTAAGCAGCTCACAGATTTCAGCACGAGTTCCCTCTCCATTAGGAAGGCGGGCTGCAGCATCACGAACTGAGATAACAACAAAATTAGGCTTAGTCATGGCTCCAGGTGTAAATCTAGATAGCTGCCTTCAAGCCCTTTGATTTATATTTTCTTCTTTTGTCTCCCCATCTCACCCATATGGAGTCTTCCCTTTGATTGAAGAGAGCTTCCCAGAACCCAGCACAGTGATATTGTTACAGAGGGCAAAAGGCAGCTCAGGTAAATCATGCAGCATCTTCAACTGCTGGAGGCTTGTGGGCTGGGGGCACTAACTCAGGGATGCAAGTGCTGGCTCTCTCAATCAACTTTTGTACCCAAACTTTACAAAACAGGGGCTACTCTGGAAATTGGGTCGGAGCCCTAGGGCTGCTCATGATCTGCAGGCAGTCTTCTATAATGGTCTACAGCAAAATACCACCAGCACTAACATTTGCTCCTGCGTGAAACTTCTCTTGTAAATCCATAGAGAATGACTGTTTCAACAACTGAAGCCCACAACCAACCAAGACTGTCTACAAACTATGGTTACAGGGAAGAGGCAGCTATGAGTCATGGCTATCTGTCTGTGCTGGGACAGCCTTGAGACCTTCTCCCAGAAGATTTAACACCACTTCTTGAAGAGGCAGTATCATAATGCATTCAGGCATGAGTCAAATCCCCCTAGAACCTAGCAGATGCTTTCAAAAACTAAGAGGTGACCTGTACCAGACTCATACCTCTTTCTTCACTTGATGCAAAAATGCAGAATAGAAACATCATCAAAAATGCTACCCCTAATAGCGTAAGACAACAACTATCTTTCTAGAATCAATCTGGATCCCCCACCCTTCCATATCCTGCAATCACCTTCTCTCCTCTCGACTACTGTGGCCCTCCTTCTATCCTGAGTCCAACACATGCAGAATGTTGGCACCCACATTCTCATACACTAGAGCTGCACAAGCATATCACTTTACTCTGCCCAACAACTCCCCTGTGGGCTCATGATATCAAGATCCAATCCAAAATTACCTCACCCCATTTCCAGACCCTCCATGGTTTGCTCTAACCAGCCTCAAAGACCTCATCCCTCTCCTTCCCATCTCCTCTTTGTCTCTCGGCTGCAAACAGTCTTCTCTTCCGCTGCTCCTGCGATCTGGAACAGCCTGCCTGAATCTCTCCAGCTCCTTATCAGCTCATTTCAAATGTGGGTTTTCCTTGCTGTGTCTCCCAGTTCCCCTTTCCCTTGATAAGATGTAGCTCTGGCAAGGCCTATGTGAAGAAATTGTATGAAAGATAGGAAAAAAGGTGTATTGCAGCCAGTGCTGCCATCTTACCAAGAGACAAGATAGTGACATATGCAGGTCTGTTGGATCGCAGCAGAGAATGCTCCCGGGCTTTGTTCAAAGAGGTCTCCTTGTCAAACACCCCCTTCACGGGACCAACCACTGACTCAAAGCCATGCATGCGGAAGGTGAAGGCTTTGTGGGGCTGGCTGTAACGGTAGCGTTCCTGCATGGGGAAGATGGGTACCAGGGACACAGCTCAGTGGGAGGTATATGGTGAAGGAAAAGACCTTAGCACAATTCATATATAGCTGTGTATATAAAGAGCAGAGCAACTGGACTATAATGCACGTGAAACAACTATCACTTTCATGCTTCAAGGAATGAGGCAAACATCAGTCAGGTCAGGAAGGAATATCTCCCAGAGTTCAATACCATGCGCTATGAAATGCATTAATGGGTTAAGTCTCTGATCAAAGCATCTGACACTAGGTGCCTTTGGGTCCTAATTTAATATATCATCTCTTGTACAAAGCACTGATTTTAATAAAAATGAAGTGTGTTGTACTTGTATTGGTTAATCTAACAACCCGTTAAGAGTCAAGGAGGAAGGAATGTGAAGTGTGACAAAAATTAAGGAACTATCACAAATGTCAAATCATGTAGAGATGAAGCACATGAAAGGTCAATTCCACCAGCTTGTTTCCTGCTTAGTGAAAGAAGGGAGTCAGTACAGCTGATAGAAACAGTTATGTCCCAATGGTGAAGATTCTCATGCTAAACACAGACCCCACCACACCTTGCGAAGCAAAGTAAGGACTTACTCCACCCTTTACATGCACATCACACAGCTGTACAGAAGCTGAACACGAGGAATACATGTGTAAGAGAAATTCTCCTAAGGCACAGGTCCTTTATGGATTGGCAGCCTCTAAGGTACTACAAACATCTACTATGTAGAAAACTACCAGCATGGGCATGCATGCTCCACACTGCCTTCAGGTGGTTAGAACCAGACCTTCTCAAGAGTACTGATTAGGTCACCGTCAAGTGGCAGGAAACTGTAACATGGCTGGCAAGCCTTAGTTTTACTGATTGAACACATTCTCTCCTTCATCCCCACTGGGAAGCACCACGGGTATTCAAAACTGAAAGTGCTGGGCTCTATTATGAATCCAGCATGTTTCAGCCAGCAGCCATGAAGCATCTATGAAGGCAGCACAGATTTATGACAATGGCTCTTTTTCACTGTAAATGGCATGCAGAGGATATCATCTAAATTACTCTACTTGCCAACTGACTTGTAAGCACATCCATGCTGAAATAAGAGTGGATTCTCTCTCACCTGCTCCTGGAAAACACGTTTCTCCTCCCCAGTGCTGGGACGGACCACGTAGTCAGTCCTTCTGAAACAAAGATTAGAGTCAGTCCTCAGTGACTGCAGAAGCAAAGGTTATCACACAAAACTAGCTACACACCCCCTACCTACAGATGTACCATGTAACAGGAAGAGATTCTGAACGAACCTATATGAATACAGAGCCTTTCACCTTTAAGGATCTCAAAACATTCTCTGGATAGTATCTACAGCAAAGCATCGTAATCTAAAAGCTAGAGGAGGGTTCTGGGTATCAGAAGACTTGGGTCCTATCCCCACCTCTGACAGTGAACCCTTACTTGACTACGGGAAGTGTGACTTCACCTCTCTGCACTCCTATTTATGCATCAGTATTTATACTTGGCTCAATGTCCCCATAAGGCAGATTTCTTAAAATAGAACGAGGTCTAAGACAAAGGGAGAAAAGGTGCTACAGAAATGCACAGTATCTACAACACAGGAACTATCAAAAAGCTGGTACTGCTAAGACAGAATGCAGCATCTGTCTTACAAAGTGCACTCAGGCTACCAAGAATCCTACAACAGGGAGCAAAGAAAAATCTCTCATCTGGGTGAAATGGTTAAAGGAGCAGAAACTAAACTACTAAAGGTAGGAATCTAGCCAGGACAACAAACACCACCTGGGATGTGGACGGCAGCCCAGTTGCAGGCTACATCCTACAATCAGAAACGCACTAAAGCTGAAGGAGCAGAAAGCAGAACAAAATCTCTCTCACGCTCCTGAGGCTGTATTGGCTCTGCAAGAGTTACAGATAAAGGCTTGAGTGTGTTATTGGTAAAATCGCCAGCACAGACCCTGAGGGAGGACAGCAAATAGTAATGGCTACTCCTGAGGCAAAGGCTCATGCCCGGGGGCCTGGTGACTGAACCCCACAGCTTTAATATGCATCAGGCTGCCTCATTGCTATACACTTACACCCTGGGAATCGGTGGGGTGCCATCTGAGCTGTCTTCATTTTCCTGTCAAGAAACAGAAATGTCAGCCATTGTGTTATCTGTGCCTCAGCCCTGCAGATATCTGCACTACCAGAAGCAACTGCCGCACCTTGAAAAAGGTCTGGTCTTTGGTCTCCAACCACAGCTGGAAGAGGGCAGCCAGTTCCTTCTCATGGTCTTGGGAAGAGCCTGGTACTAAAAGTCCAAGAGGATAAAACGGTTTAGAGAAGTTATGGAGCCAGCACCCTCCTGCCTGCACATTCTGATCAATTCCCACCTCCCTCATTCCGCATTCACTCAGGTCCAGAGCAACTTCCACTTACAGATAAGACACTCTCCAAACATATCATGGCTATGCCAGAGTTAAACACATACAGGCTGTTCAGGAAACCCTCAGTATCCCATATGTGGGTACAGCTGTGCAAGGGAAGGGAAGACAAGAACAGCCAAGATCCAACACCCCACACTTCAACAAAGGCAGGAAGATTGTGTGGGATAAGTGCACCTGATGACAGATGAACCTCACTCAATGCTCCAAGTGACCCCCAAGAAAGTGAACCACAGTCCCCCAATCCCTGAGCAGAGAATTCCCACACCAACATTCTGAATGGAGTGGATGAGTACCTTCCTGAATCCAAAGTTCACACTCAGTTTAAGCCTGTGAACATGAGCAAGAATCACTGTGGTTAAGTACTGCATGTTTTGCCTGGAGACTGAAGCACAGAACTAGAAGTGAAGAGATTTGGACCCTATTCCTGGCTCTGCCATGTTTTTACTGATAGGCTAGGTGCCTATCAAACTATACCTCTCCTCCCCCACCTTAATACTGACCTGCCTCACAAAGACCTGAGAAGCTTAATTGCCTACAGAACACCTTGAGATTTTTAGTAGGAAGGCACTACCAAAGTGCAATGTTTTAGCTGCATTCGAAGGATGGCGTGAAGGTCAGCAACAGAAGGAAACAACAAGAAGTCCTGTGGCACCTTACAGACTAACAGATATTTTGGAGCGTAAGTTTTCGTGGGCAAAGACCTGCTTCGTCATGCAAGTGACTAACTGGGTCTTTGCCCACAAAAGCTTATGCTTCAAAATATGTTAGTCTATAAGGCGCCACAGGAGTTCCTGTTGTTTTTCAAGATTCAGACTAACTTGGATACCCCTCTGATACTGAGCACAAGGAAAGATGCCCCATCCCTTCTTCTGGCCACTTACTCTGTTGTCCCATGAGTATCTGAGTGTTCACTGATGTCACCAACACGACTTTCCCTTAATAAGTCTTACAGGTTACAGACACCATTGCATAGCTAATAGCAGAGACCACTGAAAGTGGTGCTTTTCCCATTTCTCCAAGCTGCAGCAAACTGGGAAGGAAACACCTGATATGGACTACTTAGAAAACATGGCATGAAACAAGTTACCTACCAAGCAACTTCCACTGCTGAGTTTTCTCCTTGAATTCAACAAAAGGTGAAAAGCTGGAAGGAACATCTGCAATAAAAGAGTAAAAAGCACTGCACCTGTGTTCCACAGATGACTTAAAGGCATCTTTTATTATTATTTTTCATTTAAAGGTGCACATGCAAACCTCTGTAATTGTATTTCAAGCAGCCGTTAGTCTCACAAAGAAAACAAAATCTCTTTATACATTAAGTCACTACTTTCTAAATATAGATGTCTCATGGGTCTTGGAGATTGCATGCTCTTTGTGCCTCCAGTGGCAGGGTCTTAACTGCAGGGCAGAAAATGGAGGAAGTGTGCACTGCCACTTCCCAGACTGTACCTCTTCTGTAGGTCATCAGAGAACTGTAGTTTCCAGGGCCATCTTTTAGGCACCTTTCATCAGCTCTCAGTTCAACATACAAAGATATCCGAACCAAGCTGTGTCCCAAGCACTGTAGTAACAGGGTACAAACCAATTGCAACAATGCTGCAGAACCTCAATCAGAAACGCAATCAACACTAGCAATGATTAAGGGCTTTTGTTTATTAACAGTTGACTGAGGTTAAAATACAGACCAGCATAGATTAAAAATAGTCCTTTTGTTTGTACTGGAGTTTGAATAAAGGAGATTTACCTCTGCTGTCACCTGTCAGATACTGCAGAGCAGGTAAAACCAGTTCTGACCAGTTTGGGGCAAAGGAGAACCAGCTGTTCAGAGTGCTTGCAGGAGAAGACTGCCAATCCAGAACTTTATCCTCAAGCTGAAAAAGACAACAAGATGCATTTCTATGTATTTCCTACACGTGTTAAAGGTTTAACATACAGATATTAATCCTGTAGCAGAGAGAGGAACAAAAGTGATCAAAGAAAAAGATGAGACCATTTGAACTGTGAACTGTGAAGAGACATACAAAAGAAGATATAAGTCAGACAAGTGAAGCTGCAGAAGAGACAACTTTGGCATCAATAAGAATCAAGTCTGCGTAAGTGAAAAACAAGTTGCTCCCCCTCATCCATAGTTAATACATGAGCAGGAAGAAAGGGAAAGAGTTAAGTTCTAGAGTCAGATGAGTTCAAATTTCATATGAATGGTGCAAGAGTTTACTTTTCTTAAGTTTATGAATCATATTAAAAACCTACCAGGGAATCTACATGCTTGTACATTTGATTCTGGGGAACCACTGACATGTGTAATTAGTAAATAATTCCCTAATTCTGCTAAGTCTAGAAAGAATTCTTGAAGACCTATAAATTAGCAGATCCTTACCACAGAGAGACTTGCAGGTCCTTCTATGAGGAGGATCTCCAGGAGGAGAGAGAAGAAGCTAGAAGAGATTTCATTTACTCCAAGGCATGGCTTGATCTCATCAAGAGGTCTTTGAATGAAGAAACACACACAAAGTTAAATAATTTGGGTTTAATATTTTAAACCAGCATTTCATAGCCACACACACAAATGAGGATCAATGCTATGGAATTACATAAGCTTATGCACTACAAACTGCACAGAGCAGAGGCAAGCAGACTCCTTCTTGGTTCTCCACAAAACCAGATGGAGGCAAAGCTGAAAACCATACGAGACAGGTGGCACTTTTCCTCAATAATCAAAGAGTGAGGAGCTGCTAAGTATGGGTTGGAGTCAGTCATGGTCTGGGCAAAGGTTAGTCCACAGCTCTGCCAATGAGCTGCAATCCTAGGCTACAGCACCTGTATGTACTCCAGTTCTGGAGACTGAATTAAGCTTTGCTAATGCCCCTCAGCTAGCCACACCTCTGCAGCCATCACCTATGCTACCATGGCTATATTATCTATTATTCATACTCATGCAAGTTCTCAATGAGCTAATTCAATGTGAGTTCGTGAGCGTAGAATCACGCCCTTAGTGTGCAGTATAGATATGGCCTTTCACACATTGAAAAGTCTATTCCCTTCCTGGGAACCACTTACTCTTCTTTAACAGCCGACAGAGGAATGGGGGACGGGTCCTGTGATATTGAGGGCATCCCATCAGCATTGCTAAGGGAGTCGGCCAAATCTTCCACCTCTGATTTTATCACCTTCAACTTTTTTCTTTTCTTGTCTTCCTTTTCTTTTACCTTCTTCTTCAAGACCGCAAGGTCAAACAAAGCTTTAAAGCAGAAAGAACAAACCTCAGTGAAACATTTTGGTATCCTACGGTAGGCTTAGAAATGAGGTAAACACACAATTACTTTTTTGGAAATGTATTTAACATGCATCTAAATTCTATAACCAAATTAATCCACTGGTCCCTGGATTAATTGTTTAGAGACAGTGACGATTTGTACATCTACATAGGTGTTTATAGAACATTATACACACCCACAAAACAGCAGCACATTCACAACTGCCGCAAGATGAGCAGTCAGTGCAATGGGGCACTTACATGATCTTCTGCATTATTTGTAGGGAGATTTTAGGAGAAATCCCCCTCTCTTCCTCCACATACTACACTTGACTAGAGAAACTGCAACTGGGGAAAGAGTGCTTAAAAATAGGTGACCTCTGAAACTGGGAGGGCTGGCGTATTTACTCAGATACCCAACAAGTCACACTGCATTTACCATCAGCTTTTCTGGGGCTAATGATCTCCTGAGTCTACACTATACAGAGCCACTAGCCTAATGAAGTAATCATTAAACTGGGGTTATTTCCAGAAAGAAAGCTTTTTCCTGGCCCTAATTTATGGATGTTTATTTCGCTAATATTCTGACCAGTTGACTGGTAATGGACAAATGGTACTGTAAAGTGATGGACAACCATTCTCTCCATTTCGAGTGCTGCTGCAACAGGAAGCTCAAGGGATACACTCCCATGACAACACAGCACTCAAGTCACTGACCTGCCAAGGAGCCTTTCCGGCCAGCATTTACACGAGTCATGATGTCGTCAAGAGTCAGGTCCCCAGTCACTAGGTCCGGGTGGTCCTACGTAGGACAAAGAGGGACAAGAGAAAAAAGGCAGGGTGTTAAAGTACCAAACAGGCCATGGCAGTCAGACACTGGAATACCTACAATTTAGCTGTGGATAGTCTACAGAAACTCAACCGAGGAAACTTCTTAACCCTATAGTGAGTCTCCAAACAACATTTTTCCCCACAACACATCACAGATGAGTGCCAGGAGATCTCTGCAGATGTCAGCATAAAAGGTAAATATCTGCATAGACTTAATTGTAAAGCATGATAAAGATTAAACTGTGATTACACTTTGGTAAGTGACAAAGTCCTCATGACTTCCAGATTTATTTTCTCCCTAGGATCCCAAATCAAATTGCAGTTTAGAATTCAAATAATATTTAACCCCAAGGCATCTCAGTCCTGACACTGTCAGGTACCATGTCTTAAAAACCATCTCTCCCCAGTATTATGGTATCTGGTAAACCAAAGAAGTACTACCTCTTCCAGCCTCAAATATTCCAAAGTCACAATCTAACTGACAGTTTCACTGAGGCTACGTCTACACATGCACACTACATCGAAATAGTCTATTTCGATGAATAACGTCTACACGTCCTCCAGGGCTGGCAACGTTGACGTTCAACTTTGATGTTGGGCAGCACCACATCGAAATAGGCGCTGCGAGGGAACGTCTACATGCCAAAGTAGCACACATTGAAATAAGGGTGCCAGGAACAGCTGCAGACAGGGTCACAGGGCGGACTCAACAACAAGCCGCTCCCTTAAAGGGCCCCTCCCAGACACAGTTGCACTAAACAACACAAGATCCACAGAGCCGACAACTGGTTGCAGACCCTGTGCATGCAGCATGGATCCCCAGCTGCGGCAGCAGCAGCCAGAAGCCCTGGGCTAAGGGCTGCTGCACACGGTGATCATAGAGCCCCACAGGGGCTGGAGAGAGAGCGTCTCTCAACCCTTCAGCTGATGGTCGCCATGGCGGACCCCACTATTTCGATGTTGCGGGACGCGGATCGTCTACACGTGCCCTACTTCGACGTTCAACTTCGACGTAGGGCGCTATTCCCATCCCCTCATGGGGTTAGCGACTTCGATGTCTTGCTGCCTAACATCGATTTCAACTTCGAAATAGCGCCCAACACGTGTAGCCATGACGGGCGCTATTTCGAAGTTGGCACCGCTACTTCGAAGTAGCGTGCACGTGTAGACGCGGCCTGAGGGTGCAAGAAGGAGGACTGAACAGCATCTCCTCTCCCATAATGGTTCTGACTCTGCAGGGCTGAAAGAGTTCAGAACTTCTTGAAGATGGGAGGGGAGGGGAAGGAAACAGTTAGAAGGTAGAGGGGCTGGACAAGAAGCGACCATAGGAAATTAGAGTAATTTTACCAGCCATAACTGCACTATACCTTACAGCAGACAGACAAGTTAAAAAACAAACAGAGGTAATTCCCAGCCCCATGTCTCCTAGGTGTCTTACAGGCTGACGTTTCCGTTTCTCATGATGCTTCTTCAGCATCATCTTCAGATCGTTTTCCCCAAAGTCATATTTATCTTGAATGAAATAAACCAAGAAAAACTTATCAGAAATCCCTGTCATTCCATCATTACCATAAGTTAAAATACATTTTTCCTCATCCATTCCCACATTCAACAATCCTTAAGTTTTAATAGCTAAACGCTACTTCACAGCTTGAAGTTCAGTCTGTGGCCCCATCAGACCAGGTCACAAAAATCCACCATAAAACTTTCTTGCGGGGATCTATGGAAGGGGTGTGTAAGAAGAGCGTGCAGATTTGACGCAGTCGTAGGAATAGCTCCCTTGAAATGTATAGTAATATTGTTCAACCTGCATTATAAGGGTCTATGTTATCATTGGCAGTGACGAACATACACATCACAACAAGAGAGAGGAAGGATGGTTGTGTGTGTGTTAAAATATGACTTAGTCTCACCAGCCCTTTAGCCTTGAAAGAAAGCAGGAGCGTACCTAGAGATCTCATGGAGCAAGAAGAAAATGAAGTATTGCAGAAGTTTATGCCCATGACATCTCTGAACTTCAGTACATGACTTTTCAAGGGACTAGAGGAAATAACCCTTCCTGAACAAGGCTGTGTGTACACTAGGTAGCTTACAGCAACATAGGCGTACTGATGCTCCTGCACTACTTTGAGATCACTCATGTAGCCACTCTATGCTCATGAACGAGAGCTCTCCCATTGATCCAGCTGAACCACCAACAAACAATGATGGTAGCAGCTCTCCCACCAACCTAGTGTTGGCCGCACTGCACTTATGCCAGCAAAACTTATGTTGCTGGGGAGACGTGGAGGGGGATGTTTCACACTGCTGAGTCATGTAAATGTTGCGAGTGTAAATGGCAGGCTGGCATGCCCCAAGGAGTTCCAAGCACCTCAATTGCTTCGCTCGACCCCTAGCTCTGTTCTCACCTGCTGTTTTCATATCCAGAGTTGACAAGGTGGGGATGACTCTAAGGGGAAGAGCTGGACTTGGGCAACGTGCTGGAGAGTTCGGAAGCCAGGAACTTAAATCTGAGAAAACAAAGACGTAAATTCAATTTTATTTCTACAGAGAACGTTGCCCCAAAACCTATTAACTCTGTCCATACACTTCAAAAGGAGCCAAGCCAATGAAACATGAATCCAATACCGACTTTCCTCACAACGACCCTGTCCTCATCCCCTCAAATCCCTGGCAGCTTCCCTTCCGCCAAACAGGACTACTTATTTAAACAGCCATTAAAAGTAGGCCTGAATTAGGGCACCAGTGGTCAAACAGTTCGTCAGAAGCCGAGCCTCGGTCTAACCCCAAAAATGACAGATGGAAGTGCATGGTTTTGTCCATCTCACTTGATCTCTCCACGAATATTTCACTTTCCCTATATCTAGTTAACACCACCATGAAGCCTCTGGGGGTTCCATACCAATGAGAGCCGGTATCCCCAAGTATCTTCATCACACATCTAGAGAGAGCAATGGACAAGATCAAGGAAGAGGTAGAAGGGATATCTGTGCATGGGATAAGAAGTAATAGTTTGAGGTTCACAGGTGGTATCGTTATCACTGAGGAAGATGAGAAGCTAGCGAAAATGGTGCAGGTGCTAAACAAGGAAGGAAAGCAGTACAGACTGATTATCAACATTGATGAAACAAAAACAATGGTATTTGGAGATAAGGAAACAGGAAGGAAGATCATTGTAGATGGAATTGAACTAGAGAACGTAGAGAAGTTCACATATCTGGGGAGCAATGTAAAAACGTATGATCTAGACTAAGAAGGAAATAGCAACTAGAATAGCGAAAGCAAAAGTGAGTTTAAAGGCGATGGATAAGATCTGGAAAAGCAAAGCGATTAGCTTAAGAACAAAGCTGAGCATCTTGAAAAAGGTGTGTATTCAAGCAGCATGTTGTATGGATGTGAGACATGGGTGATAATGAAAAATTCAAAGAGAAGAATATTAGCGCTTGAGAGGAGTTGTTATAGAAAGATCCTGAGAATAGGATGGATGCAGAAGGTCACCAACGAGGAATTATACAGGAAGATACAGCCAAAAGAGAACCTACTGCAGAAGGTTATACAACACAAATTATAGCGATCTGGGCATATTTGCAGAATGAGCAATGAACACAAAAAATCAAGACCCTGGTATTCAGCATAATGGACGGTTCAAATAGGAGAGGCAGACTCTGCAGAGAATGGGTAGATGACATAGTAGATTGGTGCGGAGCTAGTCTACAAAACTAAGCTACTCTGCACTGGACAGAGAAAGATGTAATGAAATCGTGAGAGAGGCATCAGACACCAATGGGCGCTGAGCCCATGGTTGTTGATGATGATAATGATGATATCTAGCTGGGGATAGCAATGATTATCTCCCAAACAGTGGTTTTCTGAGGCTTTATCAATATAAGTTTGTATAGAGCTCTGAAAAAAATAAGGTGTAATTGACGCTATTGGCACATAAACAGCTTGAGTATCCACCCCAGCACAAGCAAGACCGTGGTCCACCCACTTCCCAACCTACACAAACACAAAAAATGGTCAGGAAACAAAAACATGTCAACTTTAAGGGTAAATAAAGGTTACTATTTCTGTGAGGCACAATCCTGTCTACTGGGAACCTCCCAAACCTCTAACTCAACCCCTATTTCCACAAAGGTGTAAAGTCTGTAGGAAGGTGGTATCCACTGATTATTGCCATGTCAGCAAGAGCAAGAACCCATAATCTAGAACTGGAAGACTATATAATCATTTAGCTACCAGTCCCATGATGCACCTACTGCCCTGTGTAAAGCAAGCTGATGTCAGAAAAAGATTGAGGAATGATTTATTATCCTCCAATATTAGGTGAAAGGCCAAGGAAACTGAGAAGTCACCATGTCAAGTTCGGCCAAGCCAAAGGAGCCTTTCAAATGTGCTAGAAGTTGCAGAGAGCTTTCTAGGCCAGCCCACACACCACTCTCTCCTGCTATTCTTTGAGAACACACTGGGTACATTACCTTCTTCATCAGAGGATAAGGTGGTATCGCCACATTCCTCCTTCACCTCCCTCAGAATCTTCAGGTAGCGCTGATGTGTCCGTCTATCCCGTTCTTCTGGGCCACAAGGAGGGGATGGATATTTTTTCTTAAGGGTCATATCAGGACCACCTTTCCTAGCTAGATCCAGCAGGTGCTGAAACAAACAGATATGTACAGCACAGGAAAGATGGTGGGGTGCAGAGTCCGGCTTTGTGGGAAATATGACTGACTTACACTCACATACAGGTAAATTTAATTAGTTAAAAAGATTACAACATGTGCCATCATTACAGGGTTCTTTATACGATAACTAACAACAAGCTAGAATTCAGTATGCAGGAAATCCCAAAAGGTTTGCTGGCACTGAATAAAGGGAAAGTCTATAACAGATTATATTCCTGCATTGCCTTCCATTCTCATTAATTCTTCTTCTTCTATACAATCAATTTTGGCAAGTATATACAAGCTAGTGATTGTTCTGAAGAGCACTTGAAACGGTTTGCGCCCCATGAAGCTTAATACGGATTTGTAACACTGGCTTAAAACAGACAGAGGAGGAAAAATATGCTTCAAAAGAAAAAGTAGTTTAACACTTAGCACAAGAAAGAAAGATTTATCTCACATGCAAAACTCATCTTCCATTTCCCTCCCCAGCAAAAGAGCTACCTTCCTATACAATAGGTAGAGCACTTTAGTCTCCCTGATTATCCAACCTTAGCCAGAAGTCACTATGATGGCTTCATTTATCCCACATGCAAACAGAATAGAGATATTTATCCCACAGCTCCTAATGGCCAGAAAGCAGCCAATGGGAGCTGAGAAATTGTGCTGCACTGCCTCCCCACGCCCCTGGAAAATGTCTCAGCTATCATTGGTCAGTTTATGGCCAATAGGAACAAAGACATTTTGCTGGGGTCAGGGGCAGCATACGCAACAAGCCAATGGGAGCTGAGAGATTTTGCTGGGTGCGGGGCAGTACCTGAAGATCTCCCCCCTCCACAGCTGTAGACAGGATTAAGAGGCTTGATGGGGCCAGAACGAGCCCATGGGCTGTATCTTGCCTGCACCTGGTCTACTAACAGAAGTGGCTCTCATCACAAAATAAATGCAGACTAATGGGCACAGCAAAATACTTGGGGAGTCAGTGCTAGTAGTTTGCTAGCACTCATGACTAGTCACTATTGGGAACCAAGGAGTCTGAACGCTCTGATTCTATCACCAGCATTGCCACTGAACAACATGATGTTGAGGAAGTCACTGGACCCTCGCTTTGCCAAGCTGTAATATAAAAATTGTATTTTGCTATGATGGAAGGGGACAGAGGGAGATGGAAGAAAGGTTGAGTGCTAAATAGAACTGATTTTTATATTTTGCCTTGGTGCAACAGCTGCTGGAATACTAGGTCCAGTTCCTGGGCCAACAATTCAAGAAGAAAGTCGATCAATTGGAGAAGGTTCAGAAAAGAGCTGTGAGAATGATTAAAGAAAACAGCTCTCTAGTGATGGACTCAAAGCTCAAATCTATTCAGTTTAACAAACAGAAGGTTAAAGTGAGACTTGAACACATTCTATATTTACCTATATGGGGAACAAATATTTAACAATGGGCTCTTTGGTCTAACAGTGAAGGTGTAACGATCTACTGGGTAAAGGCTGAATCTAAACAAATTCAGACCAGAAATGTATAACAGTGGTTTACTACCTGGAAGCATTTGCCAAGAGTCATGCTGCATTACTGGTCATTTTAAAATCAAAAGAGGGTGTCTTCCAAAAGAACTGTTCTAGGCATTATTTTTGGACAGTTCTATGGCCTGTGTATTACAAGGACTCAAACGAGGTGATCATAATTGTCCTTTTTGACTGTGGAATGTATACATTGTTTATAAAACAAAGCTGTATGGGGTCGGGGGCGGGGAGAGGAGGAAGAGGTGCTCAATGGAAACATCAGGCATCTGTTCAGGCTCAGGGTAAAATAGACACTTGTCAGATATCTGCATGAGCACCCAGAATCTCCTCAATAACTTTACATTTAGGGACCAACAAAGCCTAAAAATCTAAACAACTGCAGTATTAAAAAAGGCAAACACCACTAAATCCTTCAGTTAAGTTAAACCACATTCTTTGTGAAATGCCTCAAGTAACACACTGCATCCTGGAAGAACTCACATTGCGGGAAGCAAGGATCTGCTTGAGCAGTCGGTAGAAGTACTGCTGCTGGGAGTTCAGGTAGCGTTTGTACTGGGACTTGAAACAGAGCTGCCGGTATTTCACAACTTCAGGATTAAAGTGTCCATCTACAGGAAAAATACAACTATTTTGGCTTTCCTTACCTGCAAGCTGAGATTAAAGCTTTTTTTTTTTTTTTTTTTTTTTTAAAGTTTGCACTTCATTTTCTCTACCTAAACAATCCAGATGCTACGGTAGCCCATGGACAGATGAAAAATCAAGTATGATATGAAAGACTTTACAATTCTCAGAGTGACAAGATCTGGAGCTATACTGTTCTAAGTCAGACAATCAACTATACTTGCTGCATTACAGTGTCCTCTGGGAAATGAGTCTGGAGGTTTCAGTAGCAATGTTCCCTTAAATTTTTCCATGCACATGCAGAATAAATTTTGTTATGTCTGTCAAGGCACGTGTGGATGCGCAGTATCAATAGAAACACATGTGGCTAGCTGTGGGCATGCTGCTGACCAGGTGAGTAGCATTTTAACCTCTCCTGGAGGGCTGCCAAGTGCTCATCTCACAGGGAACACTGCTCAGCAGACTAGCTGAAAAAAAGCACAGTTGGCCCCAGCTGAAACCTTGTTGACAGCCTCAACAAACAGCTCTGGGAACGAAAGGAACAAGGAGACAAAACTACCACTTTTCCCAATCTGAGAACGGGATAGGGAGAATCCTTCCAGGAGAGAGGTAAAGCACATTGACAGGGCAACACATGGGGCTGTCTTTGTTGTACCAAGACTAGATAAACAGCATCTCAGTCTCTTACACTGTCCACTGGTGCCTTCCACCAGCTAAACATTTAATTAAAAAAATCAGAAGTTAAAATCACAATGAGCTGACACTGACCTCGGAAAAGTTTCTGGGCAATGTGCAGTGGGTTTCCAAAGCGGAAGTTCTCTCCGCTGAACAGAGCTGGGATGAGTTTGTTCTGGTGCTCAGTATTATTTTCTGGGAAGTGGGGAAGGAACTTTTTTAGGTGGTCCCGCTGTGAGTCTGTCAGCACCTCCTGCCACGTAGATAGGCTGACAACTTCAAAAAAGATCTCAGGCTAAAGACGACACAAAGACAAAGATGAAACAAATGTCTTCCTGCATCTTGAACAAAACTTTAGCTTTCTAGAGTTAAATAAAAGTCACAAGACACTGTCTCGTAGAAATTGTGGAAAACTGTAGTCTAAAACACAGAGAGATGAACATATTAAAGGTTGCCAGTCATGAGAATCCATAAAAGATGGAGAAAGAGATCACAAGGTATGTAAAAATAAACAAAGATGTTTTAATACTTGATCTCAGAAAAGAGTCACTGTGTTTACCTAGAGAAGTAACAGACTAGTAAAATTAGGGGGCTCTTAAAATATATTTGGCTAACATGACCTTTAAAGCCACTCAGCACCTTTAAAATCATGCTTCACTCCAGGATGCACCTCCGAAAACCAGCACTCTCTAATCCAGCAACATCCATTGCCCGGCAGGACCATGGATGCTCCTGCACAAGAAAGCCTGGGAGCTGAAGAGTTGCCAGCTGCAAGAAAGTGGGCAACCTCGGGCCAGAGCCCTGTGGCAGCCCATAAAAGCAAGAACCCTGCAAGGGTGAGGAGGAAGCCACAGCCTGGCAGAGGCTGAAGCTGAGCCCCATGGCAGCCAGGGGCGGGAGCCCCAGGAGCACAGGGCAGCCTGGAGCCCTGCAGCAGCACAACCAGGCAGTGCCCTTCTGCACCTCCAAGGAACCTAGAACTGGAGCTGGAGCCCAACATATGGAAGGATGAGAGCTCCAACACAGCCTTGGGCTGGGGCAGGAGCTCTGCACACAGGGCCAGCAGGAAACCCCCTGCAGCCCCTGAGCCTGGAGGCGGGGCTGCAAGGAACCACATTGCAGCCCCATAGAGCCCTGGGCCCAGGCTAGAGCTCTGCATATGGGGCCAGCAGGAACCATGGGTCGAGGCTGGAGCCTCCAAATGAGGTGGGCCAGAGCACCAGGATCTGGAGCTCTGCTGAACCAGGGCCAGAGCCCCTCAGCAGTCCTGCAGCACCATGGCCAGGAATAGCAGAGACCCCCACAGCAGGTGGCAAGGAGGGGGGTGGGGGGAAGCCAAAGCAGGTGCTTGGAGCCCCATGCAGGGGACATCCCTGCCCAGCAAATTCTTTCATTCGGGATTGGTTAGGTCCTGACCATGCCAGATGAGGGAGGTGCAACCTGAAATTATGTTGCCTTCTGACAGGGAGCTCATGCTATGATTCAATCAGATCACTCTATTGCTAGCTGTTAAAACTGAGTTTGAGTTGTGTTAAACTAATCAGATTGAGTCAAGCTGATTTCAAACACCACTTTTTTTTTTTAAAAAGCAGGGCTTGCAACACCAGAGAATGTTACCCTTGTTCACTTTCCTCTACACCCCAATTGCTCTGGCTTTCCTCTGTGCAACAGTGATAATGATACCCATAACCTGTTTGTGGGTTGAGTAAGTAGTTATGTTTGTCAAAAACTCTGGAAATGGAAAGTGCTCTTATTGCTACTCACATCTTCTAGGAGGTCCTCTGGCAAGCTAACTCTTGTTGACCCCAGCATGCAGTCCTCCATGATTCGTGTACCATTTCCTTCCCCACATGGTCCCAGCTCCAATGGGTCTGTCAGCATGTGGTCCAGGGAATCCATCCTTCGCTCTAGTCTAAGTCTGTGAACAAAAGAATCTACCATCTATTGTCATAAACTGGCCAATAACAAAACCCAAAATTCTCAAATACAGCTGAAGGATCTCAACTTAGTGTTTTAGGAGATACAATTTGATAAAGAAATTAGTCTAATCAAATTAATTCAAATGACACAATGTGTAGCTATGCCATGTAAGTTTACTAAATAGCGAAATAGGAAGTGCAGGCCTAATAGAATGACTAGGGAGTACCACTCCTTCAGGTGACATGCCTACACAGAGAGAAAGAGAGAGAATACATAAAGAACACTTGGGAAACAATAATGCACGTGATTAATAACCACATAGTCACAGATTTTTCTTACCTGTGCAACTTACTATTTTATTAATTGTTTCCATGTTTAATAATTTACTTTTCACTATGCAATTTATACATTGCACTCACTGAACTTTAAGAATAAAGACTAGCCTGGTCAGCTTCACTTTGTATCTCATCCACTACATTAGTGCTCCAATATTTGGGGTAAAACACTGTCGAGCAATGTTCAAATGCAAATTATTATTTTTTTCATACACAAACTAACATGGAGGCCTAAACTTAAATTCACCTTTAAATTAAAGGCACTCTCACAAAACAATTTCTAATGCTTCTGAAGAGGGCAAAAACTATAGTTAGAGTAACAAAAACTACAAGGGAGAGAAAAAGCCAAGAGATGGGGACAAGTGGCAAGTGCATAAAGAATCGTGAAGTAAGAGTTATTGGAATTAGAGGGTGTGGCCTGCCTCAGGCTACTTGTCTGCAGAAATACATCATGGCTCTGAACAGATGTGAGACCTGAAAATACTCCCTTTATATTCTATACCACCCGGAATTTTACTGCAACTTACAAGTTACTGGGAAACTTTCTGAGGGTATGTGTACACTATGTAGCCATCAGCTTCAAGGCTGTGTTGACACAGTTTCCCCATTGCTAAAAGTCAGTGTATGAGAATGATGTTTGTCAGCAATTTTGCCAACAAAAATACTTCTACCCCAATGAGTGAATTTCACTTTGTTAGCAGGAGCAGAAGAGCATTCACACATGCCTGGGCAAAACTGTTACAACTGTGCTAAACATAAGTGAAATAAACATTACTCTCATGCCTCCATGCAAAACATGCCACAATAAGTAGAGGTAGACATTAAAGAACTCACAACTTCACTTCCATGATTGTAGATGGTGCTCTGAAGTCAAAGAGACAACTACTCAGCAGAACAGGGCTTAGCCAAACAGCAAACATTAAGCCATTTATTAGTTTGCTTTACATGTGAATCTTGATTCAGCCACCAGAACACAGTGTAATTAATTTTGAAATCTCATTTCTATTCCAAATCATAGTGCAGTTTGGTCCAATATATCACAGGGAAACAATCCCTTTTCAGAAAGAAATTGGTTCCAGGGAGGAATTACCTCTTGCCTGCAGAAAGCGTGGACAATCCATCAACAATTAAGACCATTAAAGAAGCAGGATTAAAGTACATGAATTCATCTCAAATGTACTCAATCTGTGAATAAACAGGAGACTGAACTTAAATGAATGGGAGCAGAAAATTAAATATTTTTATTTTTTAAAAACTTAAAATGCAAGTTTTAGGCTTTAGCCACATAATAAAATCATGCAAAATCATAAACTGAATAAAGACTGCCAATGAAGACAATTATAATCCAACATTGTCAACGGGGTTTCCAAAGCACACTCTATAAGCTTATGAGGTAAGGAAAATATTACTTGTTCTACTAGAGAGAAATAAACAGAGTCGGGGTTAAGGCACTTGTCGAAGGTCCAGTGCAGAGTCAGTGCTAAATCTTAGAAGTCCTTACTTGCACTCCCCAAAAGACTACACAGTATATGCAGCAGAGTGAATACATGACCTACCCATCCCTATTAAAAAATATTACAACCATGATACTCTACACTATCTACTGTATGACACAAAAACATTATTCTTCCAGATCACCCAAATTTATTTTAAAAGGTGCTTTCCAAATTTATTCAGATTTTGTGGCCTATTCTAGGCTCAAATCACTTACAAACACATCAACCATTGATAAAACAAAACCCAAACAAATTAAATGCTCAAGTGGAGACTATGACAATACATACCTCTTAACATACAACAAAATAAACTCATTCAAGTCTGAGGAAAAGGGACTGACTGTCTCTTTTTGCAAAGTCTAGGCATTTCTTCAGACAGTGCTTAATCCCTAGAAGTAATTTCAATGCTTTATCTAACCACCAAAATTGATAACCCATTTCAGCAGCAACACAATAAGAAACTCCACAGAATGGAAAATAAATCACCTGGCTGAGGACACAAATCCACTCAAGGGATCACAATCCATTAGAAACAAATAAGCTTATCTGGGTCACAAACAGTGGCTTGATAGCATTTGAAGGTCCTCAACAAAAAGCCCCACTCACAGGCCACTCATGTGGCACTCGGGGGCGCACTGCCTCCCAGTACCCTGCCAAAATTAACTGGTAAATCGGGTGGCCTCACATGCCCCCTCCTTGCCCCTCTGGACAGGCTTCCCTGCACCCCCTCCCCACAAGTGCCGGTAGCCATTGACCCCACACTGTCCCAGCACCGTCTGGACTACAGGGAACCCTCACACCATGCCAGGCGCTCCTCCACGGGAGCCCCCGCCAACCCACAGCCCACTCACCTCACGGGTCCCTCCCCACAGACTCCCTCGCCCCCCCCCCGCAACTTCCCACCCCAAGGGCCCCTCCCCCCAGATCCCATCACCCCCCTGCACCCCACGCCAGAGGCCTCTCCCCACAAGACCCATCGCCCCCCAGCTGCCCATCCCCCTTGTCCCCTTCCCGCAGGACAAATGTCCCCCACCAGCTGCCCACCCCAGGGAACCCCCCCACTTCCCCACCCCCAGGCCCCATGACGCCCCCTCACCTGCTCGCTCAACCGGCTCCAGCCCAGACACGCGCCTCCTACAGCGGCAAAGTCTCTGGGGAGAGGCGCGCGCCCCCTCCCCAGAGCGCGAGCACGGCGCCCGGAAGGCGGAGCGCCCAAGCTCTGCCCCAGTGGCCCGTCTCACGCATGCGCAGCTCCTCTTCCCGACGAGCGAATGCGCAGAAACCTCTCGCGCGTGCGTAACGTCACGCAGTGGCTGAACCCTTCTGTCCGCTTGCGGCCCCCTGTCGGGCGGGCGGTATTAGCGCAGCGCAAGGGGAGGAGCTGGTTTTGGAGGGGGTGCCTCGGGGAAGGGGCATGAGCTGAAAAGATGCATGCAGTTAGATGGGGCGTGCATGGATGGGGAGAGGTGTTTAGATGTGGGGGGAGGTCAGGGGGATGTATCTGGTAGGTGTGCTTAGGAGTAGAGGGGGTGTATAGCTGGGGGCGTGTAACTAGTGGAGGTACATTGGTGTGGAAGGGTGTATATTGCTGGGGCGTGCATGAGGTAGAAGAGGTGTATCGATGTGGAGGAAGGGGCATATAGATATGGGGGGAGGTGCTCTCGTGTGGAAGGGTGTGTCTAGCTGGGGAGTGCACAGGCATGGAGGGAGTGTTATGTCTGAGGTTTTCTGAGCTTCCCTTGCACGGGTGACTTTGCGCCTTCTCGTTCAAAGGTTCCTAAATATGCTTAATAAGCACCTGAATGCTTATAACGGGCTTCTTGCATGCTGCGGTTGAATAGCTTCCAGACCAGGTTTAACTGGGTTTTAAAAAGCATGTAGAAGGCTCCTTAAGGATGGCAGCTGTTTGCTGGGAATCAGTTTGCTTGCAAATGCAAACAGAAAACATTTATTTGGGAGGGTTCCCCCAGCCTCCTTCCTGGACTACATTTCAATCCCTGTTCCCCATCTTAGTTGCTTTGCACTCTTCAAGAACATACAAGTTGTCGCACTACCTCAGGTCCATTTAATCCATTATCCTTTCTCTTATAATTAAAGCTACAATTCTGACACTTATATGCTTATCAAAAGTTATACAGAGGACAAGGAAAATAAATCATGTATTTATTCAAGCCCACATCTTGCCAGCTGGGGCTGAATTACTGGAATTTTCAAGAAATCACAGAGGTCTCAAATCACAGAATCCATGACTGGTTTGTAGCCTTACTTACAACGTCTGTTGCCAAGTGCTTTGGAGGAAGGAACTCCGTAGTAGACAATTATGCAGTAACATGACCTATGGGGAAGTTTCTTACTAGCTTTTAATACTAAAATATGCAATCAGACCTCTCTTTACAGTGCCCACTTTTTATGTTATTGATTTCCCCTTCCTCTCCCAACACCTGCATCCCCCACTCTTCTTGTACCCCTAGACCCTAAGTTTGTAGCTCCCACTGGAACTTCACTTGTGGCCTGTGGACCCCCTGTCTGCCCCCTCCCCCCACATGCCCCTTGCACACTGGAGCACCAAAGCCCCACGCTTCCTATGCCTCCCTCTACTTCCCCAGCACTTTCAGAGTACCACAAATCCACTGATTCAGGCTCTGTCCCCACTCCTCCCCCACCCTCCTAGAGCTGAAAAACTGCAAATCAGCTGTCCCTGGCTGTTCAAGCTCTGGGGGGGAGGAGGAGCCCGGGGGGAGTGAGAATCAGATGATTCACATTCTCCCAAAGTGCTGTGGGCGACTGCAGCCCACTGAGATGAAGGAGGGCCACTCATGCAGCCCACCCACTATTTTTGGTTGCTCATTGCTGTCCTAAACCCTTGGTCTGCAGTTCCCTGGCAGCCAGCTGTGCTCCTCAGATATTTCTCTGAAAGAGCATTGCATAAAACGTCAAGCATCAAGCACCCACAAATGGAAATCATGTGATGCTGACTTGATATGACATCACTAGGGCCAGGTCTACACGAGGGAAATAAGTCAATTTCAGATCCGCAATTTGAGCTATTTAAATTGTGTAGCTAGAATCAACATATCTGAAATCGACTTACCTGACTTCACTGAGGGAGGTTGAGGGGAGTACAGGAGTTGACTGCTGACCCCAGACAGATCAATTTCACGCATCTCCACCCGATGTGTGAAATCAAATTCCGGGAGACTGACCCTGACTGAGTCAATCTTCCCAGATGCGAAGACATGCCATAGGCGTAACTCTCTTCTCTCCTTAGAATTAACCACTTTGGGTGGCCAGTTCGTTCAGTAACATCAATTATGGGATTAAACACTCTGTGATTTTTCACGTATGAAGTCCTATCATTTTCTTGAATGACTAAATTAATAATTACATCAGGGGATCGCCACATCTTTCTGCAGAAAAGACACCATGAAGAGACTAGTACACCCTATGTAACGCTGACTGAGATACAGGAATCTTTCATTTCTTTTTAGCTTACTGAGTGTAATCTTTGGGTTATATCATTATATCAGCATATTCTATATTTCATTTTTTGTGTAGGCCTCAAGCAGTTCTGTAAACCTTTCAGTTGTGGGGTTCCCATCTCCAGCATCTCTTATGGAACCATGAGGACCTCTTTTGCACTCACCACCCCTGCTCTCCAGGCCCTCCATCATAGCCATCATCTCTTCAGCCCCAAAGTAGCCGTACCTTCAGAACCTGCCCCATTCTCGCTGACAGGCTTAATTTAATTTAACTTAATTTAGTTTCACTGAAAAGGTACCAGATTGACCACCCAGGAACCTCATTGCAACTGTCTCCCATCCCATGCTTTATGAAAGTTAGCTTATGAATGTAAATATGCGTAACTCAGAGATGTTTTAGACAAAATACCTTGCATAAACTATCAGTATTTTTCCATGGGAAAGGGGGTTGTAAAACAAAGGGTTCCTAGCCTATGGTAAAGTCTGTTTAAGCAATGGGAAGCTATCAGTTTTCTGTCTGCCGCCTTCTTCGGGAATTGCCAAACACAGCCTCTGACAAAATAAAGAATTACGAAGGCCATTGACCCAAATCAGAGAAAAAAGAAGAGCTCTGGTTTGAAGATTTTACCTGGCATGAGAACAGCTATTTACAGTAAGAATCTACATGTGATAAGTGTCTTAGGGAAATTAGAACTAGTTATGTGTTCTCTTTTCAGTTTAGTAACTTAATTTGATCAGTCCGATTTCACATATAACCACCTAAATGTTACTTTTCATGCTTAATAAAAACTCTGTTATTTATAATCAAGCCTAGTGTGAATAATTTTTACCTGTGAGTGGGGATATCACTCTTTATATCTGATGAGCCCACTCTGTGCAAGACTTTTGCGCAGACAGAGAGAGATCTATTTGGCATTTTTGATCCCTTTGGGGTTTGATTTCCACCATGGTATTCGCTAGAACTGCAGCCTGTCAGAGCTGAAGTGGGCCAGTGTCTGCACTGATCTGCAGTGGGGCAAGAACCCCAACTCTGTGCCTTGTCTTAGGGAGACCAGAGGATCTGGCCCAGCGGGACAGGGTAGTGAGTAGTCTCAGAGAGCAAGAAGGCAGGTGTCAGTGGCATGAACAGCACACTGGGGAACAAGTCCAAGGGGTCTTCCCTAACTGCACCCTGTCACACTTATCTTCAGATTCTTCACAGCACAGATGCAACTTGAGTAGCAGCAGCGTAAGCTTCCTTGCACTTCCTGGTCAGTGTGCTTGAATGCAAACTTAGGGGGATCTGGGGAGGCGTGAGTAGGTGTCTTCATTGCCCATAAGGATATGGACAAAGTTTTAGTGACACAGTGATTAGCTATAGAAGTAAAGACACTCCCATATTACCCTGCTGGAATGATGGTAAATAGGCTCTGGAGGAAACATGGCAAAGAAAGTGGCTTTGCACATGAGTTTAGGTTTGACATTCCATTCAGGGGAGATGAGGAGGTGTTCATTGGAGAATTACCAACTAGCGATATATGGCAAACTGGAGAGTGATACAAAAAGGCCCAAAGGTAGACATATGGGCTGTGTCTACACTTGCCTTCCACTTTCGAAAGAGGTATACAAATGAGGGAAATCACAAATGCAAATGATGTGCAGATTTGCACATCTGGTACCTCATCTGCATATTCTAATTTCAAAAGCTCTTCTTTCGAAAGAAGAAAACCAGTGTAGATGCTGCTCTTTCAAAAGTAAACTCCATCTTCGAAAGAATCCTTCTTCCCATAAGAAGAGGGAAGAAGGATTCTTTCGGAGATGGGGTTTACTTTCGAAAGAGCAGCATCTACACTGGTTTTCTTCTTTCGAAAGAAGAGCTTTTGAAATTAGAATATGCAAAGGAGGCACCAGATATGCAAATCTGCACCTCATTTGTGTTTTTGATTCCCCTCATTTGCATACCTCTTTCTAAAAAGGAATGCAAGTGTAGACACAGCCATGGAGGGGCAGAATTATGTAGTCTCTTGAAAGCAAAAACTGGAGTTAAGGTCCTGAAAGAATCAGACAAATAGCTTACAGGAATCCCACTTAACTTAATTGACGCTTCTGTGAGGGCTTTTTTTTTTCATTCTCTGCCCCTTTTCTCTCCCACTCCCCTCTTTTTAATTTTTATATTTAGCTGAGTCCTCAGTTTTCACCCAGTTTTCCTCTCAGTTCTGCTCCAGAATCTGAAGAAGTGGGTCTTTCCCACAAAAGATCATTACCTAATAAATAATAGTTTTTAAGGTGTTACAAGACTGCTTTCTTTGTTTTGCGAAGATACAGGCTAACACAACTACCCCTTTGAGATACAAGGTGAATCATAGTTGACTGCAACAGCTACTACCCTCATAGTGAATGCACAAATCACGTTCAGAATTTAAAAAAAAGAAGAAAAATTTATTACTTTTGTTTTTACACTTGCCAGGTAGCACAAGACTATTAACACTATAACCATCACTGAATGTACAATAAACATACACATTTTAAATAACAGAACAGGGTCAGATGTATGTCAGCTTCAGCGTCTCACAAAACATCCAGATTTAGTCCCAGGCATTTAACAGTTCTTGGAAAGAAACAAGTAAGATTCTTTTGAAGAGTACAGAATCAGGGCCAACTTCTACACTCAGAGTTATGAGCAGGGGCTGCAATGGAAGCTGCAGGGAGCACCCAGCATGCATTTCTTAGGGCAGACATTACCTTTCGGTGACCAATGAAGGGTACTCCAGAATTAAGCTCTAATGGGACTTTATTTAGGAGACAAAGATCTTTGGGCTGGATCCAGCAAAAGAAAATAAACTCATGTTTTCTGCACTGCAGATCTGCACACAGCTATGGAAACGGATTTTCATTTTTTAAGAGGGTCCTGCACTTCAGGTCCACTGTAGAACTATTTTTGGCTACCAAATTTGCACTCTCTGCGCCTATCTGTTTAATCATTATAATTCATTACCTTGAAATGAATATGCATGATGCTTAATTCCCACGGAATATTATGTCTCTCTGTATATGTACTGTATTGTATTCTCATCCATCCATCAATTTGGGACACAAAGTGAACTACCACTTTGGTTTCTGGCTGCTTGTTTTGAAGATGGTGCTTCTGTGAGACCCAGGAAAAAATCCTTGATAAACAAGATACTAATTCAAAATGCCCATTTTCAAACTGCATTTCATAACGACTGGCTAATTTTCAACTTGAAATAACTCGTAGAAGAACAAATGTTCCCATTTAGTGATGTTTTCTAAACAAAACTGAAGAAAACATTACTTTTTAAAGTCTACATTTGCAATGCTTTAGAGGCTTATTCTTCATCCTGGGAAACAGGACCTTTAAAGACTTTAACGGTTGCCTGTAAAACAGTAACTTTATCATTTTCAAATCCCCTAATTCTCATTATCTGTAGTATGACACATCTGACTTTAAATTTGTAAGACAGCAACAGGTACACATACAGCTTCATTTTTTGGTCAGCAGACCATCTGGCAACCTTACAAAAGCCCCTTTTCTTGAACAAGAAGCTGTGAGGCAAAATTAAGGCTGTTTCCTTCCTTTCTCCTACACAAACAACATACCAAGGGCCTGATTTTCAGAAGTGTTCAGCTTACACAACTCCAACTGAAATCAATAGGAATGACCATTGCTCAGCACCTCTGCAAAGGGCTTGATCCAATGCAGTCAACGGAAAGATGCTCATTCACTTCGAGTTATTTTGGAGCAGGATCCAAGCCTTTTAACTTATTAAGGCTCCAGCATTTCAGGGAAGCCAAAGCAGCAAGATTCCAGGTGCAAATTTAGTCTACATTTTGGTCAGTCATGTCAAGACTACCCTAGATTTTGAAAGGGTTTATCTCATCATGAACAGCCATTATTTCCACTCCATATGAATAGATACATTATTTACCATAGCAATATGTGTCTCCAGACTTAGTTGGCCAGTAGTTGTCCACTTAGGGTTTTAAATTGTAAGGTTTGGCATAGTTGTGTCTGGTACTGCAACTCTTACACACATTTGTAGTTCTCACACGAGTAGCCCTACCAAGGCCAATGTGGATACTTGTGTAAGCAAGGATGCTTTACTGCACCACCCAAGCCAAAGTTAAAAATAGGGATTCCATCTGTTAATTATGGTGTCAGAAAAAGCTATTAAGACCAACATTTACAGGTGATCCTATTGGACACTGACACTCTGTGGTAGCATTTCAAGCAGAATCAATAGAGATTTAAGCATATTTCGTGTCCCCCATCAATGGTCAGTGGAGCTGTGGTCATATTCTTGTAAGTATCAGAGTAAAAATTATGCCCTTCCTCTTGCTTTAAAAACAAACAGACCCTTAAAGGGGAGCAATGTAAGAAAATAAATAACTATTTTGAAGACACAGCTTCTCTTTCTCCTGGTCCCAAACCGTAACACAAGCTCCATAAACGACCAGGTCTGCCACTTAGGGGATCCTTAGAGATGGCTTTCATTGTCCTCTAATAGTGGTCCACTAGCATTCTTTTTGGGGGTTTTCCGAATCCAAGGCTGGTCATTTTATGAAACAGTCCATAGGAATTGCAGCACAGTGTTAACAAGATACATGGAAAATCAGAGCAACCAATTTTCCATTCAACCTTCATGCGGAAAATAAATTAAATTCTGAGTCAGTCCTAGAGATAAGTAGAGCGCATCTGCAAAAAAATGTGTATGGGGGAGCAAGTTAGAAAGGTTCTCGTTTGACATTGCAGGATGAAGTGAATCTCAAACAGCAATTGTAAGGCACAGAGTTCTGAGTGCCTTTTTATTTTAAAACTACCAAAAAAAAGTAAATAAAAAATCAATTTCTTCACACCACCCTCAATTTTCTCTTCATGCCACCATCAATAGGGGTCACAGCCCAAAGCTGCTATGAAGGTTTAAACATTACTGAGCCTTTTATTGGTTTACAAGGGAAAAGAAGAGTTCCTTGTTGGTGGAGAGGAGGCGAACTGAGTACAGGCTCAGTATTACCATCATGGGCTATTACGATTTCAATTCCAAACACAGGTTTCAAGACCGACCATTCATTCGTCCCAGAATTTCTTGGCAGGGTAGCACAGACAACATGCAAACCATTCTAAAAGGTTGCTAAAAGAATAACTTAATTGACTGCTTCTGCAGAGCTTCACAGCTTCATTGTTACATCTGTCTCTCACACTCACTCACATCACACACACACCGAGTCACCAAATTGCTGCAGCTCCTTCTTTTGAGGTCATCTGCTCTTTAGCTGATGTATTCCCCTCCTCCTTGGCCATTTAAAAATAAAGACACAGGGAGCAGTTCTGACATACAGCAAATACCACAGGCAGTTTATATGATGTCTTTTTGTTTAACTGTAGATGGTGGAAATGTACACGGGGCATAATCTGCCATCAGCTATTTGTTTGGCAAGTATTTTCCCCATCTTTATAATAAATGTTGTACATTGTTAAACTTCCACAAAGAAAAAATAGAGTCATCAGACATTCCAAAAAAGTAAAGTTCTGTGCACAGTTTTCTTTTCTCATTTTTTTCCTTTTCCTTAAAGATTTGCATAAGATGGCAGCATTCCAAAAAAATTTTGAGGACGTTTTTTAGGTGCTGCTGCGACCTAAACTCCCTTATAATGCATCAGCAAGAACTCCAAGACTTTAGCTGAAGTTACATGACTGAACACTTAAAAACATAATGAGGTCCAGGAGACCCATATGTTTTGAGGGACAGGTTGTCCTTGAAGTCAGGCGACGTGACGCGATTTCTTCATTCATGCTCAGCAGAGAAAGTTCTTGGTTTAGTGATGTGCACTTCACTGCCCCCATTCCCATTGGTGGTGGTTGTGATGATGTACTGGGTGGTTTGCTGTTGATTGGTTGTTTGTGATTCCAAGGAGTCAGAGTGCGCTGATGGCTGAGACACACCCACCTGTACCCCGCTGGAGAGAGAAGAGTTCTGTTTTACATCCAGATCGGGCTGACCTTCAGATATCACATAATGGGTCTGCACAGAGAGTAAAACCACTAGTTACACATTGATGTTTCAGACCAGCTGAACAGCCATCTTTCTCTCACATGATAACTTTTCTGTCTCAGCACTGGGAGAAATTTTCTATGATTCAGTAATTACAAAATTAAATTATATTGCATTTAAATATTTACAGGTAAGAACTGTAACAGGACACTCTGGCTATGTCTACACTAGACCCAAACTTTGAAATGGCCATCTAAATGGCCATTTCAAAGTTTACTAATGAAGTGCTGAAATACATATTCAGCGCCTCATTAGCATGCGAGTGGCTGTGGCACTTTGAAATTGATGCGGCTCGCTGCCGCGCGGCTCGTCCCAACGGGGCTCCTTTTCGAAAGGACCCCGCCTACTTCGAAGTCCCCTTATTCCTGTGAGCAGATGGGAATAAGGGGACTTCAAAGTAGGCAAGGTCCTTTCGAAAAGGAGCCCCATTGGGATGAACTACGCGGCGGCGAGCCGCGTCAATTTCGAAGTGCTGCGGCCGCCCGCATGCTAATGAGGCACTGAATATGTATTTCAGCGCTTCATTAGTAAACTTCGAAATGGCCATTTGCATGGCTATTTCGAAGTTTGGGGCTAGTGTAGACACGGCCTTTCAAAATTATAAGGCACATATGACTTCTTTTAAAAGGGCTAATTTAACATTGGCTAAAACCAACTGTGCAATTAACCCACCCATGAAAAAAATTAAAATAACTAACTCACTTTTCAATCTCTCTGAAATTCTCCTATTTTTGCCATACATTCCAAATGTGAGCTGCATTTGCTGTATCCTACATTACTATGTTAGATTTCCTGCTAGGTAACACAAGTATCATGGCAGCTTCCAAAGAGATCACTCACACAATTCAGTGAGGCAAAGATTTTAACAATAACTGAAGTTTCTAAAAACTGTTGTGAAAATTCATTCCTATGGCTACCCAGCTTTACTAAATACCTGTCTGAAGTATTATAACTCATCAACACTAGCAATCCTGCAACCATGTATGCAAGGGAATAGTCTTACTGGACTCAGTTGGATGAATTAAATGCAACTACTATCAGAGAGATAGCCGTGTTAGTCTGTAGCTTTGAGAACAACCAGGAGTCTTGTGGCACCTTATAGACTAACAGATATTTTGGAGCATAAGCTTTGGTGGGCAAAGACCTGCTTCATTACTTGCTGAGGTAAAGCCACTTGTAGGAGTAAATGTCTGCCACATGGTGGCAACATCATTACAGAATTCTTCATTTTTACTCATGTGTAGCAGGTTGATCTGCCCCTTTAAAGGGCTTCAGAGCCTGGGAGCAGCAAGCCCTGGCCTAAAGAGATGCTGCTCAGCAAGCAGGTGTTGAGTATCAGCTGATCCAACTAAAATTATTGGTTTTGACTCCCAGGTCCTGTCTGTTGGGCTTCTCCGCAGGCCAAGGTTTGCTGCTCCCTGGGCCTGTAGCTCTGTAAAGGGTCAGATCACCCTATTTTCTCACCGCACTGGGATTGTGGTACTACATAAATAATTAACTATGTTCTTCATTGAAGTAGATGACTGACACCTTCCCACCAAATAGATCATTCTTTGTCTCCTGGTGCCTAAAGAACAATGGAATATTTCTTCTCAGCCCCGGCATGTATTCTGTGTTGCCAGCTATGGACACTGCCCCAATATGGTACTTGGTATGAGTGTTGTGGAAGGTCTCTCTCTCTCTCACACAGACACACACTTTTTACCAGTTATAAGGCCTGTGAGTTCCTAACTTCAGAAAACACCTTTACAAGTACCCTGGTATGACACCACCATACTTCCTACTTTATGCACCTCTGACACTTCTCCTGATGTTTCTTTAATTTATTCAGACTGAAAGTTTTATGCCTAGTTCATCCCTCCCAGAACAGAGACTTCCATCCTTCCACTTACCTGGGTGACTGCTTTCACTTGCCCAGTGTTCACTGTGGTGACTGGGGTACCTACAGCGGTCTCTGCAATCACATACTGACCCTGAGGGATGGTCATCATCTGAATTTCAGATGCTGGAAGAAAGGACCGAGACACTCAGTTAAACACTCTCAGAGCGTAGTATGGAAGACGATAATAAGGGTGGCCCGAGAGTCAAATGAAGCTCAGGAGTGCTACAGTAGGGTTGGTGACTACCCCTATTTTAAAGCATAGGTAAGGGTGATGGACAAAGAGTACAAGTTATACATATCTCATAGGACTGGAAGGGGCCTTGAGAAGTCATCAAGTCCAGTCCCCTGCACTCACAGCAGGACCTACCACCATCCCTGACAGTTTCTTTTTTTTAAAATCTAACCTGCCCCAGATGCTTGAAAGACCCCCTCAAGGACTGAACTCACACCCCTGGGTTTACAAGGTAATGCTCTAACCACTGAGTTATTCCTCCCTGAATTCTAGGTACAATGCAGCCTGGGTGCCTAATCAAGATGGAAGTTGCATGCTGGCACACAGTCTCTATGGGCTGCATGATTAGGGTTGCAGTGACTGATGCCAGTTCATACAATTTAAGTGTCAGGCTCCTGGTGAGTTATCAACACAGCCTTCATCTGGGAAAAGTTTGAGCTCCCCTGGAAAAAAGAATCAGACACTCAGGGATGGATCCTCAGGTAGTGAAAATTAGCATAGCCCTATTGACTTCAGTGGAGTGACACCAACTGACATTATCTCAGCATCTGGCTTTTAGTTGGTAGCCATCTGTCATGAATGAATGCAAGGAAAGGGTTAACCCTTAGAGGGCTCTCTCTGTGCAGCATGGTCAGGTAAGCCAATGAGAGAAAGAGAAATTATTTAGGACTGAGACTAACTGCCATCTGAGGGGTCTTTGTGGTTGAGGTAGAGGAGACAGGCAAAAAATGATTGATCCTGAGCACTTGAATGAATCCAGTAAATCTCCTGGCCACATCATAATCAGAGCACAGATATGTAAGTAAAAAGGAAATGTTTAGTTAGACATAGTCAGGCTATGTTTATTTTGCAAATTGGTATGGAACTTCTCAGGCTGGCTAATGATTTTCTCTTTCCCATCTACTCTGTAACTTCTACGGTGAATCCCAGGAAAGTAATTCTCTGTGTTGTAAACAAAATGTTTTGAGTTGTTTTATTACGTGTAGCAACTAAGTATGTTTACTTATTTTCTTGGTTGTTTTTCCATCTCTCATTTTGTGAGTAAATTATTTTTTTCAGGCAATGGTTTTGATTTCTATGTCCTTGAGAGTATCTGTGTGAATGTATGCTACAGCAAGGTCAACTATCGGATTACAGCTCTTTGTTTCCAAGCTATCGCCTAAGGAAAAGGTGAAGCTTGTGGGATAACCCAGAGGGAGATACACAAGTTTTTCTTTCTGGGCTTTAAGGAGGCCGAAGTCACTTGGTGGCAGCAATCTATCAACACAGGTTCAGGGACTCTATGACCTTGGGAAGCTTTTTTTATGCAGAGCAAGACCAAGGTGTTATTAAGGTTTTTGTGGGCCGCCACTTTCTGCACTCAGAGCGTCAGAGTGGGGAGGCAGTCCTGACACCATCATATCTGGCTGTTGCAATACATGGATGTATTCCTCAAGCATGTATTGCTCCAGGATTTCTAGAGGTTGCTGTCCAGAGCTGGCCAGGAAGGTACTTGACATCAGGCATGAAAAGTCCTTTTCATGTCACTTGCTTCTCCTGAATGAGCCTTTTCAGAAGTCCTATTATGGCTTTTCTCTGAATTTAAACAATCCGTTCTCAAAGTTAGACTTATTCTTGTCAAATGCACTCGCCTTGGCAAAAAAAAAGAAGGCAGCCTGCTAAAACAGGCCATGTAAAACAGAAGGGCATGACTCCAACCTGGAAAAGGGGAAACCCAATAACAATACCATAATTATTATTTTTAGAATATATATAATATAAATATAATTACATTTTTATTAATTATTACAATACTTTATATCACATAGATCCTCTTCAAAGTGCTTACTGAACATTAACTAATGAATTCTCACAAACCTCTGTGAAGTAGATTAATGTCCTCATTTTACAGCTGGGCAAATGGAAAAAAGGGGGCTAAGTGACTTGAATACACTCCCAAAGACAGTTAGTGGGCTTGCTGACCAAGTCACATTTCTGATGCTTACGGTAGCTACGAAAAGAGTTCCACGTGCTGGGTAAATACGTGTGCTGGACAGATGATCCTTGCTGTTGCTGGAGGGTTTGGCTGGGGGCTGATGTGGTTGTTTGCATTTGAGAGGGGCTGAGTTCCTGTTGAGACTGCTGTGATGAGGGACTCAGCGGCTGAGCTCCCACCTAGAACAACACCATGCAAACACACAATTATTAATCTGCCAGCATGGTTAAGGCTCCCATGCATTTGTACTGATGTAGGTACATTACTCTTAGTACTAGGATAGGAACACACTAATCCTCTAGTCGACAGTGCAAACTTCAACCCAGGTAGGCAGTGATCAGTAGTTATTGTACACATGCAGCTGTCTGGTGGCATAGAATCAATGGGTTCCCAGTGCCATTTCTAGCGGAAAAAAATGTGTTTCACAACCACTCCCAACAACCAATAAGCCCAGCTCTGAATAAATGACCATGGAGCCTGAACTCCGTTCTTATCCCTAGGTCTGTCTCATACCAGATCCAGGGTGGCAGGACAACATGGAAAACTTGAGCGGCTGACATCCTTGCTGCAACTGTTCTATGGATAACTCTAAATGGCATGTTAACAATGAAGTCCTACTGTAGCGCTGGTCATTGTAATAGTAACAGTGCTTTGACCTTCTGTAGTACCTTCCACCAGAGGAGTTCAAGGCCTTTGGCAAACATTAACAGATTTAGCTTCACAACCTCTCTTTGTGACCAGTCAGTACTATTAGACCGAGTTCAGAAATAGGTGAATGGAGGTACAGAGATGTGATTTGCCCAAGGTCACACAGCTAGTCTGTGGCAGGAAACTGACATCAGCACAAGAAACAGTACATGTCGTTAACTGATTAGGAGAGATGGGTAATACGAACTAAACACTCTCTGGAGCAAGAGGAGTTGACTTTTGAACTTTCTGACCCTTAGAAAAAAGGCTTTCATTCTTTTTCACATTATTTCAGCGTGTAACAGAAGTAATTCGTTACTGATCTCAGAACCTTGTCTCTTCTAGTGGGCCACTAACTGCCCAGGAATATAATGTGCCATCTCTGTCTGCTTTAAAACAAGAGAGTAATGTGAGGGCTGTACCTACCTTTAGGACTGCCTCTCCCACAAGGCTTTACATTATCAATGGGAGTTTCCCTCACTCCTGCACGTGCCACAGTCTGAGTTGAAGACTGCCAGGCCTATCTTTTACCTCAAGCTTTTTCTGAGGGAAGAGGAGATGCTGCCAATTTGGGTTTTAGACCGGTAACTAGGAGACCCCTGAAAATCTTTATTGGCACAAGGCTTTTGCTGAAATAGTATATTCAATTTTGTACATACATGAAGAGACTTGCATTTTTAAAAAGAGACTGCTCATTTAAACTAGCTAAACAAATTAGTAAATCAGTTATCTATACCTCTCACACAGTCTTCTTGGCATTTCTAAAACACCTACCACCATTGTACATAGGCACTTTATATTTCCAAGTATGCTTTGTACAAACATAAAACCTCATAGTATCATTAGCCCCTTTATACAGATGGGGAAGATTAAGGCACAGAGAGCTGGTTAATGGCACACCAGGATTAGAACTCAGGACTTCCTAATCTCATGCTGAGTCTACAGTACCTCCCTGTGATGCACATATTTCCATGAGCTCCCTCTGATGATTGACTATATTCTCAGATCTGTTAACTTTTTTATCCCATTTTAACCTTATGAACTCATAAGAATGTTCACCCAAGTGTCTTTATATCCTTTTCTAGCCTAATCTGTGATGGAATGCCTGGGAACGAGAAACCTCAAGGTCCCAGTGCTGCCAGTGCTCTATGCGGAGTACTCTTAAGGACTTCAGTGGGAGTTCCAGACACATCCAGCTATGTAAGACTCCCACTTGAACTTCCTGACATGGAGAATGATTTTTGCATGGAAAGTGCAGGATACCTGTGATGATGATTGAGTTGCTGGTGCTGGTTCTGAGACCTGAATATGCTGCACCTGGATGGCATGCTGGGTGTATGTCTGGGGGTCATGCAGCTGTCCGACGTCCACCGTGGAATGCTGGGACTGGTGAGGTGAAGTAGCCTAGGAAAAATCAAACCACAGCTATAGATTGTAAACTTGTTGGGGCAAGGACTGTGGCCACCTTTCTGTTTGCATAATGCTGAGGACAATGGGGCTAGAACCTGATGGGGAGACTCTGTGCATTACAAATATAAACATTAAACAACCAGCAACAATTAGAGAGTGATCTGTAGCCTGTGTTACAACAGGTGATTTTACTGACTGGCAAACAGGACTAATTTTTGCTTTCTAATGGAAGGTAAATGAGAAATTTAGTGGCACAAAAACAATTCTCTAATTATTAAATAAATTGATTTAAACAGTGTCAACTACCTGTGTGAGGTAGGGAGGTACATTTTACAGATGGTGATCCACGGTGCAGAGAGACTAAGGGCAAGTCTACACTACAAAGTTAGGTTGATGTAGAGCCACCACAGTAATGAAATCAATTTTGCATGTCTATGCTATGTCTCTTATGTCAGTGGTGTGCATGCTCACCAGGATCACTTGCATCAATTTAATGATCACTGTGGGGAATTGTTGGATGGCTTCCAAAAGGTGGCACCAGTTGATGTAAGCAACACAGTGTCTACACTGACACAGCGCCAATCTAACTGTATCAACTGATGTTCCTCTCCTGCCATGGAAGTGGGGTTACTAAGTCAGTATAGAGGGCAAATTACACTGTGGGAGTGATATTTAGTGCACACACTAAGAGAGGTAGGTCAACATAAGCTGCCTTACATTGATCCATTCCGTAGCATAGACCAGGGCTTAGTGATCTGCCCAAAATCACACAGGACTCCAGGGCAGATCAGAAATTTGAACTTCCAAATTGTCAGGCTCAATAAGTAGTGATCAGTGGCTCTATGTCTGGTTGGCAGATGGTATCAAGCAGGGTACCCCAAGGGTTGGATCTGGGGCCAGTTTTTTCAACATCTTTATTAATGACCTGGGTGAGGGGATGAATTGCACCCATAGCAAATTTGCAGATGGCACTAAACTAGGGGGAGAAGTTGATACACTGGAGGGTAAGGTTACCTACCTAGTGACCTAGGTAAGTTGGACGATTGGGCCAAAAGAAATCTGATGAGCTTCAACAAGGACAAATGCAGAATCCTGCACTTAGGACAGGGGAATCCCAAGTACTGGCTGGGAATCAACTGTCTAAGTAGCAGTTCTGCAGAAAAGGACATGGGAATTACAGTGTATGAGAAGCTGGATATGAGTCAACAGTGTTCCCTTGTCGCCACAAAGACTAACAGCATACTGGGGCGCATTAGTAGGACCACCGCCAGTACATCTAGGGAAGTGATTATTGGGCACTGGCAAGGCCGCATCTGGAGTAGTGCATCCAATTCTGGGCCCCCCCCATTACAGAAAGGATGCAGATGCATTGGAGAGAGTCCAGCGGAGGGCAACAAAAATGATTAGGAGGCTGGAGCACCTGACTTATGAGGACAGGCTGAGGGATTTGTGCTTATTTAGTCTACAGAAGTGAAGAGTGGAGGAGGGGATTTGATAGCAGCCTTCAGTTACCTGAAGGGAGATTATAAAGAGGATGGAGAGAGGCTGTTTTCAGTGGTGACAGATGACAGAATAAGGGGCAATGGTCTAAAGTAGCTGTGGGGGAAGGCTAGATTGGGTATTAGGAAAAATTATTTCACTAGGAGGGTGGTAAAGCTCTGGAAGGGGTTACCTAGGGGTAGGGTTGACAGATCTTTGGAAAACTTATGTGGAACAGGCAGTCTCAGCCATGGGATTCCCCAGCATGGCTGCCTGTCCTGCATAAGTTTTCCAAAAACTTGGAAGAGCAGGGGGCTCCCACGGCTGGGACATTTTTGTGTAAATGTGGGATGCGGGACTTGTCAAGGAAATTTGGGACTGCCCCACATGTTGCGGGACGTCTGGCAACCCTACCTAGGGAGACTTCTTCTCCAGAGGTCTTTTAGTCCCAGATTGACAAAGCCCTGGCTGGGATGATTTAGTTGGGACTGATCCTGCTTTCAGCAGGGTGTTGGATTCTATGACTTCCTGAAGTCTCTTCCAACCCTGTGATTCTATGCATCTATGCATCTCTCCTCTCCATAAAGGTATGTGTTCATACATTCCAGAACTGCATATCCATGCTCTGACAGGGGAAAGAAAAGTGACATTTCCAGGATCTTACCTATTAAAGACTCATAGGGGCCCTGCCTTCTACTCAATTGCAGTAATTTAATTAGAGCCATCACACCTTGTTAAAATCAATGCAAAGCTGCAGGCACCAGAATCTCAGCAGCTGAGTCATTAAAGCTTCATCAATTCATGCCAAATGGTGCCCTTATTTAGGCCATCATTAACAAGGGATGCAGCACTGCTAAAAATGAGCAACAAAAGGACACAAAATAGCTTCCCATTTCAGCCAGAAACATAAGCAGGCACTGTCAGATCCCCCCAAGCAGTCAGAGGCAGAAGGGTTTAAAGGAGCTGCTCTGATGACTCTGCAAGCTATCAGAAATCCACTTCCTCAGCTCTGTGAATTCGGTTATGTTCCATATTTATTTGTAAAGGGGTTATGGAATCTCACAGAGGACGAATACCTCCGGAGTTAATACAAAGAGAAAGCAAACCCTTTCCAGACTTTCAGATTGTGACTCCAGATCTCAGAGCAAAAATAAGTTCAAACTGCTCCTCCCAGCAGCAGAAGTGGGTCTCCTGCTAATCCATTTTGTCAGCTCCTGAGGGGCTCCCCCCTGAAGTAGCACCAGTGTCAGTCTCCACGTGACACCTGCCCAAAACCTTTCACCATCACAACATTTTTTTCTAAAGGCTTCAAAACTGTGGCGTCACTTAATCTTGGGGGAGATACAAGACACAGCCTCAGTAGATTACCCACCTGAGCCACTTGTACCACCTGCAGCTGTATGTGCTGGGGCTGCTGCAGGCCAGTTGTGGACTGGGATACAGGAATGTACTGGATCCGCTGATAATCTCCCTGTGGGGTTCGATAGTCTGTCGTCAGGGTCTGGGACAGTTCCGTCATTGCTTGTGTCAGCAGGTCTGTTGTCTGAGGGAGAGAGACACACACACATTGCGTCATGCCATGCCATGTATCGGGCTGAACACTTTACATGTTTGCACTTGACCTAAATCACTGAAGCCTAGTCAGTGATTTAGAAGAACTTATTGTGCATGGAGCTCCACTTAACAAGATTGTGACAGCCATCAAGCCAGCAGGAGTGCTCTGCTCTGCCTCTTGGGGAACCCATATTTTCATACTCACTCTCTTCCCATACCACTGACAGGAGGACATGGCATAAGGAAAGGAAGTGTATTCTCTTCCAGGTTAGGCAAGGCAAGAACAATTTTCTGGTTGCTGCCATTCACTGTTGGAAGTGTTGTGCTGGTGGGGAGGTTGTATCACTCAAAAACAACACACCTAAATGATTAAGGAATGACAGTGACTAGCTCAAATGGAAGTTTGATCCAGTCTTTTGCCACAAGGATAGCAAGCAAGCAAGTAAGTAAGGTCCTTTGGCTTTCACTGGCCCTTGTGCTCCTAAGTCACTTAGATGCTTTTGAAAATACCATCTGGATAGAGGTAGTGAGGACAGGAGAGATGGTGTAAGGTTAGTGGACAAGTCTTCAGATCTTCAAACGAGGAAATACAGAACCCCGAGGGCAGGGGTTAGTACTTCCTGGCACAGGTGCCAAGAGTGGCACATGAGCCGACTTTCGTCGGCATGCAAGGCGGGAGTTCAGCCCTGTCCCCACCTCTACATGCAGCCATCCCGCCTGTGGATTATCAAAAAAACCAGCTAATTCTAGCAACCACCACCTAAATGGTAAAGCTCTGCATTTTAATTTAATTATTAATGAAGCTGTTCTAAGTAGGCCTATTGGTGACTTTAAAAAGTATCACTGGCACTCAGACCATACACAGAGGTCAAAAGAATAGATTTCAGCACTCTGCCTTGGAAAGGTTGCTGATCCTTGCTCAAGGGGAATGAAAATAAAGCACAAAGGGAACGTCTCAACGTAAGCCTTGTAATAGCCAAGTGACGTGAACCAAGCAAATGCTAATAATCTTTATAATACAGGACATCTGACTGGTTCACTCAGATGGTCTGATTTACCATTCTCTGCATTCTTACCACAACAGTTTCTCCAGTCGTGCTGTCAGTGGTTAAAACTGCAGGTGTAGAACTGATGACGGTTGTTGCCAAGGGTGTGTGTATCGTGTTAGGGAGCTGAGCAAACTCAGGGTGCTTCTTGCGAATGTGTTGTACCATCTTGGTCTATGGAAGGGCGAAGAGAATAGGTTTAGGGAAACAGCCAGCAAGATCAGGTCTGATCACAGCGAGAATATTGGTTTCTTTCAGCTCCTTACTTAGCCTGAATGGTGAGCAGCAAGCCTCAGATCACCTAACAGTCAAATCACCAGTGAGAAAACACAGAGACCAGGGTGTTCATATTGATTGGACTTGCCTCATGCTAAGCGACTGCCTCTGAAACTTCATGGCTCCGTGGACCAATCTCCCGTAACACTGTCAAATGTTTTCAGTGCCCATTCAGAAGAAAGCAGAAAATCTCCTGTCTCCGACTCCCTCCTTCCTCTCTTTACTACTTATCTGATAAAAACACCCATCAAAACAAACCTAAGCTCACAGCTTTGAAAAAAAATATCGACAAAATTCTCAGAAGCAGCCCCGAGTCGTTTGGGTGTCCAGCTTGGGACCCATTGTGCCTGATTTGGCCATGTGCAGAGGACCTGCAACAATCGTTGTTTCAGGTGAAGTTGTGAATGTTCAGCACCTCTGAAAGTCAATGAGTCCCCCAAGGTGTCTCAAGTGAACATCCAAAAACGAGGCATACAGAGTGAGAGGCCACTTTGGAAAACCTGGCCGACAGTATTTAAAAAGCAGGAAATACTGTGAGCAAAAGCTCTGCTTGCACTGTGCCTAGAAAACCAGGAATTCATCAGGACTGAACCCTGGAAAAGTGACCCCTTCCCCCCAGTTCTTTTAAACTCCTGTATCCAAGAGGTGCATAAATATTACCTCCTTTGGCTCAGGGCTTGTCCACGTAGGGTATAAATGTAAGGTATGAAGGTATTCTGAAATAAGACTATGTAGACAGCTTTATTCTGTAATATGAATGTCTACATGGGAAGGTAATCTACAAAAGTTTATTCCACAATAGCTATTTGGGCCAATATCCAAAAGACAAGCCTGGACACAAAGGCAGATAAAGCAAATCAATGACAGAGGCTTGGACTAGAACCTGGGAATTCTGACTGCCAGTTCCCTAATCTAACCACTAAACATCTCCTTTCTTTGTAAATCAAATAAACTGTGTTCACATTGTTATTATTCAGTTAGCTTGAGACCAGTGGTCTGATCCATGATGAAAGTGCTGACCCTGGGATTGGCAGACTGCAAGTTCTGTGACAGACCACCACCACTGGGGAGGGGCTCTGTTCTGAGGCAAGGAGACACCCACAGTACCTTGCTGCTGTACTGTTTGGAACAGTGAGGACAACAGACTGGTGGAGTAGCTATTGTGCCTGTGAGCTGGGTGTGAGTACTCAGCATGGGGTCTGGCTCTCCCGGTCCCGCTGGGCGCAGTTTCCGGATACTCGGCGGTAGTTCAGCACCAGGATGGTTCTTCAGGATATGAGCTTTGCGTTTGCTGGCACTCTTGTATACCTGTGACGTAAAAAAACGTGACTGAGAGCAGCATAATACCAGTGGCAGCGGCCAAAACAGATAGAGTTTGTGTGTCTCCCTCCAGAAAGTTTATGTGGCTTTTTAACAGAGATTTGGATAACAAATTTTACATGATCGTTGCTTCTCTCTCTGGCTGTGTCTACACTGGAGAGTTCTGTCGACAGAGTACTATCAATAGGAGCGCAATGTAGACACTTCTGTTGACAGAGAGGGCTTCCAGTTGCCGGGCAGCCCTGTTTGCAGAGCTGCCATCCCGCTTTCTGTCACCAGAGGGCAGTGCAGCCTGGCAGTTCTCTGTCAACAGAGCAAGCTGTGTTTAGATGCAATCTGTCGACAGAAAATATGACCTACAAGGGAAGACTAAAGGAACTGGGTTTGTATAGTTTGGAAAAGAAAACACTGAGAGGGGGCATAACAGTTTTCAAGTACTTAAAAGAGTGTTTCAAGGAAGAGGGAGAAAAATTATTCTTCTTGGCCTCTGACAACAGGACAAGAAGCAATGGGCTTTAACTGCAGCAAGGGAGGTTTAGGTTGGACATTATGGAAAACTTCCAAACTGTCAGGGTGACTCAGCAGTGGAATAAATTGCCCTGGGAGGTTAAGGAATCTCCATCATTGGAGATATTTAAGAGCAGGTTAGATAAATATCTGTTAGGGATGATCTAAATGGTGGTCCGTCCTGCTATGGGTGCAGGGGGCTGAACTTCATGACCTCTCAAGATCCCTTTCAGTTCTAGTATTCTGTTTCTATTAGAATTTTGGGTTGCATTTAGTTGCCTTAGCTTCAAGGCTGGTACAAATGCTGTTAGCCAGCTCAGCCAGGTATTTTCTCAAGAAAATTACAAGTCCTGCCACATGTTTAGACACACAAATTGGTTACAAGGAAGTACAGGGCTATGTTTTGATTGGTAACTTCCTTACATACCTTATCACAGTACTGACAGAAGTAATCTCTGTTGGGTTTGATGATGGGCAATGTTAGTTCCGGCACCTCCTCTATTTTCATGTCCGGATGTCTCTTTGATAAATGGTTCACCTAAGAGAAAGAAGCAAATTAGGATAAGAGACTATGTCACAGCTGGAAGCTAAACAATGGAGTCTTCTCTTGATTGGGAGGGTATGGATTCTCTAGAGCAGAGCCCCACCATAAAACACAATGTTGCTACCCAGCAGCACAACATCCATCTGATGGTCCTGGGGGTTAATGTCCATTTGTTGTCAAGTTGTCAAAGGTGAACCTAATCACTCTGCATCTCATTTTCAGGTTTTTTGGCTGAAAGACCTGCTGCTAGAAAAAGCAGAAATACACTAGCACAAATTTCCTTTGATGAATGCTCCTGGAAAAGCCAAGGGGGTATATAATTCAGATTGCTTTTTCACATTACTCCAGAATTTGCTCGCTCCAGGTAGAACTACAGTCTGAATATGTAAAAAGGTTCCCAGGGCACTGAACATCCTTGCCTACTAATCTCAAAGGGATCATCTCCTGAAGTAGCATTTTATTTCTTGTGGGGCACATACTACAGAATGCATGCCTGATCCACATAATATAAGATGGTAGAACTCTCCAAGGCTGAGAGCAAGGATGAAGCCCCTTTGCTATGTAACCTTATTAGTAGACATCACAACCAACCTGAGCCCCTGGGGCATGCAATACAGATGTGTTCGCACAAGCTTCTCCTCAGTGGCAAAGGCTGGCAAGGTTCTTCACAGGAAGTTAAAAAAAAAAAGAGGGAAAGGGGGGGAAAAGAGAGAGAGAAAGAAATAGCAACAGGAACAGAGGACCAAAACAAACTTCCAAGTAAATAACAGAGGAACATCCGGAAACTGATTGGAGGCCCCTCCCTGTCCTGTCTGGACTATGTAATTCTATTATGCATCTCAAATTTGGTATCCAGACAGCACTATGCTGGATGCATTATGCAGCACAATGCTTATATACCCTGGGCACAGGCAAGAAAGTAGAAACAAAAAGAGGGCAGTTCCAGCAGCTCTTTCTCAGAATCCCTCTCTTCTATTCACCTGAAATCTGCAGACTTGTCCTTACTATTCACCAAAGCTAAATAAAAAAATTATCTTATGTCATAAACCATTTCTAATCAATAAATGTTCATTGGCAGAGGTCTCAAGACAGGCTAGCGTATTGGGACACTAACCAGCATGCCTCTCCTCCGGAACCCCATCATGCACAGTCGGCATTTGAACATGAAGCTCTCGTAGTCGGTGGAAGCTATTCGAGGTTTGAAGGTCTTGGAGCGGCTGATACGATCAGCTTTCTTAGCCTCTCTTTCTGGATTATGCATCCTTTGCATGTGTTCCCGGAGCTTGTCTTTCCTCTGTTTAGGAGAATAGTCAGAGAGGAAGAAAAATCAACTGTACAGCATTTGTTGGTTAAGGGGAGGCCAAAATGCATATATCATAGAGATGTCCCTTCTTGGAACAGTCATCTCCCATGTGAAGCAGGCTGCTGTGATTGGGTGGAACATGGCATGCTGGGAACTTTTGCTTCTGCAAGCTCCATTTCATTGTTGAAGAAGCTGACTTGAGAACTGGATCAGGAAGAAGCTACAGAACCTTTCATTTCCAGGTTTATGGCTGGCAAGCACCGAAAGCTATGATCTGGTTAATTCTAATTCAGCAAAATCTGGTGGGTCTCAGTCTAATTTCTCATGCCAAAGGGTTCCCATGACTTTACAAGTTGGTACAAAATGTAACTCTTGATGGCAGAGCCCAGCTGTTGACTTGGGGCACCTCTTCAATATGAAGACGACTGACACTTCTGTGGTTGATCTTCTGGAGTTCAATTTAGTGCATCTGGTAAGGATGCATTAAATCAAACTCCGAGGGTGTCCCCAGTACTCCTGCTCCTCGCGAGGATTAAGGGAAATCAATGGGAGCGTTTGCTCCCTTTGACCTCCTGCAGTGGAGATGGCATGGAAGCTTAAATTAAGGTACGTCAACTCCAGTTGTGTAATTAACATAGCTGGAGCTGCGTATTTTCACTAGACCTTCCCCTTTAGTGTAGACTTTGCCTAAGCTGTAAAGACCAAGGCCCTCTGCCCAATATGCACACTCTAGAAATAGTCCTTCAAAGGCAGACATGAGGCTTGCACTACCACTGGCTATATCTGGGTAGTGATCATAGGTCACTTCTCAAAGAAAACATGGAAAACAACACAAAACATTAGGGGAGAACACAGAGGGCAGCTGCAGTTTGCTCTGTGCAAGGCAAAGACGTACACGTAACCATTTTGAGTTACATCCCTGACTTCAGTACTGTTATACATGTTTCACTCACCTCTTTCCATTTTTGCACCTTTGTCTGGCACTCTGCATTATGGTAACATACATATTAGGGCTGGTGTTACAAATGCTTTAAAAGTCTTTACAATAATAACAGTGTACCAATATTTGCACTTTTGCAGCCACTGTCATTCCAAAAAACTTTAGAGGCATTAAGTTTTCCACCAGAGATATCATAGTTTCTATATTATTACAGCCATTTTACAGAGGGGGAAATTGAAGCCTAGAGAAATTAAAGTGACTTGCCCAAAGCCACACACTAAGACAAGATCACAGCTGGTAATGGAAATCTGGAGTCCTGACTCCTGGGCACAGCCCTCCACATTATACACCCTCCAATAAACACAGTATTTCCATCACTTTTCCTCTAAAATGACCCCTTCTGTAGGCAACATGAATGCCATTGTTTTATTTGTCCTTCTAGGTTGATGCTACAATCACCTTGCACTACTCTTAACCTTTCAGAGGCTGAGACATCTTACACTTTTGTACTACCCCTTCAATCTCTAGAGCAGTTTAGTTCCATCTATTCTGCATGCAGAGTTGTAATTTTAGAATAAGATGTCCATAGCCACTCATTATTCTTGTGGTTTGTCTGAGATATTAGTCCACTGGTGTCAATATAAAAGACAGCAAGTACTGGGAAACACAATGTTGGTGGCTCTTTGCGTGGATCTGGATGCAGATCTACTATGCATGCCACCTGCATGCAAACCTACTATGCCTACAGATGTGGTTGCTTCTGTTTCTGGGAGGACAATCTTGCTGATGAAGGAGAAAATGCTGATCTGGTATTGCTCTGGGAACGCCACAGCTCATTAGATTCATTACCTTGAACTGCTTGCCACAGGTGGAACACAGGAAGTCCTTGCGGTCCGAGTGTCGCAGCATGTGGAGCCGCAGCTTGTCGGGACGGCAGAAAGCTTTGTCGCATTCTGTACACTGGTAAATCTTTTCCGAATGGAAGCTGCGCACATGCTTCTTCACCTGGCAGTGAAGACCACAGAGAAAACTCAGGGCACTCAAGATATGGAGCAGACCACAGAACCGTTGCAGCTGTTCTGAGCAACACTAGGGGGAGACTTGGTTACTAAAAAGGCTCTTTTCTTTGGACAGTATCCACCAGCACAAGAAACTGAACAGCCCTGAAAACACTTTGCAAGAAAACGTTAGACAGAGCAGTTTGCTTGTGGTACTTTGGAATCCTATTCTCTTGCACATCTGGGAGATGCGGGGATGAACCAAAAGAATTTTTAAGCGTTCCCTAGTCTGTTCTAGGGAACCTCAGTTTTTGCATGTGAGCGATGTGGTTTACCAGAATATTTGGGGTGCTGATAATAGCTTAAAAGATAATAACAGCATAATGGATGAATCTTCAGATCTTTGTTACACAGCTGTGTAGACATCCTGTTCTCCCTAGGAATGATTCTTGACCTCACCTGCAATTGCATAACTGGGCATTTTAAAGACAATAAAAAAGAATGGTTGATGTAGTGGCAATGCTTTTATTAGAGCAGCATCGTCGAGTTACATAGTTAGCTGATGTTCATTCCCTCTATTTCTTTCATTTGAAGGAAATCTGAGAACAGAGACTGATCCCTTTACATCAGAGAGAACCGGGTGGCAGTTACAGTATGGATGGGAGGTAGAGAGCAATTCATTTTGAACACCTTCCTGCATGGTTTCCTTTGCATGTTTTAGGACTGTCCTTTGACTCAATAGGTGCACAGCAAGTTCTTTAATAAAACAGATAATAAGGCTTGGAATTCCATATCCCAGCACTGAAAAGAACAGGACTTCTGGTGCAATCCATGTTTTCTTCCTGCACCATGGAGCTGCTTGGTATCTATAGATGCTCAACAATAATTAGTCAGGGAGCTAGACTATGATTTCTGATGATTAATTCCCAGAGAGCCTGGACTTAATTATTCACATAGAAGCATATGAAAAAACAGAAAAAAAATCAGGGATGCTTTTCCTCTCTGGATCTCCTTTTCTGGAAAATGGATAGGGGAGATGCTCCTAGCTTAGTATAACTATCTCGTTACTTTCTTCCTGCTCCATGTTAACAAAGGCTGGATTATTTGTGGTAGGGGGCTGTTTTAATAACCCCCTCCATCTTTTTGGCTTTGGATTTTTAGGCAATGCCTGTCACTTCCTGGATTTAGCACTCAATTTCCATGTTTATATTCCAGGCATGATCATTTATTGAGCTATACGGCCTCTTCTTTATTCATGTTAAGTGTAATGAATGTATGTAGAGCAGGTTTACATTCTTCTAACCAAACAAGAGAACCATACCCTCACATCTTTCATCATGCAAAACTGCACAAAGGGGTTACATCAGCCACCACTCACATAAAGCTGCTTCTTGTATGGAATGTGGAAATAAAGAGGAATATTGCCCTCTACTGAACAGTAGGGATACGGCTACACTATAAGCATCTGTCAACAGACATTTCTGTCAGAAGAGATTTTCTGACAAAACATCTGTCAACAGAGTGCAGCCATACACTAAAGTAGATCAAAAGAGCGATCCGCTCTGTCAACAGAGCGGCTGGACTGCCCGGCCACTCTCTTGACAACACAGCCAAACAGAAGCACAGCAGACAGGGCTGCCCAGTGACCCAGAAGCCCTGTTTGTCGATAGGAGGCCCCCCCAGAACATCCACACAGCTTTTTTGTCAACAAAATCTGTTGACGAAGGTGCTCTTCCTCATCTGGGAGAGGCAGAAGGTTGTTGTCAGAAGTGCCAAGTTTTGTTGGCAGACTATCGACAAAACACATTTTGTGTGTGAACGTGCAGTGAGTTTTGTTGACAAAACTCGCTAGTGTAGCTGTAGCTTAGGAATTTAGGGAAGTGTAACATACTGAAATTATTTGAAATTACTGCCCTGGTATCAACAGCATCACTGCTGCAAAAAAGGCTATGGGATTTTAAATTCGTAACATGGTTTAATTGGTAAGTCTAGCAGATAGAGATAAGTGTACAATCAGATATCTACTATTGTGCCATGCATCTTAAACAAACATATGCAATCAAGAATGCCCTATTATGTTGTTCAACAGGCTGCACCAACAACTCAGTGCCATGCTGGGATATTGGCTCGCTACTAACTCTGAGGGGAAAGTGCCATCTACAAAAGAATGTTACTGCTTCCTGCCATCCTGTCCATTTTCCCCGCCAAGAACCAAACCTGCTTAGCTTGTAAGAGTTTACAGACTTACAGCATACACTGGCTCAAATGGAAACAGCACTGATAAGGATTACACATGCCAAAGGCTTGGAAGCCGTTGCATGCAGTCAGCATGGCACTCACCTGGATAAAATCGGGAAAGCGCTTTTTACAGGTCGGGCAGGTGAAATAGCCATCATTGATGTGGATTGCCACATGATCTTTGAGCAGGTCCAAGCGGTCAAAAGACTCAGGGCAGAAAATGCAGGAATATGTTTTCTGGTCCAAATGGAACTTCATGTGACTTTCAAGAGCACCGCTATTGATAAAGCCCTTATTGCAGATGTCACAGGTCAGAGGGCAGTTCCCCTCCCGCCCATGGAATCGCAAGTGCTGATCCAGCTTGTCCTTCTCTCGGAACGCCTTCCCACACTGCAGGCATTTGAAGGGACGGAAGGACTTTCTGATGAACAGATGCTGAAGAGCTGCATTCTGAAAGACAAACCCAAAGAAGAACATTAGTGTTTATTACCTCATATGGGCTTTACATAAAAGTGCAGGCTGAACTTCTCTAATCCAGAACTCTCTCATCTGGCAACATCCATATCTGACATGATTTTAGTTAGCTGGATAACCACTTATCATGGGCATGGCCAAGTTTCCCATGGTCCCATAAAGTTTGTTTACAGCCACCTGTCCTGGCTCTTAGTGTTCTGTGCTGTTGTTTACCTGTAATTTACCCCTAAATGTCTTCTATGAGCCCAGTAAGCAGTGGAAGTGTTGGTAATGCTGACAGACAATACTGACCTCCCGTGGTCCACCAAATTTTCTTGTCCAGCACCTGCTGCCAGATTAGAGAGGTTTGATCTATACTGTCAAATTTAAGTGAACCAACATAATGAGCAGTTCAGTCTCAGAAAGCCCCTTTGAGGTAGAAATACATTTTCTCCATTATACAGATGGAGAAGCTCAGGCAGAGGACAGTTACACAACTGGCCTAAAGTCACAAAGTGAGACAGTAGCTGACCCAGGAACAGAAATGAGGAATCCTGAGTTCCTGTCCTCTGCTCTAAACACATTTTCAGACAATATTTCTGTAAAACAAAGTCATTCTTCTCTCTCAAGGGTGAACTTGAGCCTGAGAGGTGCTGAACACCTGCAACTGCTATCTCAGGACATGGCTCTCTGTTTTTATATTTCTAGATTAGTCAGCACTTTGAGGCACCTCCCAACTACTCATATGCCTTATTTGTTAGCAGAGTCTCTGAAAATCTGCTGCCTTTCAGGAAGTTGATTTCTGCATCAAGGAGCATCACAGAGATATGCAGTAGTGGTTTAGCATAGCCTCAAAATAATAGCGCTAGATGTAGATACTCAAGTGGATCTTTGTGCTAACTTAAACTGTCACAGTATTAACAAAAAGGAGGAATGGGAGTTTCAAAATTGCTACAGTAGGGCCAGAGAGGAAGCTTCAGGAGCAACATGTAGTATATTGTAAGGAATCCACACAATTCTCTGATGAAATGTGCACTGTGTGTATGTTTCTGAGTGAAGTCGAGAAGTGAACACACATACAGAGTTCTGGTAAGTTAAGAACTTCAGTAGAACTCTGTGGGCCAATCAAATATATTTGATTATACCCAGTCAAGCATTAATTGCATTTTCATTTATGACATTTAGACTTTAAACTATATTAAGTATATATTTTAAATTAACTTACTATATATCTCCTGCTATTGTTCTTCCTTCTCTTTCCCTTCACTCCAATTCCTTCTTTCTTTCTTTTCTTTCTTGCCACCTCTTTTAGTGACTGTTATCTTTTGATTTAGTTGTCCTATAACATTTAACAAATTGCTGTTTCCTTCCTTCTCCTGCCTTCTAGATCACACATTCAGTAAAGTTCTGCTCAGCTCCTGATCTCTGCTCTAGGAGCAGTGACAGCTGGACTTGCAACCTGTGGAAATGTTGGTTGCTTGGTGGGCCTGCATTTCAGTAGTGGTCAGGAACTTTTTATGCTGATGAGCAGTGCATATGGGAGCGGATTACACTGATGAATACGAAATCCCATATTACAGTTTAGAAGACTGAAAGGGCCAGGCGATTCTGCAATTTCTCTTGCGGTGCTATAGAAATCTAAGGAATTTTTGCACTCTTTCCAGACAGGGATCTCCCTTCCAATGTTTACTGTTGTCTCCTCCTCATTCAGCTTCTCTGATATTTGTTTTTGTTTTTTATAGCCACATCCATGCTAGTCAGGGGAGCAGGTTTAGAATGCTGATAGTTACTGTATTTGAACATGCTTGTCCACTAACATGCTTTTGAGTACAGAGAGTCTCAGAAAACAAAATGCCCTGGTTAGAACCATCTCCACACTCTCTTCTTTATAGGACTTCTTGGCTGGCATGTGCTTCTACCCTTGAATGAGAGTCAATGAGCAGGTACTGATAAAGCTGAGTTCAAAGCTGTTCTTTCAAAATTAGAAGGCATCTCAGAAGTTATTCTGGAGTACTGGGCTACAGACACATGAAGAGAATTTGAACACTTTTCCCTTGTCTAAGCTGTAAAGAAGAAACCAGTTTGCTCTTTCCAATAATTGGGAAATGAAACAACAACTATATATAGAAAACTGCAAAACACTAATACGTCTACTATATATTTGAGAGAGCTTGTCTATGACAGACTCACTTGCTCACTCATTCTGCCTGCTCAAGAATTGCTCCCAAACGGTAAGAGCCAAGACCACCAAATTTGGTGTAAGCTTCCTCCAATTATAACTTTAAGCAAAATCAGGGTTTGGCTGTACAGGCAATGGGATGTGCCTGCAATGTGATTGTTTTCCATAACACGGAGAGGTAGGGGGCTGCTAGGAGAGACAATTATACTTTGGAATGACCACAGGGGACAGTAAGGGACCAGACATGTAGAGTCAGATCAGCTAGAACCCTATTGATCCAGCAGGGGACAGGGGTGCAGGTAAGCTTCCTGCCTGCCCCCTGCCCAGAAGGGCCCTTGCTGCTGCCAGCCCCAGGGAGCTCCCCACTGCCACCACATCCAGCCCTGTAGATCTGCCTCCCACTGCTGCCAGCCCTGTGAAGCTGCCACCCTCCACTGCCGCCAATACTGTTTCTTAAGGTATTTAATCCACACACTTTATTTTAGTGGTAAAACAGTCACATTCTTACCCAGAAAAAACTGACATAGTTCATCTGATTTCAGGTAGGCTATGCTCATGTATACCAGATAAGAATCTATAAACAGGCTTTTGAAGACTTTTACACTCTCTTCTGTTTACCTCATAGAAGTTTAAAAATCTTATTTTTTTTATTACTACTCCTTTTTAAGCTCTAGCTGTAATGGATTCTGAATCTCAAACAATGAAGGAACTCTGCATGGTTGCACGCAACAGGTGTTATAATAGATCTAGCACAGTTACAGAAAACCATAGACAGACACAAGGCGGAGGAGGTAATGTATTTTATTAGATTTTAATTTATAGATAACTACATCACCATGAACAAAACCTTACAGTCTCCGCAGAGCAGCTGTGTAAGCCTGTAGCTTCAGAAACAACAAGCAGTCCTCTAGCACCTTAAAGACTAGCAAATTTATTAGGTAATGAGCTTTTTGTGGGTAAGACCCACTTCCTCAGATTTACAGATGGAAATGCCTTCACTTTCCTTTGCCTCAGTCTGTAAATCTGAGGAAGTGGGTCTTACCAATGAAATCTCACTACCTAATATATTTGTTAGTCTTTAAGGTGCTACAGGAGTGCCAGTTACTTGTAAAGCCTTGTAGAAAAAGCAGTAAGGTTTGGCTTTAATTTTAGAGCAAAATTCTACTTGCAGAGCAGCACACTGCATCTTGACTCATATTTTCCTTCGCTTATATTCATGAACGGCTCAGCAGAGGCAGTCAATGTGGGCCAACAGCAATGTAAACACCTGTTAACTGGGAAATGGACTGAGACCCATTTCGCATAGACCATGAGGAAGCTAGAAGATGGCAAACTCTTCTTTTTCCAGTTTCCTCTGACCATGCCTATATTTATTGGATCAGCTGACCAAAGAGGGGGAAAGGTTGTCATTCCCAGCTACCAATTCCATGATCCACCCAGTCTCCTTTTCACATTGTTTAGTGAAGTAAGTAAACAGTACAAGAACAACTGATTTTTAAACACGCCTGGTTGTAATAGCTGTAATTATTAGCAACAAAGATAGTGATATTTTGTTGATAAATGAGTTTTATGTTGACTAATGTCTCCTTGGCTATGTCTACACTAGCCCCAAACTTCGAAATGGCCATGTAAATGGCCATTTCGAAGTTTACTAATGAAGCGCAGAAATACATATTAAGCGCCTCCTTAGCATGCGGGCGGCCACGGCACTTTGAAATTGACGCAGCTCGCCGCCATGTGGCTCATCCCGACGGGGCTCCTTTTCGAAAGGACCCAGCCTACTTTGAAGTCCCCTTATTCCTATGAGCATATGGGAATAAGGGGACTTTGAAGTAGGCGGGGTCCTTTCAAAAAGGAGCCCCGATGGGACGAGCCGCGTCAATTTCGAAGTGCCACGGACGCCCGCATACTAATGAGGCACTGAATATGTATTTCAGCGCTTCATTAGTAAACTTCGAAATGGCCATTTACATGGCCATTTCGAAGTTTGGGGCTAGTGTAGACACGGCCCTTAATTGTTGCTGAAGAACCAATGTTGAAATTCTGGCTCCATACAAATCAATGACAAAACTCACATTTGACTGGTGTAGGTCCAGGATATTACCCCCAGAAGTTTCAACAATGAATGTGTGGAAGTCCAACAAACATGGTGGTAGTTGTGGATATATATTTATTAACAACTAAGGTCTGGTCTACATGTTCCAGAAGATTGGCACTAGGGGGACTGGTCTCCCAGGGTTTGATTTAGCAGCACTAGTAAAGACACACTCAATAGACTGCTGATTGTGCTCTTGGCTCCAATACTGCAGTGGAATGAGATGCATAAGAGGCGTCAAGAGGAGAGTTTCTCTGGTTGATTCCCCACAGTGGAGATGTTGTGACAACTCGACCTAAGTTACACCGAGCCCAGCTAAGCTACTCACATAGCTGGAGTTGTGTAAGTTAGTTAGACATTGCTCCCTAGTGTAGACCTGGACAAAATGATGCATTTTAAAAACCTACTTATTTAGCGGCATTACTGTGCAGCTTATAACCATCGTACTTGGTAGTAGTTGTTATAAGAAACGCTAATTCTCTAGAATAGTGGTTCCTAACCTGGGGTAGGCAAACACCTAGGAGTCCATGAAAAAAGAAAGGGTAAATAAAAATGACCATAGAAAATAGAATAGGTTTTCATGGGGGTCTGTGAATGGTTTGGGGGTGGGGAATGAGGGGGTCCTCACAAGTGAAAAGGTTGGGAACTGCTGCTCTAGAAAACTAGATATTTAGATCAAATTTAAGACCTAAGGTATTTAAGAATGTCTCTTTCAAATTGCATGCAGCTCCGTATCAGATATTTCCTAAATGGGTACTATTAAAAGAGCTAGACAGAAAACTTTAAAATATATTGTTACAGTGCACGCTCTGCCAGACTGCTAAAGCCATTGAAGACTAACATAAACCAACAGAGGTGCACCAGACAGACCTGAATTAGATTGCAAGGCTGCAGAGAGATAATGCCTTAACCGGAAGATCTGTTAATATCCAGCTTAAAGTTTTGGATAATTCACTTAAACATCTTATGAAGAGCTACTTATCAATTCCTTGCAGAGGTTCACTTGGTCTGAAGAGGACTTATAGAAACTATGGAAACACATAGTTATTGGGATTACACTTAGCTTTGTGCACAATCTGTACACAGAAGAACAAATGTGAGACCATGAACAACGCAGATTCCATCTGGTGATTTTAAGCAAAGGTTGCACAAAATGATATGGCAGGCAATTTTGTTTTTTTTTGTTAGGTTACACACAGGAAAAAAAAAAAACAAACCTACCTGCAGCTCCAACTAAGCAGGCAGCATTGTGGGGAGAGAAAAATATTTACGTTATGAAACAGACTGTACAACAGAAGACTTGATTTTGGCAGAAATCAGTCTCCTGTGGGTCTTTGTCCGTTAGAGTCAGATCTGGAAGTCCTAGCTCAATATGTACTCAAACAAAACTCCCAAAAATGAGAGCTTTGCCTCAGTAAGGACCGAGCAGAGATTTCGGAATTTCAGCTAATAACTTGGGCATGGAGTTAAAGGGAGAAAATTAAAATCACAGATAATCTTTAAGATACAGTCTCTTTCTGCCTTTCATCTTTCCTCAGATAGCATGTGTATTAAAAACTATTTAATGAATCCTGCAGAGTGTCAGGGAGAATGAAGTATGCATGACAAGAGGTGGTAGCTATGGGAAGATAAAGAATTTATGGGTGCAAGGATCAGACTGTTGGGAAATAAGGAGTAGTGATATATTTAAGCTCTGTCTTACTGGTCAGTAAGCTTCAGAATTTAGTAATCTCTTATGTTTCTATTGTGCTTTGTAGCCTGGAGTACAGTAAACCTCCAAGATATGCACAACAGAGTTCTGCATGTCTCAGGTTAATGTGATTGGCACCCCTGACAGGAATGGGAAACCACTCCTGTCATGGGCAGTAACTGAGATTAAGGTGCTGTCCCCGGAAACTGCTCCTCTCAGGAGCAGCAGCCTGACTCTTACTGTCCCTAACTGGAGTGGTTTCTCAGTCTGGGGAGTGCTGGGGAGCTGGGAACCAGGAGGCAGCCTAGCTCCTGGCTCCCTTCCACTTGCAGAGCCAGGAAGTGGAGGGGAGCTGGGAGCCAGTCTGCCCTTGGTTCCTGGTTCCCCTCCACTAGCTGGAGCCAGGAAACTGTCCAAGGCTGCTGCTCTGGTTAGTTTTGCAGCTCTGCAAGGAGAGGGGAGACAGAAGTTAGGCTGCTGACCCGTTGCCAGCTCCTGGCCACTTGCTGGACTGGGAAACTGACTACCTCATGGCTGGTCAGTTTCCCAGGCCCCATTACCAGTGGGAGCTGGGAAACAAGCAGCAGCCTGGTTCCTGGCTGCCCTGCACTGACAGGAACCAGGAAACTGACCAGCCATGAGCTGGTCCCACAAGCGGTGGGGAGAAAGTTGGCTGCTGCTTGGTTCCCATCTCCCTGCTGCTTGCAGGACCTGAGAACATGACTGACACATGGCTGGTCAGTTTCCCGGGTCCCAGAAGCAGCAGGAAGATGAGAACCAGGCTGCCCACTAGTTCCTGGTTCCCCACCACTCTGGAAGCCAGAAAAAGGCTGGTCAGTTTCCCAGCTCCTGCAAGCCCAGGGGAGCCAGGAACCAGGCAGCAGCCTGATTCCCATCTCCTCTCCCCCAGTTTGTGTGAAAATTTGAGTCACGTGAGGATTGCAGGGATGCAACCCCCATGTAACTCATGGGCTACCTGTATCCCTCTGCACTTTACACACTGCACTTCTGCCCTGCAAGCTGCTTTGTATGGCTATGTCTAGACTGCAGTCTTCTGTTGGGAGGCCAGAGGTCTCCTGACAGAAGTCTGCCATTCTGGGCGCTTTCTGCCAACATCCTGGTTATCCCCGTTCCATGTGGAAGAAGGGCTGTGTCAGCAGAGGTGGGTTTTCCAACATTTCAACCTGTGTAGACAGGCTGAATGTTGGAAAAGCCTCTCCTGACAGAACTGTCAGCAGGATATGTGCAACTACTTGGCACAATTTGCATATCCTCTGTCAACAATTCTACTCATTCTAGACACAGCCTGTGAGTACAGGGCTTCATCCACATGGAGCAACTTTCAGCATCAAGCCTATGTAAGTACAGAATTTTTGAAATGCAGCCAGAGAGTGGAAACTAACAAACACACTGCTGTGCAGCAGAAGCTAGGAAACATTGATTTTGGCCAAGGGTGATGATGTAATCTCCTCTGTCACAGTACAGAGCCACTGTACCTGCATTCTCCCTCTGTTTCAGAAGGGCACCCACTGCCGTCACCTCTCTGAAATGGAGACATGCATATGACTTACTTCTGAGAGGGGTGCTTCCAGGCTCAACAGTTCCCTGCCTTCCGCATGTTATTCCCAGCAGAGATAGGCTGCTCAAGCTAGCTGGCTGTCTTTCTCTTTGGAGATGGTTAACAGTGTGACAGCCACAAGGATAGTCACCACAAAGCTCCTTATAGGCAAGCGTCTTTTATTCTTAAGGTAAAAGCATTATGATAGACAAAGCAATAAAAGAACCTACACACATTGTGCCAACTCTATAATGGGCTGTCTCCACCAACGTTTCAGGTTCATCACAACTTCATCTCAGAACAAGCATGCAGGGTTACAGTACTCCAGTCAGACCAGTTCTTCCACCCCTTCCACAAGGACTGGGGCCCTCCAGAGGGCATGGGTCCTGTCTGGTTGTGGGATCAGGAAGAAAGCCCTGGACTTGCACAAAACTAGGCTAATCATCCACAAATCATTCCTTTGTCTATTGGTCCCTGAAGACTCCAGTCTGAAACAGTACATCTGAACCTTTCCATGGCGTGGTTTCAAAGGACTGATAATCAGAGGAATTACATTTGCATTCCCCTTCTCTTCCAGCAATTAAATATGATTTCACAATAACATACGCAGGTACACTTTAATACAATGGACCCCAAAGGTACTAAATCTGATTCTATAACTTTTAAATTAATTCAGTAATGGTTATCTACTCATACAAAATGTATTTCATGGGCTCTTTTATGTCCACACAAAACAGGTAGGACCTCATTGCTCAAGTTCTGATCTCAAGTTTTCGATGGAGTAAATGCCACACAAGAAGGCTGAAGGGATGTGTTGACCATATTAGGACTGCGTCGAGTGAGTGTCAGGTATTTCCAATTAGAAATTTTAAACCACTAAGCCAGTCCCTGTGACTTACAACCTAAACATTGTAGCCTTCTTGGTAAGCAGGTTTTTACCTTCTCAAAATATCTAATGTTAACAGGTGCTTTTCACATGCAAGCCCTATGTTTACATTGGCTGTTGTAAAACTGTTACAACAGCTTTGAACCTTCACCAGGTGATGTTGCACAAGTAAGCAATGTAGCAAATGTTTCAAGAAAATTATTTACTTCATGGAACACTTTAAAAAAGGCGATGTCCCTTCACATGTATACTTTAGGCAATAGATTCTAGAACTACAAAGGTAAACCTATGTCAGGAGCTATAAATAAGAAACCCAACAGAAGAGAGACAGATATATCTAAACCGAAGTACTTCCTGGACCTGATCCAACACCCACTGAAGACAATGGAAATCTTTCCATCCATGGTAACAGAGTCTGGCTCAAACCTAATTCGCACATGGCCCTCTATTGAATCCAGCCTTGCATATGCATGGGTTCACGTTACAAGACTGAACCTCTTTAGTCCGACACGCTCTTGTCCAGCAACATCTGTGGTCTGGAATGATTTTAGTTAGCCAGATATCCACTTATCCTGGGTTTGGCTGAGTTTCCCATGGTGCCATAAAGTTTCTTTTACAGCCATCAGTCCTGGCTCTCAGTGTTCTGTGCTGTTATTTAGCTCTAATTTACCCCTAAATGTCTTCTAAAAGGCCAGTAAGCAGTGGAAGTGTTGGTAATGCTGTTAAAAAATACTGACCGCCCAGGGTTTGGAAAATTCTCTTATTCGGCACCAGTCAGGTCCCAAGGGTGCCAAACTAGAGAGTTCATGAACTGTCACACTACCAAGAGGCTAATCCTGTGCACCACTACTGTTTTTTGTGCACAACCTATACTGTGCTTTCCTTAAGACACTGCACCTTACAGGATGATGTAAACCCTAATGCAATGGTACAAGTGTGAATGTCCATTAAGACCTAGGCTATTATGGCTGTATATTGTAATGCAAAAGTCATTTTTCTTAGCTAAATTTAAAGTGCAAAAAACATTGTTCCCCTTTCTTGTGGTTATAAAAGAACCATCTGTCATTTTAACAGAACATCTATTCATTGAACAAAGTTCCCTCAATTAAAATTAGCATAGCTAGGATGCAAATGACTGAACATTTGTAACAGTTTTATTTTTAATATTACTGTGCTTCATGGTACTTGATTATATTTTTAATTTCATTGAAGGAGATACCGTAAAACTGAGGTTTATGCCTAATAAAAGCTTGGAATAATTATACAAAGCCTTTTCATGATAATTATTTCTTTTAAATCTTTGACTGGAATTGTTTGCCTGAAGATGGACAGTCCTACAAGCACTTCATGCCTTATTCTTTTCTTAGAAAGGAAGAAGAGTTCACAAAGTTTGAATTACGAAAAATAAAATTACTTTCATGTTTCTTGCATAGCTTCTCAACAGTCAGCTCAGGATAGCATCCAAGTTACTGCTTTTCAGTAAGAAATCCTGTCTGGTAATGAGGGTGACTGAGTAACCTAGGTCCAGTTTGAATTGGTAGCCACAAATTTTGTACCTGTTCTTTAAAAATAGATGACATTTTACATATTTGAATTCATATTTTTAGCGTCCCTTTGCTGGATTATGACATTTCCTATTGCACACTGTGATAAAAGGGTGCAGTGAATTGCTCACACATATTGCAAGAGTAAGATCTGAGAAGCTTTCCTGGTTAAAGATCTGATGTTGCATGACAGCATTGCTGACAGTCTAAATACATAGGCAGCCTCTATGCAACCATCCCACATGCAGTTCTTCCAATGCACCTTGAATTGAATAACCTCTGCTTTGAAGAACCATATCTCTGTAGGGCTCTGCTAATTAATGGTTGCCAAATGTAACAATCTGCTGAAGGAGGAGATCTGTGATACAAATGTGTTGCTGAGGAATAAATAACCACCACACTCATCCAACTTGTGACCCAAATTCAAGTAACCAGGAAGCAAAGGCTAATGCATGAGACAAACCAACTCAGTCTCTCCCCACTACCTCCAAACCACAAATGAGACCTTCCGACCATTTAACATCCAGTAATTAAAGAAATGCAATGAAACTACTTCTCCCCAGACATGCATGACTGCAACTTGTAGGACACTTATACCACCTTATGCAAAAATGAATCAAGACACATTTGGGAACAGATCCAACACTATTTATTGTCAGAGCTTCAACAGCTGGCTTCTTACTCTATACTAGTTTGACCACCACTGTCTGCTCCTACCAACCACATTCCCAGTGTTCTTGGGTTACAGCTGTCTGGTGGCCTTACATAAAGCCACCATTACATGTCTAGTGTTTTCAATAGAGAGGAAGATAAAAAGAAAGACTGCTTCACAAAACACCGACTACTAGGTGCACGAATTTTATGCTTCACGCTCATGCACTTTTAGTGTGACTGAGCCAAATTCTACACTTAGTTAAGTCACTGTATCTGTTAAGTAACATCATCAACACCAACACATCCACATTGGTGTACACAGAGTAAAATCTGGCTCAGGATCCCCCTATAAGAATCATTCATTGTCCTTTTTTAATCCTCTCTCTCTTTCTCTCATCCCCTAAAAATAAAGCCTCAAATTGTTTGCAGCTGTTTCCTGCTATAATCACAATTTTACACATGAAGGAGGGAGAAAAAAAAAGATTTTAGGCTCAATAAACCAATGGCACAATTACACGGCTTGGAGGATTATTTGCCTGAATTGTTTTCCTCCCACGCATGATAGAAAAATCCCAGCTTTGTCAGCTGCCACAGATCACAGGTTCTAAATGTTTGCTGTTGGTATGCAAAGTTCTCAGCACAGGTTTTACCCTTCTGAAGGGGAGGTTTCCTTCTTCAAGAAAGAATTTTATCATTAAAAATCTTCAGTGAATGGACACGGTGCCTCTTTGGCAATGACTTCTAAAGCCAGCAGATCTGCAAGACACACAGATGGTGCTCCGAACAAGCCATTATTCCGTGCCCCAGCACCATGAGTTGGCCGGCTGTTCAGAGCACTTCTGCCTGTCAACTTGGACGGACTATGTTTTGATGAAAGAGTTACTGTGCTGGAATTGAACTGTTTCCAATTGGTGACCAAATCACAGTGGTATCTCATGAGACACTAATTCTTTGTATTAGGCTTGTCTTACTCTCTGAGCAAGAGAATTCTCTGAGCTTGAGATGCTGTGTTTGGGACTTGAAGACAGACACCATACTGGGGAAAAAAAACAGCTGTTGCCTGTCTGGCCAATTAAGCCTTCCACTGGCTAAAGCAAAGTGATAGAGTGGGGGATGGCCTGGGCCACCATCATCTTCACTTACCCGAATGCGCTTTGCTCGCCTCATATCATCTGCTGTCATGGTGCTCTGTGTAGGCCCCGGGCTCTCATCGTGCTGCTGCTGAAGTTGCAGCGGATGGCCTTCTGGTTGCTGATCAAGTGCGGACTGGGTTTCTGGTGGCACTGGGGTCGGCTCCTGTTGTTCCAGCCCATTGAGCGTGGCTTGTCCAGCCTCATCAAACTGTCCCTTGCTGGAAAAATGCAGCAAGTCCTGAAATCACAAATCACACAGCTGGTGACTATTTCCCCTCACCCTGTGAGAAAGGCTCTAATAACACTTGATTGGCAGATGATTGGATTTCTTCATATTTTAAAATGATCATTCTCAAGACACTCAAGCCTGTTTCCTCTAAAGCTTCCCATTGCTAACACCATTTGAGCTCTACTTAGCAATAACAGCATTGACAGCAGGGGTGTAGATGGTGCTGCAAGTGGAAGCACATGTTCTAACCACCATGTTATCCAAGCCTGCTCATGGCAGAGGAGCTCAACCACAGGCATCTTAGTACATTAGTGCCTACCATTGTTATCACCAAGGGAGATGAACCCGTTAGCCATGGTAGGAAACTGTAAGGACAATTCCTCATGTAGATGAGGCCTCAAGGGAATACAGTGAGTCTCTCCCTTGTGTGAGTTTACTGTCAAGTGAATTGAATTATGTTTTCATGTTAAAAGTTTGCCCCATCCAGCAAACTGACAAGAGCGGTGAAGCTGGAAGTAAGACATTAGGACACAAAATTGTGCCTTTTTATTTTTATATCTGACTCCCAATCTCCATCTCTCCAGGCAGCAGTAAAAGCAACCTGTGCGTTTTTACATTTGTTACGCTGCAGAGCTGCTTCTTGGAACCTGGTCAGAGGAGGGAACCTGGGTGGTCAGAAGCAGAATGCTCCAGACCCCACACTCTCCTCCCTAACAGACTCCAATAATCATTCTGAGATGGAAGCTTCCAATAGCTGAAGAAAAATTATTGTTTCATTAACTGCTTGAAAAACAAATAGGGAAATATGAGTAAGATGAAAGCCATGAAGTGTGGAGCCAAGGGCATCTAAGAAAAAGATGTGTCTGGGCAAAGATCAGCAGTAGAAGGAGGAGAAAGAGTGAGCTGTAAAGGGGAATGCTTCCAGGTATAAGTCTTGAATGCTCAGCCAGTACAGATTGTTCAAGGGTTCAAATCGTGCTTTGGTTGATAAATTCCCACAAACTGCAGAACCTGATGATGAATTCCTGGTTGAAGCTCTGTGCAGGAGGTCAGATTAGATGATGACACTGATCGCTTCTGACTTCAAAAGCATGAAAGGCTGGGCAAAGTCATTTGTTTAAGCAATGCATACCACACAGCACTGAGTGGAGTCAATGTGAATCAGGAGAGTGTCAGTGTTCCACAGTGTAATGGGCTCTTTCTAAGTCTACCACAGTGATGATGGCTGCAGAGTTTGGGAGCTTCTTAAATGAGATGCTCTGCAACATCACATGCACCTTCCTCCCTGTCAATGGTGTACACAGTATGTTCGTGTGGCACTCAGAGTTGATATGGCACAGTGTTCACTTCTCTCCTTTGGACCTACATGATGATACTCATCTGTGGTCATACCACCATGAGCCTTGTCTGCTAAGACAAATAGCACTGTGCCAGATCAGTACGTGGATGGAAGCCTTAGACTCGCAGATTGTAAGTTGAAAAGGGGCCATCATGATAATCCAATCTGCCCCCCTAAATACCACAGGTAACAGAACCTCACCCAGTGACCCCTGCAATAGGACCATAACCTTTGGCTGAGCTACTGAATTCCTCAAACACTGATGTGAAGATTTCAGTTTATAGAGCATCCACCAGAAAGTGGACCGCTACCCATGCTGCAGAGGCAAGCAAAGAGTCCCCAGGGTTTCTGCCAATCTGGCACAGGGGCAACTTCCAGCACCACAACCTCAAATAGTTTTCAGTTACACCCTGGGTATGTGGGGCAAAACTCAGCAGTCAGACATGTGGGAAAGAATTCTCTGCAGTAACTCAGAGCCCTCCCTATCTAGTGTCCCATGTCCAGTTGTTGGAGATACAGCAGAACCCCGTGTATCTAATCTAACAGGGATCATGGCCAGATCAGATAACCAAAATTCAGGTAACCTGGATAATGGCAACGTGCAGGACTACAGAGCCATCTGGTGGCCACAGTAGAGATCACCGGCTTCTGGACCTTTGTGCACTGGTTGTTGGGTTGATAGGGAAAGCTGGATAATACAGGTCAGGATTCTAATATATGTTCTAATAGCGACTCTGCAGAAGACATATCTGTTGTAGGCAACCGCATCATACCGTTCCCTCCATAAATTTATCACACTCAGTCTGACAAAAGTTAGGCTTTTCACCCCTCCCACTTTCTTCTGAAACTCTTCCAAAACTTCTTTCCTTTGAAGGTTAGAAAGCTTTCTTTAACTTCAAGCCTAAATTTAACTTATTTATTTATTTATTTATTAATAAATCAATTTATTTATTTATTATTTATGGCCAGTTTATATCCATGCTGGCCCTTAACTTAAATAACTTCCTTCCTGGTATTTATCCTTCTCACGTATTTTTGGAGAGAAATCATGTCTCCCTTCAGCTTTCATTTGTTGGACTAAAGAAGCCAAGCTCCTTAGGTCTCCTCTTGTCTCCACTTTTCTCATCATCTCCCAGTAGCCCGTCTCTGCATCTGGTTCACTTTGAATTCATCTTTCTTAAATAAGGGAGACCAGAACTGCATTCCAGTATTCCGGTCTCAGCAGTGGCTTGTACGATGATATGAGCCCTTTCCTATCATAACTGGAAATACCTCATACATTCTAGAATTGGTCGACCAATATACCCAGGTCTTTCCTCTCCTCTGCTGGTTCCAACTGGTAAACACCCAATTTAAAGGCTCTCCCCTAATAACCTCCATCCAGGCTGATAGTTCATCTTTTGGTATGACCCACTGTAGTTTCCCCTTTAACCAGTTCCTTACTAATCTTTCAATTTTCATATTAACTCCCATCTTCTCCAATTTAATTAATAATTTCCCCTGTGGAACTGTGCCAAATGCTTTACTGAAATCCAGGCAGATTAGATAAGCATATCCTTTGTCTAGAAAATCAGTTATCTTCTCAAAGAAAAAAATTAGACTGGTCTTACACACTCCACCTATTTAAAAGCTATAATGTATTTTATCTCAATTACCATTTACTGCTAACTTTAACTACGCTGTCTCTCAATTTTTTTTCTAAGATCCAGAATGCAATGGAGGTCAGGCTAAAAGGCCTGAAGTTTCCCAGATCACTTTTTTTCCTCCTTCTCTAGACATAGATACTTTATTGTAATTCTCTGTTCACAGAGTACAATCCCCGAGATTATGGATTCAATAAAAATCCTAACTATTGGGTTTGCAATTTTGTTTTAGATGGAGATACTTGAGCTTGGATTTGGTTCCACTAGATTTGGTACCACTTCAATTTCTGATGTGGTAGTTTCCACTGCTATATCCTTGTGGCACTAATCACCTTGGCACTACCCAACAACTCCTCATTACACAGGCAGTGAGTTATACAGGATCGAGACACTCGGGCATCATGAATATTCAAGGCTCGTCTCCAATACTCTTAACTGCCACAGAGTCTGAGGCCAGGTCTACATTAGACATTCAAGTCAATTGCAGATAAGCAATTCTAGCTAGGGCAATTGTGTAGCTAGAATTGATTTATCTACAACTGATTTACCTGTCTGACTTCACAGAGGGAGGTCAACGGGAGAAACTCTCCCGTTGACCTCCCTTACTCCTCATGGTATTTAGTACAAGTGTTGACTGACAACCCCAGACAGTTTGATTTCACGGATCCCTACTAGGCATGCGAAATTGAACCACGAAAGATCAACCCTGACCAGGACAATCTTCCCCGTAGTGAAGATGTACCCTGAGTGTGACTGTGATGGATTTGAAGACAGGAGCAGCACATACTTTGCTGCAGGGAGTTTGTGTATAAACAGAAGCAGAGTTATTAAGGTAACAAATGGCTTGTCATGAAAGCAAACTAAAAAGAATTAGGCTCTTTCTAAACCAAAATAGAGTCAGATTGCTGGTTCTTAAAATTAAAAAGATCATAGGGCTGTTTATAAACTAAGGACCGGGGGAGTGGCCAAATGCGGAGAAGCATGTGGATCAGACAGAGCCATATCTTAGGGGAGGGTCTAATTCTCTGTGTCCTAGTAAAAAAGAGAGGATGGAAGATGATAAAATACAGGTAAGATCTGATGAGAAACAGTCAAATGAAAAAAAGTCCCATTCAATCACATCATGTAATGGCAAACACCTAAAAGGTGATACGGTTTTTAAATGCTTATATATAAACTCTATAAGTCTAAATAATAATATGTATCAGAGAGGTAGCCATGGTAGTCTGTACCTCCAAAAACAACAAGAAGTCCTGTGATACCTTATAGACTAACAGATATTTTGGAGCATAAGCTTTCATGGGCAAAGACCTGCTTTGTCAGATGCAATAATAATATGGGTGAACTAGAGGCTACGTCTACACGTGAAGCCTACATTCAAGTAGCTTATTTCGATGTAGCGACATAACGTCTACACGTCCTCCAGGGCTGGCAACGTTGACGTTCAACATCAACGTTGCGCAGCACCACATCGAAATAGGCACTGCGAGGGAACGTCTACACGCCAAAGTAGCACACATCGAAATAAGGGTGCCAGGCACAGCTGCAGACAGGGTCACAGGGCAGACTCAACAGCAAGCCGCTCCCTAAAGGGCCCCTCCCAGACACAGTTAAGAACATAAGAACATAAGAACATAAGAATGGCCATACTGGGTCAGACCAAAGGTCCATCAAGCCCAGCATCCCATCTGCCGACGGTGGCCAATGCCAGGTGCCCCAGAGAAGGAGAACAGAAGACAAGTGATTTATCTCCTGCCATCCATCTCCTGCCCTTGTTATGAAGGCTAGGGCACCATACTTTATCCCTGGCTAATAGCCATTTATGGACCTGACCTGCAAAAATTTATCAAGCTCTTTTTTAAACCCTAATAGAGTCCTGGCCTTCACAGCCTCCTCGGGCAAGGAGTTCCACAGGTTGACTGTGCGCTGTGTGAAGAAAAATTTCCTTTTATTAGTTTTGAACCTACTACCCATCAATTTCATTTGGTGTCCCCTAGTTCTTGTATTATGGGAAAAGGTAAATAATTTTTCTATATTCACTTTCTCCACACCATTCATGATTTTATATACCTCTATCATATCGCCCCTCAATCGCCTCTTTTCCAAACTGAAAAGTCCCAGTCTCTCTAGCCTCTCCCCATATGGGACCCTTTCCAAGCCCCTAATCATCTTAGTCGCCCTTTTCTGAACCTTTTCTAATGCCAATATATCTTTTTTGAGGTGAGGAGACCACATCTGCACGCAGTACTCGAGATGTGGGCGTACCATAGTTTTATATAGGGGAAGTATGATATCTTTTGTCTTATTATCGATCCCTTTTTTAATAATTCCTAACATCCTATTTGCCTTACTAACTGCCGCTGCACACTGCGTGGATGTCTTCAGAGAACTATCCACTATAACTCCAAGATCCCTTTCCTGATCTGTCGTAGCTAAATTTGACCCCATCATGTAGTACGTGTAATTTGCGTTATTTTTTCCAACATGCATTACCTTACACTTACCCACATTAAATTTCATTTGCCATTTTGCTGCCCAATCACTCAGTTTGCTGAGATCTTTTTGTAGTTCTTCACAATCCCTTTTGCTTTTGACTGTCCTGAACAACTTGGTGTCATCTGCAAACTTTGCCACCTCACTGCTTACCTCATTTTCTAGATCATTGATGAACAAGTTGAACAGGATCGGTCCCAGGACTGAGCCCTGGGGAACACCACTAGTTACCCCCCTCCATTGTGAAAATTTACCATTTATTCCAACCCTTTGTTTTCTGTCTTTTAACCAATTCCCGATCCATGAAAGGACCTTTCCTCCTATCCCATGACCACCTAATTTACATAAAAGCCTTTGGTGTGGGACCGTGTCAAAGGCTTTCTGGAAATCTAGGTATATTATGTCCACTGGGTGCCCCTTGTCCGCATGTTTATTAACCCCTTCAAAGAATTCTAATAGATTAGACAGACACGACTTCCCTCTGCAGAAACCATGCTGACTTTTGCCCAACAATTCGTGCTCTTCTATGTGCCTTGCAATTTTACTCTTTACTAGTGTTTCTACTAATTTACCTGGTGCTGATGTTAAACTTATCGGTCTATAATTGCCAGGATCTCCTCTAGAGCCTTTTTTAAATATTGGTGTTATATTGGCCGTCTTCCAGTCATTTGGTACCAAAGTGGATTTAAAGGATAGGTTACAAACCACTGTTAATAACTCCGCAATTTCACATTTGAGTTCTTTCAGAATCCTTGGGTGAATGCCATCTGGTCCTGGAGACTTGTTACTATTCAGCTTATCAATTAATTCCAAAACCTCCTCTAATGTCACTTCAATCTGAGTGAGTTCCTCAGATTTGTCGCCTAAAAAGGCTGGCTCAGATTTAGGAACCTCTGTAACATCTTCAGCCGTGAAGACTGAAGCAAAGAAATCATTTAATCGCTCCGCAATGGCACTGTCTTCCTTGATCGCTCCTTTTATATCTTTATCATCCAAGGGCCCCACTGCTTTTTTAGCAGGCTTCCTGCTTCTAATGTATTTAAAAAACATTTTACTATTGTTTTTTGAATTTTTGGCTAGCTGTTCCTCAAACTCTTTTTTGGCTTTTCTTACTACATTATGACAGTTAATTTGGGAGTGTTTATGTTCCTTTCTATTTTCCTCACTAGGATTTGACTTCCACTTTTTAAAAGCTGCCCTTTTCTCTCTCACTGCCTTTTTAACATGGCTGTTTAGCCATGGTGGTTCTTTGTTAGGTCTCTTTCTGTGTTTTTTTATTTGGGGTATACATTTAAGTTGGGCCTCTAGTATGGTGTCTTTAAACAGTTTCCATGCAGCTTCCAGGGATTTTAGTTTAATTACTCTACCTTTTAGTTTCTGTTTAACTAGCTTCCTCATTTTAGTGTAATTCCCCTTTTTGAAATTAAATGCCAGAGTGTTTGACCGCTGCGGTGTTCTTCCCAACACAGGAATATTAAAAGTTATTATATTGTGGTCACTATTTCCAAGCGGTCCAGTAACAGTTACCTCTTGGACCAGATCCTGCGTTCCAGTCAAGACTAGATCGAGAATCGACTCTCCCCTTGTGGGTTCCTGTACTAGCTGCTCCAAGAAGCAGTCATTTAAGGCATCAAGAAATTTAATCTCTGAATCCCGTCCTGAGGTGACATGCACCCAATCAATATGGGGATAATTGAAATCTCCTATTATTACTGTGTTTTTTATTTTGATAGCCTCTCTAATCTCCCTTAACATTTCAGCATCACTATCACTGTCCTGGTTAGGTGGTCGGTAATATATTCCTAATGCCATATTCATATTAGAGGAATGAATTGTTATCCATAATGATTCTATGCACTAAACAACACAAGATCCACAGAGCCGACAACTGGTTGCAGACCCTGTGCATGCAGCATGGATCCCCAGCCTCCGCAGCAGCAGCCAGAAGCCCTGGGCTAAGGGCTGCTGCCCACGGTGACCATAGAGCCCCGCAGGGGCTGGAGAGAGAGCGTCTCTCAACCCCTCAGCTGATGGCCGCCATGGCGGACCCCGCTATTTCGATGTTGCGGGACGCGGATCGGCTACACGTGCCCTACTTCGATGTTCAACTTCGAAGTAGGGCGCTATTCCTATCCCCTCATGGGGTTAGCGGCTTTGTCGTCTCGCCGTCTAACGTCGATGTTAACATCGAAATAGCGCCCAACACGTGTAGCCGTGACAGGTGCTATTTCGAAGTTAGTGCCGCTACTTCTAAGTAGCGTGCACGTGTAGACACGGCTAGAGTGCCCCATATTAAAGGAAAATATTGATATAGTAGACATAACAGAAACTTGGTAGAGTGAGGATAACCAGTAGAAAGCAGTCATGCCAGGGTACAAAATATACTGGAAGAACAGGACAGGGTCATGCTGGTGGAGAAGTGGCACTATATGTAAAAGAAAGCATCAACTTAAATAAAAATCTTAAATGAACCTAACTGTACCACAGAATATCCATGGATAGTAATTCCATAATCTACTAATAAGACTATAGCAGTAGGGCTATCAGCCACCTGACCAGGAGAGTGATAATGGCTGTGAAATGCTAAGGGAGAATAGAGAATGATGATCAAAAAAATAATAATGCAGCTATCCCCATATTGACTGGGAATGGGATACAGAGATAAAGTTTCTTGACACTTTGAGTGACTGTTTCTTGGAACAGCTGCTTCTAGAAACTACAAAACAAGAGGCAATTCTTGACTCAGTCCTAAGTGGAGAACAACTGGGGTGGAGTCACGACTATTATTTTGCCAAGTTTCTGTTATCCTGTACCTGAAATTCTACTTCATCTATTTCATTACCCAAGCTTCTTTCACTGATGTACAGACATCTTCACTGTTTGTGCTTGGCCTCACCTTGATTTTCTTGCCAAATTAGGTAGTCATTTTTCTGCCAGAATCACCTGTTACTGTCAGTGGAGGGATGGCACAATCTTTCCTGTTGTTCATTCTCCTATTGTCTCTTGTTCTCTTTTCCATTGCTGCACGCTCCTATACTTGCTTTTCTTCCCACTCTGTTTTAGAATCAGGCATGGAGATTACAGCTGTCTCCCCTGAATTCCTGGTTTAATTCTCTTTGAAATCAGTTGAAGTCTGTTACTCTCCCTAAGCAGGTGAAGTCCATCCCATGAGAACAGTCTTCTGTTCACAGATGTCTCCCAGAGGACAAATATTCCAAACCCTCCTTACAGTAACACTGCCTAAGGCATACATTGGTCATCTTAATCTTGTCTTATTTCTGCTCTCCTCTTCAATGGATAGGCAGAAGTCCACTAAGGATCACTTGAGCTTCCATTTCTTTAATCTATCTTCCCCAGCCTGATACAGTCCTCCTTACCACATCCCAGTGAGAACCTAGCAGTATCATTTATTCCCACATGCATGACCATCAGTGGATTCTTCTCTGCTTTCATTTGGACCCTCTTCAACCTCTGGTCCGTAACCCATACCACAGTTTTCTCCTGCTCTCTGGATCAGCTCTGGTGACTTGCCCAACTATTCTTCTGAGTTAGGCAGTCTCCAGTTACGTAGACCTGCCTCTTCCTAAGTGTTGCATTAAAAGATACATTTGTACGCAATCTTCCCTCTGAGTCCCTACTGATCCAATACCCTAGTATCACGTCAAAAGACAGATCATTGCTCCAGATGACAGTTTTCAACTGAGACATAAAACTGAACCACTGATCACTTCTAACACTTTTCATAAAAATAATGGCAGTAAACTCTAGGCCTGGTCTGAACTAGAGGGAGTTTGCTGGCATAGCTATGCCTGAACAGCTATATCCATCATATTCCCCGACCTCGCAGGTGAAGTGCACATCTTCCTGACAAAGGAGAGTTTTTCTGAAGGGATAGCTTAAATCAGTTCCACAAATTAAATAAAGGGCACCAGAAAAAAAGACTTCTCTGCTGGTATAACAGCATCTAAGGCTTTTTGCCGGTATAAAAATATTGTAAACAATCACACCTCCAACCAACATTATTATGTAACAAAAAGTTCTAGTGTCAACCTGGCCCTAGTGTCCCAGCCAACTTTAACTGCTTACCTAATTCCCTCTGCAGTTGCAACTGGAACTGGTCTTTCCCACTGTCCCCTTTAAACAGCTATGTAATGCTACCATGGAACTGTTAACCGGGTTCCATCCCATAGCTCTTTTCCAATAGGGGTGAACTGCTTTGTGTTAAAAAGTGCTGTAGAAATGCAAGTTAGGAATAAATTACTGTGTTTTCCCAGGCTGAGTGCCACTGCCAGAACAATAAAAACTAGTGGCCATATTCTGGCCTGAATAACATGGCATAATAAATCACGAGAGTACATCAGAGATTACATTTTTCTCCATCGCTCCCCAAGAATACCTGTGTTCCTTCTTCACACTTTTCCCCATTTTCACTGGTTACTTCCAAGCGCATGAATTTCGGGGGACGCCCTGGCCGTCTGCCTGGCCCAAACCTCCTCTTTCCTCGCCCGCGACCTCTGCCTCTCGCTCTGCAGAACATACGGTGCTCCAGGTTAGAGAAAGAGGACATGGATTTGGAATCCACTCTTTTCCTGACTGTTTTTCTAGGTGATCACCTCTAAATCCAGTGAGTTCAGTAAAATGGCCTCTGGTAAATGATAAAATGTGAAGAAAACTGGGACTCTGGTTGGTGCATACGTCTATCAAACACCTAATGGAAATAAAGCCCCAAGCCAAACAAACATACAGGTTGAACCTCTCTAATCTGGCACCTCGGGACTTGACCAGTGCTGGATGAGAGAATTTGCCGGACTATGGGAGGTCAACATTGTCAAGAAGCATTATGAACACTTCCACTGCGTTCTAGGCTCTTAGAAGACATTTAGGGATAAATTACAGCTAAATAACAGCATAGGACACTGAGAGCCAGGACTGGTGGCTGTAAACAAACTTTATGGGACTGTGGGAAACTTGGCCATGCCCGTAAGTGGTTGTCCAGTTAACTAAAATCATGCTGGATTATGGATGGTGCCAGACAAGAGAGTTCCAGATTAGAGAGGTTCAACCTGTACTGCACTTGATGTGGGACTGTGAGGACAAGCAGTGAAGCTACTGGCACTTACCAGCTCCTCTGTAGTGACTGCCAGTAGCAGCCTTCCATTTCTACTTGTGACCCAACAGGAAACTGATGTATTAGCAAGATCATTAGAAAGTTTGTTGTCTTGAGCTTTCTACCCCAATTCTTCAGACTCAAGAGTTCAGGGTAATGTCAATAAGCATTCAAATGGCTAAAATCCTGACACTATTGATGGTAAGGGCACAACTTTCACTGACTTCAATAGGGCAGGATTATACCCCTGCTTCCCACCTCCATGCCCTTCCTTTCCTCCTTCAAACTGCTTCTTATACAAAGTCACCTGTGCCTACAATGTCCCCACTGATATCTCCCTACATTCCTGTGCCTGAACCACTGTCCAAGGTTTGTCTGAGTAGGTCAGTCAACTCCTTAGGGCAGCAGCCCATCTTTTACTAGTTCTGTAAAGCACCATGAAGATCTATAATGAAGCCAGACCTTTTCAGAGTCACCTATCATTTGTTCTATCAAGATACAGTCGTAAAATGCTGGGAGTGGGAAACTCAGTTTCTGCGTAATGATAAATACCTGCTGAAGAAGTCTAGCTTCTCATCATGGGAGTTGAGGTGCTGTTGAAGCTGTTCTGAGCTCATGAAGCGGCGATTGCATTCATAACATGGCCAGTTCTTCTCTTGGTCTCGGAGGACTACAGCGTATGAAGTTGGAAGCATAAATGACAGCACTCCGGTCAGCAACAATTAAATGTTGCAAGTTTTCTCCAAGCCCTTTTGTCCCCAGTGGTCTCTGTAGGCCACATTTCTGTATCGAAGAGTAGTGGCCAGCCATCAGTCTACTCTATTGCTCTATGTGGATTGCAAGCTTCATTCTTAGCACCCCTGCTCAAAAGGCTGACATCAGCTGATTGCAGAAAAACGCAGAAGGTAGCGAATGGGGTGGAGGAATATTTATATTGAAGTTCAGGATAAATTTAATATTTACATTGCTTCCTAACAAAATCCCTTCATGACGTTGCATTTCTGAACAATACATAAGACTTTCAAATAAATAATCACTAAAATACAGTCCAAAATAGTCAGAAATGTAAGCCTGACTTAAAGGGTACCAAAATTAATTCCATTGTATACGTGGTTAAACCTCCTTGAGACTGATGCAATTATTTGAGACAAGTGGTTGCCCACTAAGGATATTTTCTTTGGTGTAGGTTTGGTTTTGCTGTATTTTACACTGTAAAACAAAATTTCCCAGAAGAACAACTGGAACACAGATATATCATACTGGATCCTTCCATTGGTACTTTGAGTACAGGACTTCAGCATCAACAGTCACCTGATGCTGTAGAGAAAAGCAACCATCACCTCTGGCCACCTACAGAATATACTTCTATGCATGGGGGGAATTCCTTGGCTGCCCCTTTGGTAATTATCTCAAGCCCATAAGCATGAGTTGAATTCTCCTGATTTTAGCATGTATAAGCAAATGGAGGACCCCTTACTGTAGTGCCAACATAGGGAAAATTCCTATTTGAATTTTTGCCAGAAGGACTGGGACCACTGTTATGATTCATAACATTAGCTGCCTCTTTTTAAAACAACAGCCAGAGAGACGCAGGACAGAAAAAGACCAAGTTACCTTTCCTCTCCTCCTCTGATATGTCATGGATCTTCTGGTTCACAAACTCTGCATAGGAGGCAGCATACCACACCTAGAGCAGACACAAGGCAAAAAGGCATTTTCTTTGATGGTCCCAAATTGAAGGGAATTCCTGGAAGGCTTTTTTCAAGCATTGTGTTTAGTCCTCTCCTCTGACCTAGTAATTTGCATCGCTTCTCTTACCCTCAGTAAAGCCGACTGAGCTTAATGTCCCCCCACCAAAGAATTAAAGAGCATTGCTCCCAAAGTGTATCCATTTAATTTTCAGGTATCATTTCCTAATATGAATCTTCATCTTATACATTGTAGCCACTACTTGGAAAGGAAATGAGGTTAATCTCACTAGACTTGACTATATGATCCTAAAACAGGTGGGGGGAAGCTACGGGCTCTGGGCTGGGTCTGGCCCATGGCTTGCTTGGATCTGGCCCCCAAAGCTTGAAGCGTGGCAGGGAGCAGCTTGCCCGCACGGATGGGGTGTGAGCACCAGCTCCTCTCTGCGTGGGATGGGAGAGGGAGGCCCGAGCCCCATAGGCCAGATCCAGGCAAGCTGGGGGTGGGTCCAGCCCATGTGGTCTGCCTGGAGGGGGCGAAAGCAGTTTTGTAACCTGTTGCTCCCCCTCCCACTGGCTGGGTGGACGGGCACACAGGGAAGTGCTAGCCTGGAGCTCCCTCCCTCCTGCTTTCATTAGCTGGAACTGCGGGGTGGGGGTGGGGGGGTGGAGCTAAATGTACTCCTGGGGAGCAGCACCAGAAAAGCGCCCCACACCCATCACCCTCAGGCACCCCTCCCACTCAGAATCCCCCATCCCCAGAACAGTCCTGTGCCCAAACTCCAGCACAGACCCCCATGACTAGCCCATTCCTGCACCCTCTCTCTCACCAACCCCCAACCTTAAGCCCCCTCCTATACCCTACCTCCCTCTCAGACCCTGCACCCCCACCCCACTCCTATACCTTCTCTCCCACCCAGATCCCTGACTCTCAGCCTGCTCCTGGACCCCATTCCTGCCCAGAACTCGTGCCCCCAACCTCTCCTGCACCCTACCTCCCACCCAGACCCTGCACACCCACCCATGGCCCAGTCCTACACCCTCTCCCTCCCCCATTTTTGTCCACACTGCAGATCCTACGGAGTCCCACAAAATCTACTAACCCCAATCCCACAAAAAAAATAATCTGGCCTAGGGGAAGCCCTGAACCTCAGTCCTCCCTCCCCATCCCACCAAAGGGCTTGAGTGCAAGGGGAGTGAGGTGTCTCAGTCAGGGACATCATCAGTGAGGGTTGGGTTGTTGTTTTTTTTCTTCAAACTGTTGTGTGAACTCCAACTGACTTTTCTGTGGGTCAGTGACCCCCAAACCCTGAAAAGGTTGACCTGCTGCCTTGTATATCATGTATATGGTATACATGTTTAGGAGGGATTCTTCAAGAAGAGATGGTCTTTCTTCTCTTTACAGACAACATGCAGAGTGGCATGCAGGGATTAATTTAAAATGCATCTAAGGTAACAATGGATTGGAGAATCATGCTCCTGCATCCCAAAGAAAAACCTGGACTCCCTGTAATTTAGAAAACAGGGATTTAGGAAGCCAAGTGAAGAGGGAAGAGCAGAAAGCAAGACGGATAATTACTACAGTTTGGATAAGGATTTTAGCAGAGGCAGGGTTCTGGTAATAGTTCAGAGGTTACCAACGCATCTCACTGAAGCTTACAAATGGTTTGTTTAGATGAGCCTTAAACTGGATTTTAGGCTATGACTATACTAGGGAGCTTACAGCAATGTAGCTGCACCAACACAACTGTGCCACTGTATGATCTCTCATGTAGCTATTCTGTGCCAACAGGTGAGAGCTCTCTCATCAGCATGATTGGTCCACCTCCAACATGGTGAGGGGAGCCCTCTCACCAACAGTGCTGCTCACATCGGTGCTGATGTTGGTGTAACTTATGTCTCTCGGAGGTAGTTTACTCATGCCCCTGAGCCACCTAAGTTCTGCAACATACGCTGTAGAGTGAGAGACTTGAGACACGTGTTTCTCTCCTGGAAGGGCTGAGTTCATTGCAATAGCAGAAGCCTAAACCATGCTCTTGCTGGACACATTGGCAGGTGTTTGTTCCTTCCTGTGCACCTCAGGCAGAGGACAAACATTTCTGGATAAATAATCTAAGACACAGACAAACACCTACAAGGCCTTTACCAAGAATTCTTAGAACTACAATACCCACCAGAGGAAGTGAGGAAACAGATTGACAGGTACTCAGAAGCCACCTGCTATAAGACAGACCCAACAAGGAAAATAATCAAACACCACCACAGGCCCCAGCTAAAACCTCTCCAGTGTATCATCAGCAATCCACAACCCATCCTGGACAATGATCCGTCACTCTCACAGATCTCGGGAGGCAGGCCTGTCCTCGCCTACAGACAGCCCGCCAACCTGAAACAAATTCTCACCAGCAACTATAGACCACACCACAGTAAGTCTAACTCAGGAACCAACCCTGCAACAAACCTCAGGGCCTACTCTGCCCACATGTCTACACCAGCAACACTGTCACAGGACCCAACCACATCAGCCACACCATAAGGGGCTCACTCACTTGAACATCTACTAATGTAATATACGCCATCATGTGCCAGCAATGCTTCTCTGCCAAACTGGACAGTCTCTATGTAAAAGAATAAATGGACACAAATCAGATATCAGGAATGGTAACATACACAAACCTGTAGGGGAACACTTCAATCTCTCTGGACACTTTATCAGATTTAGAAGTAGCCATTCTGCAACAAAAAGCTTCAAAAACAGACTGCAAAGACAAACTGCAGAGCCGCAGATCATTTGCAAATCTGACATCAATCAATGACTGAACAAAGACTGCGAACGGCTGGCCAGCTACAAAAGCAGTTGCTCCTCTCTCAGTGTACACACCTCCATACAAGCTGCTGGAAGTGGGCCACATCCTCCCTGACTTAATTGACCTCATTAACTCTGACCTTCCTCTTGATTGGTACTCCCCTTTTTTCATGTGCCTGCATATTTATACCTGCCTCTGGAACTTCCACACCATGCATCCGACAAAGTGGGTCTTTGCCTACGAAAGCTTATGATCCAATAACTCTGTTAGTCTAGAAGATGCCGCAGCACTTCTCGCTGTTTTTTGCAGATAGAGACCAATATGGCTACCCCCGGGACTAGTCTAAGAGGGGGAGCCATGTTAGTTTGTAGCTTCACAAGAAACAAGCAGTCCTGTAGCATCTTAAATACTAGCAGATTTATCAGATAATGAGCTTTTGCGAGTAAGACTCACTTTTACTCCAGTCTAAAGAAACATAAGAAACGTTTCTGGGTAAGGGAAACCAACAGCTCATTAATAACCAAGGTCCATGAGTCTGTCAAGCAAAGTGAGCTTCTGCTTTAATGAGCCTCCTGGCTTCATTCTTACACAGAACTTGCTGTTTCATGAATGTCTAATTAGAGAAAGGAAAATGAACTACAGAGCTGTTTTAACTTTTAATTATCAGCCTCATTTTGACGCTGCTAATGCATGAAACAAGATTAAGGGCATCTCTACAGGCAAATTTGTGCTGGGTTAGCCAAAGTGAGATTTCACATTGGTCTAGTCCAGGGATTCCAAAAGGCAGTCCATGGAGCCTTTTTAGCTGGCCCATGAGGCCAGCTGCTGCAGTGGGACCAGCTTGCACTGGGCCAGCTGCCACAAAGCCTCAGAGGTTGGGCCGTGGAGCAGCTGCTGGCCCTGGGAGGGCAGCGGTAGAGGAGTTTGGGGCTGCAAGGGGGCTTAAGCCTGGGAATGGGCAGGGGACAGTTTAAGGCTGTGGAGGGTTTAAGGCTGAGGGCAGGGGCAGTTTGGGGCTGCCAGGGGTCTTAGGCTGGGGCTGTGGGGGACTCAAGGGGGGTCTGGGGGCATGGGGCCGGTTTGGCACTGCAAGGGGTTTAAGCTGGGGGGTGGTGGTTTGGGGATATTTTTTGTTTGCCCCCCCCTGGAACACACAAACGTTGCTGTGTGTTCCACAGTGACAAAGGTTTGGACACCCCTGGTTTAGTTAAAAAGGAACAGGACGCTCTTCAGCTGATATAACCACGATTATATTGATTCCACTTAAAACAATTTGGAACAGATTTAAAATAGTGACTTTTTTTTGTTCTGTTTCATCAAAATAAAAGTATCTACACACCATGTTTTGCACTGATTTAACTATATGGGTTTAAAACAGGTTTACATTGAATTATTGAAAATTCAATGAGTATTCAAGGCCTGAGAGAGAGAGAGAGAAGGACATACAGAACAGCAAGAAAATCCCTGACAACAGCAATAGCTGTCTAACTGCCCTCTAGTTCTCAAGATTGATATTTGAAATTAAGGCAGCTTCTCCCAACCATCCCATGCTAAATTAAATTTAATTAAAATGTTTTCAATCTGGGACAAAAAGTAACTGTGTTGTTCTTAACCAGAAATAGAAAAATTAGATTCCATGTGCAGACTGTAAGCTTCAAAAATCACAGGAAAATTTGGTGAGGCAAGAGACCTCTTTAGTTTACAGAGTTGCAGTACACCAACAACTAATGACATTCATATATGGGTGGGGCAAAGGGGAAGAGAAAGACAGAGCTAGAAGGCCTAAAGCTGCTGCAGTACTAGCTACAGTAAAACCCTTTCATATCCACCACCCCAGGACCAGGAGGTTGACAGATAGTCAAATATTCTGGAAAACAGAGATGTATATCTAGCAATGCATAACACTGAAGAAAAACAAGATTAGATATTAAGAAACAAACAAAAAGGTATGCAGAGTACTTTATTTACCAATGACAGTGGTATTGTACACTGTAAACTTATACTGTATTTGCAGATTTATTTGTATCTACTTCCACTATACTGTACTTAGGGAAAATGTGACTAAAATTTCCTTATGGTTAAAATTGCTTACAGTGCATTTTGAGAATACAGTTTACTGAAAGGCTACGTCTACACTAGCACACTAGGTCGAAGTAGCCTATTTCGACGTGAGAACATCGAAATAGGCTACTTCGATGCGTATCGTCTACATGTCCTCCAGGGCTGGTGCCATCGACGTTCAATGTCGAAGTAGCGATGGAGAACGATGAAAGGAGCCGCCCCGGAAGGAAATGCAGAGCATCCACACACACAAGCGCTCCCCATTGAAATAAGGGGCCAGCAAAGCCCCAAGCCGCTCCCTTAAAGGGCCCCTCCCAGACACACACAGCCTGCACAGCACGAGATCCACAGAGCCAACAACCAGTTGCAGACCCCACGCACGCAGCATGGACCCCCAGCTGCAGCAGTAGCAGCAGCAGCAGTCAGAAGCCCTGGGCTAAGGGCTGCTGCATGCGGCTACCACAGAGCCCCGCAGGGGCTGGACAGAGCGTCTCTCAACCCCTCAGCTGATGGCTGCCATGGAGGACCCCGCTATTTCGACGTAGTGGGACGCGGATTGTCCACACACGCCATACTTCGACGTTGAACGTTGAAGTAGGGCACTATTGCCATCTTTGGATAGGAATAGCGATTTCAACGTCTTGCCGCCTAACGTCGATTTCAATGTCGAAATAACACATGGTGCACGTAGACGCGACGCATGCTATTTCGACGTTGTGCCAGCTACTTCGAAGTAGCCGGCTAGTGTAGATGCACCCAAAGAGTTTACTGTATAGTCAATGGCGTACAAGCCAAGATGACTGCTAGGAGTATACTATTAGAAAGAGAAGGAGAGATCATTTGTATACATTTATTTTAAGCTTCCTTACAAAGGGTAGGTCATTACAGTACAGTTATTTCAAAATAACGCCATTATTTTGCATCTACGTACCGCAACCAGTATTTCAAAATAATTTCAAAATAGCAGTTGGCTTATTTCCAAAATTGGTAAACCTCGTTCCATGAGGAACAGTGCCTACTTTGAAACAGCTCTTTCAAAACAGGAGCTGTGTAGATAGGGAATAGAACCTATTTTGAAATAAGGCATTGTGTGTCCAATGACTCTGTTTCGAAATAGCTGCGGGCTATTTTTGTGTCCAACAGCCTTATTTTGAAATAAGCTATTGCAGAATAGGGTATTTTGGGATAAGGCTGATGTGTAGACATACCCTTAGGGTCTGATCCAAAGCCCATAGAAATGAACGACAGTCTTTCTCCTTACTTCAGTGGGTGGTGGATCAGGCCCCTATATGCTTTAGCTAGCTAAAATCATTAAGAAAGTGCAATTCAGATGGGAACAAAACCGAATTGAGTATTTAGGATATTTTGTACAATTCAATTCACTTTCTTTCCCAATATAAAGTGGGGTCATGAGTGTGAGGAATCTCATACCTTCAGTTCCTGTTTGGGCTCCACATTCTTAATTGTTGTATAATAAATATGGTGGCCATACTGGTATGCCACCAGGTTCTGCTCCAGGTGGTTCTGGGCTGGACGCACAAACATCATCCAATTACAAAGCGCCTCACTGGAGAGCTCAAACCACAGGTCCTCTTGTAAATCTCTGTCTTTTCTGTCACCCTTCTCAAGAGACACCTGAGCCAAAAAGCAAAATGCACAAGGGTAGTCAACATTCCACAGTGATCACAAAATACAAAGCCTTTAAAAATCTCTTATGAGAACTACAGCTTCTCCATGAGGGAGGTAATGCAGCCAGAGCAGAGATGTTCACTTTGCCCACAGGATTCTGGCAACAGATGGAACTTAAGAAAACACTTAAGAAGAGATATGATGGGATCTAGGATCATCAGGGACATGCATAGACAGTGAAGCCACCATGGATGGTGACTGGAAGCTGTATGTTCATTGCACTGACCATATTTCTCTACCTGATGTACCACTACAAATGGGCCATGGCAGCTGGAAATGGAAAAGACCTAACATATTAGGTTGTATGGACCAGTGATCCTCAGTCTGTGCTTCTGCAGATTCTCAAAGCTCTTTGTGGTCTTGCCTCCACTGAATACAAGCGTATGCCCTATGTGCAAATCAGTAAGCAAATAGATCAGAGCCATTCAATGCATCCTCTTCTAGCCAAACAGACATGAAAAGGGGAGAAAATCCCTTTCCATGTAGAAGATTGGGGAAGAAGAGGCAGAAAGAGAAAATGTTGCAACTCAAGTCGCAGCATACCCAAAGGCAATGGCTGCAAAATGTTCTGAGATGGAGTTGCAAGGTTTGTGCCCATAATGTACTAAGAGTGAATCACAGCACTCAGTGCCATGAGAGAGAAACATCACAGCATAATGGGATCAGGATCTGCACCTTTACTATTTTGTGGCTCCTGGCACTACCCTGGAGGACAAAGTAGCACTCTGGCTGCATGAGCTAGGGAACAGTTATGCTGCAGTGAGATGAAAGTGTCAGGAGAACAGCTCTAATAAAGTCAGAACAACAGATTCTAGGGCAGAAAAACAAGGAGCAGTAAGGTCTCTCTCTTGCTCTCACACACACAGTTACCTTTAAATGGATGTAGCAGTCTTTCAGTTCAGTTTGTCTGACCAATGGTCCCTCCACGGGGCCAAACTGTGTGCGTTTGGGAATGCGTCTTTTGGAGAACACTCCCCCCAAGAACCGGTCTATATAGAGAACCAGTGGGAGGCTGGCTCTTGCTCTGGTAAGCACCGGCCGGTTTGGGATTGGGTGCAAGGGTCCATGTTTCGGACACACCGAGGGATGTGCGTTATTACATTCTTCACACCCTGCAACACACAGAGAGGACGTGAACAATGGACATGAATTCCCATGCACTGGCATAAAGAAAGGCCCTTACACACAAGATGTGATATTCCTTTAAGCGTCTCTGACCTGAATATTTGACAGAAATTACTGTAGGTAACACAACACTCAAGCCAATAGTCGGTTTATGCTTTAAGAAGGTTGCCATCTTAAAATGAAATAGCGAACAGTGCACTCACTCCTTAAAAGATTCTCAGAGACTCCAGTTAGGGGAGAATGCAGCTGTCCACCATCAAAATCAGCCAGGCTGGTGTGAGTGTATATGGTTCAGATGCAATCCACGATGTTGGCTATGATTTCAAAATCCCTGCATGGTCTTCGACTCTACTTCCCAAATGGCTGGGGAAGGGTGGAGGGGCAATAAATTCAAAGCTTCCTCTTCTACTTACACAGATCGTGAGGATCAAAGGGTCGAGGTGGATCTGGGTCCCATTCATCCAAGTCGGTGTCTTCCCCATCTTCGTCTTCATCTTCATCATCATCGTCATCCTCATCATCTTCCTCTTTTGTTTCCATCCTACCCATTGGGTTCTGCAGAGGCGCTAAAGGATCAGAACCATCCACTGCCTCCATAGGAGGTAATACTTGGTTATGCCCTGGTAATGATGCCTGAGGAAAGAATTCACATCACAGAGTTAGATGTCTCTCCTAACTAAAGGGGATCAAAGATCACAACTAGATCATCACTTCTATCACAAAGGAAAGTAACCAAGATTATTTCTAGTCTACTCTTCGCCTCTTTATTTTCTTTGGTAACCAGAGAATGAGGGAGAAAAACCATCATGTGTATAGGGCTGCTGAGACTATGTGCTCTGGAATGCTTCATTATACTGAGAACTCTGCTGGGTAGGTGGTTTGTGAAAACATCTACCCAGCTTCATAAAATAGTGCCATTTCAGGAGGATGCACCAATGAAAGGAGAATTTTGGATCTTCCCAGTGAGTCTTAGCAAATAAACAAGTCCCATTCCCTATCCATGCTTGAAGAAAGTACCTTGGGTCTCCACGATCTGTTTTAATCTATAAAATATACTCATTCAATGCTCTGGCAAATGGTCTCCCTCCTACCACAAAAGCAAATGAAAAAAACCTCTTGCATACACACAGCAACAAAGTTCAGATCTCTCTCTCTCACCCAGATACAAAGACAGAATTCAATGAGGCAGCAGATAATTAAGATCTAAAACCCTAACAACGCAAGACAAGGAGGCTGGTTCTAAACAGCTAAAGGGGACTTGGTTTTAGTTCTGATTTTAACACAGATTTTCCTTCTCTTCTCCCACACAGAAAGCAGAGGTAAATTCTATACAATGTACAATAATATCCTAGCTCCAAAAGAGTTATATCATAGAAAGATTATATATTGTAAAATCTGTCTTATTAAACTACCAAAAAGAGACCAATAGACACTGGTCATATACAATAATAGGGATTACTGAATTTTATATTCAAAGTCTTGAGAGAATATTTTAAAATGATTGCTTCAGTTACAACAATCCCTAGAGCATGTTTCAATGACACATTAAACAAATATCCCTCACTCTCTCAAAAAAAGCTCCACATTGCACGATAAGACTGTAGAATGCTATAAATGCCTTCACTAAAACATTTTTTTATATTATTTCCCATGTCATATTTAATTATCTATTTCCACAGAGCAGTGAAATCAGAAAACCTCTACATTTAAAAGAAATGGGGTCCTGAAAACTTACTCTGTCTGCTTGTGGACCCTGCTCCAGAGCCATTTGCTGTGGGGTTTCGGCAACGTTGCCGAGCACGGAGAGATTGGTGGGATTCATGCTCTGAGCAGCAGCAGGCAAGAGCACAGTTACCTAAAACCATAGGCACTCATTTTAGCAGAGCATCATTTTTCTATCAGTCACTTACACACAGGCAGTGTCCCTGCATGCAAAGCTTCTTGGAGCACTTCAAGGCAGAATTCTAAAGGTGTTTTTGGTAGAGATGATGAGCCTGAACCAAGCACCTGGACCCAAGCATTCCTGAATGTGAGGAAAAGGGTTCTGGATCATTAACACTGCACTGGTGCTAGTGTTGCCTACAACTATATTAGAAGTCTTTCAACTGAGACACAAACCCTCATCCATCTGTAGAGAATTAAATTTAAATTTCTGTGAGAATTAAATGATTATCAAAAAACAGACCACAAGATCAAAACAAAAAGCAGTCAAGTAGCACTTTAAAGACTAGCAAAATAGTTTATTAGGTGAGCTTTCGTGGGACAGACCCACTTCTTCAGACCATAGCCAGACCAGAACAGACTCAATATTTAAGACACAGAGAACCAAAAACAGTAAGCAAGGAGGACAAATCAGAAAAAGATAATCAAGGTGAGCAAATCAGAGAGTGGAGGGGTGGGGGGGGGGGAAGATCAAGAATTAGTCTCTGATTTGCTCACCTTGATTATCTTTTTCTGATTTGTCCTCCTTGCTTACTGTTTTTGGTTCTCTGTGTCTTAAATATTGAGTCTGTTCTGGTCTGGCTATGGTCTGAAGAAGTGGGTCTGTCCCACAAAAGCTCACCTAATAAACTATTTTGCTAGTCTTTAAAGTGCTACTTGACTGCTTTTTGTTTTGATAGCATATAGACTAGCACGGCTTCCTCTCTGTTACTAGACCACAAGGTGTGCAGTCAACAATAGAAAAGGAGAAACTCACTCAAATATATATATGGAGAAGATACATATGTTTTCTAGTACTGGTTCTGCTCTAAAAGAAATAATACTAGAACCACACAGGCTTTGCTATGGGCAAAAGTAGGCACAACAGAACGGATATATTGCCAGTTTATTAAATAGCTGTAAATTAGTGCAATTCCCCGTAAGGCTGCAAACTGTTCTCTCAGGGAACAGACAAAAAACCATCAAAACGTACATGGATATTTAAGTTCCTAGTTTCCTGGAGCTTGTTGTTGTTTTAATTAATCTAATTTATAAAATTGCTTTAAAATTACAGCTGCAAAGAACAGTGTGGAAATGACCAGGATGCTCCCAACTAGACAACTGAAATTAACTATCTGCTGTTGACATTTCCTGGTGCCAAATAGCAATGCAATAGGCAGCACTATTCAGCAGTATCACTCCAGACCTGCCAGCAATGAGGATTTCACGCAAAGCTTGTGTCTGTGCATATAGCACCTCCATCTGTATCACACTGCAAACAAATTGTTACTCTTATCTCTATTACATGCATTGCAAGGAATCAACATTACAAAAAGAATCTTGGAACAGGTTTTTGAAATGAAGTTCTTCCAAAAGACAGGAGAAGCCTTCATTATAATTTTAAATGCTATGATTATTTCAGAGATTTCAAATTCAACACATTAACACGTGGTTTGAAACAAGGATGCAAATTTTCTGGGACATTATAGGGGCTCTTTGGCATACTTGGCTTAATCTAATTCTTGACTTCCCCCCCTAGCCCCTCTGCTCTCTGATTTGCTCACCTTGATAATTTTTTTCTGATTTGGCCTCCTTGATTACTGTTTTTGGTTCTCTGTGCCTTAAATATTGAGTCTGTTCTGGTATGGCTATGGTCTGAAGAAGTGGGTCTGTCCCATGAAAGCTCACCTAATAAATTATTTTGTTAGTCTTTAAAGTGCTACTTGACTGCTGTTTTGTTTTGACAGGAAATGTGTATGTATAACACATGCAGAAGCAGTAGCTACCCTAATGAAAGGATAACAGTTCACAAACAAGTGCAAGCCCTAGCCTGGGAAAGTTATGTTACAAAAAATGTTGGTGCATGGGAGGGACCTTGAGGATATTGAAATAAAATGCTTAGGCCTCACTTACTATATCCTGTCTTTATTGGAAGATACAGTGTGTGGTGGTGGGAGCCAGTCTTTTTGTTGTGTTTTAAGTTCATAACCTGCACTGTGTACATAAGGATTCTGGTTTTAAGTTTGATCATGTATTTACAGCTAAAAGCCTGCTGAAAAAACACAGATTAAACAGACAATAACATGGGTGGGGTTTGTTTGTTATTTTTAAATGTGAATCCAGTCCTGTAAAAAAAAATGCCAGAATAACAACTATGCTTCTATCCACGCAACAGGAGCACTGTAAATGTCCTTCATGCTGTTGCCTACCCATGTGTCTCAGTCCTGATTTGGAGGGTCTCCTAGCAGTGAGAAAGGAGCTTGTTCTTGGTGTCTGTTCATTCTTTTGAATCTCTTCTGAGATTTTCAGCAAGGCTGCAGGTTTGAATCAATTGCAGTGGTAGTCTTTATAATGTGGAACTGATTGAGACCTACAATCTCACTTCACATAGGCCACCACATAGCTGTCAAATGATGACGGTTTTTTAAATAAAAAATGAACAGGGATGACTTTAAACCAATAATTTAGAAGTGAAAGTATCCATATCTCATTACCATTTCTTTGAACTATCCAATCCCTAGATACATATTAGACAAAATGAAAAATAATCCTTCACCCACCCACACAAGAAAAAAGAAATCTTTCATCACCCAGATTTCACAACCACAGCTCTCAGTTTCATGCTACTCTTAGTCAATTTCAAACTGCTAGCACATCAGAGAGAAAGCCTGGAACACACATATCAGGCATGGACCAAATAATTTAAGTATTTAGCCTTTACAATCATTTTCCTAAGAAATACCTGAGAAATGATTGGCAAATTAAGAATTTGATCCATAGTCCACTGATATCAGCAGAAAGACTCCATTGACTTTAATGGTCTTTGGATCAGACCCTGCAGGACAAAAACTAGAAGCCCTGTCTACCTAAAAATCAAAAGAAAAGAAAAGAAAAGAAAAGAAAAGAAAAAAGAAAAATCACACAGCTCTGTTCTCCCATTTGAAGGGACACTGTTGAGTGATTTTTCATATTTAGGAAGAAAAAAAAAGGGACTAGCAATAACATCTCTTTAATATTTAAAACTGAATTTTCTTACAATTTTTCTATTCATTTATACATACTTCCATCAAGATAACACTGGCTTGTTATTATAAGATTGGTTGCTCGTGCTCACCAAGAAGCTGGTACTAAATGACTGAAAGAGAATACCATTTGATCTGGACATAACTCCAAGTACCACAGTAGAATGCACAAGCCACAACAGAGCGCCTTTACTTGCCCTGACAATTGTTTCCCTGTGGTAGTCAGGATCCAGCAGAAAAAAAGTGCTTCTCACCTGCTGCGTTGTAGCATCCTGCTGGACATAAGCCACTTGGGATGGGTCTGTAAACAGAGTCTAAACAAAACAATAATGGCTTATCAGTCAGGCCTCTGTGTACTGCCAAATCACACAGGGAGAATTACCCTCTTGTTAAGAGGCAACCTATGCAAGAATTATTTATTTTATTTAAGTTCTAAAGTGCATATTATGTGGGTGGCAGCTGTATTCAGCTTACATCAGTAACCCTACATATGTAGAAATAAACTGAAATAAATGACTGCCATATAAACTAATGGCAGCTCCATAAAAGGAAAATAATTTTACATTTATATAGCATTTTTCATTATCTATCACATAAAATACATACCATCAGAAGCAGCAGTTATTAGATATTTATTTAAGCTAATAATTATGCAGGACAAACATCAGGCCTCTGAAATGCCTAAATAAGGACTACTGGGTTAGAGCTGATGCTTCAAGATGCTGAGGCAAAAAGCGCTATACTGGTGCCAAATCTATTACTATTAATTACCAGAACTGTGCTGTGCAAAATAAGGAGACTGTTTCCAAGAAAACTATGGATTAAGTAGCACCTCCTCCTTCTCCTATGTATTCACAGCCTACAGCTTTTAGGAACATAGTGCAGTCACAATTTCTAGAGGTATTACAAGTGTTTAAAAAATAAATCTTTGATTTAATTACAAGCCCACCTAACTGAAGTGAAATAGCCAGTACTTTGTGGTTAATAACCCCAGCTCCATTAACACAAAGGCACAGTTCACTAAAATGAACCATACATACTCCCTCTTCACCGGTGGTTAGAGAGATGTGGTTGCGCACAGCTGACGGACATCATACAAATCACCCAACTTTGTAGGTAGCTGTCTTTTAAGTCTGAATTCAATTACTGCTCTGTCCAGCCCACAGGGGGCAGAAAGGGGATGGATATGGAATGATACATGCCTGCGTAGTCTCCACAGGATGGATGTAAACCAATGTGTGCTCTGAGGTGTCCACTGAGGTGTAAGAGGTGCCGTCTGCTGTGTAGACGACCTGCTGCGGGGGACGGTCCTGGTCATCACTGTATACAATTTGTGCCACTGCTCCACCTTCAGGGACAAAGTGCACCTGGAGAAGAAATGAAGATAATATACTAAAATAAATATCTATGTGAAAGTATCCACAAGCACACTCATTACAGCCATATTCACCATGTAAAGATCTGCTGAGTCCAATCTACATAGCCACTTGTTATGGACATAACACAAAAAATACTGTATAATTTAGACAGAGTATTCTAAACTAAATGCCAGCATGGTAGAAACCAGGACATAAAAATCACTGTATACTTCCCTTTTTCCTCCACTTTTTAACTAGACGCATAAATATTTATACACTGTCTTTCCTAACATTAGTTCTTGGATCATTCTTCTCCCTTCTACTTTTTGCAAAAAGAAGTTGATGTGACACAGTACAAGACTTGTTAATTTTTACATTCTCAATTTAGTTTAATATCGTTTTGTGAATTTAGATTTGTTCATTTATTCAATTCTGCACATTTGGACAGTAAATACTGAGTTCTTGTTTCAATAATGAAACATTCATTAACTTACTAATGCTTCTGCAAGTGATACTCCATCTGTAATGTTAGAATGTGGTATGTGGAACTATCTGGAAGATGTACATGCATAAAGCTACTTAATTGGGAAAAATATAACCACAAAAATTATTGGATAGCTCCTAAAGCTGCTAATGGGATAAAGAGATTCCACCTCAGGCCAGCTGTTTGTGTCTCACCAAGTTGTAACTGAAAATGTTGTCCATAGTCGTCCAACTGTTCAGTGCCTGTCTGAAATGAGTTTGCGTTCTCCACCTTGTTGCCAATAAGCAAGTGTTCTTTTCCTGACAACGCTTAGCTGAGTGCTCATCATTTTTTAAAACTGGGCCATTTATTTAGATGCCTAAATATGGAATTAGGAACCTAACTTTAGATTTCTGTTTCCAAAGTATCTTAGCCAGAGTAAATGCAGACACTGTATTTTCACAGAGTTTGAAATAAAATTCGTATTATTTTATTAACACTTCTTATAAAATAAGTGATTTTGTTTGGTTTTTGGAGATATTTATTCTAAGAAGAAACTTGACCATCTTAGTTTAGGCAACTGTAGATCTTGTAAAATAAAATGTAACTTAAAACTAGTAATAATTATGAGAGTAATATTTAGCGTACATACAGTGCCTTTCATTTCCAGCATGCTGTGGAAATACTAATGAATCTGCACAATACCTATTTATGAAGGGCAGAGGAAGCATTGTTATTCCCATTTTACAGCTGGAGGAGCTGAGGTACAGGGAAATGTAATTTCCTGCAAAGTTCAGAGAGCAAGTTATTTGGACAACCAAGATTCCAAGGTCTTACTCACATCTTACTAATATTTAAGCAGTAAACAATAAACTGATTTGAAATTAATGTGAAACTGATCAGTCTTAGTTTTGCTGTCCAAACTGAGTGGAATGCAGAGTGAAAGGGAAAAGTAAATGAGATTTGTATAAATCTCAGGCCAATAATAACCACAGCTTTAAAACTATTCTGTATACGTATTACTTGACAGTGATGCTTCGAACTCATCCACTTTGGTGCTAGAAAATTAAAGAAAAGCAGATGTGTTGTACTTACAATGAAAAAATGGTAGCAGTACTCTACTACATACTTATTGCAGGCTTGTCATAGTCATGTGACTAATCTTAATAACATCAGCTGGACTAATTCAAATGAACTTTTCACATCAGAGAAGGATTTGGCTCTAGTGGCCTTTAGAAATAAAATATTTCCTATTGGCATCATGCTCTCTGCACTACCATAAAACTTTAACCAGAGGTCTGATTAGAACAGGGGTTGTCAAAAAGCAGCTTACAGGCCAGACAAAGCTCACCGGGGTTAGCCCCAGTTGGCTGCCAGTGCTTTATTTACATTCATGTCCACATATACAGCCGCTCACAGCTCCCTTTGGCTGCAGAGAACTGTTCTGGCAATGGGTGCTGTGGGAAGTAGTAGTGCAGTCCATGCTGCTTTCTGCAGCTATCCTTGGCTGGGAACAGTGATCCACGGCCAGTGAGATCTGCAAGTGGCTGTAATACAGTGCTGGCTGCCCTCCAGGGGCTAATGCTGGCAAACTGTATCCAACCTGTGAGCCGCTTATTGCCCACCCTTAAAATAAAAAGAAAGAGGTTGTGGTACTTTCCCAAGCTTCCACCCACAGCCCAGCTATGCTCTGATGCTACTATCAGAAGACTGTGCAAAGCTTCATGTGACTGTCATCCCCTGCCCTGTATGCTTTTACTAGCAGAGAAATCATGGACAATGCTGACACTTAAATGACCAGTGGTAGATTCCACAGATCACACTGCTCAAAATGAATAGGGATAGTTAATATCTCTCAGAGCTGTTGTTTCAGGCTGTCTGCAAACTCACTCATCGCTGTCTTGTTTCACACCCAGCTCAGTCGCTAAAGCTTTACTTTGCAAAAATGATGTCTTGGCTTTGATTTCTTCTGAAGCTTATCTTCTGGAATTCAAGATGGGAGGTTCCAGAAAATAAATATAAGTTTCTTGGGCAAGCAAGCCCAGCTCATTCCCTGATGCTAGGAAATAAATTAGAGAAATTCCTAGGAGATGCTAATCACCTGAGCAGTATTCTGTTCCTGCTCGGCAGATTCAGACCACACCTGTGGACTTTCCTCTTTCGAGTCCATCTCTTCCCTGTTGTGGTGCTCCATGGTGATAGCTAATTACTGGAGCAGGGCTGGGCTGAATAGATTCATCTGTTCGCTATGTTTCTACTCACTCAAGACAAGTTGATCTTCTGTAACATGGCTATAATGAGAGAAAAGAGACCCCAGACGTTAAATAGCCGAGCACATTGCAATCAATTTCAACTGAAACAGCCAGCCAGATGAAAGGTGTTACTATTAGCACATGCAGGGATGTGCTTCAAGGACAGAAAAAGTCTTAATTTTATAAATACTTGTTCTTGGTTCTCCTTCCCAAATCCTGATGTACAGTATTTTCTAGCTATGGCAGATGACTAAATAAGCCAACAACTGCAACTGACAGAGCTCCTGAAGAGGCCTAGCTGAAACAGATACTGTGGGAAGGACCCTCCCATCCTGCAGCGCTGCATATGATAATCATTGCAGTGCAGAAAGAGGAGTTTTAAAAATATCCTTCTGTGATGCCATGCCCTCATATTTTTATGAAAATGTGGTTTTAAATATGAATATGGATAACTAAAATATACTTAATGCAGAGGCAACTAGTGTGGGGATTCCAGAGGGTCCACAGCCATGCCCCCACTCTGCCCCATCTCATCTCCTTCCCACTCATCTCCCACCCCATCCCCATATCTGCTCCACCCATACTCCTTCCCCTTCCACCCCTGCTCCACCAATGCCCTGCCCTCTGCACTCCCCTGCTCTGCTTCTTCCTGCAGAATTGCTGGGCTGCTTCCGGTGAGTGCAGAGGCAGTCTCCCTCCTCCCCAGGACTGGTACTGCCCGAGATCAGTGCAAGGTAGGAAGCTCATGCTGCTCTCAGGCTGTGCTGCTCCAGGAGAGAGGCAGGACCACACCTTCATTCACCAGAAGCAATGCAGCACAGACAGTGAGTGCAGGGGGAATCTGACACTGTGGTGTTAGTGCATGTGACTCCCTATGTACCCCACAAGCTGGCCTCTGGCTTTATGCAAAATGCAGCATGTGGCGTATCATTGAACAAAGACTTCCTACATGAAGGAAATAGCTCTTCCAGAATAGCTTTTTTCGAAATTAGGCTGTAGACACTCCCTAAAAGAACTGGGTTTGTTTAGCTTGGAAAAGAGAAGGCTGAAAGGGGACATGATCACAGCTTTCAAGTACCTAAAAGGGTGTTACAAGGAGGAGGGAGAAAAATCATTCTCCTTTGCTTCTGATGATAGGATAAGAAACAATGGACTTAAACTGCAGCAAGGGAGGTTTAGGTTGGACATTAGGAAGACTTTCCTAAATGCCAGTGTAGTTAAGCACTGGAATAAATTGCATAGGGTGGTGGTAAAATCTCCACTCTTGGAGATGTTCAAGAACAGGTTAGATAAATATCTAACAGGGATGATATAGATGGTGCTTGACCTGCCGTGAGGGCAGACTGGACTTGATGACCTCTCGAGGTTCCTTCCATTTCTAGTATTCCATGATTCTATCAAGTGACAGTCTCAATGGGATCTCTGTGACCATATTACAGTGATCATAGATTATCTTAAGGCTGGACTGGATTCACTTTGAAGCCCATCACTGTTGCTCCTGCACTAGTCAGAAGGGATTTGTTTCTCCCTAGCAACAACTCTATACAGCTATTGCCGTCCCTAATAGCCTAGGGATCAAGAGACTCTGACTCATTTTGTGCGTAGACCCCAGCTTTGCCGACAAAACTCTCTGGTGTGGACATAGACCATGTGCACAAATCTGCAATCCCAGCTGCCATTTCAGATACTATTAAACTAGACATTTTTAACAGAAAGAAAGAACAATGAAGCTTAAATTCTAATTGATATAAGCCTGGAAATCTTGACAAATTGCTTCCATACTAGGTTTTAGTCACTCTCTGTGATTTTATTGGAGCCTCTCAGGCTGCCATTGAGAATCTCTAAAATTTAATTTACAGCTTTGCTGATTGGCTTAGTCAGTCATTCAGCACCTTCCCAGTCCTTTGTCTCCAATGTCATACTGAATCATAGACTTAGGCATGAACATAAGGCTGAGCAAGTCCAATTAACTTTATTTTATTCTGGCTGTCTAGTTGGGCTGATCTGATGCCAGCACCTGCGTGAACAGCAGAAAGAAAGCAGAAGGTCCGTCACTGATGCAATCATTTATTTACATATTAAATGCAAATTATTATAGTCATCATTTATTCCCATAAATACTGGCATTTGGTTGGTCATGAACAAGCTAAAAAAGGAAAAGGAAAAAAAAACAGGCACTTTCTGCCATCTGCTAATCTCACGAATAACGAAGGAGTCTTACAGGACCTGCGTGGGTACATCCTACATAAGCCTTCCATATACTGCACAAAGCAATTCTTCAAGAAAGCTTTACTCTAATGTCACCCCAGGGAGTGATGGAAAAATTACTATCTCCTCACTGAAAAACAACAAACAAAGGAACGAGGTTTTTCTACATTATTAAACAGTATGTCATGCTATCACCACTGGTGACAGCTTCCTACTCGCTCCCTTATGCCAAGAAACACAAAACATGCATGTGTTGCTCAACCCAAGAGGTGACAGAAGAAAGTAGGGTATATGATGTGACTTCATATACACTCATGCTGTTAGACTCTGGGGGAAAAGAAAACAAACATTACATTCATGACTGATGGTACATATACACCACATAGTACCCAATCCTAAATCTGGACAAAGAAAAAAAGAGTTAAGAAAAATGTAATATCATATCAATGAGTGACACTTTAGTGCAGGATCTTACTAGCAAGGGAAAAAATAACATGATTAGCTGCATTGAACAATGGTCAGAGCTGAGAATTATCTAACACTGCTGTCCAAGAGGCTATCCTACAAGATATTAAATAAAGGGTTTACTATAATAATATTAGTAACATAGCAATGTCTCGTAATAATCCTGGTAACATAGTATTTTACCCTACCTTCTATAGCATATTTCACCCAAAAACCTCAATGTGCTTTGTAATGTAGGTAAGTATTATTATAAAATGTTCTTCTTATTCTGATCAAATCCTCCCTGTCAGTTTAACTGAAAAAATTCTCTGATTTTCAAACCATATGCTCACTAGTTTGTACATAACACGCTGTGTAGCACACAACACTGCTCATAATAATAACAAAGTCTGAACAAGACTGCAATTCGCTATAGTTATCTTAATATTATAATATTTCTTGCACTCCTTTTTATCAATTTATTTTGTTTTTGGCCTTCCATATTAATTAAATAGCTGTAATTGGACAGCCAATACTTTAATCAATTACCTGCCTAAAACAATCAAAATGCATCAAAATAAATGCTGAATGTTTTTTTGTTTGGTTACTTATTCTATTTACATGCACACCTGAGAAAGAGAGATATTTGGTTTCTAAGGATTTTAATCAAGTAAACCAAGCATCAATACAATCAATTAACAGGTGGTGCAAAAGGGTGCCAGAGATTTTTGACTGACTCACTCTTTAAACATGTTTTGGAATTTTGAAGGCAGATGCTGATTCATTCCTGCCAACTCATAGTAGCAGGAATAGTTCTTCTCTGTTGAATATAAAAAAGGCTAGAATGACTCTTTGGCCCCCAAAAAGACTTCCAAATATAATTACTGCAGAGAAACACAAGGAAGAGTCAAGCTTTGGGGAAAGCAAAAGGCATGGTTTAAATTGTTGCTGGGACTCTGCATCAACTATAAAGCCAAATCACAGGAACAGAAGTTTGGTCTACATTCAGAGAGTCAGACTCACCTTCTATGAACTGGCATAGTTCCATTATAGTTCCAGTCCAATGGAGCTATGCTGTTTTATGGTGGCTGAAGATCTGCCCTGATATATTTAGATTGTGTTGAGAGCATAGTGAAGATTTCACTTGCTTACAGAAGAGTAAATACATTTTACAGTGTGGGTGAACGGAGGCAGAGAAATTCAGTGATTTGTACAGGACACATAGAGAATCCAGGAAAACTAGAGCCCAGTCACCTGTAGTAACTACAGTAAACCCTGAAAATATGCAGCTTCAAGTTGTGTGTAACTTGCTTTAATGCATTAAGTACAACTTGAAGCTGCTCTGTGGCTCCTTCCCCCTGCCTTCCCTTATCTGCGTGGCTGTCAGCCTAGCAGTTGCGCAGCTGCAGGAAGGCAGGGAGAAGGCTTATAGCATGGCTGTCAGGCGGACAGCCCTGCCGTTGGGGGAAGGCACGGGGAAGGGGCTTTTAGCTTGCCTGGCTGCCAACAGCTGTGGGCATCTAGGCAAGCTAAAAACTTCTCCCTGCCTTCCCTCAGTGGCGCAGCTGTCAGGCTGACAGCCATGCCGCTGGAGAATGGCAGGGAGAAGCAGCCAGGAAACTAAGTTTCCCGATCCCGCAAGCAGAGGGGAGCTGGGAACCAAGCAGCATCCTAGTTCCTTGGCTGCCCTGAGCTGGTGGAACCAGGAAACTGATCAGCCATGAGCTGGTCGGTTTCCTGGGTCCTGCAAGCCGCAGGGAGACCGGAACCAGGCTGCCCTGGTTCCTAGCTCCCTGCCACTCTGGGAGCCAGGAAACTGACCAGCCCTAGTGAGCTGGTTAGTTTCCCAGTCCCGCAAGTAAAGGGAAGCTGGGAACCAGGCTGCAGCCTGATTCCCTCTCCCCCCGACTTGTGTGAAAATCTGAGTTAGGCAGAGGTTGCAAGAACGCAACCCCTGCGTAACTCAAGGATTTACTTTACTAGATCGTTGTTTCTGCAAACCACCTTATTTTGAGTGTCTGCAGAACTCATTAGTGGCTTTGAATCAATTAATGTAAAAAGAAATCTGATAAGTTATTTTTCTATTTCAAGGTCTATATATCTGAAAACATGGCTATCAAAAACTGGTTTTACATTAGTCTTTTTATATTTCCACTGTAATCCTCAAGACTATACAGTAAAGCACCTTTCCCTGGAACAAGGCACAGGTGACTCTGCAAGTCTCTTTTTATACCAGGGATCTGCACCAATGCTGCTAAGCTGAAGCAAAAGACTCCCAGTGGAGACAGGGCCTTAGAAAAAGAGCCCATGGCTTCAGAAAGTTTGAAAATGGAAGCTGCCTTCCACCCTGAACCACTGAATGTGAGAATGCCAGGAAATGCAAATACCAGACGTACATCCACACTAAAGCCACTACAGCAGTACAGCTACCATACTGCAGCTATACCACAACCATGGTGTAGGCACATCCTACACTAACAGAAGGGGTTTTTGATTGATGTAGGTAATCCATCTTTCTGGGAAGTTGCTATGTAAACTCAAGAATCCTTCTGTCAGCCCAGTCTACCGGGGAGTAAGGTCAACTTAACTATAGGTTCAATTGCATGGACATGCCATTTTTTACAGCCATGAGCAATGTATCGAGGTCAACCTAAGTCCAAAATTCAGACCAGACTTGAGTAAGTTTTATGATTGAGCTCAGAGGAGGATACCAAGGGGACAGACTAAAAGAAGATTCCTTGTTGATCCTTATTCATAGGTGAGCCTCCTTGAATTAATATGAGAGGTTGCTGTTCTTTCCTCCAAATGGCTCAGGATCCACTTCAGCTACTCCAACTGCAAGAAATCAGTCCTAATATATCTCAACTTTAAAGAACTCTCTTACGCTCTTTTCTCAGTTCTCTTAGCCATACTGGCTCAGCGCACGCAACATTGGCTCTAATTTTTTCCATCCATGTGCAGAATAAATGTTGTCATGTGCACCAAGGTATGTGCAGATATGCACCACTAATAGAAATAGATGCTGCCAGCTGTGGGAAGCTGTAGGCACTCTGCTAATCAGCTGGGTGGCATATGAACTTCTCCTCAACACCTGCTAAATGATCAGCTTACAGGGGACATCAGGGGCCAACGGAGTACTATATACCCAAACTAGCATTTTAAAGTGCAGTGAGTTGGATCAAGTCATCTATTAGTGAAAACTCTTGACACGTGTCTAGTCGCCCTCTGACACTTTACACCCAATGTTGCACACAGATTAGCTGTTCAAGAAGGGTGGGAACTGGGTGAGCTGACAGTGATTTCATAATGACCCAATTTAAGGGTTACATGAACTGTTTGTCCCATCTGTAGCATATGTAACCATAAAAACAAGATACAACTTTCATTAATATTTATCTTAATTACAACCTAGTTTTCTTCAAATATAGCAATTAATTTTAATTATGCGGAAAGTATGTTGAATCTTTGTTAGTCTATTCTTATGACTGGTGCCTTCATTGCACTATGTATGAAAGAGGTTTTCTTCAGCTTCTGTTGTTTAGAGGGTGAGTTGTCAGGGCCTTGCCATTTGTGATCCCCCGAAATCTGGTAAAATGAGGGAATACTCTTGGCTCTCTGGTGCAAGAGAGGACTCTGACCTGGGAGAGGGATATTGGAGTGAGTGAAGGGAGTTGAAGTCAGGTGCTAGAAGCAGGTTCTGGACAATGAGAACAGAGATTTTGCTGCACTACTCCGCTCCCAGCAAAATCTCTCAGCTCTTGTCGGCCAGTAACCAGACACTGGGAACTGTGAAACTGTGCAGCACTGCCCCCTTCTCCAGCAAAATTTCTCAGCTCTCCTTGGCTGGTTTTGTGCACTGCTCCCACCTCCAGCAAAATCTCTCAGCTCCCATTGGCTGGTTTCTGCCCAATAGGAGCTCAGAGATTTTGCTGAGTGTAAGGGAGGGTATGAAACCAGACAATGGGAGCTGAGGGATTTTGCTGGTGGGGCAGGGCAGACCCTGAAGCTCTTCCCCTTTACAGACTTAGGGACAGGACGCAGGCTGGATCAAAAGGCTTGGCAGGCCACATCTGGCCTGTGGGCTGGATCTTGCCCAACCCTGCTCTATGGCATCCCTGGGTCCAGCTCCCCAGATGCCAGCATATACTGTAGGCAGTTGCCTGACTTCTCAAACCTACAGAGAATTGCAATCACAACAGCAAACTCCAATAACTCTACTGACTTCTCACTCATTTCAGCATGCAGTTTAAAACTGTGCAATTTTTGTTAACATTTTCTGGAGACTTGATACTGTCAACCTCATAGACCTTGTCCCTCTTCTTGTCCAGCACTTGGCTCCTGATCTTTCCAAAAATCTCATCAGGACTGGTTCGAATACCAAGGCATAAAGTCTATCAGAACAGAACAGGTAATGCTAGCGGGGAAGCAGCACTATATGAGAAAGAAACCGTAGACTAAAATGAGGAAAAATCTTAAATGAATCAAACTGTATCAGAGAATCTCTATGGGTAGTAATTTGATGCTCTGATAATAAGAATATAGCAGTAGGGACATATTACCAACTACCTTACCTGGATGGTGATAATGACTGCAAAATGGTCAGGGAGATTCCAGAGGCTATTAAAATAAAAAAGCTCAGTAATAATGGGAGATTTCAACTATCCCCATATTAACTGGGTACATGTCACCTCAGGATGGGATGCAGAGAGTAATTTTCTTGACACCTCCAATGACTGTTTCTTGGGGCAGTGGTCCAGGAACCCACAAAAGGAAACACAACTCTTGATTTAGTCCTAAGCATAGGATCTTGTTCAAGAGGCGACTATAGCTGGACCACTTGGTAACAGTAGCCATAATAAAATTAAAATTTAACATCCCTGTGGCACAAAATATACCACAGCAGTCCAACACTATAGCATTTAATTTCAGAAAGGGGAGCTCCACCAAAATGAGGTTAAACAGAAAGTGAAATCCTCTCAAACTGCATGGAAACTTTTTAAAGACATTGTTTCCGTTAAGGAGAGAAACTGATTATACAGCTCAGATACATTCTTCAGTTCAATCCAAAGTGTTGTGTCCCTGATTATAGTAGAAATATAATTTAAAAAAAAAAACAGCAGTTTCTTTGCTATTTCCAAGTTTCCTCCTCTTGTCAGTTCTGCGCCCAAGACGCAGTCTCTCTTCTCCTTCCCAGGGTCACAGATTATACCTCTGGCTGGCTGCTGGCTGCCTCTCACACACACAGCTTGTCAAAACAGTCTTCTAGCCCCTGCATTCATAACCCAGTACCAGGGAAATCCTCTTACTCTCCCAGGGTTATTTTTTTAATCAGGCCTTACCATGCAGCCTATTGCCTTGGCCAGTAGTTTCTATAATTGTCAGTTATCTCACTTCATAAAGAAACATGTAATTGCTCCTTTTATTCAGCTGGAAAGAAGGGTGTTTAGCACACCCATCACTTTATCAGGGTCTCAGATTGTCTATAGATCGAATACCAGCTCGATGGCCTCCACTAACAGCTTCCACCCTATTAGCATCTTCTGACCTCCCAAACAACACTGTTTCCATTTTTTTCATGGAAGCAAAGGAAAATGAATTCTTTCATCTCATTATGAGGAGATTCAGGGTATGGCTACACGAGAGAATTTACAGTGCAAGCAGCTGCAATGATAGCTGCACCACTCTAAACTCTTTAATGTAGACTCCCTAAGCTTTTCTGTCAGCTTATAACTACCATAAGCTGCACAAGAGAAACTCTTTCACTGACATAGCTCTGTCCACACTGGCGCTTATGTTGGTGTAATGTTGCTGGATTTATGCAATGTAAGCTATACCAACATAAACTGTAGTCCAGACATATCTTAGATTCAAGTCACTTAGATAGAAACTGTGCCTGGGAAGTAGCATTATTCTCCAAGGAACAGCTGGGCTCAATATGTTTTGGTGCTTCTTCCATGGAGATTTTTGATATGGGTGTTCCTGAAGTGGGCACACACGGGCTACATCTACACTAGACACATCTGTCTATAGAAGTTACTGTCAGAAGAGATGTTCCGACAAATCTTCTATCAACCGATCGTGTTTACACATAAAAGCGGATCAATCTTTTCATCCGCTCTTCTCAACAAAAGGACCCCGGAGCATCTACACAGCTTTTTTATTGGTAGTTTCTGTCGACAAAACATATTTTGTTTGTAGATGCTCCATGAGTTTTGTTTACAAAACCCCAGTTTTATCTACAAAACTCTCTAGTGTGGACATAGCACAATACAAGGGTGCTGTCTCTTTACATTCCAGATGTGAAGGAAAGGACACCTTTCTTCAACAATGAAAATATGCAGAAAACTCCGACAAATCATGCAAAGGACAGATTCTGCAGCAGGACCCTTGAAGTTCAGGCAGTACCTCTTCTGAGCCCAACTAGTGAGATCCCAGAGAGAAACCAACATCAAGGGGTTTTCGAGCATTGTTGGTTGTTGTCCTTGTACTCAAGAGGATAAGCCTGGGAGAAAACTGGAACTATGCAAATATAACTATCCACCTCTCAGCTCAGAAAGTCATAAAGCCATGACAATATCTCAAATGAGAATCCCTTTGCAATACCCATGCATAAAAGGGCTGGTTTGATCTACTTCATAGTACAAAAGACGCCTGAATGCTAACGAAGGTTCCCTGCAGCAAAAACAGCAATGCCTATTAGCTGAGTGCAAGATCATCATGTAAAGTGGGTTTCATACTAAATTACGCTGTGTACTGCCATCCAGCTTTTAATATCAGAATGGTTTATTATGTGTCTGCAAAAAGCTGTATTCTACATTTAATTATCCCAGCACACATGTGAGGTAAGTGATTTTCTGAGAGCCTTTGGAAGAGTCTGCTCTCACAGCAGTAAGAAGATTGGGAAGTGCAATATGTTTAACCTCATTGACTACTGAGTCACGGCTGCTGTCTTTTTTCTGAATTCTCATTCATCAAACACACACATTATTTCCAGGAACTCTGGCTTCACTGCTTTTTGGTTCGATATAAGTAATCAGGTAATGTATGGCCACATGATTTATATTTCACTGGTGGAATAGAGATGGAAATCACACACAATGCTAGGATAGAAAAGTCTGTTTATTTCCATGAGCAGAGTAACGGTTGCAATTTATTTAACCATATCAGAGAGAGAATAGTTTAGCCAAACAAATCTTTACTCAGATTGTGTGGAATGGATATACCTAGGTTCTTATATCACATCCATTGTCACATTATCTGATCATCTAAAAGCACATATTCCTAGTTTCCCAGTTTATTGGATTTAGCTGCTAAAATCTATTTAATTTTACTAAATATAACAGAGATTCAAGCACTCTGAATGAATCCCAAGACTAACATTCTGATGATAATGGAAATCATTCAAAAAGCAGATCATACCAAATGCTACATCTAAACAAGAAGCCTCTATCGACACAAGCCACCGTAGGAAGGGATTTCCCATCAAAACTTCTGTCAACAGATTGAGTCTACATATAAAAGCAATCCACTTTGTCCATAGAGAGCAGCCGGACTACCCAGCCCTCTCTCAACAAAATGGATGACTGGAAACTCTGAAGACAGAGCTTCCTAATGAACCAGAAGCTCTGTCTGTCAACAGGGTTCTGGAGCATCTACACAGCTGTTTTGTTGACAGAACAGTATCAAGAGAGTCATTATACTTGAAAAGGGACAGGTTTTGCATGTACACACGCCAAGGTTTTTCCCAACAAAAGCCCAGTTTTGCTGGGAAAAGCCTCTTGTGCATACTTAACTATATTGTATCTGACCATGGGCTGCAGATTGTAACAGGAATATTCCATCCAGAGAAACGTGATTGCTTTTACAAATTGCTCTTTCTTTAAAGAAAGAGTCCTAGTCTTTTTGACTGGACTCTGACTTCATAAAGCTCCTATCTATATTTGTATCCTCCTTTCATCCTTCACCTTCTCTCACCAGCTACACATCAACTTGTCCTTCTCCCATTCTTAGTTTACTGATCTTTATGTTGCCCACTAAATTTGGTACAATCTCCTTCACAACTTCATTCTTCACCAAGATTTCTTGCTTTAATTTCAGTAAGTTACTGCTTTACTTTCTGGCATTAAGACTGACCTCCCACACCTCAAACTACCCAGACTTAGAGCACACCTACATACACAGTGCAGCAGCAGTGTGTCTGGTGAAGATGCTCTATTCCAGGGCTTTCAAGCTGCATGTGACTCTTTGAGAAATTACATGGTGCTCCTGCTTGGAATCACGTGTCACAAGTGCCATCTGCTGCTTTGCATATGTGCCCCACCACTTGGTGGCAAAAGTGCATGGCAGCAGCAAAGGCGGCTCTGGTGAGTTGCCAGAACTAAGTTTGAGCAGAGGACAGGGGGTGCCTGGCTCTGGGGGAGGACACTGAGTTAGAGCAGGAGGATGAGGGTGCCTGGCTCTGGGGGAGGCAGAGGGCATTGAGCCACACATCAGATATTTATTTTCATCTATCTATATAGATAGATAAACAAATGTATAATGTGTGGCTCTTTGCACTCTATCCCTGGCTCTTCATCCCTAACCGGGTGGCTACCCGTACTCTATTCTGACAGAAAAGAGGTCTCCCATTGGTACAATGAAACCACCTCCGCAAGCAGCAGAAGCCAGATTGGCAGGAGAAGCTCGCCCAGTGACATAGAACTGTCCAAACTGGCACTTATGTAGGTGTAACTTATGTCACTCCTGGGAGGGGTTTCTTCACATCCCTGAGCAACTTCAGTTCTGCTGACATAAGCTGCAATGTAGACATATCCTTAGATCTGTGATGGACAATCTAACCTAGCAAGTGGGCCACATGAGTGGCCTTCCTTCATCTCAGTGGTGTGCAAGACTGCCAGAAGCAAGACGGTCTCCTGGGATAAGGTAGCTTGGCTAATTGCCCGGGCAGGGTGTGCCAAATGAACTGTAGCAGCATGCTGATTTGGTGCAGAGTGCAAGGCTCTCACAGGCAATGCTGTGTGCAATCAGCACACACCTCACTTCACACGTCCCTGCTTTATGTGCATGTCATGTTAGTAATACTGGTAGGAAAAACAGCAGGCAGGAAAACCACTGGAAACTGGCCACAGTAAACACAATGGCTCATAGGTCACACATGGAACCCCAATGGGCACATGCCATAGGTGGTCCACCACTGCCTTAGAGTCTAAGCAATTTGAGCCAGGCGTCTTGCCTGTTAAACTGTTCAGGAAAGCAGTTTATCCCTTCAATGATATACTGTACAAGCAGTATATATAGCTGTAAATCAAAGCTACCTAGTGGAAAAAAACCAGAGGCCTCAGAAGTTTTAACACAAAGCAAAGTAAGGGCTTTTGATAAAGTACATGTGCCAGAAGCTGACACATGCAGAACATCCAGGTACTGAGCATTCTTATATTTCCACAGAAGAAAGGTGACAAAACGTATCAATACTGCAATAATGCTCAGTTTTGCCCCCAACCTACATTTGTCATTTGGTTCCTCCTCTTGTTCACCACTCTCATCGCAAAGTTATCTCCTAATTGCTCAGATTCTGTATTTCTTTGTCCTTTTCTGTGGTAGTGTTTCTACCTTTTTTTGCTAACTCTCTAGATTAAAGCATCCAGCCATTTTAAACTTCTCATACAATCTGTGAGACAAAAGCTGGCTCTGTGAATGCCCGACATCAAATAGTCCATATATTGAGATATATTGGTATTCACACACCCCGAATAAAAGGGATTTCAGCATATTAGCATTCCGTGAGCGAGCAAGTAAGGATCATCCCCAGCAAAAACGAGCAGAGTCTCCATACTGCTGGGATGGGTAGTGCAAAGTCGCCCCTTCATGCCACAAGATGTTTAGGATGGTTATTACTGTTCCCTTTACCCTAAAGTCACATCTGGGTTCTGCAAAGCTTGCTGCACTGCAACTCCTTGATACGGGACAGTACCATCTGTTCCCCTGAGCTGCACTGGAGCCGCAGCAGTGCTCCCAAGGTATCCGCCACTACCTGGCTTCTGCCCTCAATCTGCACCTGAGCAACCTTCCTAAGCCTCCAGCTGGGCATGTGGGGTGGACCCACCGGGGCAAGGTCCCAGAGCGGGGTGGAGTGGGGTGCACTGGGCAGAAAAACAGCCCCACCGACAAAATAGGGCTCTAGCAGCCCAATGGGCTCCGCCGCGCCCAGTCAGAGAAGGGGGACAAGCCCCATCCCAGCCAATCAGATTGGGGGTCACCTCCCCCCGCGCTGGAGCGTAACGGTCTCCCCAACATACACACAAAAGCACCCCTCCGCACCAGCCAATCAGGGGAGGGGGCGCTATCTCCCCTCGAGCCAAAGGGAGAAAGGGGTGCGGAGCTCCGGGCCAATCACAAGGGGAACCGCGCCACAGCGCGTACATGCTACTGTCCCCCGACAAAGCGTGAGGCGCAACAGCCCCCGACCCCGGCTGGCACCCAACGGTCACTCAGCCCCAACCACTCTGGGGCTGGGAGGGGGGAAAAGGCAGCCAGACTGCGCCGTAAAGCCTAGGAGAGGAAGATGACTGAGGCCGAGGAGAGTGGGAACGATCCAATCACGGGGTCGGGAAGAAGGAAGGGCCACAAAGGGGGGCAAAATACCCAGCCTGCTGCGGGGGGGTAAGATGGCTCCCGCACCCCCCCATCAATGAGGTGCCGGGGTCCGGACTGTACCATCCAAGAGGGGGGGAGGCGGGAGGGGGCAGCCCGCTACCCACCCCCGTCCGGGGCGGGTGGGGGATCCCAATCGGGAAGGGGGGGGGAAGTGGAATGTACCTCTCCTGAGGGAGGGGGAGAATGACAAAGCCCTACCGCCACCCCCACCCGCAGGAGCGAACGGTTTGTCCCAGCCCCAGTGCTAAGGAGCCGCCGGCTCCGGCGCCATCTTGGGTGCGACTAAAACAACAAGTCCCAAACCCCTGGCAGGTCTCTGCGATGCCCCTGGGCCGGACTCCCTTCCCGGACCGTCCCATCGCGTTACCTGAGGGGGTCCCGTGCGGGTGCCGCGCCCCGACCGCCGCCGCAGGCCCTGCCGTCGCCCCAAACCCCCCCACCTGTCCTCACCTCACAATGGTAGCTGCAGAGCAGGAGGGGGGGCGGCCGCCCAAATTCATTACCATAATCTGCCTGGCAACAGCTACCGCTACTGTATGCTGATTGGCCAGGAGTCACTAGCTAACGGGGACCGGGCAAAGGCCACCCCCCCCCAAAATAAAAAGCACAAGGCAGCCGGGGCACGGGGGGAGAAGTAGAACAAAGCCCCCCCACACCTCCACAAAAAGGGGAGAAGGCCCTCCAGGGCCTCCGCCCTCCACCGCCAGCGAGCAGTACGCACCAATCACAGCGCTGCTCTCATCCAAGCGCAGCTCCGCCGGGGCATGCTCGCCAATCACAGCGTGTCTCTCAGTGCTGGGCTCCGCCCTCCTGCTGTAGGAGGAGGTGAAGGGAGACGAGCACTGCCCCCTGTTGGGAGGCCGGGTTGCAGGGAAGCCCAGCAGCGCCCTCTGCTGGTAGGGTGAATGAGCCAAGGGAAAGGGGGAGCTAGTATATATGTGTATATATTGTATATGTTTGGACGGTAGGGGAGACAGGGAGAGAGCAGGGCGTGGCTGGAACTCAGAAGTCTTGACACCCAGCCCCTCATGCCAAGGCTCTCTTTTCTAGGCCCCATACTTCTGAACTCAGGCAGTCCACCACCCTCCAGGTAAACTGAGTTCAGTATCATTTGCTGTACGTGTGCATATCTGGGATGGGGCCTTCTATCATGTGTCTCCATCTACTATGCCCACCTCAATTTCTTGTGAGAGGGGACTTCTGTCCTGTTACACTGGTCTACATTTCCATCCCTCTCCATTGCACAGTGGGTGGAGCCCTGTCCCCCTGAGAGGTGGCGGCCTTTTGGAGTCAAATGCATCCTTGTGCTTGCATAGCACATAACAGGGTTTTGGACTCTTTGAGGGGAAGGATACTATATATTTAGTTACAGACATAAGAATAGACCTAAGAAAGCACTGGTGCAGATGCTGTAGGGATTCTTTAGGGCAGAAGGAGCTAGATGACATAATTTATCCTTTCATCCTCACTGTATGATTTGGTAGGGGAAAAGTAAATTTAAAATCAGATCTAAACTCATTTTTTGTTAAAAAGGGTTGGTTGTCTTTTTGATGGTTTTTGTTTGTTTGTTTTGTGGATTTGCAGGACAATCACTTGGTTTCTGTTGTGTAATAAAAGAATGGATCCTGGTCCATTTACACTTTGTATGTTTGTAAGGCATGTTCAGCACAGATGTGAATTTCACATAAAATGCTTCACAGCATATTTAGAAAACCTAAATACAAGAATATCTAGCCTAACTGAAAAGGGTGTTTTCTTAAATAAAAATAAAAATTAACACTATCTGCAGTTTACCAAGATTCTTTGGGAAAGAACATTTGCAAATTATAAAAGAAACAGAATAGGTTTAGTAGGAATAACTTCAGTAGACAAATAAATGCATATTCGTTCAATTGAGGTGATCCTGCCAGACAATTCGATGATAGCCTTATGTATTCTGGATACTTCTACATTGCTTGCCTCATTTACTTCTTCTTTCTGTTCATCTGTTATATAATAAGATTGAGTTTTAAATATCCTTTAAAATAAATCAAGGATAATAATTGACATAATTCAGAAACTTGACCTATCTATCTCATATTCCAGTCTCTCTGGAGGTTACCACCATTCTTTTTAGACAGGGGTAGGAGGAGGGAGACTTTGAATTGGTATGTGACACAGAAAAATATTTTTTGCTAATTACTTTTATGTTTGTTTATTACATACCCAGAGTTATTCTATTTAGCAAGTTCTTTTTAAAAAATACTTCATAGCAGCTTCTCATACTATTCCAAATTGCTTTACAAATACAGTGCCACTGAGAGGCAGCCACCTCCTGTGAGCAGTTGTTTTCTCTGTGGAGTATGGCAGGTAAGTATGGAATATGACAGAGCAGGGCAGTGGAGCTAGGGGAAATTCTGATCAAGGACACAAACCCAAAGCACAATTTTTACAAAAAGTGCCACAGAAATGCAATATCTTGGACAAGCAGACTATATCCACATCAGACACAAATTGATGTAGCAGAATCACAGACAGAAACACAGAATCATAGGGCTGGAAGGGACCTCAGGAGGTCATCTAGTCCAGCCCCCTGCTTCAAGCAGGATCAACCCCCACTAAGTCATCCCAGCCAGGACCTTGTCCAGCTGGGACTTAAAAACCTGGAAGGATGGAGAATCCACCACCTCTCTAGGCAATGCATTCCAATGCTTCATCACCCTGCTGGTGAAGTAGTTTTTCCTAATATCTAACCTACACCTCTCCCTCTTCAACTTCAGGCCATTACTCCTTGTTCTGCCATCTGACACCACTGAGAACAGTTTCTCACCCTCCTCTTTAGAGCTCCCCTTCAGTAAGTTGAAGGCTGCTATTAAATCACTCCTAAGTCTTCTCTTCTGTAAACTAAACAAGCCCAAATCCCTCAGCCTACCGTCATAGGTCTTGTGCTCCAGACCCGTAATCATTTTTGTTGCCCTGATGGATTAATAGAACTGACTTTCAGGTGAGGATTTGGTGTAGAACCTCTATTTGTAAGGTGTAACTGAAGTTGTCTCCTCAAATGTTGAACGTTTACTAGAGTATTTAAAATTATTCAAACTCAAAGGGGCACTGTCAGTTAATTTCAAAATTGTATAATCATGTCTTAATGGTGTCAATAACTTCACCTGAGATGATAGTTTTAAGAATTGAAGACCATGCATTACTTGCATGAGTACAGGAAGCACGATTTGGGTCTGTTTTGCTTTTGTCCACTGATAATGTGTGCTTGATTAGACAAAAGTCATAATATTATTTTCCTTTTTATTATTTATTTATTTATTATTATTCATTTTTTTCCTCAATTTCATACTTTCACACTGAAATTACGCTGACATATTTGAGTGGAAAGCACCACAAGGGAACATTTAAGAACAAAGAAAACAGGTTCATTTTCCATTTTATTTTTACTTCATAGAACAATTTTAATCACATTTGTATCAGGCCTGTATGCAGGAATTTCTGTATATGGTGTGTATGTGTGTGTTTTTTGGTAAATGTGGACCACAGTATTTTTAAAATATAAAGTCAAAAGAGTCATGCAGTGAGTGTGCATAAGAGAGGTTAATAAAAAAAATTGAGTGGAAACAGTGTTGGTAAAATAATTTTGTTACAACATGCTAAAATTATATGCAGTAATAAAGGTTTTATAGAAATCACCTTATGGGATCTTATTGTAATAACACAAGTGAAAAACAATATTCCAAAATATTCCAGTCTTCATCTTAAGGCTATATATAAGCTAGTGGTATTGAAATAGATTTGTGGTAACAGCAAACTTTTTTCAGGACAGTAAGTTTACAGCAGTGTGTTTCCTGTTGCTAGCAGCCAAGAGCATGCTGGGAAATGTAGTCCCGTCCCTGCTCCAGGGTCAGCTCTCTAGGCAGGGAGCTGGCCAAGGAATTACAGCTCACAAAACAAAAAGCAGTCAAGTAGCACTTTAAAGACTAGCAAAATAGTTTATTAGGTGAGCTTTCGTGGGACAGACCCACTTCTTCAGACCATAGCCAGACCAGAACAGACTCAATATTTAAGACACAGAGAACCAAAAACAGTAAGCAAGGCTCCCAGAGTGTCTCATGTTCCCACACCATGCCCTGCAGGCTCCCCCTGCACAGCGCAGTGGGGAAGGAAAGGGGAGAAACTAGACATGGTTGGGGTGGGGTACATTTGCACCTTTCACAAGTATAGCCCCACTGTGTATAGGCCTCTGTTTGTAAAGAAAACAAATAAACAAGAAAACAAGTATGCAAATCTGCATTTTAGGCCAATGGTTCCTGATAGTGCCTTTTTAAGGTTCTGGACTGGAGAATAGGAGAGTTGTTACATTTGCGTAAATACGCATAAGCTACAGAGTTATATTTTCATGCAGACATGTCTTGGGTTATAACTTGACATATAAAATATGTGGTATTGGCTCCATTCTTTCCCTTCCTCTTGCATGGGCCACAATCCAAGGGTTATTTATGGTATATGCTTTCCTTTTTAGCAGATGAGAACTATTGCGCCTAAGCACGCAGCACATCATATGATATAAAGTGCTGCCAAATAGAGAGAACCATGAGTCATCAACTCTTGTGTTTGAAATCAGATGTAAAGCCTACATTTCCCTGCTTTTTGTTTCTGATGTTTTGATGGAGAGCCCATTTATCTCGTGTCCTCCTGTTGATACACAGAGACCCCTTAAAGAAAGGCATTCTTTGTCAAACCAATGCATTTTTCTAGGCACCCAGCATAAACTACACTACTGTAACTGATTCTTGTTTGCCTTAATTATGTGGAACATTGGTGTAATCCTTGAGTCTGAGCTTTTCCACACGTCTTAGGTCTGCAAATCTATATAATTATTTATGCATTATCACATTAATATACTGCTGTCTTAATAGTACTTCAGCTGAATTTCTCATCCATTCCCTCATCTTGTCCTCTTATCTATTTCAGTTCGCTTCCCTGTGGCCTCTGCAAATCTCTCAGGCTATGTCTACATTAGAGAGTTTTGTCGGCTGTACTTCCAGTTGGCTGTTTTGCTGACAGAGAGTCTGAGCAGGCCAGCCATTCTCTGTCAACACAGTGGATTGCTCTTGTGATCTGCTTTGCACTTTTGCCATGATCTCTCAACAGAAATTTTGTTGGAAGATATCTTCCGACAAAACCTTCTGTTGACAAATCCCCGTAATCTAGACATAGCCTTTGATGCCTGGTGAGTGGCACTGTCTGCTGTCTCACGTGTACAATACACCCACGTTTTCCCAGTAATTCTGCTTGCTTCTCCTTCGTTTCAAAATCCAGCTAGACAGTAATCCTGCGGCTTCTTTGTGGCCTCTTCCAGGTGTGAGCAAACTTCTTACGTCGGGCCTCATTTTTTGTCCCTGCAAGTAACAGGGCCTCTCAACCTATCTAATGAAATCCCAGATGGAAATTTCAGTTATGTTCATATGAAAAAAAAATTCAGCATGTGTAAGAAAATAAGAACATACAATATAAACACTTCACTGATTGGTATAGAAATGTAAACAAACACATATAAAAACAGTAACGTTTCAATATTTTTAATAAAATGGATTAGCCTAAGACCCAGTAGCCAGTCGTGCTACACCCTTCCTTACAAAATTTCATGCCCCACCGGAGGGGGCCCACCTCCCACTTTGCTACCCCTGACCTATTCAATTGCATCAGCCTACTTCACAAAATTTGCTTGACTGAATCGTACCTGCTGATTGGCATACTGTTCCGACAAGCCCCTGTCAGTACATGAACCTTCGTCTCAGAAACTCCAACTGCCTGCAACAACCTTATCTCTAACTCATCAACGCTCCACCTCATTTCAAATCTAAATTAAAGATGCCTTTATTCTCCCCTGCCTATATCGCTGAATTCCCACCTTTGCTGTTATGTATTTGATTCTTTTTTTGTGTTACAGTCTAATTCTGTATTGTGGGATACAGATTATATACTCTAGGGAGAGCATTGATCTAATCTTATAAATCCATGTGAGTTGTTACGTAAGTAGGCTCTACATTAGTAGTCTCATCGACGTCACTGGGACTACTCATATGCATGATGATTACTTACATGACTCAGGGTTTGCAAATTGAACCGTTATTGGATTGTACATTCCATCATCAGTTTGTCACTCCCCTGCTGCTCCTCTGTGTCTGTATATAATTTAAACCTTGTTTTTGTCAGAATTATTGACATATGACTGACCACCTCTGAACTGTTGGAATACATTGCACTGTTTTATAGCCTAAGTGCAGATCACTAGATGCGGTGGCGGTATTGGCATAAGATTAATAATTTAGAAGGAAGCCATCATAAATTTAGATTAAGGAGATCATTGCATCAAAAAGCCATACAGATAAATCTTTTCTCCATTATTGGTTTTTAGTTTTTTTCCAAACCAGTTCAATCTCTCATTGTCACAAACCAAGTTAATTGTATTTCTCATTCTCTAGTAAAACACTTAGAGTTATTCAGACGTGTGATCTAAAGGTATCAACTTAACACCCAAAAAAGTTTACACTTTATTTTCCAGGTCTCCTACACTTAAAAAAACAATAATAATAATAAAAAAAAGCCCACTAAATATCTATATAGCTTTCAAATGAGCAAGCTAGTTCCCCAGTCCTGTCTTCATCTCTGATGATGGCCACTTGACCTGGCATCCACCACACACAGCCATAATTCTGCCCTCCAGCATTTGCAAAAATACGTACAAAGGTCAAAATAAGAAATAAGCTATTTCCATTAAAGGGACCCATTTTCAATACAAAAATTTTGCAACAATAAGTCACAGAAAATGCCTGTTAATTTCTAGAGATTATCAAGCTAATACAAGCTTGGAGATTCCACATTTGTAAATAGACATCATCATATATCAGCAAACTTCACAATGGCAGACAGATCAGTTGTAGAAATGTTCCATCTGAGCGCATCATTATTTAAAGAATGTGTAGAACTGTAACATAAATTAATACTTGCTAAGGCAATGGGTCAGATTTTTAGCTCATGTAAATCACTTCAATGGAGCTATGCTGATTTACTGTACACCAATTGAGAATCTGGCCACACAATTCTTTCAAAATCTCTGTTCCATGTTTAATAAATAATCTATCAAAGGCCTAGGAGAAAAGGTGAGTTTTACAATTTGCTCAGGAGGTCTGCATTAACAGAGCCAAGCTCTGGTGTAGCAACTGGAGAATGTATTCCAGAGTAAAGGATTCCCTCATGGAAAATGCCTTGCCACTACCCTGCCTATATTTTCATGACTCCAGTATAAAATCATAAATTCTTCTGCCAGAGGTGATAGTTTCAGAGAGGTAGCTGTGTAAGTCTGTATCTTCACAAAACAAAAAAGAAAAAAGGCAGTCCTGTAGCAAAACTTGGGAAGCAGGGTGCTTTCAAGATCAGGGTTTCCTTTCAAAGGGATCCCATCTACATTGCTATTTTACATTTCGTAAGCAGATCTTTCGACACTCCAGGTGGCTGCCATTATGCAAATGAGGCACTGAATATTCATAACAGTGCCTCGTTAGCATTTTTAACTGCTGTGTTTACATACCCCTTTGGAAAGGGAAGGGTAGTGTAGATATGGTGTGAGTCAAGCCCCTAAAATCATGTGGTTGACTTAAGGAGCATGAGACTGAAAATAAAAAGGGAGTTCCCTTTACTTGCCTTTTGGTTTTTGAGCCTTGAGGCATCACATTTTCATGTGTTTCTCCACAATGAGGAGGGCTAGAAATTTACTATTTCAAAATGAAAGCTTTGAGTCTCAGCTAAGAAGGTGGGGTTTTAAGAAACAAGGCAACTATTGCAAAAGTTGGAAGCACTGCATATGCCATCTACTTCTCATGCTATCCAGACTGCAGCTTCCTTTGTGAATTAAGTGATCCTGCAATGAGCTCCACAGAGGCAAACACCCGCATCAGCAAAAAGCCCTACCTACTCATATAGGCTACCATATGGATTATTGTCAAAACACTTTTACAGATTTATTCTTTGCACGTAGATGTGTTTGATACTTGTCTCAACAGAAGAGAATCTAATCTCGGTGAATAAACTGAAGGAAAGAGAGCGTTTAAAATAACCTGAATTTGGAAACTTAGTGTATTCCTCCATACATACTGACAGATTCTGAAATGTGTGAAAGCAGATGCCTTAGAATTTTACTAGATAGTGAATGGAGTGAATGTATAAGTGCCAAAATCCATTTCAGTTCAGCAATCCTTTATCCCTTAAAATGTCTAGAAAAGAAGATGGGAATATTTGGGACCTGTGTTAAGACAAAGTCCAAGTGTCAGCCAGGGCAGGTGTATCCCTGGGCAATCAAACATGCAGAAGGCGTTGACTGAAAGATTGCCTCCTCTGAACATTATAGGAAAGGGAAACTTTATCGGACTTAACACAGAGGAGATGCAAAGATCAGCCCAGGATACAGAGGACTGGTGGAGCCTTGTTCTAAGAAGTAATGTCTGATGGCATACGAACATTTTAAATTCAGACCCTCATATCTAATTATGGTAAAGATTAAAATGTGCTAGTCTGGTTCCTTGAGTCCATCCTTCACATGTTTTCTTTGCTTTTTGGATTAGTTTATCAATAATTATATTTTTAGAAAATATGGACATGTCTGTTGTCATCAAATGTGGGGGTCAGTTGATCATATGCTTCCCGTTATTAATCCCATGGTAATTTTTAAAATGGTCTAAAATCCATCTGATATTCATAGCGAATTTATCTTGAATATTGATAAACTGCAGCAATGCAGGAATGTTGGGTTTTTGTTTTTTATTATTTGGGGATTTTTTGTGTGGGTGCTTTTGGAATCATTTGTTTCAGCGTTTGGGATGTATGCAGATAAATGACAATTCTGTGCAAAATAACATACTTACTTATGATGGCCTACTACCAGGGATACCTGAACCGTTTTTCATAGTGCAGGTGCTGACAGCCATTGAACCAAAGTGTAAACCCTGGGTACAATGGAAACCCCTTCAAACCAAGGGGTGCTGCAGCATGCCCCACCACCACTACTTCTGGTTCAAGCATCTATGCTTATTACAGGACAGCCCACGCTGAAAGATGTCTACAGTATATCCCATTCGCTTGTATACGCTCAGGGGCAGGGTTAAGGTTGTGGATTGGAGATGATATATATATCTCCTGGTTTCAGCATAAGTTTACATGGTGTTTTGGAAGGACACAAGGCACAAATCATTAACGCTGTTAAAATATTTTTGGGAAGTGACTTATATTTAGTGAAATCTGTTCAGTCCCTGGGTTAGGAGTGGAAGCAATTTGGAAGTTCTAAACAAAAGCCATTTCACTGCATGTCTGCAGTTTTGCTGATTGATTTTATTTTTATTCTCTGAGCTATTTGTCAAGTGGCAAGTAAATATTTCATAGCTAATAATACAAGAAACCAATTATAAATAGTCATAAAATATTCTGATCTCTACTTTTTAGAAGTCCCTGACCTATTCGTTCATCTGCATATTCTCTGCACTGCAGGTATACAATTCATTGTTTTGGAAAGCTTTTAAACATAGTACATAAAATAGAAAGTTCATGGAATAGTTAAGGGGCAAAAGAGGATTTAGTAACAGATCATTCTAATACAGGGGCTCTGTGATTAGGGCCATAAACAGCAGCTAATCCAGCAACAGATGGGCTTTGAACCAAGACTGCAGGTCTAGGATGGAAACCCTGATCTAGAAAATGTTTAGGTAACTCTTATTCTTTGCTGGATTTATACAGTTGTTCCTGAGAAAAGAACATGGGAAACCGACTCTGTTTGTTTGGTTTATTGGTTTGTCAGCCTGTAGTGTTAAATATCTGAAAGGCTGAGACAAAATGTAGTCCTAATAGCTATATTAAATAGCCAGATTTTGAAAAGAAATTTTTTATTTTCCTCATAGTCCCATATATATTGTGTCCAGTAAAGTGGCAAGCAATCTACTGTTTAGGTTCTAATTCCATTTAAAAAAACAGAAAAACAAAAAACCTTGAGCCTCCATCCTATATATTAATTAACAAGGGGCCAGATGGTCACATCACATTGAATCATGGAAAATATCATAGAACATATGTCTTCACTGCAGTGTTAGCCTGGGCTCTTACCTGGATGTTGCCCCTAAGCATCCCTCCTGTCTATACACTCAGTCCTCTCACTTGAATTTGGTCATGCTTCAGCCTCAGCTAGCTGGCATCTCCTGTGGTTTAGAACCCAGGTTCCACTTTTACTTGGTTTTGTGTGAGTGTTCACTTACGCGCGTGCGCAGGCGCACACACACACACACACACACACACACACATTTAAGAATTCTTTTACCATTGTTACTAATAATTGATTAGGATTAAAACAGAAAGTTTTTTTAAAATCTGATTTACTTTCCACCCTGTTGGATTTTGTTTGCTGTTTACATTTTACTTAGCTTTAAAAAGGAAAATTAGTTTGAGTTTTGGTTTTGTTTCATTAGTTCATTTTCAGATTCTCTGGCACTTTCTGCAGGGGAATTTAATACCTCAACAATATGCTGTTTTCATTGAAATAAAAAAACCCCAGCATGGTAAAAGCATATCGACAGCATAATTTAGGCCTAAAAACCTTGCAGTAGTCCTTTAACATACATTAAATGGCTTTATTCACCTTGAAATTATTATAGCTTCATGCTCTTCCATCAGATTTTTCAACATCTGGCTGTTTGATTGATCTGCAATAACAGAACCCTCTGCAATGCAGAAGGTGGGGTGCTGTGACTATGCATTACTAACCAGTGATTCATATAATTATTGAAAACCCAAAGGCAAATATTTGAGATGCAGTTAAGTAGGACAATTTACTGTGCATGTGTGTTTTCTTCATCTGTATTTAAAGAAGATATTTCAGACTGGAACAAACTTGCATGAACAGAAACTGTTTATAGACGAAATAAACTAACTTGGTCATTTTGCCATGTCTATAATAGAGATCTTAGAGCGGCACAGCTGTACCAATGCAGCTGCACTGCTCTAAGGTGTCCCATGTGGATGCTTTTTGCCGACATCTTAAACCAGTGAATTATATAATTATTGAAAACCTACATCTTCAACCATCCCCACCAAGCAGCAATAACCATGTCAGTGGGAGAGCATCTCCTGCCAACATAATGGTGTCAACACCAGCACTTGTCTGCACAGTAACTGATTTGGTCACACCTCTCTGAACTGTAGAAGTTATGCTGACAAAAGTACTAGTGTGGACATAGCCAAAGGATGACATGGGAGGAGATGGATGGATGGTTTGCAGCAGATCACTGGAAGGGCAGCTGCTGAGTGCTCAAAGTTAGCAACGCATCATGAAAGCTTACCAAAATTCTACTTTGATGTCACTGAAATTCAGCCAATGAATGAATGAATTTGCTTACTTGTCATGACTTCCCAAATTCACTACTATGGGCAGTATCCTTGCTGTGAGTTCTCTGGAGTGGTCCCTGTAGGTGGGGTGCTCGTGCTAGCCCTCAGCAGAGATTCACGTCACCCAGCTGATCAGCAGCTAGGTTTTGTGTTTCTGTTGGTGGAGCACATCCACGATTCATTACACATACAAAATTCTTCACTTGTGTGGAGGATAGAAAAGTTTAGACGGAACACTGGTTGTCTGTATATGCCCTGAAAAGCCACAGCCAGAACAGGAGTACAAAGTATAAGTGTCATGTCCTTGTTCTGTAACCCCAGAAACTTTCAGAGATGGTGCTCAGTGGGCAGGGCTCAGAAAGAGGGGCAGAATCCATGGATCACAGCATGTATATGTGCCTCCAACCCATTCAGCCTGCATTCCATATCAGTTATGTCCACTCCTGGCAGGAATAATGTGACTGGGAGTTGGGGATGCATGACACATTAGACAACCCCAATTCAGGCTTCACTGCAGAAACAGATATGAGGGCATGGGATGGGAAGGAGCAAGCTCTTGCAGCTTATTGTCAGTTAAACTCATAGGCTTGGTCTGCACTAGACCCTACAGTTGACTGCAGATATGCAGTTCTATCTACAGCAATTGCGAAGCTAGAATTGACAGATCTGCAGTCCATTGTAAGGTGTGTCCTCACTGAGGGAGGTGGAAAGGAGCGTTTCTCCCATCGCCCTCCCTTACTTCTCGTGAGAGCAGGAGAACAGGGAGTCAATTGCAGTCCCCAGAGAGACTGATTTTGTGCATCTTTACCAGATGCATAAAATCAGACTCTGGAAGACCAACCCTGAATGGGTCGATCACCCAGTAAGTGTAGACATAGCCCTAGCGACCACAGATGGACTCAAACTATAGCTCCAGGTGTGGATTTAAAATACCTCTGAGTTGTACTATTATTATTTATTTTATTTTATTTTATATTATATTATTCTAATTCAGTTACCTCATGTTTTATACTTGAAGAGCTGACAATTACTGAAACTGAAAGGACAGTGAAATGAAAGACTAAGATATAAATTTCCCATTAGAATTAGTAAAGAAATCTCACTTTCTGTTCCTTGTTGGATAAGCCTTTCTGTCAATTTTGAAGCTGGGAATAAGTGACTGTATTGTAGGTAAAGGAGGGAAACAATTTTACCATTAGCTGGGTCTATTTTCAAGAAACACATGCTGAATTTTTTAAGATCTCAAAAAAGAAAAAATGTTCAAGTGTGACTTCTCTTAATGAGGGTTGATTATTGCACTAATATATTTAAATGTGCTGATATATATTTTTACAGTATTTTATAGAGTAAACAGGATCAAATTTCACCTTTGTATACATTTCAGTGATGTTGCGCCAAGATGTATGTTGAGGTGGAATTTGGTCAAAAGCAATGAATGAGTTATGAGTAAGTATGTGTTTCAATAAAGATATCTGACTAACCAGAAGAATCTGTACTCACATAACAATGTTGCTTTACCCACATCACAGGGCTTCTGAATTTTTTTTCTATCACAGCTGCATATTTTAAATTCAGCTGTTAAACCCCAAATGGGGGATTAGCTACCAATTATTTGCATTTTAAAGGGAAAAACCAAACCCCAATAGTGCTGTACTTAAGATGTCCTTTGTATAACTTTCCAGATAGCTACAGTCTCAGTGGAGACCTTAGGGGTTCAAACAAATGACTAAGATGAGTCAGGGAAATTTAGAATCAGAATAATCCATGTAAGTCTGTTTTAAAACTGTAGGTCTTATTGATATCAGTGTTAAAAATTCCAGCTCCCACTGTATAGCCTGTCTTTATGAAATGATGGTATTCCTCTCTGGCTGGGAAACAGGATCCCCCAATCTAAAGTGAATTTATGCTGCCGGAGGCATGGAACTTCTATATATCTTCTTATATGCTGAGGCACCCTAATAAGAAGTTATAAAACAACTTCAGCAAAGAACCCAGCCACCAAAATCAGATAAATTTTAATTTGTGTTAATGTCAAGGGAAGAGCAATAATAAGAAGCAAATGATGGTAGAAGTGGCTTGGGCTTAGGAGAAGCAGATTATCATGGGAGTAACCCCTTTTCTGAGACACCAGCCTACTTCAGGAGAGAAATTAAGGCCAGTCTACACTACCAGGAAAAATCAATTTAAGATACGCAACTCCAGCTTTGTGAATTGCGTAACTGGAGTCAATGTAGCCAAAATCGATATTTTTCTGCCATCCCCACAGCAGGAGCTCAATGGGAGAAACTCTGCCATCAACTTCCCTTATTCCTCACGACACGAAGTAGTACCAGAGTCGACGGTGGAGCCCTAATGGTTCAATTTTGTGTGGCTAGGCATGCTAAATTGAACCCTGCGAGACCGACCGTCACGACATCAGTCTCCCAGTAAGTGTCGATGGACCCTTAGACGTCCTACAGTCAGACCTAGTCTGTGGACTTCTGTGCCCAAGAGAGCCCTATTGACTTAACTGGGCCTCTATTGGTACAGCTGCAAGACTGAGGCTTAAATCAGTACAAAACCAGAAATGTGATATAGTGGCTAGCACAAAGGACTGAAAGCCAAGACTTCTGGGTTCTGATCTTTGCACTGCCACTAAGTTTGGGAATACCTTCTGCAAGTTGCTTAACGTTGTAGATTCCCCAGGACAGAAATTGTGAGAAATAAAGGGCATTAATATGGCTACAGTATGAATGAATTTTAATTGGGAAGCTCAAGAATCCCATCAAAGCTATCAATGTAATGATTATTTTAACACAAAAACAGCTTGTTGATGTCTATCAAAATGGGACGCCCAGAGAATCAGCCACTGATTCCAATCTCAAACCAGTGTAAATCAGGAGTAACTCCAGTGATGGAGAAACGCTGGTATAAAACCAGAATGAGAATAAAATGAGCCCTAAGTGTCAGGAGTGCACACAACTGATGCAGAAAATGAAGCCTGTGAACAGACAAAAGGCTTTGCAGTGTCTTGATGTAATTTCTGCTGGACTTTTTAAAATGACTATGTTCCTGTGTGTCATCGTTCCCACTTAACACACCCTGCTGCTTATGAACCGCACAACCACACAAACAAATGAGGGGAAGAATGAACAGGCAACCTCAGTTAGCTTGTTAGCACAATCTAGTTCCTTAATGTGTGAATATGCACTGAATCAGGCCTGTCCTGATTCTTTTTCTAAAGAAGGCAGAAGATGATTTCAGTTTTAATCCATCAGTGAATACTGAATAAAGAACTCAGTTATTAATTGGATCATTGCCTTTGCTTGTAAGTGGTAGTAGCCATTTTTTATTTCATTTTCAGGTTTCTTTTACTTCAGAGGTCAACTAAATGTAGATTGATAAAGTTCAAATCTCTCCCATAAAATAACTATTCTATAGCCATGCTCACCTTTTTATAATGTGTGAAATCATTATTAACAATCCAGCTGTAATATTTTACATTTATATAGATCAAATTCAATCTGGGATTAATAGGTGCAATTTCACAAAATTCTCTAGAATTACCCTGCTTATTCCAAGTCTGAATTTAGCTCTTTCATCCCAAATAAAATATGACATTCAGCATCACTGAAAGATGATCTTCTTTTGGATGGAGATTGATCGGCAGAAGTGCAAAGAGGATGAGAAATTATGTTCAGGGATAGAAGGGAAAATCCCTCCTGTGGAAGTGTCCCTGAGATCTTTAACGTACATAGAAAATAGACTGGACTTAGTTTTTAAAGTCTCCTTGGAAAGACCTCTATACAATCAACTGCTTGCAATTCAATTTATCTAGCTTGGAAAGATGAACAGTTCATTTGATCCTCCTGATATCTAAACCCTTTGTTCCAAGTCTTCCAGGATCTAATGATGGCAGCTCTTCACAAGTGAACTAGAAGAGACAAAGGATCTAATAGTCAGTGTGGTTAGTTTTCTGATAACATCGTCTCAATGTGCAGCAGCAGTTTAAAATGTTAACAGAATGTTAGAAACTATTAGAAAAGGCATACATACGTACAGAAAATATAATGCTACTATATAAATCCGTGATGCACCCACATCTGGAATGCTGTGTGCAGTGCTGGTCACCCCATCCCTGAAAAGATGTATTAGATGAAGGCAGCAAAAATGATTTGGGGGTTATGGAACAGCTTCCGTATGAGGAGAGATTAAAACAACAGACTCTTCAGCTTCAAAGAGACACAGAGAGGTAGACGTGTTAGTCTGTATCTTGACAAAACAAAAAAGCAGTCCTTACTGCAAGTGTCTAGGAGACAGTTAAGTGGGGTTAGGATAGAAACCTGTGAAATTATGAATTCTGCAGAGGAAGTCATTCGAGAAGTGTTAGTTACTCTTACCAGTATCAGGTGAAATGAGGTCATCCAATGAAATTAACAGGCAGTAGATTTTCAAGAAAGGAGGATCTTCACACAATGCACAGTCAACCTGTGGAACTCGTTGTGAATGGCAAAAGCACGACTGGATTCAAAAAAGAAATAGATAAGTTCAAGAAGGATAGGTCCATCAATGTCTGTAAGCCAGCATGGCTAAACTTTGATTTAGACACTTACTCTAAATCCCACTTACTGTCAATGGGAATTAGGCCTCTAGGTGCCTAAATCCTTTTTGAAAATGGGACTGGGGCTTCTAAACCAGGCATTGCAGTGCAGAGCACAGGAACAATTACATAGCTTTCAAAATATGGTCCTCAGTGTATTTCACCCTGGTCAGGTGGTTAGGAAGGCACATGGTTCCCTCTGGAAGCAAGTTGTGTTATATTGCCGCATAGGAGGGACCCCCGACAGTGTGCCTGTGTAACCAGTTTGGTCAGTCCGTTCTTGTCTCAGAGTGCACCACCCCACATCCTTTTGGCACTGCCCTGCTTTCATGTCCTCCAAATACTCTATCCCCTGCTGAGGTGTTGTAGGACAGCTGCCCAGATTTCCCAGAAGCACTGACATAAACACATGCAGCATAATAGATGTGCATAGCCACGTCCATTTGATTAAGTATAGTGTTTGGAAAAAAACTGCTGTATTTGGACACGACTGGCAATATTTTTTTTTTGTAATTGAATTAGCCGAGTGTCATGAACTCTGCTGTTTTTGAAGCTTGGGATGGAACCAAAGTAAGGTAAAAGGCTTTTCTTTCATCCTAATGTCTGGTGTAGTTGACTTTTTTTTTGGAAGAATTTTATATATAGTAATGGAGAAAATTGAAATACAATTATTTTTACATAGCGTCTTTGTAAAGGTGCTTAGAGGACTGAGAGATGGAAGCATCTTTATGCCTGCAATTTTTCCGTGTTCAGGTGGTACGTTAGCTCCTAAAGTCAGACATGGCTCAAGTCTACCTCTGCAATTTCTTGCATGAATAGAACTATCATTCACTACAATTACAAATGACATAATTCCCCATTTAAATCTTCTATCAAGATTTTAATTAAAATCCCCACATAATATTACTTTTTGAAAGCTAGTTCGATTACATCGTTTTCAGTTACAGGGCTGAGCAGAGGGAATATTCCAGGACTTTCTGACTCTTATAGACTCATTCTGCAACAATGAGTTTGATTCTGACAAATGCTCTTGTCATAGCTACCTGCTGCCCGTGCCTCTATTGGACAAACCACAGACCTCCTCTCTCTCTTCTGTTCTCCTTCCTTACCAGTTGACTTAACATGCCTTAGGGGCAGATCTTTTCAGCCAGGAGTAAGTGGCCTCTTTCCTTTCAAACAGCTGTGCAGTCTCACAAGCCAGTAAGTAACAGAAAAGGGCCCAGGACAACATTATTTACAGGAGAAACACAAACAAGGAATGTTTAATTTAAAAAGGAAGCTAAACAAAGACAAAGTCGTTAGCACAAGTGAAAAGTAAACACAGCAAAAAGGGACTCTAAAATCTCTGAATCCAGTCAGAGAAAATTCTGCTGGCATCGAAACTAAGCTAGCAAGACAGTCTATTAAAGTAAAGAGTGAAGAACTCATTAGAAACTGCAGACAAAAACACAGATAATTAATATTTGCACTGACATAGAACATTTAATCGGAGAGTAGGAAACAGTAGGAAACATTAATTAAAAAAGCTTCACTGATGTCTTTGAGGTAAATAGTCTCCGAGGGGTAGCAGTGTGAACCGGTAGAGTCCGCCTGCCCTCACCCCAAAAAAACAAGCAGTCCTGTAGCACCTTAAGGACTAACAATTTTATTTATTAGGTAATGAGCTGATGAAGTGGGTATTACCCACAAAATCTCATTACCTAATAAATAAAATTGTTAGTCTTTAAGGTACTGCTGGACTGCTTGGTTTTTTATGTGTGAGCTAGACAATTACTAATATTCAGTATTACTAATGGGCAAAATGAAATAGAATTTGAGTTATTACCTCAAGGCCACACAGTGATGGGGCCAAGAAATAAAACGTAGGGCTACAGTTACACTTCACTGATCTGTCGACAGAAGTCACTGGCAGAAGAGATTTCCTGACAAAACTTGTCAACAGAGAACAGCCACACACAAAAGTCGATCGGAAGAGTGCTCCACTCTGTTGACAGAGTGGCCAGACGGCCCGGCTGTTCTCTCAACAAAACAGGCACTCGGAATCACAGCAGACCGGGCTGCCCATTGTTCTGGATGCCCTGTCTGTTGAGAGAAGGCCCCCCCAGAGCGTTCAGACAGCTGTATTGGTGACAGAATCTGCTGACAGAAGTGGTCTGCTTCATGGCTGAGAGGTAGAACACTGCTGGGTTAAGTGCTGAATTTTGTCAACAAGCTGTCAACAAAACACATTTTGTGTGTGGACGTTCCACCAGTTTTACCAACAAAAGCGGGGACTCATCGGCAAAACTTGCTAGTGTAACCACAGACTTTGTGTCTTGCCTCCTGGTCCCTTGCTTTTACTATGGAGTTAAATGACGAATGGGAATCTTAAGCAGCTCACAACCAGGCCACCCCACTCATCTATTTTCCACCAGCACACTCTTTCGCTTCCTGTTTTCACCCATTTCACAACTTGAACTTTATAAAATAAACATTTTTTCCACTGGGGCATTTCCCAGCAGCATGTCATGGTGATAGCAATTGTCCCTTTTTACTTTCGTGCTCAGAACACTGTAATACTGAGCTTTGAATAATGATCCTCTTCACACTTAACATTTCTTGATAAAAGCAACAAAGACATTCACAGAAATCTGTACCTAACTGAGCTTTAGAAAGTAACTCCAGAAGACTATGACGTTGTTAGATTATTTTTTATAGCAAACACCTATTAATTTTGTCACAAGTGATTTGGAAGCTCCATCCCCAAACTACTCCATTTTTTTTAAAGTGAAAGTTTTATTTAAAAAACTCCTCCCTTAGAATTTCCAAGCACTTTTTTTTTTTTGCACTGCGTGTCATTTGCAAAATGTTACACTTGATTCCTTTTTAGTTAGGCTGCCAGATGGAGGACTGGTCTTGTGACACTGACATATCAAAATGATTTATTCAGTGATGAGCTTTCATGGGACGGTCCCAGTTCTTCAGATCTGGAAATTCTGAAGAAGTGGGTCTGTCCCACGAAAGCTGATCACCTAATAAATTGTTTTGTTAGTCTTTAAAGTGCTACAGAACTGCTTTTTTGTTTTGTGAAGATACATACTAACATGGCTACTGCTCTGTGACTGATGTATCAGTTTATCCTACTTACAGTCAAACCACCATGTTACACTTTAAGACATTTTGGTCTAGGCTTCTAATAGGCTTGGAGCAAAAAGATTCTGCAGCTGCTGACAGAAAATTAAGAACATAACACAACCTCATCTGGTAAGGAGTTCCACAGGCCTACTATGTGCTGTGTGAACAAAAACTTCCCTTTGTTAATTTTAAACCTGCTGTAAGTTAATTTCATTTGGTGACCCCTAGGTCTTTTGTTATGGGAACAAGTAAATAACTTTTCCTTATTCACTTTGTCAACCCCAGTCATGATTTCATATACTGCTATCATAGCCCCCCTTAGCTTAGAATCATAGAACACTAGGACCGGAAGGGGCCTCGAGAGGCCATCGAGTCCAGTCCCCTGCCCCGACGGCAGGACCGACCACTATCTACACCATCCCTGATAGACATCTATCTAATCTGTTCTTAAATATCTCCAGCGAGGGAGATTCCACAACCTCCCTTGGCAACTTATTCCAGTACTTGACCACCCTGACAGTTAGGAACTTTTTCCTAATGTCCAACCTAAACCTCCCTTGCTGCAGTTTAAGTCCATTGCCTCTTGTTCTCTCCTCAGAGGCCAAGAAGAACAAGTTTTCTCCCTCCTCCTTATGACACCCTTTAAGATATCTGAAAACCGCTATCATGTCCCCCCTCAATCTTCTCTTTTCCAAGCTAAACAAGTCCAATTCTTCCAGCCTTTCTTCATGAGTCGTTCTCCAGACCTTTTATCATTCTAGTTGCTCTTCTCTGGACCTTCTCTAATTTCTCCACCTCGTGCTTGAATTGGGGTGCCCAGAACTGGACACAATATTCCAGCTGAGGCCTGACCAGCGCAGAGTAGAGCGGTAGAATGATTTCTCGTGTCTTGTTCACAACACACCTGCTAACGCATCCCAGAATCATGTTTGCTTTTTTTGCAACAGCATCACACTGTTGACTCATATTTAACTTGTGATCTACTGAACCCCTAGGTCCCTTTCTGCTGTACTCCGTCCTCGACAGTCTTTTCCCATTCTGTATGTGTGAAACAGATTATTCCTTCCTAAGTGCAGCACCTTACATTTATCTTTATTAAACTTCATCCTGTTTACTTCAGACCATTTCTCTAATTTATCTAGATCATTCTGAATTATGACCCTATCCTCCAAGGTAGTTGCAACCCCTCCCAGCTTGGTATCATCTGCAAACTTCTTTTTTCTAAGATGAAAAGTCCCAGTCTTTTAAATCTTTCTTCATATGGTACCTGTTCCAAACCCACATCATTTTTCTGAACCTTTTCCAGTACCAATATATCTTTTTTGAGATGAGGCGACCACATCTGTCTGCAATATTCAAGCTGTTGGCATACCATGGATTTATATAGAGGCAGTAAGATATTCTCTGTCTTATTCTCTATCCCTTTTTAAATGATTCCTAGCATTTTGTTTGCTTTTTTGACTGCTGCTGCACATTGCATGGATGTTTTCGGAAAACTATCCACAATGTCTGCAAGATCTCTGTCTTGAGTAATTATAACTATATTAGTCCCCATCATGTTGTATGTATAGTTGGGATTATTTTTTCCAATGTGCATTGCTTTACATTTATCAACATTAAAAGTCATTTGTAGCACAGACACTTAGTTTTGTGAGATCTTTTTGAAGCTCGTCACAGTCTGCCTTGTTCTTAACTATCTTGAACAGCTTAGTAACATCAGCAAATTTTGCCACCTCACTTTTTACTCCCTTTTTCCAGATCACTTTTAAGTAGGTTGAATAGGATTAGTCCCAGTACAGACTCTTGGGGAACACCACTCCCCATTCTGAAAACTTCCCATTTATTCCTAGCCTTTGTTTCCTATCTTCTAACCAGTTTTCAGTCTGTGAAAGGAACTTCCCCCTTATCCTAGGACAACTTATTTTACTTAAGAGCCGTTGGTGAGGGACCTATCAAAAGCTTTCTGGAAATCTAAGTGCACTATATCCATTGGATCCTCCCTGTACACATGCTTATTGACCACCTCAAACAACTCTAGCAGCTTAGTAAGGCTTGATTTCCATTTAAATAAACCATGTTGACTTTTCCCCCACAAGTTATGTTAGTCTATATGCCTGACAATTTTATTCTTTACATTGCTGGACATTAGGCAAGTAGTCCAATAGCTGGGAGAAACTGCATCGTAAGGAACGGTGTGCCCCCCAGTTGAGAGAAGCCTGGGAGCAGCAAAGCTCTGCAGAGGCTCTGGCTGCCCGCTTTCCCAGCCAGGGGAATTCTGGGGATCTCTCCAACACCCCCCAATTTACATGAAATTTGATTTATGTGGAGGTTGCCCAGGATGCAACTTCCGTGTAAATCAAGGGATTTCTATACTGTACTCATGAAAAACAACTGAAATTTACTTATGGTTAAAATGCTGGTTATTTGAGAGTTCTGTGTGATAGAATGTTGGATATGAAAGAGTTTACTGTAAAATGTATTATTTCAAAGGAGTCAATTAATATTCCAGTGGGATTTGGGCAAATTTAAAAGAAGATTGCAGATGCCATAAGACTGCAGTAAAAGAGATTTAAAGGTTTCCAAGTACAGCAAAAGTGAGACTGTAGTTAAGTGACTAGTGGACCAGCTGGTCATTTTAATTAAAACTCTGATGCTTATTGATCTGTATTACAGATTGTTCCCATTTAGAACACTGCAGCAATCCTTCTTGCATCCACTTGAGAAAAAAATATCACTTGGGAGCGTGTGAAGAATGTGAAAGTTAAAGAACATATACAGGTTGTAATTTTATCTAATTGTCAGAAAATGTTGACATTTTTCTGTTTGCTTTGGATTTTGGTGTAAGCACTCTTGCACTTTCAGCTATGAAAATTATGGAGTATAAAATACATAAATTATACCAATTCTTTTATAATTTATTCCATGAATTACTTCTAATAGGTATTTTTATATATGTTTTAAGTAATATTTCTTATTTCATATGTAGAGATTGCCTCTGAAGATTGTCTGATGTATATTAAATTATATCTGCTTTTTATAAAATTACAGAGACTATTTCTGTTTTAGGTAGCAGCATCTTTGAGATTTTTGTGGTGATATCCTACTTCCTTTAAAATTAATGGCTAACCATTGACTTTAGTGGGACTATGTTTTTACCCACCACATTTTGTTTGACTATTTTCTTTGTTACTGTGAAAGTCAAACAACACATAATAAATAAATAATAAATGCCTTCCGTTTATACAGTGTTTTTTCTTTCTGAAGGACTCAAGTGTTTTATAAACAATAGACACAGTGGAATTATTTAAAAGGACATGTCAACTCGAATTTGCTACAATTGATTTTAAACACTTTCTGAAACGCTCCAACTCAACAGCACAGAAGTTCTAAATTCACTTTTTCTTCTAAATTGAGAAAAGCATAAATTTTAAGTGTCACAAATCTGACAAGTAAATAGGAATTTTAAAACTTGTTCAGTTGTAATAATCCTAAGGTTTCAAGTTGCATATGTCTGTTTACACTAAGTTGGGGGTTTTCTGTTTTTTTTTAAGTTGACAGTGTGCTCTTCTATCGTTTGCAATCAAACCATTTCCTGGCTAAAGGACAGAAAAACTACTGGTCTACAGCACACTGCACAAAAGTGAGGGTAGGTTGCTAGGAGCAAACATATTATGTTATATCATATTATAAAAATTGTTTTGAAATCATTAACGTAAATATTATCCCTTTAAAATAATCACTTTGTTACAATGCAATCTTTTCCACTCATAGGCCACGTCTACACGTGCACGCTACTTCGAAGTAGCGGCGCCAACTTCAAAATAGCGCCCGTCACGGCTACACGTGTTGGGCGCTACTTCGAAGTTGAAATCGACGTTAGGCGGCGAGATGTCGAAGTCGCTAACCCCATGAGGGGATGGGAATAGCGCCCTACTTCGAAGTTGAACGTCGAAGTAGGGCACGTGTAGACGATGCGCATCCCGCAAAACTTCGAAATAGCGGGGTCCGCCATCGCGGCCATCAGCTGAGGGGTTGAGAGACGCTCTCTCTCCAGCCCCTGCGGGGCTCTATGGTCACCGTGTGCAGCAGCCCTTAGCCCAGGGCTTCTGGCTGCTGCTGCTGCAGCTGGGGATCCATGCTGCATGCACAGGGTCTGCAACCAGTTGTCGGCTCTGTGGATCTTGTGTTGTTTAGTGCAACTGTGTCTGGAGGGGCCCCTTAAGGGAGCGGCTTGCTGTTGAGTCTTCCCTGTGACCCTGTCTGCAGCTGTTCCTGGCACCCTTATTTCTACGTGTGCTACTTTGGCGCGTAGACGTTCCCTCGCAGCACCAATTTCGATGTGGTGCTGCCCAACGTCGAAGTTGAACGTCGACGTTGCAAGCCCTGGAGGACGTGTAGACATTATTCATTGAAATAGACTATTTCAATGTCGCTACATCGAAATAAGCTATTTCGATGTAGCATGCACGTGTAGACGTAGCCATGGACCTAGATCCTCAACAATAGTTAGGCACCAAACTTTCATTGATTTCAATGGGCATGACTTGCCTGAACAGTTTTGAGGATTTAAACCTTTGTGCTTTCATTTTGTCTGTATAGCACCTAACATGATGGAGCTTGGGTTTGGAGTCACGGTTTATTGCAATCCTGTTACTATTACTATTCAATTTTTCTTTCTTAAAAACATGAAGAGCCAAATTCACTATCCTGAATTTGAATCTGTGGTTATAGAGTGTATCATTTGAAACTTGCTGTTAATGTATAACTGTACAGACCAGGGCTGGGCACTGGCTGTTGGGGACCAATGTTCCCTCTAACCTCCCCTGCCCCCATGTGCAGAATAAATTATGTGTCCCGATGCATGTGTGAATGTGCACCACCAGGAGAAAAAAATTAACTCTGCTAACCACCCTGGCAGGATTGGAATGTCTCCTGAGCAGCTGCACAAGCCCCCAGTTTGCAGGGATCGCTGCTGAAGACCACAACCAGATGATTTGGACCATCAAAGGAAAGAAGTTTCTATTTTTTATTTTCATGTATTAAACCCCCAGCAAAAAAGTTAGTGAAAAATGTAGCTTAAACTTTTATGTACTTATTTAAGGCTTATGGTATAAGGGGATTTTCTGTTGTCACTGTTAACTGTATGTTAACCTGCCTTGTAACAAGTATTTCTGAGTTATGCGATACGTAGTCTCCAAAAATAAAATGGAAGGTGTGCCAAAGGGTTTGGTTGGCTTTTGTGGCCCTCTCCTTCCGTACAGGAACATTACACTGATGCAGACCCATTGTTCCATTTTACCAATTATTGCAATTTTTTGGGAACTCTGTGCTATATAACTGAGACTGGACTGGCAATGCTGTAGATCTGAAGAAGTGGTCTGACACACAAAAGCTCATCACCTCATCACAATTATTTTGTTCGTCTTTCAAGAGCTACATTACTGCTGTTTGGTTTTGTTAGATTACAGACTAACAGGGCTACCTCTCTGCTACTATTTACCTATTAACCAAGTGGTTGTGGGATTGCTGTTTAGTTGCTCTAGTTGCAGACCAGTAGAGAGACCCTTCTAGAAAGCAGTTCCTTTTTATGCTTGTTTCACTCTCTCTTTTTGCGGCTATCCAAAAGCACTGGGAAGAGAGAGGCTGCAGAGTATTCTAAGGCCAGCAAGGCTGCCCACCTCCCTTTCGTTCCAAGGTTGCAGAGCGGGCCTGGAGTCATGCACTACGCACGATAGCAATTTCTTGCAGGGCTTAGGAAAGCGGTTGCGTGGGTCTGGGACTCAGAGGTTAGTAGCATCCGCCTCCCACCCGCAGAGTGCACCAGGCTCAATGCCAGCCCACGCCTGGTGGCGGTACATAGTGGCAGGTGGTGGTGCCGCTTGCAACTTAGAGCCACTCCCTGTGATTGGCTGAAGCTTTGAAATGCGGGTGCTGCACGCATGGGCTTGCCTTTCCCCTGTTACGCTTGTTCTGATTGGCGGACACTCGGAAGTAGGGGCGTGGTTTTCTCCTCCCGCAAGATCGTTTGTTGGAGGCCGCTGGAGTAGGGGCAGACTATGTTGTCTATACGTCGCGGTGATTGGCCGCAGCTGGGGAGGGCGGGGCTTCCTCGTTACTACCTATGATTGGCGTGAAGATGGGCGGGGTTTTGTGAGGCGGTTCCCTGCAGACCGCTGGACTCTGGGACCGCAGAAGCTGCTGGGCGGCGGCGCGGACGGACAGGAGGTTGGACGGGATGGCGGCGGGCGCAGAGCTGGGTTTGCTGCTGCTCTTGTTGCTCGGGTTTACGGGTCCCGCGACCACGCTGGCCGGGTACATCGAGGTAAGGCTGCGTGAGGGGGGCACTGCCGCCGAGACGCCCCCCCCCCCCCGCCTTGGCGCAGTGGCGGAGCCCAGCCTCTGCCGTGCCGCTGCCGAGGCCCCCTGAAAGGCACGAAGGCCGGGGTGGGAAGGGCCAGCGACTGCGGTTTTCAGCCACCTATTTGCGACCCGCCCCCTTCGGTGGAGGAGGACCCTGGTCTCGGACCGGGCTACCCCTGGGCTCGGTGGGGAGGAGGAGGGGCCTCCGTTTGCCCTGGGTGGAAGGAGGAGGAGAGGGGTCCCCTTCTTTTCTTCCGCGCCCCCCCTTTTTTGCGCTGCAGGAGAGGAGGAGGGGGAGTCCCCTTTTTTCCTCCGGGCCCCCGTTTTGCGCTGGGGCAGAGGGGATCGCTAAGCCCTGTTTAACGGGGTTAAACACTCGTTTCACAGCCGGTTTTCTATTTCGGGTCAGTCTGGAGTGCTGCGTGACTTTGCTCCCGCCGCCCCGAAGGTAACAAATCAGGGTGAAAAGAGACGGGTCAGAAAGTTACCCCATTGTCCCCTTGGTGATAAAAGTCATCCGGGTGTTGGAGGGGGAGTGCGGGGGAGACGTAGCTGGTGTCACGTTCTTCACACATAGCGGCTGAACTTGCCATTCCCAGTCTTGCAACTTGATTTGTTTCTATCAAAACAAAAAGCAGTCAAGTAGCACTGTAAAGACTAGCAAAAGGGTTTATTAGATGAGCTTTCGTGGGACAGACCCACTTCTTCAGACCATAGCCAGACCAGAACAGACTCAATATTTAAGGCACAGAGAACCAAAACCAGTAAGCAAGGATTGGTTTCTGACAGTCTTGTTCACCTGGATGGTGTTGCATTTGTAATGTCTTAGTGTCTGCGGCCAGCTTAGAAATGTTGGTGTACCAGTGGATATGTTTGGCTGGTATTTGCTCCTTTGCTATAGCTGTCTGGTATCAATTGGGTGATCCCGATTCATTGGTCTGTAGTTTGGTGACACCTTTTCCTCAAACTCAATGTCCTGATGTGTGGCTGGTGTGTTTTTTTTTAAAAATATGCACTGAAAGGATCTAATGTGCTCCAAGTACAACACTTGCTTTAAAAGAAAGCAGTGAAATATTAATTGTCTGGTAGAGCTAGGTAGGAGATGGCTCAGGAAAGGGACAATCAATTCTGTTCTTTAAAAACAGGCATTTCGCCATTTTGCCATGTTGTGTCTAAAGCAGCAGCAGCTCCTGATCTGCAAGGGTAAGTTGTAGCAGGTGGCACTGTGCTAATGCTGTTAGCTAGCTGAAATTTCCTTTTGCCTGTGAAGGCAATTTAGAATTCTTGGGCTATAGGAAGCTGCCTTTTTTGTGGCCTGGAGTTGGGATAGGAAGGAATTCATTCTTATTTTCATTTTGTTTTTACTTCAGCATTAGAGTTGGTATGTGTTTCCATATCCAGTTGCTGATAACAGGGATAGGTAACTAGCTGAATTCCTCTCTGCCTGTTTTTTTTTCCTTCTTTGAGCACTGACCTCTGCATTCTTGGCATAGTGACAAGAAATGTGAGTTTCTGAGACTGGTCTGCAAGCTTAGACTGTTCTATGGCAACTTCATGGGGAACAGCCTCTGATTAAATGCAGCCATTTGGTCAAGGCTTAATTATCTTAACAGAGCCTGAATAATAAATTTTCAATTTTAAACTATTCGATGGCATGACCTTTTTAGACTAAAGCATTCTTCAACCACAGTGGATTTGTGTCTGACAGCTAGAACATGTTCCGTTCTGTTCCCTTCCCTCTCCCTCAGCTTGCTTTCTTCTTTATAAGCACAAAACTTCTGTAATACAATTAGATACATGATGAGGATGATAGCAAAATATCATGATAATTTTGGACTCTGTTTTCATAATATATCAGTATCAAATCTCACAGTCAACAGTTAGGCATATGCTGATAGTCAAATACAAAGGCTTGAATCTAGTAATACACAAAATTGCTACATCCATTTTGCTTTGGTAGTGTGTTAGAGTGGGTGAGTAGGAAGGACAGGCATGCTGGAGATATTTATGGATGACCTGATTTGACACACTTCCGTTTACTGACTGTAAAGAGTGTACAAAGCCTTGATTAAGCTGCAAAATCCCTGTATGAAAATCTGAAGCCCTGATTTTTTTCTGTAATTGCCAGCTTACAATGTTTGTGTTGTTCATAGATGCCGTACAGACTTCTGGTCTGACTTCTCCCTCCCTGTGCAACTACCTCTTGGGAGTGGCTTTTCAGATATTTCTCTTTGCATTAGTTACGGTTATCTATTATAATTACTAGTGGTCTGATGTAACATGGTGGTAGTCTGATGACAGTACTGAGCCTGAAAAACCTGCCTTGAGGTTATTTTGCCAGGGATAACTAACACTGGCCTGAGGAATTACAACTACAGTCTGGATCAGATTATTTGGCATTGACTTGCAAGTGAAGAACCTTTAGTATTTCTGAGGGTTGGATTAATTTTTTACACCTGTTAAAACCTCTGCCAACTGTAGGCTACTTCCTTGGTCATATCCTAGACAAATTCAGCTGCTTATATGCATCCTTTCTGGAAGATAGATTTGCTTATGAGCAACACTACATGAGGGAAATACCATCTGCTTTGTTTGAAGCAAAAATAGCTTTAATTTTATTTGAAGGCCTTGTTTACGCTAGAAAAATTAGGACATGGAATTAGTGGTATGAATATTAGATGCTGTAGCTTGTGGTTTTTTTATCACTGTCATTTAAACCTCTGAGTAGGATTAAGCAGTTTAGTTTGAATCCAGTTGATATTCCAACTTCTGGGCTACATGTACACAAGAGGCTTTTCCCAGCAAAACTGAGATTTTTTTGGAAAACTGTAGAGCATCTACATGCAAAGTGCAATTTGTTGACAAAACCCAGCACATCTGCTGGCAGCATTATTCCTTTCTCGAAAATGTTCAGTCGACAGAACAGCAATGTAGTGGGTCGGGCCCTTTTGTTGGCAGACAGGGTTTCCTGTTCACTAGGCAGCCCTCTTTGCAGAGCTTGAGTGGCTCTGTTGATAGAGGGTTGGTCAGTCTGGTGGCGCTCTGTGGACAGAGTGGATTGCTCTTTTAATCTACTTTTATATGTGTAGAGGCTGTCAGTCAATAGAAGTTTTGGCAGGATACCCCTTCTGACAGTGACCTCTGTCAATGGAGGCTTCTTGTGTAGACGTAAGCCCTAGTGTTGTGATTACCTGTGGAGAATTGCAGCTGTGAAATCTTAGTGTAGATGAGTTAAAACTGTTCTTTTTGAGACTTCAGTGGTAAATTCTCCACCAGTCTACACTTTTATATTGTGCTCAGTGCCATAAAATGGGTGCCAGGTCACTTCCTACAATTTACAGAACATGATGATTTTGATAATGTATAAGCTTAAAAAGTGGTATTAGCCCTGGGGAAAACACATGACTGTGTGTTTACTAGTTTAGGTGCTTCAGCATGTTCCCATTATGTGACTTTTTTTTCCTATCACTTTAATACTTCAACTACCATTCCCTTTCTGTGGTATGTCCAGTAATCCTGCAAACAACTTGAACTTTGTTTCAGTGTTTGCATTGTGTTGGTAGGTTTGTGTACATGGAATATCATATTGTACGGTGCATTCTTCACAGGCCTCTCATTGATGGCAGTCAGGCCTTCTCTCCTGAGCCCTGTCCTGTGCTGATTGAAGTTAAGTTTGGACAAGGTCCTTTGTGAATAAATTGGTATGTATGCAGCAGAAGAGCTGATGCATTGGTTGTGGCAGCTAACAGTGTTTGTCCATATTAGTCAAGTTACTTGAATGTGTTCTTCCTGCCTTTTTGTTTGCAAAGTTTTCTAGGAGCTTCAAAAACGTGGTGGATGGTGAGCTCAAAAATCCTTTTAATAGAATCTTTATTCGAGGTATCAAGTCCTTCATATGCTAAAGCCCTTTAAAGACATGACATTTCTGCTTTATTCATGTGACCTTTTATGAAACTGAGTCTGAAGTAATTCATAGTAAGGTTTTTAAAAGTGAGATTTATTTTGATGGACTTTTTATATAGCTATTGTGAAAAATTATGTGTGGGCCATTCACATTTGCAGCAACAACTAGGATTTTTGGGAGAGAGATAAACCAGATCATGTTGAGGCATAATATTTTAGTCAGCCATAATGTTTGGTACACTGATGTGGCCATAAGTGTCTTGCACCATTTCTATCCACCTCAGTGACTTTCTTTTGGCTCAGCAAATGACCATGTGGGGGAAATTCTATTCTCAGATTCAAGTTCCAAGGAATAACAAATCTGTGAAAATTTGCTTCTGACAGTGTGGATGTTAAATTTTTAGAAGTGAAAGGACATTAGTTTCCTAGTTTATCAGTTTCCATATGTAAGCAAGATGAGCAAATCTAAAGATTTTCCCAACTCTGGAAGGCAAGGTCCTTCTGATAAGTATTTACAGGAGTAGAAAACATACAAGAAGTCATGCAGGGGAGGTACTGCTGTTTTTATTGCAAATCAAAATTATGGAGAAAAGCAAACCCCACTCTTTTTTGGAAAATTTTTTAAGCTTGCTTGGATTTAAGATATAGAGGGTGCTTGCCTGTAGACGTTTGAAACAATATATAATTTCCTGTGTTGAATATAAAAAGAAAACAAATTCTGAAGCAGTGTTTTACATTTAATCATTGATTATTTGGGAATCTTGTAAGACATGGTTTATTCACTCTTTAAAATTATACACGTTATTACGTCAGTGTCTATTGTTGTATATCACCCCTTTGGCCCTTGAAAACCCAGTAGTCCCCAGAAATTTTTAATGTTTTGATCTTTTACTTTTGTAAACATGTCTCAAGAAATGTCTGTGCAGAGTTCAGTATTAGGTTTATACACTAAATACCTTGCTGGCAGAACTTACTTTGCTGGCAGCATCACCAACAAATGTTTTATTAAAGGTTCAGACTTTGATTCTAGATTCATGTAACTTGAAAATGCAAGAGGAGCATAACACTTCTCATTTTCACATCAATTATAGATAAACTGAGCCATTAACTCTAATTGGAGACTGCACCATTTTAAACTTTACTCATGATTAATTACTAAGTACTCTGAACATTAAAGTAGCCTGTTCATGTTCATTTTTCATTTGTGAGGGAAAACTTACTTTTACTGAAGACTTTAATTAATACCATCTAGAAAAAAGCATGGCTTAATCTACAAGTCTGTATAGATCATAGTTAGGGTCTTACTAAGTTCACAATCCACTTTGGTCAGTTTCTGAAACACACAAACCTGTAATTTTCATGATTTCAGCCATAAAAATCTGAAATTTTCCTGGAGTTATAGTTGTGGGGATCCTGACCCAAATAGGAGTTGGGAGGTGGTCACAAGATTATTGTAGTGGAGGTTGTGGTTCTGCCATCCTTACTACTGTGCTGCTTCTGGCATTGGCCCTTGTTTCAGAGCTGGACATCTGTGGAGTGGTGGCTGCTGGCTGTCTTTACTTCTGCGTGGCTGCCTGCAGAACTGGGTTCTCAGTCTGCAGTCAGTGCTTTCTGGCTGCTCAGCTCTGAAGGAGCAGCATAGAAGTAGGCATTGCCTGGTACGGTGTTGCTGTTCTTACTTTTATTTTATGCTGCTTCTGATTGAGTGCTGCCGCCTTAACTGTTCATCTGGCCAACAGCTGCTATTCTCTGGTCTCCCAGCTGTGAAGGATGTGCAAGAAGTAAGGGTGGTGGTACTGCAACCCCCCTAAAATAACGTTGCAGTCCCCTGTAATGTCCTTTTAGGGCATTATTCTATATATGAGAAAAGTTGGTCTCCTCCATGAAATCTGTATGAGATATAAGGTAAAAGTACACAAGATTTCACATGTTTTCATGTCTGAATTTGGTAGGACCCTACTCATAACTTCAGAAATGTATAGTAAGTGATAAAGGATCACATACAGTTCTGTAGCTGAAAGATCCAGAGGTGTTTCCCAGTTTCTACATTTTTTTAATATATATAAAAAAATATGGTTGTTCATTAGGCAGTAGTGACAAATTGATCATTTTCCAGATCTGAAGTGAGTCTGTCCCACAAAAGCTCATCACCTAACAAATTATTTTTGAGTTGTTAGAGTGCTACAGGACTCCTTTTTTAAATTGATCTTAAGTAAAGCATGGTGATGTCACTCGCTTATCTTGAAAGGATACTGCCAATTTGATATCTAGTGGTTGTGTAGCCATATTACTTCCAGGATATGAGACAGAGTTGGTCAAGTATATAATTTCTTGGATCAGCCTCTGTTGGGGAGAGAGAAGCTTTCAAGCTTACTCTGAGCTGTTCTTCAGGACAAGAAGAGCACAGAGTAAGCTCAGAAGTATACTCTCCCTGGTCCAAGAAATAGGTCTCCTATTTGAAAATCTGTAACTTAAAAATAATGAACAATACTTTTGAGGACTGCAGCTGCTGGAGTCCCCCTGTTAATTTTCTTCATTATTACGGTGTCTTTTTTTATCCTTATTTCTATGCAAGTCCCAGGTAATTAGAGGGGGAAAAAATAAAAATTAGACTTCTCATCTATATGCTGCCTGTTTTTACTTAAGTTCAAAACTTAAATGTCACTGGTTATGAAATATGGCACCTGGACCATGGGACATCATTAATCTCTGCTGATTAAAATAGGTGTTTTGGTTTTGTTTCTGGTTTTTTTGGTGTTTAACTTATGTCTCTGTAGACTTAGGCCTGCTTCTAGGTATAATGCCTATAAGATAAAACAGAGAATCCAAGTGTAAAGCCTGAAGAAATTTTTTTTCCCCCCATCCCAAGAGCAAGATTGGATGCTCATCTTGGCCAGCAAAATAGACAATTAAGGTTGTTTTTTCTGTTAAGCTTCCAGTACTGGGTGTGTTGACTTAAAAGTATAACTGCCTTATCATTTGATACCATTTTTCCTCATATAAAATCCTCTTCTATTAGAAGCCAGAAAGTTTTGCAGTAACAGCTCTTGAGTGGAAGCAGAAATGAAGAAATGTTCGTTTTGTAGTCTTAATTTTGGAGATTGCTGCAAAATATAACATTGGGATTAAAAATAGACTGAACCTGCTTGAACAACTAGTAAAAACCTGCCAAGGTTCAAAGACTGAATAGGAAATTATCTACCAACTGCTAGCACAGCCTGTTAGTGATTCATTGTTAAACAAGTGATAAGATACTGTTCGGTAGAATGCTTAAGCTCAGGGAGGTCAGGTCTAGTGTAGATAACTGTATGAAATGAGCATAAAACACAAGTGTACAAAATATTTTGTAACTCTGTATTTCATAGCTTGTGGTCAGATGGTTTCTTCCTTGTTGGCTTTACTTTGAAAAGAGTATATAGACAAACCATTGAGTTGAACTCTGTATCCTAATGACAGGAAATAAGGGACTAAAATCTGATTAAATAACATGCAGCAACGCAAAAATAAAAAAGAAAATTGAGGGAAAGGGTGTTCTCTTTTCACACTTAAACACCAGGAAGTTTTAAGACTGCAGAAGCTGATTTAATAAAAGTGCTTACTACTTTTTGAATGAATGGAAACTTCCGAGATACCTTCACTTTAGTTTTCATTTTATAGTCTGATACAAACTTACTTATTCCTGTTGACTTCTGAAGTAATATAGTTAGGGTTTTGGTAGATCCTTGCTGACAGGATCTTTAGGATTTGTCTGTGCCCAGTTACGATGCTGTTAGAGTACAGTTAAAATGTAGAATGATCTGTTCTAGGCGTTGGCTCAGTTATAGTGACAAATCTAATTTTAAGTCCCACCCATGCTACAAAGTTTAAGGGGAAAAAGCTTTGACAATGCTGCCTTGGTCATGCTCTTCACAGGGCCTGAGTAATTGTTCTTCCTCTTACTTGTGTAATAGTTGATTTCCTCTCCAGTGGGCAGTTGTTGGAATTATTTGCTATCTTGCTGCCCAATACACTAATCTCACTGACCAGTAGTTTAGGCAGACTGAGGGGGGGAGGGGCAGTGTACTCAAAAGTTTTATTCAAACCCTTTGGTTAAGTCACATGGTCTGTATGTTTCTCTTGCTCTCCCTCTTAATGGGGAGAGAAATTCTGCCTCTGTGGCTTTTGGTTTCTAACTTGAGAACTGATTGGTAATAGAGTTAAGTCTGGTGATGAAAAGTAGCTTACTGACCACATTATTGCCAGTGTTGCTGGTATTTAACTTGCCACTGTATTAGGAGTGTGACAAGGCATGAGACCCAAAAGCCATGCTCTGCAACAGTTTTCACTAGACCATTCAGAAAATACCTGTTGTTGCATTGAGGTGAGTTAAACATACACATTTTTAAGGAAGTGTCCTACATGAAATTCAGAGCCTTAATGTTTTAATCAAAAAGTTAAACTTATGCATTTTGAGGTAGATTTTAGGCATTGCCTTATATTCTCTTCCATTATTTTTTAGATCCAACTCCTTGTGAAAAGCTTTGTCCCATTTGTTTCAGCTCTCTAGTAGATGAATCTCACTAAGTATGTCACTGCATAGTGTGAAGTGACAGCAGCCGACAGAGAACTTGAGGACACCATCTGTTAGACTAAATATGCATTCACCTGAGATTTGAAACTGATTTGAAGTGTGTATTTCACAACTGAAGCTAGTCTCTGCTTTGTATGTATGGCAGCAGTAAATCCTTAATCACCAAATTCTGTGTTGTAGTTTTGGACTCAGGTTGGTTGCCAGATCTGCGTTGAACAATAAGCTTTTTATCTGGATTTATTAATACTAATATGAATGGGAAAAGTTTGCTTTAGAACTACATTTTGGCTACAGACGATTTGGCATGTTAATTTGCACAAATTAATATAACTGACTAACTGGATGTTGATTGTAAACTGGTTCCCAGTGTTAGCAGTCAGTCTTCCAGTAAGTGTGGTCTGAAATAGAACGGTGGATTAAAATATTCCATTCAAAAGATTAAATCTGAAATGTTAATACAAACCTGCAGTTTGAGCTCCTAGTTAATACATCAGCATTTGAACATGAAGTTTTCTTTGCATAATTTATCAATTCCAGCTAAAGAAATTGATGTCTAGTTTCTCATTGGCAGCAAGATCACACATACATTTGGAAACTGAAGAGAATGAAACAGTGTCAGAATCTAAATTAAGGGCATTAGCTCATGGAACAGACTCAGCCAAAAATAAGGTTTTGAGCATGGAGTCCGGCAGGTGTTTTCCCACACATGCTTAACCTGTTTGCTTCCTTCCTGTAGAAGGGAAATGGCAAGGTGCTGCTTTGCAGGTATGATTCATAGAAGAATTGAGAGTCTGGAATTGACAAGGCTGCTGTTACCCCTTGCTTCCCACCTGCCAGTGTACATCACTAGAACAATTAAGGGTCATCTCAGGCTGCTAAGAAGTTGCAGTATGTCCCGGTTTGAAATAACCACTCAATAGTGGTGAGTAGAAAACATTGAGTTTAGAGGGACTTCAGTTCTGCAGAAACTGCTTGTTTAAGCTTTTATTTAAAAGTAGTGTTTTGTGAGCCCTTGTTTTGAAGATAACCTTACGTGTGCGTTCCCAGTGTTGTCTTCCTGAGTCTACAAATGAAGTTCCTGTAATGGAACGGTCATTCTCTAGCTCAGCCATAACTCAGAAGATAACCCACCAGGATGGAACCTGCTTCTGAAAGGTGTCAGTGTGACCAAGATTATCTTGGCCTTCAGAACAAAACTATAGAACTGTGTATAGTGTAGCATGCTACAAAGAGTAAAGCCTCTGGTCAGTTTCATGATTCTGAGTCCAAACCCCCTAGGCATCAGCTAAGCTGACCGGAATCATATCCGTTTCACTTTGCTGTTGCCTGGGGGAGGTAGATCCTGTGAAAGAGGATTCAGAATGGATTTGAGGGAGGACATAGCATAGCAGACTCAGCTGTCGGAAGTATGAGGCAAGTGGTAGTAACAGGAAGCAGTGAATGGGATGCATAGATGACTGCTTCTCCTTTCAGCAGTGAGGGGGTTTGGAAAATGCACAGCACTTGTCATATTCTTGCCATGGCATATGACAGCTGGGAATCCTGAGTGTGATCCAGCAACAGCACCCTGCTGGGCTTTGCTCCAAGGTATTGCCCTGGGTAATGAGGTCCCCCACCTGTTGTATCAATCTGTGTTTTAGTTAGGCATTCTGCTTTTCACACCCTGAATGTTAGCTAGGTTGATGTTTGTACCTTGGGGGCTGTGTGCATGAATGACCCTTTCTTCCTAATCGTCTGTAGCTAGAAGTAAATTATTCTAACCTTTTAGCTACTCCTAGTATGACTCTGCCCTGCCCCTGTTGATCCCTGTTCTGTTCAGATTGCATCAATCCTTGGCTCAGTACCAAAGCTTGTCAGTAGGTAACTCCATGGGTTGTGGGAATAAGAGGCAGGCTGGCTAACCTGCCCATATTCTGCCCCCAGCCTCTGTCTTCAGCAGAGCTCTCCCAGTCTCCTGGGACATCTTGGACTTCATCTCTGCTACCATGCAGTCTCCCAGGATTGGAGGATGGGTCTGGTTGTTGGCTGTTGTCAGGGACCAGGGTGGCCATGTGGCTGGGTGCTGCCTGTTCTCTGGGGCCAGGGTGGCCATGGACCATGTGCTCCTTGTCCTCATGGAGTGTAGAGGCTGCCCGCACTCCCCATGCTCAGGAGAAGGCAGGGGCCGCATACCACCTTACCCTCTCTGTGCCCTCCTGGAGATAGAGAAGGCTGGGGCTGTGTACTGCCCACTGGGAGAAGGTAGCCTGCCCCTGCTCTGTCTGTGCGTGGTGGGGGGAGGTGTTGGTTCCCACTGTGGCCTTGGTCAGCAGTGGTTAGGCCTGAGAGTTGCCTTGCCTAGCCTTAGGTTCACCTGTCACCCATGGGCAGCAATGTACAAATAGCAAAGGCAAAAGATGAATGTGCTGCAGGAGTGTAGCATCCTGCATGTATCTCGATCTGATGTCTGATTTGGCTTTCTAAATCTTTTTCTACCTTTTTGTTTGGGACCCTCAGCTTTTGGTTACACATTCTGGTTTTTATCAAGCTCTTCCATTGTAGATAGTTCATTTGTACTTCATAGCTCATAATATACTCAAGTCAGTGAGTAGTAACTTCATATGTGTGTTCTGATCAGCAGTTATCTGCAGTACATGGCTTCATTAGTGCTATTTGCTCACATGCGTTAACTTTAGATGAGCTCTGTCTTTAGAAAGTTCCCTTAAACACTTGTCTTGCCTTAGAACATCTTTGTTTCTCAGGTTAAGAAACTCAGCATAGTCCCTGAGCAGCTCACCCTCCTAAGTACCTTTTGCTTTCTTCCCTTGTTGTTCTAGATACTTCATTCAGCTTCCATGCAGTATCATGGAGGGCATCCAGAAAGAGCTGAGTTTCTAGCACAGCAGGGCTATTAAGAGGCTAGAACCAATTTTCCCCTCCTTTTTAATGTTGAAGCTGCAGCACTAGTATTCCTAGGTAAGACAGAAGTTCTTGGCCTCTAATCAGTTCCTAAGTATTACCAAGCAGACTTCTGCAACTTGCTCCTCATATGGGAATCAAACTCATGAGGACAGTGCTGCGTTTAGAAACTCATCCCAATGGGACACTTCCCATATGGCAGTTGCATCATGCTGATTCATTTTACTTCAGTTAAGGAGCACAGAACATGCATGTCCTGCACAGCACAGCATGGTGTATTGCTTGTGTAATTGACCTCAGTGGGCACATCCACACAGCTGCCAACGTAAAGATTCAGATTTGGAGAACATAATTTTTGTTAATGGGGAGAACGTAAACAGCATCTCAAGCACTTGGTTTAGAGACCTATTTTGAAAAAATCCCTACATATTGGCTACAAAGCAACATGGGGCTTGCCTGCACTGGCAATTTACTGCACTTTCACTTTCTTGCTCCTGGGTGTGAAAGAAAAACCCTCTTTAAATCAGTGTTGCACAAACTTATTGAGACCATGCAACACAAAAATTTTTATGCAGTACACTCAGAATTTTCTTTCTCCTGCCAAGAAAAATCAGACACCCACCCCCTGCAAAAGCAACATATATAGCAAAACCAAAATGAAATGATTTAATTCAGTATTGCAGCAGTGAAGAAGTAATGTTGTATCTGATTTTAATAACAGAAAATGTGTACCATCGGTGTAGTTTTCCAAAAGCTAATGGCATACTTGAGAGTTGTTAAGAGAACACCAATGTTCCATGGAACATAGCTTAATAATCATAATGTTCAGAATTCTAGAACACTAGAACTGGAAGGGACCTCGAAAGGTCATGGAGTCCAGTCCCTTTCTCTCGCATCAGGACAAAACACTGTCTAGACCATCTCTGAATAGTTGTCTGTTTAACTTGGTCTTAAATATCTCCAATGATGGAGATTCCCCAACCTCCCTAGGCAGTGCTCTAGAGTGTAGCATATAACAGTATTGTAAAGCCCCAGGGGAAAATAGGCTCCCAGCACTATTTGCCACTCTTCTTGTAGAAGTTGTTTGCCAAGAGTGTGGGGAGAGCACTTTCCCAGAGGTCTTGCTGTGACCACACTGCTGCTTTAAAGCACAGCCATAGCAGCACTTTAAACTTGAATGCATAGACCAAGCCGAAGGCAGGTAAGTTGATTGCTGATACACAGTTCTAGATATGGCAATTGCATACCTAGAATCAGCTTACCTGTAATCACCTTACCTGGACACTTTCACTGAGAGAGGTTGATCAGAGAGTTTCTTCCATCAACATTCCTTTCTGCTCGCAATAGCTGCCAACCTCTGATAGGTTGGTTTTACATGTCCCTATCAGCTGTGCAAAATTGAACTTAAGAAAATTGATCCTGAATGGCTTTTACTTTTGGTAGACCTGGTGTCCAGACTGTAACTGGACAGTTCAAAATTAGAGATTCAAGAATTTCCCTTGGTCATAAATTTTGAGTAATCTCTTGGAGTTAAACTCACACTTTCCTAAAAAGTGGCATATTCATGTCTTTCTGCTATTAGATTTAATAGTAAACTTGTGATTATTAAATCTTGGTCACATACCAGTGAAGATATAGCTTACCATATGAAGCTAATAGTACATTAACTACATGAGACAAGTAGCTAAAGTTTGAAAACCTGTTGTCTGTGTTCCACTAGGAAAGCCTTATATAATCACTTCCATAGCTACAACTTGAACTTGTAGGTATTGATTTGCCAATGAACTGATTTTCCACCTTCCCTTTCCCGCCATTCCTGAAATTGAGCCCTTCAGTTTGATGGGTGTCTAAAACTTCATACCACTGACCTATTATCACACTTAGCGTGTTCACTGTATTGGCATATTGGATCTTAAGATCTGCTTGAAAGGTTTTATTGTACTGAATGTTTAAAATGAAGCAGACAGCGGATTGAACAAGGTTAAGTATGGTGGACCTGGGGATCAAGGGTGGATTAAAGGGGCAGAGGCAAGCGAAAAAGTTTCAAAAAGCTGTAGTCATAACATGCCTAATCCCGGATGAAGATGGGGAAGGCGATTAGTGATTGAAATCTCAGTTTGTAAATGTCCTTGGACATCACCCATAAAGGAAAGCAGAGACAGTCTATCTTAGTTCATAAGCCAAAGGGTGAAGTGGGCCCCATGATGGGGTCTGTCCTGCATCCTCTTTAGTCAGATGGTCTACCTGGAACTGGGGGAGGGAGAAAGGATGCGTAGTCTGCCAGGTAAAAGAAGCCAATGCTTCCCCTGACCTCATTCCTTGCCATCCATTGAGGATGGCGAGCCCCAGGTGTTTTGGAGGGTACTGAAACATTTGTCTGTAAATGTCCATGTGGGCACCACCCATAAGGCAAAGCAGAGTCAGTCACGTAACAGTTTGCAAGTCCATGAGTGGGTGCACATCTAGCGATGGGGTCTGTTCTGCATCCTTTTCAGTCTGGTGGTCTTCATGAAACAGCACAACAGGTAAATAGTACGTGAAGTATAAGAAACCAGCGCTTCCCTGACTGTGTCCCTCTTCATATCCCTTTGTGTCATCCTTCATCTATCGGGGATTGCTGTCTCTGAGTATAGTTGGACAGGGGAGGTTGTAGGCACCTTGCCCAGCATCCACCCTTGTCAATCATTTTGGGTCATCGTTGTCGTCTCTTGGGGCTTGCCTGGTGTGCTTCGGCAGATGTTGGGAATGTAGTCCAATAGGGGATTGTTTGTGAGCTGTCCTCGGTCCCATTTCTTGTCGGCCACCTCCATCCCTTATTGACGGTCTCTTCCAGCACCTGTGGAAAGAAGCAAACCTGCAAGGAAAAGTGTTTGAGGACCCACCTCTAGCTGCAGCCTTTCTTGGTGGATAATCATAGCTGTATCGTTTAAAACAGTCTAAAGGTCATCAGGAAGAGACAATGGGTGCTTTCTCTGGTCTTGCCTTCCATCAGTCTCTCCTACACTTGATCTTAGCCAAAATTTGAACTCTGACTCATCCGACTTCTGTTCAGAGCACCCAAGGTAACAAATGCAGAACACGCTCTGCCTCCAGTGTCATATAGTTAAGTCAAATGTAAATCTTTTCCTAGTGAGCAGATGGGTTTTGGGCAGTGATTTGTTGAAGCATTCTGAAAGCCAGCTATATTATAGTTTTGATAAGGGCCTTAAATGTTCGGCCTAGGACCTTGTTTAACAAATCGAAAGCAGAAGGCTGTTGAAGCTTGCAGTGCACCTGTGTATTGTGGTCCCTTGTCTTGTGGACTACTGCATGTTCACACCATAGTTTCAGTGTGGAAACCTCTCAATGGACAGATCAGTTTCTGTTAGAAATGTAATATTTAAATATTTTTAAGGGGACTAACCTACTGCAGTGTTTCACTTGATTTCAGTGAAGTTAATCCCTATGGTTATGACACTCATACACATTCATGAATGTGTCTGAAACACAGAAGACCTCAATAGACCCTGTCTAGAGTCAGCTAATCAAAAATGCCTTCCCTGAGGTCATAAAGACATAAAATTGACTTATGCAATGTTTCCATATTTAGACTTTGAAAAAAAAAAAATCTGAAATTCCACACTGGTTTCCTACCCACAGGCTGAACTTGACCTATTGAATCAATACTAGAATCAATTGGCTCTCAAATAGCACAGTATTACTGGGATTTGTATTAAGTCAACAATTCTGGGGAGTTAAAGGAAGTTACCCCATGTTTAGCTGTCCAATTCCCAACTTGGTTTGCTACTTCTGGATTGAGGAAAATTCAGGGTACATCTTGTCCACAGGGAAGGTAGACCCTGCCACGGTTGATCTTCTGGAGTTCGATTTAGCACACCTATTGGGGATGTGCTAAATCAAATTTGCAGGGCCTCTGTCAGCACTGGTACTCCTGCCCCCCTTTAGGAGTAAGGGAGGTTGACAAGAAAGCATGCTTCTGTCGATCTACCTTATTGGAGACGGCACAGAAGCCTGAATTAAGGTATGGAGATACACCACTCATAGAGCTGGAAGGGACCTCGGGAGGTCTTCATGTTCAGTCCCCTGCCCTCTTGGCAGGACCAAGCACCCTTCTTTTTTAAATCTATTTGCCCCAGATCCCTAAATGGTCTGCTTAAAGACTGAACTCAAACCAATGGGTTAAGCAGGCCAATGCTCAAACCACTGAGCTATCCCTCTCCCCAGCTATACATCGACTCTAGCAAGGTAACTAACAATAGCTAAAATTTTGAACCTTAATTCAGTCTTGTGCTGTAATGTAGACCTGCCTTCATTTAAGTGCATGCTGTTTACACAAATTTCCCCGATTATTTTCCCAGTAACCTCATACCTTAATTACCTCCAGTAAGAAGCATCTTCGCATTCAGTGAAATCTCCACAGGAAAACCACAGCCAGCTTTTGCCTTTTTTGGGAGAAGATTGTTCCACAAAACTTATTTGTATTGTGGCTACCTACAATCTTTTCATTCAGAACAGTGAATCAACTCCATTAGTAGTGTCGTCTTGAGCTTTATGTTCTTGTGGTTTGCAAGTACCTTTGCCTTGTGTGCTCCCATAAGACCATGTTCAAAAGCAGCTAAGCAACTTCAAAAGAAGGTTCTGACAGGAATAAAAGTATGTAGTTTTAGATACTCAGCCTGGTTCTGGAGCTTACTCTGGAGTAGTCCCATGCAAGTGAGTTGGCTATAGTCTTGGAAATGGCTCATATTTTACCTTCAGCCAATTTTTGCAGACTAGCTGACTTCACCCTTTATACCAAAATCTTCAGACTAACAATGGTGCAGCTCTAAAGTTCAAGGGCTTTATGACGCTTCATTTTAGTCCAAGTATTTCTATCAGCAGTAAGCTGTTGAAGTAACTGACCACTTCACCAACAACATGGTATTAAACTACTGTAGAGTTTTGGTAAGTAAATACTGATTTAGAACCTGTGGGAAAAATCCATCAAAGAAACCTCCAAGTAATTGCATACCTTTATGTATATTGTACTTACTGTCCCCTTGAAACAAGAAGAAGCTAAGTGCAAGATTTTGAGAGTGGTGCTAAAAGGCTCTTTCATGTAGATTAAGGCAGTTCTCCAATTTTATTGTCATTTCACTTGGTAATATTGTAGTCTAACGTAGCTCAAACTAAAGAGCTATACAACCCTAGGGCATTTTAAAAGTAGTGCATATATAAGTGCAAAAACTTAATAATTTGCTTAGATCAGATTGAAACTTCTGTAGTGCTGCAGTCATTACAAGAGCACTTGCTGAAGTCGTTTCAGTTCATGTGACTTCTTGGGCCTAATAGTACCAGTTAAGCTATCCAATCCCCTTTACTATATGTTGAAAATTACTCAATTTTCCAATAGCATTAAACTGGTACTCTAAATCTAGAGCTCTGCACCCCCTTTTTAGAGCTGCAGCAATCACTCGTGTTTCAATATGTTTATCTAACCATAATATGGCAATTTAGTAACTGAACAAAAAATACAAATTGACAAATTAGAGTTTCAGAAGTTAATTGGTGGTGGTGATGCTTAGTGAAAGTTTGAGGTAATTAAGTTTTCCTTTCCTGGGAGTTCCATCCATTTTGCCAAGAGGTATTGTGGGAAAGACTTGAGTTACTGTATTGTGTTACTGATCTTGTTTACAATTTAGTTAGTGACTGTTAGAGCATTCTGGCTGTTAATGCTCCCTTCACTTAGATAATTTTTATACACATGCATGCAAACATAAAATCTTTGCATCAGCACTTACAGCAGACAAACAATGATTTTAAGACTAGTTTAACTAGATCCAGTATCTTGATTTTTATATATTTAAAAAAAAAAAAGCTTGTATTCAGCCTGCCTCAGCCTCCAGCCAATCCCATCGCTGGGGCTGCAGAGGTGCTGGTACTCATACTGGCACAAAAAAAAACACTGAGCAGATCCAAATTACTGTTTGTCAGCCTCAAGTTCCAGTCAAGATACTATACTTCCTAGTTAAATTAATGAAATTATTACCAAGAGAGGTTGTAGAGTCTCCCTGTCACTGGAGACTTTGAAGAGCAGGTTAGACAGGCATCTGTTAGCAATGATACAGGTGTATATGGTCCTGCTTCTCTGTGGTGGGATTGAACTAGCTGCCCTCTTGAAGTTCCCTCCAGTTGTGCCCTACTGATTCATTACTAACTCTTTATGGAGTAATACTAGCTAGTAACCTGTGTCAAAAGAAGCCTTATTGTCACTTATTTCCTCTTTCCATGAATACACTTACTTGTCTTAAGCACATTGTGACAAATGAAAGGCAGCCAATTGGATGCCACAGCTCTGGAAAAATGTTAATAAACACATTGAAATTAGATGGAGCTATCAGATCATCAAATTATTCTGTTTACTCACAAAACAAAATCAGTAGAGCACCTCCTGCTGATCTTAGCTAACTGGCACACAGCTAAATATTGTTTCTGTGCTGAACAGCTTTTAAAGCATGTGGCAATTACAGCACTTGGAGAATTCAGCTCCCCAGTGATGAAGAAGCAGCATTGGCTACAAATGCTGTATTGTCTCTCGGGTGACCCATAGTTGTTGGGTGTTTATTTGTATACATGCACGAAATGTATGTACAACTTTCATATTCAGATAGGACCAGCCACAAGATGTCATTCTTACTGACCTATTAAAAACATGTTCACATTCAGTAGACTAACAAAAGCTCCCTTTTTAAGTATTCATCTACTGCCTCTCTGGAGCTTAGGCAGAAGATTGCACCATGTTATGCAAGTCAAACTGAAGCAGTGCAGTTTTGTAACAAGATGCGATTGATATGTCCCCATTTGGGTAGAAAAATCAGTCTTGTGACATGTTTGTTTCTAAGCATGTAAGCGTGCCTGAAACAGCTTTAGAGGTAGTGCTTCATCAGTGTGAACTTCTTGTTTTCACTCGTTTATTCACTGGGTTCTATTTGGTAGAAACAGCATGTTTGTCTCTTGGGTCTGAATGACCTCTTGTGACTGGTCCTGTGTGAATGCCCCCTATTGTAATAGAAGTAACACGTACCTGATAAAGAGGGTCTTATACCATATCTGTGAGGATGGTAGAAATTACATTCCTTGAGCACCTTTACGGACCTCTGAGGGTGTAAAAGCATTTCAGAAATTGCTTGAAGTATGTACTTAAATCTTATCAGACACCTGGAAGGTGGAAGGACCAGTATCCAGCAGAGAGGTCCTGATTAGAAGCCTGATGGAAAGGAAAGTGCTGGGATTCCACTTCTGGTGCTGAACTTGGATTCTGCTCATGGTTCTTTCTTTCATATGATAAACTCTGGCTTCTAAACATCTGAAACATCAAACACTGTATTTTTTGTTATGACTGGAAAGGATGATGGTGACCCTTCCCGTTAATTTTCTAATACTGTACTTCCTTGGATACTCTAATAAGGAATGGTAAGTGTGTTCTTGGTAGGAGAATAAAGTTCTTACGTCTCAGTCCCATAAGACCATTTTCACCCTGGAGTCATCATCCCCTTGCTCATAGCTCTTCCGACTGGTGGTGGAGGAAAATTAACATGCCTGTATCGCTACTTAGTATGCTTTAGAATAGCAGCATTATTCATTTTGTCATAGATGGTTAAAAATTTGAGCAGCAACAGAGGCACTAGAGTTGAGAGGATTTGGGAAGGCAGGAGTGAGTAGATTTCCATTTGCATTGTTTCCATAGTGACTTTAAGTGCTTTTTTTATTTGACTAGTTTTAAAATCAGTTTCTGCTACCCCCTCCCAATTTACATACTTTAAGTGGGCTTTCCCCAAGCCCTGTTTCACAACGAGAAATAAAGATTTTGTTGCTTACAGTGGCTGTGTAAATTCAGGCATTACTCATACCCAAACATTATTGTGGCAGCCTAGAAATAGCAGGTGCATGCATTTCTAAAGCACTTATCACCATAGGATCTGCTCCAAGTGCCTGAAGTCAAAGGGTGTTCTCTAAAATGACAGTTTACATCAAGATATTAGAGGCTGGCTGGAATAAATAGCAGGAGTGTGATTCTGCTTTACATTTAATTCACATTAGCACCATCTCCACCTCTGTAGAGACTAAGCATTACAAAAGATGATCATCACTCTGTAACGTCTACCAGCTGCTAGCTGTTTTTTCATAGGCCTGTAACTTATGCTTTTAACAATATTTTAAAGATTGCAATACAAATGGAGCTGTAGTTTAAAGACTGAAAAGGAAAGGCTATTTTTTTGAGAAAGGGGGATAACATCCATCCTTTGGCTGTTACACTGATCTTTTGTTTTGGGTTTGTACTTTTTGAACTGAGCAACCCTCCCCTTCAGAAGGGACAGGTAAGTGCAGCCGATTGAAAATGCTAATGAGGTGCTGATATGTGACAGAGAAGTAGCTGTGTTAGTCTGTACTCCAACAAATGAAGCAGCAGTATGGTTGACTTAGAACAATGATTCCTTAGCTCTTGTCCCCTCCTCCTCCTTTACTTATGCTACATCAATGGCATCTTTCTCACTTGGACCCACGGTAAAGAGACTGTGGAAGAATTCCACAGAGATTAACAACCTGCATCATACCATCAGGCTCACCCTTGACTATTCCATATGAGAAATATATTTCCTGGATACCACAGTACAAATCACTGATGGCCACATTGACACCACTCTCTGCCAGAGACTCACTGACTGCTGCACTTACCTGTATGCTTCCAGCTTCCATCCAGCTCTCACTACATGATCCATCATTTATCGTCAAGCTCTTGGATACAATTGCCTCTGCTATGATCCTACTGACAGAGACTGAAAACTACAAGACCTCTACCAAGCATTTACAAAATGAATTACCCACCGGGAGAAGTTTTTTTTAAAAAAAAAAAAAAAAAAAAAAAAAAAGGGGGGGGGGGCAAATTGACAGGGCCAGATGAGTACTCAAACCAGCTACTTCAAGATAGGCCCAAGAAGATCAACAACACGGTACCCCTTGTCATCACCTATAGCCCCCAACTCAGACCCTTGCAATGCATCATTAAAAACCTAGAACCTATTCAGGATCAGGATGCTACACCAAGAAGGCTCTAGGTGACAGGCCTGTCCTTTCATAGAGACAAACTCCTAGCCTGAGAGAGATTCTCACCAGCACAGGCTACACCACAGTAATACTAATTCTGGAACTTTTCCTTGCAAGGAACCCCACTGCCAACTTTGTCCACATATTTATTCTAGGGATAACATCACTGGACCTAACCATGTTAGTTACAAGATCAAAAGCACGTTCTTATGAGCTTCTAGCAACATTATGTGCCAACAATGTGCTGCCACTGTGTATGTTGGACAAACTGGGCAAAACCTTTGCCAAAGAATAAATGGACACGCAGCAGACATCAAGAAACTCAATACACATAAGCTGGTCAGTGAACACCTTCTTCAGTGGAGTGAGCCATTCTCTTAAAAACCCAAGAATTTGTGTCCTAGAGCATAAAAAATTTAAAAATTCATTAGAGCAAGAAATTTGAGTTGGAGTTCATTTTCAAATTCAGCACAGGAACATGTAGTATGAACAGAGAGAGCAGTTGCCTCACACATTACAAGGACTGCTTCCCTTCCTTTGATTCTTGTAATTATCTCAGACAGGACAACTAACATCCCACCCTACTCCTCAACCCCCTCCTTCAATCCTATTTGATTGGTCAGTTTTTATTGCTTTTTTTCCCCGCTTTTTGGTCCTCTGTACTTATAAATGTCAGTCTGTATTGGATGTGAGATTGATCTGATGAGATGGGTCTGTCCCATAAAAGCTCATCAAAGACGGTATCATTTTGTTCATCTTTTACAGTACTACATTTCTGCTGCTTTATTTTGTGGAGGTGCTGATATGTATATTTGCTGCCTCATTTACATAATGACAACCACTCACTGTGTCAAAAGTGCTGCTTTGCAAATGCAAACTAGCTGTGGAGAACAGGGTTCCTTCAAAAGGAAAATGATTAAGAAGGGTGCTTTTGAAAGCAGGGCTTCTTTTCAAAGGAATCCCCTTTACACAGCTAGTTTGCATTGCAAAAGCAGCACCCTAGATGCGCTGGCTGCCATTTTGCAAATGAGAAGCTGAATATTCATAACAGCTCTTCATTAGCATTTTCAATCTGCTGTATTTACATACCACTTCAGAAAAGGGGGCAGGGGCAGTGTAGACGTAGCCAAGAAGGACATTAACTGTTTGTTCAGATGGTTTTCCAACATATTTTTTGTTTCTTTGTAGAATAGGACATCCAAAAACTAACTTTTAAATCAAGTTTTGACCATTACATGTAGCAACTTTTTCAGTATGAAACCCTTGTGTTCTCTCAATATATTCAGAGCCCAAAAGTGTTCCATGGCCCAAGTATTTTGGGGAACACACATATAGAAGCATCCCTGCACAACGGAAGAAAACTGATGCCTCACCTGACCTTCCATTTTAATCTTGGTGTCAAACTGGTATTGAGATACTCTGAAATAGATGCAGGATGCTTACAGAGCTATACAACATAAGTATTAAGTGTTTCACAGGGACTTTGTTTGAATTGCTTGTGATAAGAATCAGAATGCTGCCTTCCTTGTAAATCTTTGTACCTTCTTCTGAGTGTCAAGGGCAGTAAGAGAACTCCAAAGCTCTTCAGTTTCATGTTTGCCTTCAACTCTTGTTAAAGAAAAAGCTTGTTTTTTGCAGCACCAACCAACCCACAATATGTGACCTGATAAGACCTGTGGCTAAACTGCGTAACCACAACGGCATATAGTGGTAGACCCTGTCCTAGTTGTTACGCTTTCGATCAGATATTATCCTCACTTGTCTTTTAAAGGCGGTCATTTAGACTTAGCCTTATGCCACATGGACTTATCTTGTTTTGCTTTTTGTAAAGCATCTAACATGTTCATTAACATGCTAAAATGAACAGCATAGGCTGACTGTTCAGAGGGGCAGTTATTTGTTAGAACTGGTAAAATACTACAGGTTGAACCTCTAATTTGGCACCCTCAGCACCTGACCTGTGCTAGATGGGAGAATTTGCTGAACCACAGGAGGTTAATATTATCTAGCATGTTACTGACACTGACTCTTTATTGGGCTCTTAAAATATATTTAGTGTGTAAATTACAGGGAAATAACAGCACAGAATACAGTCAGGGCAGGTGGCTGTAAACAAACTTTTTGGGGCCACAGGTAAGTTGGCCACACCCATAAGTGGTCATCCAGACATGTAAAATTATGGTGGATTATGGGTGAGAGGTTCAACCTGTATCCCCTTTCAGTCTTATCAGTGAACTTGAACAAAGCTGTTACCAAAGTCTTTGGTTTTACATTGATGGCTATTATTTACTAGTAGCTGCAAAGACTTGAATATCTTTTGAAGTTTGTATAGGGGCAGTGGTGTGTGAGTAAGATTTAGTTGTTCGTGTCTATACATGAGGTGGTGGAAAGCTTTTCAGTTTAAAACAGGGAGGGTAAGGATGGACCAATAAATGCAGATACAGAAAGCCTAATCTAGAAGATGCATTTTAAAATAGATCATGACTTAGTCCATAAGTGAGCTTCACCAGGTGGTTTAATAGCCGTTAATGCTATTCCTAGAGTTGTGTTGACATCAGTGTAGCCCGTATGTGAAGAATTTGTAAGCTGTGTTAACTTTCAGCTTGGTTAGTACTGGAAAAGCCAAATGGCTTCATCTTGCCCAAAGTTGCTCTACAGCAGAACACGCTTGCTAGGTGTAGTAAGATGGCATTAGGCCAGTTATGCATGTATGACTGTCTAAATTTCATGGGGCATCTATAATCACTGAGAGAGAGGTGTCCAAAGCGCTACAAATCCTTTAGGGTGCCTTACTTTTCAAGGTACAATGTATGTAAACCAGTGGCTAAGAATTCTAGTCTCCTTCTTTTACACAATTACAGAAGCAAAGGGATATCACTAAAAGATTTGCACGTTCCCCTTCCTAGTGGAGTAGGACTTACGCTTTTGAAGAGCTTTGGTTATAAAATAAATTCAACCTTATGAGTGCACAGTTCAGAATAAGACACTTTTGGTTTCTCTCTGCATCAGGTAATTCCTACTGGCTGTGTTCTTGTACAGTTACTTGAATTTTTACCATAGTTCAGTAGTCGAACGGGTCGTCTCGTTGTACATGCTGCAGATGACTTTCCTCTAGGAGTAAAGCACTTCAGCAAAACAAGCCAGCAAAGTTATTTTGAAAGGGATATTCACTGCTTGTGTTGTGGTAATACAATATGAAGATTTGAGCAGCTGTGAGTGTGATGAAGTTAGTGTCTCGAACAGTAAGCTGCATAGGGTCTCTCAGGGTGGAAATAGTGTTTGCTGGCTCTCTTCACACTGTGACCATAATGGTAGACACCATATAACTTTTGCTATTCTGGTTACTCTCCACTTAAACCACACCTCTGAAAGCCTGTGATATTTGCCACTGAATCTGGGTAAAGAACACACTTCTAAGCATGGCAACTGTTGTTCAGGGAATGTTGTTGTTGTTGAGTTGATTTGGACTTGAACTTTAAGGGGATTGTAGAGCTGTGTTTAAGGTTTTTCGGACCATGGAACACCTATGAAAACTTTTTTGGTCTGGCAACAATTTTTTAGAGAAAGCAAACCACACTATATTTAGCAAAACCAGAATGAAGTAATTTAATTGGGTATCCTAGAAATGAAGACATAACATTGTATCTGGTTTTAATTCTAGAAAATAGGTCTGCAGGGATAGCTCAGTGGTTTGAGCGTTGTCCTGCTAAACCTAGGGTTGTGAGTTCAGTCCTTGAGGAGGCCATTTAGAAATCTGGGGCAAATAGATTTAAAAAAAAAATTGTCGGGGGGTGCTTGCTTCTGCTGAGGAGGCAGGGAATTGGACTTGATGACCTCCCTTCCAGCTCTGAGGTATGTATATCAATGTTAGGCAACTTTCAGCATGCCAGCGGGGCTGTGATGAATCATGGGTGTATAGAGCGGTCACCCTGGCTGAGGCTAACTTACTGTGGTGCTTACACTATCAATTTGCCTATCTGCACTTTGCAGTTCCAAAATGCAGATGTCTGATGGGCAGATTATCTGCTAGTGACTCATGAAAGCATGGTTTATGGGGCATAATAAACTAGAGTAGGTGGAGAATTAAATCTTTCCAGACTCCAATTTGCACACATTCCAAAGAGCAAAAGGTCACAGGCTGCTAAAACTGCTGCATCCCCCAAAAGGGAGAGCAGGCTGCAGAAGCAGTAAAGAGTATTCCAAGTCAGTGTCTTGAAACACTGAGCATCAGTGCTGTATATTAATGATAAAGCTGAGGGGAAATTTTAGTTTAAACTGCAGCTCCTGCATTCAATTTCAGTTAGCTGTTTGAGTTTTATTATGGGGAATACAGTATAATAAAGGATGAGCTGATGAAAATCTCCAACTCTTCCAGCAAGTAAAGTCAGCCAAAGAGTACTTGAGTGCCATCTACATTCACAGGCAAACACTGGCTGTGTTATCAGCTCACACCAGATCTGCCTGCAGACAATAATTCTTCCTGTTTTGGATCCCTGCCCGTGTGCATTATTGTAATTATCAGCATTTTTTCAAAAAACAAAGCAATAAAGGCAGGATGAGCTGCTAGTCTGTAGATTTACTGCCTGCTGTGTCAGGCATTAATCTTCCTGCCTTTATTTTGTGGGCTTCATGGCTTAAACTAAGGAAGAACAGCTAGGAAAAACAAAGCACAAAACCTATTTTGAAGCACAATTCAAGTTCTGATTACAACACTTTATAAATATAAAAATCTCACTAAAACTGGTGAATTTCAAGCACTATATTCAGAAAGTCTCAAATATAAATCCCTCTCTTTTCTTTAACTTTCCCATTAAAATGTGGCTTTCTGAATGCTAGCCTGCCCTAAACCATTTTACAAGCACAATTAAATGCAGTTGCATTTTACAACCATGTGAATGCTTTAGGGCTCTTTTGAACTGTGCTGTGTATACATTGTGCAGTGGATGTGCACATCATCAACCCAGGGATTCTGCTTTTTTCTAAAAGCTTCTGATTTAAACCTCAAATGGGACTGCAACAATTGAAGTGGTACCTGACAGAGGAATCTGTTCGTTTTTTTTTTTTATTGTAATCTGATCAGACTGGCATCCTCTGGAGAGAAGCCAGCCATATGGATGGCAGAAAGGTGCCACTTGAAACTGTGTGCTGAAAACAAGATGAATCCATGTATATTTTGCTGCTACCAAGGAAGAGGATAAGACTGCTTACTTAGCGTCCCCCGTTTTTTCCACCCCTCCCCAAAAATCAATCCTGATAAGCAGTGAATTTAGCCTTTGCTTCAAAGGAACTGCTGGAATTACCCAGAATATTTTAAGTAAACTTGTCTTAGATCGTTCCAGTATGTGGATATTACATCATAGGAAGGCCTGGAGTTCTGACAACTCCTTTGTTGGACTGCATTGTAGAGTAGGAAATGCAATTTAAAAAAAAAAAAATCTGTAAATGTAAGATTTGTGACTGACTTAGCATAGGGTCTTCTGTATTTTGATTAATGCATAGTCTCCAACCATCAAAGGTGTTAATGTAACAATCACCATCTGAATTTTTGAAAAAGGCATGGCACACACCTGAGTGCCTATCTCAAGGCTTGCCTACGCTAAGGGGAGAGACGTTGTGGTGTGTCTTCTGGGTTTTCATTTAACACATTACTAGTGAGAATGCAATAAATCAAACCCAAAGGATACCTGTTGACAACGGTATTCCTTGTTGTCACAGAGGTAAGGGAAATCAACAGGAGAATTATCCCCAGCCTATTTGTAAGGAAGTTAAGGGTGGAATAGCCCATCCTTTAATTATATTGTCCACCTAGTTGGATAGTTTTTCATCTTCCATCGACTTATTTACCAGGCAAGAAATTGCTTCTTAATCTATTTGTGCAATTATATCAGCAGTCCTTTTTGTTTGTGCTATTTTGTTGTCTCTCTCTCTGTAATGCCCCCCCTCCTGCCCAACAACTCATAGTTGATTGTGATAGATTACGGACACTTGGTGTTCACCCGTCCAATTTGTAGGCTGAATTATTACATCAGGTCTATACAGAACCTCAGTGGAGAAATCACCCCATTGTGCAGCATATTCAGAGGTGGGAGTCAAGCTGTGTTCTGTACAGTTTCATTTATCAGCCATAATACTTCCTGGGAGTCATGCTCTACCTTAATTAGAGAAAACACAGTGACGGATTGCAGTAACCTGAAGCTAAGTGAGGATGGGTCTGTTGCAAGCTGAGGTTTCAAAATTCTTTAATAGCTGATATTGTGGTGTGCTGCCATTCCTGCAGGAAACCCGTCTGACACATAAGCTGATACAGCAAGGAGCTATGCACTTACTTCTGAGGTGCTTAGTACCCTCTATACCCATTAGTCTGTGAATGATTTGTGGCCACTCAAGCCCTCAATTTATGTCCAGGGCTTTTCTTAGTAGCATACAAATGTTGGAGGCTAGAGTTTTAGAGTAACTTTTGTTGACTAGGAAAATCTTCAATGGTCTGCTCTAATATGGCAAAATGTATGCTCATAGCATAAGAGAAAAAGGAGGGTTTTCAGATAATAGTTTAACCTGGGGTAAAAAAATGGGTGCACACTTAAATTTTCCTACTCAGTGTATGATTGAAAGGGCTGAGTAAATTGAACAGTAGTGTAGTTCAACTCTAAGATATGACGCAAGTTCATCTTTCTTTGGGGTGTCTGTTGGTCAGCTGTGTTCTAAGAAGTAATCTTGCCTGCATTTGTAGAAGTGCCAAATCAGTTGTTTGCAGGTGTTCCTTCCCATGAAATATTGGTTACTGACCACTTAAAGGTCTAATGTTGGGCTGGATGGACGAGTGGACTAGTTTGGTCTAACAAACTGTGGTTTTTCTGTGCTGAAATTACTGTCTTCCTCTCTCTCCCCCTAGCCCCTTCCCCCCAACAGGCAATGTTCAGAGTTGCTCTGAGCACACAGCAGATGCTAAGCAGCCAGGGACTCTGATGGAGGCTTCTGTGGGCCAGATCTGGTGGCTTGATGGACCTGTGGGCCATCTTTTGTCTGCCCTGATGTGACACTTCATGTTACTTTGAAAAAAAACATTTGGATATATTGACGATTAATTTGAATCTAAGCATTGTTGGCATATAGAGTAATGAACAGCTTGTCTATAACATGCGTGAAAGTAGCATACCTCTTTGAAAGTAGTGTGCTGTATCAATAAATTCTAGGTTAGAGAAGAAATGAATCCAGGAGCTTCTGTTATCCTTTTTTGGTTTTGTGGGATAGGTTTATCAGATGAAGGTGTTCGGACAATTGCTTGCATCGTTAATATCTGAGATGTCGGAATGGAGTTGAAGTTGACTTTCTTCAGAAATACTGCTTCTAGTAGAAGAACTTTTGTTCCTGTTTCAACAAAGATAATGTTTTCTCTTGCAAAAAGAAAACTTAGCTACACTTCTGCTTTGAGGGGGAGGGAGAAATCCCCTGATCTACTCAGTTTTACCTTTGGTAAGTGTAAAAAGTGATTTTAACATTTTCTCTGCCTTCTCCACTTCCTCAATTAAAAAAAACAAACAAAAAAAATCCCCACCCACCCACTCCAGAATGTTAATGCCTGCAGAGAAGTTGAGAACTAAGTTTGTTGTTTGCACTGGCAAAATAACCTGAAGGGAGGGTATGTTTACATTAGGCTCTATATCAGCATAGCTGCGTTATATTTTGCAGGATCTTGTGGTTTAAATGCCACTTACACTGACAAAAGGGGTTTTCCATTTCCTAATGTCATCTCCCAAGATTATAATAGCATAGAATGAAAGGGCTGGAAGGGACCTCAGGGTCATCTATTCTAGCCCCCTGCTTCAAGCAGGATCAACCCTGACTAAGTCATCCCAGCCAGGACCTTGTCAAGCTGGGACTTTAAAACCTCAAGGAATGGAGAATCCACCACCTCTCTAGTCAGTGCATTCCAATGCTTCACCACCCTCCTGGTGAAGTAGTTTTTCCTAATATCCAACCTACACCTCTTCCTCTTTAACCTATATGGCTAGGCATACCCCTATCTAGTGCAGGGTCTGGAACTTTGATACCTTGGACAGAGCTGTTGTCAGCCGAATTTAAGCGTAGACCAGACCTTAGTTCTTGAATTGAGAGAAGCAGAGAGGTTTGCAGTCTACATGATGTGTCACTACTTGGGAGCCTTATTTCAGTTTTGTGTGGGGGGGATTTTACCAGGTTTTTTGGCAAAACTAGTGAGTTCACTTTAATTACTCTTGGACTCTGTCCTCACCTTCACTTCCTCAGTAATCAAGTGGTGTCTGGAGAAGGAAGGTTTGCTGTGATCTGTGCGTATGGTTTTTACTAATATGCTAGAGGGCTGACCATAACAGTGCGATTTAATAGCTCTTTCAAGCAACATGCTTTGGGGGATGCTGCAAGCTATCTATAGAGGCAGTATTCCCACAAAGGTGATTTTCATGATATGTTTAGAACCTTGAATACCTAAAATACTGGTGCCTTATTGCCATGAAACTCAACATTTATTAAGCACCCCAAAAATCTGTACCGAAATATTTGCTCACTTGGCAAGTTAGCTGAAATGGACGTCTGGCCTCGTTGGAGTTCTTGCCCTAATGTGTTGCTTCTCCAACTCTTTTCTGGCCCTGGTCAATCAAAATTGGTTCCCTTACTTAAGCACTGTCGGCAATAGAGCAACTTCAGTCTGTGAAACCTTTCCCTTCCTGTTCTTCTGCTACCTGTAAACATGAACATTGAAATCTGGCTGTGACAGCTCTGAAATCAACACCTGGGCCTCAGTGGTATGTTGTAAGCCTCCAATTTAATTTTATTAAATTAATAATGCTATTTGAAAGTAGATTCTAATTGTCTTTGAAAGAACAAGATGGTCAGAGTGAAAGGTATGGCAGACTCTTTTAAGCATGGCTGAGCACAGCTTCGTGGTGCATTAACAACTAACTGCTCAGTCACAGTGCAGTACTTGTAGCCAGAGAGGAAGTGGTATCTGCTGACATATTAGTAATTAGTACAGCTTGGAAGTGATGAGGAAAATGTTGACATTGACTTTTGAAAAGATAAGTTACACAGTCACACTCCAGTCCTTCAGAGGAGGTCACATGGCCTGCATTGAAGCCTGCTTCATCCCACCCAACTGTGTATCCTTCACTAGGTGAAGGGTTGGAAGATTCAGTTCTGGTACCATTCTGAATCTGAAGTACAAGTTCTTCCATTTCGTGGCTAAAGCAGAAGCTATCAGCTGGCAGGTCTTCAGGTATCTGGAACCTAAACTAGTTCAACAGTTATACAGCATCATTATAAAAGGCAGCTGAGCTGCAACAAAGATAAGGCTCTTGACTAAACAGAAATACAGGAATTTGAATTGTGTACCCCTGCAAGTGGGACTGTGAATTATTCCTAATTTTTTTCTGTGCAAAGGCAGAATACATTTTATGTGAACCACCAGTAGAAACACATGCTGCCCACTGTGGGTGGCTGTGAATGCTCTACTAATCATCTGGGCTGCACTTGAATCTCTTCTGGGCAACTGCCCAAGCGCTGGGCTTAAAGAGAACACTGGAATGCCTTGTTAATTCCTGGTCAGCACATCACGAGTTCTGGCAAAATAGAAAGGAAGCACAGAACAGAAGCCTTTCCGTGCTCCTAACAATTAAGATCGTTCCACTGACAGGTTGGTTGGGCACATCTATGCACTATTGTTCTACCTCTGTTTCCCAAGCTTAACATGTTGGCATGTTGAGAAACTGAAATCCTCTAGATGTCACAGCAATGCTGTTTGTGCATTAAACACTTGGAGAGTGCACTAGAACCCTTTCTAAAACTGGGTTACAAAATTAAAGAGAAAAAGGAGCGGGCAGTTAATCATAAGTCATTTAGTAACCTAGAGAGCAGGTTGAGAGTGCCTTTGTCATGGATATCTATCCTATCCTGCTAATCAGAGAACAGCACTTCATGGCTTTGGCCAGCGATGTGCAAGACATCTTCAGTGTGCCTTGTTTCTCTACAACGTAAGTGGGCTAGCTTTAAAATGAAGTGATTCTTGCAGTGGCTGAAGTCATACAGTTGAATATCTATACCACCTCCTTGCCCCAGAGTCAACACAAATGCCTCTAGAAGGTCTGCCCAGATGGGTTTTATATGAATAGACATGGATTTTGCTGCTCAAATGAAGAGGAACAAAACCCATGGGAAGTTCATGCCTTTACCTTGCTGTCCATTCTGCAATGTGGATATGGTAATTGTCCTACATGAATGTTGAGTATACAAGTAGGGAGGAAGTTCTCCATAGCTCCCTCTCTCCCTCCTGCATGCTTATCTGATCACTTGGGGTAGAGTATGAGGGCTTGGCTCCCTTCTCTAAACGTTAACAGTGGAGATTGTGCCTGGGTTTGAACAGTGCAGAAGACTACTATTTATCATACAAGTCCACTAACTTATTGGGCTATGCAATCCATGAAAGCCTTCTGTGTGATTAAAAGTGAAGGCAATCCATTTATTGAGCAAGTGACTAGACAAGTTTTATTTTGGTTTTAATTCCAAATACACGATAGACCCTCCATTTAATGGACTCTGATTTAATGGACATTGGAAATAAGACACCCCCTAAACAAATAAAGGCTGGTGACTCACCAGAGCTGGTGTGCCCAGTAGGGCTGGAGGAGCTGCCCTGTGCTCCTCCCACCAGGGGTGGAGCATGTATATGGATGCTTCCTATCTGTGTGTACCTGCCCCACCCTGGTGGGAGGAGCAGCTGGTGGCCCCAGTCACTGCAGCAGCTCTGGTGACCCAGGTGGCAGCAGCTCTGGGGAGTGGCTTCTGGGGGAGGCACTGTGGCAAGTACTGTACTGTACAGTAAACCGTTGAGATTTAAAACTTTGAGTGTTAACAGACCCCTTCCTCCCATTAGTCCATTAAATCAAAAATGTACTGTATGTGGTAATGGCACACTACAGAAAATCACAGAATACTGGAACTATAAGGGACTTCAAGTGGTCATCAAGTCCAGCCCCCTGCACTCCTGGCAGGACCAAGCCCCATCTATGCCAGGGGTCAGCAACCTTTCCGAGGTGGAGTGTTAAAATTTGACCTTTTGACCTCTGTATGGTCCGAGTGCCAGTCATACTTTTTAAAGTTGCTAAACAGCTTCATTAATAAATACAATTTAAAGTTCTGCATCTTAATTTAGGGGGTGGTTGGTAGTCTGGGAACCTAACCACCATTTATAATGTGGTGTCTGGGAGAATGCATTCAGCGTTCCAAATAAGGGATGTACAAACCAACTTTGAAACACAATCTGTTCTTAAGTTGGGTCTTTCATGTGTACATAGTAGGCATCCTTCAGTCTGCATAGACTATGGATCGTGCCCTTTAAAGGTTCAATTGAGGACTTCATTTACAGCGTCTACTGTGACTATGAAGACCCACACGAGAACGACAGTCCTTGCTGCATCTCTTGCAGATGTGGTGGGTGTCTGGCAAGTCCTTAGTGTGCTTTCTGTGCGCTCGCTTCTCCTCTGCTAGCTGTCTGATCCTCATCTCGCCCTTCTGAAGGCCCTTGTGTGACCCCTGCCTTCATCTGCTGTGGTCGTCTGCTAGTTCTTGCCAGTTGTCCAGCTCGATGTCTACCTCTCTGAGGTCTCTCTTGCAGACATCTTTGTAGCGCAACTGGCGGTGTCCGGGAGGTCTTCTGCCAGAGGCTAGGTCACCATACAGGATGTCTTTTGGAATCCTTCCATCATTCATCCTGTGGACGTGGCCAAGTCAGCGGAGCCGACGCTGCCTGAGGAGGGTGTGCATGGTTGGGATTCCAGTTTGCTCGAGGACAGTGGTGTTGGTCACTCTGTCCTTCCATGATATTCCAAGGATGCGCCTGAGGCAGCGCAAGTGGAAGGCGTTCAGCCTCTTTTCCTGGCGGGCATAAAGGGTCCAAGTCTCGCTGCCATAAAGGAGGGTGCTGAGGATGCAGGCTCTGTAGACTTGCATTTTGGTGTGAGTGTACAGCTTGTTGTTGTTCCACACTCTCTTGCTGAGTCTGGACAGAGTTGTGGCCGCTTTTTCGATCCTCCTATTTAGCTCCGTGTCCAATGACAGGGTGTCAGTGATGGTGGACCCGAGGTACATGAACTCGTGGACGACCACTAACGTACAGTTGTCAGTGCTGATTGATGGGGATTCAGCAACATCCTGACCGAGTACATTTGTCGTCTTTAGGCTGATGGTAAGCCCAAAGTCCTTGCACACTTTGGAGAACTGATCCGGCAGTTTTTGAAGCTGGTCTTCTGTGTGAGACACTACAGCAGCATCGTCTGTGAACAGCATGTCTCTGATGAGGACTTCCCGCACCTTAGACTCAGTTTTCAGCCTTGCAAGGTTAAACAGTTTCTCATCAGATCTTGTGTGCAGCAAGATGCCCTTTGTTGAATATCCAAAGGCATGCTTCAGGAGGAGTGCGAAGAAGATCCTGAACAATGTCGGAGCAAGCACGCATCCTTGTTTGACGCCGCTCCTGATTCTGAAAGCGTCCGATAATGCGACGTCCATATTGGATGGTTCCTCTCATGTCTTCCTGGAACGACTGGGTCATCTTGAGTAACTGTGGAGGACAGCCTATCTTGTGGAGCAGTTTGAACAGACCATCCCTGCTGACCAAGTTAAAGGCCTTGGTCAAGTCGATGAAGAGAGATCCTCGCATATCACTCGAGAGTCGCCGCCCACCTCAAGCTGGGCAGCCCCCAGCCAGTAGTGTACTGTCCCGCCACAGTTCACCTGCCTCGCTGGGTGCGTGAGGCTTAAGGTTCCTGAACCTGACAAGTGCTGCTACCAGATGTGGAGGTGATCCTCTCCTTTGGACTATATCAGTAAAGCCGAGAGGGGGACACTGGTGTCTGGGCAGCCCAGAGTCTCCATAATAAGTGCCCAGGCTCGCGCCCAGAGAGGTACTCCGGCATCGCTGAACAGCGTTGCATCAACCACGGGAGGCAACAGATACCGGTTATAAGCTCTTGCTTGATTGGCATAGAGAACGAACACCAGGGGTTGCCTCCATGTGTACATAGTTCATAACACAACTACTACGCTCTTGTGGTGCTTTAGATTATATTAGCACAAGGGCTAACATTCCAAACACACCCCATCTCAAGTTTCTGTTGGCAATTCATGTTGGCTGTTCATCTATTTGTGAATTATTGGAGCCATTAGCTCATGTGGTCATGAAATGACAAGCTTCAGTTAAACACCTATAGAAAGCCAAAAATAATTAATTTCCTGCAACCCAATAAGTCTTATGCACTAAGGAAAGCATTAGTGCCAAGAGAGCCTGCATAAACTTTCCAAATATCTGACAATCCTAATCCCCAAAGATGCAGGAACAAACCCATGAATTAAGTAGAGTAGATCTTATTTGCTATCTGCTACAGCACAGACCGCAGGCCCAGACATCTGCCTTGCAATTTTATAGCCCCAAAGCTTGAGTGCCAAGAGCCTGAGTCACCTGATACAGTCTAGCTGTGTTTTGTTGCAGTGTTGACATACCTGAAGGTGGACAGGATGGATGATGGAGGAGTAGTTCTTGGAGTCTGGCTCCATCTCAGCCCTCCATTAAATAGAATACAACCAAGTCACTTAAACCTCCTTTGAGACAGTGATACACACATCTCATAGAACTGGAAGTGACCTCAGGAGGTCATCTTGGCAGGACCAAGCACCATTCCTGACAGACTTTTTTTTCATCTATTTGCCCCAGGCCCCTAAATGGCCTCCTCCAGGATTGAACTCTCAAAGTGGCTGAGTTATAATTTTGAGCTCTTTTCCTCCTACATATTTTGTAAGTTTTAGATATGAGAGCTTTCTTGTGTGAGAGAGCAATTAGTTGGTGTGCACAAGCTTGTTTTGCTTGCATAATGGATGCCTGTCAGTTGCCAGCATGTAAATTACAGACTGAAAGTTGGCTCAGATTAACTTGTAGTGTTGATGCTAAAGCACAGACTTGGAGCCCCACAGAAGTGGTTCCCACAGACCTGTCTTGGTTATGCTGCAAAGTTTAATTTGGGTACTTGGCACCAAGCTTAGCCTCGCTCAGGTGTGAGCAGCCCCACTGGAAAGCCCAACCTCCAATACTGTTTGTTCAGTGTGGTTTTTTTTTGTTTGCCTTCACCCGGGGAGGGCGGGAGGGGGATGCATTTGTATCCCAGGAGGTTTTTGGGCTGAAGTCTGGTCTAAATTACAACATTTAGGTCGAATTAGCTGTTCTAGGTTGACTTGATTGTGCATGTATTCACACTTCAACTTGTTTTAATGATATGTGTGCTGGGGTACAATCACAGAAGACCCCTTGGTATGTTCCCCAGGGTGCTGATCAGGCCACTGATACTACTTCCTGCCTTGTTCTCTGGGACTCCCCCATCCTGTCCTGTTGAGTCAGATCCTCTAGTCTCCCCCCAAGTCAAGGCACAGAGTTTGGATAACCACCCACCCTGTAGAGCAGTGCAGACCCCGATTAACCACAGCTCTGAGCAGGTGCAGTTCTAGGGCCCATCACCTGGGAAGTCAGTCCCCAAAAGGCATCAAAACCCTAAATCAGTCTTTCTCTCTGTAAAAGATTTGCGCAGGGAGGGCTTATTAGGTAAGCCCCTTTAGCAATGACAGGGAGATATGCCCAGTGGTAGCCCTCCCCACGTAAGCTTACACTGGGCTTAATAAAAATTCCTGTTTATAATCAAGCAAAACAGTAGGATTTAAGTGGTTATGAATAAAAATGGGCAGATAAAAATGAGCTAAAAAGAAAATGCATAGCTAATTGTTTTTTCCTAAGAATCCAGTTGCCTGTGAGTTCTTAACCTAAATAGCTATTTCTCATATCAGGTGAAAGCTTCAAGTCAGGAATGATCTTACCCTGACTTGGGTCTTCAGTTGACTGTAAAGCACGTGTGCTCGCTGTGTCTTAGGGTGTATCAGGCAGTTCCCAAGGCAGGCTGAAAACAAACATGGAGGAACTCCAGTACTCTCTTTAAACCTTCCCCTGTGGAAGGAATTTCATTGTTCTTTATGTAAAAGTATACTTCCAGGATGGAGACTGTCACAGGAGTGAGTCACCTCACTGTCTCCTTATCAGGCAATCCATCTATTGCCTGTTTTGTTGATCTGAAGGTAGACAAAGTTCTTCAAATGTGGAATGCCCTTCCCCTCCAGTAAAGCCCCTCTGTCACCTAAGTGCGTCTATTGCAAACGGTACTCTCACAATAGGGTGTCCATACCTCCTACTGAGGTCTTCACGGAAACAAACACTTGGAACACACATACCTAGACAATACTTAAGTCACATGCACAGAGAGCTGATTATACCTTTTGAAAACCAGTAGGATACAAGAGGCATTTTGTCCAAAGCATCTGAGTTATGCAAACTTATATTTATAACCAACTTTCCAGACGCTGTCTTGGCGAAGACAGATATTGGGCCTACTGGACCCCTGGCCCAGAACGCCTGATCGTTATGCACTGCAGCCTCTAAAGCCCCTTTTTGTGATCCAGCCCTGCTGCTGGAGCCAGAGGAGCATGCCTCTCCCCCCAGCTGCAGTCATTCCATACATGGCCCCACAGCCAGGCAGTTGCATAGTTTAGAGAGAAGCCTGGTAGCAAGGTAATGTACTATCAAAATAGGGATGTGTGTGCCAAGCCTCTCCCAGCTGCAGTTTAGGAACCCATTGTTGCAAATCCATTCCTTACGCTTTGCACGTTGCAGAATGTCAGACCTGTACAGCACACTGTCACAACAGTGGCCCTAATAGTGGATTTTTTATCTCCACAGTCACTTCCCTCTGGCCGGTAGCAACACACTGTTGCAAGTTTCTGCAGTGGGATCATTTCTTCAGTGTGAGTGCAGCACTCATTCTGATGTACAGGTGCTAGAGCACTGGGCTGAGATGAGCACACAGGTCAAGGGATATGTACTGGCACACTAGACAGTTGGGCAGCTACTGTTGGTCATCCCAAGCCTGCATTACAATGCAATTCCCACCACTCAGTTCCTCTTTATTCCATCCAGAAACAATGCTTCAGTGTTTGCATCTACTCCATGAGTGTCTGCAGTAATCTTGAATTGTTGATGGTATGTCCCACAGCAATATGACCTTCAAGAAACCATGTTCCTTATAGGTCCTTATGCCTCTGCAAATACTAGAGGTTCAGACATGCTGTACTCACGACAAAGGTGCAGGCTCCATTCTTTTGGTAGATACTGGATAATGAGTCCTAAGTGTGAAAATGGCACTGTTGGCTAGAAAAAATTGCTGGATGGGAACTTGACCCCACAGTCTGTCACTCCTGCATGATTCATTTCTGCCGTATAAGGCATTGTTAGAACTTCCCAAAAGAAGCACTGCTGGTGAGTGCCCACAACACTGATGCAAGGAGCTAAGTATACGTGTGCAGAAGGAGTATGCTATCTGTGGCACTTTTATGGTAAAATAACTTGTGTTGGCAATAGCTTACTGCATAGACATGCCTAGAGATGCTCCAAGTTTCTTTCCCTATTAGTTTTGGGGCAATTTGACTGTCCTGAGGGGTGGATTACGAGAAGAACACAGGATGACTTTTGACACTCGTGCTTTTCTTTTTCTGGCATGCATGACTGCTGTTAAGTGATCAGTTTCCAGAGAGTTAAATGGGAGTCCTAGGTATCTCAGCTGTGTAAACGAGTGTGGGCTTCAGGCTGGTTCAAACAGCTAGGTACGCATGGATGTAGGGGGATGTTTTGGGGTGAAACCCAGGTAAAAGCCTTGGTTGACTGGAGATCTGCCACAATGGGTTAAGTGACTTCAGTAAATAGCAACCCCATCAGTTTTCCTGAGGCGCTTTAATTCTGAAAGTGATTGTAGATACTTGTGGTACTAGGAAAAATATGCAAATGTTGAGTTGACCTTATTTCCTGAATGCTAACAGTGTGCTCAGTGCTATACAGTTCCTGTCTCAAGATGTGTTACAGTAGCTTATCTCTGACCTTGACTGAGAGAGGCACATGTGTGTTTGTGACTATGCATTGTGCAGGCTATTTTGTTTTATTTAATTTGCAGCAACTGGTGAGTGCCTGCTGCTTGGTTCAGTTGCTTGCTTTAAATTGACTTTTGCTGACACCTATTAGTAGGGACCTGTTGGCAGTGGAGTGTGAACAGTACACAGTGTGAGTGAGTGCTTGGAAGGTTAGTTGCCTAAGGTCACATTATCTGTTAGGAAAAAAGGAGCCCAGAGGTTGTGATGCTTTATCTCTAATTGCTGCTAGTCCCCTTGGAAACACTTTTTTAACAAATCTCCATGTTTTAGCGTTTGAATTGTTGCAAGTGGGTTTTGTGGTCCATCTGCATTAGCCTCATTGCTTTACAAGGACCATTAAAATAAGCAGGATGTTGAATATCCAGTATAACTCTTGCCTCATATGTTTAAAATCTCTTGCATGATGAGTCTACCTTACCTTCTTGTTGGGCAAAGAGCAAGATTTCAGAAGAAGCTGTCTGAGCTTTCTGCTGTGTGCTTAGAAGGTGAATCTGTACTAATATGTTTCAAGTTTCATATCATATGACTTCAGTCTCAATGGGTGAATAAAGCGGACAATGGAATTTGCATCCAGGTCATGCCAAAACAAATACCTATAGGAATGTATCAAAGGAGCAGGAGGAGGAGTGTCAGGTTTTGCAGAGTTCAGATTAGCACCTAGGTGGCTCTTGTACCTTTTATTCATGGGCGGCTGACTTCTTTTTAAGTTGAAATACATTGGCAGTCTGAACACCTTCCACACTCATTCCATTTCTCAGCAAAACCCATCTTGAGAAACAGACTTGTTTGAAATTGAGCAAGCTGAGCCAGTTGGTGGCCTTTCTCTTGAGAAAGGTGCAAATTTGATATTGGCTTTAAGTGGGTTTTAAGGGTCCTCGTTGTGTACTTTGAGCAGATGACTTTCCCATGTCTGTTTTGGAGATGAACTCTTGAATCTCTCCCGAAATCTGAGCCACAGAGTTTGTTCTGGAGTTTGCACTGGACTTCAGTAAATGATGGAATGTTAGAGAACGATAGAGGAAGGGTGGCAAGGCTTTAGAGAAGAGAAGCATTTGTTCCTTCTTTTTAAGGTGATTCAAACAATTCTAGTTTTCTGAGGCATGTGAAACTGACTGCTTCATCTCTTTATTCACAGGCGCTTGCAGCCAATGCTGGAACAGGTTTTGCTGTGGCAGAGCCTCAGATTGCCATGTTCTGTGGGAAGCTAAACATGCATGTGAATATCCAGACTGGGAAATGGGAGCCAGATACTTCTGGTACCAAGAGCTGCTTTGGAAGAAAGGAAGAAATTCTACAATACTGTGGGGAGGTGAGGAGAACGCATTCTATAACAGAATTTTAACTGCTTTCTAGATGATTGTGAATCGTCGTTAAACCACAGGTTGAGCTCCCCACTTAGCTTAAATAGGAGATTTATTTGACCACTACATGGCATGCTGTTCCTATAATTAGAACTTCAGTGTATAGTTGAAGACCCAAAAAGGTTTGCTGGGATCCTTTGCTCAGTGACTCGCTGGGTATTGACTTGTGTTGAGGTTTCCAAAGTAGCTGAAGTGAGCTAGGTAACAGTCTCCTGAGCATTCAGTGTGACTTGAGTTTTTGTTTCCCTTGGGTTCCTTTGATCTTCCTTGTCTAGAGCTAATATGACCAAAATCAACATGTACACTTAAATCAGAATATGTTGTAAGTAGTGTAACCTTTGTCCGGACTTCATATCTACTATAAACCTTTTGAAGTTCAGTTTTATCATCACTTGAATTACATTAAGGCTGACACAAACCTCCTAAATATTTGGATAGTGTCTTTTATGAAAACATTAAGTGTTTCAAAGCTTTTTATTTCTTGTTACAAACACCCCTTACCTCTCCAACATGCTCTAGATCAGTGATGAACATCCTAGGCTAGTAAGTGGACCACATTCGGGGCCTTCCTTCATCTCTGTGGACTGCAAGATTGTCATTTCCAGGTCTCAGAGGTGTAGCTGTGTTACTCTGTAACTTCAAACCCATGAAAGCTCATGACCTAATAAGTTTTTTAGTCTCGAAGGTGCCATGGGACTGCTCGTTGTGTTCTGTCATAACCAGGATAGTCTGGCAGGATGGGGTAGCTTGACTACCTGTGCTTGTGTACCTGGAACTTGTAGGATGTGCTGATAGAATCATAGCAGCACTTTGACTGGGAGAGTATATCTCTTCCACTCAGTATTGTGTGCAGTCAGCTGCACATCTCATGTTTTTGAGTTGTCACTTTAGAAATGCCAGTAGGGGAAAAAACCTATGCAGACAGAAATCAGCGGAATCCAGCTACTAGGTGCATGGACAACAGTAAACAAAATGCGCCTCAAGCCACACGCAGAACCCCCATGGGCCACGTGTAGGCCATAGGTTGGCCACCACTGCTCTCAATACTCAGCCTTCCAAAATCTATTCATCCGCTCTTTTGAGGTGAGGGACTCTCAGAAGCAAAGAGCGTATCGCTAATGGATTGCATGATGAGGGTGGTAGAACAGACTGGCTAGTCTGACAACCTTACATGAGATGGATAAAAATATTGCGTTTTGTTTACTTAGCACTAACTAAATATAAATAAAATAAAATAAATATGTAACCTAATAAATAAAATAGTTTTTAAGGTGCGACAGGACTGTTAGTCCTGAGCTTCAGAAAAAGCAAATAGGCTTACCCCTCTGTGACTGACTTAAATTTAAGCTAGTGTCTAGACTTGTAGAGAAACTCAGCAAGATATTGCAGAGATTAATATCTTGTACACCCTAACTGGGTTCAGGAAACCTAAGGTTAATGAGCTTGTTTTAGCTAAGAGAACCAACTTTTTTGATGTGCCTTCCCCTTTCCATCTTCCTTAATAAAAGTTGCTTTACTATGCCCCTTTGTGTTTTTGCTAATGTTTAAGTGGAACTTAATTTTGGTCTGTGTGTTAAGCATGTGGCTTTTTGAACAGATCTATCCAGAGCTTCGGATAACAAATGTGGTGGAAGCCAACCAACCAGTCAGCATTGACAACTGGTGTAAGAAAGGCAAGAAGCAATGCAAAGGCCACACCCATATTGTGGTGCCCTACAAGTGTCTGGGTAAGCACTTAATGTGGAGCAGACCTCTAATTAATAAAGGAAATAAGTTGTTCAAACATTTTTTTTTCTCCTTAGGGTATCAGAGGTTATTACTGAGGTTGTTCTAAGAAGAAACCAATCTAAAGGCTTTTTCACATCAGACCCCACTATTGTGTCTAGGTTCCTCCAAAATACCCTGTTTTGAAGATGAAATTTTACAAGCTTTCCACCTGATCAATAACTTCCTGTGTAGTAACAATGGCAACTGGCATGGTATAACCCACAAAAGTTCATTACCTAATTAATAGTCTTTCTGGCATGGAAAAGAAATTCCTCTCCCTCAGCCCCTTTTTTTGCTATGGGCAGAAAACCCAAAGAGCGTCACAGATGTTCAGCTTCGATACTCTGATTCTGTTTCTGCAAAGCTTTAATGTCGTTTTCTTGGAGACTCAAACACTCAGGTGTGTTTGTATTCCCTGCTTTGGTCTTGGCAAGATGTCCTTTGAAAAAAAGACTGTTTATAGCAGCTTTTTCAAATGGCTCTTTTTTTTTTTTTTTTTTTTTCTTGTGACTGGAATATCAAAATTTCCATTTTAACTGCAGTTGACCACTACGCACAATGTGATGGATAGATTTAGTAATAAGTACAGTGTAATCCATCCGGCAAGATGTCAAGCTTGTTTGCAGCCCAGGCTTTTGGCTTGTGACTTGTCATTACTCACATCAGCACATTTTGTGCTCTGAAAACCAGTTTCTCCTCCTGGAGTGCATCAAATGATTTTTGGATCCATTTTTAGGACTGAATGCAGTTAGTTTAATAGGTATAATAGACCCACTGGATTACAGGGTTATTTTGCCTTTGTGTAACATCTTTCAGAAGAGGATCTCCAAGTACTTTACAAACAATGCTAGCAAACAGTTTTTTGATACTAAATTCATTATTCTTACTACTTTACACATGGGGAAACCTGAGGCTTAAAGGAACAGTGACATGTCCAGCATTATTTTGGGGACCTCTAGCAGATGAGAGAGCCCAGTCTCCTGATGGACAGCCTAGTCCATGAGACACATGAGACTTTCAACTAAGGGCCTGTACAGTGCCCAACATTTGACCTGTCTTAAATCTGCTGTGTAAAATCCCTTCTTATACCTCAGCCAGCATCTTGCTCTGTCTGGATTCTACAGACAAGACCATTTCAGAACAGTACTGACATACAAGTAAACATCTTAGTTTAAAATAGAGCGTAAAGACTTGTGCTTTGGGGGGCAGATCAGTCAATGGCTATTAGTTAAGATAGTTGTGCTCTGTGTGTCCCTAAGTCTCTAACTGCCAGAAGTGGGGACTGGACAACAGATTATTCAAAACTGCCCTGTTTTTGTTCAGTCAGAAGTCAGGATACTGTGCTAGAAGGACCACTGGTCTAACCTGGTGTGGGCCATTCTTATGATAAAGAAGGCCAGTGTGTAGGGAAACACTTGTTTTTGTTTTCCGAGCTTCAAGTGAATGGGTGCTTCTTCAGATAAACCACACCGTTGTCAGCATTTGTGTCTAAAATCAAATTACCTGTGCCGTCGGAAGGCAGTTGTGACTTCCCTCCCATCACAGTGGCAGTTGTCATGTTCCACTTGCTACTTATTTCTTCCATGCTGTACTAATCTCTTGCATCTTTGCTACCAAATTATATTTAACCTCTTGTGCATCACAAGTGAGGGTTTTTTTAGTTCCTTAAAGATTAGGATGAGAAGCCTTTAGCACCTTCACTAAATTGTAATCCTTCCCAATAGCATAACAGGTACAGGACTGAGTTTGGCAAAGACAGAAAAAGGAGGGGAGAGGGTCTCAGAACCTGGGCTCTACCCTGATCCTTAACGTCTGCCTAGCATTGTGAACCCTGTAGGCTGAGTCCCATGAGCTTGAGCCAGGAGACCCAGGCCACCAATGGCCATGCTTACAGGACTCAGTTATTCTAATGGAAATGTATTCTGAAAGGGGAGAGCTTTATAAGGACTGTGGCAAATATTCCATAACACCTGCTCTGAATCTGTTCTGTTGTTAAATCATGTCCATATCTCAACAGAAAAGAGAACTTTAAATTCATTTAGAGGTGACAAGGAAAAGAACAGGTCTCTTATTGTTTTGAGGACCCCAAGAGTGGCCTTTTACTTTGCACCTGTTTTCTAGTAACTGACTTCATAGACTTTTTAACTTGCACATATGCCAAAGTAGGAGAGGGGAAGGTAACTGCCTACCACACCAGTAGCATCTCCTACACATCGCAGCATAGCTCGTGAGGGAGTAGAGCAGGGTGGGGCCTTTGCAAGGGATGGAGCTGTGGGGAAGATCACTTCTTCCTCCCTTGGCACATGAGTCAGTGCTGATGATGAATAGTATTGGATTGCTACTAATTTGTGCGCACACAAGCATCAAGGTGGGTTTTTTTTGCGCACAAAGGATGCATTCAAGGTTACGTTGCCAAATATATCTACTCTGTAGATCAAATGAAAGATCTTTGCCCTTGGAATTAACGTTCAGTTTTTTAAAACCTGGGAGAGCAAACGCCTAAGTTTAGACCACTGTGTAAATGTCAGACATAAGCTAATGCAGCCGTTCCTTTTAGATTGCAAGTCCTGCGTCTGGATGTTCATCCTATCGTTCCATGTGGTTTTGTTCCTTCAAACATCTGGGAATTAAGATTGTTTGCTTTCTAAGGAGACTGGGAGATTGGGACATGTCTGGGTAAAATTACTGGAAGATTGAATAAAATATCAGTTTGAGTCAGGAATGTTAAACCTTCCTATTCATAGGGGCTTTCAAGGTGAATTTTTCTGCCTGATGGCCTAGCAAGTGATTGTTAGGCTGGTTCTAGTCTGGCATTTGATGGTTACTGACTCAAATTGTTCTGGATACCTAGGTTTAACTTGCTTTAGACTCTAATGCAGAAGTTACAAGAAATATCACAGAGCATATTGCTCCCCAGTGAAAGTCTGTAACCTGAGGTTTTGCTGAAAAAACAAAGCTGCGTTTGTGGTTAAGTATGCACCAGAACATCACATATTCCATTTGAGCTGACCTTTACCCAGTTGCGTGGGCTTCCGGGACTTTGTTTTCCTACCTTTGGTATTCTGGCTAGAGTATCCAAATAGTGAAACATTGTCACAGTTGTGACTGAGTTGCCCTAAATCTGATTTATGTTTACCCTGCATTTGAACATTGATTTTTTTTTTTTTTTAAGCCAAACTCTGAAACAGCCTCAACAAACATGGCATAAATGGAGTGAGTTAGCATTCATATCTTCTGGCATAAGGAGAAAATTACCAGAGAACCCAATAGTCAAAGAAAATGCTCATAACGACAAATAGCTAGGCTTCTCAAGCATTTAGCAACCAGGAATAGCTTTTTTCATGCCATGCTAGCCAGGTTAGGAGTTGGTTGATCATTAAAATTGTTTAAAGAACATCGTATGCAATCCTTTCTTTCCCAATATTTGTGAGAAACAAGTTGGCTCTGCTTTACAGATTCCCTGAGCAATTGTTCATTGACACACTTTATAAACTTGCATTCAGCTTAAGTTTTTGGGTTTTGGACAGCATATTCCATTGTTCAGCGTCTCCTGCTTTCTGTTCTGAATTCTAAGAATAGAACTAGAGGCTTTGTATTAGAACAGGTCTCCAAAGGTGTCTGTTACTCTGAATTGGGTCATTAAGATTTGTCTAACAGACAGATTCTTAATGGGGTCAATAATTAAGTGTGGCGTTGAGGATTTTAGTGCTCATCATCTCTGAGTTTGAAGGTCAAACATGTATCTGACAGGACTAGTCAGCTATTGTTAATAGAGACTTCTTGTTTTCCAGTGGGTGAGTTTGTAAGTGATGTCCTGCTGGTTCCAGAGAAATGCAGATTTTTCCACAAGGAACGGATGGATGTGTGTGAAAGTCACCAGCACTGGCACACTGTGGCCAAAGAGGTAATGTGGTTAATGGGATGTTAACTGTACCCAGATACAGATGCACTTCCAGGGTTCCCTTTTTGTTATAGCTGAACAATCACACTATTAGCCTCACAGCACCTACTGTGAGATAGACACGTGCTATTATCCCTGCTTTGCCTCGCTTCCAGATATGTACTCTCTTTAAATTTCCAGACTCTCCTTGGCATTCAGTGAGCCTTAGGCACCTACTTGTTGAGTTACTTGAAGGTTTTGAGCTATTGCTCATGTTCCCAGTCTGTGACAGAGCTGGGAATTAAACTCTAATATCCAGCACCCCTAAATACTGGACTGCCCTTCTTCCTAAGGATAAGGACCAGAGTAATTGTAGGACATGATTTCACAGTTGTAGCACTCCACTTCCTTAAATGAAATACAGTGGTTGGAGTTTGGAATTGAGTGGCCATTTTGGAGCCGTGAGATGGACTAGCTCCTGTACAATTTTCTACTTTACAGCCATGTTCCTCAATCCCAAAATGAGTAGCACCCCATCCTTCTGTTTGACTAACCTGATTTGGAAAAAATTGTCATTTCTGTGCATGCTCAGCTAGTGAAGAGATTGCAATATCTAGATTAGGGATGTAAAATCCCTTTTCACAGGTTAACCAGTTGGTTAGCCTACCATTTAACTGGTTAATCACTTGAAGTGGGAGCAGAAGAGGAAGAGCAGTCCAGCTGGGCTGGGCAGGAGCAGCCTCCTCAGTAGCTCCTCTAGATAGTCAGCTGTCTCAGATGGGGGCTACAGAAGACAGGGACTGCTTTGGCTGTGCTGGAGCACCCCGTCAACTGTAGCAGCCCAGTGGGGCTGAAGCAATCCTCTACCTTCAACCATACCAGTTAACCATTATCTGTAACTCTTTAGAATGGGGCTAACCAGTCAGTCATTAACATCCTTCATCTAAGTCTACCTGTATTCATATGATACTCTTGTTTGATTTGAGTGAAGATGAGGCTGAAATGTCTCGGTTTTGGAGCAGTAAAGATTTCCATTTTTCTATGCTAATTTAAGAGATCTGTCCCATTAGGCCACCTTTTGCTGGACTGGTGGTGGTGGTTCCCATTTGCCTTAACTATGCAGTTGACAGGCTCACCCAGCTGCGAAGCTTGGCTCAAACTCAGTCATACTTTGGAAAGCAAAGGGGCATACAAAAGAGCTCCAATGTGCATGATAAAGCTTTCATTTTCACTTACTGGGCTGGCTGTAAAACCATATATGTATTCAGTTTCAAGTAAATGTGCAACTCACGTGCCTACGTTCTGTTTGTATTTGGCTTTGTACTGACTTGTCCAATTTCCAGCCACAGCCTGTTAAAATGAGTTACACAAAGTCAGTTTTTATGCCTTTTCTTTTTCTAATGAGAGAGAGAGAGAGAGTTAAGAAAATGGTCTGCAAAAAGAGTTGTGGAGGATCCCAACTCTTGCTCTGAAGTGCTGGCTTCCTGATAAAGTATTTGTTCTTTGCTGCTAAGGGTATGTCTGCACTACAGAAGCAATGCCTGACCCTTCCCTCTAATCTCCAGCACCAAGTGTCTGACCATGAGGCTAAAAACAGCAGTGTAGATGTCCCTGCTTGGTGAGATGGGTGGAGCAAAGCCAAAACACTTATTCTGCTGTTTTCTAGTCCATTGTGCTGGCCTGAGTCAGTTGACCTGGATTCTGAGATCTGCTGCTGTGCTTTTTTTTTTTTTGTTTTTTTTTGTTTTTGTTTGCAGTGACATTTAACCTAAGAATCTAGTTATTTCCCAGAACTGAACACCCTTTTAGTGAGGGTGGGTGCACTTTTATTAATTTAGATTAAATATATGGGCCTGTAGGTGTTGATGTGATCTTGCACTGTCTGATATCAGCAATTAAAACAAGGTTGAGAGTGTTTGATGTAGAGACTTCAGCCTGCATAGCCCGATGTCATATTACTATTAAATATTTAACTGCTTGTTAAAAGGAAAGTAGGAAAAATAGTGAAGGTGTTCGTTACACCTCACTTCTCGCAAGGCTTTCATTCCCCTTTAGCAGGGGATTCTTTGGGAGGAAACTCCCTTCTGACAGTCGTAGATCCCATTGAAGATGACGATGGTCTATTTTGGGGAGAAGTTTTTCAGTTGGAAATGGGCTGCTGTTCCTGGTAAAGGTTGGCCCTCTTTCCTGGAAAATTAAGACAGATGAAAGGAAGGAACAATAGAGAGACAATGCACATTTTGATAGTGACTTTTACTTTCAGCCTTATTGCAGGAAACAAACAGGCATTGGCTAATCTTATTAGTGATTCTGAGACCTGGCCGACTTGAGCCAGCATCAGGCTGCTTTGCTTTTAGTTGTCTAGTATTGGCCAGTTAAACCAGGCTCTTATTGGGAGAGAGATGAGGAAAGAGAAGAAATAAAGTGGGAATGGAAAAGGATGTATGTTGAGCCAAGCAGGGACAGGCTCTACCAATGTAGATGGTACTTGAGAGTAAGCTGGTGGAGGCAGTTGTAGTATGTTTCTCTTTTTCGCTGTGGCTTGGCCTAGTAGGGACATAGCTAAGAATCAGGTGAGCGAGGGTCAATGAAGCTGTCATTCTGGATCCCAGGAGTGTGGGAGGTGGTAGCCATGATGGTGAAGCTTGCTCTTTCCTTTTCTTTCAGTCAGCAGTGTCGCAGGAGCCAGCTTTCCCAACCCCCGGGAGTGATGAGTAGATGAACCTATCTATCTATTGTGTCATCTAGTAATTTTGCCCAACTTCAAATATACTGGTTTTTGGTTCATTGATTTCTGGTCCCATGCTTCTCTTGTTCACTAGGCTTGATCTTAATGCTGTCCTTGAATTATATTAAGTTTCTATGTAGGTCTTTGTCTCCCTTTGCAGCTTTTCCCAACAGCATTTATGTAATAAGAATACTGCACACGTTTGTACTTGCTTTTGCTGCAGTTGAGCTCACAATTAGGGTAAACTTGTAGGCCCCATTAGAAGTGCTTTGATTGATCAACAGCAAGGAGCATTGTACGATGCAAGTCTCAGATATTTGTGTATTGGTTTGTCTATGTCATGAGATTTCCTACCCATTGTTTTGTTCTATTGCATGGGTTAGATGAGAAGCATTAAATTGCCTATGGCCTGCCTGCAGTAAAGGCTTACATCACTGGAACTACCACTGGTGCTTCCTGAGTGTTGGAAGCATGAGGGAAGAACAATAAAACATGATGCTTTAAGACAAGACCTTTTAACATGACCTCTGGCTTCCCTCTCAGGCTTGTTTAACAGAGGGGATGATCCTCCACAGTTACGGCATGCTGCTTCCCTGTGGGGTGGACCAGTTCCATGGCACAGAGTATGTATGCTGTCCTCAGTCAAAAATTGTGGATGAAGCTCTTTCCAAAGAAGATGATGATGAAGATGAGGATGAAGATGAAGACTATGACCTTTATAAAAGGTACATTTTCTGATTACATTTGTGCAGCCTGAGTTAATGTATTTGCTCATGTAGATGTTATGTCCTGTAGGACAGGGAGAATTTTTTTTGCGCTAGGAGCTGTGCATATTCATCATTGGTTTTGGTCTGGGTTTAAGCCCAGTTCGTGCTACAGTAATACATCTAGCGGTGAGGCCACTAGCTTGTTACAAGTAGTGATTCCTTCATGGATTGGGATGGGGAAGGAAACTTGTTCAGTTCTGGGATTTACAGGAAGGGAATTATCATGGATGTTGAGAAGTCATGCAGTTCACAGGAGGAAAAATGACTTCACAGCATACCTGTGAAATTGGTGCCTCCATCACTAGCCACTGAAATGTCTGTCTGGAAGCTGTACCAGATGCCTTGCTGTAAATGCTGTAGTCTTTAGTTAAGTACAGCTGACTGGGCAGAGGGTGAGAGCGCTTTTTAAAAAAGCCTTGGAGATAGAGGCTTAAAGAAGCTATGGCTCTACTACATGTAGCTGTAATGAGAACCCCTGTAGCTGCTGCTATTTGGATGGTCAACAGTGGGTACTCCTCACTCTTGCACTTGTAAAAGAGAGAGAAGGCAAATCCTTATGCTTGTGCATCAAAGGTTGGCTGCAAAGTGACTAGTATTAACTTTTCCTCTTAATTATGTCACTTTAGTGAATTCCCAACTGTGCCAGATGTAGAAGACTTCACAGGAACAGCTGTGGAAGAAAATGAGGAGGAAGAGGATGAGGAGGAGGAAGTGGTGGAAGATCGTGATTACTATTATGATAACTATAAAGTAGATGATTACAATGAAGAGACCCCTACTGAGTCCCACAATGGCAGGTCTCTTTCTGAAAAGGAAATAATCAGTGATGTTAAAGGTAAGTCTTACTCCACCGCCTTCCTGGCTCTTGCAGGCTGGCTGTCCAGTTGATATTTTAACTTTCTGCATAGTGTTTTCAATCGATCCAGCAGATTGACCAGTGGAGGCTTTATTTGCCACACCGGTCATCAGAGAAATGCTGATGCTTGTGTTTCAAGTGCTGAAGGTGACACTAACTCTCTAGAGCATGGCCTGTATATTGCCAGTTAATGGTAGTCTTGTTGGCAGAAAGCCCAGTGGCTGATGCATAGAACAGGAATTTCCACAAGGGATAGTGTTGAGTCAGGAAACAGGAGAGCCTAACTTTATTGGAGACCGTAGACAGCTTGGGTACTTCGCAGACTGGACTATCTCCCTCGCTTTGGGTAACCAGCTTTGATTTGTCTTTACTGTAAATGCGGTCCCAGGAAATTAAAACTGTTGAGCTAGGTATCATCTGGTATAAATTTTGACAATAATGGAACTACACTGATTCACATCTGGCTTCTTGAACAGGATTGTTTCCAGTAGATATATCCCTTCCTGTTGAATTTTAAATATCCCAACCTCTGCATAAAATTTCTTTCGTGGAAAAACTCAACTCTGTACATCCAACCCCGCCCATTTATCTAAATATATGCTGTAGCTTGTCAGCCAGCAGGTGCTTTTGCAGGAGAGCATCTGACAACTGTGGTGTGACTCCATACTGTAAATGCTTGTATTTTGAGTGTTTACCTGCTGAGGGAGAGGGAAGAGTGAAATTCAGTTTACTACAGGTGACTGAATCACTTCCAGCAGTTCCTATTTTAGGAGCAAAACTCTTGTTGGTAACATGCCAGCGTGCTGCAGATAAATTCATTGAAACGGTACTTAGATTGTGTATGTGGGGTTACCGTAGTTCTGCAGATGTTAAAATAGACTCAGAACAGTGTGACCTATGCAACTGGCTAGCTTCAAAAAGGTGTCTGTTCTGGAGATGCCCAATTTATTTCCCTCTACAGTGCCTCAAAGAAAGGAAGATGCCTACTGTAAGGGTAGTCCAGTTCTCTTTAGAATGGTTAAACTGTTACTAATCTGTCCAGCAGATCGGCAATCCTGCATCTAAACTGAGCCACTTGTGCTGACTACTTACTGCAGAGATGCCTATTTCTGTGTAAAACGCTCTATCTGTAATATTGTCTCGAATTCTCCTGCTTCATCCCCAGCTTTTTTTAAAACTCAAAAGCCCAGCTGCTGATTTACTCAGTGACACGTTCCATATCTGTTGCTTCCATTTTCCACTTGCTTCCAATCTGTGCATCTCTGAATTCAAGCCCTCACTCAAAGAAAGGAAATAGTTCTTTCACTATCGACTATCTCATGCAGAATGGAATGGCTTTTTTCATCATATCTTGAGCATTTTAAACAGTGCCCATTTTAAACCCTGTCATTGAGTCATATGGGGTATGGCCCTGCAACCTCTGAAATGTACCTGTACCCCAGTTCAGTGTTCTTCCACGCTTATGAGCTTTCAAGAGAACAGTTCTCTCAGATTATGATGGCTCCAGGCTGGGACGATGGCTCCAGTGTCCCAAGCTGCATTGCTTATGCTCTAAAGCAGCAGAGACGGCACTTTCCTGAACTTCTGTTACAGCCTCGGCAGAGCACTGAAGGACACTTTCAAAAGTGCTTTTAAAGTAGAGTGAGTTAAGGAGCAGTGCTGCAGCAAAATCTCTCACCTAGAGGCACCACTGACTTTGTATCTCTAAGCAAAGCCTGTACTCCTCACTGGCTTATGTTCTAACCCGTCTCCACACAGCTGTCTGCTCCCAGGAGGCGATGACAGGTCCCTGCCGGGCTGTGATGCCTCGTTGGTACTTCGACCTATACAAGAGAAAATGCATTCGCTTTATATATGGAGGCTGCGGAGGCAACAGGAACAATTTTGAGTCAGAGGAATATTGTTTGGCTGTGTGTAAAAAGATGAGTAAGTCCTGCCTGCCACTGGCCTTTTGCAGCAAGCACTGTCCTGTCTGGCATTTGGTGTTTCCTCATCATTGCTTAGGCCAAGTGATGATACCTGTGTAGCCTGTCCTGTTGGTTCTGGTGTCTGCAGCAGTTCTGTCTGTCCTTCTGCAGCAGTCTCCTCTTGTCTCTGTGCTTCTATAGAATTTTAGGTTTAAGTTTCTTCCTACAGATAGGGAGAGCTGATTTCCCAGCATGCGCAGACTGTCTCACCAACCTAAACCCACACTTGGCTTGCAAACTTAATGAACACAGGGCCCAATTATCCTCTTCTAGATTTATAGCAGTGACTGGGAAGCCTCTTTAATCTCTATTCTTATTATGAAACTGTGCCACTTGTTTGTTCATCCAGCTGGTAGAAATCTCTTGCCAGTCAGAGTATCATATATCTGTTCAACCAATCGCTCTGGAAATGTAGACTTCTGGTCAGAAGTATTTCTTACTGGTACATTTTGGCACAAACTCCATAGTTGTGCAGAATTCTGGTTCCCACTGTCTGCTCCATTAGAAATACAAAAGGTGATTGAATCCCTGCCTCGGGTAGCTTACGATTGTTAGAATCAGTTTCTGCTGGCTTTTATGGCTGGTGATACAACTACCAAAAACATTTTAACCTGATCTTAATCTTACTGTTGAACTTCCAGCATGTCTACTTCAGCAGCTATGAAAGCCTTTTCAAAGGCTTTTTGTGTTATCTGGGGCTTGGCAGTCTGTGTATGCAGCCATAATCCTGTTTACAAAATGAGCTTCATGCGAGGTGCTTTAGACTGGGCTGATCTGACTGAGACAGAGGAATAAAAGCTGTGGCTGTCAGGAGCTTTTTGTACAAAAATTGTTCCTGTGCTGGAGGGATTTGGGGCTGGAAGATGAGGTCTGCATTTCAGTCTGGTTCAGAGGTGCTGTGTGCAGGCCCAGTATGCAACACATCTGGCTTTGGTACGTACATGAAGAAATAAATAATCCCCTGTTTTACAGTCTTGCCAGTGTTTCACCTAGTGACTTCCCTGTTGAACTGAAGTGGTGGATTCATGTGCCCGCTGGGACTCCATCTCCTATCCATTGCAGATGCTAGAGTGCAGAATGAAATAGAGCCTGTGCTTTTTGAACTGTGCAGTCTTACCTTAAACATTAAACAGATGTCCCTCCTGCCTTTATTTTAAGGCTGCCTGTTTGATTTGAGGTGGTCTGTCACACTTGAAAATAAATAAGGGCTAACAAGTGTTGTAGTCACTAGACCTCTCTATGTCTCTCTTTACCCATACAAGCTCTGATGCCCTAAGCTGTGTATGGCTGAGTATACCATAGCTGCCATGTTTGCCATGGTCCATTTGGAAAGGGCTTTGGGATGTATGACTTCATATCAGGATCAGGAGACTTCCTTGCCTTCCGGTTGACTGGAAAAGTTGAAGCCATTTTGCCCAGCTTCCTCCTGTTGCTGTCTTGTCTCGTTCCATTTGCCTATCAGTCCTGCCTGTTGGTGCGCCTCATAGGACAAGTAGGCTTGAGGTGTAAAAGCTTTTGCTGCATGGGAATGGGTTGCTCCTTGAACTTTACTGTGGGGGCATTCCCTGTGGTGACCTGGGAGTTCACTGAGGCTGCGTGGAGCTAGTTTGTCAGTGAGCAGCTAGTGCAGCAAATGTCCTCATCAGGCAGAGTCCAACTGGCATTACAAGGAAGAGAGAATTCTGCCTTTTGCAGTCCTAGCATAGCTGTGTTTCTGGAAAACACTTGTCTTAGAATGAACTTGAAGACTGGACAGATGCTGGTGGTCCTAGTGCATTACTGTGTGCTTTGGGAATGTTGAAACTTACTGATGTTGTACAACAAATTGTCAATTTAATGATCCTAAAACAAAGTCGTGGTAGGTAGTAGTTCAATGCACTGTCTGACAGAGGGTAAACTCTGCAGGTGTAAAGGTGCCTTTCCCTCCCCACCCCTTACAACCCTTATCACAGCAAGCTTAACCCAGGATTGTAGGAATTGTCTGAGCCACTCATTTTCTCTCTCCAGTTCCCCCTACTCCTGTACCCACTGATGATGTGGATGTCTACTTTGAAACCCCAGCTGATGACAACGAGCATGCCCGCTTCCAGAAAGCAAAGGAGCAGCTGGAGGTGCGACATCACAACCGCATGGACCGGGTGAGAATCTCGCATCACTTCATTTGGGGGATCTGCATCGTCAGTGGCTAGGCTTTACGGTTTCTGTCTGTGTGAGTCTTGCAACATGGCAGTGCAGCTTTGTGGTTAGGTTTTGTTTCTTTAGCTCATCTCTTGGGTGACAAAAGTCAGCTGGAGTAAAACTGGCTGCCCTTTGGGGTTGAGTGGTAAAATTAGGCTCTAGGTTTGAGACATCTGTTCATGATTATGGGTGTGCTGTACAGCAGCCGTTTTAGACCTCTCATGCATAGCAATGCTGTCCTAGAATCAGTTTCCTTTGTCTGCAGTAAGAGCAAGTTAGCCTAGAAATACATGCATGAAATAATAATTTTTTTGTGCCTTGCTAAACTGTGCTCCCCTTTGGCTGCTTAGGTGAAAAAGGAATGGGAGGAAGCAGAATTCCAAGCCAAGAATCTTCCCAAGGCTGAGAGGCAAACTCTCATTCAGGTAAGAGTTGAGACATCTAAGGGAAGAGGGAAGGGGTGTTTGGTGTTATTCCCAGATGTTCCATGCTTGGCATCTGTTCTGTGCCCCAGTCAGCTTGTCAGAGTTCAATCCGAAAAGCACAGTGAGTGAAGAGCAGTCCTCCCCTTACTTGGATGAACATAAAATAGAGAGAGAGAGAGAGAGAGAGCATGTAACGTAATATATTATGAACCTATAATAGAGAGAGACTGAGTTAGATCTTTGGATCTGAAAACTGGTAATAGTGCTGGGTTTTACAAGGTTTTTCTCCCTTCTCTAGCAGCAAAGTGGCAGGAGCATCAAGCACATAAGCAGCCCTGCTGAAAGGGAACGCTAAACCTCCTGCATTTGTTTTGCTCATCTGTGCTTACAAATGAGCCCCCAGTCTTATTCAGCCTGGCTCTGACTGTCTCTGTAGACATGGACTTCCTATTTGTGCAGATCTAGTAGGAAAAATCATGTGGTTGAAAATAAATGGCTTCCAAGCAAACTGCTGCACTCTGCTTTGTGATAATCAAATCTCCATGGAGACCTAGGGTTTAGCCCCACGAATTGGGTCTGTGATGGGTACGCAGTCTTCTGACAGTTGACTGTCAAACTCATGCAAAACTAAGGACAGCTGTTAAATTTTCTTATAGTAGGCCAATGCCTTTTTCTCTAGCATGGTCTCTTCGTGTGACTTTTGTGGTTTGTGGGTTTTTTTTGTTAAAGCCTCTGAAGCCTGTATCATCTCTACCAATGTTATTCCTAGCTTAGGAAATAGTGCGTACTGAAACTTAACTCTGTGTTCCTGCTCTGGTCCATCTTGGTGGTGATAGTAATATCGCTACCATTGACAATGATGTACTATAGCCAGGGAGCTTGCCGTCTAATATTTTGGTTACCTGGAGGTGGCCAGATGCCTTAGAACTAAACTGCTACGGTGTCTTTCATAAAATATCCCTGTGAGGGAAGGAGGTGCTATTTTTCCCCTTTTTTTTACCAACAGAATAGGTGGATTCTTAAATGGTCAAATCTGTCCTAGAGCTGAAAATATTTATCCATATAATCTCATTCCAGGCCTAATGCTGTAGCTGCAAGACTTCCTATCTTCTCCAGCAACTGTTTAAATTGTTAGAGTACCTTCAAAAGGCATATTGGGACCATCATTTGAATAGCACATTTTAAGTCGAAGTCAGTGTTAGCTGCCTTAGGCAGGGAGAGGGGGATGGGACCATCTCAGCACACTTGAAGGAATTAGATCAACAAGAGTAGGCATTCTTGCTAGGGTCATTCCTTCCTGTTGCTACTGTTCTGTAGCAAATGTGCACAAGCTCTGTTTCCTTTCCAGCACTTCCAGGCTATGGTTAAATCACTAGAGAAAGAGGCAGCCAGTGAGAAGCAGCAGCTTGTGGAAACTCACCTGGCTCGAGTGGAAGCTATGTTGAATGACCGACGTCGGATTGCCCTGGAGAACTACTTGGCTGCCCTGCAGGCTGACCCACCACGAGTGAGTTGTGTTGGAGCATTTTGAGAGTGGCGCAAACAGGGACCACATTGGGGGAGATGGAAGTCTGGAATGAGCCTTGTGGGACAGAGGCGAGCCTGCTATGAAAACAGACTCTTTGGAAGCAGTGCCAGATCAAGGGAAATGGTACCAAAGGCCTATCAGCAGAGTATCTAAACTCATGGAGTGTTCTGGCTACTGTGTGGAAAATGGCGCTTAGATTGCTTTGCAAACATACTTTCTGTAAAAGGAGATTAAAATAAACGTTCTGCCTTGCAGTAAAACAGAGACCATTTTAGATGCTATATTTCAGTGTAATTGATGGAAAAATACTGTTCCTTGTGCCACCAATTGAATTTTAACTCTTCTTAAATTCTGCAGCCTCACCGCATCCTCCAAGCCCTGAAGCGTTATGTTCGTGCTGAGAACAAGGACCGTCTGCACACCATCCGTCATTATCAGCATGTCCTAGCAGTTGACCCAGAAAAGGCTGCACAGATGAAATCTCAGGTGCAAAAAAAGTTTAAGGCAGGGGTGGGCAACCAAAACAACAAGAGACATTTTTTTTTTCAAATTCAGTTTTTAAAAAAAAAAAAAAAAAAATCTAATTCAAGAGCTGCAATACATCTAAATACGAGATGGTCGGTAATAGATAACGTCACACCATACTTTTTGTAATTCCTATTTTAAGAACTATGCACACACCAGTGATTTTTAATGTGATACATGTTTACTGAAGGATGTTCACAAACTTCTTACGTATTCTGTTTTCTCATGCTTTACGTGTGTGTCTGGTCCATTGTCTTCTGGACTTTCACTCCCAAACCTTGTCTCTGTCTGGAGGACGCTAAGGGGAGTTAGCCAATGTTTCAAGATCACATATCGTTTGCTATTTAGATATAAATTGTTCTTTTTGGGGGCTTTTAGATGTCCACCATTTATTGAAAATCAGGAGGTTTTTGTTGTTTACTTTGTAATAATCGTGTTGGGAGCTACATGCGGCTCCAGAGCTGCAGGTTGTAGACCCAGGGTTTAAGGGAACATTGTTATTCCTGGAGTGGTACTTGGAGACTCTCTAGAAAAGCGTTCCACGGAATTTCTCCTATCCCTGTGCTAATTAGCTAAGTAGCTGAGTACCTTAGCTTCACATCTTTGCATGCTGAAGAGGAACTCTCATTTCCCACTTTGAATACATGCTGGCTGTGGCTAATGATGCTTTCTTCTTCGAGTGGTCCCCGTGGGTGCTCCACAGTAGGTGTCGGGCTCGCCCAGGTGCCGCAGATGGGGAAAATTTTCAGCAGTCTCCGTCGGGTCACGCATGCGTTGATGCGCGCTGGTCCTTCGCGCGCCTTCGGTCACATGTGCGATGCGGTCCCCGCCAGTTCCTTTTCAACCGCCAATGGCTGCAGACGGATTCCACTCTGGCTCCAACGCCTGAGAAAGATAAAACTGTGTTTTTTAATTTTGTTAATCTTGTTAATAGTTTTAGTTAGTGTTGTTAAAGTGTTCCGTTTAAATGTAAATATAGTTTAAAACAAAAAAAAAAGAGAGAAAAGAAGACAGGCGGCCGCCCTAAGCGGTCTGCTGTCCCAAAAGTCGCGAACGTTATCTTTTCCAGGACTGATTAACATTCAAAGACTTAAACGCCCTGGCTGAGATGTCCTCGCCGGGGTTTAAGAAATTTGCGTCATGCCGCAAGCCCATGCCTGCCTCAGATGGGCATAGCGAGTGTCTTCGTCACCTCGGGGAGACCCACGTTCCACATAAGTGTCCTCACTGCTCCAAGCTCACAGCCAGAGCCAGAAAGGACAGGGAAATGAGGCTGAAGATGATTTTGTTTGATAAGGCCCTTCAACTTGGACTATTGGGGAAGTCCCATAAAGAGGTGCCCTCAGGGTCGCATAAGAGGAAGGCAGCTTCCCAAACCTCCTCTACACAAAAGAAAAGGAAGCTTTCCCCAGCTCGATCCTTGCCGGTAACACCTGCGAGCAGGACAAGTGGAGCACAGGGCTCTGACCCACGGGCTGCTCAAAGCGGGATGACTGTAGCGCATGCAGCTCCACCAGGGCCTCCGACCATTAAGCAGTTGGCACCGGGGGGCGCTGCAGGTGCTGAAATCGGCAGTACTGACTCCCATGGCATCGAGCCCTGCGGCACCGACGGCATCGGAGCAGGGGTACCCGGCGCGGGACCCAACGGTGCTGGAGGAAGCTACCTGTGTGGCGCTGTGCACGGGGGCACCGAGCGTGGCACTGACAATGGTGCCGAGGTCCCCGGCACGGGAGGGGGCAGTACCTGCCTCCCAGGGATGGGGAAAAGCAAAAGCCAAACCCGGCACCACAGCCCATCCCTGGAGGTCACCGCGTTGCCGTTATAGCCTAGCTCCCCCCACCCGCAACCCGTGCCCGAGATACACTGGGCAGCAACTCCAATGGCCTGCTTCAGACCTCCATCCTCGTTCCTTCAACCACCGCCCCCCTGGCTCAGACAACATTCACCAATCTCCAGTAGGGATCCCTATGAATACTATCACAGAGCATCTCTGCCACTGTCAGTGTCGTTACGGAGGTCATGCTCGTCTAGACCCCATGCGTACGCTTTCAAATCATGGTCCAGGTCCCCATCAGTGGGCCCTTGCTCTGCTGTTATGGCCATCCTTACCATACTGAACACCAGCACAGGGGGTCCAGATCCAGGGGTAGATCCCCACCCACGCCTCGCCAACACCACTTCACACAGTCTCACTCCATGAGAAGAACACAGCCTTCCCAGGCGGACGTTGGTCCACAGGCCCTGGACCTCCCTTCTGAATCCTCAAAAGGCCAAGCATATGAACAAATCCAGAATCTGCGGAACTAGAGGGGGTATATCATAGTGACTCCTCTTCGTCCTCCCCAGTTGAGGGGGTTGTCCCCGGGGATATTCCCCCACCTCCACCCCCCCAGATGACCTTAGGCAATTCCAAGAACTATTCAAGAGAGTAGCACAAACACAGGACATTCAAATAGCAGAGGTGCAGGAGAAACACCATAAAATCCTGAAAAATTTAAGACCCCCGGCTTCATCTAAAATCGCTATCCCACTAGATGAAGCAATTATGGAATCAGCCACCAACATATGGCAGACTCCAGCCTCTACCCCTCCTACAAATAAGAGGGCTGATAAGAAATACTTTGTTCCAGCCAGGGGCATGGAATTCCTGTTTTAGCCACCCCCAACCAAATTCCCTGGTAGTCGAATCATCACAGCAGAAATCCAAGACACCCCAACATAAATCAGGAGGGTCAGAAAAAGATGTGAGGAAATTAGACAAGTTCAGTAGGAAGGTCTGTTCCTCCTCTACCTTACTACTCAGAATGGCAAACTATGCAGCACACCTGTCAAACCACAACTTCGACAATTATTCCAGACTTACTTCCCTCATGGATTTCCTTCCAGAGGATGAGAAACCGGTGCTGAAAGTGATCGTCCAGAGGGCTACACGGCCTCATGAACAGGAGTTCAGGTTGCCCTGGACGTGGCAGCCACAGCAGTGGTAATGCGTAGGGAATCGTGGCTCCAGACGTCTGGCATTCCCAGAGATCTGCAAACAAAAATCGTAGACCTTCCATTTGATAAACAGAAGTTATTCGCAGATTCAACTGACTCGGTCCCACACTCCAGCAAGGACTCGAGAACCACACTTAGGACCCTGGGCGCATATACCCCTCTGTACAGGAGGAAGAAGTTTTACCCCCCAGCAAAGGCGCTACGCTTATCAACCTCAGCGTACACAATACCAACGGAGCTATGACCAAGGGTGCCATCACCAGCAGCAACAGTATAGGGTCCCCAGATGACGCCCCCAGCAAGGTTGCGCACCCTCGGGGCAGGCCCTGAGACAGCAAGTTTGATGGGTATGTCGAGGACTGCAATATCAAGACCATCCCTCAATGCCAATCCCAGCACATGTTCCATCATCGGCTCAAACCGTTGTACTCCCAATGGCAAAACATCACCACAGACAAATGGGTACTGGAAATTATAGCCACAGGATACATGATCCCCTTCCAATCACTACCTCCACCGAAACCTCCCACCCAGTCCTTCTTCAAGGACCCCTCCCATGAGACAAGGTTAAAACAGGAGGTAGACCATCTCATGTTCATAGGGGCGGTGGAGAGATTTCCAGAACAATTCCAAGGGAAAGGGTTCTACTCATGATACTTCCTAACAGAGAAGAAGACAGGAGGCTGGAGGCCAATCCTGGACCTACGGGCCCTCAACTGACATCTGCGCAAACAGTTTCAGGATGACTACAATTGCCTCCATACTTACGGCACTGGACGATGGAGAGTGGTTTGCAGCCCTTGACTTGCAGGATGCTTATTTTCATATAACTATTCACCCGGCACACAGATGTTTCCTCCGCTTCACAGTGGGCAGGGAACACTTCCAATACAGGGTTCTTCCGTTTGGTCTCTCTTCGGCGCCCAGAGTGTTCACCAAAACACTGGCGGTAGTATCGGCTTACCTACACAGACAGGGTGTGTTCATTTTTCCACACCTGGACAACTGCCTACTGAAAGGGGCCTCGAAGGCAGCGGTCCTGTGCATGATACACATCACTAGAAACACATTCGCCTCGTTGGGCCTAGTTATCAACCTCTCAAAATCAAAGGCCAAGCCTATGCAGAATATAGAGTTCATAGGGGCATGCATAGACTCTACTACATCAAGAGTATACCTGCCCGATGCCTGTTTCCACACCATCAAATCCCTGGTGCAAGTAGTGATGTACAGCCCCACAGTGCCAATCCTAACACGTCTGCAACTGTTAGGGAACATGGCGACCACCACGTTCGTGGTACAGAATGCCAGGCTGCATATGCGGGGCCTGCAGCATTGGCTGGCGCGCATTTACAAACTGATAGTCCATACCATCCACAGGGCAGTATTGCCCACAGCGGAGGTGCGCAGGTTGCTGGCATGGTGGGCAGATCCCAAGAACTTACTAGTAGGGGTGCCCTTCCACCAACCACAAATTGCGATTTTTCTTATGACAGACGCATCCCACATAGGATGGGGAGCGCACATCGGCAACAAGGTAACTTAGGGGCTGTGGTCCCCCATGGAAAAGACATTGCACATAAACATACTAGAACTCAGAGCAGTGTTCAATGCGTGCATACGTTTTTGGAAATACCTGCACAGCAAAGTAGTCGGGATGAATACCGACAACACCTCCATCATGTTCTATATCAGCCGACAAGGAGAGGCCAGATCCCATGCGCTATGCGCGGAGGCAGTCCGATTGTGAAACTGGTGCATTGTCATCAATATAACGCCCAAAGCCTCATACTTACCCGGCATCCACAACGTGAAGGCGGACCAGCTAAGCAGGCGCTTTGCGCTCACGCACGAGTGGCAGATCCGTGCTGATCTGCTCCAACAAGTATTGCACAAATGGGGGGGTTCCCCAAATTGATCTGTTTGCCACTTACAACAAACAGTGCCCTCAGTACTGCTCCAGAGCAGGCATAGGACAGGGATCCTTGGGGGATGCTTTCATGGTGCCATGGAACGGCCCTCTACTCTAAGCGTTCCCTCCCATGACGCTCATTCACAAAGTTCTAGAGAAAGCATGCATAATACTTATAGTCCCAACTTGGGAATGACAACAATGGTTCCGTCTGCTTCTGTGCATGTCATGCTGCCCACCAGTCCCCCTACCGGTAGTGCTGGACCTTCTCACGCAGGCTCAGGGGTCCATAGTGCACCCACATCCTCAATGACACCGCCTGCAGGCGTGGCTAATCCATGGCTCAGCCCCTTAGAGAGCACATGTTCGGAGGGGGTGAAGCAAGTCTTGAGCTGTGTCTACAAGTGCACGCTACTTCGAAGTAGCGGCACTAACTTCGAAATAGCGCCTGTCGCAGCTACACGCGTTGGGCGCTATTTCGAAGTTAACTTCGACGTTAGGCGGCGAGACGTCGAAGTCGCTAACCTCATGAGGGGATCGGAATAGCGCCCTACTTCGACGTTCAATGTCGAAGTAGGGACCGTGTAGACGATCCGCGTCCCGCAACGTCGAAATTGCCGGGTCCTCCATGGCGGCCATCAGCTGGGGGTTGAGAGATGCTCTCTCTCCAGCCCCTGCGGGGCTCTATGGTCACCGTGGGCAGCAGCCGTTAGCCCAGGGCTTCTGGCTGCTGCTGCGGCAGCTGGGGATCCATGCTGCAGGCACAGGGTCTGCAACCAGTTGTCGGCTCTGTGTATCTTGTGGTGTTTAGTGCAACTGTGTCTGGGAGGGGCCCTTTAAGGGAGCGGCTTGCTGTTGAGTCCGCCCTGTGACCCTGTCTGCAGCTGTGCCTGGCACCCTTATTTCGATTGTGTGCTACTTTGGCGTGTAGACGTACCCTCGCAGCGCCTATTTCGATGTGGTGCCACGCAACATCGAAGTTGAACATCGACGTTGCCAGCCCTGGAGGACGTGTAGACGTTATTGATCGAAATAGCCTATTTCGATGTTGGCTTCACGTGTAGACGTAGCCTTGGAGTCCAGTCGAAGGACTTCCACCAGAAAGACTTACGCGCAGAAGTGGAAACGGTTCATCTCCTGGTGCTCGTCCATGCAATTGGCTCCTCAGGGCGTCCCTATACCTGCAATTCTAGAATACCTGCTGGAGCTAAAACAAGATGGACTCTCCCTATCCTCACTAAAGGTCCATCTTGCAGCTATATCAGCATTTCAACACAGAGGAAGGGCCAACCATATTCACCCATCCTATGGTCACAGGGTTCCTAAAGGGGCTGGTAAACCTGTACCACCCTCAGAAACTATCACCGTCATGGAGTTTGGACTTGGTCCTCCACACGCTGTCGGGACCACCCTTTGAACCATTGGCCACGGTACCCCTCCGGTTCCTTTACCCTGAAAACAACCTTCCTTCTCGCTGTTAGGCTGGCCCGCAGGGTGAGCGAACTAGCAGCAATAATGGCAATGCCACCCTGCACAGTATTCTCAAAAGAAGCGGTGATCTTACGATTACACCTGGCCTTTGTTCCAAAGGTTTCCTCAGAGTTCCACATTAGTGAACCAATAGTATTACCCTCATTTTATCCTAAGCCTCACAACTCCAGCAAAGAGGTGTGGCTGCACCTGCTAGATGTAAGGAGGGCATTGGCCTTTTACATAGACAGAACTAAGCCCTTCCGGAAAATGGACAGACTCCTGGTGTCTCTTGCACCCAGGTCGAAAGGGGAAGGCCTGTCCTCACAAAGCATTTCAAATCACATCATATGCTGCATAAGACTGTTTATGAGCTGAGTAAGACCCCTTTGCTAGTTCCGCCCAGGGCTCACTCCACCAGAGCGATGGCAGCATCGACTGCCTTCTTCAAAGGAATCGCATTAAAAGACATCTGCAGAGCGGCGACTTGGTCATCTTACGACACCTTTGCCAAGCATTATGCCATGCACCGGGTGTTCGATGAGGATACACGCTTGTCGACAGCAGTCCTAGCAAGGGCAAGCTGCACATAAGCGGACACCCACCTCCTTAATTGGGGTCACTGCTGGGTAGTCACCTACTGTGGAGCACCCACGGGGACCACTCGAAGAAGAAAGAAGTTACTCACCTGTGTAGTAACGATGGTTCTTCGAGATGTGTCCCCATGGGTGCTCCACTACCCACCTGTTCCTCCCCCCTTCAGAGCTCTTTTTTTCGAGTTTTTTTTTTCAGAAGCATCCGGGGCAGTTGGCTAAGGAACTGGCGGGGACCAGATCGCGCACGTGACCGAAGGCGCGCGAAGGACCAGCACGCATCGGCGCATGCGCGACCTGACAGACTGCTGAAAATTTTCCCATCTGTGGCGCCGGGGCGAGCCCGACACCTACTGTGGAGCACCCATGGAGACACGTCTCAAAGAACCATCATTACTACACAGGTGAGTAACTTCTCTTTCTCCCCTTATAACTTGCCTTATACCTATCCATGTATTAAGTATTCCTGTTCAGATTGTACCCTGGAACAGCCTACAGATTAACCAGGCATTAGCCGTACCATCTAGCCAGTTTAACTGTTAAGTAATTTGCTATGTTCATCCCTCAGCCTTTTGCTAACTTCTCTGGTTTTACACTCATAATTGCATGACAAACCCTGAAGGCCCAACCAACAGCTGAACTGTGTTGTGTTGGGTATTGCATATGCATATAATAAGACTGTCCTTGCATCGAAAAGCTTGTACATGCTTTGAGACACATGGGGAAGGGGAAACAAGCAGAGATTGGTAAACTGACTTGCCAGAGGTCAGTAAGTGAGCTGAAAATGGAACAAAGGCCTTGAGCACAGTGCTGTACCTTAGTCGCTGGACTATGTGCCATTCCTCTGTCTAACAAGGCGGCTTTTCCCCCTGATGCTGTGTGAACGACCCACACCAATAAAAGGCAGTAGCTACTCTGGCGAGATGGTGATGCAGGCTGTGCAGCATGCTGTCCGAGGCATAAAATAAAGCCAGTATCTTTCGTTAGTTGCTTCAATAGTAACCTGGGATTTCACCTGTAGTAATGCAAGGCAAACCTTCAGAGAAGTGTGGGCTTTGGGAGTGACATCAATAAACAAAATATTCAGTAAGTGGGGGCAATGGAGAATATCCTGGGCTGTCTCTGAAAAGAGCAACTGTATATCAAACACACGCCCCCTTACTCTGTTTTGTTCTAGTGCTGTCAAAGCCCCACAGTGGGGTTTGTGAACTGTAGGCTTAAGCTGGAGCCTAAAGAGCTCTAATTTATTCTGAAGGCTTCAGTGTCAGTGAATTGACATCTGAAGAATGTGGGTGGTATGGTTCAATTTCACTTTGCTTTACTTTTGAATGCACTTTAAGTGCCTCAGTCGATTTGCTTGATTGACGGGTGGCCACATGTAAAATTAAATTGCTTTCATCCTTGCTTTTAAAGGTCAGCTTCACTTCTGACTATGAAAGCAGGTGCATTCAACTCATTAATTTTCTTCAACATTTGGTCATCCATATTAATGGATACTCTAGTCCACATGATCTCTGATCACGTAGCACCCTCTGTGGGCCAAGTCTGGTGTTACTCTTAAATTTAATGGTGGCTAATGGGTGAATTCAGTCTATGTACAAGGAGACCCAGCTCTCAAATGAGGGCACTGAATTGCTGCATATAGCAAATATTGCAGCAGCATCTTGCCAAACCGTGTCTTCGTTTGGTTTACAAAGTTGCTCTCATCCTTTGGATCTGCACTCAGGTGCAGTCTGCTGGAATAGATGTTCTGGACTTTGCAGCTGCACACACTGTGTCCACTGACAGAAGGGAGCAGGGTTTTCAATTTACTTGCTAAATTGTCTGCTATCACATGGAACATTGAATGTTGATTATTGCTGATACATGAATTCATGCTTCTGGGACAGTGGTGGGCAACCTGTGGTGCACAGGGGCTTCATCTGCAGTACATGGCCCCTTGGCTACCACTTCCCCATGCACAAATCAGCTGGTTGGGCTGTTACAACTCTGGGAGAGAGCGTGAGGAGCATGGTTGGAGTGTGAATCAGGTTATTCATATGCTCTGAACGTGCTGGTGGGGAGGAGACAAGTAGGTAAGTGCAGTACACCAGTGGTCTGGCAAGGCACGTGGGGGAGGGGCAATCCTGTACCCTACTGGCCCCCAGTCCAATCCCTGGGGCCCCACAATCTACTAGTTGAAGGTCTCCAGAAGAATTGGTCTGGCCCTGGAGGGTGGAAGTTGGAGGGGCATGAGGTGAGTGTCGTTCTTCTCCCAGCTGTGAGGGCTTTCTGGTCAGTGAGGGGTTCTTTTTATAAAAGTTGCCCACCCCTGTTTTAAGATGTTACTATAGATGCATTACCTCTGATGGCTCTTAAATTGGCCATTGTGTGTTGGCAGGTGATGACACATCTCCATGTGATTGAGGAGAGGATGAATCAAAGCCTGTCTCTGCTCTACAAGGTACCATACGTGGCTGAAGAAATCCAGGATGAAATTGGTTAGTGTATCTCTCTGCTGGTGCTGATGTTAGGACAGCTCAAAAATGTATATACCAAGCCCGCATTTCTTAGTGCAAAACTTGCCCCGGAAAGATCATTGTCTAAGAGATTCTCTAGTACAATCACTAGTGATTTGGCTTGATGCAGGAATTGGAGGGTGTAAATTCTGTGCCTTGTACTATATAGGAGACCAGTGGTTATAAAGGCTCCTTCTGGCTTTAAACTCCGAAGCTATAAAAGTCTACAAAAATTTCACAACTCTGAAGTCTCGTTTCTTGCCTGGTCTTGGGTAAAAAGGGAATCTGTGAATACAGGCAGGTCACTGCCCTGTATCTGCATGTCCAACTATCTCATCCACCCACTGTACACCTCTTGGGTCATAGTGTGCCACCTCCTCTAGTCAGTATGTTTATTGACAGCCCGTGGGGATCCTCCAAGACTGATACAAGATGCTTCATAACCCATTGAAAGATCCATTGCCCCGTACCAACTACTTTGAAAAGACCATGTGCAGCTGCCAACTGTCCCTTTGTAGTCCATAAGCACTCGGCTATGGCACAAATGGGTACTTATGAGAACTGAGGTAGACATAGTGTAAGGATTGGACTTTTCTCACAATGCAAGGTGTTGAAACAAAGGGACACAAACTGACATGGCTTATAGGCTGAACTGTAATCCTAGTTCTCATGTATTGTAGATTCTTTAGGGACCAGCTGTACACTGCTGCTACATAGAACATGACCAAAACAGTGGGAGCTTTTCTATTGGATAAGCAGGAAATTGTCTTTCTATACAGTAGGTGTCTCGAACATTTCTTGAGAGGCTTGGAAGCATTCAGGTTGGTTTAGTTTAGTTTGTCCGCTGCATACATTCATGTTGCAGCCCCTGAAAAGTGGGATCGTTGTCATTGTCCCTGTAAAAGACTACAAGCAAGCACTACTGCCTTCTGCCAAGAGCAAAAATTGTTTTTCTGGAAGCAAGGAGGCATTGTAGCAACTGCATGCAGTATAGTAGTTTCTTCATCCCTTAGCGCCCCTCCATGACTGCTTGTTCACCCTTTCAGATGAGCTGCTTCAAGAACAGCAAGCTGACATGGACCAGTTCACATCTTCCATCTCTGAGTCCCAGGTAGATGTCCGAGTCAGCTCTGAGGAGAGCGAAGAGATTCCACTCCAGGAGGGCAAACCATTCCGTCCATTCCAGGTGAAGACCTTCCCAGCCTTGCCTGGAAACGAAGGTACGTAGAGCCAAAAGTGTGCATTTATTTTAGGGAACCTGGACATGTTCAGGTTAAATGGACATCGAAACCCATGCAATATAGTGTGCTCTGTCTCCCTGTGGACACTTGAGGATGAAGCACTTGCCCCAGAAATGCAGAATTACCCATGAGAGAACAAGTGTAAAAGATGCCTGTATGATGTAAAACCGAAGTAGAGTCTGAAGGTGCCCATCTCATCGGAAACTGCTCTGTTGTTTTAGGGGAGATGCAGTGCAGCTGGTCATCTGCAATCCCATATAACCTTTCATTTTGTCCTTGACTTTGATGCTGTTGGCCATTTCCAGTGTTTCATTAATTTCCCTTTGCAGAGCCCCTTAATGTAGGGTCCCCCCACTACTCCTTTTTTGGCTTTATTCTGGGAATCATTCCTTCTTTCTCTAACCAGAATGCTCTAGAGTAACATTAAACTTCATTGCCCAAAACTGGTGCAGGGCTATGGGGGATTCTTTTTTAATCAGACTGTGTTGCCAGATGGCATTTGTGGGTTTTTAATATTTTTTAAAATGCCTGAACAGACTAAGCTATAACAAAGCTGTTAAAAATAAAAGCTTTATTCAGGGTCAGTCAGAAATCACACAAGCCTTTTTTTCCTTTCTTTCTTAATCTCCTTTTTCTGCTATTTTTGTTTGCTTTCCTCCTGCTAGATCCTCAGCCGGATTTGTACCATCCGATGAAAAAAGGTTGGTTCTAAGCTGCTCCTTCAGTGTTTCCCATCACTCCTGTACCTTTACAGTGTTTAGTAGCTTCATCTGTAGTTTCAGTCTCATCTTATCACCCCACCTTCTCTCCATGTAGATGAACAGGGATGACTTGTCCATCTCCTACTTTGCAGTCAGACTAGCCCTTTTTTAGCATCTAACCTTCTGCCAACCTATCGGAGGGAAATCTAGGAATGTGTAGATATTACTTTGCTCTCAAAAGCAGTTTAGGTTTAGTAGTCCCCTTGGGAATTGTGTACCCATCTTATTTTGAGAAAAGTTTAGCACTGGTTCAAAGAAATTTAATAGCACAGGAACTAAATCAAAACACAGACTTCATTTCATAGCCTGTACTCTGTGTGGTGTTCCTCTTACAAAGTGACCACACTAATCCTGGAGAGCGTGAGGTGGGGTTTTGCTCTGGTATTCTGACCATACACAGCAAGGCATTTATCTAGTGGAGCCTAATACCCCTCTGAGACAAAGTAATATGTAGGCAAATGATTGATTTATTCACTCTTGGCTTTCTGGTATCCTTTCATCTTTTCTTTTTACATCTAGAATTTCTTTTGTACTCTGCGAGTTCTCACTGTCCATCCTTCTCTGCTAGTATGTATAACATCATTGCAAGCTCTCGCTTAATTCTTGTAGCAAAGGACTAGCTGATGGGGATTGATGGAGCTGTAAGCGAAGTGGAGAACTGACACTAAACAAATTGCTTTAATTTGTCAAATGCTTTGTGGAATACTAGAGAATCAGATCTGTCTTGTCTACTAGTCTGGATGTGCTTCCTGTAGGAGAAGGCAAGTCTTGCACAGGTTGAACCTCTCTAGTCTGGCACTGTTGGGACCTGATGAGTGCCAAACAAGAGAATTTACCAGACCAAGGGAGGTCAGTGTCTTGCAGCATTACCAACTCTTCCACTGCTTACTGGGCTTTTAGAAAGCATTTAGGGGCAAATTACAGTTCAACAGCAAAGACTACAGAGCCAGGATTGGTGGTTGTAAACAAACTTTATGGAACTATGGGAAACTTGGCCACACCCAGTATAAGTGATGGTCCAGCTTACTAAAATCATTCCAGATTATGGATGTTGCCAGACAAGAGTGCTGGACTAGAGGGGGTCAACCAGTAGTAATATTTGTGTATGAAGACACTTGTTTGTTCAGTGGTGTTCCTTTAACAAGCTGGAAGTGATCCCATTTGCTTGTCTGCTTTTGATTCTAAATTTGCTTTAGAATTTCCCAAGAGAACTTCTTTTAATAACTGCTTATTGAACACAATTCATGGTTGCAGTCCAAAGGCTGAATGACCTGCAACTCGTTTCATTTTTAATATTCATCTGCAACTGAAGTGAGTTTGTCATGGTCTCCAAACTTTGGTAGCTGACTTTGGGCATTGTATCTTCAGACTGATCGCAAGAAGTGAAGCACAGGCTGATTTTGATCCCAGTAAGTACATAGCAAAGCTCCCACTTGACTTCAGTGGTAGAGTAGGCTCAGGCCCTACATTCTTCCCATTTCAGGATATTCTATATAAAGTTGCTGTTTTCAAGGGTTGTGTGTAATCTCATCAGCTGTAACTTTGAGCACAGCACAATACCAATTAGCATTATTTGTCACAGCCACTAAATTCCCAACTTAGGTAGAGGAGCCTCAGGTTCTCTGGAAATGCTCATAGCCAATCTCTTCAGAAAAAACAAAATCCTTGACTTTCACAGTAATGTGACTCATCCTATGCAAGTTTGGGCAGGCAGCTGTGTTTAGAATCTGAATGTTTCTCAAGAAGCTAATGGGGAAAGGGATACGATAAAACCCCAGACGCTTCTTCCTGGAGGAGCTGGACAGCGAGACATTAGTTTCCTTGGCATTTTCAGTCAATAAAAGCCGTCACAGTGAATGCCTGCCCTGAAGCCAACTTCTCATCAGAGAACTTGCAACAACTGCAGTAGCAGCTGATGCAATGCCTTCACAGTTGTTGAGCTTGTAGTCTGTCTGAGAGGCATTGGTTCAATTAGAACTGTTCTGTGCTGTGTTGTATTTTCCCCCTGTGCCATTCTGTGAGGCTGGAGGCTCAGCAGAGTTTTGATTGCAGCCCATTTTCCCCTTTGCTTTTGTCACAGGGGTTGTGAAGGACACTTGATTTGCATACCCTGATATTTGATGCTCACCATCTCCCAGGTTGTTGGCTGCAGTCCTGTGTTGTGTTGCATCAGCCTTTTATGTTATCGATCTGATCTATTTATAAAAGCTCCAGCTCAAATGGCTTACGCAGAGCAGTTTTTTGTTAATTGGTGTTCTCCTCCTCCTTTGCAGCCCACGCTAGATCTCAGCCTAGTCATGGATGAGTGATATTCTGACACTAGGATTGGTTCATTATTTTCTTTTTCTTGGGGATTGATTGCTTTTGCTCCTGTGCCTGTGATGGGACAACAGCTCATTATAGTGCTGTGCTGGGTGACCTTGCGACTCCTGTTACTGAGGCACTTGCTGATGTGCTTGATCATGACACTGACACTGTTGTGTAAGAGTCATGGTGATCCAGAGATGGTTCCATTTACATTTGTTGCCACGACAGTCCCTGACAGCAAAATTGTTGTGGCTTTACACACCACACCTGTTTTGTCTGTCCTATTTGCTCCCACCATCTTCACCACATTTGTCTTCATCCACCAGGAAACCCACGAATCATTTCACTGTAGCTTAGCACGAGCTCCATCTCTGACGCATAGCATGGAGAGACACCAGTATTTGGCAGCCTGTGCTGTGAATTTCCCTAGCCGTCTCCAAACTGCGGAGAGTAAGCAGTCCTTCCTAGTTGCCACTCAAGTCTTACGAGTGGTATCGGCCTACATCTAATGTAATACTTAACCTTTTTGATATAGGTTCTGGCATGGCTGATCTCAATGGACTAATCGGGGCTGAAGAGAAAGTGATTAACAGCAAGAAAAAGGTGGATGAGAATGTGGTAAGCACTCTGCCTGTGTTTTTCTTACACAAAACCTGACTTGAAGACAAATGAACATTAGTGGCTTATATCCATGCCTTTTTCCACTCACTTGAATGTCAGCGTACTCATTATCCATATGGTGCAGGGGAGTTGCTGTTTTCCGATTTAGTTTCTTATCTAATACTGTTTAGCACTGGAAGTGTGGGAGTGCAAGGGAAGAGAGAACCACATCCCAAGGTGTAGAATGACTTGTTGTAGTGTCTTGTTGCGAAATAGCTTCCCTTGATAGAAAGCAGAGCTCATGAATAGGCAGTAAAACTCACTGAAAGTACACCTTTGTTAAGCAGCTGCCTGTCTTAAAACCACATCAGATGTACTGAGTATTGCTCTGCTCAACCTCTAGAGTAAGATCATGCCTGCTAAGCAGCTACTGGTTTTGGCAACCTTTTGGAGTAATGTATCAGACTTTGCTGCACAAAAACTAAAAGCCAGTTACAGTGACCCAAGGGGATGCCATTTGTATTCATTCTATCTTGAGAGGAATGAATGAGATCAGTTCTAGTTGTAGCCACCTCTGTCCTCCTTCTTGGTCAAAATCAACGCTGGAGGTTTGACTTCTAAATTCATTTTAAAACCAGGAGGACAGATTCATGAAACAACTTCTGTGCCCAAAGCACATGTTTGCAGCTGAACAAAGATCGTTGAGCTCTTCTGAGCTGACTGTTCCCAAATATTGTGGTACTAGCACAGTTGCTATACATGGTGGATGATTATCTCCTTCCTATGAGAGTGTGAGAAGATGGTGGTGATCTAGCAGAGTTGAATGGCTGTTGACCTAGCAGAAGCATTTGACTGCATAGGGCAGTCAAGGTCTCGTCTTCAACCATGTGTTCCTGGCTCCTTGTATAAAATGCCTTTGTGACTGTTTTCAGGTAATTGATGAAACCCTTGATGTGAAGGAAATGATTTTCAATGCAGAGCGAGTCGGTGGACTGGCAGATGAACCGGTATGTATGCGGCCACACAAAAAAGGGGACTAGTCGTTAATGAATTCTAAAATCAATCTCAGTGACTGGTGTTTTGTGTATCCACTTACTCTGGTATGTTTCTATAAAGTTTTGGGAACTGCAGAGCCATGCTGAAGCCATGCAGGGAGTGGCATTGCTCTGACTTATTTCTTAGAACTATAGTTCTAAGTACCTACTAATAGTGACACTGACCTTTTTTTGCTTAAAAAGGCCTCATGGGATCTGTAAGCAGCATGGGTCAGCATCTTGTGGGAAAACATTTACGTTAGCTTCCCCTTTTTCCAGGGAGGGAGATGCTAAATACTCAGGCTACCAAGCATAATCACTCATGCCTCCATATCACAGATGGTTTAAGACCTTACTGGTAGTTACTTTAGAGTTGCTTTTAAGTATCTCCATCTCCTCTACCCCTTGCTCTTCCTCTACAGGATAATGATGGCTCCCTTCGTGAGGACTTCAGTTTCAGCAGCAGTGCCCTCATTGGTCTCCTGGTACTTGCCGTTGCCATAGCCACAGTCATAGTCATCAGCTTGGTGATGCTGAGGAAGAGGCAATATGGGACCATCAGCCATGGGATTGTGGAGGTGAGAGAGAACTACCGCTATAGTATCTGAGCAAGGTAACAATTAGCATAGTTAGCTTATGACGCTAATACTGCTTTGCTCCGTAGTCTCTGACTTAAGCATACCAGCACCTACAAAGTTGTGATGTGCATATTAGCATGTAGGTATATTTTCATTAGTGTATCATGCTGGGATCTGCCACTTACGGTTGCATTCACTAATCACAACCAATTCAATTAGGCATGCTTGTGTGTTGGAAGATGGGATTTGGCATTAAATGAGCTTTCAAGTGCAAATCCTCAGCATGGGAATGAGCAGGTCTGATCTGTAGTAACTCACCCTACACAGAATTCAGCAACTATTAAAGTTCATGGAGCTGGGAGACAGGAACAACTTGATTTTTCATCCTAGCTGTAACGCTTACTTGGCACGGCTGCAGGTAAGCAGCATCACCTCTTCCTCCAGCTTGTGAAACGCTGACCTGTTTCATGTGGGGGCATGAGTCGTTTTGTAGCATGCTATGGAAGTGACTAAAGACACATCCCTCTCTAGCCACTGCTTAGTCTGATGGAGGGCAGCAGCAGAAGGCTGTGAAACTAAATATTTCAACTGCTGCACCATTTGTCAGTGAACAACAAACCATGGTATTGGTTTGCCTTTTGTCAGCTACACTTCTAGCTCCTTCCCACCAGCCATGGTTGCAGAGAAGTTAGACCTGCATGTTGCTATGGGGACTCCATTGACTCTGGTGATTGGTCTCTTTAAGGTTGACCCAATGCTTACCCCTGAGGAGCGGCATCTGAACAAGATGCAGAACCATGGTTATGAAAACCCAACTTACAAATACCTGGAGCAGATGCAGATTTGAAGGCTATGAAAATGCAGCAGCCCTGACCAGTAAGGGGGCAGGGCAGGGAGGGCCAAAATGGTCCAGCGTTTTGGATTGACTACTGACCAACAGTTGCTTCAAGAGGACTTCATCTTACATTCAGAACTCCTGGATCATTAAGACTATAATTACTACTTTAGAGTTGCAATTTCCATTCTTTTAAATGGGCAAAGAAACGATAATATAACAATATATGATATATGAATCTTCTTCAGTGGGAAAAATGGATCTATTGCAGATATTTGACTGAGATGTAGTTTTTCTTTTTTTAAAAAATTAACCTGAAAATCCCAGTTCTGTTGTATTGTCTGATACAAGCGCTATATATATAAATGGGAGATGTTGATTTTTATTTCTGATAGACCACTTGTATATTGAAGGTCATTTGTACCAGCCACATTGTATAAAGGAGACACTTGTGACTCTGATCATTTTGGCTTTTATATATAAAGCAGTATTCCTTTTTCTAAAAACAAATCTTGCCAGAAGTTGCAAAGAGATAAAATAGGGTTAGGAGCTGTGAGAAATAACCTAAGGAAGCAATTCAAAAAGATGGTTAATGAGCTTTATAAAACATCCCCTGCTGCCTGTGATCTGTGCACTTCTGCTTCATAGCAATCTTTTCTAGCAATCTGGAGGCAAGGAGTTATAAGGCTTCTAGCACCTTTGTTTATGGCCATTTTAGTGGAATGTTAGTACATGGTTGTACTGGAATCTGCACATTCCCCTTAACTTTTTTGAATTCAGTCTTGCTGTACAGTTGGGAGTCTTTGATATTAAATTTAAATCCCTCCTGATTTTTCTAACCAGCCTCCTTCAGTGCCCATCTGGCATTAACAGCGCTCTTGCTCTTACGTTGTAACTTTCTCCAGCTCCCCTTCCACCATAGGGTAAGTAGTCCCCAAATGGATTTTTTTTGGAGCTCTGCATCTCTTTCTGATGATGCTGGGCTGTTCTGGAGTTGTCTGCGTGCTCAGAGAATGTGCAAGCCTTACAGTAATCAAGCAGTTGAGGAGCTGAAGAACATGGGATTTTATTTCAAGTTGGGAGAGATACAAGAAAGGGATACTGCCTATTTTAAGAAAACTGGATGCATAGACCCCGACCAAAGTGGTGTGGGGTATTTTTCCACTCACCATCATGTCTTTCTAATGATTGTATAGTTGATGTTAATGCTCATGGCTTTTTTTAAATCTGGAGGTTCTGGTAACCTTTGTGGTTTTGGGTTTTTTTTCTATTTTCCTGTGTTTTTTTTTTTTTTGTTTTGTTTTTGTTTTTGTTTTCTTCCATGTCTCTTCCCACTATGCACAGATTTAACTTAACCTGCCAACTCCTTAATGTGGTCTGTGGGGAATGTACAAAAGTTTAAACACATCAATAAACACTTTAACTTCCAGGTGGATTCCTTTCTTTATTTATGGACACTTGGGATCTTTTGTTGTCCTCCTTCTTGCTCTTGTCAAAATCCAGGGGTGTATCCCCCTCACCCTGTCTTTTTGTGCATAGCTACAATTCCAGTTCATAGTTAGTCCTTGAAGGAAAGTACTGTGCAGGCCTGCTTACTGCTATTAATGGGGAAGCATTTGGCCTCCTGCACACACGCCCCTCACAGTGTTCACAGAGCATTCAGCCCTTGCTAACCTTTGTAGGGGGAAGGGGCAAAAGTGATGTAAGCCAACAATAAGGACTATTCTACAGCTGTCTATCTTCAGGCTGCAGCTGTTTAGCACACCAGGTGCTTTAGTGTCTGAGCCACCACTGTGTTCGAGTTGAGATTGTTCCCAAAACGCATTCCAAGTTAATTAGCTCTGAAATGCCAAATTCATTCCCTAGGTATAAGCAAACACTGGCATTTTCCCTCAAGTGTCGGAACTACATGGCTAAAACAACCTGTCCAAGCCATTTTTGCTGTTCAGTCCTCTACCCACCATTCTAATTGGAGGTGACAGTAGATACAATCATGGATTTTTAAAATACAACATTCTAGCTCTAACTTCCACCCCAGGAGAGCTTGGTTTTAATATTTGATTTAAATACCTGCCAGCAGGTTATATTGTATACAAGAGTTGTTCACTATTGCCCAAAAGTGAAGGGAGCTGCAGCATCCACTTTGTGAATTCATTCGGAGATACAAAGACTGACAAGCCATTAAACCTTCTGTCTTAGTGCCAAAGCAAAGGTCTGATACTCTTTTTAAACGTCTTCAGAATGTCAAGAACAATGGAAAGTAAATAAAATTCCTTCAAATCTTTACAGCAGTTCTCTGATATTTTAAGAACATGACAGGCATGTTCTGGATGAGTCTTCACCTCCAAAATACACTTAAATGACTGGCCTATAGAGTTAACAGCTTTCCTTGAGTTTTGCTTGTTACTGATCTTTCCATCTCTGAAATGAGACTTCAGGCATGAGCTGTACCTCCTGCGTCATGCAAAAATAGCACATGGAGTCAATGCCAGTCCCACCTGTGGTTCCAAGAGAGGATTTTAAGAGTTAATCTTGCTTAGACCCAGATCTGCTATAACCAGCTTCAGTAGTTTTACTGGGAGTCAGGCTGGGGGGAGCCAAGTGATTGCAACTCATGTTAAAATTATATGGGGCAGTAGGCATGTGTCTATACAGCCTTAAATGGGGTTAGTCATTCAAAAGTGCTATGTTCTGTGTGAATTATTCAGAGTCTGTAGGAAAGAACAGCTGCTGTCCTAAAAACTCTCTCTTGGCTTGTCACAGCTCATTTGAATGGTGAGTTTCACTTAAGAAATCGTAGCTCCTCATCCAAACTGTTTTGACAGCTGGATCTTCATTATCGTGGTCTGAAACAAACCCTGAATTTGTTTCCAGATGTCAACTCCTAGCATTTGGGGATTGACATCAGAATACAAATTAAGGGCTTAGGCTTACCTTCCAAGTCAAATGTCTGTTTTGAATCTAGGTCTGTTACATACCTTTGTTCACACTTTCTCTTACTCAAAATGAGTTGCTTATGATTGGTTTCAGGGCTAATATTTTAATCTTTTTCATGATTAAGATCACTAAGCCATCCACAACTGACCCCAGCATAAATTATCAGAAGTACGATCTCTGTTAAGGAAACTAGGCCATGGGTTAATCTTCTAAAGTCAGTTGTGAAAGCTCTATCTTGAGAACTAGATGGCACACAAAATAGAGCAACTTTGTGGTCCCCACTGGAGGAGCAAGGACAACAAATTGAAAAGAACTTTTGTCATATATAGCGGCATGTCAACAGTGTGAAATAGTCGAATTTATAACACTGGATTTTATAAAGTCAAAATTGGGTGTCTGCACCTTCCCACTGTGCAAAATTACCTGGTGACCCATAAGTGAACAGCCATGCTCAGGCATGTTAGGGTGAATTGCATAGGCACTTGAACAATGCGGTGAGGGTGAAGTACGGGGGGGCATGGAGGCAGGGTCCAGAGACTCTTTTAAATTGTTATTGGGAAATATGCCTCAGTACAAACAGGCTAGACCACTAACACCCACCAAGAGCAGAGGAACCAAGTGAATTGAGCATGTCTAAATCAGTCAGCAATGGAATTTACTGAATTGCTTGCAGATTGCACTATCTGCAGCCTTCCCCCCGTCTAAAAGTGACAAACAGGAAAAACCTATACAGGAAAGATCCGTGGCCTCTGACCTAGCAGCCCAGAGGGCCAGCTGTATACCTTAAAAGGAAAAAATAAGTATGAGATGTATGGTTGTGTAAAATGGGGAGAGGGGCTGAGAGGGACTGCAGGCGAAGAGAAGCAGAAGCAAAAGCAACCAGGATGTGATGTGTCAGGCCTCTGGTGGAGCCAGCAAAGGGCAGGACCATACAGGGGGGCAACAACATAAGGAGGGGGAGGAACTCCCACCATGAAGAAATTTGTAACAGTATAGCTTAGATAGCCAGATGCAGTGTTCTGTTTTGTTCCTGTACCTGCTCAGCTGCATAAGTAAAAGTTAGCATTTGCATTTTTATCTCTGGTTTTCCTTTTTGTACACTGCCACAGCTATTTGTATTACTGTCTGTATGTCTTCAGTTCCATGAGCCTGTAAGGGTCACGTGTAAGGCTGAGGCAAAGACGCCCCAGAGCCCCTGAAAGGGCTTTGACCCAATGACAGGGAAGTTCTGAAAGTAAGCTGCCTCCGCTGGGAAGCATGGTCCATAGAACTTCTATGTTCTACAGGACAGTTTGTTTGTATCTGTATGTCACACTCTCCTATAAACCCTTAAGTCCCATCCCCCAAAACTCTCTCTTCCTGGTGATGGATAACAGCTCTTAGAAATTTAAGATACATAACAGCCAATGAATTCCACCAACCTGTAGGCTGTTTTATATAACTACTGGGAGTAAGAAAAACCTCGGGGTGTTTCTCTTTCTTTTGGGTGTAATCCTATTCCTCCTGTTAGTAATGTGAAAGCCAGGGCTATAACTACACCAGTTTTGTAATAGCAAAATCAATCCCCATTGTGCGGGTCATCGCTGAGATGCAGCCCTCCTTTCCCACCCCCCACCCCCCAGTTCAACACTTCACTCACCTCCACCCTTATTTAGGACTTGGAGCACAGCATATTTACTCCTCACCCACAGAGTCGACTTAGTGTGTTCCCACTAATTGCTGATGTTCAACTGTTACAGCAGTGCATTGTTGGAACCTATCCAACAGTTGCTTGAGCCCAGTTGCATTCTGGGCTTTTTTTGCTGCTGCATTAGGGGTAAAAAACTCTGCAAGTCCTCCAGTGGTGCCTGCTGTGGGTTCTATTGTCTGTCATTCTGCTTCTCTTCATATTTTTTCATTTTCCCATTCAGCTTGCTAGTGAGATAAATTTGACCTTTAATCTCATTAATTTATGCAGCAGTTACTCAGCTTCTATACGTATGAGAGTTTGTCTGCTTTGTTCAAGAACTCCTCCGAAGTGAAAAGAGCTAGAACCACCAAAGTCGTTATGCAGCTTCCTCTTCTCATAATTTAAAGCAAGGTGAGAGTTCAGTTGTGCTAGGAAAATGAGATGTGCCTCCAATGGGATTGCTTCTCAGAAATGCAAACAGAAGAGAGACCATCACCAGGCAGGTGAAAGGGGCTGGCTGGGGACACCCCCACCACTCCCCAGGACTGCTTCAGCCCCAAGCCTGTCAGGTGCCCTTGAGGAAGTTTGGGAGGGAATGAAGCTCCCCCCAATTTGTATGGGGACTTTGCTGGCTTTTCTAGGGGAGTGAGGGGAAAGTGCACAGTTTGCTGCATTCCTTGCTCTGGCTGGGGAGCACAGGGGGCAGATGAACCTGGACTTGCACTCCTTGCCCAGCTGTGCCTAGTGGAGCTGTAGCAGCTGTGAAGAAGTGCTGCTTGTACGGCCTCAAGCTGCTGCAGGCAGAGAAAGCTGGCGTAGTCCTCTCTCCCTGGGGCAGCCTGCCTACTGAACCCCTTATCCCCACCCCATCCCATAGCAGTGATTGTTATGAAACCATCCATAAATTACACATCACATTTTCATCTCTATAATAGTGACAGAGGGATAAGTATTTGCTTGAACATTGCTCGGATCCTATTTATGGCTCAATAATCACTGAGGGCAAGCATTCCCTGTAAGCTGTGTGCTTGTACTGCCACTTAAGAGAGATTCAGATACTGCCCAGCTGATTAGAAGGGTGCCCAGAGCTAGATTTTATTTCTGCTTGTAGTGCACATTTGCTTATGCCTTGGTGCATATAAAATAATTTTGCACATGGAGGGGAAAATCATCCACACGTAGACAAAAAAGATTAGAAGATTGCTGAGGGCACATGACTCTTAATTTCAGGTTATTTTGAAAGGTAGTCCACATTTATGTGGGACGCAGCCACCTCATGATTTCCCAGCTTTATATGCAAACTAACCTTTACATTTCTACATGAACAATGTACAAAGGATATTATACCAATAATTCTTGGGGTGTAAAGGTCTTCCAGGGGCTCAGTCTACTCATCTAGATATTGTCTCATTTTACAAATGGCTACATAGAAAGCACTAGCAAAGTCAGTACAAACTAAAGTTTCAAATTACTTGTTTATATTCTACCTTTATACTCTGAAATGTAAGTATAAATATATTCCAATTGATTATAAAATAATTAGATGGTAAAATGAGGAAGTCAGCAATTTTTCATTAATGGTGTGCTGTATCACTTCTGTATTTTTAGGTTTGATTTTTTTTAAAGTAGATTTTAAATTAAGTGAAACTTGGGGGTACACAAGACAAATCAGACTCCTGACAGGAGCAGAGTAGTCTGGTAGGTTCAGAGGAAATGTATTGTACAATAGTGATTTGTACAATATGGATTCCATGAAATATTCAATATTTCATTTGGCCAAACAGTGTTTTTTTCCATTTGTCAACAAACCCAAAAACCTTCACTTATGGTTAGAAACTAAATAGTGTTTGTTTTTTTTTTTGTTTTTTTTTTTTTTTTTGAGATCATCAATTGATTTTAAAAAAAAAAAATCTATTTTTGACTTAGCTGTAGCCAGGAGCAAGGAGAACTTTTTCAAGGACAATATGTTCACTTGTATTTCTATGGAAGAGATAGGAAAAGGAGCTGAGGTGCTTGCAGACATCAAAGCTACTTTACAGCTGCGCACCTGGGGCAGAAGGATCTGAAATACAGATTGGGGGGGTTTCCAGAGACAGGTTTGAGCAATGACTAAATACTGAGAGCAAGACTAAGAGAAGAGGGAGCTGATTCTTAATAATTAGAGCTAGTTACAATTATAGGCACAAGTGTTTCTACACCTTCCGAAGTACAAGTATAAAGGTGAATGGTAACAGAGAGATAGCCGTCTTAGTGTGTAGTCTATCAAAACAAAAAAGCAGTCCAGTAGCACTTCAAAGACTAACAAAATAATTTATTAGGTGATAGGTATAAAGTGTTTGCAAGAAACAAAAAAATCCAAACATTTCCTTTTCAAATTCTCAGGATCTCTAGGAAAGAACGACCAGCAGGAGGCATCGTCCTCACTCTTCACCTGGCCCGTAGAGGGTGACAGAATTGATGTGTGTGTCTGACTTTATTTTTTTCAGTCTCAATCTCTGTTTCCAGTGTTTTTCTTCACTAATTAAGGCTGCTGCAATAGATATGCATTGACACGTGTGCAATTGAAAAAACCTAACAATCTGATTTACCTCCTATATCTAAGTCATTTGGGGTTTTTTGAGGGGGGGGGGGCAGGGGCAGCATATTTCTTAGAGGATATCAAGAATGGGGCTCTTGGCATGCATTGCCTCAAAATGATGATAGCACAAAAATGGAACTTTTAGTTAAACCACTTCAGTGAAGAACGTCACACCAGATAATTACACTTCTGTCATGCTGCTGAGACCAAGCTGTTTTGTGCCCCCAAGATTTCATTGGATTTGACTGGATGTCCTACAGAAGACAACAGCTGGAATGTATGCTTTTGGCAGCAGTAAACTGATTATTTCCATGCTATTTCCTGCCATTCTTACCAAAAGATACTGAAATTGCTTGCTTTTTCAGATTGCCTTTGGAATTTAAATAAGCAGCTCTCTGTTAAATAATATCCAAGTCTGTGTATTATATTGCCTTGCATCTAGCAACCCTATGGAACTACAGGGGTCTGTACATCTTAAAAGAGTGATGCTTGGACCTCAGTGGTCCAGGAACCAAATTAACAAACAACATTACTGAAAAGAGCCACAGGAGTGTGAATTTATTTTTTGTTTAGTATAGTACTAGTACATCTAGTGTAAACACTAAGGTACTGTAAGTTTGTAACTTACTTGGTTAATAACATAGTAAAATTGTCCTGATTGATTCATAACTTTGGTTAATAATTAAATCCAATGTTTTAGTATCATGTGCTGCAAAGAGTTGCAGAAGGGGTTTTAAAAGCCATTTGGGGCTCATGAGTCTCAGCCCCAGTATCAGTGTCTTAAAGCTATTGACCACCGTAGGAGTATTTCAACACATCAGTGTTAATCCCTTTCATGGTATAATTGAATTTAGACAGTTTTGTATTTATTGTGGCTCCCTGACCCAAATCCTGCATAGTTTTTTTTCCACATATGCCCATTTCACTTATTCTCTCCTTGGCTAGCCTCATCACATATCAGTCAACAATGGTGCAGTTCGTGGCAAGGAGGAGGAAAACAACACCTACACCGTGCTAGCTGAAGCACAGGGTGATGAACACGATGGTTTCACTGTAAAGCTGGTCACAGCCTTGGCTTCGCCACGGCAGGTACAGCACAAACCCAGTCTGGTTAGACAAAATGTCACTTCATTCTTCCAGAGTAGGAAGCATCTTCTAATTGCTTATGCATTGAATGAGACCCTAGGCTTTGCATCACTTTGACCTGCTGCGATGAGTGGTAAGACATGCCTTCAGAGAAGCGGGGTGGAACATACGCAGCTTGTGTTGAAAAGCGTTTCCTTCTTTTTCTGTGTTATGCTTTCAGGGGGCTTGTGCCACTCATCGTGGGATGCAGGTCAGCAGTTCTTTGTGGTCTAATGTACTGAAAGCTTCAGAAAAAATCCTGTAGGATGTAGATAGAGGTACTGCTTGTATCCGTAGTTACAAAGAGGGTTGCATGCCTCTAAATAAATAAATCCTGCTTCCCCCACCCACGGTATATCAATTAGCTGTCTGGATGTCCTGATGGAAGTACCTAACAATTGAATCTCTGCTTGTACAATGCATGGGTACAGTTGCCATCTTTCTTGTTCATTTTCTCATCTCTCAGTTCCTACTCCAAAGTATTCGGTTTCATGGAAGAGACCTATGTGGCCCCACTATATCTAGCTCATGTACCTGAGCTTGCAAAGGAACAAGCCCCATAGTGCAATTTTCAGTGATTCCTCCACCATGAGCGGGACTTGATTTCTCCTTTGAGGATGATGCTTCCCTCACTTGCTCTAGGAGGCTGTTCCACAGTAAGAATGCCCGGTCTGGAGATCCCCTGATCTTTGGAGTGGCAAGGGGCAAGGAGGAGTGGTCAGCTAAATTTCAGAAATGCTTTTAGAGGGGAAAAAAATGTTTTTTCTTCCTTGGTGTGTTAGCTAAAGAGGTGCATAAACATACCCTTTTAAAAGACTGCTTTTATTTGTAGATGCATACTTGAAAATTCTGTAACTTATACTGTACAGAAAAATAATGAAACACCACAAAAGAGAATGATGACCTTCCTGCATATCTCTCAGTACTTGAGTTGCAATTTGTGGGTTTTGTTCCAGCAAGTTCATAAAATACCAGACTAGGTTTTCCAACTCTACAGTTCAATGCTAAATCTTAATTCAGTTTAGAAACAGAATTATCTGAAGGAAGAGTAGATAGTTTAGCCAACCACATAGGTATGAGATTCCAAATGCCAACTTCATTAGTTACACCCAAGATGTAGTGTGTTACTTTTAAAGATCACTTAAAGGGGAAAAAGTTGAGCACCTTTTCAGAGCTAATGGGTGTAAGGCAGTGGTTCCAACCCTGGGCTCCACAAGGGTATTTCAGGGGGTCCATGGAAAAACAAATAAAAATTGATAGAAAATAGAATTGGCTTTGATGGGAGTCTGAACAGTTTTGGGGGTCTAACTAGTGAGAAGGTTGGGAATCACTGGCTTAAGGGAATCTGTAGGGATTGTGGGGGACAGGAAACAAAGGTCTGTCTTCTTTGTTCTGTATATATGGCGTAATATGCATACTTCTCTCTCACCATAAGTACTTGATTATAAAGTCTTAAGATATTTTGTTTGCCATTTTAAAGATGATTAAGAGCTGTAAACTAAGGGACAATCCTCTGGCCAGAAATCAGCCAAGTCCTCACTTTTCATCCAGCCCATCCTCTGGGAGAAGGACAGGGTCAGAGCTTTGGTTGGTTTTCCGGAAACAAAACCCCCAGTCAAGTTCAACATCAATATTTCCAAAGTTTGCCTGACATGCCTTTCTGTACCTGTATAAAAAAGAAAAAGATCAATGTGCACGCTGGTCTGACAAAACACTGATCTAGATTAGTAAGTGATTTGGGCAACAGGACTATCTCTGACTGATTTCACAAGTGCAAATGGGTTGGGAACCCTGCTACCTTTATGTTGAAAACTGTTCACTTTTATGTAATATGGGCTCCTTCCCCATCATTTCTCCAGTAAGAACGTTTCATTTAGGTATGTGCTGCTCATCTGGTTGTATGAACCTAGTTCATTCAGCTAGTCAGACTTTTCCCTAAATGTCCACTGCTACCTGTGTAAAAAAGGAGACTCAAATATTTTTAGTCAAAGCAGTAATTGAGTTGTTATGAAAGCACTCTCTATAAAAACAACTTAACCATAGCACAGCAGCAGAGTTAGGTGCTTCCTTATTTTGATTCTCTCCTATACTTGATATATACATCTAACTTTCATTAGTGCTAACTTGAATTCTGTGTGCATGTGAAAATAGGAACAGCTTACCCAGCATAGCACTGCAGTGCTATTTAAATAGCTCTAATTATTGCGCAACTACCTGACAGTTATACAATGACCTGGTATTGCAAAATAGACACACATTGTTCTCTGGTCCAGACCTGCTACTGCCCTTCCCCACAACATACCAGTGAGAAGAAACAGAGTTGGCGGCTGTGATGAGGAGAGCAGCTGCATAATGCCAGAAGAAACACAGGGTGAGAAATGTGAAGTTTCCACGGTCAGTCTGGTCCCAGCCTCGCCCTCCCCATGGTGGGAACTGCACAAACCCAATCTGGTGAGGACAAAAGATGCACCATTTGACAGAGAAAGAAGGGTACTGTCTAGAACATCTCTGCACTTCTCCATTATGATTAGAGAGGCTTTAGCGTACAGTTGAGAAATGGACAATCCCACCCCTTGCCTAGAACAGGGGTGGGTAAGAAGTGGCCTGGGGGCTGGACATGGGGTTCACTAGTGTTAGCTCCTGGCAGGCTGCCAGTTGCTTTATTTACCCGTGTGTCTGCAAGCACAGTCACGTGCAGCTCCCACAGGCTGCAGCTTGCCATTCCCAGCCCATGGGAGATGTGGGAAGCTGTGCAGGCTTGCTTACTGCTTTCCACAGCTCCCAATGTCGGGGAACAGCAAATCATGGCTAACTGGAGCTGCAAGCAGCTGAGTCTAGGGCCACACAGGTAAATAAAGTGTCTGGTGGCCTGGCAGAGACTAACCCTGGTGAACTGCATCCTGCTGGCGGGCCACTTATTGCCCACCCCAGACAAGAGGCAGAATGCTCTTGACTTCAGGCATGTCTATGCTCACCACTGGCTCAACGGCCAGCCGTTGATTCAGCAGGGGTTAATTTATCACATTGAGTATAGACATATATTGACCACTGAGTGCTCTCCCATCAACTCTGGTTCTCCACCAGAACAACAAGGTGGTGCCAATGGGGGAGAGTCTGCCATTGACTCATTGCAGAGAAGACACCACAATAAGTAGATTTATTAACCTACCTGAAGTTGCATAACTCACATCAGTGTTCCCAAGTAGTGTAGTCCAGGCCTAATTATCAAACCAATGACCTCCCCCATTCCCCCTGTTTACCATAACCTCTTGGCTTGACAAACCTTTTTAAACAAGGGGATTTGCCAATGTTACATAAGGTTCTATTAACTCGGTGGGTGTCAGGAATTAATTAGCTCACCTTTACAATTCTGAGCAGGACGACTGACATGGGGAAAACCTGAACCTAGCCTGTTGCTTATGTTTTCACCTCCCTAACCTCTACCAAACCTTTCTCTTGAGCACTAGAATTTGGCTAGTCCAAGGATACAAGGCAATTAGAAAGGTTTCATAGACAAATATTATATAGAGTGGTTAAAACAAAGGTTTTGAAGTCAGGCAACATGATTCTATGTGTAACTCATCAACAAGCAACTGAGCGTCACAACACTTTTAAAAGGCAGGTGAATGCTATGCTTATTTGACCCACAGAGAAACAGACCATGAGCATGTGTCTGTAAGAGACCCAAGTGTCCTGTCCACTGGAACAATTAATTTGAGGTTATGCCAGCCTCACAGTTTGTGAGTTTTCAAGATGGCCTGACGTATTGCGTCACCAACTTTCACAATTACATTGCAAGTCCCACCATATTTGGTGGGTTTTTAATCTTGATTTTTGTGAGGGTTCAATTCCAGATTGTGTAATGCTTGGTTTGTTCAATACTGCATATATACTCGTCTCATCATCATAGCTGTGGTGCAAGACAAGAGCATGCAAATATATGGTTTGTATGGTGAAATATTCAGGCTAATCTACACAATCCAGAGATTAAACCCTTTTCGACAATGACTTAAATACCTTAAATATTTTTTATGAGTATAGCCACATGCTCTCCCTATAAAGTGGGCAAGCTACATACCATTAAGCTACAATGGGCTGATGACCAGGAATACCATAGATGGACTTTCCTTCCCACCAAAGTAGGAGCTAAGTGATTTAAAGACCCAATGGACAAAATTCATCCATGGTGTAAATCCACTGAAGATGGAGAATGTTGCCCAGGCTTTGCCAAATTTTCTGGAAGAATAAATTGCTACATTTTGTTTACTAAGAAAAACCCAATAGGATCACCAATATGTACAGGATAGTAAATATGGTCTGTAATGAGTAATGTCAGTGTTCTGGAGCAGCCTGTCTTTTTGTGGTGGACCTCGCATAATGGATCTTGTTCCGTGACTGGGCATTCCCAAGTGCCATCACAATAAATAAACCATCATAGAGCTGTCTTCTCTTCTTTCCCTGCCACCATCAAACCGATAAAGCTCGGCTAAATGTATCGGATCAGAACAACTGACCTGCCAGAACCAGGATCCCTGGAGGATGAAGAAACTGGTCCTAAAGAATTCCAGGATGGTGTGATCCCGCAGGAACACTTCCATCAGGGCGCAAAGGGCTCCACCAAATACAGCAATAAGCAGCAAGGAATGGAGGTGCTGACCCAGAGCGTTGTTGGTGTAGTCATGGAACCAGAACAGGAAACCTGCGACATAATAATTCAGTTGTATCAGGGACAGTGAGTGAAGAGGAATCACAGGAAGTGACCACAGGAACCATAGGTTGCATTTAATGGCCTAAATGAATACATTTTTTTTCTGCTCTGTGCATGTTCAAAGGTGGATATTTGATTTTTGTGAGACAAACCAGGTGAGAGCTCCCCACTCATCATCTTCATTCATGGCGAGCAGCAAGGAGGATAAAACAATATGCTACACAAGCTTAAAAAATTTCACCCTATGACATTATCTGCTTCCTCCAGCAAGGCAGATCTTGAAAGATTCTGTTGCTGTAGACCGGGGTGGGCAATTTTTGATGGTTGGGGGTGATGCCAAGATTTTGATAAGTGTTCAAGGGCTGCATTTATTTTTAGAGTGGGTGCAGAGTTTGGGATGGAATTTTGGTGCAGAAGGGAGGTCGGGATAGGGAATAAGAGAGGGTGCAGGGTCTGGAAGGGAGTTGGGTGTGTTGTCAGAAGCAGATTTTGTCTGGAAAGCGCTTATCTAAGCAGCTCCTGGCCAGCAGCTCGCTCAGACCAGCTTCCCAGCCTGCCAGTAGCCCCAAGCCATGTGGCTTTTTGCATTGGGGGAGGGTTTCCTGCTCCTGTCCCCAGCAAAATTTCCCAGCTCCTGTTGATTAGAAACTGGCCAATGGGAGGTAAGAAATTGTGCTGTGATCTCCATGTCCTCAGCAAAATCTCTTGATTCCCACTGGTCAGTATTGTGTATGCAGCCAATAGGAGCTGAGAGATTTTGTTGGGGGTGGGGCAGTGCAGCCCAGTTTCTCATCTCCCATTAAATGGTTTCCAGCCAGTAGGAGCTGAGAAAATTTCCTGAGGGCGCAAGGACAGCACTTGAAGCTCTACCCCCTCTGCAGCCATAGGGGCCTGCTGTGGTCTGGAGTAAAAGGCTTGGGTGGCTGGATCCAACTTCTGGGTCTTATCTTGTCTGCTCCTGCCCTAGACTCTCTAGAGTCTGCTTCATAATGGATGTGTCTGCAGTACCCAGGCCCTTTGCAAAATAGGAGGCAACATAAGAGTCAGTCCATATCTCAAAGCATAACAATAAGCTTTATACTGACATTGCTTCTCTGACAAGGATCCAGCCAAAGAAAAACAGCTTCATATGAGGCACTAGTTCCAAACCACCAGGAGTCACTATCAGCAGTCACACAACACCCTGGGAGAAGGCAAGGAGCTTTTTCTACCTAAACCATTACTGCCATCTAATGCTTGTAAAACACGAAACGCCTCCAAATATCCAACTGTTCACTGCATGGAGTGCCCTACGCATGCCTCATCTACTCGGTATCATTCCAGTTTTAGTATATGTGCTGCCGAAATGAGTATGCCTGTTTTCCATGCCCCCAAAAGGGGCTCTTTCTTTTTGGTTATTAGAAAAAAGTTTGTTTCTCCTGTTTAGCAGTCACATAGTGACCATATACCATTGCTACTGCTGCCTTTTTTGGTCCACATAACATGGTGGTATTGGGATGTTGCACCACCAAAAACAAAAGGTCTTGAGACTGTTTCATTGCTTTGGAAGGCCTGCTGGATGTATTTAGAACTGTTCAAAATACTCACAAGAAGAACACAAAACCTCATGGAACTCACCAGGTTTCACTGCAGGTCCAAACCTTGGCCCATGTGCATAGAGAGTTTCAGTTTAGGCTCTGAGACTTTTCATGTGAACCTGGGAACCAGGCATGTTTTCATATCCAATTCCATCAAAACTGGTGAAACAGTTTACCAGATCTCCAGCCGTGTTTTCTCAGTCAAGAGTCTGTCATTTGAAAGTTCAGACAAACAAACTGTTCAGGCTTTACTACTCACCTTCACTAAACATAGCCACAGAGAGCAAGAGACGATCCAATCCCAGAGACAGCTTGAACGGGGAATAAAAGAGAACATCCATAATGCCTGAGAGGCCATAGAAGAGGTACATGGTCGTGTACTGCCAGTTAGTCAGCTTCTCCCAGCTCTGGGACTCCTTGCTGTAGAGGCCCATGTGGGGGCCACTGGGGATGAACTGCTCAGCCAGTATCCCTAGACAGCAGAGGCAAATAGAGATCATGATTTTTCACTGTACATAAGAAGCGGCATATGCCCCAGGCTGGAGAGTGTGAGGCATCCCCATGGAGTTCACTTAGGATTATCTATTGGAGACACTTCCTAGTTTGCAATGTGTAAAGCACAGGTTGGTGTTCTGTTTGCTGAGTTGTTTTTGACGATGTTGTAAGGCTGCTATCTAAAATGCTGAAATGAAGGCCACTGAGATAGCTGAAAACAGAATTATCCATTTTCCTTTACAGGTAAAGTCCACAGACTCTCTGAGGGTATGTCTACACAGCAGAGTTATTTTGAAATAATGGCTGCTGTTTTGAAATAACTTTGCTAACATTAACACAAAGCACCCACTGTTTCAGAATAATATCAGATGTTTTATTTCAAAATAGGTAAACCTCATTGTATAAGGAGTAGCACCTGTTTTGAAACAGGTATTTTGAAATGGGGCTGCGTAGACAGGAAATAGAGCCTATTTCAAAATATGATATAGTGCATCCAACGGCTCTATTTCAAAATAGGCTCTATTGTATGTAGACACAACTATTTCAGAATAAGGTTTGCTTATTCTGGGGCTTCAGTGTAGTGTAGATGCATTATTGAGGAATAGCTCATTTTGGAATAACTCCAGAATAAGGTATTACGGACTAATTTTGCTATGTAGACATACACCGAGAGTACCGTTGCAGCATGATACTGGTAGGTTTTTTATGGGCTGTTGGGCAAAGTGGTAGCAACTAATAGTCCACCCTTACCTGCTAGAGCAAAGAAAGCTTTGGCTGCCCCTTCAAGGACATCCAGTTTCTTGATCCAGCTGCTTGCACGACTGTCTGCGTTCCACGTCCGGCTCAGATATTTCAATGGGTATTTCACAGACCACCCAAGCCCGAAGACCAAGAAGAAAGTGCCCCTAAGCGCACTGCCTATGAAGCTTGACATCACTGAGGCAATGTGCTGGATATCTGGGCCTGAAAGAATACAAACCAGTGTTCAAAATCATCCTCATCCCTCTATCTGTAGTGTCCTAGAGTCTGACATGCTGTCAAATCACAACACTCAAAAGCTTCCTGTGAAATTCCAATGCACAGCTCTGTAACATATAACAATAGAGTGGTAATCAACAGTGACTGGAAAATAAATACAGAAAGAACCATGATACTGCTGGGAGTTTGGGGGGGAAGGATTTGTGTAATAACTGGCTTGCCCATGGCAAGAGCTTTTTAATGCTCTGGGAAAGCTGCTAACCCCTTACAGAAGACTTTGGCAGCCAAAGGTTTTTTTTAATGGGAAAGTAGCAACGTTACTGCTGGCCAAAAGCTAGTTAGTATGTAAGATTTTTAGAAATATTAGCTCCCTTCAAGGAAAGTAATTGTGTGTATCAGAGGGGTAGCCGTGTGTGTGTAATTGTGTGTGTGAGTCCAGTCAACCAGATTGGATGTGATTTCTTAATAGTTCTAGAGAACTTTGGCTTCATTAAAGGTTCACTGCTGAGCCAACAGGGAGACACAAATGAGATTCCTGTACAGCTAAGGTGACTGAACATCCCCGATTTTGGGGAACGGTACGGAGTCCCAGGTACAAAATGCAAGGATCATGTAGTATGTATGGAAATTGTAACAATGGCTGTACTGGCACATGCATACATATACCATGCATGATTCTTGCATTGTGCATGTGTGTGCAGAGAGCAAGGCCAGGAAGTAGAAAGCAATTTAAAAAAATAAACCAAAAAAAGTTGAGCTCTTTGATTTCTGGCCATACTCTGGGAAAATGATACATTTTGAGGAATATTAGCTGGCCCTCAGGATATAAAAACGAGTCCCAAGAAGCAAGTGCAGTAAGCACAAGAATAAACAAGGAGTTATTCAAATGCTTGCTACAACTAGCAAAGCTGAATTAAATGTTCAGTTGAGAGAGCGTCTCATTTCCCTCCTACTACCTAAACTTTTCTTTTGCTTTTTTGCACTCTTCTTGTGTTCTTCTGAGTCACTCTTACACCAGGAGACATATCCCTTTTTGTACCACACAAACCTTCATCTCTTTCTGCAAACCGTTAACCTCTTCTTCCGTTAATAATAGCCCACCAAGAAGAGAAACCAACACTGTACTCTAATGATGTTTATATTTTCCTGTATATATCACTAATGTCCAGTTTATGCTGTGAACTCATTGGCACTGTGACTGGCCTAATGGAGTCCTAAGGATAGGACAGTCAAAACCTAGGTCAACAACACCTAGGCACATTGTCTCATTCCTCCCGTGCTAGGCAATAGTTAAGTGTACAATTCGTAATTACAATAGGGTGCAGTATGGATAGGTCCTGGAGATTAGAGATGAGAATGTCTTTACAAAGCCTCAAAAGGTTTGGTTTATATTCTGCAAAACCCAAATCGGGATAAATGGGCTCATTTTTCAAAGCAGAGTTGGTTCAAATAAATAATTCTGGTTTTGGTTCATCTTTACTGCTTTATGCGCAGATAAAAGTATTATCCTTTAGACAACTAGGGCCTATGTGTCATTCTCATTTAGGACACCTATGTACAATAAGTTATGATGGATCTCTGCTTAGAGTAACCATTAAAAATGTTGCCATTAACATGGCACAGGAACTCTCATACGTTTCTTGTCATGGGCTGAGGATAATAGTGGAGTATCTTGGAAATCGATACAAGAGCGAATTGTATTCTGTGGGCCAGTGGCATAAATCATCATAGCTCCATTAACCCAAATGGAGCTGTGTTAATTTACGCCAACTAATGATCTGGACTGCTAGATATATTCATCAGTAACCTAGCATGCAGAGTGAATGGGGACTTGGCAAAAACTGCTGTGAAATATTTAAGACGTTGAAGGATTGTGAAAAACAACAAAATGAATTTGAAAACCTCAATGGGAAGCCAAAATGGCAAAACAGAATTTAAAACGTTAAATTTGAATTAATGGACATGGAAAGAAACATTGTAGGCCACTCAGAGTAGTGGGTCTGAATTAAATTATCTGACATGAAGTGGCTTGGGATGTTGTTGAAGACTGCCATGTCTTTCAACAACTCTGGTCACTGAGTAATCTACATATTGCCGTAAGTCAACAAAATGTTTTGGAGCGAAACAGGAAGACAATGTCTCCATCTGACAGAGTTTACATTCCTGTACAGGCGGATAATTATGGACATTGGGACAGGAGTACAAGGAAGGGCAAAATACCCTGGGGGGCAGGGCAGGGGAGAAAAAAGTCAGTTGTTGCCAAGGGAAGACTGCAGTTTCGTTCATGTGAGACACTTACCTTGCTGATGTTTGTTTTGCATTTGTTTGTTCCCCAGATATAATTAGGGGTCAGAAAGGACATGGATTGCACCAAAAGGGAGATAGGCAGCAGAAACTAAGACAAGGGAAGTGACTTTTAGGGAGGGCTCTGAAATCAGAGAACCTATTAAATACATTGTATGTCTTATGTAAAATTATACTGCAAGTTCTTTGGAGCGGGACTATGTCTTATTTGTTTATTGTTTTATTTATTAACACGTACATATAGTTTTAGGCACTGTACCCGTAAAAACACAATCTTTTCTGGACTCAGAACTCTACATTTTGGCAGATAATAGTTCAGCGGCATGCCAGGTGGAAAGATGGGCAGACTTTTTTCATGTTGTAAAATTGCTGCTTAGCACAGAGGCCAGACACTTTCAAATTACTGACAACAAAGAGAACACAGTGCCTATCAAGCAGCTCCTTGCCGCTATCTATTTCATCACATCCCCTGCTTTATGAGTTGTGTAATTTAAGATATAAATTCTTAAGGAAAATTCTGGACCAATTTCTAAAATATTGTAGTTTAGAAACAAACCCAGATCATCTACAAAGTATCAAAAACTCATGTAATAATTTACAGTGAACTAATCTGCATTCCAATAGACTCGGAATATGGTTTGGGTCAGAAGATTCATTTCTCTTCTCTCTGTTCTTGGAGATTGCAGTGCTTTTGAGATTTTGATGTCACTTGCTTGATAGTCAGGGCGCAATCCATAGTCTATGTAGACGGAAGGATGCCTACTACTGATAGTCATATAAGATATCTGAATCATCGCCCCAAAGAGCATTTCATCATTTCATTTGACTGCTGTGCTCAGTCTCACCTGACTGCCTGTGTTGTTTGTAGCTCTTCAGCTCCAATCCCTGCTCTCTTTTACAAGCCTCCTCCCCTATGTCAAATCTCCCAGACCTTAGTAACAGAGAGGGAGCCGTGCTAGTCTATATGCTATCAAAACAAAAAGCAGTCAAGTAGCACTTTAAAGACTAGCAAAATAATGTATTAGGTGAGCTGTCGTGGGACAGGTCCACTTCTTCAGACCATAGCCAGACCAGAACAGACACGATATTCAAGGCACAGACAACCACAGAGTCTCCCAGACCTTTTAACTTAACAGAGACAGATTCTGCTTAATGATTAGGCCATGGCAGGTCCCTCTGGCAACAGTCTGTACAGAGAAATGTGCTTTGTTGTATTTTAAATTAATCAGGGCTTTGCAATCTCTTTTACCAATAGTGAGTATAGGTGCCTGCATGGGTGGAGAAGTGATAGGATGGCACAATATGAAGAAGTTATTTCTAGACAGGAGTTTGATTCAGTGCCCTAAGATCCAGGCAGCCCTGAACTTTGTCTGAGGAGGGGACCTGAAATACAGATAGCATGTTGGAACCTGCCCGGCTGTGTTGATAAATACCAGCCTAAGCCACAAAGCCCTGTGGTCAAACACGAGGGGTTGACAGTGGGCCCATTTAGTCATGAACTTTCACAGGACATTGCAGATCCCCTGTCCATTTGGCAAGGTTCACATCCCTTTTTTGTTCTTCCAAGAACAGGGTTTCACTTGCATGGGAGGAGGGGACACCGTGGTTAGCCCTTCAAATACCTGAATGTGCACATAACCGTAACTCTTTGTGCCACAAGTGCCTGCGGTTTGCTTTCAAGGACTCCAGTCAGCCAATCAGGATATACTGTTATGCCATGTGATTTTTGGTGACCAATCACAGCACTTGCGATGAGAACTGCCATGGTAAATAATTCACATAAATTCATTGAAAAAAAATCAGTCTGTCTGCAGATAATTTGCCAAGAGGGGAAGAAGGCTGCTCAGGTATTGGCCATCCACACACATCTGGAGGCATCTGTTTATTGGGCTGCTGACTCATCTACCCAATGGCTAGGATGATGGAGGGGAATCTCTTATGAAGGAGAGACCTTCAGCTCAGCACAGGCTTCCAACATCCTCAAACCATCAATATCCCTGGAAGACCTGCTCCACTAAAGATCACTAAGTTTAAAAGTCCAGGCAGTCCTCAAAAGGTGCCTTTTCTTGGAGGGGAGAGGGATTAGCCTTGAGAACTTGAAAAGATCTCCCCAGCATCTCTTCATCCAGGTCCGTCACAACAGCATCAAACATATTCCGTGTTTATTCCCCCTTGCATCTATGTAATTCTTCCTTCCAACTCCCTAGATCTTAGAAAGCTCAGAAATCCAGGTTCACACAGAGATCATTCTGCATCTCCTAGCGGAGTGGGGAAGAAGAAAGACGAGGCATTTACCTGTGCTGTCTGTGCCGCCTGCTTCCTTCCTGCTGCAGAGATGCAGGGCACCTGTTCTCACTTGTGCTCCAGATGTGAACAGCAGTAAGGAGGTGTGAGATAGAAGTGCAAGATTAGGGGAGGAGCAGAGCAGGGAAGTGACTCTCAGTCCAGATGCTCCACCCTAAACATCTTCAAACCAGGATTTTCCAGATTGGAAGAAGTGGGTCTGCCCCACAGAAGCTCATCACCTCATAAATTATATTGTTAGTCTTTAAAGTGCTCGGGGACTGCTTTTATATCGTCAAACCTGCTCATGAAAGGTCTGAGTTATCCAGTTTTCACAATTATTGACACTTGTTTGCTGCTGTTACTTACAAAGGAAAAAAAATAAACCCAACGCTCATTTTCATTCTTGTGATAATCAGGCTTGCTCAGGTTATGTCGTGTGCAAGTTCTGAAGAAGGCCCGGTCAGTAGCCTGATTAGTCAAGTTTGTTGCTGTTCAGAGTGGGGGATGAGAATGTTGCAAGTCAGAAGCTTACATAACCACTTGGGCCTGAAATTCTCAGTTATGTTAATACTTCATAGTATGGCTTTGGCAGTGGGAAGCAGGTGTAACTACCAGAAGAATGTTAGGAGGTGGTGGGTATTAGTTAGTATACCAGAGAATTCAAGCCATGAATTTCATAAGTTGAAGCACGGAACTTGTGAAATCTCCTTCTATCTTCTATGAAGATTCAATTATAAACACCTCCTAATCCATCTCTGGGCACTCACTTCTTTCATTTAACATCCCACCACTAACCATCTACTGAGCAGCTGCTTGCTACCATCATACCGATATTAAATGAAAGATGACAAGTCAATATAACTACTAAAACAATTGCAAAAGTCTCATGAGTTTAACATTGCATGTCAATACAAAGTGCTTCTTTAAGCTCTATTCTGAACCCTTTAAGTCTTTGTAGGCTGCATATAAAAAAGTTGTAACCACCTCAGGACAAAAGTCTTGTCTCATTTTCTACTTACAGCATATCACACCCCTGTATGGGGTTTTATACAAATCAGTATGTTCCTATCCTTCTCATGCTTTTATTTAGAAACATGAGTTGGCTGCTGAAGTATACTGCACCAGCACGCCATGTATTAGGGTATTTTTCAATGCAGTCCAAGGACAGCCATACATGTCTCTCATCCAGTGGAAAACATCCAAAACAGTACCGCTCTATTACCACAAAGCAGCCTCCTACCAATGGCAGGGCTTGTAGCTATTACCTCAGATGGCTTTGGAATGGGAGCAATAAGTCACAAGGGGGGCACTCTCACAGATGCTGGCTCAGTGATTAGTGGCCTGTGTTTACGGGGGCACTAGCACTGTCAGCAGCCCCCCCATTGCTAAGTGACACAACTGGGATATGGAAGTTTTCACCTCTGCTTTCATGTCAGCTGACTAGGACTAACATCAGTGGAGACAATCTGGGCCTAATCCAGGAAACCCAGTGAGACTAGAAAAGGAGAGAATTTGAGCTGGGTGGAGAGGACAGCAAACATGGTTAAAGCAACTTTCCTACCTAAGAGGAAGGCAGACGTGGGGGTAGGTACCTCAGGCAAACAGCTGCCGTGGAAGAAGACTCCGTCCTCACATAGAGGGGCACGCCACATGTACCCAGCCTCTCACCGTTCCTAGCTGTGAGGAAAAAACATTGGGAATAATTCAGGGTGCAATGAATTCTCTGCACAGTGTAGGCTGACCATCCCTTATAGCCTGAAGCAGAAGGGAACCCAGCATGGTAGAATGAGGAGTCTGAAGGAAAAAGAAACCCATCCCTCACCCTGCACATGGTTTCAGCCAGGTTTAACCTTACGGATCCTGAGAAATAACCTGTATCCCCAGCACAAAAAAAAATGCATAATTCGGAGACTTGTGTGAGGATTGGTTCATGGGGAAAGGGATTCTCTCCATGGCACAAGGAGCCTACCAGTTTCGTCTCAGAGGTACCAGTCAGGGACCTGAATGCCACAAACAGGACAGAGAGTGTCCACCTGGCCCATTCATTACTGATGAACGTCACCTTCAGTGACTCCATGCCATGTACAGTACTGCTGGTGGTAGCAGTGAGACTACTTGGTGAGAGCTCTGTTCCTGCCCCTTACAATTCTAGAGTAACACTGAGCAAGTCACATGAGCTCTCTGTGACTCAGTTTTCCTTTCTATAGCTGGTCCGACTTAGCTCTTGACCATTGCTTTTTCAACGATGATCACAAAACTTTTTTTAGAGAGGGACGTCACAACAAATGGATTACAAGGCCAGAAAGGACCACTGTGCTCATCTGGTCTAACCTCCTGTATGACACAGGTCAGAGAACTGCCTCAGAATAATTTCTAAAGCAGAGCTTTTAGAAAAAACAACAAAACCCACAGTCTTGCCTGAAAAAGTGCCAGTGATGGAGAGCTCCTATGGCCCTTGACATTTTGCCCCAATGCTCAATTGCCTTCACTGTTAACAATTTAGGTCCTATTTCCAGCCTGACTTTGCCTAGTGCCAGCCAATGGATATACATGTATTTTAGACTGAAGAGGTAGGGCTATCACGCAGGTCTCCCCTGAGTCCCAGTCCTGCCCCACACTTCCACAGTGCCTTTCAGATGGCAATCTAATGCGTATTTAAAACATGGTAAGTGAATGAAGCCTCAACCTCCCCTCCCTGGAAAGCAGTTAAGACCTAACCTCATTTCAAAGGTGGGAAACTTGAGGCTGATCCTCCACTAGGCAAATGTAAATGGAAGACCTACTGACTGAAAGAAAAGGAGATGCTCTAAGCAGCAGCCAGCTAGGCACTTTCTGGCTTAAAGTGCTGTTATCTGCCAAATATAAAGGGCCAGCAATGAGAAAAGCATGCTGGGATAGGTTTCCATAAAAGATGACTCTACAATGGTGTGGTTCACTCAGCTATAAAGCTAGAAAGCGGCTGAGTGGAAAAGGATCTAAGTGAAGGACATTCCCAGATTGGCGCAAGGTGTATGAAATAGCTCAGTTTAAAACAAACAAACCCCACAAAACAAAAAAGCAGTCAAGTAGCACTTTAAAGACTAACAAAATAATTTATTGGGTGAGCTTTCGTGGGACAGACCCCCTTCTTCAGACCATAGCCATACCAGAACAGACTCAATATTTAAGGCACAGAGAACCAAAAAGAGTAATCAAGGAGGCCAAATCAGAAAAAAATGATCAAGTTGAGCAAATCAGAGAGTAGAGGGGTAGAAGCGGGTGGGGGGGGGGCAAGAATTAGTTTAAGCCAAGTATGGAAATGAGCCCCATAGTGACTCAGAAAATTCCCATCCCAGTTCAAACCTCGTGTTAATGTGCCAAATTTGAATATAAAAGACAGATTGGATCTCTCTCCCTTTGAATAGTGGTGGGAAAATTTTTCTTCAGTAACACGCAAACTCTTAAGTCATTAACAGAATGGCCTACTCCATTTCAATGTTGACTTACCGGTTTGTGGATCTGGAGTGTTTTTATGTCTGTTTTGTGCCCATTAACTCTTTGTCTAAGGGAGTTAGAAGTCTGTCCAATGTACAAAGCATCTGGGCATTGTTGGCACATGATGGCATGTATGATGTTAGTTGAGGAACATGAGAATGTGCCCATGATTCTGTGAATAACCTGGTGAGGTCCAGTGATGGTATTTCCAGAGAAGATATGTGGACAAAGCTGGCAGCAGGCTTTGTTGCGAGGAAAGGTTCCAGGACTGGTATTCCTGGGGTATAGACTGTGGCTGATGGCGACGATCCTCAAAAGGTTGGGAGGTTGTCTGTAGGAGAGAACAGGCCTGTCACCTAGGGCCTTCTGGAGTGTGACATCCTGATTAAGGATAGGTTGTAGGTCTTTAATAATTCATTGCAGTGGTTTGAGTTGGGGGCCATAGGTGATAACCAGTGGGGTTCTGTTCTTGACTTTTTCTTTTTAAGATTAGTGGAACTGCTATGGGCACCCGCATGGCCCCACAATATGCTAATATATTTATGGCTGACCTGAAACAATGATTCCTCAGCTCTCGTCGCCTATTACCCCTCCTCTACTTAAGGTACATTGATGACATCTTTATGATTTGAACCCATGGTATAGAGACTCGAAGAATTCCACAGAGACTTTAACAATCTGCACCCCACCATCAACTTATGCCTCGATTACTCCATGCAAGAGATACATTTCCTGGACACTACAGTACAAATCAAGGATGGCCTGACCAGTACCACACTGTACTGGAAACCCACTGATCTCTGTACTTACCTACACCCTTCTAGCTTCTATCCTGCACACATAACTGGATCCATTGTTTACAGTGAAGCCCTTAAGTACAATCACATTTGCTCTGATCCAACTGACAGAGACCAAAAACTACAAGATCCTTACCAAATATTCATAAACCTGACTTACCCACCAGGAGAAATAAAAAAACAAATCGACAGGGCCAAACAAATACCCAGAGACCAGCTACTCCAAAATTGGCCCAGAAAAGCCAAGAACACACCACCACTGATCATCACCTACAGCCCCCAACTCAAACCACTGCAACAAATTATTAAAGACCTGCAACCTATCCTTAATCAGGATCCCCCAGTCTTCAAAAGTCCCTTATTCCTATTTGGTTTTAGCAATAAGGGGTGAAGTGGGTCTTTGCCCACAAAACCTTATGCTCCAAAATATCTGATAGTTTATAAGGTGCCACAGGACTTCTTGTTGTTTTTGAAGATACAGACTAACTCAGCTACCACTGTGATACTTGTCCCCATCCTACTCTTATGAGCTCAGACTTGAAGTTAATGAAAAAAAATTGAGATGTTAGCCTGTTTCACAGTAGAATTGGAAAGCTGAGTAAATTGAAAGTTTGCAGATGGCTTAAGCTCTGAAGATGGGAGGCTGAGAAGTGTGAACTAGGATTATTGCTAACACAGGCATCACAAACAGGCAACCTGAAACAAGTGGTTTGAGCGTAGGCAGGACTTGTTCTGTTTCCTACACTTTGATTTCAGTCTTGCATAAGAGGCAGTGGAGGAAGGTGTTGGTGGATCTTATCTTTAGTTGAAGTCATGAAATGAGTACTGCACGGCCTTTTTGTGGCAATATTAGACTTGTTGCAGTATTGTCTTCAGCAGGAACAACAGCACATTTCCAACTTAATTGCCTTTTTTAAAAGTTATTACTATTAAGATTGGGAAAGTGAGTCAGGCTTAATGTTACTGATATTATTTTAAGTATGATCAACAACATCAACAACATTTTCCTGCCCTGTATTAGCAGATTACTCATGTCTGCAATAGACACCCATATTTGCAACAGCCACTCCTCTGGAAAGTAATCTTATTGCAACCCCAGTGTAAGCCTACAGGAGTCTAAGCGGGGAGGGGAGACGGGATGCAGGAAAAGGATATTATTGGCTTATTCTCAGTGTTCCCTGTAAATTGAGTGCTTAGGCAGCCACCTGCACTTGAATAGTGCTCACTACAACCCTATGGAGCTGATGTGGTCTACACTGAAGCTAGATTAAATTCAGAAGACACCCAAAATCTATGGAAGATTGATCAGCACTCCCCAAAAAAGATTTGAAAAGCTCACCTCCCTCCTTCAGAGAAACTTAGTTCCTGCAATTTTTTAACGTTTGTGTTGTGGAAGCTGCTCATAGCCACCACAAGCAAGTTGAACCCCATTGTGCTAGACACTCTACAGACACAAACAGCAGTCCTTGCCCCTTCTCCCCACAAAAAAAAGAGAGAGACTTATTCAGGTGCTGCCTAGCTGATTAGCAGAGTGCACAAAGCCTATGTTTCTATTGGTGGTGCACATCTTCACGTGTCTTGGTGCACAAAACAAAATTTATTCTGCACATGGATCAAAAAATTAGAGGGTGCACTGCTTATTAAAGTCTGTGTCTGCCTTTGGTGGAAAGACAAGTTAGCTACCCATCAGAGAAGGAAATCAGGCCATGTCAACACTACAAAATTATACTGCTCTAACTTGCATTGCCTTCTAATTTACATCAAGTGACCAAAGTTATTAAATCACTTGTGTGAGTGCACAGTTGGCTTCTTGTGTCAGAGATATATGTCCCCACTGAGACGGATTGCATCCTGTGTATTGTCAGTTTTGGGGCATTCTGGGCACTCCTGAAGGCCAGGAACAGTCAATGTAAGCAACACAGTGAGTACACTGACGCCATGTCAACCCAGTATCTTTGATTGTGATTCTACGCCACTCAAGGACTAAATCAGCATAGAGAGGCACTTACATTGTCAGGAACTAAATTTAAGTGAACACACTTCCACACCTATGTAGATACAAGGTAGCTTACGTCAACTTACCTGTGTAGTAACAGAGAGATAGCTATGCTCGTCTATATACTATCAAAACAAAAAAGACTCGATATTGAGTCTGTTCTGGTATGGCTATGGTCAGAAGTGGGTCTGTCCTATGAAAGCTCATCACCTAATAAATTATTTTGTTCGGCTTTAAAGTGCTGCTGGACTGCTTTTTTGTTTTGATACCTGTATAGTGTAGAGCAGGCCTCAGAAGTAAGAAAGCAAACTTAAAAAGTAGCTAATTTAAATGGTTGAATGTATAATTTAAAATGTGAGTTTATTTCTTAGTATATTTTAAATCAGTGCAAACAAATAGCTGAGCCTATGACTTCAAAGTATGTGCTTGATGTTAGCATTTATACTCTGGAAACCACTAATTAAATTAGTCATATTTTAGGAATGATATGAACAAAGCAGACTATATAAAGTTGTTTTCGTTTGGGCTGTGTTTATTTCTGCAATAGCAAACCTGTGGCAGGAGAAACAACTGTAGGAATGCCTCTCCTGGAATTTTGACCAACGTTAGCTTCTGAGGTCGTGGATGGAGATACACATCTTGTAGAATGGGAAGGGACCTTGCAGCCAGTCTTCTGTCCTCTTGGCAAGACTAAGCATGCTCCCTGATGGATTTTTTTTTTCAATTTATTTGCCCTGACCCCTGAAGGGCTCCCTCAATGATTGAGCTTGCAACCCTGGGTTTAGGAGGCCAACGCTCAAACTACTGAACTTCTCTCTCTCGCCCAAAAATTAAGGTTCTGATTTGCAATTTGGGATCCAGTTTTCTTGAGGTCATCAAATCCTCCCATTTGGCCAGGGCAATGTAACGGCATGAGCCATCATTAAACTCATGCTCTAGGAAACATCTCTTGATGTGGACATTTTGGCCAGGGATGTCCTTATCTTCAATCTTACCTTTTTGGAGAAGACTAAGAAAGTTATTGTCTCACAGAACAAAGCAGCAGAAACATAGCACTTTAAAGACTCACAAAATGATTTATTCGGTGATGAGCTTTTGTGGGACAGACCCACTTCTTCAGATCAATTTCATTTCCAATACAGACTGAAATACAGGAAATGAAATTGATCTGAAGAAGTGGGTCTGTCCCACAAAAGCTCATCACCGAATAAATCATTTTGTGAGTCTTTAAAGTGATGCATTTCTGCTGCTTTGTTTTGTCAGAGTACAGGCTAACATGGCTACCTCTCTGTTACTATTCAAGTTTATTTTCTGTTTCATTTAGAGTCGTTAGTTTCTTCAGGCCCATTAGCAAAAGGAGTCCCTGCAGGCTAGGTTAGATGGAGTCCAGGGGGAGGTTTTAATTTTTCCTAAAACTTTCCATCAAGAGGAGAGTTTTAACCCCCATTTCTAGTTTACATTACTAGGGAGAACTGGGAGACAGATGGTTTGGATGAGAGTGTTCTTGTGATGGCTGCCAACTTGGCCAACACACTAGGGATGGAAACAGCTAAAAATATGCAACTTGATCTTATGGGTCTCCCTTCCTGCAGGCTGGGTGCAGAGTGGTATCTGTAACACATGTTTACCAGTGAGGTACTCTATTGTATGTAGTGGTGTTCATCTCTCCGGCTATTGGTCATTGGATTCAAACAGTATCATGTCACTGAGCTTTGTCAATAATTGTGCAGAGGATGAGACTTGGGAAAAAATGATCTGTTGTGAGGCTTAGCTTATGATTTCCATAGATATAGAAATAAGAGTTTTTTAAAAAGAGAAAATATTAGCCCCTGTAACTGAGATGGGCTGGGGTCATGGAGCTCAGGTTTTTGAAGAAAAAGTGTTGTTTTTATTTTGCACCCACTAAAGTCTGGCTGAAACAGCTGCTTCTGGATGTCCAGACAGGAGGATGGAGAAAAAGAAAAGCACCCTTTTGGTCACTGTTTTGGCTTTTTGTGCTTTCAGCCACATTTGAGAGGGTCTTTTCAATATACTACATTATTTCAAAATAGGTCCATAGGTGAAATGAGATTTCCCCTTCCCACAGAAAAAGTAGAATTCTCTTTAGAGGTGCTAATAGGCGGAGGAAGGAATTGCATATTTTCTTTCTGCTGTTGCTAATTCCTCCCTCCTCCTAACTCACTGGAGCCGTGTCTACACATGCACGCTACTTCGAAGTAGCGGCACTAACTTCAAAATAGCGCCCGTCACGGCTACACGTGTTGGGCGCTATTTCGACGTTAACATCGACGTTAGACGGCGAGACGTCGAAGCCGCTAACCCCATGAGGGGATGGGAATAGCGCCCTACTTTGAAGTTGAACGTCGAAGTCGGGCACGCGTAGACGATCCGCGTCCCGCAACATCGAAATAGCAGGGTCCGCCATGGCGGCCGTCAGCTGAGGGGTTGAGAGACGCTCTCTCTCCAGCCCCTGCGGGGCTCTATGGTCACCGTGTGCAGCAGCCCTTAGCCCAGGGCTTCTGGCTGCTGCTGCTGCAGCTGGGGATCCATGCTGCATGCACAGGGTCTGCAACCAGTTGTCGGCTCTGTGGATCTTGTGTTGTTTAGTGCAACTGTGTCTGGGAGGGGCCCTTTAAGGGAGCGGCTTGCTGTTGAGTCCGCCCTGTGACCCTGTCTACAGCTGTGCCTGGCACCCTTATTTCGATGTGTGCTACTTTGGCACGTAGACGTTCCCTGGCAGCACCTATTTTGATGTGGTGCTGCGCAACGTCGATGTTGAACGTCGACATTGCCAGCCCTGTAGACTTTATTCATCGAAATAGCCTATTTTGATGTCGCTACATGGAAATAAGCTACTTCGATGTAGGCTTCACTTGTAGACGTAGCTTGGATGTGCTGATACTTTGGAAGAAACATGCTTCACAGAGAGAAAACAAATTAGCAAGCATTATCTTGATGGATCTTGAATCGTTTTTAGATCTGTGAAGTGTCAGAGGTTGTTCTAAGACATGTTTAAAACATACGTACTGTAGTTATAATCATGATGTTGTTATATTCAAAATGGAGTTGTACCACATGACTAAGATTCCATTTTGGTCTCAGTCTTCCAAAATTGTCATTCACTGAGAGGTAGGAACCAGAATTGACTGGTTTTTCCCGCCCTTTTCCTCTGAACATTCCATTTACCTCAGCACTGCTTTCCCACCAAGAGATCACAAAGTACAGATTTTTCTGCCTAAGAGTCTATAAAAGATGGTGACCTATGTCACAGAATGGGTTGTCTGTCACTATCCACCAAAGCACCAGCACACTGCCTGTCCACCGCAGTCCATTTCCTGTCTGCCAAGGAAGAAGATCATCACCCCATCCGTTCATCACATCATATACCATCTACAAACTTGCAAGCTCTTACCATCAGCCGTCTTCCTCGTCGGTGGGTTCACTGAAGGGACTCCTCAGTGTTCCTCCCTGAAGACTCCATGCAGTCTAATGGTCATAGGTCCTGAGCACCCATCTTGCTGACGGTCTGCAAGATCAGGTCTCTATATTGGGCATATTTACCGCATTGGTTGTCTGGGGTAACTAAGCTGCATCTGGGCTTCATGCCTCGTGGGGAAGTCACTGTTCCAGTTGTGTATTTGTTTGCTGTTTATTAATGTTTTTCTCGTCTCCTAATACTGTAAATTAACCCCTAATACACAATCTTGGTTTTGAATCATACTTCCAACTCCTCATTTTTGGGTCAAGGGAGGGGAAGACAACCTTCAGGGGTAACCCACAGGTGATAGACCCTGACTCAGAGGAACAGATTTGCTTCTTTTGTGGGGGATTTAACACACTCTGATATTAACACATAAGATCCTTTAGCCTCCTCTCTAACAGGAGTCAACGAGGCAAAAGAGAAGTTATTCCAGATGGTAGAAACAGCAGAGGAAAGGAGTGTTTTGGTACAACCAGATTGTGATAGGGGAATAAAAAGATGCTGGATGGCAATAAGGAGTGATAGGCAAAGCAATTTATTTGACTGACAGCAGCATGTGTGGCCCTGAAGAAATGTAGAAAGACCATTCTCACTTTGAGGAGTTCTCATAAAGAGCGGAGCAAATCCAATGAATGGTTCAAAAACCTAGATCAGTTTTAATCTTGATCCTGTCTTATGGGAACCGATCTCATTCGTTTCTTTTGGGGGAGATGGAGGAGAGCGGCAAGTTGACTCTTCTAAAGTACTTGAGTCACACACTATCACCTCCTCTTCCAACCTCTGCTGCCATCATGTTGTCATTTAATTTTTACTTCTTTTTTTTTTTTTAAATAAGCAGAAATTCTCTGCAGTGACACATCAGTTCTACTTATTGTTCAATTAAGCTTATTTTCACCCCTTTGAAATTTAGGTAATTCAGTTTTTTCCCATTTGGATATTGACTTACTTATGATCAGAGAAGGAATACAATTCTGAAGAATGCTGAGAGCAAGTTTTGTACCATTGTAAGGGGGACGGAATGAGGCAGCTTATTTAGGTAAAACATTCCAAACACATTCCTGGAGTTAAACATGGTTTCTGCAAAATGCCTATTGTATAAAATTGTTCAGATCCTTGCAATTTACGGTTAAGATGCTTGTCAACTGGATTAATTGTGACGAAATACTATTTCTTGATTCTTTCTGCATCAATTCATTCATGCTTCTAGCATTTGGGAATGCAAAATCATTCTATTCAGCGGAAGCAAGAAAAAATAGGAGAGAAGGAAAGCTAACATTCAGGAAGGTTGTGCTGTTAGTTTTTGCATCGTTGTTATTTAGCAATAATATTCCAATTCTAGGCTCTTTAGATAATGCTAAAGTCTTCTCACCAGGCTCACATGACCTCAACAGTACATTAACATACAAACCATGCTTTCCCTGGGTGTATAAACATACATCCAAGTGTAAATATAATGTGAACCTATTGTAATATAAATAGGTGGTTCAGCCAGGTCAAAAAGAAAATCATTTCCCATTCCACTCCTAACAATCATTAAAATGCACTTTAGTTTGTGATGGCAGAGCATCATTCATATCCCAGGATATGAGGATTTGAACTTTAGACTTTGCAGCTGGTTTCCCAGAACATACATTTTATATGTAATTCTCCCTCAGCTTCCCCTCAACCATAGTCAGATCTTTTCTACCTGAATGAGAAAATGACATTTCCAGTGTCTCCCTGGATCTAATTATCTGGCAAGGGCAGGTTGAAGAAACAGTAGAGCTTTGTCAGCAAGTTCTTTTAATGCCCTTAGCAGACATTTCTCTTTGTTGTGTCAGAAGGGACCAACACACCGCAGCTGCTGGTATAGGCAACCCTGGAAGGTTCGTTACAGTATCCTACTCACAGGGAAAATGACTCGCTGCTTATCCCCCATTCTCTCAGTGCCTAGAGGGAGGCACACAGGTAGGTGACAGAAAAGCCCAATTCTAAAATGAAATAGCATAACCCTGAGGTCCTGAAGAGATGAAAGTCTGCTTCCTCTATAGGAAAGAGGAAAAAACATCCTTATTTACATCAATTAATATGTTGCTTATCCATAATTCCACAAAAGTTTTGTTTTTGTAGTTGGAATTTTTGTTTCGATTTTATAAAAAAAAGGCTTTTGCTGTATTCTTTAGAGTACATATGCATTTGTGCAGTACATGCCTCAGCGGCAGCGGGTCACCCTAACCTTATGGGTTATGGTCTTGGGTTTTGGCAACAAAACACAAGTTCAACAAGGAAGGAGGACAGTACCCTTTCCCTGGAGGCTGGGATATCCAAGGGCCCTGTTTTACTCTGGGTTTCCCACCTGCAGAGTCAGTGTAGATTTGCTGAACTGGGTCAGAGCAGTTCATCAGCAGCACAGAGCTGATTTCCCGTCAATGCCTGACCAGACTCATGGGGACTGCCCAACAACCTGACAGACAGCTGCAGAGCGGGTTTCACAGCATCCCCACCCACCAGGTGTGGATTGTACAGAACAGGGTAGCTCTGTATCTGGCATGGAACCCAGCTTAACAGTAGCTCCTTCAGGGGGCTATCTGGCATCTGAAAAAGCAAAATACCCCACAATCAATCATTGCTTGAGATTAAAAATGGGATTTAGCAAGCAGGAGAAAGAGGAACATATCCCTAAAATAACCTTAATTGTGCAAAATGGCTAGGCTCTAAATCAGCCCATGCAGCACCAGGAGAGGGGACACACATTTGCCCTGTCCAGCCTACAGGAGTATGTTCTACATCTGTCAAACACCCAAAGTTTCATTCAGATTGCCTCAGACTCTGGGATAGCCATTAAAGGCCTTGATAACCAATCTATTTTAAGTGGGAAGCTTTTCTACACTCCAGTGATAGACAGCAGTGCAAAACCAAGAGTACAAAACAAGCCAAAGAGAAGGAAAGTAAGGTTCAGTAGTGCTCTGCAATAGTCAGATTATTTTTTTATTATTTTTTTCTGTCTTTATAAGGCTTGCCGCAAAAATATAAAAAGATGTAATTCAACAGATGTGGTACAACATTTCTGTAGCATCTAATTGAACAAGGGTATTGCAAATTCTTTGGCATACTTCAGCATTCGCCTGCACTCTTCCTGATTGGGGTGACCCTTGCAAATCCTTCAGTCCACAGCGTGTCACTACAGTAACTGACGCCCAGTTTCCTCAACTTCGGTTATCACAGGTCAGCCCTCAATTCACTCTAAAAATGTGATGGGCTGTAGGCTCCAGTCCATCACTATGGAGACAACACATAGCGGAGATCCCATCAGACAAACTGTCCTGATAGTTGAATTTCTGAGTTTGATTCTGTCATTAAAGAAATCATTCAGAAGTTGGAGATTATGCACCTGTTTCAGATCCAAAGGGTCTCATGGAATTTATGTCTGGAGGACCAAGATCACATCTTGAGTCTATCCATACTGTTCAGCAATAAAACTGTGGGACCTGCCTTCTTGATAATACAATATAAATATTACTCAGATTTAAAAAGAAAAAAATCGATTCTGATAAACTTTCGGAAATAAGAGCTATCAGCCAAGGTACACTGTCTTCATTCCTCATCCGATCCATTTAAAAGGGCAGCATGGGAGCTTTTGTCACTTTTTTGCTTCCGAATCTTAAGTCCAATATCTATTTCTCCATTGTTTCTCTTACATCTTTGAAAGCAGCTGTAACACACAAACAATAATTGTCATGGTTATGAAACCACCAACACCCACCAGTGTTGCTCTGCAGGCTGCTAATATTAGGGCAGCAGGATTACATATTAAGATATACATTTGCTTGCACAGATGGCACCAGTTTGTGTTCTTCTGTGATGTTGAATGATTTCTCTACTCTCTCATTTATCAGGTTCACCATCTGCTGTGACCCACGAATAAGTGGGGAGAAGGAATAAGGAAAAGTCTGGCTGAGCTGCAGGTGAGTATTGCAGTGACCTGCCTTTCCCAAATCCAGTCCCTGTCAAAAGGGACCCCCCATCAGCCAGAAGAGACTTTTTAGAATGGAGCCTCATGATCTCCAGAAAGACCCCAGCCACCTGTTGTGATGCACTATAAGGCACCATATAGGGAGATGGGGGCTGTATAGCCTGTACCTCCTTTTTATAAGAGGAAGACATCTCTATCCATCTTTCCTGGAATAATACCACCAAGCACTGGATGGGCAGATTTCACCTCTCACTCTGGAAAGCCCCTTGTTTGGTATTGCAGGAGAATCGCCCTGAAAGGAGCATCCCCCTCTACACACAGAGTGCCTTAGGCCAGGGATGAGCAAACTTTTTGCATCAGGCCCCACTTTTCATCACTGCAATTAGCAGCCTAACCTGTCTAATGTAAACCAACCCACTGGAAATTTCATATTTAAAAAAAAACCCTTCAGCATGTGCAACATAAGTTTGTAAAATGTCTATTTCTCATTATATATATGGGAATACGCATACATAAACACAGTAACATATTTCAACATTCGTGAGTTAACTCACTTCTTCAGATGCTGGTCCTGGAAATCTGCAAGGCCAGGTATAAATAGGCCATAGCAAGGCTGGGGATAACGAGGTTAGCTCAGTCAGGCAGGCTGAGTTGTATTGTCATCAGTAGATCTGGAGGTGTGAACTCCAAGAGAGGGGAAGCTGCTTTTGTATTTAGCCAGCCATTCACAGTCTTTGTTTAATCCTGAGCTGAGGGTATTGAATTTGCAAATGAATTGTAGCTCAGCAATTTCTCTTTGGAGTATATAGTCTTTGGGCAATTCCCCACCAAGGTGCTGGCATATGCCTTTCACTAATCTGCACAGAGAGAACGACAATTGGATGGCAGAACTTATCCTGCCTCAAGGCTGATGGTTTCAGGGAGGTGATCCACAGCAGGCAGAGACAAGGCTGCCTCGTCCTAAGGGCAGGCAGTAGCAAGGTCCCAAACAGCCCTGTATCCTGCTGGGGGCATTACACTTGCGCGTTCCAAACACTGTATTTAGTGTAGCCATGGCAAGGCTGGATGTGCAAGTGCATAGATGCTCAGACAAACGGCCATTAGCTTGATATGATAGTCCATACATAATTACAGATGGGCTATGGTGACATCAGCTGTGATACAGTAAAATATTTTTCTGCATGTCTGGGGAGATGAGGGAAGAAGAACATTCTCAGAGGTCTGCACAGGGCTGGAAGTCATGTTTTTAAAAGGTTGGCCAGTGTGACAGTGGGCATCTCATTTTGGGGGAAGTTTTCAGAAAGATGTTCCTCCTGTCATAGGCACAAAGTCATACTCACAAGGTTTTAGCAATCATTTTTTGCACCTGAGATTGAGCTGTGGGTCCAAATCTGAGTATCTGCACCTCTAACTGCCTGAATGCAGGTACAAATTAGAGACTTAGACATGTACACATGCTTATGTTTCAAAAGGTACTTAAAGGCCTACAGATATTAGTAGGCACCTAGTAGGATTTCCAAAAGACACCAGTCTGCCTCTTCAGGCATCAAAATAGCTTTACAAATCTGCCCCTAAACCTATTTTATAGGCATAAGAATACAGCTGCAAATAGCACCTGCGAAAAAGGGAAGCAAGGTCTCAGCTTGGCTGAAAAAAATATATACCCCATAATCTCTTGTGGCTGTTTGTTTTCCATCTGAGGGTATCTAGGATACCAGTGTTGCCAACTCACATGATTTTATCACAGGTCTTGTGATAATTCACATTTTTCCTTAAGCTCCAGTTGCTGCTGTCCCGTGAATATATTGAGATTCCCATCTTCTATTAGAAAAAAATCATTTTTAGCCTGTGGCACTTTGGGCAACTCATGTTTCCCTGTGCATCAGTTCCTCATCTGTAAAATGACTTCCCCACCTCATCAGAGCACTGTCCAGATAAAGACAGACTGTGCAGCACTCAGGTATTACAGTGCTGGAGTCATACAAACATCCATGACAGATGGATAGCCTTCCTGACGTTGTTGTACCAGGAAAGCTCAGAAACTAGGAAGCATTAAAAAGAGCCCCAGTTTTGGTCATTTATTTTAAAATAATGAGGTTTTAAGTTAATTTTCTGGAATCTAAATATTTTTGTTAATAATTAGGGTTGGCTACATTTTGTTCTGTCTTGTAGCCAAAAGGTGCAGTGAATCTAGGTTCATTGCTGTTTTAAAGTGCTTTGAAATCACTAAAATGAAATTGACATAGCAGTGTCAAGTGCCACGTGTTCTCAGCAATACTTTTGACTGCTGATTCTGTAATTCTTTTGTTAAAATATTAAACCTTCACTTTCAGTGGCCAGCCAGCACCCAGTGCAAAATAAAAAAATGGTTAGGGCTTCAAAAAGCAACTTCAGGGACCTGATTGGTTTGGCTCTTCCACAGTTAGTACAGGGAACTTTTGCTGACATACCAAATCATTGCACTTAGTAAAGGAAGGTTACACCTCTTCCTGCCCTCTGAAATTTGAAGCACTCTGATGCCACTAACATAACCATGACTTTGTCGTGCAGGTTAGGAGAAAAGCCATTATATGTCATACAAATTGTCTCCCTCTCATCACCCACCCTTCCACCAGTAACATACCAGTAAGCGAGAGTGTAGTTGGTAATTGTGATGAGAATAGCCACTGTATAATGCCAGAAGAAGCACATGGTGATAAACATGATGTTGTCGTGGTCATCTTCAACCCAGTCTGGACCTCCCCATGGTGGGAACAACACAAACCCAATCTGGTTAGAATAAAAGGGTTTGTTACTCTGAGAAAAGAGTGCATGCCTGACCCTCCCACCCCCAACATCACTCTACTTCACCCTCATTTTTGCAATGCTTTACTCACTAATGGTGTGACCTGACCTTGCTCTAACTACAAGGCTGGAGTTATGGTTCAAGTATTAGCTTAGAACTCTAAAGACTTGCTTTTGAGTCCCACCTATGCCACACATCTGTGATTTGATCTTGGGTAGCTGATTTTTTTTAAATCTGAGAGTCAATGTCCCCATCCACAAAATAGGATGGTAATGCTCCCTGATTTCTGGGGAGCACTGTGAAGATAACTTAAGGCATCCAAGGTGCCCAGACACTACAGCAAAGAGCACCGAAGTAAAGCCTGTCCGGCAATAAATGCAGCACTGAGAAGCAGAAGGCTCTGGGTTCCCGATCAAATCACCATCCTCAAGGATTAACCAGCTCACAAGAACTGCTCGGCAAACTTTTGTTTTACTTTTGATTGGGTAAGCAAGGAGGCTCTCTACAATCATAAGAATATAATGGCCATACTGGGTCAGACCAAAGGTCCATCCCGCCCAGTAACCTGTCTGCCGACAGTGACCAGTGCCAGGTGGCCCAGAGGGGGTGGATTGAAGACAATGATCAAGCGATTTGTCTCCTGCTATCCATCTTCAGCCTCTGACAATCAGATGCCAGGGACACCATTCCTACCTTTGGCTAATAGCCTTTTATGGACCTAACTTCCATGAATTTACCTAGCTCTTTCTTAAATTCTAGTATAATCCTATCCTTCACAGTCTCCTCTGGCAAGAAGTTCCACAGGTTAACTATGTGCTGAGTGAAGAAGAACTTTCTTTTATTTGTTTTAAACCTGCTACCCCTTAATTTCATTTGGTGTCCTCTAGTTCTTGTATTATGGGCACAAGTAAATAAACTTCGCCTTATTCACCCTCTCCACACCTGTCATCATTTTATATTTCTCTATCATTTCCCCCCCTCAGTCTCCTCTTCTCTAAATGGAAAAGTCCCAATCTTTTTAGCTTCTCCTCATACAGGGCTTGTTCCAAGTCCCCAGTCATTTTAGTTGCCTTTTTCTGAACTTTTGCCAGTGCCAGGATGTCTTTTTTTAGGTGAGGAGACCACATCTGTACACAGTATTCAAGACGTGGGTGTATCATAGAGTTATATGGGGACAGTAAGATTCTCTTTGTCTTATTTTCTATCCCTTTTTTAATAATATCTCGCATCCTATTTGCCTTTTGACTGCCTCACATTGAAGGAAGCAGTTATGCATGAAAAAAAGAGACCATGACCAATATTTGCTTGTGTTCCACTTAGTTCTACAGGTAGATATTTAACCCTTAAAGGTTCTCACGTGGTTGATACTGAATGATTCTTCAAGGAGTTTCCATCACACGCAGTTGAATATTATCATCACACCACCCAGCAGATACTTAGTCATTCTAGAATGGTGTGTGGATCATTTCTTCCCACTAAACTACAGAGAATATTGTGGGGCCCCAATATATGCAATAAATATGGATGAACAATAGAAGAATGTGGCAAAAGTTTGTGATAACAGCAAGTAATTGATCTCTTTTTTAATTTAAAAAAGACGACGTGAGCAAAATAAATCAGTTATTTCCTGATCAATGCTCATAATAAAAGGACCTGGGGCTGGTAGGTTTTCAAGACAAATGTGCGTGGATGGGTTTTGAAGCATTGACCAAGTAAACCCTGAAAGATAATCCTGTAGTAGTAACTGATTTGTAAGTACAATGATGTACATACATGGTTCCTCATCCCAATACTCAGTCCTAGAGCAAGGCTGAAGGCGTGGAATCAGAACTGACCTGCCAGAACCAGGTTCCTTGCAGGATGGTGAGGCTAGTCCTGAAAAGCTCCAAGACAATGTTGTCCCGCAGGAAGACTTCCAGCAGGATGCTGAAGGCTGCACCGAACAGAGCGATGAGCAGCAGGCCGTGGATGTGCTTGTCTAGCATGGGCCGGTGAAGGACGTGATAATAAAAGAGAAAACCTGTGGAAATTTATACCAGATTCAGAGTGACATCGCAGCAAGGAACGCCTAGATTTTGCATGGCAGTTTTCACCCAGAAAACTCTGAAAGCACATTGGAAAAGGGCCAGCACCATTCCATTCTCTCTCTTTTACAGACGGGTGAAATGAAGTACACAAGAGTGAAACAGATTTGCCCAAGGTCTTCCACGAACGCAGCGGCAGACTGGAAACAGAACCCAGGTCTTCTGAGTCCCCATCCTGACACAAACATCACCAGCAAGACTAATTAATTTCAGCTGCGTATCTCTGCAACAAAGCCAGCTGTTTCCCCACTCCCAGGGCATGTACACATGTGAGTTTAGGCAGAAAGACATCTTGACATATTAACTAAACAAAAGCAGCCATGGAACCCCATCAGACCAGTTTCCCCAGTTATAGCCTGTTTCCAGGCAACCAAGAAGTTGACTCAAAGCCTCTGTGCAAAGTGTGTGGATGGCAGATGCAAAAGAAAACAGAATGGCCCAGCAGTCCATGTCTGAAGGTGCTTGGTCAACTCCTAATGCCACCAGCAATCACTCCCCTCGCGACCAAGTTTTTGCTATCTCCTACACTTCATTAATTTAATCTTCACTATTTCTTCTCAGAATTTGCACGTGAAGATAAGCATGACATAGCCATAACATGTCTCCTTAGCCTCTGCAAATAATCATTTCAGTGTCTGAGTCATTCCATGTCAAAAGTTCTTGATATTGGTCCCCTCCCTCACATTTCTTTTCTGCATTCGTTAAAGTTGTGGGAGAAGGAGAAGGAAAGGAATTGCAAGAGGTTCCATAACAACAAGCTGTACACTCACACCAAAATGCAAGTCTACAGAGCCTGCATCCTCAGCACCCTCCTTTATGGCAGCGAGACTTGGACCCTGTATGTCCGCCAGGAAAAGAGGCTGAACGTCTTCCACTTGCGCTGCCTCAGGCGCATCCTTGGAATATCATGGAAGGACAGAGTGACCAACACTGCCACCCTCGAGCAAGCTGGAATCCCGACCATGCACACCCTCCTCAGGCAGCGTCGACTCCGCTGGCTTGGCCATGTCCACAGGATGAACAATGGAAGGATTCCAAAAGACATCCTGTATGGTGAGCTAGCCTCTGGCAAAAGACCTCCCGGACGCCCCCAGTTGCGTTACAAAGATGTCTGCAAGAGAGACCTCAGAGAGGTAGACATCGAGCTGGACAACTGGGAAGATCTAGCAGATGACCGCAGCAGATGGAGGCAGGGGTTACACAAGGGTCTTCAGAAGGGCGAGTTGAAGATCAGACAGCTAGCAGAGGAGAAGCGAGCGCACAGAAAGCACACTAAGGACTTGCCAGACACCCACTACATCTGCAAGAGATGCAGCAAGGACTGTCACTCTCGTGTGGGTCTTTATAGTCACAATAGACGCTGTAAATGAAGTCCTCAGTTGAAACTTTAAAGGGTGCGATCCATTGTCTATGCAGACTGAAGGATGCCTACTACTACCTAGAGACAGTGGCTTCACTACCCACAGGAGCTCCATTCACACATTACCATCATCTTGCTCTGTTCAAGTCAAGTGAAGCCTGAAATCCTGGCTCTGCATGTGCAAGATGATCAGAACAGAAAATGTTAATTAATGATGTGTTGAAGCAAGTGATTCGACAGGTGAAACGAAGGCAGGCAAGACTGAGGCCATGTCTACATTACATGGAAGATTGACCTGCTCAGGCTCAATCTTCTGGTGTTTGACTCTGTGTGCCTGGCAGAGATACACAAATTGACCTATCAGCATTTGGCATTAGACCCTGGTGCTCCTCACTATTGAGAGTTAGGGAGGTCAACGGGAGGAATGCTCCCATTGACCTTCCTCTGTGAGGATGGGCAGGAACGTGAATTGCAGAAAAGTCGATTATAGCTACTCAATTGTCATAACTAGAATTACGTATCTTTATTCAACTTACTTGTTTGGTGTAAACCAAGCCTGACACTGCCTATAGTGGAATTAATTGCTCTCTGGGGGTACACGTGGTACAAGGACAAATCTCTATAGATGTGAGGTAAGAGCAGCATGTGCCATCTGCTTATAGCAACGTGGGAATTCAGTCTGCTGCTTCATACCATAAAGCCATTATCATCTGAGGAATCCGTGCCAGCCTACAACAAGCATCAGCTGGTTTTTAAAGCCTGTTAGTAGTCATGGGGCAGGATTGTTAGCTTTATCTCAGCTGTGTCAGTTACATTATATTCCCTTTTGTCAACACAAAGTTCTCACCTGCCTGATGTTCATTTCTGGGTATTAGAAAGGCTCTTGCTCTAGTGACAGTGCAAAAAATGACTGAACAACTCCTTGCTGTGATAATGGGGTGGCACATCCTGACCTCAGCTCTATAGAAATGCCCTGCTCAGTGCTTCCAGATCCTGACCACTCAATGGTTTCAGTCTTCAACTCTATCTACTTCTATCTGATGTAGATTCATCGAGGAAACCTGAAATCTCTTATAGTCTTCATAGAGACACAGAGACACATAGAGACACAGAGAAATCCCCTTTTCTGCAGATAAAAGTTCGGGTATAATAAAGCCAGACAGAGGCCTCCTGTGATTTAGATGTGGTGGCTGCACTTTGCATCTCACTGGATGTGGACCCTAAATAATATCTCATTCTCAAAACTTCCCAACTTTGCTGAGACACAGAACTTGGCAAGATCCAGCGTATCTCTGCAATGCACCATGACTCCTTCTTTCACAACACCTCCTGTGTTTTGTGTGTACTGACACCCCCAACTTTCATTTGGAGATGTTTCTAGCCATTTCAGAATCCAATTAACTTGAATTTGTTCCAGTGAATTTTTGTGCCATGTCTCCAATCTCTTTATTTTTACACCTCAGCACAGGCTTATCAATGAAAGGGCAATGTGTCAGCGGGACAAAGATGGCATCTATCCCAGGGCCCAGTGACACAAGAGACCAGAGTGTCTAGCTGCCCCGGCCCACTGTCACAGTGCTTATGGCTGAAACCCTGGGCCCTTTAAGTTGCTGCTGGAGTGCATCATGGCATACTCCAGGCAGCATGGAGGGCTAGCTGCCCTAGCCCTGCCCCTTCTGTCCAAAGCCCTGTCCCTTTCAAGGCATGGAGCAGGGTCCCCTTCCCTGGCTGGCTGTCAAGGCTCCTGTCTCAGTATGTTACCAGGTTTTGCAATCTACTTATCTCCCTAGCAGTACATATTCAAAGCTGTCTGGTACATCTCTGTGTCCATCTCCCATCAAATTCAGTGGGAATCTGTCTAAATCCTCTGTGCAGTTCTGGGAATCTCAACCCTAGCCATTTGCCATCAGGCTACTAACCTTCCACAAACACAGCCACTGACAGCATGAGGCGATCTAATCCCAAGGGCATCTTAAGTGGGGAGTAAGTGAGCACATCCACCACTCCAGAGAGTCCATAGAACAGGTACATAGTTGTATGCTGCCAGTTCATCAACTTCACCCAGCTTCGTTCCTCGCCACTGTAGAGATACAAGTGTGGGCCATCGGGAACAAACTGCTCAGCCAACATCCCTAGAGAGAGACATATACAGGTTACATGCCTTTCTTTTTAAGGGAGGAAATTAAAAAAAAGGAACTCCAAAACTAAGAAAAGGAAATACTTTCCCACACAACGTGTGATTAGACTGTGGAACTCACTGCCACAGGAAGTCACTAAGCCCATGAATACAACAAGATTCAAAAAGGGAATGGATGCACATATTTATATGGGTATCAAGTTGTTATAATTAGTGACAAATTCTTTGGAAGGGAGATTAAAGCTTGTGCTTCAGAGCTTAAACCAATCTCTCTTAGAGACCCAGGTAAGACCTTTCTTGGGGGCATATGATTCCACATCTGCCTACTGCCAAGTGTTTACATCACCCTCTGGTACATCTAGTTCTGGCTACAGTGAGAAACAGGACACTGAGCAAGATGGAGCCCGGTCTGGTCCAGCCTGAAAATGCCAGTGGGGAATAGATTTGAAGACAGAAAATTCTCCAGGCTGGAGAGAACAGAACGGACTTGGTGATTCCCTGTTCTGTTCATTCCCTCTGGGGCATGTGGTATCGACCACTGTCAGCAGACAGGATACTGAGCTAGATGAACCTTTGGTCTGACCCACTATGACTGTTCTTATGCTTCTTGTCACCCAGTGGAAGACATTTGGTGGTATGCAGGTCCTAGGACCTTGTTTATATATTGTAAGTGTAGGATAAAATTTACCATTGCTTTAGATGAAATTAAGGGGTGGAGGAGTAGAAAGGTCAGTTTCTATGGTAAGACGATGATCATAGTATGATGAATTGTCTGGGATGGTTGGGGACATGCTGTGTTCTAATCCTTACCTATTAGGGCAAAGATAATTTTAGTCACTCCTTCAATGACATCCAGGCGCTGGTAATAGTAGTTTCGATGGGACTTCTTATTCATATTCTCACTGAGGTATCTCAGAGGGTATTTCACAGACCACCAGAGACCAAAGAGCAGGAAGAAGCTGCCTGGGAGAGCATGACCTTTGAAATTTGCCATTGTGGTCAACCTGCTGGCACTGAAAGGCAAGGAAATAAAAGGTAATTGAGAGAACTGCTTTTATAATCTCCCTAACAATGCAAATAAGCCTTGCCTGTGGTACATGACCATGTCTAGCTCCAGAAGAGAGCTCAGTGAATAGCACCAAAAAACACATTCCCCCCCCGATCTATTTCAAGATCATATTACAACTCAAATATTTGCTTTTCACATTAGCTTTTACAGAGGCAGTGGCACAGCAGATATGTTAAGATGTTCCAGAGGTAGTCGGTAACTAGTACCCCCATGCCCTGCCAGCAGCGCCTGTACTAGAGAAGAGTGCATCCCTCTGCCTAAGCTGCCAGGACTAAGCTAATCTTTATTGTGTAGTAGGGGTCAGCAACCCCTGGCACATGTGCTAAGGCTAGCACAGGATCCGTTTTTCATTGGCATGTGAGGTGGGATCTCATCCCCTGCCCTGCTTCCCCCGATAGCTGGGAGCCAGTGGATTAATAAAAGACCAGCTAATGCTACCAACCACCACCTAAACAGTAAAGTTCTGCATCTTAATTTATTTATTAATGAAATTAAGTAGGACTATTAGTGATTTTAAAAAGTATCACCAGCACTCGGACCATACAAAGAGGTCAAAAGGTCAAATTTCAGCATTCTGCCTTGAAAAGGTTGCTAACCCCTGCTGTATACCATGGTTGGTGATGCAGAGCCATTTCACACCTGACGATTCTGGAACCTTTGAAACTGACCAGTGGCTCTTCAGAGAAAGCATTAAAGAGCTGGAATAAGCTTTCTACACATGTAACATGGGCAGAGATTAGCACGATGCTCTCAAGAGGCTCCACCAGGTATATTGCACCTGTGAGCACTAAATACTTGTGTGCTGTAAAGCACTGTACAAATCTTCTGATTTTTGTGATTTGTGTGCCCCTCTGCAGATGATAGAGCAAATGCATCGCTGCAAAGGGAACAACAAGGAGTCTGGTAGCACCATAAAGACTAATAGATTCATTTGGGCCTAAGGTTTTGTGAGTAAAACCCACTTCTTCAGATGCAACTGGCAAAGTGGGTTTTACCCACAAAAGCTTAGACCCAGATAAATTTGTTAGTCTTTAAAGTGCCACCAGACTCTCTGCTGTCTTTGCAGATACTGACTAATGCAGCTATCCTCCTGAGACTGCAAGAGGAGAAAATGTGCAAGAACTTGAAACAAGCCACCTTGTGGGTACCCATGGTAATCCACAGCACATTCAAACTCCCTGGCAGATAATGCAACCTTGTTTTCCCTCCCTGCTGTATTGTGCCTTAACGACAAGTGAAGCATCTTGAAACCTATTTTGAGGGATGGTTTGGAGATAAGGTAAGGCTCCGGGATGGAGCTGCCAATTTAGTAGGGTACAGCAGCAGATTTGTAATGGCTTCAAAGGAGAAGAGTGCAGGGGTAAGAATAATGATGCATTCATTGGCAGTAAACCCTCATGCACAACATATTCATTCAAGCCCACAGCCTCTGATCCAGTCCTGTAGATTTTGGAAATAACCAGGTAAGATCAGAGTAGGCAGGGCAGCACAATGAAAGAGCTATTCAGAGGAGAAAGACCGGGTCAGTTTTGTGGTGCAAGCTCTTCCCAACACTAGCAAGAAAACAAATCTTAATACAAGAGCCTTAGATCTGTTGTGCAATGAGGCAGTGAAGGAGGCCATTTGTTTAAGACGAAACACTGAGGGTTTTCAAGGCAGCATTCCCAGTAAGCTGAGCACTCGGGCGGTCACCCAGAAGAGATTCAAACACTGCCCAGCTGGTTAGCAGAGTGCCCACAGTGCTCACAGCCAGTAGTACAATGTTTCTAATGGTGGGGCACATCCACACATCCACGGGTGCACAGAACAAAATTTATTCTGCACACAGATGGAAAAAATTAGCGGGAACCCTGTTTCACAGTGCCTGACGCCCTCTCATCCATGAATGCTATAAGGGTGTGTTTTAATTTAAAGAAAAGCTGTTTCCCAAACCTCACATCTTCAGCAAGAGAACTTAGCTGGGTGTGAGATATGATTGCCTCCTCTGGGCCCTAGTGTACTTTACATGGCTCTGGATGGTCCAGCTTCTATGCACTCACAAGCTGCACAATCCCCTGTGGATCTTTGCATGGCTCCAGGGAACTACCGCTTGACTGTAATGCTACATCCATAGCATTCTTTGTTAAACATCCAGTGGCTCTTATTAAGCTTCCAGAGGCATGGTTTCACTGTGCTGTCATAGCTGCTGTATTCCGACATGCATTCTCTTGAGACATTTGTTTTCTTTAGTGCAGTATGATCTGCTTGACCAGGATTAATCTCAGCACTATGGCTATGTCTGTACTACAGCATATGTTGGCATAATTTATATCATTCAGGGATGTGAATAAATTAAGGCACCCTCTGAGCGACGTAAGTTAGAGTGACTTACTACTATGCCAGCAGCAGAGCTTCTCACATGGGTATAGTTTTATTCATCCGATAATGCGCCGTCATATTGGATGGTTCCTCTCATGTTTTCGTGGAACGACTGGATCATCTTGAGTAACCGTGGAGGACAGCCTATCTTGTGGAGCAGTTTGAACAGACCATCCCTGCTGACCAAGTCAAAAGCCTTGGTCAAGTCGATGAAGGCTATGTAGAGTGGCTTTCTCTGCTCCCTGCACTTCTCCTGCAGCTGCCTTAGAGAGAAGACCATGTCAACGGCACATTATCAGATGCTTTCAGAATCAGGAGCGGCGTCAAACAAGGATGCGTGCTTGCTCCGACATTGTTCGGGATCTTCTTCGCACTCCTCCTGAAGCATGCCTTTGGATCTTCAACAGAGGGCATCTTGCTGCACACAAGATCTGATGGGAAACTGTTTAACCTTGCAAGGCTGAGAGCTAAGACTAAGGTGCGAGAAGTCCTCATCAGAGACATGCTGTTTGCAGACGATGCTGCTGTAGTGTCTCACACAGAAGACCAGCTTCAAAAACTGCCTGATCGGTTCTCCAAAGCGTGCAAGGACTTTGGGCTTACCATCAGCCTAAAGAAGACAAACGTACTTGGTCAAGATGTTGCTGAATCCCCATCAATCAGCATTGACAACTATACGTTAGAGATTGTCCACGAGTACGTTTACCTCGGGTCCACCATCACTGACACCCTGTCATTGGACACTGAGCTAAATAGGAGGATCGGAAAAGCGGCCACAACTCTGTCCAGACTCAGCAAGAGTGTGTGGAATAACAACAAGCTGTACACTCACACCAAAATGCAAGTCTACAGAGCCTGCATCCTCAGCACCCTCCTTTATGGCAGCGAGACTTGGACCCTGTATGCCCGCCAGGAAAAGAGGCTGAACGTCTTCCACTTGCGCTGCCTCAGGCGCATCCTTGGAATATCATGGAAGGACAGAGTTACCAACACAGCCGTCCTCGAGCAAGCTGGAATCCCGACCATGCACACCCTCCTCAGGCAGCGTCGACTCCGCTGGCTTGGCCACGTCCACAGGATGAACGATGGAAGGATTCCAAAAGACATCCTGTATGGTGAGCTAGCCTCTGGCAAAAGACCCCCCGGACGCCCCCAGGTGCGTTACAAAGATGTCTGCAAGAGAGACCTCAGAGAGGTAGACATCAAGCTGGACGACTGGGAAGAACTAGCAGACGACCACGGCAGATGGAGGCAGGGGTTACACAAAGGCCTTCAGAAGGGCGAGTTGAAGATCAGACAGCTAGCAGAGGAGAAGCGAACGCACAGAAAGCACACTAAGGACTTGCCAGACACCCACTACATCTGCAAGAGATGCAGCAAGGACTGTCACTCTCACGTGGGTCTTTATAGTCACAATAGATGCTGTAAATGAAGCCTTAAATTGAAACTTTAAAGGGCGCGATCCATAGTCTGTGCAGACTGAAGGATGCCTACTACTATAGTTTTATTAGACTGATGGGAGAGCTTTTCCCTATTGGCATAGAGTGCCTTCAGTGTGCGCGCGCGCGCGCGCGCACGCACGCACGCACGCACGCACGCACGCACACACACACACACAAATCAGGTGGTGTGAAACATCCAGATCCGAGAGAGAGAGAGAGAGAGAGAGAGAGAGAGTTAAGCCCACCTAACCCTCATGGGAGGCATCACTAGGTTGACATAAGATTTTTTTCCACTGACCTAGCTATTGCCTCTCAGAGAAGTGCATTACCTACACCAACAGGAGAATCCTTCCATCTATGGAGGTATCATCTACCTATGCAGTATTAGAATAGAGCCAAATAGCAAATGAGGAACTGGACAAGCATACTTTGTATTTTGATAACCTAAATAATGCCATCAATGATTATACAGATGCACAGAGAGGAAGCATAGTTCAGGGATTAGGGGCAGCAGGTTCTGACTCAGGACAACAGTGTCGCACATCTCCTCTGCCACAGAGGACTTTGGGTGAGTTACTTAACTCTTTCTGCGTCTACTCTCTGTCTGTAAAATAGGGGCAATAAAACCCCCCCACTAGCTGAATGGTGTGATGTGTAGATAAATGTATGAAAACCAGGCAACTGGGGATCTGTGAACATCTAAAGTAGACACATATGCCTTTGTTACATACTTAAAAGTAATTGTTTTTGAAAAAACCCTACTCCAACCAGAAATGTTCCCATCTGCTAGAAAACGAATGCAGGACCATTTTCAGAGATCCACCCAACAAACATTTCATTATAGTTTTAGGGGGAAAAGTGAACTGATTTGCTGAAATTAAACATAGATTCCTGTTCAGAATTTGACTGTAGCCAATACTCTTATTTCATAAATAGATCTGAAAAACCAGATACCAATTACAGAAAGATGGCTGAGCAGAACAAAGGGATTAAGAGAACTGAAATGATTTACTATCTACATTATATTAACAACAAAACTATGAAGGAGGACAGGATGAACTGAAAAATGCTGAAATGAGTTTTATGACGATACATAGATCTCTCTAAAGAATGCTGTGTAAGTTCAGCAGTATCCTCATATCATTTGCATTTGTCACCACCTCTTAATATTTAGGCAGGAAAATAATTTTAGTCCTGGCAGTTCATCATTAATTAAAAATTGCTAATTTAATAAATCTCAGTTTGATACCAGATTTTCTCCCTGGCTCTGAACTGTTCGAGTTAGACCTTCAGGTCCACCTATGATGTGGAGGTGGGTAAAGAGGACACTTGGGCCTGGAGATTCAAAGGACCCTACAGCTCCTGGCTGACACAGCCACTACTGCAGCAGTGGCAGCAGCCAGAGCCCTGAGCTCATTTTAACTGCCACAGGAGCACTGTTGCATGGAGCTCTGAGGGGTAGGGGAAGGGGGCACACCACAGGCTGGGCATCGCTAAGGGCTAACTACTATCATCCACACCCCTTATGCCCAAGACCCCATGCCGTCCAGGGCATGGAGCCGCCCCCATCCCTGCACCTTGCCCCAGGGCCCTCAGGGGCTATCAGCCCTGTCAGAGATCTGTTTGTACATAGACTACTCCCCAGAGGAGGTAGTCAACATACCAGTCTGTAGGTAGAGAAAGTCTTAGGTGGTTAGAGGAACTGAGGTTCTTTGTGCCTATCTGTTACTTCCCCATTGGCAAAGAGCTCAAAGTCCATTCCTTGAGGTAATTAATATCCTCTCATTGGTTTTACTGAAGAGAATTTGGAGGCAGTTCCAGGAAGTGGAGAAATCACTTTTACTTATACTTAGTCTCTGTAGTTGCAGATGATTTTTGGGTATGTCTTTGCTAAGTGGAAGATCGTCACTGCCAGGGTTGATTTTCCAGAGTACTGTTTAGCACACCTGGTAGGGCTGTGCTATGTCAAACTGAGAGGGTGCTCCTGACAACTGGGGTGCTCCTCTCAGTGAGGAGTAAGGGACATCAATGTGAGAGTTTCTCCCATCAACCCCCATCAGTGGGGCCACACAGAAATTTGACTTAAGGTACATCCATTCCAGCTATGCAATTCTGGTAGCTGGAGATGTGTATCTTAGGTCACATTTCTTTTTGTAGTGTAGAACTGCCCTTTTTAAATCCATGTAACACAACAGAGCTTTGATTTCCCTCAGGATGGGATGCAGGGATGAAAACGGTTGGGCAATAATGATGGCACCTCTTAGTTCACAGTAGGATTCAGTGTTGCCCAAGAACTAGTGAAATCACCTGAGAATGGTTGGCACCTTACGCTCCAGTGCCATGAATGCCGACCTGACACCTGCTTCATGCTGAATTCTGATCTGCCTTCACCAGCCATTGTTGTGCTTTCGCTGTCCTTGGGTGCTTTGTAACAGAGAGAAAGCCTTGCTAGTCTATATACTATCAAAACAAAAACACAGTAAAGTAGCACTTTACTTGAGTGCTTTGGTTCCTTTTATTCAGTTTCCTCTTATTTTAGATTCCCAGTCAACAAAAACTCACACTCAGCCAAAGTTAATCAATAGTTGGGGGTGGGGAAGTGGGAAGTGTTAATAATGCTGACAACTGGCTAGAGGTTTCCCATTTTGGCAGTTTTGTAAATTTTTCTTTCAAAGGGCTTATAAAGCCCAAATGTTCTTTGAGTGCACAAAATATTGGAAGGGGCCAATTTTGGATGCTGCGCTTTACAGATCACCATGATTTACCTAAAAACCTAACAAACAATGAATGAGAAAAGAAGCCCTAAACTCTAGGGAGACAGGGTGGCCTAGTAGTCGGAGCACTCAGAGGCCCTGTGATCTATTCCTAGATCTACTGAATGACTTAAGGCAAGTCATTGTGGGTGTCATTTTCCCCATCTGTTCCAAGGGAGCAAGGACACCAGTAGGAGAAAAGTGCTAAGTAAGAACTGGATATTATATTGTGCCTGGAAGCCCAGGGTTTGCATGCAGCAGGACATGGGCAGTGAAGAAAGCTCATATATCTGTGAATAGACTCTCCCTGGTTCTGTGCAGTTTCACTCATTTATATTTATATGGTACGTTTTATGGTAAAGATGCCCAAAGTGCCTCACAAAGAGATAAGCCTATTCCCTTTCAGGGAAATCACTTTGCCTGGCAGACAATCCTAGCCAGTTCTGGGGAAAAGGATGCCAAGTGTTAACAGTGCAAGGCAACAGTAGATAGTTTGGGGAAGGAACTGCAGTGGTTGTAGCCAGCAGAGCCAATAGCCACCGTAGGCCCTGGGGCAAGCCAGGAGAGGTGCCCAGCTCTGTGCCACAGAAGGGGCAGGGCCAAGGTTGGAAGGGGCAGGACTTAGGGCAGTCAGTCCTTAGCACCACCCATACCATGCTACTGCCATCCCCAGCCACACAGAGCGGTGGAGTAGTGCTGCCATGACACTTCAAATGGGCCCAGGACAACTGTCCCCATTGCCCTCTCCTACAAAGGCAAGGCTGTTTGTAGCCATTTGACAAGTGACTGCCACTGTGCTCTCGCCTGGCTTAGATGGGTCTTTCCAAAGCAAGTCTGCATTGTCAATTGCTTCTTCTTTTTGACCCACCTTTCCCTGTATTTCCCTTTTCTCCTTCCCCGATATAGGCCTGTTACAAGAGTTAGGACACCTCAGGTTGTGTGTCAGTGCTTGACAGGGTATGACTCTTCTCCCTAAGTATTTCAGACAGAGAAAAGGCTGATCAGGAGTGGCACAGACATGACTAGGAGTTTAGAAGAAGGAAGCTACACTGGGCATGGATCCACTGGGCAGTGGACAGGTCAGGCTAGTGCCTTACATCTACTCTGGAACTGGAGATCAGTTTCTGGAAAGTTTGCAACAAAGCATTCCTCCAGCAATATAGAGACCTGAGCTCATGTCTTCAATGCTCCATACTTCATGTTGGCTGCTGATCCAATTCCAGGTCAATTTCAAACTTTTGCTTTTCTCTATGGAGCTGTAAATTGTCTAGAAAGACTGGACTGTATTAGAGCATGTCTGTCTAGTCACATCCACCATGGCACTTCGTCCAGTGCTGTTAATATAGCTGATGGAGCCTGTGCTCCAGTTAGCTTTCTCAGTGAAGGGCCTTGAAGTTGCTGATACCCGAGAGCAAAGTTGAGCCTGCATCTTGCATTCTTCAAGGTGCATCATAAGTAGTGCTCCCTGTAAGCTGTGCACTTAGGCTGCCACCCAGGAGAGATACAAATGCTGCCCAGCTGATTAGCAGAGCACCCACAGCTGTCCACAGCTGGTAGCATTTGCTCTTACTGGTGGTACATATCCACACTTACTTCACTGTACATGAATGGGAAAAAAATTAGAGGGAACATTGGTTGCAAGACTCAGCCGTTTCCTTGGGTCCTCTGATGGATAAGCTGCAGATTTACCATGCCAGTTTACTATGGGTATTAACCAGCTCTGGACTTCTGTCAAGTAGATGGTTCTAAAATGAGGGCACAGACCAGATCTTTACCTGGAAGGAAGAGATGTTACACAATAGCAGACAGATGTGACAGCTGTAGAGCTGAGTATCAGAGGGGTAGCCATGTTAGTCTGGATCTGCAAAAGCAACGAGGGGTCCTGTGGCACCTTATAGACTAACAGAAGTGTATGAGCGTAAGCTTGCATGGGCAAAGATCCACTTCATCAGATGCAGAGCTCAGTTGTAGAGCTCTAAGACGTGAGATTGCTGCAGACTTCCTTCCCTCTTCCTCCATCCAGACAGGGAGCAGACAGGTGAATACTGCATGAAAGGGGCTTATTTCACAACTACCCACAGCATGCATTGAATTCATTTGACATTGACGTCAGCACAGCAGTCAGACCATCCAGAGACACCTGCTTTTACTGGCCCACTAAAATAATCAGGATTAGTCAGTGGCTACAAGGAGACATGACAATCCTACAGGGCCTGTAACTTCTGTTACAAAAGAAAGGAAGATGCTGGTTAGAAGCAGCCTGAGCAGAAAGGGCCTAAGGGAAAATACAAAGATGAGTGCTTCATATAAAAAAGCCACAGCCACCAACTGCCCTGCTGATGGGTAAACTTCAAAATGGTCCAGAGCCACAGCAGACCCCAGGGATTTAGCAAGGCTAGACTGACCCTTGTGAGAATGGTCTCCTGTTATTTTGAGCTTTTTGCTCTTAGTCCTTGAGGAGCGGAATTAGAAAGTACACAGGGAAAGTTACGTGTTTAAGGTACAGATCAGCTCTTATTTGGCATGGTTACTGTATTTCATAACCATTATAACTGGGTCTTCCATTCAAACCAGACCAGCTCATGAAGCCTGTCTGTGAACTATAACACCATTCTCTCCTCCTCTCTTGCACATAGTTACAAGACAACTGCACCAATATATTCCCTCCATTATTACTCGAGGCTTCCCACTTAAAGATTCTGGCTCCCAGTTGACATCTCTCTTTGCCAGAAACCTGAGTCTCACTGACTCCTGACACAAGATTTTAAGTCTGCACAGTTCCTTGGGTAGCCCCAGAAAGCCAGACTGCCTAAACAGACCACCATCTGTGCTTTGCTTTTTCTCCATGACCAGGATATAACCTGCAGTTACAGTTCTGTCTAACCAAGCCCTTTCATTCTTCAGATAAAAGGCGTTAGAAGTTCCAATACACAAGCTGAAAAGCTTACCAAAGGTCATGCCAACCTCCAACCTTGAGCTTTGGTAAGTTTTAGTCTGTCATAATCCACAACATTTCCCCTGCTAGTTACAAGTTTATAGCAGTCTTGAATTCAGAACCAGAACATAGACTGGGCAGATCTACTCTTTCTTTATACAGCTTTGGCCTTTGATCTCAGCTCAAGTAACAGACAAAGATTCTCTCCCTCAGAGCATAGCTTTAAAAGATGGTTTTTTGCATGACTGGAGTTGAGCAATTTGGAATAACCTCTCTTTAGGGATGCCTGAGGAAATCCATTTCACATGTATTGTCCCAAAAGTCCATTTGCATCTGACACGTTTTCAGTGTAGTCTTTTCAACTCCCATTTCTCACATCAGCCACATCTCTCACCCCCAGAAGGGGCAATATACAAACCCCACCCACAACAATGCAAAATTAATGCAATCAATTATTTTCAGAGTGTTGCAGGAAATTGCCATATTTCTCACATCATCTTGTCTGTCTCCCACTTTTACCAAATAAGCATCCTGAATTTCCTTCAAATTTTCCCTTAATGATGCCCACCCTTCTTTACCTTCCATCCTCCCTATTCAACTGCAAAAGCTCCTCCCTCTGTTTCCTAACCTCATGCAAGATCCCTGTCAAATTTTGCACCCGTGCTAATTAATAAGCTTCTATGCTGAACTTCCTTCAGAAGAAAAAGCAGTCAAGTAGCACTTTAAAGACTAGCAAAATTATTTATTAGGTGAGCTTTCGTGGGACAGACCCACTTCCTCAGACCATCGCCATACTTTTCGTGGGACAGACCCACAAAAGCTCACCTAATAAATAATTTCACTAATCTTTAAAGTGCTACTTGACTGCTTTTTGTTTTGATAGTATATAGACTAGCACGGCTCCCTCTCTGTTACTTTCCTTCAGAAGAGGGGCCTGAAATCTCCATTTCAATGAATTGATCCTTCTACAAATATTGCAGCACAAGGGTCTTTGATACTAATGAGTTCTATCAGGGCAAGAGAGGAGGAAAAAACTAATTTTTCCATGGTTAAACACAGAAAAGTGAGTTTATTACTAATCATATGGTCATTCCTTAGTTACTTGCCAGTGTTCAAAAAACTTCTGGGCATTTGTGAGACTGTTTCCAAATACCAAAAGTTTTCTGAACTGCAGCATGATTTGTTCACCCAGAACTTCATAATAGGGTCATTCCAGAGTTAAAAATCATCATCCAATCAGGAAGCAATGACATGATCTGACTAATAAATTGTTTTAAGATAGCACATCAACATAGAATGGCTTGTCCAAGTTGCCCAATGAACATCCTGCTGCAGCCAAAAAAAAAAAAAAAAAAAAAAAAAAAATCAGATTTAGTCCATAAATACTAACCAATCAACAAATTAAATGTGTAATTAATTTTATTTGTGAGATATAGTTCAGGTAGTTCAATATTCTGCATCAAAATCCTAACCAGACATAGAAAAGAGTACAATTCAAAATTCATTTGAAAATGTAGGTTATGGATTTAGAAGAGAACTAATTTTCAGAGGTCAATTTTCTATTTGGATTTGCCAAGGCAAGTTCTGACTAGCTGCAAAACAAAAGACCATCAGGTTGTTTAGGAGCAGAGGAAGAATGAGAGCAAAGTTGTGAATAGGAAGCTGACTGCTTTTGAAGTCACAGAGAGGTAGCAGTGCTAGTCTACATTTTCACAAAACAAAAAAACAGTCATGTAGCACTTTAAAGACTAACAAAATAATGGATAAGGTGATGAGCTTTCGTGGGTCTGTCCCTGAAAGCTCATCACCTAATACACAATTTTTGTTAGTCTTTAAAGTGCTACATGACTGCTTTTTCATATTGGTCTTGAAGGTAAAGACAAGTCTGAACTTGACACGAGTGGAAGATAGCGAAGGGATACAAAGAGACGCCAGCAATCAGAGCATCTTGGGGAAAGAAGGATCATTTTGATAACAGTGTTTTGGATAGAATCAAGTGGGCACAAGATGTGAAGTGGAGAGTGCAGAGAAGAGACAGTCAAAGCAAGAGATGAGCAAGAGATGGGGTTATAAGAACAGTGGTGGGCAGAGGATTTCAGAAGACAAAATGGAGTATGGTACAATTTAGGGATGAAAAAAGAAAGGTGTAGAACAGATCCTTCAATTTATAAAGTGTGACAGGAAGGTTAAGACAGTCACAGATCTTGGGTGACACTGATGTATGGCCATGCTGTAAGCTGTGTTATATTGCACCACAGTTTCAGTACCATGGAATAAACTTTTCACCTGTTAGCACAGAAAACAGCAGGTTGACAGTCCCTATGTTTCACTTAATCACTAAGCACTCATACATCTAGTTACTTCAGTGAGTCAGGGGATTGGTAACCTAGGAGAATTGTATCAATTAAACACAGTATGTTCCTGTTTGCCTTTTGCTGGCTTGCTTAACAAGGTGGAGAAACTGGCAGGTATATGATGTAGCCCTGAGCCTACATCAGAGAGACCGTCTGGCATAATTAATGAAGAGTTGTGCCAGGATGATCAATTAGGCTTTTTTTAATTAATAGCTGAAGCTGGAACTCAGTGCATCTAAATGTTCCTCTTCTGTTTATTGTCCACTCTCTCTCTCTCAAATAGACATATTTAACAGGAAGCAGCAGCTATGTATCTTGCTACTTGGAAAGAATTTACTTAAATAGCAGAAGATGATGAGATGGGGCTGAACTGCAGAGTTCAGAGCTGGACCTGACTTTGTGTAACCTGTATCTCTACCAGGTGTGGTGTACTGTCCCATCTAGTGGCCCGGAGACCACTTAGAGAGAGAATAATGAGTCTGCTGTATAACCTTAGCTAACAGGCCATTTTAGGTTATGTACTAAGTTCTAGTGGTCCCTGTTGATGACCTGGGTCTGTTGGTGTTACATTTGTGACATGTCATTCCCATCCCCTCAGTTTACCAACTCCACAGGGATTTCATAGAAAATACCATGAGTACTAGGCAGAGACAACTGGTGTGGGGATTCCTGGTGGGGGCACTGGCTACATGCCCTGCCTTGCCCCACCCATGCTCCATACCCTTCCTGCCCATGCCCTACCCTTGCTCTGCTCCCTACCTCCTGCATCTTCCTGCAAAAGCACTGCACCATTTCCTGTGAGTGTGGGACACAGTGCCCCCTCCCCTACAGGTGCCTGACCTAAGAGCAATGTGAGCTAGGAAGCTTGTGCTGCTCCAAGGGAGAGGCAGGATTGCCCCCACGCTCATTGGAAGTGGTGTGGCCCCGATAGTGAGTGGGGGGCAGGCACTGGGGGTGCATGTTGACCCCCTGTGCATCCCTCACATGTTTCCTCTGGTATTAGGTGGTTCTCACGAAAGCACTGACTAGAAAGGCCCCCACAGCCTTGCTCCATCAGAGCTGTGTTGCAACAGAGCTTCACAAAGGGGCACAAGAGTTGAGCGGAACACACAAAGCACCAGCAGAGGACTCAAGGTCCTCCCATTTTGAGGTCTTTTCCACTCCACTTCTCAACAAGGATCAGGACCATCTTTTTGTTCTGTATTGTACGCCTGGCACAATGGGGTCCTAGTTCATGACCAAGGCTCTTGGTTGCTATGGAAATACAAATGCCAACCAATCAACACAGGCCAAAACTCCATAATGACCTCCTGAAGATTCTGGTCCCATGTGGGTTTCCCATCAGATATGGCTTAAGATTTTAAAGTGGCTGCATCCCTATAGGGCTTTGACCAGCTGAGACTTTGTTTAAACAGCAAAGTTGGATGGATTTAGTTTATATTAGTTTTTAAATTAATTTAGTTAAATTCACAGCATTCATGTTGAAGCTACTTGCAGCAGCTCTGCTTTATTCTGTGCCTGGTTCCATCAAGCTATGCATAGACTCATGGAAAGGTCAGGCTTGAAGGGACCTCAAGAGATCAGCGAAACCTACACCCTGAACTGAGGCAGGACCAGTTCAACCTAGACCAACCAGTTCTTAAAAATTTACAGTCCAGGAGATTCCACAACCTCCCTTGTCAGCCTATTCCAGAACTTTACCAACCCCGCCTAATAGCTAAACTAAATCTCCCTTGAAGAGTCCATTACTTCTTGTCCTTTCTACAGAGGCCCTCTCTCAGGCCGTGTCTACACTAGCTCCCTACTTCGAAGGGAGCATGGTAAGTAGGGTGTTAAAACTTCGAAGTGCCCGCTCACGTGTAGCCACAGCTAACTCGCTGGTACTTTGAAGTGCTTGGGCAACTTCAAAGTCACCGCGGGGGATAATTACCTTAATGAAGTGCTGCATATGCACCGCAGCACTTCATTAATAATCTCCCAACACCCTACTTACCATGCTCCCTTCGAAGTAGGGAGATAGTGTAGAGACAGCCTCAGTCTTCTTAGGACTGACTAAACATGACCAGTTTTTTAAACCTTTCTTCAAAGGTCAGTTTTTTTAAAAATATATATAATTTTTGCTGCTATTCTATTCTTACTCTCTCCAATTTTTTCACCTCTTTCCTAAAGTGTGGAACCTAGAATTGGATACAGTACTCCAGCTCAGGTGAACTAGATCTTCACAGCACCTTGTCTAGATCATCTTCAGAAGCTCAATGCTTAAATGCTCAGCCCTTACTACCACAAAAATCAGTGCATATCTCTTTGTGGACACCTTTTGCAATTTAACTTACACATGGTCCCAGTCAACTTAAGGTAGTGACAGATTAACTACTGGGCCAATGTGGCCCACACCCAGGGTTTTCAGTCAAATGGGGGATCCTGGAAAAATGGGCCTTCTGTGCCCACTCCACCCAGTGTTCCTGTCACGGAGCAAGGGAATTCCCCTATGCCTGACCCCCTTTCACCAGCAGAAACAGCAGGGGGCAGCAAGCAGGGGGACTGCAGGCAGAAGTGAGAGGGATCACAAATCAGTAATGTACCTCTGACTTAAGGTATAGTAAAACATGCTAACTTAAAACCAGAAGGAGTATGCACACAGAGGCTTGCACTAATTTAAATCAATGCCTTTTTCATACCAACAAGCAGTTCATTCCACTGCTGTCTCTAGTTTTCTTACTGTTTATTGTAGAGTTACTTCTTCAGCTGAAGAGGTAGAGGCTTTTGCTTCCGTTGCTAGGGTGCTGAGCTCCATTCCTACAAAACCACCGTATAGGAACTACCAGTAAAGATATATTGCTCTTTCTGCCAGTAGCTCTAATAGGAAGATATTCACTCCTAGAACAGAACTAGCCCAGGCAAGAAAATAGTATTTTCTAATGCATTTGTTAGAAACTTTGTAGCCAGCAGTTAGAAGCAACAAAAGACTTTGCGAAAACACAGGGGAGTCCTGTAACATCTTGGACACTAACAGATTTACTAAGGCATAAGCTTTCTTGGATAAACCCATTTCATCAGATTAACTAGAGTGCAAATACAAATATAGGTGTATATAATGAAAAGTGTATGCATATATGTGAAAGTGTCCATAAAAGAAAGAAGTTGCTATCCATTGTAAATTAGGGTGATCATTCAGGGTGATTGTGGCCATTCAGTTCAGCTAATGGAGAGATGTGACCATCTGTGGAGGGGAAGTTGTCTCTGTAGTGTGTTAACCAATTTAGATCCTTACTGAGACCTAATTATGTAGTTTTGAATGTGCAAATGAGCCCAATTCAGCTGTTTCCCTTTGTGATTGAGTTCTGAAGCTTTTGTAGAAGGATGGCTATGTTTCAATCCATTACTGAATAGCCATGGAGATTAAAGTGCTCCCCTATGTTCCCTTTCTTGATGTCTGATTTGTGCCCATTTAGCCTTTGACACAGACTATCTACTTTGTCTAGTATACATGGCAGAGGGGCATTGCTATCACTTGATGGCATATGTCACTTTAGTAGATGTGCAGGTATATAAACCCCTAATGTTGCAGCTAATGTGGCTAGGTCCTGTAATGGTGTCACTTGTACAGATATTTGGACAGAGGTGGCAGTGTAGTTTGCTGAGGGAATAGGTTCTTGTGTAAGTGTTTTGTGCTGTGTTGTATGGCTGAAGGGGAGCATTTTCTTCTGGTTGCAGGGCTGTTTGTTGGTAAGGGATGGTCTGTCTCCTAAGATCTCTGAGTGTGAGGGATCATTCTCCAGGAGAGGTTGTAGATTATCAATGATGTGCTGGAGGAGTTTTAGCTGGGGGCTGTAACTGCCTCACTCCATGACTGAAGGGGAGAGATTATATGCAAATGAGCACATTGGCTCATAAAACACAGAATGCAACAGAGAATCCTTTACCAGCAACAATGACACACTCCAAAAGAAAGCAGTCCTGTAGCACCTTAAAGACTAACAATATTGTTTATTAGGTGATGCACTTTCGTGGGAAAGACCCCCTTCTTCGGACCTGGAAAATTACTGAGAGAAAAACAAAAACAAAAACCACCTGAAGAATCAGTTAACTAGGGGGGAAAGAAAGAGAGGGAGGGAGAAAAAACCTCTCTGCAATTGTTTTTTTTCCTCTCCCTCACCCCCTTCCTACTCCCCTATTTAGCTGATTTATGAGGTTCTTTCCCTCCTGCCTTTCAGGTTTTTTTTCCCCCTCTTCGGTACTTCTCCAGATCTGAAGAAGTAGGTCTTTCCCATGAAAGTTTCTGGATAAAGAAATGACCACACAATAAGGCTAGGAGAGAGCTCTAGCAGCTATACTATTAAAAGCCATTTAATAGCAATGAAGAGTGTGCTAGCAGAATGTGCCTCATCTAAATAAATATTCACAGGTGCATTGAGGCATGTAAAGTTCAGGCCACACCCTTTACCCAGTTAGCACAGAGTGCACACACCTGTTCCAGAATCAAGACACATTTATAGGAGATTGGATAATTATCTTCAATGCCTGTTTAAGCACACCCAAGATAGGATTTATGTTTCCTCATGTGACTGACTCACTCTCATAGAATGATCATGTGTCTGGACATATCCTACACAGCACAGAATTGTTCACAATGTTTGTAGCCAGTTTAAATGAAGACTCACGTGAGCAAAAAAAGCAATAGGCCATCTCAAGCATTGCTGTGTGGAGCCTTTACTCTGATTACTCTGGAACAGGGCATAATAGCCTGTCTGGAATGTGATCACTGGAAATACAATGCACTTGTTTCTGCTGTTACCTTGTCCCTTTCCTCTTCACTCACCTTTTGCCTTTTATCAAAATCCTAGTGCTCCACAGTCTTACTTGTTTGTAAAGCCCCAAGCAGACAGGGGCCCTGCTCATTGTCTGGGGTACTTGGGCACTGCCCACACCAGACCTTAACTTAAAGAGCCTAGTAACTTCAGCTGGAAATTGTGGGTATTCAAGACCTTTGGAGAAACACAGGTGCAAGTCCTCTCACTATGGGTGCCCAAAACTGAAGGCTGCCTTTTCAGAAGCTGGCTTGTCTTTACCCAATTTCCTGTTTATTCCATTAGACAGGTGTCAGAGGGGGAGCTGTGTTTCATAAAAACAAAAATGTCCAGTGGTACTTTAAACACTAACATTTATTAAGGCATAAGCTTTTGAGAGATACAACTCTCTTAACCCTTTTTCATTTTCAACATTTGAGGAAATAAGTTATGTTTCATGAAATCATATGCCCTAATACTCTAATAAATGTGTTAGCCATTAAAGTGCCACCAGACTCCTTTTTGTTTTTTCCATTAATCAGGTCACCTTTGTTCCACAGAATACCTGATTCTCCACTCTAATTACTGTCCTTTACCTTACTGCCTACTTATTACAACATCAGGCTATTAGTCACCTTAACCATTGACCTGAGGCTTCTATTCTGATCACTTTCACAGTTCAGTTTGTTTCTGTTGTTTATTCCAGTTCTGCCAAGGAATTAGCATTGTCTGGATGTGTAGCCAGCTTCTGTTCACCCTGATTTCTGAATGCACCTCTTCAGTGTCAGTCTTTATTTGCTTTCTGCACCTGCTCAAGCTATCAGCCCTTTTATCTGTTCCCAACACTCATTCCAACTTCTCTATCTTTCCGTCTCCCACTTCCTTGCCCTACTACTCAGGCTATGTCTACACTAGGTAAAGAAAATCAATTGCAAATATGCAATTCTACCTACAGCAATTGCATAGCTAGAATCAACCTATCTGCACTTGGCTTACGTGAACAAGGTTGATGAAAGAGTTTCTCCTGTCGACCTCCCTTACTCCTCATGTCTTGTGAGAAGTACATAGGTCAATGTTGACCCCTGTGAGGTTGATTTTGCAAGTCCCTACGAGACAAACCAAACTGAACTACCAAAGATTGACCTTGAGTGGGTTGATCTTCCAGACCAGTGTAGATGCAGCCCCAGCTCTACTTCTATCACCTCTTCTGCCACACCAGAGCCAATTGCCCCGATTCTGCCCATCTCATCTCCCCTGAAACATTAATCTTTCTGGCCTCTCCCCCTTCCATCTCACTCCAAATTCTGTTCTGTTTGGAACACTCTTCCCATCTCAAGTTTCACAGGCAAACATCTTTCTATTGTTCCCCTTATCTCCTGCCATTTAGTAAAATGCTGACCCTTGTCCTCCCACCCAGCACAGCCTCTGCTGCTTCTCTCATGCAGCAGCTTCAGCTTTCTCTGGGTTCATTAATGCTTCTCTTGCTCTCTCCTGCTTCTTCCACTTCACCAGAAAGTTCAGAACCTCTGGAGCTTTCCAAGGGTCTCATCTGCTTTACTGGACCAGCATAGGCTCTCCTGAGTCTGTGGCTTTTAGCCTGTCAGTACTTCACCTCGAACAATTTCTCTAGTTGTTGGCTATGTGCAATTTGGAAAAGTAAAGTCCAAAGTCCAGTGTACCACTATAACAAACAGCTCAGTGACAACCACTGTGCACCCTCCCACCTCACTCAGACTAAATAACTCATTTTCACATACAGACCATGTGAGAAGAACTGACCAGATATTGATGGGAGGTACCAAACAGGTTTGAGAACAGTGCCTATGGCTCTTGTCTGTGTGCAGGGTGTTAGGAGGATCATTGCAACCATCATAACGAAACTGCTAGCCACTTAAAATTGTATTCTGGGATGTCTTGCAACTGCAACACAAATTTCACTCCTGCATACATTTCATTGGCAAAAGCTGCAGGAAAGTCTCAGAAAGGATGTGTGTCTGTCCTGCCAGTCTTGGTGCAGGTACCTCTCTTGCAACAAACCCCCAGTTTGATTCAGCCACCAAACCTAGCTGTTAACAGACTGTTTCACCTGCTGCTCACCTGACTGTATAGCAATACTGCTCTGTTTGCATCTGTTCCATCATCTGGTACTACTCATCACTAATTAGTATTAAGACACATAAGCCAGTTTACCTACCTGGTCAGATACCGTGGATTCCTTAAGGTTTCTCTGTACAGGTTGAACTCTCTAGTCTGGCATTCTGGCAACTTGCAAGGTCTGGCATGATTTTAGTTAGTTGGATGTCCACTTATCCTGGGTGTGGCCAAGCCTCCTGCAGACCCATAAAGTTTGTTTACAGCCACCAGTCCCAGATCTTGGTGTTCTGTGCTGTTATTTACTCTTAAATGTCCTCTTAGAGCCCAGTAAGCAGTGGAAGTGTTTGGAATGTGCTAGAAAATACTGACCTCCCATGGTTTGGCAAATTCTCTCATTTGGCATCAATCAGGTGCTGAGGGTACTGGACTAGGGAGGTTCAATCTGTATTTACATCTCACTCAGTTTTTAGGAACTACGTCCCCCTTAATCAACATTATCCCCTCCTGGTTCTAGTTCAGAAATATACATGGAGTGTTTAACTAAAGAACCTTTGATCTATGAGGAGGAATCAAAGATCAACAAAGCTTCCCATTCTCTCACATTTTCATTCCTCTCAGGCATGCACTTTATGAGGAGAGTGTGTATGATTTCCAAGAGCATGTCTATTCTTGACCTTCAAACTTGTTCAAAGGTGGGCAGGAAAGATGAGAAATAAAAAGGAAAGACTGAATATAAGTGCATGGTTGGAAGCCAAGCAGAAGCAGTGACCCTGACTGCCAGCTACTAATGGCCACGAAGTTAACAGAAAAAGAATGTTGTCCCTTTTACATCAGAACTCTTTCTCTGCCCCAAGGAATGAATACACTTTCATTGTTTACATGCTGGGCAAATATGAGTGCAATTGTTTGACAGGGTTGCACGTGATGATAGGTCAGGCTCAACAGCCATGGGGTTTAGTTGTTGTCTACACCTTAAGTTCCTAAGAGCTTCACAGTTTCAGTTGGCCATCTACAGATGTCAAGAGGAGATTATGTTCCCCCCACTGGATTCTGGGATCTTTTAAAAATCTTTTCTCTGCAGCTTTTGGATGCAGTTCACTTGCCAGGATCAGCTGGATACAGCTCACCTACTCATTTCTATGCCAAGAGACAACACATGGGTGGGCACAAGGAGTCACATGCACCCCTCCCCCCAGCATCATCCTCCCAGCATTTCCACAGGAAGAGGCCTGGGGATGGAGCAGGGGTGGGGAGAGGGTAGCAGTGGGAGGGACATAGTTAGAACATAGGCCAGGAGAGAGTGGGACAAGAGTGGGCCTTGGACAGGGAGGGGTGGAGCATGAGAAGGGCAGGGGCATGTGGCTGGTGGTCCCCTTAGAATTTCCACACAAGACACCTCTTTTTCTGCCATTGCAGGGACCATGAACATCAGTGCTCCCCAGCTCCTCCTGTTCTCTGCCTGTGGCCCATAATAGTCTAGTCTCCTATGGGCTGTAATGCTCTGTTCTTGTTTCAGTGGTTAGATTTAATTCACAGGTTCTGGTTGGCATTGGTGGCCTATGATATACAGGTGGTCAGACAAGATGAACTGGGGGGTCCCTATGAGCCTTCAACTGAGCCAACAGATATTGTATAGAACTAATGGTCAACAACCTGTGCCCATGCAAGGCATTGTTTGTTCAATTGTTTATGAACCATTCACTAGATGGCCAATCAACTGGGGAAAAAAGTAGTATCACTCTCTCCCAAATTCCATCCATAAACCAGGTTGCTTCCACTGAAGATGCAGTTGTGAGATGTCATTCACCAAAGAGCTTGGTCATAGGATCATCCCCCTGCCCCTCTCCCTTTTTTTTCTTGTTTGGCATGCTTTGGGTGACAATGAAGTAGTTACTGTTGGCAAGGACTCTTTTGTCAGAGTTAATAACCTACTGGGACAGGCAGTAGCATTTCACACTTCTCAGTGCTGTTGTCCCATGCTGTCTGCAGGCTCTGGCAGACATTACTTCACTACAGAAGAAGTGGGTCTTACCATGAAAGCTCTTGAACTAATAAACGTGTTAGTCTCTAAGGTACCACAGGACTGCTAGCTATTTGTGAAGCTACAGCCTACCCCTGGGCTGCCCTTCTGAGACTATTACTTGGGTGAAAGCTGAGTCTCAAGCGCAGATAAACAGTCTCAGAGGGGCAGCCATCTTAGTCTGTAGCTTCCCCCAAAAACTCAAGCAGTCCTGTAGCACCTTAAAGAAACAATTTTATTTATTAGGCTGTGAGATTTCACAGATAAAACCCACTTCATCAGATTCTGGAGCAGAAGTGAGCAAACAGAATAAATATAAAGGCTCCCCTGCCTTTCCCCCTGACCTTTTCACTGTATTTACCCTGTTCGCTCAGTTTTGCTCCAGAATCTAATGAAGTGGGTCTCACCCACAAAAGCTCATTACCTAGTAAATAAAATTATTAGTCCTTAAAGTGCTATAGGACTGCTTGTTTATTTGGGTTTCTTTTTTTTTGTTGTTGTTGTTAGTAAAGATGACTATTTCCAGCAAAAGGGCTTATCTCACAAAGCTGCTAAGCTTGGCCTCTGCTGTATAAGAGTCAGCTACACATGACAGGACACTTGCTTCATTTATTGCAAGCTCCCCAAACCCAGTGCAGTTCTAGTTCCTATTTCCAGCCCCTGAAGAATATTGTTGGCTATAGGAAGAGCATCAGGGAGTGGCAACAGCAGGGCAGCGGAGGTAGAGGTAGCTTTCCTTCCCCACATGGCTTTCCGTATTCCCAATGTTGTCACTGAGGCTATATCTATGGTAGCCCAGAAAATTGACCTGCTCAGGGTCAATCTTCTGGGGTTTGATTTTGTCCATCTGGTAAGGATGCACACAATCAACCTATCTGGGGGTGGCACCAACCCTCTCTTACTTCTTGTGTGAGATACAAGGAGTAATGGAGGTCAATGGGAGAAACTCCCCCATCAACACTCTTCATTGAGGACAGCCAGGTAAGTTGATTGCAGATATGTTGATTCTAACTATGCAATTGCCATAGCTAGAATTGTTTATCTGCATTCAACTTTCTTTCCCTAGTGTAGACATAGGCTGAGTTTGCGGTTTCTCTTTGTACCATGCAACCTCACAGGCTGGGATGCTATAGAAAGGAGGATGGAAAGCTACTGCCAAGAGCCCTTCATTCAGTGATAGGGCACTACCTGTTAGAGAAGAATATCTCCTCCAGCTCTTAAAGAGAGCAAAATGAAGATAAAAGAACCAAAAAGTGATCTGTGGAAAAAGCTAGTCTCTCAAACTAAGTTGTCTTAAACTTCATCACTTCTCTTATCCTGTTCACCCATTGCCTATCTGCAAATTCTCCCTATGCAAATATCAAATTCAGACTGTCAGGATGACGTCCTATTTGTTTGCAAAGTCTCACCTGCACTTATCATGTTAGCACGTCATCCTCTTCCCTTGGGAATCTATTTCCTTGTTTGTTAGTGCTTGCTGTCAGGCTAAAATTCCCCTTTGCAGAACTTCATTCTATTACCACAGGTTTTCTTATACTCTTTCCTCCAGCTGCATCAAGGGAGAATGATGATGGTTTTGAACTGTTGTGTTATTACTTATACTAATTAGGTAGATAAAACCTGCAAGACTTGTAAAGCAACTTTCGTTCATTCGACAGTTGCTTCTGAAAATGTTTAGTCTTGCATTTTAAAAAGGATCCAGTGAAAATTATAATTAACAACTAAATAGCTGAAAAAATTACTTGTTTTGGGTGTAAAGGGGTTTACATACATGAAGTCTTCTCATATGTGCTACCTTAGAAATTTATGCAGTTGACTACAGAGATTAAGTCGTGGCAATTTCCTTTTATAAACATTTGAGCTCAGTGCATAGTTAGGGTTGTAACTCTGTATCAGACATTGTACCTTATGTTAGAAAGAGATTGCTTATCAATTTTAATAGAGGACACAATTTTTTATCTTTACCTTATCAGAATTTTTGCTGAAGCCAATCTCTCACTAGTATCGACCGTTGATAAGAGTTATTTCTGGACTTCAATCTTGCTGCTATTCTTTGCCCTCAAAACATTTGTTTGTTTTTCATTCACTATAAAAATAAAACATTTCTAGACAATGCTGTAGCAAGAGCCACTGAGGGCAAAAGCATTTCAGGCCAGCAGTTCTGTCACATCACTGAAAGCGGGTCTTTTTCCTCTCTTGCTTCCAAAGCTTTCAGTTGCCATTCACTCACCTGCCAGTCTGGGGTACTCATGTTAGTCTGTAGCTTCACAAGCAATAAGCAGTCGTGTAGCACCTTGAAGACTAACAATTGTATTTATTAGGTAATGAGCTTTCATTGGCAAGACCCACTTCATGAGATAAATAATAAATACATAACATTGTTAGTCTTTGAGGTTTTACAGATTCACCTGACAGACCTGAGTGCAACTGACTAACCTTGTTTAGTGATTTCCTTCTTGTAAATTACTGAAGCCATTCTGAGCTCCCTGGTCAGCTTGCTACCATTGCATACACTTTACCCTCCCGCTCCAACTTCCCCAGGTAGGTGCAAGCAAAAGCAAACCTAAGAAGCCCTGATCAAGGACCGCTCTGTGACATTGGTATGTAGAGAAAGAAGGAGGTACATCCCATACAGGCAGGGTCACCATCACAGCAATCATATTGCACAGCTCTGCCTTTGCCTGCCTGCTCTTTTATTTGCCACTTGCTGAAACTCAAGCCGTGAATGTTGGGCTAGGTCTCGGGGGAAGCCCTACCCCTCTGCATGGAAAGTTATCATTTCAGGAGGCAAGAGGGAGGACACTGATATGAGAGTCAGCTGAGCAAAGCCTTCCCACATCAGGACGACAAGGAACTACGTCCTGGAGCTCTTACCTGTCCCCTGCTGCATGGAGGGCTGAGTGCAGCCCTGTTGGGGGTGGGGGAGAGGAGAGGAGAGGAGAGGAGAGCGGAGCGGGGGCGGGGTTCGCTTCCTACTCCTCCGAACAGGGAGAAGATTCCCAGCTCACGGAACCCCCTTTCTTCACTCTGCAGCCTGATCCGGGGAGTGATCTCTAGATACAAAGCAGATAGCTGGTTCTCCCTTCTTAACTTTCCATCCCCGAGCCCCATCCGCTCACTCACAGCAGAACTTTACCTGACCACCAACTGCTTTCCCCGCTTGCTGCTGCTCCAGACCCAGCTGCACCTGTTCCTGTCTGGATACAGGTGAGCGGCTGACGCAGAGCAAGCAAGCACAAAGCTCCGCCCCACTCTCCGAGCCCAAACCTCGAAGGAGGAGGAAAAAATCTTCTAGTCAATGACTGCCGCAGCAGTCAATTAGTGCTGTGGTGGGAGCCTCCCTGGCTTTATGGTTAATTTCATAAGAGCTACTCATTCTGGGAGAATGCCCTCAATTTTGTAATATTTACACTTGCTGCTAACATTCTCCCCTGTCCTTTCTGTCTTGTGCTGTTGGTTTGCACTTTGTTTTCTGTGTCTGGATACAGCCTAGCCAGTTCCTTTGCACATGTTGAGGGTGATAGCCACATAGATTGTGTCACTTTCCTTTTACTTAAAACAAAATACAAAACATAGGGGAAAAGTAAACTCTAGCTTTATTATGTTACAAAGCACAGTAGCACTCCAAACATTTAGTGAATCTGAGCTGCAAGTATCCCATTTCAAAGAGAAAGGAAAGTCTTGAATCTCTGAAAATTCAGACATGTATTTTAAATCATGAATATCTTGGACATTCCAATTGTTTTTCTTCCAACACTTTGTTACTTTTTCTGACACAGGTTCTTTAAATAAAAAAGGGCATTAAAAATGGTGAAATCCTGGGCCCATTGAAACCAACGTGTGTTTTGCTATTCACTTCAATGGGAGTAGGATTTCATCCCAAATCTCCATTTTCCTTTCTTGTAATTCAGATGACTGAATTACCAGTGTCTCAGGTAGATTGCCTTGAGGTCCTTCAGCATGCAAAATAGGTCAAATTCATCACTGTCTGGTACTGTGTAAAAATCTACATCAGTCAAAAGTGAGTGTAAACCATTCTCATACTGGTACCCAACAGCAGTGAACAGGGCCCTATTCTTTGGGCAAAACCAGCACACTGATATTGGTGTACAATAAACAAGCACAAGTACGAGAGGGGCAAGGAGAAAGATGGATGAGAAAATTTATGAGAAAAAGAACAATGAATGTCAGAGTTTGGGAAGTTATATTAAAACAGTATTAAAAATAGTACAGTTCAGGGAAGCGTTAACAGCCTGAACTTATTTAATGTTGTTATAAATGATCTTCCAAAATGAATAAATGCTGGCATAGGTGTCACTCTATTTGCAGATGCTGATGGTGTTTGGATTTGGAGTAAGGTTGCTAACTCTGAATTACTTGGGAAAGACCATTTATACCAGGGATAGAGCAAGCAAGTCTCCTCACCATGAGCTGGAAGCTCTGGGACTTAGCACCAGTGTTTCCTGCAAGCTGAGCACTTAGACAGCTGCCCAGGACAGATTCAGGTACTACCCAAGGGATTACCAATGCACCCACAGTGGGCAGTATGTGTTTCATTGTGGTGCACATCTGCATACGCCTGGGTGCATATAACAAAATTTATTCTACCCATGGATGGGAAAAAAATAGAGGGAACGCTGCTGAGTACCCTCCACCTCAGCACCTGGAGCATGGCACATGTCTAGTTAAGTGTGAGGGGTCCGGTTGGCACTTCCCACCATGGGAGCAGCTATGTTGTACAGGGCTTGGGGTTACTTCTGCTTGTGTGTGGTCCCAAACTGATTTTTCAATATATCAGTGGCCCCTGACCAGGAAATGGTTCCCCAGTGCTGATTTAGACTATGTTATAGATAAATAACTATCATAGAAAATGATATTAATTCATTACTCATTATTATTCATTCATTTATTCTCTGTACTTTCAAAATATTTCACTGAAAGCTCTCAAAGTGCTTTACCAAGGTTAAGTAATTAATTCTCACAACATCCCTGGCAAAGAGGTAAATAGTGTTATCCCTACTTGTAACAGCGGTACTTGAAAACCATTGCGCTGCCAGACACAGCTGTAATTCACTTTCATACCTGCTTCACTGGTATCTAACCTATCTGCATCAGCGAATTTGTACCAAGGAAGTAGATGTTATCTTTTAGATGCAGTAAGAGAATTTACATGTATTTGTCTCATTCCACAAATGAACTATCAGTTCAGTGCAGGCCTGGCATTGTCCCATCCACAGCTTCTTTGAGAAGAAGGGAGGAGTTTTTTGAACTGTAACAGCCACCACACCTCACCTATGGACTAGAGTGGGACAATTACCTTGGGCTGGTGGCAGGGCAGAAGCTGCAGCAGATCTCCTCCTCACTGCCTTCTCTCTTCCTTTACCACACAGCGCTCAGCCATGGCCTCTAGGCCCACTGAGCCCCACCTCTCTGCAGCTGGGAGGCCTCTGTTCCAGGAGGCCACTGCTGAGTGCTGCATTTTGAGTTGGAAGGGAGGCTGGAGAGGAAGCAATCTGCTGCAGTTTCTGCCCTACTGCTTGTCCCAGAGGGGCAGGGGGACAGGATGCCTTGGCATCCCCATCCAGGATGGCCCTGCTGGTATGTTTCTGTTCCCTGACTTAGAGTCAAGTTTCTGGTGCAAATCCTTGTGATGGTAAATTCTCAGTTTATGTTTATTCAATGTTCTGCTTTGTGTGCCTACAAGCTCCTGTTTCTGACAGCATAGCTTCTAGGAAACGGGTTCACTAAAATATCTTCAGAAAGCAAACAAAGTGGTAGTAATCAGAGCTGAAGCAAATTTACAAATTTACAAGGAATAGTGTCTATTTTGAAATAGCGGCTGTGTAGACAGGGAATAGGGGCTATTTTGAAATAAACTGTTCCAGAATATCTTGTTTCAAAATAAAGCTGCTGTGTAGACAACATATTTCAGATTAGAGCCACTGGAGGCAGTGCTTCTAGAGCTCTAATCTGCAGTAGGCTCTATTGTGTATGGACGCACAATTTTGAAACAAGTTTTGTTTATTTTGGGGCTTCCCTGTAGTATAGATTTGTTATTCCAGAATAGTTTATTTTGGAATAATAACTTTGGAACAAGCTATTCTGGAATAACTCTGTAGAAGACATAGTCTTTGTCATCTGGGCATTGCATCATCTTTCTGCTAGAAAGGAGATGCAGGAGGGAAAAAGAGTGCTTTTGAGATCAGGGTTTCCTTTCAAAGAAACCCCATCTACATAGCTAGTTTTCAATTAGAAAGCAACACTTTTGACGCTCAGGTGGCTGCCATTATGCAAATGAGGCACTGTATATTCATATCAGCTCCTTATTAGCATTTGTGATCCATGGCATTTACATAACCCTTATGAGAGGAAGGGGTAGTATAGGTGCAGCCTTTTATGTGTAGATGCACTATTTCAAAATAAGCTGTTCTGGAAAATCTCTTCCCAAATAGCGTATTCTGAAGTAATGCTGCTGTGTAGACATAGCCAGAGTGTCCACCTATTAGTCACTAGCCACAAGTGGCTAGTTGGCCAGTTGAGTGTGCCTATTTGGCTTGAACGATACATATATTTTCAGAATTATGTGGCTAGTTCACTGTCACAATAACCACGATAGTGGATACTACTTCAGAACTGGCAGGACACCAGAGCATTAGGCAACCTGTTTGTTTGTTTTGGTTTAGTTTTTGTTCTTGTTTTTGTTTTCTGTTTGGAGGGATTTTTCCTGTGAGTATGCAGATGCCTTAAGATGTGACCCTCATAGACAACCTCTGATTTAGTTCCTATCCCTTTATGGAGTGAAAGAGGTTGTAAGAAGGGACAGTTCTAAGTTTTTTCAGGTTTCCCTTCTCCTGAAGTTGTTAGTTGGGATCTAACATAAACTCCCTTCCCTTCTTGTCGCGTGGGCCAAGGTGATGCCAACAAACAAACAAGTGTGATATTTTAGGGCTGGGGCCTGGGCACAGCAGACCCTGATAGAAGGGGTAAGAAAAAAAGCAGCTTATTGCATCCACGTGGCGCCGCTGCTCACAAAGCCAGCTGGCTCGTCAGCGTTCGGCTCTTCAGAGCCCTTTATCACACCAATTTGAGCTGACTGGTTGCAGTCTGCATTTGGAGGAGAGCATGTGTGGGTGGCAGGGATTGAAAGTGAGCCTAGCTATCCAAACAAAAAAGCAGTCCCATAGCACTTACGTTTGTGCCAAGTTAGGAACACTAGATGGAGCTATGGGATTACAAAATACCCTAGCCTTCTGTAACATCAAAGCAAGCTGTCACCCTCACGGTGGGCTGGTGCTGGTGATGTGAATACTGGGGCTGAGGTATAGATAGTTATGTAGGGCTAGAGTATGGCCTTAGTTGCTCTGGACTTTACCATTGGTCTGCTATGCTGTCCCTATGAAAAACCTGATTTGGATCATTTTTCCTACTGAGGTTATGACCAATGTCTCCCATTGGACATTAAGCTTTCGTGGGTAAAGGCCCTCTTTGTCAGATGCTGCATCTGACGAAGTGGGTCTTTGACCATGAAAGCTTATGATTCAAAATATCTGTTCATCTATAAGGTGCCACAAGACTTCTTGTAGTTTTTGAAGATACAGACTAACATGGCTACCTCTCTGATACATTGGGCATTAATCACTTATAACTGCCTTTCATTCCAGAGAGTTTTATAAACAGTATTTCCCACCTCACATTTTCCCCTCACTCCTCCTTGCAACACTCCGGGAGGTGGTCCTTACTGACCTCATTTTGAGGCACAAAGCAAGGCAGTGATTTACCCAGCATTATGCTGTGACTCTACAGCCAAATTGAGAGTCACGGCAAGAGTCCTGGTTCTTGGTCCAGGCCCTATACAGCCTCTTTACAATTCCCTGCATTAGAGCATCATGTTACTCCATTCGTGGTGGACTTTTGCTGGTCTCTTCATGTTCTGAGTGCCAGGAAGCAGCTATTAAGCTAGGATGGATAACAACAAACGTGCCTGTTCTAAACCTCTTTCGTTCACACCTGTTGGACGAGATTCTATTGAGGGCTAGTTGCTGCCCATCTCCACTGGGGAATATTGCACGTACAAAAGTGAGGTTACAAAATGCAGAACAAGATAATCAGATGGTGCATGTGTGACAGCTCCACCTATTACTCTTGCTTAGCATAGCAGGCATAAGGTATTCATGGGAGGCAAGTAACCACCAGGTGAACTCAGTGAAGATCAGGCTTATGCATAAGAGATCCATTCTTTGCCTATGTGCCATTCATGTTCTTCCCCATGCTTATGAGGGTAAGGAAGTGGATGACCAGGAGGTTTGAGATAAGAGCTGACCACAGGATGGCAGTTCTGTTTCTTGCCAACTTTTGAGGCTTTGACACTTTGTATTTGTTTCACATGGCAATTAAATCAAAACCTTTGGAATGTTGTCATAAAAATGGAGTTGTGTCAGAATGTCTGTTTGCAGATCAAAGCCTATTTGATTCAGGAAGACTGTGTATCTGTGTAGACAGGTGGTTAGGGCACAGACATGGGATGTGCGGGATCCAGCTGCAAACTCATGCTCTGCCTGATTCAGAGCAGCATTTTCCATCCCAGATCACACTAAACCTAGGAAGGCAGGGATTTGCATCTGAGTTTCCCACATCTCCAGCCAGTGCCCACCAGGTAAGAAAAGGTCTGTCCATCAGAAACCTTCCTGACAAAAAAAACTATCAAAGCCTATGCATCTCTGCAGAATATGCCAGCTTCAACATCCAATAATTTGGTTGAAAATATTCCAACCAGCTCTGCTTGCAATTTATTACTCCTCTGTGCAGGGGCATTCACATAGCACTTATCCTTCATCCTGTCTTCACATAGATTCTGCCCACCTGAACACCAGCTGCATTTCCTTGAATGCTGGGATATTCAGGTGCCTGACATGGATAAGCCAGAACCAAAACATCATATCCAAATTTTTCTTTGGAGAAACTTACGCTGCAGATGAATTTAGCAGCTCGCACTCTGGAAGGGACTAAACCAGACTGCCCTCTGGTGGAAATGAAGATGCAGATGCAAACTTTTCAGCTTCAGCTTTTTCACGGGATCTGAAGACCAAGGGTGCACAGAGCCCAGATTCAGTCCACCATCAGGTCAATGGAAGCTTTGCCTGCTGGACTGGACCCATAATTTATATTATTAGTTTATTTTCCCATCATCACGCATGCCTCTGGACACTTCCTGGGCTTTGCACATTGATGGAATTTAAAGCGTACCATGAAATACGTGTTTTTTAAGATGCCTAAAATGAGATGCTGAGTGTCAGTATAGGGAGACAGTGGCTTCTATAACTGGTTTGAGCATTAGCCTGCTAAACCCAGCACTGTGAGCTCCATCCTTGAGGGGGCCATTTAGGGATCTGGGGCAAATAGATTAAAAAAGTCAGGGTGGGGGGGTGCTTGGTCCTGCCAAGAGGGCAGGGGACTGGACTCGATGACCTCTTGAGGCCCCTTCCAGTTCTGTGAGATGTATGTATCTCCAATTAACTCTATTTCCACAGCACCCGTCAGTGCTGGCTTGCTGATAAGGCTGAAAAACAGTAGCCCTTCCTACTGACCCCTTTCTGCTTCCTATGTCAGTGCTTTGTCCAAGAGCTCAGGTTACCCAGCAGGTCTGTAAACAGTGTCTAAAATAATTGTGCAGTTGTCACCCTGCAAAGGGGGACTATTTTAGAAAGCCAGCTTAGCCCGAAGGGCCAACAGGCTTCAAGCCAGGTCCAGCTGTCTGAACCCGACGCAAATGGCTGCTTCAAAGTACCATGAGTGATGCCTCAGCGCCAGCCTGTCCTGGCCATGGGAGTTGGGAGGAGGGGGCAGTGCAGGGGGGGGGCGGGGGCAGGGGGTTTTGATGTGTTGTTTCAAGAACAATTCCGGGGGCTCCAGAAGTTTAGGAAGCAGCTGTTTGGAACCTGCTGGAAACTAATGGGGACAGGTGAGGGTGGGCTGCTGATGAACAGGAGAGCTAATGTCTTATCACATGATAGCTTCCCACCCCTGAAATTGTTTAATAGAAGGGCAGACATGCTGCCATCAACCAGGCTGCTCTGAACGCGCAGGAGGTAGAAATGGATGCACAGAGCAAGGGGTGGATGTGCCAGGGAATGAGAGAATGCAGCTGGGACTTTGGGCAGGCAGGCCAGGGGGAGCAAGCCTTGAAGAGAGTAAGGAGCAAGTCTCTATAAACGATCCAAGCAGAAAGTAGCACAATCCCCCAAAGCCAAGGAACCAGCAGGTGAGGAAAGGGGAGCAGCCATGCTGGGAAGGCGCCAGAAGAGATAAGCAAATCTGCTTTTTGCAAAGCTCTAAACCCAGCTATGTTATGGTGCATGTCACTCCTCTTAATTCCGTTTCACTCTCCTATTGCCGTGAGGAAGTGCTTGGGCAGGCATCAGAGGCCAGGTGTAGACTCCATGTAACTGCACTGCCTCCAGCGGGATAAAGGCATCTCCTGTTTTGACTCCACTAGAGGATGAATCTGGCAGTGGTTAAAGCAGATTGAATTGGGAGGGGGGCTGAAGGAGGATGGACAACTCTTCTTAGCTGAATCAGGGTCAGAGAACGCTCCAATTCCAGCAAATGAGGGGGAGCAGCATTGCCCTGGCTACCCAGTGTTTTAACTCCTACTGAGCAATGTTCCCTCTAATCTTTTCCTTCTGTCACTGAGTGTGGGGGAGCCACCAAGCCGTGCACCCCCATCTGCAGTTAGATTTGACTGTCAGCCAGCAGTGAGAACTGATGGTTTTTCAGACTATGGGGACAAAGCATAGAACAGACTTGGCTGTACAAATCCATCTTGAAGAGAGGGGGAGCCAGGGCCTTGGCCCTCTTCCTTGCTTCCCCAGCCTGCCGAGACTGCCTAACTCCCAACAGCCCAGTTCAAACCCATACAGCCAGGCCTTTCCTCCCACCTTTGTTTTACTCCCGAGGCAAAAGGTGTCATCTGCCTGCACCCACTTCCTGGCTCAGGTTTTGAAAAACATTGCCAATATACATGTGCAAGAAGTTATCCCACCCTAAACTCCCATCAACTTCCCTTACTTCCAAAGGGAGGCAGGAGTACTGTGGTCAATGGGAGAGCCCTGTAAATTCAATTTAGCACATCCACACTAATCACGCTAAATCCAACTCTGGAAGATCGACCACAGCAGGGTCAGTTTTCACAGTACTACAGCTGTACCCTTGGTCAAAATGTCTCTTCGTGAGTTGACTATCAGGATCAAGGTTACCTCTCTTGGACCCTGGTCCTGAGATGTGCTGAGCACTCACAATTTCTACCAATTTCATTGGGTGATGGAAAGTTAGAGATTTGCATGGTAAAGAAGAGAGAGGTCTCTTGTCTGTCAGGAATACCGAAAGGATTCTTACTGAGGCTGCTGGATGCAGACGGATCTGGTGTTTCTCTTTAGCTCCCAGAATGATACAGACTGCTGTCACCACAAGGTTCACACTAAACATAGGTCTGAACTTTCATTCCCTCATGGTTTCTGCATAGTATACTCATCCCTCACTATATGAGCACAATTGGTTCCCAACTTTCTGCTTGTAGGCGAAAACTCATACGAGTGACACTAAGTTACTATTAAAATACATGTAAAAGTCTTTGATTGGTTCCTAGTGCTCCTAATTGAGGGAAGGGGTGGCAGCATGCAGCTTGAAAGGTATGTGAACCTGGGAGGGGGGGTGTTGGAAAAGGTGTAGTACCCATGGTGAGTGCGGTGGGCTGGGGGCATTCCGGACCTGGGTGGGTGTTGGCAGCGGGTGGGGCTGGGGGGGGCATGGGGAGTTGCAGGCCAGGGTTGTTGGGAGCTGACTGGGTGGGGCTACAGGTCTCCCCACGCCTTGGCCAGGGACCCAGTGGCTGGAGAGGAGCCAGCCACAGGGCTGCAGGTCTCCCTGTGCCCTGGCCAGGGACCCCATGGCTGGCTCATGTAAGCGGGGGAAGTTCACTCTTTTAGTGAACAAAAGTATGTATTTATGTTCCTCGTTTTAGTGAATACTCATAAGTCAAATACTCGTTAAATGAGGGATGAGTGTAATACTAGAATAAAGAGTAACTCCGTCATAAACTTGCCCTCTTTGGCTAGTTGTGAGGAGATGGGAGTCAGAGGTAGACTGCCTGGCACTTCTCAGAAGAGCAGGGTCATGGAGAGAGGCGGGTAGGAAACAGCACTCTTCACCCTCCCAGCTTTTGTCAGACTGAAGTTAAGAAAAGCAAAGCAAAGGGAAACAATTCAGGAGTCAGGAGCCCTCTTTCTCACTCTGCAACATGATGGGATACAGCATTTGACAAAAACTCAAACTAGGGTGTGCAAAATAGTTACTGATGTAGGAAACTGCTGTGGGATGCAGCACATCACAAACAGTTGTCAAATGGGGACTTCAGAGCTGCAGTTGCTTTTCCGTGCCAGATGTAAAGAGCCGGCCCCCAGAAAGGCACACCAAGAAAATGTTTCTGCGTATGGACAGTTCTACACTAGAGAGATTTAGTAGGGCACAGGCAGTTATGTGAAGAAAGGTCTTACTGGGGAAATGGCTGCAAAGCATCACTGAATTAATGGGGTGTGTGATTCTGAATTGTCTCTTTGAAACATTGTTCTCAAATTTGCCTTGAATAGCCATTATCCAGCCTCTGGTTGGCTGCATTTCACTGGTGGATGGGCAAGCAGTTTTGTAGCTTGGTTCTGCACTGATTCTGCAAAGACACAACGATCTTTACAGGGTACATGTTATAAGATAGCAGCAGAGCTGTAAAGTGACTTGACATCCTTAAGAATGCAAGATCCTAGATACATGTGATAAAACAAGCCATATGCTTAATTACATCATACAACCTCATCAAAGACAATCGAATTGTAGAGGTCTAAGAATAGAACTTGTCCCCAAGTTATTTCTTAATCTTAAAACAGATTTTAAACATACACTGAAATGAACCCTTTGCTTTCAGGGGGAAATATCCTGAATTTTTTTGTTTACTGAAAACCCAATTTCTGGTAAATAAAAAAAAAATTGACTGATTCCAGGGGAGAGGTAATTTCACTAGAATTGTCACTAAAATCTTGAAGAATAAAATGGGTTGCAAAAATTATTTTAAAAACTCCATTCCAAAAATTTCCAACAAATTAACTTTTTTCTCCCCCTTACATTCCAGTCTCCCTTGTATGTCTGAGGAGGTAGGTTGGACAGTGAATTGACCAGTACTGAATGTGTGATATCTTCTTATTTACCCAGTTATGGGTACGTGAGAACAATTCCCTTTGGGACTACTACATCTTTTACAGTGGCCCCGCTTCTTCTTTTCCCTCATTCCAACAGTCACTAACACCTGCTGTAACAGAGGAAGACAAAGGGAAAAATTAACGTTAAGGCCAATAACTAATTGTACATAGGAGACAGAATGGAATCCTGACTCCACTGAAGTCAATAGCAAAACTCCCACTGTTTCACTAGGGCCAACATTTCACCTCAATCTAATAAATTCTCCCACTGCAAGAGCAGAGTAATAGGATATGTTCCACACACAAGCCCTGCAAGAGTCATGTTGGCTCAATAGCTAATTATGCTGCAAGCTGATTAAACTGGAAGGCCACTGATTGGGAACAGGCTCACCTGTTCAAGAATAGGCATGGGCTGCGGCTAGGAAAAACTTCAGGGAAGCAAGCTGCAGCCTGTCTGTGAAAGAAAGCAGGCAAACCTACTAAGACTGGAGCCAGTGATGTAGGAAGAAGCCCAGGGAGACAGTACCAAGGGGTAGGGTAGAAGCTGCTTGTTTTAGGGTCCCTGGGCTGGAACCCAGTATGAAGGATGGACTTGGGCTCCCCTGTTGGCCACTGGGGAGTAGGAAAGGCAACTGGAGAAGCCAATGGCACAGCAGATCTGGAAAGATTGTGAATTCCCCAGAAGGGGAGGATTTCAGTGACCTGATCAGAGGGCCAAATCAGGAAGAGAAAGTTGCAGCTCAAGGGGTGAGGGAGGCAGTAGAGACAAGATAAGGGAAGACATCACCAGACAGAGAGTACAAGACAGGGAGAGCTAATTCCCAGGATGACCAGCAAAAGATGCTGTAAGGGGTGAGTGTATTCTCTGATAGTTGGGTTTCCTTTCAGCCTTTCCTCATGCATATGTGTTACTCTGTTCTGGGTCGGGCTGAGGAGATGTCACTGGAAGCTTGCATGCCTCCCTGTAGATGGACACATGGTGTAGTCACTGTTTCCTCTGTGCAAGGAGGGTGTTGAATGTCAGATTGGCAGTGCTTTACTTCACTTTGCACAGGTACTCAGGACAGGGTCAGGTCCTGAGTCTTATCTTTGAATGGATGGAGAAGAGAAGAGCTCACCCCGATGCTCATGTGTCATTTCTAAGACAGCACATACAGGGACAGTCCAATCAGGCTTCTGCCAGAGCTGCTGTCACAGAGTGGTATTAGCCATTAAGAAGTGACTTTCAATAAAATGCTTCTAACTATGTAAAAGCTGATCTTTAAACAGTGTCCATGTTTGTGGACTCTACTGAGCTAGAGAAACTATTCGTTAGGCATGTTCAAGGCCCAGTTGAGTCCCTTCTGCTCAGCCTGAAGAGCTACTTTGGCACTTTCAAGGGGGATTCTTCCACCTTTGGATGCATATTCACACTTGGCACTCAGTGTTCCTTCTACTTTTTTCCATCTATGGATGGACTAAATTTAGTTATATGTACCAATGCATGTATGGATGTGCACCACCATTAAAAACACATGCTCCATACTGTGGGTGGCTGAGGGCACTGCTTATCAGCTGGGTGACACCTGAATCTCTCCTGGGTGGCTGCCCAACCACTCAGCCTACAGGGAACACTGCTGGCATTCCTGTGCCCTGCAGAGCTCAACTTCACACTTCCCTCTACCTTTCCCTTACCCCTCAAGCAGCAGAACAGTAGTGGTGTCTCTGTAGAGGGACCATCTGCAGGGAAAGGCAGGATTTTCCTCTTTATGGATTAAAATAGAATTCTGAGCCCAGTGATGAAATCTACCAAAATTGAAGCTGGTGAGTTTTCTGGTTAGACACCTGCTACCTCTACCTGCACTATAGCTCTGGGACTCTTTGCTAGGACAGCACTTCCTGGCTTTGAGCTCCAGCTGGCTCGTGAATTTGATCTTTCCTAGTAAGATCACGCCTTCCTGACTGACAGATCACAAGTCACTCTGTACAACAGTGACTGAAATCGCCTACCCAAGTGAAATCTCAATAAAGGAGGGTGTTAAGCTTCCCTAGCTGAAAGCTGACAGCTGATCCTTGGGTGGCAGACTGAGGAGCTGATCTCTAATAGCAGTCAGGATGGTGGCTGTAGCTTTTTGAACTTGATCCTGCATTCCTTTCCTTCCGTGTGTGTGTCCTAAAACAATTTGCTCTGTGTGGTGGGGGGAGGATATTTTCATTGGCACTTCATGGTGCTATAACCAAGAAGCAGGCACACAATATAAATAAGAGGCATTTTTGGCTTCCTTCACTAATATGCACACTGAAAGTAGCTGGAATTGGACTTCTCACCCTAATGTAACTGCCCACTTTAGACTGGAGTATCCAGGAAGCATTCTCCTCACTCTGCACCCGCTGCTGAAAAGCAACCACCCCAGGGCAGAATGGAAAAGCAAGTTAGCCATGCTCTGTGTTGTGTTTCCCATTTTAGATTGCTCCTTTGGGGCTTGCCTACCAAATGGCCATTCTTCGGGCAATGGACTTTTTTTAAACCACTTCAGATAAAAGAAAAGCCAAGCTAAAGCTCTGTTAAAACAAACTGCACTTGCACCCTTGCTGTGATTTTTTTCCTTTTCACACAAACTGGCTTTCACCAGGACTTTAAACAAATACCACTGGCATAGGCTGATCTGGCTACATTTACATCCTGGTTCAAACAAGATTGTACCAAACATGTACACCCCCCAAAAAGCCTGTTATGGATGCTTAGCCAATTCTCTGAGGTTTGCCTACCAAATGGATTATAGCCCCTGACCTCACTTTAAGTCCCACATAGCCTGGTTCATCATTGAAAGCTTCATCTGCTAATCCGTAGCAAGTCTGCCTTTCTCAAAACCATAGTCTGTGCTTTTCATTCATTAGCACCAATCAAGAGCCAGATCTCAGCCAGCCAGATGCAGGTTCTGCAGTCATGATGGTAGGTGATGACATGATGATGGTGAGGAGTGATAGTTTAACTGGGTCAGGCTCACAGGAGCACAACAAATAGCAAGAGAAACTCTTGTTCAGACGCAAAAGCTAAGCAAGAACATGAGAAGTGTGCAGGAAGAAAGCAGGGGCTCTGTATGAGCAGAGAGTGAGGAACTTTCCCCATATAAAGACATTTTGAAAACTTGACTGATTGTTAAATAGAATTGGTTGGGAAATGCACAGGGGGAGTTGTTTCTCATGGAAAATTTGTGAATTTTTGACAAAAAATTCCAAATATTTGATTTAAAATGGTGCGTCATTGGGATATCAGTCTAGGGACTTTATGCCACCATTCTCTGTAAATTAGGATCCCTGCTCAGACTATACGTTTCAGGGTGCATCAAGATTTCCTGTCTTTTTAGGGAGCAGTAGTGCATCATGGTGGTCACAGGCCTAGGGTGCATTAGGGGAGATGAAGTCCAGCTGAGTAACCTAGCCATAGAACAGAATGGAGGAATGAGTTACTCAAACTACAACTCCCATGAGGCATGTCAGTGGCATTTCAGAATTAAAATATTTCTTTTTATTTCTGAAATATTTATATTTTTGGCTGAAATATTTTGTTTTAGGTGTGCTCCTTTTTGACTGAAAAAAACTCAACATTTTCTACAGGAAGCAGACAATTTTTGTGGAAAAAATTGTTTAGCCAAAGTCTCTCCCCTTCCCTCCAATTTTCTCTGAAGGAACTATTATGATGGAAATTTTGACCACCCCATTAATACAAAATTAATAACTTTGTCTGGGCAATTTAATCTCAATTCAACCACTGCTGGAGGGAGACTTCCAACCATTAATTGTTGTTTTTGGAGTTTAATGGTGGTGTGATAGTCCCAGAGACCAGTCTTTTGTTTGCTCATATAACACCTCTTAGCATGACCTGTAGTAATGCAGGGTTCCCATGCTGCCCAGTCTGTGCTACTCTGCAGAGGAGATGTTCTCAAGGGCATAAAGGACTTTTCAGTATTCGTGATTCATTTGCTGTTTGGCTTCTCTCCCTGTCCAGCAAAGACATCTCTTAGTGCCAGTAGCATTTGTTATTTGTAATGTGGACACTTTAACACTTGGAGCCTAGCTGAGCCCCAACAACACGTTTTGTACCAGTTGCTGAACATAGAGGCTTTTGAACATGCCACTGCATCTTTATTCAGGAATACGAGAAGTGTTCTTCAGCACTTGCACTGGATCGTTCATTGAAGCTATGATGCTGTCAGTGGTGTAGTCACATGAGTCAAGTTAAGCACACGCATAAGCATTGACGGGAATAGGACTCAAAATAGTGGCTGGGGAAAGTGGAAGATGAGTAGGGCTGTCCCAGACACATTTCAGACAAATGGACTTACAAAATCTGTGGCTGTGATGGAGGCTCACATGATAGCTAATCCAACTGGATGGCAGGAGCTGCAAAGGGAAGGTCAGTTGGAGATTCTAGCAAAGAGAAGACTAATATTGCATGAGCAGAGAATCATAAGAGAGGGAATAGAGAGAGGTCCTTGAGTCAGTCTGCAGCAAGTAATAAGGAGGGTTTAAAGCTTCACAAGTTTTGTACAGAGTTTAGGGTTTGTTCTTACTTCAGCTAATTGGTTGTCAAATCCCTGTAGGAGTTATTTCGGTTAAGATTTTGCACTCAGATCTAGGTTTTTGTGCATATTTCACTCCCTGGAAACTTCAGGACATTTTTGACACATAAGTGGTTTTCTTTTATGACAGAAACACAATAGTAATTGCCTGTGCTAAAGGAGGAGAATTTCTGGAAGACAAATCTGGAACTCAGTCTAGAGAATATCTTGCCTCTTATGTTCAGAAAGCCATGAAATTCTCAGTTTATTAAATGTAATCTTTTTGAAATTCTTATTGTTCTCTCCCATTTTAATCCAGTGAAATCACCTGTGATTGTAGGAACAATACATACTAGCAATATTAATTTTCCATCATGTTTCTTTGGATTTACAGAGCCTGTTCAGACTTCCATACAGTTTCCTCGTGTGGCTGTCATTTGCTGAAAGTCCCACAAGTTGGCATCTTTTTAGACAATGTCTTCCCCATCTTCCGAAGGGACCATAAAAGATCTCACCTCTTTTGCGATAAAGGTTTCATCCAGGCCACTACTGCAGTGTGCTTGAATTGTATCTGGCAGTTGTGCTACTACCATGGGTCCAAGCTGAACAGGATGTGAATATAGGTTGAGGAAGACTCCTTGGAAGAGGACAGGACATGACTGGAAAAAGGCATCCTTAGGAAAGTCTCATTCAGCCAATGGGAACCCCCTGTGGTATAGTCACTTGGACTCTGACTTCTCTTTCCTGTCAAGATACCTTGGACATGTAACAGGAAAGATGCAGTGAACCCCCGGATCTTCACTTCAGTAGCATTCATGGGAAGAGTTTAGCTGAAGAGAAAGACCAAAGGCCCTTTATCAAGTTAGCAGCACATTCCTCAAACCATCCTTCTGCTGCATCATGATGGGTAGGTTTGCCAATGAAGCAGGTGTGAGTGGGAAAAGAAAGTTGACAGTCGATGAGAACAGAAGAAAGGTGTGTGGTAAGGAAGGAGACAATTGTTCCTTGATGAGAGTCCTTTTGCCTGTATCACTGGAAGACATTTAATTGAAGGCAGTTGATATGAATCCACAAACTTCCTTGGTCAAGGCAAAGAGAAAAGAAGGCTACCCATCAGTTATTAAAAGTTTCCAAACTACAGTGGAATGGATCATCTTTGTCTCAGTGGCCAGTAGACTTGAAAGTAGAAATCAGGGACCCAAGAGAGAACGCAGATCATTGAGTATACAAAGAAGAACCTTGTGTAATAGCCTTGGAGCAGTGGAGAAACTTCTGCAGAAAGACTGGTTTGATAAGGATGTGTGGATCTGTGCAAGAAGGAGCTAGGGCTGCTTGCATTCCTGTAAAAGATGGCTGATGGAAAGCAAGAATTCAATAGCAAAAATGAAGGAAAACAGCGAATGAATCATGTCCATTAACTTCCTGTTAAAAATGTAAAGACATGCTCAAGTCAAGCTGCAACATTGTTTAATCAACATGGACACATTCTTTTCTCAATGGAACTGGTTTAAAAGCAACTGTCATGATTCCAGTTTCAACTGTGTAACTGAGAAACCGGCTGATTTGACATCAATGGGAATGCACAGGAGGTAAGAAGCAGGCTTTGGCTCTACAGGGCCAAATTTATCACAAGAGTAACTCCATTGACTTCCGTGGATTAACACGGGGGGATGAATTTAGCTAAACAATATCTATAAGGGAGATTGTTTTGATAGTCTATCTGCAACTATTTGGAATGTATAAACACCAAGAAAGGAGCCAGGGTTTATGAGGCGTAATGGGATGAAATTATGCAAAGGGCACTGTTAGGCCTGTCATCAGAGTTCCCCAATGGATATGATTGTTGTTATATTAATTGTCTGCATAGCAATAGTGCTAACTCAGATCAGGGCCCCATAATTCTAGGCATGATACAAATAGTAAAAGACAGCTCCTATCCCAAAGAGCTTCCAGTCTAAATAGACAAGGAGGAACAGAGAAGTGAAATGATCTGCCCAAATTCAACAAGTCAGTGAGAGAGCTGGCAATAGAACCAGTCCTCCTGACTCCCAGAACAATGATCCATCCACTAGGCAACACTGCCTGCTTGGGAGCCTCTTTTTAAAATAGTGTGACACAAAGTGAGACCTTCACTGATTTAGGGCACAGTCAAATATTGTCCAGGGATCTACTAGGTGGTCTATAACACCAAGAATGAATGAAAGTAATGAACTCTTCATGACATACACATTCTATCTAGGACAAGATGACTTTAAATTCAAAGTGGGTGTTTTTCTGGAAGATGCTGTAGTGAAGCAAGTTATTTAGGCTCAATACAGAGGGCACATTCTCTGTCCTATGTTATAGTGAAAGACAGCATGGATAAGTTAATGGTACCTTCTGACCAAAAAAAATCTGACTTTATCTGTGACTTCCCTGGCTGATCTGAGACAGGTCACTGAAGGTTACTTCAGGGCCACAACCAGCCAGCAGCTCTCTCCCTCACTCATGAAAGAACTGACAGTTTAACTCTACCTCCTCCCTAAGCATAAGGTGACCAAGCATCCCAACTTATTTTTTAAAAGGGATGATTGTCCCATATTTAGGCCTGCTGGGGTGGGGCTGGGAGTGCCTATGGCTGCCACTTCCCTAGAACTCCTATTCTGCCCCACAAACCCTTTCATTATTTAGTTACCTGGTAACAGATATATTTACCCAGCTGGCATGTCCCTGCTGAGGACCTGCAGACAATAAGGGTGGCAAACCACCTTGCCTTGTTTACATTTGCAGAACTGCCGATGTTTGAGTGTTCAGCCCTTATTGTCAAGGGCCTTTTTGCAGACAAAGGAGTAAAAGCCGAAGATTTCACACTTAGGAGTTTGACCCTTACCCTTGTACTTAGAAGCCTGGATAAAACTGCCCTGACATTCTGGGGGAACAGGGGCATTACAGTTTCCATTGATTAATAGCATTTTCGATGGGAGATGACTTCATCTTGCACTGCAGGTGTACAGCACCTTTGAAAATCAGCCCACTTTAATTTAGAAACCAGTAGTTAGCTGAATTCTTCCCCGCGGCTGCCGCTTCCCTGGGGCTCCAGGCGGGGTGTGTCTGTGGCTGCTGCTTTTCTGCGGTTGGGTTAGGGAGGCGGAGAGCATGGACTCCCCAGGGCTTGATGCAGGTGAGAGGAGCTGCCCTTCCCCCACATATCTTCCTGTCCCAAGTAGGGGACAGGGAGATATGGTTGCCCTACCAAAGCAGCCGTGGCTGAAGGCCCTTCTCTTCAGAAAACGCCAAGAGCAATATTTTTCTGGCTAGGCCAGTCATCTTCTTTGGTCCTAGTTCTATCTGTTACCACACAACCCCTGTGAGGCCTTTGTACAGCTGCACACAAAGACTGACTTTCAATGTGACTTAGATTCAAGTGCCTAGGTCTGGACTGAGGCTTCCAAATTGGACTTGGCTTCCAAAGGCTTGTCTAGATGCGATGTTAGTACACTGCAAGCTAGGGTGTAATTCAACAATGCATCCGCTTGCTGCATCGTAACATCCCATGTAGACAAGCCTGCACTTGGAAAGGCACTTCTGAAAATGTTACCAGTCAGTGAGGTTTACTTTGGGTTCACACAGACACAACTCAGGGAGGAGAGTGTGTAGTTTGTTGCTTAAAATGGGGGCATATACAACTCAATTTAGCAATGGCTTTTAATAACAGTGGGCCAGATTCTGCTCTCTGCTACACCTGGTGTGACTCCACAGTAACACCAGTGAAATCAATGAGAAACATTTTCAAAAGCAGTAAAGTCACTTAAGTTCCTTTGAAAATGTTAGGGAGTGTGAACCCTTCTGTCTTTCATGGTTATGTATCTTTCCAGGAACATGCTATAAATAAAAAAAAGCCCTGCATGTCTGGAGGCTGATACTGTCAGACTTATGGGCCGTTTAGAGGGCTGATTCCCAATCATTTTAGTGGGCCTCAGAATCCCTTAACTGAGATTATCAGAGGTGTCTATCATTCCTTCAAGATTTTGTTTCAAAAGAAATCCATTGGTTTTCCTTCCCCTCGCACTCTCTGTTTTCTGGGCTTTTCTTCCTGTTTGATGTATCACTGGATCCCCCTGGGGAACAGAGAGTAGGCAAAGCTCAAGGCAGGGTACTCGACTAGAAGATGGCCACTGGGAGCTTTGGAATTTGTGTGCATTTGGTGGGGAAGGCGGGATATATGTGCCTGCTGAAGACAAAGTGCTCTTCCAATTACTTACACATGAGAAGTTCTCTTAATATTTTTATGCTTTGCAGGGGTCACAGAGAGTTGAGAGCTCAGTAACTCAGCTTGCCAGGTGGAGCCCTGCACAGCAAGTCTGGGAGCTATCCCCAGCATGCGACAGAGTGGCGTCAGCTGACTCTGTCTGATCTGATTCCCAGCTCTTCCATCAGCAAATGCCACAAACTTGGCGTGCATGAGTTTTGCTTTATTTTAAATGCACATGGAGGAACAGGACATGTTGGAAAATGGGACAGGCGAGGGGGCAACAGGGCAATGCTTCAAATGGGCTATGGTGTTACTGGACTCTGAGGGGAGTGAAATGGGATCTGCAGCTTGGTTGCTGTACTATGTATGGGCTTTGTTCACCTGGCTTCAGAAAACCTTGTCCAGGGTATTTTGAAAATGTCGTGCTGTGATCAGGACTTAGGGGCTGTCTGGTGGCAGGGTAAGAGGGATAGGATAGGAACCTGTTTTCCATTGTCTATCTGTGGAACACTTTATAATTTCTGCAGTCAGAAAGGATTCATACATGGGCCAAGCACAACTTAGGTGTAGGATTTGCAGTATGTCTCTGCCTCTACAGGAGATTTCTTCTTTGCACATGAAGCAAGGTTAAAACTTCAGGTGAGTGCCTCAAAGTTCAGATTCAGATCTGAAATGCTCCCAGACATTTGGGTTGGAGGGGTTGGATGTGGACTTTAGGCCATCTTCACTCTCCCATTGTTTGGGTAGCCAATACTTTGGACTTTCATGTTACATCTGTTGACTTGCCTTGTGAAGATTTCCTCTTTTCAGCTGGTAGAGAAAGGATTCATCAATCAGACAAACCCAAATAACCCAAAGATCTTCCAAATTCAAGCCAAAACCCCTCTCCCAGCTCCACTCCATTAGTTCCCCTCACTCAACATTTGAAAAGATTTCCATAACTTATTTTTCGTCTGCTTGCCTCTGTCACAAACAGCTGCTGTGAGGTCTCAGACTCAGAAGACCAGGAAAGGCTGTTTTTACTGCATCTGGATCAAGAGAGAGCTGGACATACTGAAAGGGAATCTTATGAGCAAGCTTGTTTTCTTGTCTGTTCCAATGAAGTTAGGCCAGGCATAAATTATCAGCCTGGGTAGCAAGGTGACTGAGCACCTTATGGGTCAGACAGCCAGACCAGTGCTGTGTCATTGCATTCTTGTGCTATCTGTCTGTGGTATGCACCAATTATTGTCTCTGGTCCTTGGACTGTGATTTTGTAATAAAGGCTCCTAATCTTCAGCATCCACTGTGGTGGGGTGGGAGCTACACCTGGCTCTGTCCTCCCCTGTGGCATCATACCTAGCTCTGCTTTGCCAAGTTCACGTCAAGGACAAACCCTGGCCTGGCCTGATCATCAATGGTCTGTCTCTTCTAAGGTAATGGAGGAACTTTAGGGTCTAATCAGCCCCAGTTTTCCAGCGTGAAGGAGTGTCCTTTTTAAGAACCCACTGTCTGAAGTAGGTAGGGGGACTTGGGTCCACTCATTGCACTGGATTCCAGCTCAGGACCCTTGTTTGGGACAGCCAGAGCCAATCCTTCTTCATCCCTTGCTTTTTCCTGAGCTACCGTGTACCTCTGTAGTCTTCCCACTTCTTCTGTTTTTCCTCCTCCTTTGAGGGTTGCTTAATTTGGCATCTTTTCACCAGCCTGTTCATGAGTGCCTTAACCTACAGTCCCTCAGTCTCTATGACAGATGCCTCACTCTCCTACCTTGCATCCTTTTTATCCTCAGTGCTTACTCCGGAGTAGCAATCAGCTCTGTTTGAGCATGCAGACAGCTACCCAGTTATTCCTTTGGCTGCTGAGCCAGCATGGAGTTTCTAGACCACAGGATAGAGCTCTTTGGAGCACAGACCATCTTTTAATTCTGTGCTTGTTCAGCCCTCAGCACAATGAGGCTTTGATCCAAGACACAGGGTCCAAATGCAAAATAAATAATGACAAAAAGATCCAAAATATTGGGTAAATTTTTCACTAAACCATATGAGGCTTACTCATCACAGAATGGGAGATTTAGACTGGGCATTAGGAAAATCATTTAACTCTAAACTCTGGAACATGTTAGCTAGGGAGTTAGTGAAATCCCCATTCTTGGAAATTTTTAGGATCTGGTGAAATAAACACGTGTCAGGGATGGTCTAGGTATACTGAGTGCTGCCTCAGGATGGGCTAGATGATTTCATGAGGTCCTTCCAGCCCTGCATTTTGATGACTACATTGCTCACACATTCTTTCTGTGAGTTATCACTTCTCTCCCACAAGGCTGCAGTTCCAGATACTGCAGCTATTTAGTCTCCCACTTACTGCTGGCGCATGCCCCAGCCTGGCAGCTTTCTACCCACAACCCAAACCCGCTGCCTGTACCATCTTTGTGGGATTAGCTTTTAATTCAACCAGCCCAGATGATCAGCCACTCATCCAGTGCAATGCTTATGCCTGAGTGTAATAAAAAAAAATTAGGCACTATATTTAACCCTCAACCTTAATAAAATATGCTGCACTGGACAGCCTGACCGGAGCTGAGGATTGCCACCTTTCACAACACCCAGTAATTGTTTACCTCATTGCTATAAATAAATGGAGGAGGCTTTTTTTTTATTTGCTGGTAACATTTCAGCTGGAGCTTTTTAAAGTCATGCACCAGGACTGACTCCACGCCACGGCTGCCCTGTGGATATAGAAAATGTTATGTGATAACCCACCAGTCCACCTTGTAAGAATAACATCGATGGCACCGTGTGCTCTCATTCTGTCTAGCCAACTAGCTGAATCGGTATGTGGGTAGGAGAGGTCCAACAAACCCTTTTTTGGTGCAGAAAGCACCCTTGTCAAGTCTACATGGGGGAATGATCTCTGCTGCCCATCAGTACAGAGCTGCAAGCCTGAGCTTAATGCAAAGACTTGAGACTCACACTGGCAAAAAGTGCAAGGAACTTGCATATGTGATGCACAGTTCCACTTATTCAGGGTTTCACACAAGGATAGTGTATAATCAAGGACACTTGTTCATGTCCTATGTGCTGTTCTGGCATCTTGATCGATCATCCTTGCATTATTCTTGCACTTGTGCAGAAGGGGAGGGGAGGGCGTCATTGGAAATCATACTAAGTCCTTTGCAGGAAAAAATGATGGCTGTCCATCCAGGAAATTGTAGCTAGGGAAAGGTGGTGTCTGTCTGAGAAGAGCTTAACATTGGAGCTCTTGGGCGATCAGCTCAGAGGGCCAGTGTTCCCTGGAGCCAGAGCTTGGCAGGATTCATCTTTCAGCAGCTGTAAGCCATTTATTAGCAGGGTTTTAATGTTTCTGCAAAAGCCACGTTGTGGGGAAGGGAGGAAGACAAATGTGAAAAAAATTGTGTTAATTACCAGTCCATTTATATGATACGAAGCTGACCCAGTCTGTCATCTCTTCCCCGTGAGTAGCTGCTTGTTGGGTCTCACATTTTCATAACAGGCTCCCACAGGGGCCTATGTTTCTTTGGCTTGCTATGGAGACAGCAGCTGCAGCTGACTTCTCCTGTTAGAAGGAACCGCCAGCACTTCAGAAACGATTTTGGAAGCATTTGTCCCAACTGCTTTTGCTAATCTCTCTTTCAGTTTGTAATTATTTTATCACACAGGCACTCCAACACCACAACAGTTCTTTTCCATCCCAGCCCTCTGCCACGAAGGGAGCATCAGATGCCTCTGCAATAACTTTGTAGAGATTAATAGACTTGGGGACAATGGGGGGGCAGTCTTGTGAGGAGCACAGAGGGCTTCAAAAAAGCCTCAGTCTCCCTTAGGCTGTTCTGGGAGGGGCTGGGAATATTGAAGTAGGCTGAGCTATGAAGCTGAGAGCCTTTGAGGTAGGCCGCACCATATAGGCCAAGAATAATTGAACAAATAGTTTATCTGGATAACCAACAGCTGTAGAGAACAGGCGATTTCCAGAGGATTAGGGGAGAACTGTGAAAGGAACTCTCCTGGGAGATTTAAACCCTCATCTTGAATTCTACCAGCCAAGAACACATGTTGGAGCCTTTGACTTTCTTTTTAAGCAGCATTTTTTCCCTCTTCTGTTGAAATGATTCTATAAAACACTGATAAGAATTTCAACTAGTTCATGAGTAGGACAGAAAAATGGGTTGCATTGGGGGAGCCAAATTCTTTAGAGACTGTTGATTTCTAGAAGGAGTTTCTTCTGGAGTTTGTTTAATTTGATCTAAGTAGTATTGTGAAAATTGCTGGAAATTCCATTTCTTGGGCTTTGAATTTCTGGGATGTGGACTGGTTTAGGAAATTAGGCACTGGGCTAGGAGTCCACAGACCTGGTTTTTTATTTGCAGGTCGCCTGTGCAAACTTGAGGGATGGTTTCCCAGTTTGTCAAGCAAGGAGCTGGCACAGCATGCAGATGTGACACTCTTTACATTGCAGCCACTCAAAACTTTCTTTCCCTGCTGGCAAAACAGCATAAACACCATAGCTAATATATTTGCATCTCATGGCCATTTCCTTGCAGAGATGATGTTCATCAGACTGAGAAAACAGGAATCCAGAGATAGACTCAGACCTCCTAAATTCTGTTGTGTGAATAGATTTAATTCTGATTAAAAATGCTGGGTAGATATGTCGAGACTTCTCTTTTTATCTATAGAACAAGTTACAGTATGGGTAGCAGCAATAGAAGTTTTCTCTACACACTTCTCTAGTGATGTCTCAATCCTGAATGGGAGGACCATGCCTAGAAGAGAGTTATGTCAGTCCTCAACCTCTCCTGTGAGAGACACAACTATGGTACCATTTTTAGAGGTGATTGATGTATCCATTGAACCATTGGGAAATAGACTGAGACCACTAACCCACTGACACCCCCCACCTTTAGGTGGGAATAGCTTATAATACCTGTTTATAGGGGCCTGGAATAGAATCAAGGAACTAGAGGACCTATACTGCTGTTATCAACCCCTGGAATAATCTAGTGACTAAAAAAACACCTAGTATCATCTGCTTGAAATTTGCTGTGAAGCTTTTCCATACTTTCTCTGAAACCTTTCATCTCTAGTCTTAGCATGCCAGAACACAAAAGGCCCCAGAAGCACCAAAAGAACCCCACTGGGAGGTCACAGAAAGACCATGTACTATGGTACCTTATGGTAACTCATGGCGGCATAAAAGTACATTTTTATGTCTGCTCAGGGAAGGTGCATGATTAAAGAGCGCCCACCTGCACTCCCAGTAGGCTCCACCAGCCAAAATCACAATTTAGGAGAGACATTTGAAAGCTTTTAGCTTCCACTACTCCTGCAAATTGCTTGAGCAGCTAATTGGCTCTTTTGCAGCTTGGATTCATGGATGAGGACAGTGTCATTTCTTTGAGCAAGGGATGAGATTTTTCTAACATCACTTTTCACCAAATCCATAGTATCAAGCATCAGCAAGTGCATCAGAAATGCCAACTTAAATAAATTTTATAATTACACTTCACAGCAAGCAATTGAAGAATTGGAACCATAAATTCTCCAGCAACTTCTGTAGCTTTTGTCTGCTGGAACTCACATGAAGAACATTTTAACCTATCTTTCAAGGTTAAAGCATGTACACAGAAGCAAACCACAACTTACTTTCTGTCTGGCTTAAACTGTATCTCCTTTGCTCTTCACGAACATTTGGAATCCAAACATTTATCTGTTTTTAAAGAAAACATTCTGTTTCTTTAATATTTACAAAAAGGTTCAGGACTGTTCCTCCTATTCTTATTGCAACCAAATGGGATCACCCAGCTTCAGCGAATGTGCTTTCAGCCTTCAGAATCCAAGTATGATTTCTGTCAGTTAGTAAGATATTAATGGACAGGCAGATGGCCACAGAGGTATGCAATCAAATCCAGCATGATTTTAATTAGCCAGGCTACCACTTACCATGGGTGTGGCCAAGTTTCCCATCGTCCCATAAAGTTTGTTTACAGCCACCAGTCCTATCTGTCAGTGTTCTGGGCTGTTATTTAGCTGTAATTTATCTGTAAATATCTTCTAAGAGCCCAGTAACCAGCGGAAGTGTTGGTAATGTGCTAAAAAATATTAACCTACTGTTGTCCAGAAAATTCTCTCTTCCGGCACTAGTCAGGTCCCAAGGGTGCTGGATGAGAGAGGTTCAACTTGTAGCCCTCTGCATAGGCATACATTTAGGCATCTCTACAATAGCACCATCAAAGTTGAACCCATCTGGCACTGTTCTACTTGGTTCAGTCATTCCCAGAATCTTTGTTGAGAGATCTTTAGTCCCTACTCTGGTTAGTCTCGGATTGTGCCATATTGTCTGGGCTAGTTGTAAATGTGTTGCATGACAGGGCTGCCTTCACACCTCTTCCTAATATCTCTCATTGTAGGAAACTCACAGAGATTCTTAGGTTAAACTGCCCTTTTCTTAATTTACTGCTCTGGGATCCAGTCCATATGAGACTTCTGCTTCATCCAAATATCTGAATGTAAGGGCCTGATTGCCTCCCATTTTGGGAGCTGTGGGCACTCAGCAATGTTCCCTCTATTTTTTCCAACCATGTGCAGAATAAATTTTGTTACATGGACAAAGGCATGTGTGTATGTGCACTGCCACCAGAAGGATGTATTTCTGGCTATAGGCATCTGGGGACTAATCATCTGGGTGGTATCTGAATTTCTCCTCTTTGTCACACAGGGCCCACTTGAACTCAGCACTTCGTGTGAGTCATTTAGGCCTAGACCAGATGTCAGCAACCAAGATAGCAAGAAGAGCCATATTTTTTTCGAATTCTGTAAAACAATCAGTAATACAAGAGCCACAACACACGTGAATGAGTCGATCCTTAATAACTAACATCAACCATACTTTTTGTAACCCGTATTTTAAGAACAGTTCACACACGATTTATAATATAATGCATGTTTACTTCAGGACCTTCATGAACTTTTTACATATTCTATTTCTTTACACTTTATATGTGTAGTTTGTATCACTGTCTTCCTGACTTTCACTCCCGCACTTCTCTCTCTCTCACTCTCTCTCTCTCTCTCTCTCTGAAGGACACTAGATTCTGAACAATTTCATTTTAGAAATCACTGTATAGCGGCTCTGATGCTTTGATAAAGAACTCTTTTATGTATTCACCATCTTGGAATGGCTTTCCTTGTTTCACGATTTCTTGAGTTGCCGCAAAACTATCCACAGTTATGCTACTTGGTGATTTCCCTCATTTAGTGAATGTGTTCTTACTTTGCTCTGCTTTGCGTTAACAGTTCCTCCACAGCCTTTTTTTCTGGCATCTCCAGCTAGACACTGTTCAGAAAAAGTAGAGTATTTTTTTTGAGAAAATGCCTCTCAAGGTTAATTTTTTTTGTTGGTGGTGAATTTCTCATTGCAAATGAGACATAAAGAGACCCCAGCTGAACTCGATATAAATGCAAAGGATTGGGTCCATTCAATTTGAAACTATCTGTTTTCATCTTCATCATCTTTCATCTTTTTTTTGAAGCCATTCCAACCCCACTTTAATTATGCCAATTCTATGTCACGTTTAGTTTGTTTTCTTTTTTAAAACGTGTGTTGCCCATCACAGCAGGAATGCCACAAGTTTCCTTTTCCTTACCAAAATCAAGACTTTATTAGCAACATGATCAAAACACAGATACAGTATCATATCCCACAATGCACTCCACATATTAAAGGGGGAGTTATCCAACATTTCGAGAAGACGTATAGTTTGCTATTTAGATATGAGTTGTTCATGGCGGGGCTTTTAGACATTCACCATTTATCAAAAGTAATCAGGAGAAGTTATTTTTACTTTGCAATTATAGTGTAAGGGGCCACAAAGAAGTCCTTAAAAAGCTGCATGCGGCTGTGGAGCCACAGGTTGCAGACCCATGGCCTCGTCCTCCTAAGGTAGCTATCTAGCTTTCACTGAAATTAGTCAAAATTAGACACCTTAATACCTTTGAGAATCTGGGCTGTAATAGGACTGAACCCTAACTCACTTTCTAAAACAGAACCGGTAGCTATTTCCAGTGAGAGCCAAGGATTAAAATTTAAATCTTTTGATTCCTTTAAACTTGTAGAGAAGGAAAGGAACCAGTGCTTAAAGGCAAAATAAAAGAAACTTTCAGATTATGATCAGACAGGACCTTAGCAAAAAAAGCTTAGTTTGCTAGTGTTTTAATGCAGTGTTTCTCAACTTTTTGTTTTTAATAAATTACCCCTTTAAAAAATTATAAGTACCCTCAGTACGCACAATTTTTTTTCTACCATTGCAACATATTTATTCAAACAAGTTGATCATAACTGGTTGGTTGGAAGAAATTGCCTATAGACAATAAGTTTGCCATCATACTTACTATTGTGCAAAAAGGATAAATAAAAAATTAGATGAATAAGTCCAATTTTTTTATTCATAAAGGTTGAGAAACATTGAGTTAATGTACCCTCTGGAAGGCTCAGCATACCCCCGGGGGTACACATACCACGGGTTGAGAACCTCTGTTTTAATGTATCATTCAATCATTCCACTCACTGGCAGGACCTTAAATCAAATCTCAGCACTACAAAATGCATTTACTTGCTGTTGAACTGATGTCACTGCCAAAGAATTTTCTCTCAGCTTAATCTGTCTGCTGCAACATGCCAATGGCACGTTTGAGACATTTACGTATTTGTAAAGTGAAATTCTTTTATCTGTCCTGCACTTGTTCCTCCAGTCCCATGCCCCATTTTCATATATTCAATTTTAGGCACAGAATGAAACATTACAGTTGAGTACAGAAGAGCACAGCCATTTGATTGTGCATTTGTGCAGACAGTGTGTGGAACACACATACAAAGATACCCTGATGCAAAGACACAATCAATAGGCTTTGTGCAGTGGAAGCACATGGGACATAAAGAAAACAGGAATCACTGCCCATCCTGCTGTGCCAGCTCCATGACCAAATAAATGCACTATTGGCTCCCTGTAGACCTATATTAAGGTCACAGTCAAAATGTCAGATCTTTGCATTAGGGATTTGGCCTGAATTCACTGCAAAGTTTGAAGTCTTTGTCTCCAAGTTGTTGGTTCAAGCCTATCTGTGACAAAAGAAAAATGCACCACTTCCACTAGTGCTAAGGGTCTCTCACCCTGCTGGCACTTTCAGCCAAGAGGCTAAGAATTAAATTGGCCCTAGAGACTGATTGCCATTCTCCCCCATAAAAGTGGTTGATCCAGGTCATCATTCAGGTACATTGACAGGATGGTATGCAGTGTAAAATATATGCATTCTAGACAGAATGTAGTCCTGGTAAACCATGGAGACAAAGACTGAACTCAAGTTGTGTGGAAGCCTGCTAGTTGTCCAGAGCTGTCACTCTTTTCTATTTAAGAAGGACTGTGATGGCTTTGCTCACCTTTATGTGCAGAGAACCTGCCTTTCATTGCTTGGGTTTAACAGTGCCTACAGCCCTTTTGCTCATGGTTTCAGTTGTCTTCATTGCAGCACCACCAATCTTAATTCAGCAGCCCCAAGCACACAGACCAGCTCTAGTAGGGCTCAAGCACATTAAAAATAGTGGTGTGGACATTGCAGCTGAGGGTCTCAAGCTGGTGTGGGGACAGCAGTTGGACAGCCTTGACAGTCTGAACTTCAGCCTAAGCCACAACCTCAGTTCACTACGCAGGCTGGCAGGCTTGCCTCTTGCTACAGGGTATACATGCCCATAGGGAAGACTGGAAGAGTGGGCATATTAAGGACCAGATAACCTAGCAGGCTCTCCTCAGCACTCATTTCCATGAGTCAGCTTGTCGTGGGAATGGTGGAGTTTTTGTATGTTACACCTCAACAATAGCAGGACGGTCCAGCCCTTTACTTTTGCGCCATTGGGTTCTGCCAAATTCTGTGGGCAAAAAGAACAAAACAGATCCCTGAGCTGTGTGTGCACAAGGGCTAGGAAGGGAATAGAACTATCTAAAAAGTTGCATAAAGCTGCTGCCATATACTTATGATCTCCCTAGGGTTCTTGATGCTACGTCTTCTTTCCCCAATGAACTTTCTTGTCTCTTCGACAGTGTCCCAACGCTGAGCCAGGACCTTCTGAGCTTTGACTCAGAGACACAGGCCAGTCTGCCTCTTATTCCTGCAATGCACTAGCCAGGGTGTGAATCCCTTGGAATTCTAACAACTGTTTCTTTTACTCTGCCCACCTGGTGGCCAGTGTTCCCTGTAAGCTGAGCACTTGGGCGGCCACCCAGGATAGATTCAGAGGCCACCCAGATGGTTACCAGGGTGCCCACAGGTGGCAGTATGTGTTTCTATTGTGGTGCACATCTGCACATGCTTAGTGCACATAATAAAATTTCCTCTGCCCATGGAGAGTCAAAATTGGAGGGAACACTGTTCGTGGCTCAAGGTGTCTCAGATACTTTTGTCTTCAAGCCTTGGCACTCTCTTTTTGCTGTTCTGGGAGAGAACATGGGATAAATAATTGGTTGAAAAATGTGCCTCACTTCAAACAGAAAAAGTACCCAGGCCTCCTTCCTGGTGTGTTTTATTCTGGTCTATAGATGCTTTTGAACTACACTCATCAGCATAGTATCTGAGTGCCTGCCAGTTGTACATGAGGCAGCATGGCTACACCTCTGTCATGTGTTGTTTGTTCCGTCATCCTCTTCCTAGAGGGAAAAGCATGTTCAGCCAAGAGTCTTGTTTCAGGAAGGTGTGTTTTGTGGTTTTTTAAATAGATCTGTTATTTGTTGTGTGAGGGAAGGCAAGGTGAAATAAATGCACCTGTAATGGAAATAGTGAGGTTGGTGATGGTGTTTAGTTCATCTGACTGTGTAGCTGTTGCCCGCAGTCTTTTTCGTGGTGCTCAGGGCTATCTTTTACATATCCTGGGACCAAACCAGAGAGCATTTGGAAGACAAGGACTGAGACCCAATCATGCCAGCCCTATTTTGTCTCCTCAGATGAATTACACTGAGATGTATGTGAGTGCACAAACGCTGCTCTGGGATCTTTGCCCTAGCATCACACTTGGCTCTGTACCACTGCAAGAGTGTACTGCTGCAGTGCCCCTAGGCTGCACTGCTGTAGTAATTTGGAGTCTATGGTGATGTAGCACTATGAGACTAGGATTTGTCCCACTTCAGTCTGCAGTAGTGTGATGTGTGCAGTTCCTTTTTTGCTGGTGTGTCTTCGATGCACTGTACTGAATCTGCCCTGGACTTGGATTCCCATGCAGTAGAAGGTTGGCCCTTGCAGCACTTCTAGACTGGGATCTATTTAAATAGGACTGCACCAGAGACAACCTTGACCTGTTGTGTTAAATGCTTGTGCTGGAGCCTGCCTGCACGGATCAGTCATCTAAATATTTGGGACCTGCTTTTCCTCTCACAGATGCCAGTGGAATTAGGTCTAATTAACACTGAAGTAAGTGAGAGGTGAACCAGGCCCTTGAAATGAAATGTCCTAATACGTGGCAAAGCAACTGAGTTTCTTTCGTCTCCTAGATCATTGGTTCTCAACCTTTTCATTAGTGCAGACCCCCAGTCGTCCTCCAAAGTGTTCACAGACCCCCATCAAAGCCAATTCTAGCCAGTAGATATACTTCATTAAATAAAAGGGAACTACAACATATATTTTTGGACAGCAATTAATAACATCATGGGAAGATAGTTAATTACAAAAATAATTGATTGTAACTTTGCAACTTGTTTAAAACTTATTTTCTATGATCCTTTTTATTTATCTTTTTTTTTTTGACGGACTCCCTGCAATAACCTTGCAGACCCCCAGGGATCTGCAGACCCTGGGTTCGGAATAACTGTCCTCGATTGTTGGCCCTGAATTTCTGTGCTTCCAGCCCTTCACTTTGATCAAAAATAGAGTGGCAGGGAAGGGAAGGTAGCATGACCCTACCTTGTCATTCCTTCTATTCAGTGGAACTCATGAGCACGCACAGCTCCCAAGTTCTTCATCTGGCTGAGTGCTCAGTTTGTTTGAAAAACATGTCCAAGATAACACAAGTTGGTTGCATGAACACCAAAACACCAGGACCCACTGGCTGCTGTTGAAAAGTTCGCTCTGTTGGTTTCCCCTCCTGTTCAGTTAAGCATCCTGTTGCGCGAAATCCAAATAACACCATAGACATTGTAGCCCCACAAGATTATAGGAGAGAGATAATGCTGAACACTGAGCCAAGTTCTTTTAAGCTGGAAATTGTAACCCACAGTGTGTGAATTTCAGGCTCAGAAAGGCCCCCTTGATTCCCCCTGCCAAGTTGACATGCCTTTGTCTCACTCCGTAATGGAAACAGCTGGATTATGTGAGTCAAAGAAAAAAAATAATAAAAAATCATTTAAAGCAGCAGTGAGTGATGCTTTGAAATATTTCCCTGATAATATATATGCTTTGTTAAGATAAACCCTGTTTTGGATGAGCAAACCAGCCGGAGTTTCATTAATGAGCCCTCAAGTGTCAAAGCATTTGAGACTCCTAGCCAAAGTGGGCTCCCAGCCTTTCAGAGGAGGGTTTCTTAAATTGACAGGGGAAGAGAGGGCAATTTATCTTGCCAGTGCTCCATGGAAAACACCCTGACCAGGGAAGAGGAGGTTGTCTAGCACAGATGGATTAGATCAAAGGATCTCAAGGGAAAGAGACTCAGGCAGGGGTGTCCAGCCCACATCTCTGGCTGCACACCCTATCTTGAGAATTGCCTCCACAAGGCAAGGATGCTCAGAAGGCAAGGAGTAAACATCTTCATGCATCTCCCTTCAGCACCTCAGTCAGGCTCTGTTCATGAGAGCTAGCATGTACCCAGCTATCCAAACTCCTCATAGGCCTTGTAACACCTGTGGAAGGGCCAGGAGTTAGGACCATCCTAACTACTCCTCTTTCCACATCCCAGCATGCTGTCTGCTGACTCCTACTCCAGGGGCTTGTGCTGGGGTACAGAGCTGGCTCTGTGCCTATGGGAAAGGCCTCCTTCTGGGGGTGGAGGGAGTGGAACATGCTTCTATCACACAACCCTTTGCTTCAGCCACTCTGACTAGTAACTAGATGGAGTTAGTATAGTAGTGGCCAAGGTGGAGAGTTGTGGGGCGGGTCTATTCAAGTGTCTCAGTTTTCCCATGTGTGAAATGGGGATAATCATGCTTAGCTCCTCCTTTGTAAGAGCTTGATGGTGTTGTTATATGGCTCCCAATGGCAATGCCCACTGCATTTATCCACCTAACACCTCGGTGAGATGGAGCAGTACTGAGACATGGAGAAAGAAAATGACTTGCCCAAGGAAACTGGGGAAGACTGTGGCAAAACAGGGAATGACCTCAAGTTTCCCAAAGTAGAACCTAACCGCTGGGCAATTCTCGCAAACAAAGTTGCACTGGGACCCAGGTCATCTACAAATTAGGCCCATAATGCAACTTGCTGGCCTAATTCATCCCATCTCTAAGTCCATTGACTCCAGTGAAGTTACATTCAAAATGAATGTGTTCCCCTGTGCTTAGTGGAATTGCCTCACACCCACTTTGTTCACTGTGCTTGATCCACTCCCATGAAGATCCAATCCAAACCCGAGCATCTGCCTCTCTGGGCCTCACCACTCCTCCTATTCCCCTTCATAAGAGCATATGATACCCAGTCTGGGGCTGCACGGTGTGGGCTGAGAAGAACGAACAAAGGAAACAGCTGATATCTAATGAGAGTTCTGACGTTCTTGGATTATTCTGATACCTGGTCAAGCCAATGTAATAGGAGACAAGGAGTTTGTTGTAATTCAGTCCGGTTTTCATAATCCCCTTTGACCATTCAGTGGACTTAACAGATCTGTCTTCACCCAGGTCAATTTCCATGTGCTCCGAGCTTTGAGACCCAGTGCTCATGGCCATTAGATAGAGTCAGCCTGCAGTCACATTTGTGAGTGTCAGAGGGCTTTCAGACTAGCACAGCACTTGAGCTCAATGGGGCTTAAGCACAGGCTTAAAGTTAAGGATATGCTCTGCTCAATAGGGACAGTTTGCTGAAGTGGGGCCGTTTCTCAGCATCCATGTCCTCTGTAGGATGGGCACTTGGGTGTCTGCCCATGAGAAATTTAGGAGCAGTCCAGACAATTTTGCAGAACGTGCATAGTTGGAAGCATGTGTTTCTATTGTTGGTGCACATCCACACATCTTGGTGCACTTAACAAAACTTACTCCACATATGGATGGAAAAGATTAGAGAAAACACTGCTCAGCATGGCTCTGGGAAGACTACTTGACTCATGTAGGAGAGCAGGCATTTGTGACAGCCTGGATCGTCCAAAACTCGTCTCATCTATAAAAATTACAAACACTGGCTGCTCTTTCTTTGCCAGACCCCACAGTGCTGAAACTAGGGGTTCTAGGGGAACTGCCACACTTCCTGACTTGAAGTAGCAATAACAAACACCCATTATATGGATTCCATCATCAACTCCCCACCAACAACCCTGGAAAAATTACTGCAGCACCCCTGGCCAAACCTCTTACTCCTATCTCCAATTTCACAACCTGAAAGTGTCTCTCTCTTTTACTTCCCTCCCTGCATGTACAAATGCTCTGCTCTTCCGCCCCGATGCACACCTGCAGGAAAAGTTGGCACTCGCTCCTTCAAGCTGTCACTGAGTCAAATATTTTACGAGTCTCTTGATGACAGATAAATTAATTGTGGAAAATAAGAATGACTTCATATTTTATGTGTTACAATTATTTTTTATAATTCTTTGTCATGGTGTAATTCATACTCCAGGTTATTTCATTAGCAGTTAAAGCCCAACATCCCCCTACCCGACAGCATGCCAGTCTATGCTGCTTAAGGTGGCCCCACTTCCTCTTTTCACCATGTTTCTTAGGAGCTACTGGTTTCAAATATTAAAGTATACAGCCTATCCCTCATGGAATAATCCTATAGAATTTAATAGCATTGAAACCAATAGAGTTTGTGTTTATAGCTAGGATTTTCTTATGAGTCTAATCATACCTAAATCTCCCTAGAAAGTCAATGGACATTGGGTGTTTAACTCACTTAGCCTATTTGAAAATCCTTGCCTAAAATGCTTAACAGGAACCAGGGAAATTTGTGTTCAGTTACTGACTTCTGATCGTATGACTTAGGTTATGTTACCGAGGGTAACATTTTCAAAACAGCCTAAGTGATTTAGGAAAGTTCTGTTTTCAGGTGTGATGTAGGAACTTAAATCTCTAATGTTCTTTGAAAGTCAAAGGGAGTTGGGACCAGATTTTCAAAGACTTTAGGTGACAAACTGCCATTGCTTCACAATCAAAGGGAACTAAATATCCGCATAATTTCAAGAATCTGGGCCTATCTGCCTAAAGATGCAAATAAGCATCTAGTGGACTTTTCGAAGAGCCTGTGAAATAGGAGCCTAATTCCCATTGAAATCAATAGTGGATTTTTTTTTTAATTTGTCATTTAAACTGTCTGAATTAAGACAAAATGAATCAGTCAAGAGTTTCAAAGTGCACAATGGGACACTTGAAATGGAGACTATTTTCATTACTTTTTCTTTTTCAACTTATTTTTGTGAAACTGTGTCCACAAAATATTGTGAATGATCAGAAAACGGATCATTTATAATGTACATGTTGTAGCTTTTCCCCAAACAATTTACAGATATGCCTATATTTGAAGCTCAGGGAACAATTTCCAATGTGCATAGACAAACTCATGTACTACCTCTCATTTAACTACAGTGCTTAAACACACTTGTGTTTCCAGGCATTGGTGAGTGGAAGCATGGGCTAGACAGGTCAAACACAGACCCACCCAAGCCTTGTGTGTCTTCTTCATTTAGAGTGGCTTCTCCTTCCTCTGGCACTGTCAATTGGGGAACAGTTTACTCTCTGGGTAATTCTTTCATGTATTATTGCTGTAAGCTGTTGGGCTGCTGCTGAGTTTCACCCCAGAGATGGCTACTCTTCAACGATGGGTACAGTGACCCCTGGGCATATAGTTTGTCAAGGGCTTTGTAGGGAATGCCTCATAAGGTCATCACCATCTTGAGTTTTATGCAGGATTTGCTAATGTAATATTCTGCTGAATCATGCCTCTGAGCTTTGACAGAGATCTTTTCTGTGATTGGCTTGGCATGAGGGCAGGGGACTGGACTTGATGACCTCTTGAGTTCCCTTTCAGTTCTAGTATTCTATGATTCTACACTCTTCAAGCCTCCAAGCCTGGCTCCTCTGAGGCTTTTTATTACTCTAAGCTTTGTAAGTTACATGCCTAGGATCGCTAAATCAGAACCAGCATCCTGAAAGTCAGTAAAGCCACCTTGCCTGGACTTGGCAAAGCAATGGTCTTTTCTTCGTGTAGGATTGCCACACCCTCCCAGACTGGCTGGGTGGCTCCCCAAATTGGCCTCAATCTTTCAGCTGCTGTAAAAAGCAATCCAGGAGAATTTTATAGGCCAGAAGTACATAAGAACTTATGTTCTTATGTTAAGTGAAGTCATTTGGGAGAGCGCAACAAAATTAAATCAGGCTCCTCACCTGCCTTGGCTCCATGCAGCTCCCAGAAGTGGTGGGACGTTCCTTTGACTCCTAGGCACATACAGAGTCAGCCAGGCAGGTCTCTGTGTGCTGCCTCTGCCGCAAGTGCTGATTCTATATCTCCCACTGGCCGGGAACCATGGCCCATGGAAGTGTCAGGGGTGGTACTTGCAGGCAGGGGCAGCACACAGAGCTTCCTGGGCACCCCTGTTTGCACCTAGGAGCTATAGGGACATGATCATTACCTGGTTACCCAAGCCACCCCAACCCTCTGGCACAGCCCTGAACCCCCTCCTACACCCAAACTCCCTACCAGAGCACACACTCCCTTCTGCGCCATCTCCTGCTCCAGCCTCTAGGTGAGTGGGGTGGGAGGGCTGACAGAGGAAGTGGGAGGGGGAGAGGAATGGAGTAAGCAGGAATGGGGCCTCAGAGCAGGGGTAGGGCAGGGCAGGGCAGGGCAGGGGCATGGCCTCAGGCCAGCGAGCTAGGCACGAGGCAGGGCAAGGGAGTTTGGGTTTGTGTGCATAAGCAGATCATGCCTTTATCTTGTGGAAATGGTTATCAAGAGAACCTGCACTCAGAGCCTGGATGGTGCAGACACCTTATAAAAGGGAGCAATCAGAACTTTTGTAAAACCAACCCACTTGGGGTTAGCTGTTGGGTAGCTTTCTGGTCTTCTGCTTTTTCAGTTCAGTTGGGATGGGCAGGACTTGACATCTAGTTGGCAAAACTGGGCCCAAGGAAGCCCAAATACCTGAAAATAGCTCCTCAAGCAGTAGATGCTGAAACTAAAGAACTTTAACATCTTACAAATGGATCTGCATGTGACATATTGCAGGGTCAGAATGAAATGTGGTCACCAGCGCAAATTCATGCACACCTCATACAACCTATTAATGACTAAAGCCTTGGTAACAAAGTATGTATTTATACTTAATGGGTAAGAGGCTCCTCTGATATTAATCCAACAAGCAATAATTACATAATTGAAATGAGAGGAATCAAGGATGAATTGAAGACACTTAGAAGTAGGCACAGTTTAAACTGCTGGCTGTTTTTCTTGTGGCAGATTGCAGAGAATTCTAATGAAAGTGGTTCAAGATCATTTACCTATTATGATCTATTTGCTGTACTGACCTCTATTCTTTGCTTCCTCTGATATCACCATTAAGCAGAGTTTTAAATTTCTGTTTGCTTCCTCGTTAAGACATGCTAAGGCTCCATTTAGCAAAGCATGTAAGCACATTAGGTCCCATTGACTTCCCCAATGGTTAAACATGTACCTAAGAATTTGTCTACACATTTAGACAGTACTTGGTCCTGTCATTGACGCAGGGAGCTGGACTCGATGGCCTCTCAAGGTCCCTTCCAGTCCTAGTATGCTATGATTCTGTGATCAAATTCTTCTGGAATATTTTTTCCAGAACAGCTGTTCTGAACAACTCCATGTGTGGATGGGCTCATTTTGGAATAACTCAGGGAGTTAGTCCAGAATAAATTTTGTGTATTTATATCAGACCTTCCTTTAATCTGAATTAGCTTTTAAGTGTATTGGCTGTGTCAGGCGCTAAGTGAGTCATCCTGCCCCACTGATATCAGGGGCAGCTACCACCTGTACTTCAATGGCCATAAGATCAAGCTCCTAATGAATAAAATGCCTCTTCTTGCAGAGGGTTGCTTGACAGAGAATTTCCAGGATCATTTTAGGAATGTTGCCTGCTGGCCAGAGCAGAGATTTAGAGCTGGGAACCTGAGTTCTGTCTCCCCTTATCTGCTCATAACACTTTACTTCAATTTGCTCTAAGATTTGAAATCTAATGACCTAAATAACAAAGCAAATGAGTTTCATGTAAAGAGTCACCTAATTGTTATTTACATCCTGCAAATTATGTGGGAGATGCTTGACAGACAGGAAGATGACGATGTCCCTGGCCTAAACATACCCCCCCAGACTGGGATGAGACAGGATCCTTGTTCCTATCAAATGACATATTTTGTTGGTCTGTGTAGTAATGGTCAATGGTTATAGCAGCATTCTGAACACTTTTTTGTTCCGTTCCTTATTTCATCTCTCTCTCTTTGTTTTACAAGTGGGGAAAATGAGGCATAAATTCTACTTCCCAAGAAGGTTGATTATTGCGCCAAACAGTGCTCCTCCATTTGACATTGTTAAATGCAGTGTACTTCAGCTGAAGTCAATAGCATCGTTCTAGATTTCCATGTGTATAACAGAGAGCAGAATGTCACCCCTTATGTGTAATGCACCATCTGGGTTCCCAATGTGTATTATTGGTTATGCATAGGTATTGTGCTGCCATTACTGTTACCTGGACACATTCTTTTTAAAGCAATGTAATTATTTAAATAAGAAAAGAAGGTTCATCCCACTTGCTATTCAGTTTGAATAATGTTCACAGAAAGCAAGTCAGAAGTGACAGAGACCACACTGAAGTCAAATGCAACACAAATCAAACACAAACAAGGCTCTATTCTCCCCTTCTTTAGAGCTGCATTGGTGTACACTCTAGGAATGGTTTTAGGGGCAAACAAGCAGGGTGGCTGCCCTGTGTGTCATCTACCAGGAGGCTGGGAGTGGAGGGTTGCTGTAGTTGGGGTGGGGATGGACAGAACTGTTTTCTGCCCTGGTCAGCAAAACATGAGGGCTGCTACTGGGAACCTCACTGACTTTGATTTAAAACTGTGTCTCTGGGGTGCCCCCACATTTCGAATGGATCCACCTTAATGGAAAATAAATAAATAAATAAACCCAAAGCTCTGCTATCAAAAGACTAGGTGAGCCAAACAAAGCGAATCTGGGAATTGTGCTGCTTGCCTTCTAGACAGACATGCTCTCAATAAAAGTGACTTCTGATAATTGCTAGAAAAGAGCCGGGGCGAATTTGAGAGAGAGAGAAAAAAAAATCCATGAGATGATGTCATTTGGCACTCATCCACCATGCTGCTTGCCCTGTGGCCGCTTCATTCATTCTGTGTGCCCTTCCAAAGGGTGTTTCACAATCTGTTTTGTTTTGAGTAAAAGGCAGAAAGGGAAAATTTGATGGTTTGCTGGGGTTTCATTCCATGGACGTCTCTTTATTTGTGTGAAAAACAAATGGAAGATCTCAAATCGGTCCAGAGTCTTCATAAGCATGGAGCTGTGGAAAAGGGGTGGGCGGTTCCTTAGTGGAATTTTAATTAAAGGGATACTTTTCAATAATAATAATAATAGTAATAAATTAATCATCACTAATTGAAGACAACTCCAGAAAATCTAAAGCAAAGTCTAATATTTCACACTTTCCTCTGTCACTTCTGCTGCATATTAATTTGCAGAAGACAACTACCAAGACACCACTGTGGAGCTTGCATTGCGATGAGGTTGTAAAGGCCAGTGGCCCTGTTCTGCACTGGGTAATGTTAGCAATGGTTGCATCCACACAGAGTCCTGTTGGCTTTATTTAACAATACAGGATTGAGCTATTAGCACCTTAATAGTCAATGGCTGCAAGCTGAGAATGGACAAATTCCAACTGGCAATCAGGTGCACATTTGTAAGAGAGAAAATGATTAACCATTGTAACACCTTACAGAGGGATGTGGTGCATACGCTTTCCCTGGAAGTTTTTAGACACAGATTAGACATCTCTTTCTAAAAGATATGCTCTTAATTCAAGCAGAGCATAATGCAGAAATCAAAGGGGGGAATTTCTCTGTGTTCTGGAGGTCAGAAGAGATGATTGTAACAATCTCTTCTGGCCTTAAACTCTATGAACATAGGAATATAGAAAATAGTCTAGTAATTAGCCCTTAATTAAAGGAGCATCCTCTCATTTCTGGGTTATGTTGTCCTCCTTTAGGTCTGTCTTCTGTTGTTTTCAAGCCTGTAAACATACTTGACCTTTGCTATCCAATAAGGCCCTGCCACAACTCACACATCACTTACAACTCACCAGTTCAAGTGCCATCATCTCTTGCATCACATGGTTCCATCTGAATTTGTGGCTTGTTAGCAATGTCTGATGCTGTCTGGCCGTACCTGCTTTGTGCCTGTTCTGACTGGAAAGGAGAAATCCCAGCTCTCACTAGCATGATGTAGGACAGGGATCATGTCTGGTCTCTCTTTGTAGTGCCAAGCACATCTCTGTCCCCATATACATAAAATAAAAAATGACGACTAATAATACAGGGATTACAGTGTAACAAGTGGCAGAAGGTGGTGGGGGAAGGCATTTGGAGGCAGTACCAGGAAGTCAGTCTGTGTGTGCATGGCTAGAATGCTGGCTGCAGGGCAGCATCTTGTAAATAATTCTTTTTAAAAAGAGCCTTTTAGTTTATACAGCCATAGAGTCTTCTCATGGAATCATAGAAATTTATGACTAGAGGGACTTCAAGAGGTTATCAAGTCCAGCCTTAAACCCAGAACATGTTATTAGCTAGCATGCCATACCTGAAATATTCACAGAACGAAGTAGCATGAATGAGAAAGGGAGTGGCACAGCCTGGGAAAGGATGATCATAATCACCCATTAAGTATTCAGTATGAATGTTGACAGGAGAGCCAAGAGATAATTGAAGAGGAAGTTGGATTGGTTCTGGCATGATACCAAGTGAGTCAGGACCCTGGAAAATCTAGGGGCAGGTTAGGATCCTTATGCAAGACCACTGCAGTCATGGCAGAGTAGGAGACAGCTTAAACATCCATTTAAACAGACTAGGGCTGTTTACCGAGGAGGACCTTCTGCTTTTGTGATGTATCGAGTGGCACAGCAGGTGAGCTCATGTTCTGCTACCACAGTGTAAATGCTAGAAGATGCACTAGGAGAATCCAGCTGAATATGTCATTATCCAAGGGAGGAGAGATTGTAAGGCAGGAGAAAATGTGACTTTTTAGGGATGTGACTCTGTTTCCACTTGTGTCAATGGTACCTTGGCCCTGACACATGTAGAAGGTGATTTAGAATATGATACATTCCCCCCTAACTTTCCAGCCTCCCCCATTACAGTCCTTTGGCTTGGACCATGCAAGCCATGCTTTCCATCTGAATGTATAGCTTTTAGGGCTGCTTGCACAAGAGTGCCCAGTAGGGGTGGTAGCAGGTTACAAATCAGAGGAAAGGAATTTGCTCCTGAAGTTTGATCTGCAAGGACGTTTCATGCTGAAGCCATCATCAACAGTGATTAAACAAAGCTGCACATTAAGACAATGTTTGTACTTGCTGGCTACAGTAGGCTAATCTCATCTAGCTCCCAACTCTCCCTGAGTAAACTCTTTCACACACTGTATGTACATGAATGCACAGCTATTGACTACTACAGGCAGCAATGCAAGCTGTCACATCAGCCACGCACCCAGTGCATTTTATTTAGGAGGAGGAGCACTGGTGGCAAGCTCTCCCACGAAGCTCTCCACAGGGGAATGGACTGAGGAAGGATGATTTATGTATTGGTGAACAGTAACAGGACTCCTGTCAATGATCTAGAAAATGAGGTAAGCAGTGAGGTGGCCAAGTTTGCAGATGACACCAAGTTGTTCAGGACAGTCAAAACCAAAAGGGATTGTGAAGAACTACAAAAAGATCTCAGCAAACTGAGTGATTGGGCAGCAAAATGGCAAATGAAATTTAATGTGGGTAAGTGTAAGGTAATGCATGTTGGAAAAAATAACCCAAATTACACGTACTACATGATGGGGTCAAATTTAGCTACGACAGATCAGGAAAGGGATCTTGGAGTTATAGTGGATAGTTCTCTGAAGACATCCACGCAGTGTGCAGCGGCAGTTAGTAAGGCAAATAGGATGTTAGGAATTATTAAAAAAGGGATCGATAATAAGACAAAAGATATCATACTTCCCCTATATAAAACTATGGTATGCCCACATCTTGAGTACTGCGTGCAGATGTGGTCTACTCACCTCAAAAAAGATATATTGGCATTAGAAAAGGTTCAGAAAAGGGCAACTAAGATGATTAGGGGCTTGGAACGGGTCCCATATGGGGAGAGGCTAGAGAGACTGGGACTTTTCAGTTTGGAAAAGAGGCGATTGAGGGGCGATATGATAGAGGTATATAAAATCATGAATGGTGTGGAGAAAGTGAATATAGAAAAATTATTTACCTTTTCCCATAATACAAGAACTAGGGGACACCAAATGAAATTGATGGGTAGTAGGTTCAAAACTAATAAAAGGAAATTTTTCTTCACACAGCGCACAGTCAACCTGTGGAACTCCTTGCCCGAGGAGGCTGTGAAGGCCAGGACTCTATTAGGGTTTAAAAAAGAGCTTGATAAATTTTTGCAGGTTAGGTCCTTAAATGGCTATTAGCCAGGGATAAAGTATGGTGCCCCTAGCCTTCAGAACAAGGGCAGGAGATGGATGGCAGGAGATAAATCACTTGATCATTGTCTTCTGTTCTCCTTCTCTGGGGCACCTGGCATTGGCCACCGTCGGCAGATGGGATGCTGGGCTGGATGGACCTTTGGTCTGACCCAGTATGGCCATTCTTATGTTCTTATGTTCTTATGTCTTGAACACTGGTCTGCCAAGTCTCTGTACATGGTCCTTAGCCTCCCTGACACTACACTGAGCCACTAACCATGACCAACAGCCTGAGCACCCCAGATCTACAGCCCCATAACATCCACATCCCAGGCCCCTGATTGATTGGACAGACAGCATTCCAGCTTGGTACCTGTACTAAAGACCACGCCCCCCAACAGGCACTGGCAGAGCTGGGGGTGCAGGGCAGATGGGAATCACTCACACATCTAGCAGTTGCTATTCCTCCATCTCCTGAGCCCCCAACCCCTCTCACTTCCCATCTCCATTTTCACCCTTCCTCACAAACTCTTTCCCTTCACTGTACCCTCAAACCCTCTCTTCTGATTTCCCCACACCCTTAGCCTCTAAAAACCCTCTCCATGCAGGAATCTTTCACAAATCCATTTCTCTCCAAAATATTTTGATTAAATTGCCACCATTACTCTCAAACTGTAGCAACCTCCAGCCATGTAGTAAAAACTCCCTTTGTTGTCAATGGGTAATCATGATTCATTGATTCTTAGTTGCATTAACAGAAGAGCCTCAGTGAAATGCTGCCATTCAGTCATTGGCACATCTAAGTTTAAAGGTACAAGCAGCAAAAGACAACCTGGGCTTTTTGAGAGGGGGCTGTGGGGCTGGCAGCCTGGGACTTCCTTGGTCAAATGATCCCAAGATTGGCCAAACTAATCTAAGTAACTATTTGAGTTTTAGAGCACTTATAAATAGTTAAGTTTGAAGTATGTATAGTGACAGGGATGGAAACCCTCCAGTCATTATTCTGTACTGGCATATCTACAGTGTGAAATGTACGTTTTGCTTAAATCCTTTTTTCTGTTTGGGTCCTTGGGACCAGCGCAATGGTTTTGTGGTTCTGGAGATCACAGAGCTGTTATGTCATCTCCAGCCACAAGGGGGTGCATCACTGGTAGTGAGCCAACTCTTCTGCAATAATCCTGTCGCTAACACTAATCAGTTCCCATGGTTCAGAGTTTTGAGTATAGAGACATGGCAAACCCATCTTTAAAATCATTTGACCCTTTTAGTGAAGACACAGTGAGGAAAGGGAGAAACAGTTGAAGCATTTCATAGATTTCAAGGCCAGAAGGGCACATTGTGCTCTTCTAGTCTGCCCGCCCCCCACCCAATTTAACTCGGGGCAAAGAACTTCCCCTAAATAATTCTTTTTGAATTAGAACAAAGCTTACAGAAGGAACCAATATTGATTTCAAAGTTGCCCTTGATGGGGAAGCCATCACAACACTTGCTAAGTTATGTTAATAGCCCTCACTATTAGAAATGTCTTGGTTCAGCTTCCAGCCATTTGAATGAAATGCTAAGCAAGGCTTTTCCTTCAACAATAGCCCTGGTTCCCTTTTGCTTTTGGATGTTTTTATAAGGCAAATTCTCTTTGTAACCCCATTTAGTTGGTATTAAAGATATTAACTGTCCTTTTTGTGAGGAGAAATAGGGAAAAGTGAGTTGAGTTGGGCTGGATCCATTGTTGTCCAAGTCCAAACCTTTCTCCCTGATGAAACAAACAAACATAAAATGGAAGGGGAGCAAAACAGCAAAGACTGCAAATGCAGCTCCTCTCCCTGGTGCTGACTCTCATTTGAGGCTTATCTACTGGGGACATTAGTGTGTAGCAAGTCAGGGTGTCACTCTTCCATGCAGCTACACTTCAGTGCCACAAAACTTACTGCAGTGCACTCAATTTTCTGTGATGGGCTTTGAAATAGCCCATTTCAAAGAGCAGTTAGACTGACACAGCAGAAGGTTCTTTGTCATTGCTAAGTGGTCTGAAAAGTTAATGGCTGTGTTGAGCAGAGTCAGCGTAGGAAGAGGATTGACTGTAGAAAGGTAATTCTGAAACAGCTTTTGCTTGAAGCATATCCCTGCCAGTGGAGGAACCAAAAGAGAACTCCACACTGAAAGGCCCATCTGGGGCTGCATGAATGACTTTAGATTGTTTCAGAGCCTTTCTTCTGTGGTTAAATTTGCTTGAGTGTTACATAAGGGTTTACATTCTAGAGATGAATGTGTCAACAACTGAGAATATACATGGCACACTTCCAAGAATAGTATGGGGACAATAAATAAATCATTGTTAATTAACCAGGAGGCATCTTCCTGAAGGTGGAGCTCAGTATAAGAACCTTTCCTGTTTGTCACTAAAATCCCCTGGCTACTTTTCAAACACAACAAGGGCAGGTCTCTAGTAGGCCTTCAAGTGGGTCCTAGATATGCAGTTCCAGCTGTGGCAATTGCATAGCTGGAGTCAACTTATCTACGATAGACTTACCTGGCCCTCCCCACTGAGGGAGGTTGATAGGAGAAACTCTCCCATTGACCTCCCTTATTCCTCACAATAATGAGGAGTACAGGGGTCAACTGTCAACCCTGACAGTTTGATTTGGTGCATCCCCACCAGGTGTGCAAAATTGAACCCCAGAAGATTGACCCTGACTGAGTTGATCTCCCAGTAAGTGTAGACGTACCCTAAGAGAGGCAGTGTGGCCCAGCTGATCAGTATCCTTCCTATTCCAGCTCTGCTGCTGACTTGCTGTGTGGTCTTATGGCCAAGTTATTTAACCTTTGAGTGACTCTGTTTACCAGTCCGCATACTGACAATGATAATAGTTACCTCACCAGGGAGCAGTGAGGCTTAATTATACCCAGACGGATGTGTTTTATATAAGAACAAAGTGTTGTTGTTACTAAATCTTCCTAGAGGTGCCTGGAATGTCTCTGATTTGTTCATAGCCCAGGTTTTGCACCATGGGCATGAGAACAATTAGAAAAGGCATGTTTAAGCAGGGGCAAGAATGTTGGGCCAAATACCTTCAGGTTATAGTGAAATGGATGATGGAAAAGCCAATTAATTTTTTACAACAGGAGAAATAGCCGAAGGATTAAGACACATTAATTATTAATTGAACTGCTGCCTCTGCAAAAAAGGATAAAAAAGGTACGTGTCACTCAGTACTCAGTGGGATAAAAACTCTAGTAATCTGAGCTCCAGCTTTGGTGGTGTTTCTCCTGCAGAGGTCAATTAAAATATAAGTAGAGAAAGTATAAAAAGGACTTATGGGTGTTAGGGAAAACAAATCAGTCTCTGTGAAGTTGTGGATTCAGTTTACAGCCTATTCCACAGGGCAGATTCTGATCTCAGTTACACTGCAGTAGGGGCTGTAAATCACTGCAGCCCCCAAAAAGCCAAATGATCACAAATTTCAGGGAAGCACCATGGAATAGCACAGCACTGAGTTATATTTATAATGCATGCAGTATGTTTATTAATAGTGTTTAGAGATTCCAGAGATAGCCAGAAAGGATAATGGACACAACAGGTTTACGTACAAAACAAAAATCATAACATGATTTTTAGAGACCGCACTTAACAAGCCAACCTAATGTCTAAACTTACCTCAAATATACTTTGCAGGATTTTAACCCAACCTTGTTTAGCTCCCATTTTCATGAAAGTAAAGAGGCTTTCTGTTTTCTTATTAGGAGCTGGAGAAGAGGGTGTTTCCTTTGCCTCCTCTCTGCCTCTCTCTATGCACCCAGTATTCCTTGTCTTTGCATAAACCAAGCTAACCCCCTGGCTTGTTTTTTCATCTATGTGCACCTTCCTGTGTTGGCTTGCAAAGCTCAGTTCACATTGAATCACAAAGATGCACATCTTACTTCCTGTACAGAATAAAGTCTGTTTGCCTCTTTGGTGGGTGTCAGACTCTGAACATTTTCAGTACTTAAACACAACCCCTTGAAGACCATCTGTACATACATTTGGCAATGATTATGGGGAGCATTATGACATAAACAATTATTAGACCTTGGTCACATGGTCCTCTATGGTGTGTAGGTTGAACCTCTCTCGTCCGGTACCCTTGGGACATGACCAGTGCCGGACAAGAAAATTAGCCAGACCACAGGAGGTCAATATTTTCTAGCACATTACCAACACTTCCAATCCTTACTGGCTCTTAGCCGACATTTAGGGGTAAGTTTCAGCTAAATAACAGCACAGGAAACTGAGAGCTGGGGCTCGTGACTGGAAACAAACTTTAAGGGACCATGAGAAACTTGAGCACACCCATGATAAGCAGTCATCTGGCTAGCTAAAATCATGCTGGATTACAGAGTGTGATGCACGAGAGTGTTCGGATTAGAGAGGCTCAACCTGTCGTAAAATGCGCATGCCCAGCTGAGGAGATACCTATAATCTCTCTGCATCTCTTCTGTGCCCTTTTGCAAACAGGTTCTTGGGTCATACTCTTATCCTGGTGTAACAGATTCTGGCCCACAGATAATGCACACCAAAGAAAAGACACACACTTATTTGGGTGTCCTGACTATTGCAAGACAAGATGCATCAGTGGGTTGTATTTATGAACTTTTCTTCTGGTTTCACTGTCCATGAGCTTCATGGCCCTGAGTCCTCTATTCCACGACTTTCATTGAGTTTGGAATGAAACCGAATACCTTAAAGAGAAGCTTAATCAAAACAGCTGAATGTCACCCAGCTTTGCCCAAAAATGCCAAAACTGTTAATCTTCCATGGCTTGAGCAGGAGCCTAGAGAGGTTGGAGACTGGGTAGCTTGATAAAAGAGGGGCTTCAGTTACGAGGTTTGGATCTAGATTCTGATCTGACCCACAGCTTATCCAAGCTCAGAGTAGGGTTTGGATCTGGTCAGTTCAGGTCCATCATAGAAATAGGGCCAGCTGTGAACTTGATCCAAGGTTCTAGGGTCTGGAGTTTTGATTTGGTTTCATCTCTCATCTTTAACCAGGACTTCTGAATATCTGAGAAGTCTTGGTTCCAGGAGTCCATCTCAAGCTATACATTGGCTCCAGTCTTTGGAAACTTTAATGAATGTTGGGTAGTGTGGGCCATGGGACCAGCTCCGCTTTGAGGGAGTTTAGGTTTGGAACTGAACGCCGTAATCCTGTCTCAAATGGAGAGCAGGCACAGGCTATTAAGTGGAAAAAAACAACTTTCTTCATTATCAAGACTTGGACTTTCCTGCAAGATGCTCCCAGCAACTGGAAAAATATCACCACCAGGAGGGGGTGTGGGTTGGTGACTTGCACACCAGTCTGAGAGGCAGTCTTGAGTTCTAACATCTTCCCAGAATCACCTCTCTCTGTAGCTCTGAACAGCTCTCTTGAGTCCAAATCATCCTGGCACATGAGGTTCTTTTCCTGAAATAAAAGCCCCAGAGAAACAGTGGTTTAAGCAGCCCTCTGCACTGCTGCTCCTTCCCCGACCCTTTTTAGCATGGCTCCAGTAGGAGGATTCCCCAGTGGCTAAGCAGAGTACTAGCAGGACACGTGGCTACGTGAACTCCGATGGGATGTCCATGTGGATATGGGAGATAGATCTTCCTCCTACCAGGCTGTCTTCACATCTGTGGTCTGACAGGTTTCCAAGCTCTCATCACAGGAAGGCAAACATCTAGTCTCTCTTTCAACATCTGCAAAATGGGATAATCAGACTTTCTTGCTTATTTCCCAACAGGTTCTGAGGGTTAATTATAATTAGACAATATCTGCAAAACTCTGTCAACACTGATTGTAGAAATGTAGGGCTGGAAAGGACTTAAAAGAAGTCACCAAGTCCAGCCCTCTGTTCTGAGACAGCACCAGATAAACATAGACCATCCCTTACAGGTATTTGCCTATCTATTCTCCAAAACCTTCAGTAATGGGAATTATACAACTTCCCTTAGAACCCGAGCCCAGAGTTTAACTATCCTTAAACTTAGAAAATTTTTCATAATAATTAACTTAAATCTTCCTTATTCTAAATTAAGCTGTTACTTGTCTTACCTTCAGTAGGCATGGAGAATAATTGGTCACTGTTGTCAGGTCTCTTGCTGCCCCTCCAGTCTTCTTTTCACATGAGTAAACATGCCCAGATTGTTTTAACCTTTCTCAGGATTTCTAAGCTTTTTCCTTGCATTCCTCTGGACACTTTCTCGTTTATCCACATCCTTCCGAAAATGTGGTGCCCGGAACTGGACACAGTATTCCTGCTGAAGCCTTGCCACCACTGAGTAGAATAGGACAATTACTTCCCAGATCATTCCTGTTAATACATCCAGAATGATATTAGCCCTTTTCCCCAACTGCATCACATTTTTGACTCATATTCAATTTGTGATCCACCCAAACCCACAGACCCATTTCAGCAATAGTAGATCTAGTCCATTAAGTATTTGTGCATGCGATTTTTTTTCTTTCCTAAGTGTAGTACTTTGTACTTGTTTATTGAATTTCATCTCGTTGATTTCAGAGCAACACTCTGAATTGTCAGGGTTGATTTGAATTTTAATCATATCCTGCAAAGTGCTTACAACCTCTCCCAGCTTGCTGTCATCTTCAGATTTTATAAGCATATTCTACACTCCAACATCCATGTCATATTTAAAATATTGTAAAGTACCAGAGCCAGGACTGACCCCTGAGGGATATCATTGAATCCATTTTCCCAGAAGAAGCTCTCTCTGCTTCCTTTCCCAGCAATTCTCAAAACTGCTCCTCCAGACTTTCTGCCTCCAGTATGTAGAGCCTGCAAGCCAAGTTTAGCCTCTGTTTGCTCTGCTCAGGTCTGGCCATGCAGTCCAGTGCTCTAGGCAGTAGCCTCTGTCTGTAGCTGTTCTACTGCCTTGAAATGTTCACCTCCCATTAAGCCTGAGAGAGTGTGCTTGGCCTAGCCATTGGCCTTCACAAGGTCTTTGGATACAAGGCTCTCTTGAGGACAGTCAAGACACCTTTCATCGTCATCATCATCATTAATAATAAATAAAAATCATTTAGTAATAAACAATACATATTACAAATAACCATGCATCCTTCCATCTCTCATTTAAACTGAATACTATTTTTTTACCTTTATGAACTAGCCATGTATTCATCTGCATAAAAAGAGAAGTTAAAAATGACATGTTTAGCAATGAAGACAAAATTCAAGTTATTAATGTTTTACTGGGGATGGATTTGGACCATTGATTTTATTCTCAACTTCGTTGCTCGCTCACTCCATTACTGGACAGAATAATTTAATTGCTCTGTGCCATGGTTTCCTCATCCGTAGTATTGGGAACCAAGTTGCCTCCTCCTTAGGAGTTCATAAATCATTCTGAGAGATTCATATGAAAGATCTACGTACATGCAAGGGATTTAAAGGGTGGAAATAGAAGGTGCAGCTGGAGTCAGATGGAGGAGTCTGGATGAGCACAGAGGTTTGGATGTCAGGCAGCTCAGTGGGGCTGTGGGAAGAAAGGCTCAAGTAACTGCTGCGGACTTTGCAGAGGCTTGCAGGTTTTCTGTGCCTTTGTAATGGCACAGGACATTATATGTGTCCCCCAAACATGTGACTGTCTGCTGCTGGAGCAAAAGCACAGCTGCAAAGGTAATGTAAGCAATTTGACTGGGTTTATTGACTGTGTCCTGCATGGAGTGACCAGATTTTCAAGTGGAATAAATGTAGCAGGGAAGGACCAGTGCTTGGGCAGTATAGTACAAGAGGCAGCTAAGCAGAAAAGGACTCATACTGGAGTGAGGGGAAGCTGCAGTCTTACTGGGAGGGAAAGCAATATAGCAAACTATTCAACCAGCTCCTGAGCTGGTGTAAAGAAAAGCACAGCTCTTCATGATCTTATCTTACCTCTCCTTCCTGATTTTGTTTGTCTCACTTTCTAGCTGCATCCCATTCCAAATTAGATCAAGAACTGCACAGGGCAGGGACTGGGTAGCCTATATTTTCAGAGATGTACAGAGCAGTCACAAATGAAGAACTTTGGAACAGAGCAGGACAAGAACAACCTAATGTTCAAATCATGAGGAGAAAGCGGGGATGTCTGGGCCACACTCTCAGGAAACCATCATCCAGAATTGTGCATCAAACTCTCAAACAGAATGCACAAGGAAAACGCAAAAGTTGAAGAACTCAGACAATGTGGAGAAGATCTACTGAGACTGAAGGACAACAACTGGGGTACTGCTGGGGACAGTTAGAAGTCTTGTCCCTAGACAGAGTGAAGTGGAGGAGACTTACACATGACCTATAGTCCACCCAGAGTACAAGGGTTTAAGTAAATTAAGTACAGAACAGTCAGAATTCCAAGTGAAGTCAACTGAAAATTTTGCGTGCTCCAGCTAGCCTGGGCTGGCAAATATCTTTGCAATCATGACTGCTTGCTTGCCCCTGGAGTGATGTAAAGCCCAGCAAAGACAATGAAGAGGCTTCTATCAAGGAAGAGCTTCGGAATAGGCCCCTAAAGTATGCAGGCAACCCTCAAGAGGCGTCTGGTGTAACCCTGGCTGGTGAGAACAGGCAGATAAGTATCAGTCTCATTACCTCCTGTCTGGGGAAGGATTCCATTTCCAGAGTCTCCCCTGAAGGGAGATGTGTGGCCTTTGATATCAGGACACAATCCTGAGGTTTCCAAGGAGGGGGGAGAGAGACGAAGGTTTGATTCATAAAAGTTTGCGCATGTGCGCGCACGCACACACACACAAATAAAACTAAAAATGCCTGGAGGTGATTTCATAATATCAGTAAGTAATGTTGTCAGTTAGGTAGGATTATTTTATTTCACTTTAATGCAGGTGGTGAGCTATACCTCCTCACAGGTGCTTTTCCAATTAGCTCTACATTTTCTAGGTAAATAAATGGCCAGCCGCCAAACCTCCCTGCCATTAGCAACAGACTAATTTCAGCTAATCCAGAGGACTCATCATGCGTCTTGTTAAAGCACCTAGTTTCTATTTTATTTATTACCTTTTGAAAGATCTCCTTTTGCATCTGAAAAACAGAAAATCTATTTTCCACAAATGCCATATAAATACCTTTCACTTCGCATTCAGTGGAGGCTGGATGGGGATCGGCTGCTGGAATGTCAATCGTTTATTACCAATGTGTAAAAGCAGATACCTATCCGAGTCTGCATTGTTAAATGTTTTCTTTTAATGATCAAGTGGAATCTGTGTAATGGGTGAAGTTATGAAATGGCCTGCTTTATTAGCTCTGAAGAGAGATATCAATCTCTTTTTCAACATAGTTAATTAGAAGCATCTAGCCATTACAAATTATTTATTGACTTTTGTGTTAAAATTAGGTGAGCCTATGAAACTTTCAGGTTGGCTAGAGTCAGGCAACTGTAAGCAGTAAAATTATGCTTGATATCCTCCCACAGACACACAGCTAGGTCTGACAGTGCACCACAGGGTTAGCAGGCAGCCTTCCTGCTACTTGAGTCTTGATTATATTGTGCATGTTTGGAAGGAAGCAGGAAGGGAAGGGAGTTGGGCCACAGGGATAAATATGCCTAGGGACTGGCCAGAAACTAACAAAATCTTTTTCACATGGGGCTCAGTCTAGGATTTCAGTTCAGTCTGCCCCACCTGGGGTGAAAACTGGAGATTGGAGTTTTCTCTTAAATCCTAAACAGGTTGAAACTCTCTATCCGGGACACTCTCGTCCAGCAAACTCTGTAATCCAGCATGATTTTAGTTAGCCAGATGCCCACTTATCATGGGTATGGCAAGTTTTCTGTGGTCCCATAAAGTTTGGTTACAGCCACCAGTCCTGGCTGTCAGTTACTAAGCTGTAATTTACCCCTAAATGTTTTCTTAGAGACCAGTAAGCAGCAGAAGTGTTGGTAATGTGCTAGAAAATATTGACCTCCCATCCTCCAGCAAATTCTCTCGTCTGGCACCAGTCAGGTGCCGAGGGTGTTGAACAAGAGAGGTTCAACATATAATATGTATATTGTTAGGTCTTTGGGGCAGGGGCAGGCACCTTCCTAGATATGTCTGTAAAGCACCAAGCATGCATATGGTACTTTTCAATATTACTGTGCAAAATTGACACTCAGTTTTTACTATAGATAGGATTTTCAAAAGTGACATAAGCATGGACGAGCGTAAATTTATTGAACGTCTGTGAAACTTGGGGTGTTTAAGCCTGTATCATCATAAGTTTTTAGGTGCCTAACTTCCATTGAAAACAATGAGTTAGGCACTTAGATATGTCTAAAAAACCAGCCCTTAGTGCTTTTGAAATTTTACTCGGTATCCTTCTTGGGCTTAATGAAGATGAGAATTTTGCCAAAATAAGATCTGACTAGAAACTGCGTCATGTCTTGGCCCAATAACTTTAGACACCTGCTCAGCCTCCCAGTGCAATTCCATGACAGCTGTTGGACTATCCCACAAGTGCACATGCGGGAACATGTGTTGTTTTGACTGTATTGCCTCTAACATTGTTCTCCAGAGTGTGTGAAAAAGACCTAATGAGATGTGACTCAGAAATAACTGACAAGTACCAGCCCCATCCTCATATTGTCTCATCAAAATGGGAAAGCAGGCGAGGAAAGAGGAAGAAAAAAATCGACCTCCTCCTCCATAATATCCGTTGTTCTAACTTGTCTGTGGCTTGTGGACATACTGAAATGTTGACACAAAGTTGACATCTCTGCTTGATTTATGGAAAGCTTGAATAGGGGAGAATATTAAATGATATAAATCAACAGGGAACATCTATAAGCTTGAAGTGCTTGTTGTAAACAATACAAAACACTGGTCTAATTTTTTAAGTTTAATTTATGATGAGCAATTCCTTTCAAATGAGAGAATTTAAAAAAAAAATTGGATGTCTATCCTAAATTTGATTGGCTTATTCAAGCCTCCCTGGTGGTTCTGAGTGTTACAGGCTTTCATGGGAGCTAACTGATCTTGTGTAGCAAAAAAGCAGTCATGTAGCACTTCAAAGACTAACAAAATAATTTATTAGGTGATGAGCTTTCATGGGACAGACCCACTTCTTCAGATCTGTCTCCCTTTGTAATCTGGTGTTAAAGTCTCTTGGTTTTAGGATGCAGCTTCTCACGTCTTTAATACTATGGCCTGCTCCATTGAAATGCTCACTGATACGTTTCTGTGTATTCAGATTCCTAATGTCTATACTGTAACAAAAATTCTCACTAGCCACCCTCACCGTACCACAGAAATGCTAATCCTGGAACTTTTCCCTGCAACAAACCCTGTTGCCAACTCTGTCCACATATTTACTCTGAAGACACCATCACGTCAATTACATGATCAGGAGCTCATATTCCTGTACCTCTGCTAGTTATATATACCATCATGTGTTAGCAATGCCCCTCTGCTATGTATGTTGGACAGCCCAGACAATCACTTCACCAAAGAATGATGGGACACAAATCAGACATTAATCTTAATAGAGATAGCAATTACCTTATGCATTACAAAGACAGCTTCCCTATCTTTGATATTTGCAGTAATCTCAGGCAAGTCACTGGACTTAATAGACATTTGCAGTAAGTAATTTTGTTCCCCCTCTTCCCCACCCTTCACCATGCCCTTCTGTCCTACGTACTTTCATCAGAATTTCCAGATCTGAAGAAGTGGATCTGTCCCACGAAAGCTCATCACTTAATGAACTACTGTTAGTCTTTAAAGTGCTACAGGACTACTTTTTTGTTTTGTGAAGATACGAACTTACATGCCTACGCCTCTGTGTCTGATCTTGTATAGATCCATAATAACTTCTTCAGCCTCTTTCCACTCGAAGGTCAAAAAGTCAGCAGTTTTAAAGGAGAATTGCATTTCCAGGTCAGAGCCAATGATGGGGCACCAAGACTCATGGGCCTCACTCCCAGTTTTTCTTCACTGATTTGCAGTGTGAGCTACTTTAACTTAGCATGCCTGATCACAAACACAGTATGTTACAACTCTCTGGGAGGCCTGTATGGTTCCTACCACCCAGCCCCGACCTTAGGCCACCCGAGAGAGCACCAGCAGGAGGCCTGTGTGCACCCTCACTCTGCACCCAGGCAACTCTGGATAAGTCATCTAGTGAAGTAATCAATGAATCACAAGCATAGTGTATTGTTTGCCACAAAGGCCCAGGCCATTAAATATATTTAAGTGCCTAAGTCCCATTGAAATCAATAGAAGTTAGGTTTCTAAATACCATTAATATCAGTTATTGATACCATTGAGCCAGGCCAAAGTGAATTCCAAGCCCAAAGCAAAAACGTTCCTGAGAAAACACTAGAAGAATTTTCCCGCTACAGTCTGTGGCCCATTAAACCCCACATACATGGTTTGCTGCACTGCTTCTCTAAACCCTGCAGGTCCGACATTCAGCCCTGCAACAGTCTCAGAAAAGTAATGATACAAGATGTGTGGTTGCTTTTGGCCACCTGTTGGCTTGACAATTTTGGGGCCTCATGAATTCCAAATGCTCTTTGTTGTTGCCAAACTAGGAACAAGGGAGCTGCCAGGCAAACCATGGGTTTGGGCTATGTTTTCTCTGAGCATGAATTCAGAGAAAAAGCCAAATATTGGCTCTTCCTACCATATCAGGCACACTTCAGCATGGGAATGGGAAATATTTATCAATGGGTCTGTACAGGCCAGGGTGCTACCTACACTCCGAGATTTCGGTGGCCTCTAGATCCACTGCAGGCTCTATGGATATTTTTGTTCGTGTGCAGAGCAGACTGGACGAAATCACGTGAACTCTCTTATATCTGAGATACTTGGATTCCCTGCTAACATGTAGGTGGGGAATGGAAGAACATTCTGACTATGGGCTGCAGTCATATCTTCTTGCTCAGACCAGATCAGATGTGTGTTTGTGCACAACAGTGATGGGTGTGCAGGTACAGGTGATACTTTCAGCCAAAAATTTACAGGTGTTTCACAATGGTAGAACAAGTTCATCCTCTCCATTTAGGGATGGAAAAATTGAGGCAAAGAGAAGGCAGGTGTATTGATCCATATCACACAGTGACTCAGTGGCAGAACTAGTAGTTGAACCCAGGAGTCCTGAGTCCCACTGCTCTGGTGTAACCACTAGATAATAATCCATCCCAAAGTCTTGCAATAAAAAATGTTGTCCTAGTTCAGTTCTTGGATGAGAGACTTCTGAGGAAAATCTACATGGTGAGGGTCAGGGGTTTGAGCAGCCAGCAGATGGTAGTTTTATTCCCAAGTCAATAGTAAAATAGCCTCCCAATTAGGTATTAAAGACCAAACTGCTCTTAGAGATGCTCGGACATATGTCAAAGTCCAGTCCAGGCTGATAGTTGGTAATTTATGATCCCAGTGCCTTGTTTGTTTTTTGCAAGAGTAGGAAGACAAGCCCAACCCTGATGTCCTCATCGAATTGTAGTTTAGATGATTTAAATCTTTCCCCCACCTGCTGAGTCTACATATTATCATGTCCTGAGCTAAATTGTTATTAATGTTTATATGCTGCTGCACCGAGGAGATCAGACCCCCATTGTGCTAGTCTCTGTACATATACAGAGTAAGGGATGGTCCCTGACCTGGTGAACTTGAGGTCTAAATGGACAATATAGTATGGGAGAAAAGAAATGTTCTTATTATTCTGCTCATTTTACAGATGGGAAACAGAAGCAGAGATTATATTAACTCCTTGCCGCAATCTAGAAAGTCTGTGGAAGAGTCTGGAATCAAATCTAACCGTGAGTTCTCCAATGAATGTCCTTCATTTTCATATGAAATGCCTTTCTATGCATGTAACAATACTGTCTGTTTATAGTGAGCTTTTCATTTTCATTGAGCTTAATAACCATGACATTATCAGATTTTGGGATGTCAGCCTCTCCATAAAAATATTCACCTCCCTAAATCATAGGCTGTTATGAGACTTTGATTAATTAATGTTTGCAAAGCACTGGGAGCGTTTCCATCAAAGTGTAAGGTATTATTAAATATAAGTTATTATTGGAACACAGAGAACCAGCCAAGTCTCTTTGCTTTACAGCTTGTTACCCAGCATGCTCTTTCACAACTGTGCTATTGTTGTTCCTCTTAAAGCAAAGAGAGGTGCTTAGCATGATGATTTGCATGCCAGTAATACCCAGAATACTTTTTCGCCTCGCAAATTTTTCATTAGTGGGGGACGATGACTGAGTGCTCAGAAAATACTGGCATGTGAGCATATTGCTTGTACACAGGGTGCCTCCCTAAAATACTCTACTTAGATAGAGGTGAAAATCTCTCCTTACTGGTAGGTCTGTAAAGCATAGCAGCTGGCAAGGTGAAATGGAGAAATGGAAAAGAAGCTTGCTAAAATAATCAAAGCCCAAATGAGTGTTCCCTATTGAGGCACATCTGAAAGCCAATTATATATATCACACTTGCACACACACACACATAGAGATCAAGGCAATCCGGGGTTGCTCTAAGTGGCTCAAAAGGAACCATCCTCGGATTCTGGCTGCACACCATCTTGAAGTGGCTGTGGATTGTATGCATACTTGCCCATGCATTTATTTGACAGAGCAGTGTTATCACATCCATCTCTAAGCAACGGATTTCACCCCTCAATTGGACAGTGCATTGGGTAAGGTCTTGGTCCTGAGATCTGGAAACACTAACACTGGACTGTGCAGTCCATCTCTGACTCAAATGGGGCCTCACTTGCTCTATTTGCAAGTCCAAAAATAAAGGCTCGGCTAATGCTTTTCTGAGTATCTGGCCCTACAAGCTCTTCAGGGCTCTTATATATCCATATACCTCCATAGATTTCAGTGGAGACCCACTTGTTTATATTGGCTAAGGATTTATCTCTATGTAATTAACTTGATACTGTATGTTCCAAGGTTAAGGTTAGAGAGGTCCTGTACCCACCTGTGACTAAAGATTTCTTTTGTCTGGAAAGGTTGGGTGCTGGATGAAAGAGTTCCTTGTGAGATCTATTAGCACTTACGCACTTGGAGTTGTAGGCTATCACTTAACACACAAACACACAACAGTGGGGAGGTAACTATAACTTTTAAAGTGTGACAAAAGAGATCTGTTTCCACTGTATATCAAGGAAATGAAATGAGACAGTAAATCGTCTGGAAAGTAATTCAGGTTGCACAATGAAATTTGTTTTTCTGGTAAGCACTTAAAGAATATTTTGAAAGAGTGAAATACGACCCAGCATTGGTTGATCCATTTTTATTGACTCTAAAGCCACCCTCTCCATTACATTTACCAACAGCATTTTCCTGCAAAGCTTTAGGAATAATCCCCATAATCCTTTGCCCCATTATATTGTAGCAATGATATAGTATAGCTTAACTCCCTCAGGCTGTGATCCTGTCAGCCTTCCTACACCAAGCCAGGTTGGACTGGGCAAGGAGTCAGGTGGGAAGCCTCCAAGAAAAATACAAGGTACTACAGGAAATCGTGTGGGTGCTGCTATTCCGGCTGAGTCAGACTTGGGCCATCGGTTGTAGCATGCTGTGCTGCAAAAGTTACACTCTTTCCCATGGGAGTCTTGTTCGCAGCCTGGCTATTTGTAGTGAATGGGGAAAACAGGGTATTCCGCCTAAAGACCAGGGTGGGTGATCCATTATGTTTGTCTGAATTCTTACTGGGGCAAGCCTTCTGGACTTTGAAAGCAATAAAGATGGGCTGCTCAACAGAAAATAGGGACACGCTTCAGCAAATTGAATACACCGAATAGGGAGAGTTGTTGTGAAACACTTCAGCGGTTTCTAACAATCCACATATATCATTCAGATGTAGGCAATGAAGAGGGAATATTGCTCAGGAAGGATCCATGACTTGCTCCCAACCACTCCAGCATCCACCTTACCCTCCCACATGAATCCCTGCTCAATGTGTCTCAGGCATCCTTGGTACCCCCTGTTTGTTGAGTGCCTCCCCAAACTATTACTTTTGAGGCATGCAAGATGCCCAGATCATTGCATCTTCACCGGCTGGTCCAGACACTGCTCTTTTCCCAGTGGCTTCCTGAGTTTGCATCTGGGATTTTAAAAAAAGAGCCCACAGGAGTTAGGTGCCAAACTCACACCAACGTGGGGGGGTTCCAGCTCACCATTGTTTCATAGCAGTTGGGCCACCATCACCAACAAGTGGATTGTTCATCCAATGGTAACCCTGGAGGCAATGAGATCACTGACAAGGGAGAGTAACAGCCACTCCCCAGCCTTAACTGAAAGGCAGCTGGCTTTTAGCTTTTGCTGTAGAGGGACATGTCTTTAGCCCTTCAGGTCGCAGGTTCAGTCCCTCTTGCCAACAGTCAGTGTTCATCAGCCTTACACAATGATAAAAACAGGCACAAATAACATATATGACCAGCAGTGCTCCCTCTAATTTCTTCCATACATGGGCAGAATAAATTCTGTTATGTGCACCAAGGCATGGGACACATCTTCAGCGATGACTGACAGAAGTTGTGTCCAATGTTCTCTATAAGCTAAGTGCATGGCCAGGAGAGGTTCAGGTATCACCCAACTGATTCGCAGAGTGCCAACAGCCACCCACAGTGGACAGCATGTGTTTTTATTGATGGTGCACGTCTGCACATGCTTCAGTGCACACAACAAAGTTCATTCTGCCTATAGATGGACAAAGTTAAAGGGAACACTGGTTGTGTCTGAATATTTCCTCTTTCAAAATCTCAACATGCATTTTTTTCATAGCTTAACTTGCAAGCAAGAGATTCCAAACACAATATACAAGTTATACTGAGTCCAATTCATTGTTTGTATAAATCAATGGAATTATACTGTACCTTTTCTAGTAGACTCCATAGCTCTTTTAACACTTACAAATGATCCAGAAAGGCTAGAATAAATCTTATACATCAGAAAACTTGTGAACAAGTAAACAATCCCAGGTAAGATTAATGGCAGGGCATGTGTAACTTTCCTCTGAAACACTGATAATCCCACACAAACTAGACATTGCAAATTTAACCACCTGCAAGACATTTCAGTGCGAAATTTGAGAGATTTAAGTTATCAATACTATGAGTAAACTGCTTTGTACTTGTAAGGTAAGACTCTAATTCTGCACACCTCACTTCAGCCAAACCCCTTGGGCAGGACTCACTGTTACCCTGCACCTGGTTAGTCACTGGCAAACTGTGTGTAATGTGGAAGTCGTGCAATTCTGATCTAGTAGCAGACTGAATTGGTGTAAATGATAACACAAGGTGCAACATTACAAAGAATCAGATCCCTTTTCATAGAAGTGAAACCAATCACATGAGTGAGTTCTCTGGATTCAGCCCATATTGTTTATCCTCATGGTAAATTCCCAGCTTAGCTAAGCATAAAAGCCTTGTTGTTTCAGAAATGCTGGGCCCAAGTCTCCATTGCACTACTAAAGACTGAGTGAAGAGAGGAATCTTAGAGCTGCACTTGGCAGCAGTTCCTTCTACTCTCTTCCCGCAGCTGTTTCTTCAGCTCCAGGCATCAAGCGCCAGATTTTTGAAGATATTTATGTCCCTAAAGATGCAGATCAGAGCCCAATGGGATTTTCAAAATCCTGTCTCAAAGGAGATAGGCATCTAATCCAATTAGATGCTCTTGAAAAAATCTTGTGACTAAATGTCTTTTTACATTAAGCCCCAGCTGCCTACCATCATTGCAGAGTTTATTCTTCCTCCAGATGAGAAAAGAACAGGTAGGGGCTGAGTCTCTTCCCTTTCTCAGATATATTTCTTTTGGAACACTGGACACTGAGCTTTGGAGCTCTGATGATGTCATGGACAGACAGATGCACTGGCCAAACAGCCCCCAAACAACTTCCAGAGAAGTTTGCAATCTTCAGGTAGCACTGATTCTGAATGTCCTGGGGACTCCCATTAGTTTACGCCTTGAGAATGTAAAGCAAGTGCCTATAGCTATATGATCAAAGACCTGATCCTCCTCTGCCCCCAAGAGGCAAGCAATCTTCCCCCTTCTCCTCCCCTTGTGCTCCCTGGAGATATGCTTACAGAACCCAGGTTCTTCTAGGACAGCCATGGAAAAGCAATGTGTCTTCCCCTCATTCCCAAATTGATTTATTGGACCATGGGACCACCCAGCTCAGGAATATTATGTTACGACATCCCAAACTATGATGCTTTCAGGTGTGCCACTGCCTTGGTCAATACACCAGGGATTAAACCATGGACCTCTAGAACTGAGCATGTGAGCTGCTCAATCTCCATAGGACAAGCTCTAACAGACTTGGGCCCTCTGAATTTTGCACAGAGAGAAATATGGGACATACTCATTAGTGGGTGAAACAAACCTCCATTCAGTCAAGCCCAGTGCATCCATTCATGCTGTCCATAAATAAACACACACATCAGTCCCCTGGGACTAACAGCACCCACCTTGCAATGGTCTTACTCACCAACTATAGGTTTCCCTATAAACTCTCACTTTTCTATTTAAGTTTGCCTTGGAAGGCAGCACCCCATATTGGCCCTGTGCCTCTCTTACCCTATTTCTCTGCATTTGGCATGAGTTACCCAGGAAAGTGGGGAAGGAGAAAAAGCGTGTTTGTCACTGTCTAATCATAATGGGAAATGCAGTAACTATGTATTGCAGAAGTTGCTTAATAATGCACTTGGTGCATGAAGAATTATCTCCAAATATAATTAAATACAGTCTCCTATGTGAACAGAGATAAGGATCCCATTCAAATGGATAAGAAGTCAGGTAATTAAGATTAAAGCTGTTATTCTGCCAGATTTTAGCATTGGCCTTTTAGAACTATGCATGCTGCTGGTGGCATCTCAGCACTTCTGCCTGGTGGGACTGGGAATCAAGAATAAGTGATGTTGTACCACTGATAGATTTGTCCCAGCTTTTCTTCTGTCACTGACAGTGCACAAAGTCCACCACACATCACGGAGGATGATTCATGTAGCCATCTAGTTGAACAATGAAGCTGGGGGTGCAAATTACCATAGCTCTGAAAAGAGCAGTTTAATAGCACGGAGATGTCTTTGGAAGCCTTGTAACATAGTAAATCAGTCAAAAAGTGCAGACTAGGCAAAGTGTGGATCATGCCCCCCTCTGATGGCTGGTTTACTAGAGGATCAGAGTTTACTATTGCTCCTAGTTAGGGAATTATTCTTTTAGTTCAACTGAGAGAAGTCCAGTACTGCTGCACTGAAATTTCAAACCCTGCTGATAACCTATGCTGGAAGTGATTATATATCAAAATGGTGGCTGAATATTTGAGGCAGGAGTTGATAAACGCCAGCCATCAGGGGAGGTCACACAAAGCCTTCTGTGCTGATGCTTGAAGAGCCTCTGGCTCCTACCTTTTCTGATGAAGCAACGAAATGAAACTTACAAGTTATGATCATTTTGACATCCCTGCTGTGCTCCTGGAGCAGTGTAAAATTGACTAGTTTTTCTCTGTTTCATTTTTGGCTCCGTCTGCCCATAGAAACAGAGGAGCAGTGGAAGTAAAAGAAATAGCAGATGAGGGAGGAAGAAAGGAAGTGACCAGGAAAAAAAAAGAAAGGGAAGCAAACAGAAATCAGCAGAGAAGAAAACTCAGCATGAGGCTCTGGACTGTTCAGTCGCAGAGACTCAATCACCCCACCACATTTTCTGGTAGCAGTGTTTTCAACTCCTAAGCTTTTGTCACAAGCCTTGTGAAATTTAGTGTTTTACTTCAAGTGCCAGTTCCTGGAGTCATGTGAGTGTTGTTATTTGTATTGCAGTGGTGCCTAGACTCCCAGTCATGGACCAGGGCACAGTTGTACAAGGCATTGTACAAACACAGAACAAAATGATGGTACAACAAAACTCCTCTGCCTTGTCAAGTCCAACACTTCCAGGCAGATTGCTCAACTCAGAGGCTTATGGCCGCCACACTCCCCCTCACAACCACCCTCATTTAGATGCTTTCTTTAGGGCACAAGCTTGCTATTTGTTTAGCCACCCTCATCCTTGGACAGAAGGGGGAAAGGAGAGAGGATCAAACCCCATAGTCTCTACTGCCTCTCCAAGTGATTCAGGGATAGAACATACCCTTTTCCAACTTAGCCATTACCCCGTGGTGCATCCCTCTGCTGGTATCAACTCTCCACTGGTGAATAGGGAGTTTGAGATGGGGGGAACCAGGCCCTACCCTGTACTCTGGGTTCCAGCCTTATGACAGCAGCTGCCTGCAATGTCTCCAGTATTAGCTGTGTGACAGTCACTTCTGCAGGTCCCCCCCCAGCATCTTCCTTACCATAGACTCTTCCTCCTGGTCCCTGCTTACACTTGTCCCTCCCAGACCTGCCACAGCACCTTCTCTCCTCCAACTCCTTGCACAGTGAGCTCATAAAATCCTCTCTAACCAGTACTGGCTGGTTCTTAATTGTCTCCAGGTGTCCTGGTCAACCTGTCGTAATTGATTCTAGAAAGTTCCAATTAACTTCAAGTACCTCAGTAGACCTGTCTGCCTTAATTGATTGTCTCAATTGGCTTGCCTGCCTTAATTGATTCTGGAAAGTTCCTGACTGTTCTGTCTTTACCTTACCCCAAGAAAGGAGGCCTATTTAACCTGGGACTAATATACTTGCCTTTTATTACTGTCGCGTAACCATCTAGCTTGATGCTGTCATGATGGGTTCCAGCTCCAAATGACTTACAATTGAAATATAAAACAAGGGACAGCAGACAGATGGAGGAGCATAAGGAAACAAAGAAAATGGGAGAATCATGGCATTCATTTTAAAAAGAGCTTCAAGCCCTCATAATGGCAGATAATTTGGGAACATGACCCCTACAGGGCAAACAAAAAGAACCCAAATTTATTTTTAAGATCTCATTATTTTGAAGCCAAACTCATTGATTTTTGAATGCTTGGCATTAGCCATGCCATCTTAGTGAGAGGATGGGCTGCATGTACAGTAACTCTTCCTCACTGCCCAAAATGTCAATGGACTGACCTGCCCTCATGATAGCATCACACTCTTGAGTCATAAATCAAAGTTGATAACGATCATAGAAACAAGTTCCATTCACACACAGGATGCAGGTACCCTCCCCCTGCCCTCACCCCTCAAAGCCTAATGAAAGCCCCATGGAATGTTCACCTTTCCCTCACCCAGCACCCTCAATCGAAGCTGAAAGACTAACCACAAAATGAGGCCAATGTTTGAACTGCTCCAGGCAAGAGGAGCAGTAAGCAAGCAAGAGGCTTCATTTTCAGAGCAACCTATTAAGAGACAACACAAAGTTACACAGGTGAGGGAGAAAATATTTATTTGCTTTTTTCGAAGCCATTTTCTCCTTCTAGTCAAATAACTTTAATCCCAATGGGGCCCTGACAGTCATCCTGGAAACCACACAAGGCTTAAGTGTTCAGATCTGCCCAGAGGCATGAGGAATGGTGGAGCAGCTCTGAAGTAGAAGAATGATAAAATAAATAAATAATTCAAAGGGGGTGGCAGGGAGATAGACTGATGTTGCTATTTTGACGAGTCCAATCCGTGCTGTCAAAATAATCTCCATAGTGGTGAGGCCATTGTAGCCTAACTGACAAAGCAGCTCTTTGATTTGAAAAAAAAAATGGTTTAACCTCCCCGCCTTCAGGAGGTTTCCATCTATCCGGTGACTCTCACACAGTGCAGCTTTGTGAATTCAAAAGGCATGATTGTGAAGACTCACCTTTCCTGGCAACACTTTCAGCTTCCTAGGCAAGCATATTGTCAAGGGGCAGCAGGACTGTGTGGGGCAATCGCCTAAACCTGTGGATTAGAGAAGGAAAGGGAGAGAATTTTGAAAGCACAAATGGGACTCAAGTTTGCCACTTTGCCTGCCTTAACCCAAAGAGATAAGGTCCTGAACTGAGATTCAGGAGAGCTGAATTACTGGACAACATTTCCATCGGAGATGTGATTGCAACATGCCCCTTAGACTCTCTCTGTGTCCTTGGGCATGTGATATAGTATCTCTGTACCTTATAACTAAAGATTAATAAGTCTGGGACTGTTCAGCCTGGAAAAGATACAACTAAGGGGAGATCTGATCGATGTCTGTAAAATCATGATTGGTGTGAGGAAAGTAAATAAAGTGTTATTTACTTCTTCCCTTAATCAAAGAACTAGGGGTCACAACCAAATGAAATCAATAGGCAGAAGGGTTAAAACAAGCAAAAGGAATTATTTCTTCACACAATGCAAGTCAACCTGTGGAACTCTTTTCAGAGGAAATTGTGAAGGCCAAGACTGCAACAGGGTTCAAAAGAAAACTAGATACATTCATGGAAGATGGGTCCATCCATGGCTATTAGCCGGATGAACAGTGATGGTAACCCTCGTCCCTGTTTGCCAAAAGCAGAGGATGGGCAAAAAGATGGATCACTTCATTATTACATATGCTGTTCATTTCCTCTGAAGCATGTGACATTGGCCCCCGTCAGGAGACAGGTGACTAGATTAGAATGACCATTGGTCTGAGCCAATGTGGCCATTCTTATGTCCTTAGTTCTCTATTTGTAAACTAGGGACAATAATAGCTTCCTGTCTATTCAGATTGCAAGTTCCTCAGGGAAAGGACTGTCTCTTACTATATGTGTGTAAATAATGCTAGCTGCCATAATGGATCAAAACATTGCCGTGGGTAAAGATGGGCACAACATATGCAGTGCTGCTGTGGTAGTGGACATTAATGACAGACTACATATTTTTTGTCAGCAGCTCTGACACTTCATCCTTAAGTGCTTTCCTAACTCTTGGGTGTTGTCAGGAACGAGGATTTGTAATTGTGTCTAACCAGTCTCTGGGCAGCCTGTAAGCACACTGCTGAGCTGCAGAAAGGCTGCCTGATTCTCATTCAGTCAGCTGGAGTGTCTAAGTAGCAAACTGGCTCTTAAGCCCAAGGGTAACAGTTGAGGTCTGACTGCACAATACACACGTCCACAGCTGCAATCACTCCCGTGCTTGTCTCTCTCCAAGCCTCACTCCAGTTCAATCCATTCCAGCTCTCATCCCTAACACCAGTTCCTGCCTCTGGCTATTGACTCCTTTTCTGACCACCAAGCCTCCCTGGTGCAACAACCACTAGGATGCAAAGAATTCATTTAGCTTCTCCACCATGGCCTTGTCCTTCTTGAGTGCTCATTGTAGCACCGTGACCATCCAGTTGCCTCAATGGCAGGCTTTCAGCTCCTGAGGAATATAAAATGGGTGCTGCTAGTTTTTTCTTTTTCTCTTTTGCTAATTCTTCTTCCAATTCGTTTTTGACCTGCCTAATTATACTTTTACACTTGACTAAACAGAGCTTGTTATTTTTTCTTTTTATCAGTACAATTTGTTTTCCAATTTTTGAAGGGTGTCTTTTTGTTTCAAAACATGTTTCTACTCTGTTCAGCCAGACCCTTACATTGAACCTCTATTATGGTGGTTTTCAAATTTTTTTATGCAGCTTACAAGCATTACTCTCTTATGGCGGTTCTAATTCTGATTTAACTAGTGTCATCATTTTTGTGCAATTCCCCTTTTTAAGTAACATACTAGTGTAGTTAGTTTATTTGGTATTTTTTCATCTACAAGGATGTAAAATTTAATTGTATTATATTTTTTGTCACAAGCTGGTTCTGCTACATTCATCTCTTGTCCTTGACCAGTTCCTGTGTGCCCTTTGGGACTAGTTCAAGAATTACGTTTCCCCTCTTGTGGATTCTTGAACTAGCTGCTCCAAGAAGCAGTCATTGCCTAAAAGTTGTATCTCTGCATTCTGGCATGAGGTGACAGGTTCCCAATCAACATGAAGATATTGGAAATCCCTCCTTGTTATTGAATTTTCTGTTTTTGTAGCCTCTTTAATCTCCCTGAGCATTTCACAATCACCATCCCCATCCCAGCCAAGGGCAATGCTTTGGGGTACATGAGGGGTCATAGGTCCCCCCCAGCACCAAACACCCCCCCTGCACTCAGTGAATGTGAGGGCAGACCTGCCCCTCCCTGGACTGGCACTGCCTGAGAACAGCACATGGTAGAGCAAGCTTGTACTGCTCTTGGGCTGCGCTGCACTGGAGGAAAGGCTCCCCCTCCCCACACGCTCACCAGAAGTGGCAGGGCATTTCCAGAGGATGATGGAGGCAGAGACACAACAGTGTTGGGGAGGGAGTAGGACAGAGATGGCGAAAGGGGAGGTGTTTCCGGTGGGTTAGCAGCTGACGGGGAACATAGCTGGTGCCCCTCCCAAATCCTCCCTCACCAGTTGCCACTGATCCCCTCTTTCCTCTTTGAGGTCTCAGTTTCTAACTCCTCGTCAAGAGGCAATATGTATCCTCCCAACATCCTCTGTGGTCAGGATTGTTACAAAGAAATCTTTCCTCATTGCATGAGCCTGTGGAGCAAATGGAGCTACCTCAGAGTTGGGTTTAACTCCACATGTGAAATTCTGGTTCTATGGGAGCCTCTGGGCCCTTTGTCATTAACTTGAATGAGGCCAGGATTTCCTCCTGCATTCCAAATCATCACCACTGTCGGAATGTCACATCTCTTGCAGAATGAGCGCTACCCAGATCAATTTATAGCCAGGTTTTTCGCTAGCCTCTCTGGACGTTCAGTTTGTGTCCGTGACTCATGATTTTATCATGTAGCCAAAGCTTTTGGCAACAACATTATTACTGGCTGCGTAACAGCATTTCTTGATAAATGGTCTGTGTAGCATGCTGGTCTGACATGCTAATAACACATCTGTACCACGATAGCTGCTCAAACCAAGCCAGTGTGGACGGAGGCGATTGTTTGAATCAGCCACAAACATCCTCACGGCTGACCTTGTCCAGCCACTGAATCTGGAGTAGCTGATGAAGATAATGAGAACTGAAGACGTCAGTCCAGTATTCGTCAGCCTTCCTCAGCATCCATGCTTCACTGCCATGCAATAGAGTTGTTATAACCATAGTTAAATAACTTGTATATCAAATACTTGAGCACAATTTAAAGAGTGTGTTGATACATTTCAATCAGATTCAATTTCAGAGAGAGGAACAAAACAAAAATGAGCAAGTTAAACAGAAATTAAAAATACAATGCCAAAAGTGAAAACCCTGCAAACTGCATGGAAACTTTTCAAAGGCACCATAATAGAGCCCCAATTTAAATGTATATGCCATACTTTTTAAAAATAGTAAGAGGACCAAAAAGTGTCAATGTGGCTAAGGAGAGAAGAAAATAGAAAGGATAAACTCTTCATAAACTTTGGCAACTGAAGTGTAAAAATATAATTAGGGAAGGCCAAAAAAAAAAAAGAAAGAAATTGAACAACAGTTAGCCAACAACTCAAACAAAAATATTTTAAAGTACATCAGAAGCAAGAAGTCTGCTAAATAACCAGTGAGGCAGCTGAATGATTAAGATGCTAAAGGAGCACTCAAAGAGAAGGTGATTGCAGAGAAATGAAATAAATTGTTTTAACCAGTCTTCATGGGTGAGGAGCCTTTTTTTTTTGCTGACAAATCCAAGAAACTGCTCCACATTGAGGTTTTGCAGCAAATTAACAAGATAAATAGTAATCTGTCACCAGGACTAGATGGTATTCACCAGAGAGTTCTGAAAGAATTCAGATGTGAAATTTCAGAACTATGTAACCTATCATATAAAACAGCATCTGTACCAGACGTCTGGAAGATAGCTATTATACAGCGAATATCATGGCAATTTTTTAAAAAGTCTCTAGAGGAAATCCCAGCAGTTACAGGTCAGTAAGCATAACTTCAGTAGCAGGCAAATTGCTTGAAACTATAGTAAAGAACAGTATTATCAGATACACAGATGAACGTGATTTGGTGGGGAAGAGTCAACATGGCTTTTGTAAAAGAAAATCATGACTCACCAATCTGCTGGAATTCTCTGAAGGGGCAACATGGACCAGGGCACTGCACTTAGTATAATGTAGCTAGATTTTGAAAAAGCATTTGAAAAGTGCTTTCCCTAAGGCTCTTTAGCAAAGTAAGCTGTCATGAAATAATGGGGAAGGTCCTCTCACAGATCAGTAGCAAGTTAAAATATAGGAAACAAAAGGTGGGAACAAATGGCCAGATTTCAGAATGTCAAGTGGTAATAGCAGTGCCCCTCCGATGTCTGTACTGGGACCAGTACTGGTCAGTATGTTCAGGAATAATCTTTTTTTTTAAAAAAAGGATAAAAAAGGAGGTGGCAAAATATGTGGATGATACAAAACTCCTCAAGACAGGTAAGTTCATTACTCAGCCAGATCCTTTCACCCCTTCCCTAGCCAGTCCCATGGCTGGGGCTGCCAAGAAAAGCACTGCTTACGTCCAAAGTAGACTGAAAAGGGTTATAGAGGGATCTCACAAAACTTGGTGTCTCTGGCCTCTGTTTTCCAAAAACTGTGACTGGCCAACAGGATCGCTTGATGATTGCTTGTTCTACTCCTTCTGTCTGGAACACCTGGTAGTGGCCACTGTAAGAAGAGAGGATACTGGGCTAACTGGTCTGAGGGCAGGTCTGCACTAGACCTGAAAGTCAGTCTGACATATGCAATTCCAGCTACGAGAATTGTGTAGCTGGAATCAATGTATCTAAGATCAATTCATCAGGTTGCCCACACAGAGGCAGGTCGACAGGAGGAACTCTCCCATTGACCTCCCTTACTCCTCACAGGAATAAGAAGTATCAGGGTCAACTGTCAAGCCCTAACATCCTGATTTAGCACATCCCCAGGAGGCTCCCCCTTATCGTACTCCAGCACTTGTGGCATGCTCAGTATGGCCAGGGGGCAGAACTTCCTCTGCCCTTCAGGCATTAATACCCCTCCCAGCCCAGTGCAAAGTATGCGCACCCTGTTACAATATGAATGAGGTGACTGTTTTTAGGAATTTCTTTTTCAAGGGACCACTGCTTTGGAACTTGCTTTATTACGTGAACTTCAGGCTACTTCCGTATTTGAAAGTAGGGATGAGGATAGAATGGCAAAGCAGGAGAGTTGCTGGATTGGGAGTGGAATTTGAGTTTTTTTAAGTTGCTTTGCTTGCCAGAGATGGGTCATCCTAAACTATCCTTCTGTATATGAGGTATGTGGGTTTTAGGGCATTTAAATCAGTGACTAGATAGGGGCCTTTTTCTAAAATTATCATAAATCTAGATAAATGTATTTGAAAGAATTTAAATAATTAAACTTGCAAGGAGAAAATTCAGTATGCAGTTAAGTTTCCTACATCTGGGACCTGCGCTAGCTGGAAATATGTTTACAATGGCTTAAGAGTGGTGTAATAGATATGTGACTAAAGAGATGCCTTTTGGGGATGGTTTAATCTTTAATAAATTATAGTTCATTAGTATTTAAATAACATCTTATACATGTCTGGATACATAACAACTGACTGCCAATTTATGAGCTTTCATTCCTGTCCTAAAAGAACACAGCTGTATTCAGGACAGCGTTTAAGCACGTGCTTAACTGAAAGCATGTACTCAGTTTCTGTAAAAGCCAAGATCAATTAAGTATGTATTTAAGTGTTCTCCTGAACTGGGATGAATTTAAATGTGATTAATTGCATTCCTGAACTAGACACTTAAGAAACAAAATTTGGCCATTGTCATGCTGAGTCATAGCCAGCGATCTGGTCAGAACCCAGAATTGCCATTGCTCAGAAAACATCAAGGAAACATTATGTTTTGCCCCTATCATTTTGAGAAGGTTGAAACATTTTCATAAAATTAAAAAAAAAAAAAAAAGATAAAATACAGTTAAAAAGCTGCCTGCCCATCCCCTTGATAGCTGGGGACCCAGGGAGGTGGGCAGCTGGACAGGAAGCTGTGCAACTGGCTGCCAGCTTCCACTGAACACTTCCATGGAATCAACATGTTCCTACTGAATGTTTCAGTGCTATTGAATCCTCATTTTCTGATGGAAAACTTCTGCTTGAAAGTGTTGATAAGCTATTTGTAATAATGACACATAGGAATCAAAAAGCCTTTTTTTTCACAGATTCATCCCTTTATGCAGTCTGGACCATGTTCCTTTCTCAATACTCTTTGCAGCAATCAGAAAACAAGTGATGGTAGATAGTTGTGGCAGTTTGCCTGTCCCCAGACACACTTGATATGGGAATATTTTGCATTTATTCATTTGTAGAATCACAGAATCATAGAACCCTAAGGCTGGAAGGGATGTTAGGAGATCATTTGGTTCAGACCCCTGCCTAAAGCAGGATCAGCCCTAACTCATTCACTCCAGAGGCTTTCTTTGAGGTGTGGGGGTGGAGTCACTGTTGTTATGCAGAAGCCTGAGAAGAGAGTTCAGGATTTGTGCTGTGTCACTCAAAGACAGAGAGTCAAACACATGTTCCATCCTCTTGGAACCAAGGTCTAGTTCATATAAGCACTCACATTAGTCAGTGTAGCATCCTAAATGTTCACGTGAAAATACTTCCAGGCAGAGCAACAGCAAAATAGCTCAGTGCAATTTAAATCTCTTAAGGCCTAGCCACCAATTAAGCCTTGTCTTGAAGCTTAAGTGGAATTGTAGTGGTCCACAGGCCTTGTGCTGAATCATCTGCACTGGATAGAGTTTTACTGAGGTGAGCAACACTTAAGAGCCAACCAAATTTTCAGTTGCATTTTTATCATAAGTGTTTGACTAAAATTCAGGGGGATTTCTGGAATTTTTGCTGGCAGCAGCCATCTCGATGAATGGGAGCTTGATGCTAAGAGGTCACAAACTGGTTTCCAGACCACAGCAGGGTGGGCAAGCACTGGAACTGGTTACCTCGGAAGGTAGAATCTCTGTTACTAGAGACCGAGAGATAGCCGTGTTAGTCTGTACTCTATCAAAACAAAAAAGCAGTCAAGTAGCACTTTAAAGACTAAAAAAATAATTTATTAGGTGATGAGCTTTCGTGGGACAGACCCACTTCTTCAAATCTGAAGAAGTGGGTCTGTCCCACGAAAGCTCATCACCTACTACGTCTACACTTGCTCAAAACTTCGAAACGGCCATACAAATGGCCATTTCGAAGTTTACTAATGAAGCGCCAAAATACATATTCAGCAGCTCATTAGAATGGCGGCAGCCGTGGCTCTTCAAAATTGCTGCAGCTCACCAATGCGTGGCTCGTCCAGACGGGGCTCCTTTTCGAAAGGACCCTGGCAACTTCGAAATCCCCTTATTTCTATCTGCTGTTAGGAATAAGGGGATTTCGAAGTTGCAGGGTCCTTTCAAAAAGGAGCCCGTCTGGATGAGCCATGTGGCGGCAAGCTGTGTCAATTTTGAAGTGCCACGGCTGCCAGCATTCTAATGAGGCACTGAATATATTTTTGGCGCTTCATTAGTAAGCTTCAAAATGGCCATTTGTATGGCTATTTCGAAGTTTTGGGCTAGTGTAGACAAGGCCCTAATAAATTATTTTGTTAGTCTTTAAAGTGCTACTTGACTTCTTTTTTGTTCTGTTCCTAGAGGTTTTTAAGTCCTGACTTGACAAAACCCTGCATGGAATGATTTAGTTAGGGTTGGTCCTACTTTCAACAGGGGGTTGGATTCGATGGCCTCCTGAGGTCTCTTCCAATCCTCTGATTCTATGACTATTTTGATTCTTGGAAAACTGGCCTGTTTTCAGGTAGTTATGGTCACAGAAACTGCAGCTGTATTTACCATCAGTGGTCCAGCAAGCACATCGATTTTTAGTTTTCTAGCTTGCCAACCATGCCCTTTCTTGGCGTCTCGCTCCTTCCTGAGTAGCGTATTTCTAGGCTGCCCAAATTCCTCCCTTAGTTGTGTTATTCCTGGCAGAGACAGGCTGCCCAAGAACACCTGCAAACTTTCTCTTCAGAAATAGTCAACTGATATATGTGGTACAGTTATGAAGTACAATACTACTCTTGTTTATTCCAGACTATTTTACTCTTAAAGTACTACAAAGAAAACATATTTAAAACAATTAAAAATGTATATACATGCTTATAATCTTACCAGGCAATGGCATAGCCAGGATGGGATGAGTGGGTGGGCCCTGAATTCAGGTGGGTGGGCAAAGAGGGGACTACCTCTTCGCCACTCCAGCTAGCCTTGGGGAAGGGAGGGATAACTACAGTGGCCAAGGGTCCCACCTGGCACCTTGCTCTGTTCTGCCCACAGGGTGCTCCTGATGGGGAGGGAGACTGGGGACTTGTCCTTCTACTCTGTCCGGTGCTCCCAGTGGGGAGCAGGATTGAGGTTTGGGGGCCTACCCTGCTACCTGCCCCACTCTCAGTGTTCTGGTCAGGGTCAGGATGTGAAGGGCTTGCCCAGTTCCAGCTACTGCTCCCACTGGGGAGTTTGGGTTTGGCTATTGGGGATTACGCTGCTCCCTGTTGGTGTTCCCAGTGGTGAGCAGGGTTGGGCCTTGCCCTGCTTTGCCTGCCCAGCCCAGTGCTCCCAAGAGGGAGCAGTGTTTGGAATTGTGGGCTTGCCCTACTCTAGCCATCCAGTGCTCCAAGCAGATTGTGGGATTGGTGTTCCAGGGCTTTCTCCATTCTACCTGTCTGGTGCTCCCAGCAAGGAGTGGAATTGGGACACCGGGGCTTGCTCTTTCCAGCCTTCTGTTTCTGGGAGGGAACAGGGACAGGGTGTCCCAAACTCCATTCCCTGGCAGGAACTCTGGGTGAGCAAAGCAGAGCTTGCCCCGACTCCATTTTTCAGACCGGCTGGAGCACTAGGTGGAGAGGGACAATGGCCCTGTGTCCGGACAGGAGCGGAGCCAAGACTGGGGATGGATCCTTGGTCTGCTGGTCCCTGAAGAATCCAGTATGAAATAGTTACATGTGCAGGTCACAGGGGTGTGGGTGGGTGTCTTCAAAGAGCTGATAACACAAAAATTATATTACCATCTCCCTCTACCTGGAGGAGGCTTAATTAATTCCATAGTAACTGGTACCCAATTGCATTTTTAACACCATGGGGCTCCAAAGATATTAAACCTAGTTTAGTGAAAAGTCTTAGAGGGATACCTGTGTTAGTCTGTAGCTTCACAAAAAAAAACAGCCAAACAAAAAAAACCAAATAAGCAGTTCTGTAGCAACTTAAAGAATAAAACTTTTATGTATTAGAGGAATCTGATAAAGTGGCTCTTACTCACGAAAGCTCATAAATAAAATTCTTAGTCTTTAAGATATTACAGGACTGCTTGCTTGTTTGCTGCCTAGTTCAGTGAAGTTCAGGTTAACTAAAGAACACTCATTCAGGAAATTGTCAGTCTGTCACAGCTAACAAGTGCCATCTAAGGCTCTGTGGAGGGAGAGCTAACGGCCTGACTCAAGAGAACAGCTGAGTGTAGAAGAGCAGAATTGCATGTCCCAGCATTTATATACTTTGACAAAGCGATATGTGGAAAGCTAGCTAGTGCTATGGGGTTCTGGTGTGTCACAGCCCCTGTCTGAGACAGATTCAGCCCCATGGCTATGCCATGCTATTGTCATAGCAGATGCTGCAGCAACAAAAGGGGCTTATCCATTGCTGTAGGAATGCCACCTCCCCAAGCAACAGTAAATATGTCAACAGCAGCATTCTTCCATTGATTTAGCTGCACTTACACCAGGGGTAGCTGTAATCTGTGCGTTCACTCAGGAGAGACTCAGATAACAACGAGGTAATTGACAGAGTGCCCATGGCCAGGTTTTTTGTTTCTGCTGGTGGTGCACATTGACATATGCATCTGTGAACATTAAAATTTTATTCTGCACATGGATGGAAAAGGTCTGCACCTGGATGGGAAAAATAGAGGGAACATGGCTTAAAAGGCTAAAGTGTCTTCAACAACCAGACTCAGGTAAGGGCCTTTGCAGTTGCAGGTTATCACTCCTCATTCTGGGTCAGTTGTGTGGGCTGGCACTTTGCAGAGATGGAACCACCCTTTCCCTTCCCCTTTCTATCTACTCCCTGCCTACCTATGTGGGAGTGGGGGAACACAAGACACACCTAATACTTTTCCATACTCCTACTCCTGCAGTGGAAATGCCTCAAAAGATAAATATCTCCTACAGATATTTATTTACCCTCTTCCTTCAGGATCAGTAGCAAATTTGTGCTCCAGATCAAGATTTGAGAGTTAAGTATCTAGTCATTTTTGAAAATTTCACCAGGTCCCTCTCTGCATCTTCAGGCAACTGAACACATTTTAAAAAGTGGCGCTTTGTTCATGTTTTTGTGAGCCACACATTCAGGGTTTGATTCTTGAGTGCCCTGCACCTTGTGTCATTTGCATCAGTGCAAAGGGCAGGCAAAGTGGATGTTAACCACAGCCATTCTGATGTGAACCTTTCACACCCACTTCACACTCTGGTGTAAATGATACCAAAGCAAGCAATTGGGCCTATTAAATCAAATCCATCATTATCCCTCTGCACATTTGTACATGTGATGAATTCATGGGAGATAACTCTGCTTGCTAGTTAATTAATCTACAGTTACAGGAACAATGACCTCTTAAGGGTCCTTTTGCAATAACATTAAGTACAATATTTCAAAAATAGCCATCTGTTGTGCAACAAAAGTGTTTAGATCTCAATGGTTACTAGAGTTGCATCCACTGTTGATATGCTATTAACCACAATCTGATATGTCATCCAATTTCTACTTTTGATTTAAACCTGAAATATTACTTTGCATCCATAATTAAAAGCATCAGTTAACATGCTTGGTTCACATATGACTTATAAGTTCCATTTAGTTACTTTGCAATCTTGATTTATCACCTCTACCTGGAAGATACTAAGTGTTTATAAAATCAGTTAATATGCTTTGGCTTTCATACCTCTTATCAGAGGTTGGGGTGGGGTGAAGAGGAGAAAATGATTAAATGATTAGCAAGATTTTTTTTAATTTACTTTTTGGGAAGAGGAATTAAATGCCAGAACTGCCAACAAAAAATAAATTGAGCATTTCTGGAACATAAATCTAAACAAGATCATACTCTCATCTGATATGGGGTAATGCAACAGCTGTTTGTAGAGTGTTCTTTATTAATGACCCTGGTAGGCTTTTTTTTCCTGAAGATTTAATGAATTGGCTAGTTAGGCCTTTAGTCGATGGGACACTAAGTCATATGAGACTTTAATTACAGGAGCAGTCCAGGACTTCAGTGGACTTGCTGATGTGCTTAAAGTTAGGCACATTCTTAAGTGCTTTGCTGAATTGGAACTTTTGTAAAAAAAACAAAACAAAACACATCTTAGAAGCATCTAGGAAGCCAAACTGATATCCAGACAGCCCCAAACATGGTGAAAGGAATTAGTGTCTATCCACAAAAGATGCTGGAAAAGAGGCTTTCCTTTCTAAATGTCTGCCTAGAGAGAAAAGGCTTTCATTTCTCTTGATTAATCAGCAGCACTGCCCAGTACCCATTTCTCTGACAATTTTACAGTGATATTCATCCTTGTGTAAAGGCACCAGCACAAAGATCAGACACAATTACATCCCACGAAGGCTCTTTTTAGAAAACTTAATGGGTGCTCAGTGCACAAAACTCTCATTGACTTCAATGGAGCCAAGTGCTCGTGTGATATTTTTCATTGCTTGTTGCTTAAAAAAAATAAAAAGACCTTTATGATTAATATGACAAATGTGTATTTTGGATAAAAATATTTCTAAAGCAGCTGTGTTTATGTAACTATAATGTTATGTTGCACAGTTTTTTAGCTTTGACAGCTTAAGTGTTTTTATAGATTCATTAATATTTGAAAAATTGTCCAAGTAACCCAAAGATATAAGGAATTGTTTAACATTTCACAGACTGCCCCTACAACGAGCACAACCGAAAAATGTTCTGAAAAGACAAGAAAAGGTTTGTTCTGTACTACTTTGTCTCCAACTGCCTGGGTTAAATAAACCCACTCCCTTTCCACTTTGAAGGACTTCAGGAAGTTGAAAATATACACAAACATTGTCTTTCTACCTGGTATTTCTATATGAGTATGGGGCTTCGAGCCAAAATCAACACGATAAAATCTTTCAGGAACTTTAACAATGTCACATACTTATGCAAATTGGCAGAGTGTTTATAGCAACAGGCCCTACAACAAAACTCTGAGGTTTCAATTAGGCAAAGCAAACCAGGCCGATCGTGTGGGGCATCAGGATGAGGGTTTAGACCCTCTAAAAAGATGTACAATTCATTGTCAATGATGCCTCTACATCCTGAGGTTAGCTTTGACTGCAGCTTTGTTCTGAGGAGTTGTTCTATGTGTGAGAGAGAGAAGAATCTCAGAGCAGTGTTTGAAACAAGTGAATGGGGCTCCTGATTTTTATGCAGCATAGTTGTAGCCATGTTTGTCCCAAGGTATTGGAGAGATAAGATGGGTGAGGTATGTGAGGTATGTCTTTTATTGTGATAAACTTCTTTGGATGACAGATACAAACTTTTGAGCCAGGGACTTTTGCTAAAAAGAAGTTGGTCCTATAACAGGTATTGCCTCACTCCCCTGGGGCTCCTAGCTTGTTCATCTTCTGGCCTGCAACTGATTTGACATATGACCTTGACCTACTCGTGCCTCAGTTTGTTTATCAGTAAAATGGAGATAAATAACCTTTAACGCTTAGGGACTTCTGAAGTGTTTATAACGTAATTGGAGAAATTCAAATGAAAGATGCTGTATAAGCCAACATTTTAATGGAGTGGGCCATTCTGTTAATGACTTAAAAGTCTGCGTCTTACTGAAGAGGAATTTTCACAACAGTCTTGAAAGAGAGGCTGCTGAACTCTCTTTTATATTCAAATTCAACACTTTAACATGTGGTTTCAACTGGGATACGAATTTTCTGGGCCTTTACAGGGGCTCTTTTGGATACTTGGCTCAATCGAATTCTTGACTCCCTCCTCCTGCCCCTCTACTCTCTGATTTGCTCACTGTGATCATTTTTTTTTCTGATTTGTCAACCTTGATTACTATTTTTGGTTCTCTGTGCCTTAAATATTGAGTCTGTTCTGGTCTGGATATGGTCTGAAGAAGTGGGTCTGTCCCATGAAAGCTCACCTAATAAATTATTTTGGTAGTCTTTAAAGTGCTACTTTACTGCTTTTTGGTTTTGATAGTATATAGACTAACACAGCTTTCACTCTGTTACTTAGTCTCTGAGGTTATGGCTGCACTGTAGCAGTAACTTGAAAAAACTTATGCAATTTGCACAACACAAACTACATAATTGATTTCGATTATCTTATTTCAAACTTGGTGCCATCCACATGGCACTGAAGTTCTAAATCAGCAGCTATTTCAAAGTTTCAGCTACCCATCGTGCAATGAGGGGTACTGGAAGTGGAACACTGTGTTCAAAATAGCACTGCTATTTTGAGCACAGTGTATAGCAACTATAGTGTAGCCATAGCCTAAGGGTATGTCTGCACAGCAGCCTTATTCCCAAATAAGCTATTCCTGAAAAGTTATTTTGCAGTAAAGCTGCTACACACTAGCCCCTCCTTTCGGAAAGGCTATGGTAATGTGGCACTTCAGAATATGCTAATGAGGCCTGTGAATACGCAGCACCTTGTTAGCATAATGGCAACCGCACACGCTTCGAAACTGCTGGTTTCGAAACACACACTGCCCATGTAGCTGGGGGCCTTTGGAAATGACCCTGCTGATTTAGAAAGCCCATTCTTCCCAAAACCAACAGTTTCTCAAATAAATGACTAAGCATCATTTCCCATCTGCTTGTTTGAGGAACAGCCAGTTTGGCTGATACAAGCTAACACATTTTTCATTTCCAATCTCTTGCAGTTCCAAAGGAACAATCAAATGGGAGAAAAAGAAAACTTCCACTGTACTTTGTATTTAGTTTAGATACCATACAAGTGTATGATCGGGTGACTGTGAAATGTGCTCACGGCCCGGAGGATAATCCATGAGAAATACTGCCACATCTGATAAAGTGGGTCTGCCTACAAAAGCTTATGCTCCAATATATCTGTTAGTCTATGTGGTGCCACAGGACATCTCATTGTTTTTTGCAAATACAGACTAACACAGCTACCCCTCTCATACTTATCACCAGGAAGAATGTCTTGTTATGTTTTTTTCCATAAGGAATTGTAGAATATTAAGCCAGGACATACTCAGCAGAGGGAGCACCATCAGAAAATAGATTTTAAAAATTCAGTCAATTTCAATTAACTCAAAGTGACAACATCCCTTAGGGTGCAAAAGGGAGTTACGGGCAGGAGGGGGTGTGGGTCTGGGAGGAGTTTGGATAAAGGAGGAGGTTTTGACCTGGGGGAAGGGATTGGGGTGCAAGGCCTGTTTTGGGGGCTTTGGGTTCAGGAGGGTTTGGGCTGTGACTTGGAGCAGGGGTACAGAGAGGGAGCAGAGAGTTGGAGGGAGGGAGCTGCTGTGGTGCCAGGTATGGGCTTTGCCTGGGAGGCACTTACATAGGTAGTTCCTGGCCAGCTGCCCAGTGGGGCCTTCAGTCAGGCTCCCTGCCTGCTTCACCCTCATGCTGAGCATTGTGGCCAGATGCAGGGGCTGTGTGCTCTACATGCTGCCTCACATGCTGCCTATGATGCAAACACAACCCAGACAGCTCCCAATGGCTGGTGTCGGGCCAATGGGAGCTGCAAGGCTGTGTTTTGAAGAGGGACAGCACGCAAAGACCTCCCCCACCCCCAGAGGCTTGTGGCATGCAGAGCACTCAGCCCCTGCAGCTTTGAGCAGTATGGGGAGAATGCAGAAGGCTGAGAGTCTGCCCAAAACTCCTGCTGGGCTGTGAGCTGGAACCAGCAGCTTGCCAGGCTGCATCTGGCCACAGGCCACATTTTGCCCGCCCTGCTCCATGGAATCATCAGCCCCATTTCAAATTGTTTTGCTCATTCCTGGAACTCCACCAGCTGTGTTCTAAACCTCATCCTGAAGCATCTAGTGCTCGTCCTGGGAATGGGGTTGAGGGAGGGCTGCAGAGAGAGGAGAGAAGGACTAAGAGGGAGAGTGTGTTTAACATCTGAATTGAAAATCCATGTGTGCCTCATTTGCTCTGCAGTTGCCACTGCTGGATGTGATTGGTGTATGAATCATAAAGCCTTCTGGAATTCTGTCAAGAAAACCAACAGATTCCCAGAAGAATTCTGACTCTCAGCTAAAGTTTGGGGTCTCTCACCCACTCCATTTTTTTCAGCTGATTTTTTTTGGCTCAGGGGTTCTAGTTATGCCTTTTTTTCCTTTTTTAAAAATAATCCTAAAATATTTGAGTGACAGATCTTCTATTAAAATATTATGATTATTATGAAGCATCCAAGAATGGGCAGGGCCAGAGTTCTGATCAAGCTTTCCATGCCTAAGGGAAAGCAGCCCTGTTTTTTGGCTCAGGTCCGACTCTGATGAACACAGGCTTGGAATGTGAGGCTTGATGTGGGAAAACACAAAAGCTAAAACTGATGCTCACATTGCCACGAACTGGCCTTGCATTTAAAAGAATAAATAAATAAATAAATGAAAAGAGGCACCAGGATCTAGTGGGTAGCACACTAGGCTAGGATTCAAGGGAGTCCAGTTCTACTCCTTGTCCTCCAGTGTGACCTTAAATAAGTGAACTTTCCTTCTGATGCCTTAGAAATCACAGGATGAAATTCTATGTGAAATGCTGGATTAAATGGTCATAGTGGTCCCTTCCAGCCATTAAAACAAATCTGTTGACCTTTCTGGGGTATCTAGGTGCTACCATGATACAATAATTAACGCTAATAAAAATAATGTACAGAAATGTCACATAAACTGTGGTACTGGGATTGCAACCTGTAAGATTTGAAAACTATTATGGAATAGCACCATATTTTAATAGGGATGAGCAACATTGTGGCCAGGTCAAAAATTTTGTAGATTCTTGTTTGGTGGAAAAGTAGGTTTTGACTTTTTTTTTTCCCCACCAAATTGTCTATGTTGGGGTAAATTTAATTATTTCAATGCTCGAAATAGCTAATCTAACCCCAACAATGTTTTTGTTCAAATTGGTGCTGTGGTGCCTCATAGAGGTTGTGTTTCTGGCCCCTTATGTTGCCCTCTATCTCTATGGGCCAGGTTCTCTGAATGGATTGCACATCACCGGATTCACCACAGCCTATGACTCCTATAATACATCCCCTCATGGCCTTAAGAGAGGGGAAAATATGCAGGGGCACATACTCAACATGAGGGCCAGAAACCCCAGTGCATTCAGGAGAGTGGGAGCATAAGGCACCTGAAATACAGTTCATAGGATATGCCACAGTACCATTTGGAATTGAAATATTTTGATTTCAGGCTGAAATATATCAATTTGATAGCTTGCCAAAAATATTTTTTTCTGCAAAGCTTTTGACAAAAAATAACATTTTTGTCAATATATTCATAGAAATTAACCCTGTTTCCTAGTGCACCTAACACAGCAGGCCTCACAACGAGCAGCAGCTCAAGTGTGGTATTCAATGAGCAACAAAGACTACAAAAGAGGAATTAAATTAACCCTAAAATGCTATGGGCTTGCTTATTTTTAACGTAGAGTAAATTACCTCTGCTTTATTGCTCTTTGTTTCAACTTTGGAAGTGTACGTGACACCAGCCCTAAGTGGAGCCTAGGGTGCTCACAAGTGACATCCTTCAAAATGAGGTACCTCTGAGAGGTGCAAGATGGAGCATGTATAAAAAGGTCAGGTAGCATCCTACTCAATGAAATCCTCTATCTAGCTTTCAGCTCTTTACTGCATAGGCCCAGTGGCAACTTGACCACAGAGTTGAGTGTTGAAAGCTAGCAAAATTTGTCATATAGTGGTGGATTCTATTCACATTGGCTATGTCTACACAAGAGGCTTTTCCCAGCAAAACTGGGCTTTTGTTGGGAAAAACTGCAGAGTGTCTACATGCAAAATGTGCCTTGTTGACAGTTTGTCAACAAAACCTGGCATATCCATCGGCAGAATTATACATCTCCCTGTTCAAGTATAATGCTTCTCTTGACAGTGTTCTGTTGACAAAACAGTGCATAGACACTCTGGGGCCCTTTTGTCAGAAGATAGGGCTTCCAGTTCACCAGGCAGCCCTGTTTGCAGAACCTCCAGTCAGCCATTCTGTCAAGAGAGTGCTGGGCAGTCTGGCTGCTCTCTTTCGATCTGCTTTTATGAGTAGATTCACTTTGCTGACAGATGTTTTGTTGGGAAATCCCTTCCGACAGTGACTTCTGTCAACAGAGGCTTCTCATGTAGACATAACCATTCTGCTCAATCATTTCTTGCACCATGTAACGTGATCAGGGAGGAAATGAAGGATGTCCAGTATTTACAGCACTAGTTTAGGGCTTGGGACACCGGTTCCCTAAAAAATACAGATTACAGAGGGGTAGCCATGATAGTCTGTTTCAGCAAAACCAATGAGGAGACCTGTGGCACCTTAGATGCTAACAAATTTGAGCATAAGCTTTTGTGGGCAGGAGCCCAGTTCATCAGAAGCATGAAGTGGATATTTCAGTTTTTGTCAGGAATATATATATATATATATATATATATATATATGCGCATGCAAAGATGAGAATGTTACATTACTTTGCAGAAGACCGGTGCTAATGAGACCAGTTCAGTCAGAATGGATGTGGCCCACTCCCAACAGCTGATAAGAAGGTGAGAATACTAACAGGAGAAAATTACTTTTTTGAATGAGTTAGCCACTCCCAGCCTCTATTCAGGCCCAATCTGATAGTAACAAGTTTGCATATGAATTCCATCTCTGCAGTTTCATGCTGCAGTCTGTTTTTTATTTTTTTTGCTGAAGTATGGCAACTTTCAGCTCTGTTACTGAGTGTCCAAGGGAGACTGAAGGTGTGTTTCAATAACATAGCTTTGTTGTGTAGGCCAGGCCTTTGATGGACCTCCACTATCCTGCATGGATTCATAAGTTCACAGTAGGAAATTCTGGCTCTGTTGAAGTCAATAGCTAAATACCCATTAACATCAGTAAAGCTGGGACTTCATCTTTAGTTTTTAAAACCAGAATGGATAGTCTGACCTCCTTCATAACATGGGCCACAGAATTTTTCCCAGTAACTCCTGTTGCAAGATTGTATTTTCTGACTGAGCCTAGGTGATTGAGGTCAGCTAGGATTGTTTTTGGTAGCTAGAGGAGCATATTGCTCAGTACAGCTGAGATAATATGAGCAGGAGTAGAATGAGGCAGGGCAAGTAGCAGCCCAAGGTGAATACTTTCAGACGTTACTCAAACCAGCCACACAAAAAGTACAGTTTTCTTGATATACACTGTTACCCAAGGGTGACGCTCATTGGGGTGCTGTGTTAACACGGCCAACAGGAAAGTAGAAAATTAACCCAGGTTGCTCTCTTCTCACATAGGAGAGGTTGAATGTTTGAGTTTCTTTCCCAGGTGCTGCCAATCTCCCAGGCAATGAGGTTGTAGAGTCTAGCATTCCCCAGCCATCCTTGGCTAAAGACAGGGATAACTTTCCCATCTCGCATGCAGGAACAGTACACTTCAGTCGATACCTCAGAGTGTAACTCATCCCTTCCCAGCCTTTCCACTGCCTGTGGGTGTCAGACATCAGTGCAGAACTGCTCTGCCAAGTACTTCAAAGACCTTCTGTTCAAGTGCTGTTCCAAAACAGAATATCTATCAGGGCCCACATGTGGCACTTCTTTCTGAGCTGGATAGTGTGTATTTATTGCAAAATGCATCCTTTTGTTCCCAGGCAGGTGTGAGGTAGGCACATGGGCAGAAAGAGATGTGTCAGTAAGTTGCCTGGCTAACCAACAGGAGGTTGTATTAAATGGCACTCCTGCACTTAGCAAATCATTTGTGAGTAGGGCTTGAAGTGGGTTGGAAACTCTTTGGGATGGCTTCCTCTGAGTCTGGAGTCATGCTGGCTGCTTTCATGATATAACCAATAATAAAAATAGTGCGCTCAGCATCTATTTAAGGATACCTTGGGGACATGCAGAAAGTCAGGAGTGGGAGAAAGATGCAAAGGTATCAGTGCAGAGACAAAATAACAGATAGCTTGAGGAAGAAGTGGATTTTAGAATGACCCAAGGGCAAAAATGTTGCATGTATGGAATGAGGCAAAGTTTAAATGTAAAGATGAAGTGGTTCTCCAGAATATATGAAGCCCATGATGGGAATTGAGAAGGGATGATATGAGGTGTATTAACAGAACTGTTGAGTCCTGGAGAGACATTGCGGGGAAGAAGGGATGAAATTAGATGACAGGAGAGGGATCACTCAATGGTTACCTGTTCAGTTCAATCTCTTTGGGACATCTGGCATTAGCTTATGTTCTTATGAAAAGAGTAGGGAGAGACAGAAAGCACTGCTGAAAGATAAGATAGCATGGCAATAGTTGGAAATCTTCTGGAGAGCCCCTGAAATGTAGTTCTGGACCCTGCCCCTGTAGCAGACTCGCATCATAGGCAGTTAGGAGACTTTGGGTGTGGGACTTCCAGTGTCAAAAACACAGACTGCTAACAATGGAGCAACTCCATTAGCAGTCAGTAGTGGTAGACTACTATCCTCCAGGGGGACCAGCCACTCAAAGGAGACATGGCACTTCCTTTGCCAGCATGTTGGAAGCACTCTATTACAGTTCTTCCCAGAGCATTGCTGGAAATCTACTTTTGCCATCAATTCTGCCATCCTTCAAGTGAGCATCTGCAGTTGCTCACTGTATCAGTGGGTTGAGGCTGCTGCAGGCAGCATCTGTTCCTTATGTGTAAACCTAGAGAGGGAAGCATTCTTTTGGTAATGTGTCTATTTGTACACCTTATGCCAAATAAAGGGGAAGGGGGAGGCAGAGAGAAAAAACTGATAGCTTCACAAGCTGACAGTTATGTTCAGAAAAACAGGACACTTTTTGTACTACCTGCACAGAAGACTCCTCCTTCATTTTTATGGATTTCTACCCCAGAGATATCTAAAGAGCCTTGCATGTCCACCAGCAAACCACTAACTGCTGAGCCATAAATCGTCACCATATCTGTCATTAACTGCCAGAGAAAAATGAATGATTTGCTCCATACATGTTAGGGAGATGCTATCAAGAAGTAGACTACTGGAAGGGGGTTTATTCTCACAGGCAGAGCTCTTATATTTCCTCTATGTGAGCTGTTGTTGTCCAGTGGCCAGGGCATTGCCTTAGCAGTTAAGAAACCTAGGGGGTCAAGTATCCCACTCTGCCACAGACTTCCTATATTCCATTGGCCCCATCACTTAAAGTTAAAATCTTCAAAAGCATCCAAAGGACTTAGAAGCCCAAGATTCACTTTCAATAGGCACTTAAGCCTGTTGTAATCTGGTAGCTGAAACAATACTATTAGCACTCAAAATGTAAGCACATGTAACAGCTGAACCATGTGGCCAAAAGTGTTTCACATGCAGGGGTGTGAATTTCAAATGGTAGAATTATTTTTGTCTCCATGTCTGTTTGTGTGTGTGAGAGAGTCAGAGAGATATGCACCATAAATTGAAGCAGAAGGAGAAAGCCAAGCAGATGGTAACAGAAACCTTGCAAAGTAACCCTTAGTGAAAGCTCAGAGTGAAAGCTTTTTGGGAATAGAGAGCTGCTTGGAAAGACAGGATCAGTACAGCAAACAAAGAAGACCCTGGCTGTTTGGGTGTGTCTACACAGCAAAGTTATTTTGGAATAAAGGGCACGATTCTAAAATATAACTTTGTGAGCATCTGTGCAGCAAAACTGCTATTTTGAAATAGCGGGCAGCTTATTTCAATTTCTGTAAACCTCAGAGGATGCCTACACTACAGAGTTATTCTGGAATTGTTTATTCCAGAATTGATATTCCAAAATAAGCTATACCAGAATAATGTGTCCACACTACAGGGAAGTCATAGAATCATAGAACACTAGGACCGGAAGGGGCCTCGAGAGGCCATCGAGTCCAGTCCCCTGCCCCGACGGCAGGACCGACCACTATCTACAGCATCCCTGATAGACATCTATCTAATCTGTTCTTAAATATCTCCAGCGAGGGAGATTCCACGACTTCCCTTGGCAACTTATTCCAGTACTTGACCACCCTGACAGTTAGGAACTTTTTCCTAATGTCCAACCTAAACTTCCCTTGCTGCAGGTTAAGTCCATTGCCTCTTGTTCTCTCCTCAGAGGCCAAGAAGAACAAGTTTTCTCCCTCCTCCTTATGACACCCTTTAAGATATCTGAAAACCGCTATCATGTCCCCCCTCAATCTTCTCTTTTCCAAGCTAAACAAGTCCAATTCTTTCAGCCTTTCTTCATAAGTCGTTCTCCAGACCTTTTATCATTCTAGTTGCTCTTCTCTGGTCCTTCTCTAATTTCTCCACATCTTTCTTGAATTGGGGTGCCCAGAACTGGACACAATATTCCAGTTGAGGCCTAACCAGCGCAGAGTAGAGCGGAAGAATGATTTCTCGTGTCTTGTTCACAACATACCTGCTAATGCATCCCAGAATCATGTTTGCTTTTTTTGCAACAGCATCACACTGTTGACTCATATTTAACTTGTGATCTGCTAGAACCCCTAGATCCCTTTCTGCTGTACTCCTTCCTAGACAGTCTTTTCCCATTCTGTATGTGTGAAACAGATTATTCCTTCCTAAGTGCAGCACCTTACATTTATCTTTATTAAACTTCACCCTGTTTACTTCAGACCATTTCTCCAATTTATCTAGATCGTTCTGAATTATGACCCTATCTTCCAAGGTAGTTGCAACCCCTCCCAGCTTGGTATCATCTGCAAACTTAATAAGCATACTTTCCATGCCAATATCCAAATCATTAATGAAGATATTGAACAGAACTGATCCCAAAACAGACCCCTGCGGAACCCCACTTGTTATGCTTTTCCAGCGGGATTGAGCACCATTAACAACTACTCTCTGGGTATGATTAGCCAGCCAGTTATGCACCCACCTTATTGCAGCGCCATTTAAGTTGGACTTGCCTAGTTTGTCGATAAGAATATTATGCGAGACCGTATCAAATGCTTTACTAAAGTCTAGGTATACCACATCCACTGCTTCTCCCTTATCTACGAGTCTCGTTATCATGTCAAAAAAAGCTGTCAGGTTGGTTTGACATGATTTGTTTTTTACAAAACCATGCTGGCTGTTCCCTATCACTTTACTACCTTCCAAGTGCTTGCAGATGACTTCCTTAACTACCTGCTCCATTACCTTTCCTGGCACAGAAGTTAAGCTGACTGGCCTGTAATTTCCTGGGTTGTTCTTGTTCCCCTTTTTGTAGATGGGCACTATATTTGCCCTCTTCCAGTCTTCTGGAATCTCTCCTGTCTCCCATGACTTTCCAAAAATGAGAGCTAACGGCTCAGCTACCTCTTCTATCAGCTCCTTGAGGATTCTAGGATGCATTTCATCAGGCCCTGGTGACTTGCAGACATCTAATTTTTCCAAATGGTTTTTAACTTGTTCTTTTTTTATTTCAAAAACTAACTCTACCCCTTTTCCACCAGCATTCACTATGTCAGGCATTCCTTCAGACTTCTCTGTGAAGACCGAAACAAAGAAGTCATTAAGCATCTCTGCCATTTCCAAGTTCCCCGTTACTGTTCCTCCCTCCTCACTGAGCAATGGCCCTACCCTGTCCTTGGTCTTCCTCTTGTTTCCAATATATTTGTAAAAGGCCTTCTTGTTACCCTTTATGCCTGTAGCTAGTTGGAGCTCATTTTGTGCCTTAGCCTTTCTAATTTTACTCCTGCATTCCTGTGTTATTTGCCTCTGTTCATTCTTTGTAATTTGTCCTAGTTTCCATTTTTTATAGGATTCCTTTTTTAGTTTGAGATCATGCAGGATCTCCTTGTTAAGCCAAGGAGGTCTTTGCCCATATTTACTATCTTTCCTACATAGGGGAATAGCTTGTTTTTGGGCCCTTAATAATGTTTCTTTGAAAAACTGCCAACTCTCCTCAGTTGTTTTTCCCCTTAGTTTTTCCTCCCATGGGATCTTACCTACCAGCTCTCTGAGTTTACCAAAATCTGCCTTCCTGAAATCCATCATCTCTATTTTGCTGTTTTCCCTCCTACCAGTCCTTAGAATTGTGAATTCTATGATTTCATGATCACTTTCACCCAAGCAGCCTCCCACATTCAAATTCTCGACGAAGTCCTCCTTATTTGTTAAAATCAATTCCAGAACAGTTTCTCCCCTGGTGGCTTTTTCAACTTTTTGGAATAAAAAATTGTCTCCAATGCAGTCTAAGAACTTATTGGATAGTCTGTGTCCTGCTGTATTAGTGTCCCAGCATATATCTGGATAGTTAAAGTCCCCCATCACCACCAAATCCTGGGCTCTGGATGATTTTGTTAGTTGTTTAAAAAAAACATCATCCACCTCTTCCACCTGGTTAGGTGGCCTGTAGTAGACTCCTAACAGGACATCACCCTTGTTTTTTACCCCTCTTAAACTAACCCACAGACTCTTAACACGTCCATCTCCTATGTCCATCTCCACCTCAGTCCAAGTGTGTACATTTTTTTTATATAAGGCAACACCTCCCCCATTTTTTCCCTGTCTATCTTTCCTAACCAGGCTGTAGCCTTCAATACCAACATTCCAATCATGTGTATTATCCCACCAAGTTTCTGTGATGCCAATCATATCATAGTTGTATTTATTTATTAGCACTTCCAGTTCTTCCTGCTTATTACCCATACCTCTTGCATTGGTATACAGGCATCTTAGATATAGGAACAAGCCAAATTTATTTCAAAATAATGTGTCTGCACACAATAAAACCTATTTTGGATTAGAGCCCCTGAAAGCACTATGTCTACATAGAACCATTATTTCTAAATAAGATATTCTGGAATAGTTTATTTCAAAATAACTCTGAGTGTTGCTGTGTGCCAAGTTTTGTGGCAGCAGCTCTGGGAAGCCTACCTGGGCCACCAAACTAATACGCTGAGTCTATCCCATTTCAGTAGAGCTTTGCTAGTCTGAGTGCCTTTGAGCCCCGGCCAGAAGAAGCAAGAGGAGAGGGAACATATTTGTTTCTTAACAAACTCTTGTGTCATCTTTTTGACGGAACTTCTCTGCAGTGAAAAAGCCACAGGCACAATGTGGCCTAACCTGAGAGTTCAAGGAAGAGAGTATTTCCCCCAGGCAGGTAGCAGCAATAATCTCTGCAAAGCCAGCAAATTTCAGTTCATTGCAGCCCTTCTGATTAGCAGCTGAACATGTCATGTTAAGAAGGGAACCTCTCTATACCCTACATTTCTGGCCTAATTTTCATGAATTCCAGTGCAGGAAACTTAAGGCTTGGAAGCCCGCAGTGGAGTCCTGAAAGGGAAAGCTGTGCCCACCTAGACTCCAGCTGCCCACTTCCCGCAGCTGGGGGAGGTGGGTGGCTGGAGCCCAGGATTTACACATTTGTGTTAATAAGATTAACACATATGTTGAAATCACATAAAGCGGGGATTTACTGTATTCAGATTGAATTCAATCAAAATATCTGTCATAGCCATTCAAATAGTAACATAAAATAATAGTTAAAGTTAAATTAAATTACTTGTAAAGCACTTAGTGCTCTACATTTGCGGAGGATATGCTGTACTTTTCATGCGCAACAAAGAGGTTAAATGTTTGCTTTATGTGCAAAATGGAACTCGATGGCTCAGACCTCCATAATAATTATGTATATGTTGAACACCAAGGGTGAGTCTACACTCGCATTCCTCTTTCAAAAGAGGCATGCAAATGAGGTAAATAGAAAATGCAAATGAGGTGTAAATTTGCATATTTGGCACCTTATTTGCATGTTCTAATTTCAAAAGAACGTCTTTCGAAAGAAGAAAGCCAGTGTAGATGCTGCTCTTTCGAAAGTAAACCCATCTTCGAAAGAATCCTTCTTCCCTTTATTTAATGAGAAGAAGGATTCTTTCAAAGATGGGGTTTACTTTTGAAAGGGTTGTGTCTACACTGGCTTTCTTCTTTTGAAAGAAGCGCTTTCAAAATTAAAATATGCAAATGAGGCATCAAATATGCAAATTTATATCTCATTTGCATTTTCCATTTACCTCATTTACATGCCTCTTTCGAAAGAGGAAGGCAAGTGTAGATGCACCCCAACAGTGTATTAATTGCTGTGCAAGTTGTGGGTATAAAGGCCATCCCTTGGCCAAGGTCTTAGGTCCTGATTCTCATATACATTAATGAGATCCCCAGTTTTCACAGACGCAGTAGGAATCTTGTAATTTAGAATCAGTCTCTTGTAGTCTAAAAACTTGTCTTCAAAAAGTTGCACTGGTTAAAGTAATATCTAATTTTGTTAGAGCAAATGCCTGTGTGGCCATTCTGAATTTGGGTAATAGATTTTAAAGCCAGAACTGTGATTCTCGAGTAGTGTTCCCTGTAATTTTTTTCCATCCATAGGCAGAATAAATTTTGGTGTATGCACCAAGGCATGTGTGGATGTGCACCACTAATAGAAACACATGCTGCTAGCTGTGGGCGCCTGCTCATCCCATAAACCCAGGGTTGTGAGTTCAATCCTTGAGGAGGCCATTTAGGGCTCTGGGACAAATAGATGGTGCTTGGCCCTGCCAAAAGGGCAGGGGACTGGACTCGATGACCTCTCCAGGTCCCTTCCAGTTCTATAAGATGTGTATCTAATTAGGTGGGTGGCCCCTGACTCTCTCCTGAGTGGCTGCCCAAGCGCTCAGCTTACAGGGAACACCATCCTCTAGTCTTTCCTCCCTCATGGTACAGCCCCCAGAATTTCACCTTGGAAATCTGATTCTGTTTTTTGTTGGTTAAGCTTAAGGAGGCAAAGGACTGAATTATGCTAACTCAAAATAAATCAGGTTTAAATTGGTTTGTGTGCCCACATGGGATTTTACACTGAGTGAACAAAACTAATGAGAGTTAGGCACCTAAATGCCTTTAAAAATATGGTCCCTAGTCTTTAATTACACATACTAATTTTTCTGCAGGACACCAGCCTCATTCAGTGCACCAGTGTTAAATAAAGGAGTCAGTGTTATATGATGAATGAGGATGAATGCCTTGTTTACTCTAGAATTAGAAGCCTCTGCAGTTGTACAGTGCCTAGTACAACAGAATCCTGATCCATTAATAAGATTCCTAGATGCAGTAATAATACAAAGAACAAATAATATTAAAAAAGAACAAGGCAAGGGACAGCAAGAAGTGACAATCATCAGGGAATTTGCCAGCAAATGGTATTCTTCATAGTATTCTGTGTATATTGAATCTCAATATAACAGTAATGTGATGCATTCACTAGAAATGCCTTGAAACTAGAAGAAAAGACATATCATTTTAAAAGTTGCTGAGAAAAAAGCATTAGAAAACATACGGGCATGGTTCAGTCGGGTGTTGTAGCGCTCCTGGCTGGTGGTGAGGTGGCCAGTGTACGGGCACATGAACCAGAGCTGGAGGGGGAGGCCGCATCCACCACAAGGCAGAGGAGTACAGTGGTGTCCCCCAGAGGGATCTCCTGGGGGATGTTGGTCCCCACCTCCAGCTGGCGGCACAGGCCCGAGTTCCTAAAAATGCAGGCGTCGTGTGTACAGCCGGGCCAGCCCATGTACACATCCTGGAAGCGGCCCCAGCTGTCCACCATGGCCTGCAGGACCATGGAGTGGTAGCACCTCCGGTTGATGTATGTTCCCCCGCTGTAGTCCGGGGTGTGGCTGAGGATGTGGGTCCCATCTAGGCCCCGAATCAGTTTGGGAACCCCATGGCAGCAAATCCGGCGATGGCTGCATCCACGTCCCTGACTCAGCTGACCCTCTGGAGCAGCATGGCATTGAGCACATAGACCAGCTGTGGGGAGGGGACACAAGCGCCCATGAGGGTGTGCAGGGTGCCCCAGGCCCATCCCTGGGTGACTACCTGGAAGGCTTCCAGGTGCTGCTACTGCTGCTGCTGCTGCAGAGGGTCCATGCCTGCAGTGCAACGGTCTACAAGGGTGTGGCTAGCGCTCTGCAGACCTTGCGCTGTGCAGGCCAGGTGTGTCTGGGAGGGGCCCCTTAAAGGAGCGGCTTGCTGTTGCCCCAGAAGGGCTAATCCAGCCTGTGACCCCATCTGCAGGCCTTCCTGGCGCCTTATTTCGATGGGGAGTGCTTGTTTGTATGGACACTCCGCGTTTCCTTCCAGGGTGGCTCTTTTCGACGTTCCCCGTCGCTACTTCGACGTTGAACATTGATGGCACCAGCCCTGGAGGATGTGTGGACGATACGCGTCGAAGTAACAACATACTTCAAAATAGGTTACTTCAATGTAGTGTCCTAGTGTAGACATAGCCCTGGAGAGGAAGGAGCAGAGGTACAGGAGAAAGACTGGTTTTGGGACCTCTGATTAAACAGCACTCAGCAGTTGAATGTCATCCACGCTTTGTACACTATAAATTCATGCCCAATGACACCATGTAAAGGACCTCAAATCCTCCTCACTTTAATATTTGCATTCTGCTACCTCTATTTATAAAGCAAAATTGTTGGCAAGGCATGCTGGGTAACTGTGTGCACCTATTGCCAAGGCCAGATTAAGACTAATACTGCACTGCAGCAATTCCATGTGCTGCCAGCTGAGTATTTTATGTTTGGCATGTCAGGGCTGAAAGAGCAATTGCAACCATGTTAAGCAAAACTGGGTTGGCAATCCCAGTCAAGCCCTTAAACATTTCCTCCCTGCTGTATGCCACTAAAGACATTCTGCCTTCCAACCAAACTCTGCGCAAAGGATTTGTCAGCTCCAGGTTTTGTAGGAAAGGTCCTGGCATTAGTCAAGTCAATGGGTTCCCAAAAGCAGTGTTTGACTTTCATAGATTATAAAGCCAGAAGGAACCATTGTGATCAACTGGTCTGACCTCCTGCTGAACACAGGCCAGAGAACTTCCCTGAATTAATTCCTGGTTGAACTACAGCCTGTCTTTTAGAAAAACATCCCAGTTTGATTTTTAAAATTGCTTGTAGTGATGGAGAATGGGCCACAGTTCTTGGTCAAATGTTCCGTTGTTAAATTACCCTTCCTGTTAAAAAAAAAAAAAAAAAAAAAAAGTGAGCCTTTTTTCTACTTTTATCATTTGTCATTGTTGATCACTGTCACTCTGATCAATGGGGTAAATTATCTGGGTTTCTGAATCTTTTTAAATGATATTTCAATTTCTCCTTCCATCGCATGGAATTTAAAAAATGTAATTAGATTTTAAAAAACCCCAGACATTACTTCTCTGGGCCCTGCCAAAATTCATCGCTTGTGGCCTCGTCTGTCTCTGTACCAAAAGTTAATTAACTCCATTGAGAATGCTACTGGTACACAAATAAAGTTATTTTGACACAACAAAAGATTGTGCCCTATAAATAGAGTTTGTTATACAGACACGGTCATATTAATTTCATCTCCATTCAGAAACCCAGTGCAGGAAGGAAGAACACTTTTGTCTTTGCCAAATGGAATAATAACAGTAACAATGATTTATTATTAATAATTTATTAGGCAAACATAGATTCCTCTCCTCTTCCTTTCATGTTTTTTAAATGGAACTGAACATAACAGGACTATTAAGAATCTCTTTAACAGCCTTTTCTATTTTTAATATGCAGCCTGTTATTATGCAAAACTATCTGTAGGTCTTGCAAAAGCCAGGATAAAATTAGAACCTTATTCATAATAATCGCCCTGGTAATCTTACAGCATTTAGAGTCTGACTCTGCTGTCACAGAAGTGTCAGTCAGGAGTTACAGTGGTATCGTATCTGTGTAGGAGGGGAGTTTATAGCATCCAAAAGCTCTCAAGAAGTTATCCATATGAGAATGATATCACATGTCTTTGAAATGCAGAAATCTCCAACTTAGAACACAGCAACAAAGAAGCAACACCATCTGGGGCAAATATAAACAATAAATTGTGGAACTCATTGCGATAGGATACCAAAAATTTATCAAGATCCAAAGCATAATTGGACATTTAGCCTATGGCCACACAGCAAAGTTATTTGGAGGTAACGGCCATTATTTCAAAATAACTTTGCAAGCATCTACACTATACATATTCTATTTTGAAATAAATTCGAAATAGCAGGTGCATTGTTTTTAATTTAGTAAACCTCTTTTCAGGAGGAATAATGCCTATTTTGAAATAGCTATCTTGAAATAGAAGTTATTAAGACACCTAACAATGCTATTTCAAACTAAGCTACAATGGCGTTCAATGGCACTATTTTGAAATAGGCACTATGTGTCTGGACATGCTACTTCAAAATAGCTGGGTGCTATTTTGAAATGCATTCTTGTGTGTAGCTATGATATTTCTAAATAAGCTATTTTGGAATAGCTATTCTGGAATGGATTATTTTGAAATAAGGCTGCTGTGTAGATGGATCCTCAGCAATAACTACAATATCCAGGGTTATTATAATGAATGCTAAGATTTTTTTAAGAAATATAAAACCTTATGCTTCTGGGTTAAGACAGCTATCAGAGGTTAGGCTGAAGCTGTCAAGGAGGACAATTTATTCTGCATCTGCCTACTGTGACATTTCTTGCACCTTCCCTTGTCACAGGGAGAACATTAAACGGTGATAGATAGTAGAACTGATCTAGTCTGGCAGTTTAACTGTTGCGAAATTGTAAAGTATTTTTGGGGAAAAAATGAAGAATATCACCTTCTTTCTAGGCTGCAGATGGAATTTAGATGCAATGGAGAGTTAGAATTTGACCAGGAGGAAAAACTTACTTGTGCGAACAGTGCCATGAGATCATTAGCTATGATGAAAACTTCAGCTCCCATCCAAAAGGTAGCACAGTCTCCCCGCACCCTGAGCATTCCAGGATATTGGTTCAGTTTGGCTCAAAGGGAAGAACGCCACTCACTTTAACAGACATTGCTGCAGCACTTCTCTGGAGTTTTCCTTGAAGGCCTCCCTCTAAAGCACCAGCTCTTGGAACTCTAGTTTATAAGCTCTGATGAGAACTCAGCCTAAGGCTGTACCTACTGAGGATAAAATCTGTCTGGTTGAGAACATTAAGGGAATATGAAGATCATGTCATGTCTTTATTTGCCACTGAAACCAAAACTGTCAGTTCTGACATGGCTCATTTTTACATACCATAGAAACAATAAAAAATACAGATAGAGAAGGGGATGCATCAAGCAGCCAAAGCCAAAGAGAGATGCTGGGAGTGGAGCCTGATAGCATGTAAGTGGTAGTAACTTCCAGCTAAGAAACTATAGTAACAGAGAGGGAGCCGTGCTAGTCTGTACACTAACAAAACAAAAAGCAGTCAAGTAGCACTTTAAAGACAAGCAAAATAGTTTATTAGGTGAGCTTTCGTGGGACAGACCCACTTCTTCAGACCATAGCCAGACCAGAAGTGGGTCTGTCCCACGAAAGCTCACCTAATAAACTATTTTGCTTTTCTAAGAAACTATTGCATGACTTCTACTGACTCGGGGCCAAAATGATCCCTAGGGATATCTCAGTGATATGTATCACTGATACCCAGGATATATATCAACTCCCCCTCAAACATCCAGGGCTAGTGACTCTGAAATCAAACCCAGAATCCATATCCAAATCTCATGATTGGCCCTGGGGTTACATTTTCAACAAACTCACAGTGACTTAGCAGTCCAAGTAATAAAAATTTTCAGTGGCACTTAGTCTACTAAGACCCAAATCCTCAAAGATATTTATTTCATTAACGAGAAGTTAGTGGGAGTTAGGCACTTAAATATCTTTGAGGATCTGGGCCTAAGTAACTTAGGTTCCTTTGAAAATATCACCTCTTTCTTTTACAGTACCATGAAACCAAAACCATGAATCCCAACTACCCTCAAACTGTTGCACTTCCAAAATCCAGATAGAGATCTGAATTCTGCAGCATCTCCCGTCTCTAAATTTCGTTCTCCTCTGCACCCACTGATTTTGCCTGGAATTGCAGGTGGTAAAATAATACCAGAAAGCTTGTCAAAATACTTTCACTCAAATCAAAACCATAGGCATTCAGGAAAACTTATGAGCAGGCCTGAGCTGGTGGGAGTTCTGGCCTGGTAATCTCACCAATGACTTTCCATCAAATTAAGATCAATATGAACATCTGAACTATTTTTTAAAAATTTGGGTCTATCCCTGCAGCATGTTGTCAAGTGGTCAAAACAAGAAAGTGGAGAGTCAGAGCTCCTGGATTCTATGTCACTCTCTGTCAATGGCTTTCTCAGCAATATTAGGCAAGTCACTTAATCTCTCCATGCCTCAGTTTCTCTAGCTGTAAAATTGATGTTTGATCAACCTCACCATGCAACTTAATGTTTATAAAACACTTAGCAAGCCAAGGTTTCTATATGAGGGAATAAAGGTCTTGTTTTCATTAATTTCACACTGTAAGAAGAGTAGAATTATATCTGATTACTCTAGGGAAGCCACTGTGTCTCATCTTCCTTCAGCAGATTGTGTTTCTAAGGTATGTTATGAAATGAGGCCCCCTGGGAGCTAATAGTGTCTATTTAAATCTCTCAAATACCTACATACAGATATACCAAACAGACAAGGATTAACTCTAAATCTGACCGTATTAGTCAAGAGGCTTTGCGTGGTCATTTGGAATTGCTTGGGAAGAAAATTGTTATTTTTGTCAACTTTACAATACAACTTGATCCACCGTGTATAATGAGATGTAAGCCTGGCAATATCCCAGAATGAGCTAAAGACACAACTTTCACTAGGGAAAAAAGTAGTGAAATTCATTGAGTCAGAGCATCATAGACATTAGAAATAGGAAATCTTAGGCCCCCTTCTTTACTCACCACTTGGTCAATTCAGAGTTGTTCCTTACAGACAGTTCCCAACAGCTCTGAAAGAACATGTTTTAAATGGGCTTCTGGCAAGAAATTTTACATTTCCATTATGGCAGTCAAGCAATTAAAAAAACTAATCATAAATAACTGTGTGATTGAAAAAATGAATCATGATTAATCACACAATCATGTTATTAAATGAAGATAGAAAACCGTTTATTTAAGCAGTTTTGGATGTTTTCTACATTTTCAAATAATTTGATTTAAATTTCAACATGGAATAGGAGTTATAAAGTGCTCGCTTTTTATTTATTATTGATTGCAAATATTTGCATGGTAAAAAACAAAATAAATGATGATTTTCAATTCATCTAATACAAGTACTGTAGTGCGATCTCTTTGTCATGAAAGTTGAACTTACAAATGTGGAATTATGTACAAAAAATACATTCAAAACGAGCAGTGTAAAACTTTAGAGCCTAAAATGTCCACACAGTTCTATTTCTTGTTCAGTCAATCACTCAGATAAACAAGTTCATTTACATTTGCAGGAGATAATGCTGCTCACTTCTTTTTCACAAGGTTATCTGAAAGTGAGAAAAAGCATTTTTATGGCACAGTTATAACCATCTGCACAAGATAGGCTAAAGATATGTGTGTATCTTCATGTTTCAACCACTATTCCAGAGGACATATACCCATGCTGATGACCGGTTCTGCTAGATAACAAGCCAAAGCAGTACAGACTGATGCAAGTTCCTTTTAATCATCTGAGTCAGCAGCCACCAGAAGAAGACTGATTTTCCCTTTGGTGATTCAAGTTCTTTAGTTTCTGCATTACAGGGTTGCACTTCTAAGATTTCTGGCAGCATGCTCCACACGTCTTCCTCACAGATTTTGGAAGACACTTCAGATTCTTAACCCTTGAATTGAGTGCTGTATCTACCTTTAGAAATCTCACATTGATATCTTCTTTGCATTTTGTCAAATTTACAATGAAATTTCTTGTCCTTAAAAAGAACAAGTGGTGGGTCAACATCTGAGGCAGCTATAACATTAAATATATGGCAGAATGCAGGAAGGAAACATACAATGATCCCCTTAGGAGTTCAATTAATGCATTTTTTAAACTATTGGCATCAACATAGAAGCATGTCCTCTTGTAGAGTTGAAGAATAAAATCACCTTTTAATTAATCTACCAATATGACTCTGTACACTTGCACTGAAATTGCTGTAACAAAACCACCTTTTATTATTAAAGAAATTGTCTATCAGTGTGATGCTATATAACCTCATGAATTGTGGACGAAGTCATGGAGGAGGCAGTCCTAGGGCATAGCACCCAGGAAACTAACCCACAAAAAGGATCAACCCCCCAATTAAACATCTCTCTCTCTGTCTCTCTGTAAACATTTTGCAGAGGGAGGGCTCCTCAGGAAGGGAGATATGCACAGTGGTGGCATTCCCCATAGTAATTACTTACACTTGGCTTGATCATAAACAGAAGAGTTTTTATTCAGCATATATAGTAGGATTTAAGTGGATATAAGTAAAAATAGACAGATCAAAGCTATGTTACTGGAATAAAATGACATGAAAATTTATAGGTAGTTCTAACTTCCCTAACAGATTTATTGCATACAGATTCTTACTCTAAAATATTCCAACTGGAGCAGTTATTTTTCTCTGATCTGGGTCAACAGCATTTTCTAGCTCTTTGTTTCCTCCTAGGGTGTGTCAGGCAAATTCCAAAGCAGGCTGAAGACAAAGAACTGGTAGCTTCACATTGTTTAAATCATCAGTGTCCAACAGGAATTCAATGCTCACCACACTTGTGGTTGTTGGCTTTCCATATTCACCACATTATGGCTATGTCTACACTAGCACCCCCTTTTCGAAAGAGGGGTGCTAATAAGACACTTCAGGGTATGCTAATGAGGCACTGCAATAAATATGCAATGCCTCACTAGCATCATGGTATCTGCGGCACTTTGAAAGTGCCGCTTTCAATTGTGCGTGGCTCTTCTACATGGGGTCCTTTTCAAAAGGACCCCACACACTTTGAAATCCCCTGATTCCTATAACCAAATGGGAATAAGGGGATTTCAAAGTGTGCGGAAAAGGACCCCTGTAGATGAGCTGCACACAATTGAAAGTGGTACTTTTGAAGTGCCACAGCCACCATGATGCTAATGAGGTGCTGCATATTCATTTCAGAATCTCATTAGCATATCCCGAAGTGTCTCATTAGCATCCCCCTTTCAAATGGACGCTCGTGAAGACATAGGCTTTATGATACGAAACTTTATTAAATAATATTAAAAAAAAACCTTCTGGCCTTTTCTGTGCAGATGGCATCAGTGCCCACAGGGGTTCACTGCTGGCTAGAAGGCTGCCTTGCCTCGGTGAGCACATGTGATAATTTGAAGAACTATGACTTCTTATAGTTAGGTATGCATGTATTCACCAAAATGCAGTGTCCTATTTGCCACATGCTGCATGTAGTGAATGTATTGGACACTGGAGGCTTAAATAGACTTTTTCATGTGATAGGAAAAGTCTTTGTTTTACAAACCCCCTCTCTCATGGAAAAATACTGGATCAAAATGACTTACAGTACCAAGTGGTATAGTTAGATGTTTTTCTAGTACCAACCACCTTTTAGGCTTACAGGACAAACAAGGCTGTTTGCAAGTCATTAAGTTGATCACCCAGTCATCAGTTTTAGGGCAACAGTAATTAGCTGTCATTAACTAATTAACTATAAGCAAACATATATTCCATATTTCTAACTTCATGTACAAGTATGATACATGCACAAAAATAGAATATACAGATCCAGCAGACCATAACATTAAAATTGATAGTTTACAAGAGATACTTTGTCTAAAGCATCTATGAGTTATGCTTATTTATATTCATAAACTAATTTTCATAAAGCATGGGGGGAGGTCCATAAGATAGCATATCTGGCATGTAAATACCAATGACAGACATGAAAGTGTCATGCAAATGCCTGTTCTCACTTTCAGATAGCATTGTAAATTAGAAGCAAGCGTCTTTGTCTTCCATAAATGTAAACAAACTTATTTCTCTTAGGCCATTTCTACACAGGCCACTTTCTTCGGAAGTGCCATGCTAATACACGGAGCAAAAGATGCTAATGAGGTGTGGATGCAAATTCTATGCACCTCATTAGCATAAACATCACATGATTTGGAGTCCGGAAAACTGTTCTTCCGGACTCCAAAACGCTGTGTAGAAGCACGGCCCCAGGGGGCTTCCGGAAGGAAGTCCTCCTTCTGGAGGCCCCTTCTTCCAAAAATTCCCTTCTTCCCAAAAAACCCTATCTACTGTTAGGAATAAGGGGATTTCGAAGTTGCTGGGGTTCTTTCAAAAAGGAGCCCCATCTGGACGAGGCGAGCCATGTCAATTTTGAAGTGCTGCGTCTGCCAGCATTCTAATGAGGCGCTGAATATGTATTTCAGCGCTTCATTAGGAAACTTGGAAATGGCCATTGGCATGGCCATTTTGAATTTTGGGCTAGTGTAGACATAGCCCATATGTATTTATGAAATAAAATATTTAGATAGAAAACAGATACCTCTCCCCGATATCTCACATGGAAAGCTTTATAGGAAAGATCACAATTATATATAAATGAGAAATATTGGGGGTTACAGGGCACTCTCACAAAATACAGAATGTCACACAGGCTTATTGCCTCATTTGCAAGACTTGGGTCATTTTCAAACAACTTCACTGCCTTGAACTGATTGTTGGTGCTGGCAAAAGTGTGCTGAACTGTGGTAAAGGCCTCATGCTTTATGGGACAGCATGATTGCATGACTGAACATATATATATTTTCATGAGCCTTACTAGCAGGTCCATGATTGCATATATATTAATATTTCTAGATCTTGTGCTTGCTAAATTCGAAAGCATGTACTGTAGACAGACTATCACTGCAGACAAAATGACATTACATCTGATGTAAGTGAATAAATTAAAGAACTATCAGAGAGGTAGCAGTTTTAGTCTGTATCTTCAAAAACAACAAGAAGTCCTGTATAAGGTGCCACAGGACTTCTTGTTGTTTTTAAGTTGAAGAAAACTCTTATAGTGTCCTCCTCACATTTCTGTACTCAAGGAGAAATACAGCTGAGTTTCGGTTGATCGTGGCCTCTTTGTTGACCTATGGCAGTAGTTTCCCCCTCTTTTAATGTTTAAATAGTTTGTCGGTGAATGAGCCCATTCATAAAGTCCTGGTGATGACAGTTCTGCAAAGCTAAATGGCACTTATCTGAGTGCCTTGTAAATCTGCAACAAAAATAAATAGAGGGGAAGAGGAAAAAATGTACCAAAGCCAGAGAAGTTAAAAAAAAAATTGGCAGGTATGCAAGGAGATTGTTGTTTAAACTGATTGTAAAAGTATTGTGCAGAATTTCCTGGCTAACCTTTGAATGCTCAAAAGTGAAAGGGTCAAGTAGCCAACATGGATTCACCAGGGGCAAGTCCTGCCTGACCAATCTGATTAGCTTCTATGACGAGGTAACAAGCTCTGTGGACATGGGGAAGTCAGTGGATGTGATATACCTTGACTTCAGCAAAGCTTTTGATACAGTCTCCTACAACATTCTTGTCCATAAGTTAAGGAAATATGGATTGGATTCTTGGACTATAAGATGGATAGAAAGCTGGCTTGATGGTCAGGCCCAATGGGTAGTGGTCAGTGGCTCAATATCTGGATGGCAGTCAGTCTCAAGAGGAGTGCTGCAAGGCTCGGTTCTGGGGCTGGTGTTATTCAACATCTCTATTGATGACCAGGATGAGGGACTGGATTGCACCCTCAGCAAGTTTGCAGATGACACAAAACTAGGGGGAGAGGTAGATATATTGGAGGGTAGAGAGAGAATCCAGAGTGACCTGGATAAATCAGAGGACTGGGCCAAAAGAAATCCAATGAGGTTCAACAAGGAGAAGTGTAGAGTCCTGCACCTGGGCGGAAGAATCCCAAGCATTGTTATAGGCTGGGGACCGACTGGCATAGCAACAGTACAATGGAAAGGGACCTAGGGGTTATGGTGGATGAAAGGATGGATATGAGTAAACAGCGTGCCCTTCTAGCCAAGAAGGCTAACAACATACTAGGGTGCATTAGGAGAAGCATTTCGAGCAGATCTAGAGAAGTAGTTATTCCCCTCTATTCAGCACTGGTGAGGCCACATCTTGAATCTTGTGTACAGTTTTGGGCCCCCAGTATAAAAAGAATGTGGATTTGCTGGAGCAGGTTCAGCAGAGGGCAACAAAAATGATTAAGGAGCTGGAGCACAAGACCTATGAGGATAGGCTGAGGGATTTGGGCTTGTTTAGTTTACAGAAGAGAAGACTTAGGGGTGATTTAATCGCAGCCTTCAACTTCCTGAAGGGGAGCTCTAAAGAGGAGGGTGAGAAACTGTTCTCAGTGGTGTCAGATGACAAGACAAGGAGTAGTGGTCTGAAGTTGAAGAGGGAGAGGTGTAGGTTAGATATTAGGAAAAACTACTTCACCAGGCAGGTGGTGAAGCATTGGAATGTGTTGCCTAGAGAGGTGGTGGATTCTCCATCCCTCAAGGTTTTTAAGTCCTGGCTTGACAAGGTCCTGGCTGGGATGACTTAGTGGGGGTTGATCCTGCTTGAAGCAGGTGGCTGGACTAGATGACCTCCTGAGGTCCCTTCCAGCCCAATGATTCTGTGATTCTATGATTCTGTGAGGTTGATACTTGGAATTTTGCTATGCTTGTTTAAATTTGGAGTGACTCCATTGCTACCAATAGTTCTCTCTTAAGTTGGATTCTTGTCTGAGTACGATATATGTAAATCTGCACCTCATTTGCATTTTTGATTTCCCTCATTTGGATGGAGGAATGCAAGTGTAGACACAGCCCATGTGTGTAGATGCTGTATTTTGAAACAGCTAAGTGCTATTTCAAAATGCATTTTTGGCTGTGGCCACATTTCCCCTCCCTTTCGGAAGTGGCATATTATTTGAGGCAGTTCGGAAGATGCTAATGAGGCACTGACATGAATATGCAGTGCCTCATAAGCATAATGGTGGCCACGTGCGATTAAAAAATGCCACTTTTGGAATGCAGGCAGCCCATGTAGCCGGGGGCCTTTCGAAAAGACCCACTGAATTCAGAAGCCTCTTCTTCCTATCTGGCAGCTTATTTGCATATTCTTCCTTTGAAAGAAGAAAAGCAGTATAGATGGAGCTGTTTTGAAAGTAATCCCCATCTTCAAAAGAACTCTTCTTCCCATAAAAAAAGGGAACAGAGGGATCAGAGAAGACCCACAAGAATAATGAGAGGATTAAAAAACAGGCCTTATAGTGATAGCGTAAAGAAACTCCATCTATTTAGCTTGGCAAAGGTTAAGGGATGACTTTACTGAAGTTTATAATTATCTACATGGGAAACAAATATTTAATAATGGACTCATCATTCAGGCAGAGAAACATATAACCCAATCCAGTAGCTGGAATTTGAAGATAAAGAAAAAGTGACAGTAATTAACCACTGGAACAATATACCAAAGACTGTGCTGGATTCTCCTTCATAAATAATTTTTCAGTTCAGATTGCAGTGGTTTTCAGCTAGTATACTGTGAGAACTCTCCAAGCACACTGTGAAATTTTGTCAATTTCCCATTATTGTGGCTCTTTGCAGGCCCCCATTCATTCGGGAGGCCGCTGAAACGCTGCTTCCTGGCCCAAACAAGCTGGCAGAGGGCCTTCCCCCACTCCCTGCTGCAGAAAGGGGGAGTGAGAGAGGGCAGGAGCCTGTTGGAACTGGGATGCTGTTTAAATCCCGCATCCTGGCTCCAAAGGGCTGGCATGGTGGGGAGCCTGCTTTCAGTGGTTACTCATTTATTCAACATCCCTAGCATAGCATTGAGCAGATTTTGAAAATGTGTTTGTGCTCACTACCTAAGATGGTGTATTCTGGGGTGGGTTTGAAACATGAATGCATTTGATCCTTGTTTACCTTGTTGTAGGCACTACTGTTTTGCAAACCTCTCTAGTAAGACTGCAACCATAGTAAATGTAAGTAAATGTGATGTCTATGAGAAATTGTTTCAGCTGAAAAAAGTGCATGTGCACAGGAACTGTTTGTCACATCGAAGTGTGTTGTGTTACTGAAAAGACAGGGAACCACTTTCTACAGCAAGAGATACTGTAGTGTTGCCATTATATTAAACTTTGTTAAAAAGGATCTCATGAGTAATAATGCAGATCATATTTCTGGAAGGGTCCCTGACCCCTCACTCCACTTCGGGCTGTCACAGGAAGGGGTTCAGGTTAGACTTTCTTTTCCATTCAGTGGATATTTTGATAAATATTCAGCCCCTTTCACATTTAAACAGGGCTGGACTAATTAACTGGTCAAAATCAGGTAAAAACAGGCTTGAGCCGTCACCAATTATATGAACCAAAGCTTTCTTTTCCAAGTTTGGAAAAGCATTTGACTTCTGTTGTGATTCTTGCACTGTCTTATGTTCCATGCATTTAGCTGAATCTGGAACCAGAACCAACAGTAATTTCACATGAAAGTCTGTTTTTTGGTCTTTTCTGATTCTTGAGTGTGGAACCAGTACGTACCAGGGTGTCCCACAAGAAATCTTGTTCTTCTGAGATTTGAAGATGGAGGACTGGTTGAGTTTAGATAGACAAACACCCAAATGCCCATCATCTTTGGGTCCTTTTCCCTAACCCCCATTCCTTGGGCCTTAGAACACTTCACTAGTAAAGCCACAAAAGAAAGAGACCAAACTGATGAACACAAAGCATGGGGTTCAGTTGGCAGAATGGTCTGAGAATTGAGAAGGGGACAACAAACCAGGCTTATCCTTGGGTTACTGAGATTGTAAGCTCCGGGGAGAGGGGCTCCAGTAGGGCTGCTGTCACTTGTGCATCTGCTGCAATGCACCTGCTTGCACCTTGTGCACCTGTTGAGGCTTTGAAGGGGTGCACAGTCTCCAAAGCACAGACCTACCCTAGCCAAACCCTGCTCCATGTCCAGCCCACAATACCCCAGAATGCTCCTGGAGCCGTGGAGTACAGAATTAAGCAGACCCTCTCTTTGCTGGGCATAGAGACCCCACTGCACCAGAGGAATTCCCACCAGTGGCCTAGGCCTGCAAAGCAGCCCATTTGTTCCAGTCTATCTACAGCAGGCATATCCAACCCGCGGCCCACGGGCCGCATGCAGCCCTGGACAGCTAGTAATGCGGCCCCACAAGATCGTAAACTTTTAACATTATTATGTGATTTATATACATTAACAATATTATATATTTTATATGCGGCCCAAGACAATTCCTCTTCACTCAATGCAGCCCAGGCAAGCCAAAAGGTTGGACACCCATGATCTGCACAAAGAGACCACAGGTGAACAATAATACCGGATTGCCAATTTTAGTTGGACATATTGCTGGAGTTTTCTGGCAGTTTCATCAGACAACATAGTAAAAAAAAAAAAGGAGTAAAGTAGCATTTTAAAGACTGACAAAATAATTTATTAGGTGAGCTTTCGTGGGACAGACCCACTTCTTCAGACCAGAGCCATACCAGAACAGGCTCAATATTTAAGGCATAGAGAACCAAAAATACTAATCAAGGTTGACAAATCAGAAAAAAAATTATCAATGTGAGCAAATCAGAGAGTAGAGAGGTGGTGGGGGGAGTCAAGAATTAGATTATGCCAAGTTATCCACAAACCAGTCAGCAGACATTTTAATGGAGTGGGCCATTCTGTTAATGGCTTAAGAGTTTGAGTGTTACTGAAGAGGATTTTCACACTACTTTGGAAAGAGAGGCTGCTGAACTCTCTTTTATATTCAAAGTCGACACATTAGCACATGGTTTGAAATGGGATGCGAATTTTCTGGGTCATTATAGGGCCTCTTTTGCAAACCTGGCTTACCAGTCTGTTCTGGTATGGCTATGGTCTGAAGAAGTGGCTCTGTCCCACGAAAGCGCATCACCTAATAAATTATTTTGTTAGTCTTTAAAGTGCTCCTTTACTGCTTTTTTGTTTTGATAGTATATAGACTACCATGGCTTTCTCTCTGTTACTAATCAGACAACATAATGTTTAGTTAAAGATCAATCTTGTATTCCTGGAGACTCCAGAACAATTCTGGAGGGTTAATGATGTTCTAGGGCTCCTATGTGCTATCCCTAGATGAATGCTTGTCCCCCAGCTCTCCCTTTGGGTCCATAAAATACTCAGCAGCAGTGTTCCCTGTAAGCTGGGCGCTTGTGTAGTCACTCAGGAGAAATTCAAATGCTGTCCAGGTAATTAGCAGAGCACTCACAGCTGGGTTTTTGTTTCTGTTAGTGCTGCACATTTCCACAAACCTCAGTGCACACAGAAAAACTTATTCCACACATGGATAGAAAAGATTAGAGGGAGCATTACTCCACAGTTGACCAAACATTTTCCTAATGCAGAGATTCTACCACCTAGCAAATAAACCTGGAAGAACCATGATGTATATACAAAGTGGGGCAGTGCTGTCTTTTTGTCCTGTGGAGAAGTGTAGAGTCCTGCACCTGGGGTGGAAGAATCCCAAACATTGTTACAGGCTGGGGACCGACTGGCTCAGCAGCAGTACGATGGAAAGGGACCTAGGGGTTATGGTGGATGAAAGGATGGATATGAGTAAACAGTGTGCCCTTGTAGCCAAAAAAGCTAACGGCATACTGGGGTGCATTAGGAGGAGCATTTCGAGCAGATCTAGAGAAGTAGTTATTTCCCTCTATTCAGCACTGGTGAGGCCACATCTTGAATCTTGTGTACAGTTTTGGGCCCCCAGTATAAAAAGGATGTGGATTTGCTGGAGCAGGTTCAGCGAAGGGCAACAAAAATGATTACGGGTCTGGAGCACAAGACCTATGAGGATAGGCTGAGGGATTTGGGCTTGTTTAGCTTACAGAAGAGAAAACTTAGAGGTGATTTAATAGCAGCCTTCAACTTCCTGAAGGGGAGCTCTAAAGAGGAGGGTGAGAAACTGTTCTCAGTGGTGTCAGATGGCAGAACAAGGAGTAATGGTCTGAAGTTGAAGAGGGAGAGGTGTAGGTTAGATATTACGAAAAACTACTTCACCAGGCGGGTGGTGAAGCATCGGAATGCGTTGCCTAGAGAGGTGGTGGATTCTCCATCCTTCGAGGTTTTTAAGTCCCAGCTGGACAAGGTCGTGGCTGGGATGACTTCTTGGGGGTTGATCATCCTTGAAGCAGAGGGCTAGACTAGATGACCTCCTGAGGTGCCTTCCAGCCCTGTGATTCTGTGATCAGCTGATGAGTCCACAGCGCTGCCTGTCCTTAATTCCTGTTCAGGAAGTTGCTGGGCCCTCCTTGCTACATTGCCATGCAAGCTCCTCTCCGCACAAGAAACCACCAGAAAACTCCAGCTTCAATCCAGGTTTCTCCACAACTGTTTTTCTCGCCCTCCCCTGGAGAAACAAAGTCAGAAACAGCAGCCTAAGCATATTTGTTGTGTCTGCATAAGCACTGATTCAGAATTGCTGATCCATGTGTCACTGGCCCTGTACTGCAAATGAAGATTTTCCGTTAGCTCAAATGTCCAGGGCCTGCACTTTTGGAACAGGACGGTGAGAATTCTGTCAGTGCTACTATGAAATTCCAAGTGGATGTAACATTGTGGTGACTGATAACTCTGAGAGCATGAATGGCCATTCTGTTACCCTGCCTACTGGGCATGAGTGTTAGCTAATGCTTGGGAGGGACTTTAGTACACTTGTAAAGTGGGGGTACTTTTGTCTCTGGTGTATTGGTTTCTTTCCCCGATGGATATGTGGGAAGCATTCACCCAAAGGCAGCTACTGCTGGTACCTGCTCTTTGGCATTCACACCCACTTTCTTCTCTAGGAAACTGTTTTGTCTACTGAATTTTTTTAAACGTTCTTGCTGCCCACAGAAAGCAAAACAAAAAGCTAAATTGGCTGTGGACCTCCTGAGGTTGGGAGTAGCTTCTTAGTATTTCTGAAGCAACTCACCCTCCTCCTGCCGAAAGTTGTTTGACAAAACAATAGCTTCGATGTTTCCAGCAGGTAATGGATGTGCTGGAACAGACTGGAAGGGTTAGCTCCCTTTGTTCCCTGGCAACAGCCTAGTTGCACACCTTTCTCTCTTGGCACAGACCTATCACAGCAGCTGCAAGAGAGCTCCTACATATCAAGTACTGCTATGATATGGTATAGCATTGTGGATTGTGAGGACTTAGCTTCTGTGAATGTGCACCGGATGTGCCTTGTTTGTCTTCCTCCCAGAGGGTGGAAGAGACATTGTCTGTATGAAGTGCAAGCTGGTCTCCATATTAGAAGAGAAGGTTAAAGAACTAGAGACCCAAGAATCAATTCTGTGTTCCATCAGAGAAAATGAACAGCTTTTGAATGCAAGTCAGCATTTGATCCTGCAGGCACTGCATGCTGAAGAACCAGAGAGGGTGGTGCAGAACAGTGATGAAAACTGGCAGCATGTGACCTCCAGGAGAAGAAAAGCTACTCAGGTGTCCCTAGTACAGGAAGAGGTAAGTAGTCATTTTCAGGTTGTCTGCAGAGATGCTATTGTGGAGAAGGCTTTGGAAGAGACCTCTGAGAGAATGAGTCAGAAGGAGACCCCATCAACCAGAAGGCCTGGGGTGCATTGTCCTAGGGATGGAAGTTCCATGAGCACCACTCCCAAGAAGAGGAGATGGGTGGGGGTGGCCAGGGTCTCCCTCCCAAGGGGGACAGAGTCATCCATCTGTTGTCCAGACCAGGAAACTTAAGAAATGTGCTGCTTCCTTGGAGCTAGAATTCAGGATGTCAGTGAGAGTTTTCCAAGACTGGTCAAGCCCTCAGACTGCTATCCCTTCCTATTTCACCACATGCACACCATTTATACTGCCAAGAATGATATTGAGTGGGTCACTGCAGGTTATGTGGCACTAGGAAGAAAGATCAAGGAGTTTGAGGTGCAAGTTGTGTTCTCATCCATCCTGCCCATTGAAGAAAAAGGCTCAAGTAGTGATCATCGAATTTTGGAAGTATATGCATGATTGCACAAGTGATGTAGGAGAGTGGGCTTTGGATTCTTTGACCATGGGATGATGTTTAAGGCAGAATGATTGCTTGGAAGAGATGGCATCTACCCAGCCACGAGAGGAAAGAGCATCTTTGCCACCAGGCTTGCCAATCTAGTGAGGAGGGCTTTAAATTAGCTTTGTCAGTAGATGATGACATAAGCCCTTAAGTAAGTGAGGAAGTCAGATACCAGGAAGAAATATATGAAGAAAGGTGCAACAGAGGAGGACCCCAGACCCATACTGTGAAAGTAGGACAATTGGCTAGTTATCTTAGATGTCTGTACACAAATGCAAGAAGACTGGAAAACAAGAAGGAAGAATTGGAAGTCCTGGCACAGTCAGGGAACTATGATGTGATTGGAATAATGGAGGGTTGGTGGGATGTCTCACATGATTGGAGCACTATCATGGAAGGATATAAACTGTTCAGGAAGGACAGGAAAGGGAGAAAAGGTGGTGAAGTTGCACTGTATGTCAGAGAGCAGTACGACTGCTCAGAGCTCCAGTATGAAAACAGAGAAGCATGGTGAGAGTCTCTGGGTTAGAGGTGAGTGCAACAAGGGTGCTTTCATGGTGGGGGTCTGCTATAGACCACCAGATTAAGTGGATGAGGTAGATGAGGCTTTCTTCAAACAGCTGACAGAAGCTTCCAGATCACAGGCCTTCGTTCTCATAAGGGATTTCAACCCCCCTGGCGCCTGCTGGGAGACCAATACAGTAGTGCAGACAATCCAGGAAGTTTCTGGAGGATGTTGGGGACAATTTCCTGGTGCCAGAATCCATGTTCAACTCAACCTGCTCCTCACAAACAGGTAGGAATTAGTGGGTGAAACAGATGTGGGTGGCAACCTGGGCAGCAGTGATCATGAGATAGTCAAGTTCAGGATCCTCACCAAAGGAAGAAAGGAGAGCAGAAAAACACAGACCTGAACTTCAGGAAAAAAGATCTTGATTCTCTCAGGGAACCGATGAGCATGATCCCCTGGTTCGCTAACAAGGGAGAAAGGAGTCCAGGAGAATTGGCTGAACTTTAAAGAAACCTTACTTAAGTGCACAGGAACACACCCTCCCACTATGCAGTAAACAACCAAATACAGTAAACCCTTGAAATATGTGGCTTCAAGTTGCACGTAACTCGCTTTAACATGAGTTAAGCACAACTTGAAGCTGCTCTGGAGCTATCAGCAGCTAGGCAGGTTAAGAGTCCCTTCTCACTGCCTTTCCCCAGCGGTGTCACTGTCAGGCTGATAGCCATGGGGCTGGCAGAAGGCAGGGAGAAGTAGCCAGGAAACTGAACAGCTCTAGTGGGCTGTTCAGTTTCCCAGGTCCCACAAGCAGAGGGCAGCTGGGAACCAAGCAGCAGCCTGGCTCCCGGCTCCCCTCCACCTGCAAAGCCAGGAAACTTCCACATCCCAAAATAGCACCTGCTATGTAGACATAGCCTTAGCGATTTTAAAAAGTATCACTGGCATTTGGACCATACATAGAGGTCAAAAAGTTAAATTTCGGCACTGCTTCAGGAAGGTTGCTAACCCCTGGTATAAACAGTACTATAGCCACAGTAGCAGAGAGAGTGGTACAGCGTAGCAAGGCTGAATACAAACCAGTCTGAACAATGCTGACACTGCCCATACGAGTCTGATGCACAGAAGAAATCCTCTGTGTAGGATTTGGAAGAGAAATGACACTGATTCTTATTCATATATTTAATTTTAATTAAAAAATAAAGGTTATTTTAATACATCTCTTGCAGCCTTCGGGCAAAACACACCCTCAACAAGTCTTTAGGCAATATGAGGCATATCTATTCTTGGCACACAGGTCTTAAAAACAAACACGAACACTCCTCAGCAACTTCTGAACTCCACTGCTTTACCCTATCCCTGAAAACATATAAGTGCTTCTTGGGAAAAAAAAATACAAACCCTACAATAATTAGAAAAGTACCTAAAGCCAAACTCCCAGTTCTGAGCAGCTTAAAATCCAAACCATGTCTTCAATCCAGTTTTTATCCAGTGGCCTTTATCTTTATAAAGTTTGCTCCACATCCCAGACCTGATCACCCCAAACCTTCCAGGGAGGTCTGAAATCTAAACCTTGACCTGGGTCTGCATCTTGTCATCTACCTTTATAAGGGTCTGAACCAAAACCCTGAGTCCATGCACCCTCCAAAAAATCTATTTTGCTCAGGCTCATCCCTAACAGAAATAAGTGCTGGTTAAATGAGACATCATGCCATAAAAGCAACGAAGGGTCCTGTGGCACCTTATAGAGTAACAGAAAAGTTTTGAGCATGAGCTTTTGTGAGCACAGACTCACTTCATCAGATGCAGCATCTGATGAAGTGAGTCTGTGCTCACGAAAGCTCATGCTCAAAATTTTTCTGTTAGTCTATAAGGTGCCACAGGACCCTTCGTTGCTGTTACAGATCCAGACTAACACGGCTACCCCTCCAATACTTCATGCCATAAAAGTTCCCTTTACTTGGCAGTCACTGCCTTGAGGCTGGGGTAAGTACTCTGTCCATTTGTTCTACCTTAAAAGGTTAGAATAAGGCCAACCACATACACAGAACCTTCCAAGATGGTCATAAGCACTACACAAGCACCTCCCTGGGCACGAAAAAAGCCTTGAGATCTTTTTTCTATTTCTCCAGGCTGTCTCAGGTTTGTAGACACACAGTTTCCTCCAGAGAATACTCAAAAGTACTCATTATCTGCAGGGAGGAATTACACACGCTGTTGGGAAGGGAAGGATTGTCACCATATGCATTTCTTTGTTCCGCAGCAGTCCATCCTGCTTGATTCCCAGTGGCACAAAGGGCACAAGACTTATGCACCAAGTATTTAGTTTGATTTTTTTAATTTTTGTTTTTTCTCTTTCCTTTTTCTTTGTTTTTCCTTCTGTTTTTCCTCTTTTAGTTTGAGGGCATCGTCTCTGCCTGGGAGGGCTCCAGCACGTGATCGGGGGACTTTCCCGTCTCCAAAGAGACTTCAGGCTTCTCCTGTGTATCTTCAGGCTCTTCTGGGGCCTGAGATGTCTCCGGCATCTGCCTCTGAACTTGGCTGTTCATCTTTTCCTCTGCCTCAATCTCTTCTGAGGTGGGGATGGAGTTTTTCTTTGGGCGGCCTTTGGGCTTTGTTGGAGCTTCCTGCCCACCTTTCAATACCTGGAACAAAGATAAGAGGTGTTTGGACCATTCTAAACTGCATGGGTGTCTACCATCCAAGTTCCTGATGGTACTTTTAACATTAGGCTGAAATCTACCCCTGGTCAAAAAGCTGGCCCATGCTCTAGGCCCTACTATTGCACTCCGAACTTAAATGAAACTTAGGTGATACTTTGGGTTTGTGAGACTTAAAAGAGACCTAGTCAATTTAAATGGAGGCAAGCACAAAGCCAGCCCACACTTACATTTCAAACTCTATTTAGGGTCCAGAGTTGAAGGCAGGTTGTGAAAGGGTCTCAATACCCAACTCCCAACCCAGAACACAGAGGCTTGTCCAAAATTCAGTTCCCTTACTGAGATTGACTTTCATTCTTAGCTTAAGTAAAAACAATCAAACCCCAGCCTGAGATTCCACAGTGAGTTTTTCTTCTCTTGGCTCTCCCTCAACTCTCAGAGACTCAACCTTTTTACTCCTCAAAACAAAACAGCAGTAAAGTAGCACTTTAAAGACTAACAAAATAATTTATTAGGTGAGCTTTCATGGGACAGACCCACTTCTTCAGACCATAGCCTTTACTGTTCACTCCTCTTTTGGCACTAATGAGACCCATCGGGTCTTCCTACCAGGTTGAGTCAGCAAAATAGCTCTACCACCTCTCTTATCTCCATTTTGCACATGGAGAACTGGGTCAAGAGAGGCAGCAATTTGCCTAAGGTTATGCAGAGACAGAACTAGAAAGGAACTAATGGGACCTCACTGGCCTTCCTTTCCTCTAATATAATACAGGACAGGCATTGTGTTTCATTAATTTAGCTGGGATGATGTATTGAACAGATGGGCATTCTAGATTTCATGCTTTTTTTGAAGGACAGGGAGGAGGCTTGGTGTATATTAAATGAGAAACTGCATGAAAAAGGCTTGAAGTTGGAAGTGTATGTAGGAGATGAAGAGTAGACCACAGGAAGCAGGAGCCAGTGTACAGGGAGAGATGGAGGCATGGTTAGAGTTTAAGACAGCTTTAAAAGTGAGAAGCAGGGATGTTGCCTAAGAGAGCTGAACTTTGTTTCACTGAATTAAAGTCTCCTTGTCATCCAAGTGTAGCTGCAATTTTCACGAGCAATAAAGATCTCAGGGATGCCAAAAATGCAATGGGAGAAATTTCTGTCCTTCCCTATTTCATCGTTTCAGTTTGAATTCTACATTGCTGTCCATGAACATTCTGACCCATGTGAATCTTTCAGTAACATAATCAGAATATTAAAATATTGGACTAGATCTGCAGCTTGCATAAATGAGCATAGTTTCACTGGCAGAACTTCTGCCAAAGACTTTCATACATACACCCAGATTTACTTCAGCTCAAGATCTGTCTCTGACATAAGCCTGGAGCTCTTGTTGGGATCCTGTTCTCTTACCATTTTCTTCCACTTCATCCTGCGGTTCTGGTACCAAGTCTTCACCTGGAGCTGAGTCAGCCCCAGTGACTGAGCAAGGTCTAGCCTAGAAGACAAGAGAGACAGAGACTTGACAGAGGCAAAGTAGAATCCAAATGCACTGCAACAGTCACTTCTGACTGTGTCCAGCAGAGAGCCAATACAGGGAAGTAAATTCCAGAAAAATACATCTGTCAATTTCTCCTATTTTCTCTCCAGTTCAGTTGGGAATTATCAATCAGTGTAAACACTATGATCCAAATTTAGAATCCAGTTTGTGGAGGAAGCAAGAATGGTCTTGAGGTGATGGCACAGGGGAGAGAGATAGGATATCTGGTCTATTTCCATCTCTTCTGGTGTGTTTGATTGGGCAAGTGAATGAAGACAAAAGTTTGGTCATCAGTGTGACTTTCATATTCAGAAGTGCTGCTGTGGGAGCTCAGCACCTCTGAAAATCAGGACTTAATGTGTCTCAAGAGAGCATCAAAGAACTGACACCCCAAAATCAGAGGCCGCTTTTGAACATGTTGGCCTTGTGTTTATAGTATTTCACTTTCCCTACCTATAGTCTGGGGATAAGGATGCTTTCTAACCTCACAAAGGTGTTGCGTGTCTGAATTTACTGATTTGCTGATATGACAGTGATGAGCATTCTAGAAATGCCTATAAATAGACTTGTGTGGATTGGGTCATTAGGAGAGCTACAGTACGCAGCACAGATGCTTATCCTAAACTTATCTGGGCCAAACCTCCAATTCTGTAGAGGTTCCTTTAATGGTATTGATCTATTTATTTCTATACAAAGCCTGAGATCTTGAGATCCAGGGCAGACTTCATCTCCAACAAAATTCCTTTTCTTTGTCACTGAAGTGAGAACAAATCCATGCATACTGGTGTGATAGAGCTGCATTTGGGATTAATTTGGCCTGTGTGATTCTGGGATTCTAAGTCCTAAGAAATATTCTGCAACAAAGTGAAGTCTTGCAAAACTCAGGTGGTTTCAGGGGCAAACAAGGAGTTGCACCAAAATGTATTTTCAGGCCTGTGAACCTTCTGTTGACCTTTCTGTGTTCCCTGGTTAGGAACTTTGTTTTTCATAACAAAAGTTGTGCTCCAACTGGCCACACAGTGGGGACAGTCACACCTCAATATTCAAACACCCTAACAAACAAACCGACACTTTTTCCCCTTTGCAGTTAAAGCGTCTGATTTGCCTTCTCATACTAATCACTATACTAAACATCTGCGGTAAAGAAGTCAAAGGAGCAAAGTAGATGAGCGTGTTTGGACACACTCTCATGTGCTCCAGACAGACATACTCTCATGGGCTCCAGACATCATTCTATGCATACTCCTTTGGTTCTAATTCATCATGCAACTCCGTACCTCACCAGATGCCTTAATATACCCCCTGTGAAAGGACACAAATGTGAATGCAAATCTCAGTCCATGGCTTTGTCACGGCATTACCAGGGTATGAGCTCACATGGGAAATATGCTTGACAAACTTCTGCCAGGAAGCCTGTGTCTTGTCACACCTAGATTACCTGTAACCCTTGCAACCTCTCTCCATGAGCATTAGTCTAACTGGCATTGCCTAGGAAACCAAGGAAACAAATAGAAAGGAAGAGCCACGGGACCAGAGATTGCTCACTAGCCTCAGCTGTACAGAAAGCCAAGAAACTTTCATGTCTCTAATTAATTCAATAGCTCTGACTACTTGATTGATGGTGTCACTCATCCAGTCACATGAAGCAGTGCTGAGCCAGCCAGCACAACACCTCAGCCTTAGGGGATATAGAACCATACCAATGGGCCAGATATCCCACGATACTGAGGACTGAGCTCTTTTGCAAAATAATGGCATGTGAGTCACTATGGGAGCTGCTTAAAATCTGCCACCATTTTAGGGGTTTAAATGAGAGTTGCAGTCATTTGAAAACCTGTCCCTGACTGCCGGTGCTTTAACTAAGTTGAGCACAATGCAGCCCCAGTTTTGGTACCATAATTCATCAGATGAAAAAATAAGCCCATAGATTAGAAGCAGGCTTGGCAGAATTCCAAGTGTGGTTTTTCTAATTTGGGCAGCTATTTAATTTTATGCTGTTTGTATTGTTAATTTAAGTTGTCACAGGCCAGGTCTATATTAACAGTGCAAGTCAACCTAAGATATGCACTCCAGCTACAAGAAGAGTACAGCTAGAGTCAATGTAGCTTAGGTTGAATTTTTGTGGTGCCCCTCAGGAGGCCATTGTGAGAAACTTTCCCATTGACTTCCCTTCCCTTACTCCTTGCAACCCAGGGTTGATGGGAGCACCATCATCCGTCGATTTAGCAGGTCCTTACTAGATATACTAAATCAGACCCTGAGAAATCAATCTCCAAAGCATTTCTGTCTTGGGTGGTGTAGACATACCCATAGTTACAGGAGATTATGTGGGGATAGATCAGGCAAAAGGAGGCAGTCACACAATAATAATTTAATGACATTTAACACTGAGATTCAAAGAGTTAAAGCTTAATAAATGTTGAAATATACAAAGGAAATGTCCTGAAATCAAACTATAAGTTGTTCTTAAGCAGGATTTTTTTCTTTCTTTGCCTTTCTATAAGTTTTATTATCATCTATGGAAAAAATGTTAGTTTCTGTGTGTACAATCAAAACAGCATTCACTGATGTTTACTTATAGAAAGATAATTCTTCAAACATTAGATCTCAGAAACAATTTAAACTCTGGGTTGGTGACGTGGAGTTTAAGATTTTGTGAACTTCTGAACACTTTATTTAGATTTGCAAAATTAATCTGCGGTAGCAACCTTTTTCTTTCTGTAATTTAACCCCACATTTTTTCTCCCCATGCACCCAGACACGTGGATGACAAGTTCTGTAACACAAAGAAAAAAAAATCTGTTCACTTTAACCTGAGAGGATCTCTTAGCACTTTGTAAATAGTAGTACACTAAGCCTTAGAACACTGTATGTGAGATAGGTCAGTTGTTACACAAGGGAAACTGAGACACAGTGTGGTGATTCGCCTCAGATTAGCATACAAGCAGAGCCTGAAACAGAATTCAAGTCCTCTGGCTTCAAGACCAGTAAGGTGTCCCATGGAAAACACTTGAGTGCCATGCTACCTCAGAGGGTAGTCGCCTTGTGAGGGTTCCAGACAAAGAGCAGTCACACGCGCTTAATTCTATGTAAAACTGATGGGGAACACCTTCAAAATGTTTCAAATTAAAATATTTTGGGGTCCTATGGGAATATTTTAAAGAAAGGAAATAAAAACCGTCACTTGGTTTCATTTCATAATGGTGCTTTGAAATGAAAACTTTCATTTCATTTCCAAATGGCAAAACAAAATTAACAGTTTTGTTTCATTCAAATGTCATTTTGCATCATTTTTAGGAGGCTGAAAATTTTCAAGTTTCTATTTTACTTACTGAATTTTCAGGAGTTTCCCTTTTCCCTTCTTTTGTCTCTCCCTTAACCTTCATGTCTACACTAGCCCAAAACTTCGAAACAGCCATGCAAATGGCCATTTCAAAGTTTACTAATGAAGCGCTGAAATACATATTCAGCACCTCATTAGAATGGCGGCAGCCATGGCACTTTGAAATTGACGTGGCTCGCCGCCACGCGGCTTGTCCACACAGGGCTCCTTTTCGGAAGGACCCTGGCAACTTCAAAAACCCCTTATTCCTATCTGCTGTTAGGAATAAGGGGATTATGAAGTTGCCCGGGTCCTTTCGAAAAGGAGCCCCATCTGGATGAGCCATGGGGTGGCGAGCTGCATCAATTTCAAAGTGCCGCGGCTGCCACCATTCTAATGAGGTGCTAAATATGTACTTCAGCACTTCATTAGTAAACTTGGAAATGGCCATTTGCATGGCCATTTTGAAGTTTTGGGCTAGTGTAGACGTAGCCTGTGAAAATTGGGGTGGGGTTGGGAGTGGTGTAAAAATAGGGACAAAATATGTGAAATAGGGATGAAAACAAATTTTGCACTGTTTTGCTGCTTTACAATGGAAAACTAATCAGAGAATAGAAAGTGCATAAAATTTTAGAAAACAGCTAAAGATGCAAAAAGTGGATTTTAACCTCATGTTCACATGCTTTTTTACTTTTGACCTTTTTTTCAAGTGTAAAAAAGAGAGAAATGGGTAAAGCTTCTGTAACCACCCACAGGAAGGCTGAAACTTGGGACTTCAGAGCTCAGTGCACACCCCTCTACAGTTTGGAAACTCATTCTTTCTCTGTGTAAGTGGTCTAGGTGTTACAATATGGGTCAGGGAATCACCCCTAGACATGTAGATTTCACTCCCCCAGTCCAAAAACTGAAAATTGGCAATGGAAATGTTTTATTTTCCCAACCTGAAATAAAATTGCACTTAAAATCAAACTAAAAATGTTTTGAATGGGTCAACAAGCATTTGGACAAGGGGGGTCCAGTAAATATGGTGTACTTAGATTTCCAGAAAGCCTTCGACAAGGTCCCTCATCAAAGGCTCTTACGTAACATAAGCTGTCATGGGATAAGAGGGAAGAGCCTCTCACCGCTTGATAACAAGTTAAAAGAAAGCAAACAAAGAGATAAATGGTCAGTTTTCAGAATGGAGAGGGATAACTAATGGTGTCCCCCAAGGGTCCATACTGGGACCAATCCTATTCAATATATTCATAAATGAGCAGGAGGAAGGGGTAAACAGTGAGGCAGCAAAACTTGTAGATGATACTAAACTGCTCAAGATAGTTAAGAACAAAGCAAGCTGTGACGAGCTTCAAAAGAATCTCTGAAAACTAGATGAATTTGCAACAAATGGTAGGTTAATTTTAATGTTAATCAATGCAAGGTAATGCATATTGGAAAACATAATCTCAAATATACGTACAAAATGATAGAGATTAAATTAGGTATTACCACTTGAGAGAGTCATTGTGGATAGTTCTCTGAAATCATCCACTCAATGTGCAAAAGCAGTCAAAAAGCAAATAGAATGTTAGGAATTGTTTAAAAACAGGACAGAGAATAAGACAGAGAATATCTTATTCATCTATATAAACCCATATTATGGCCACATCTCAAATACTGTGTGCAGATGTGGTTGCATCACCTCAAAAATATATCTTAGCATTGGAAACAGTTCAGAAGAGGGCAACAAGAATGATTAGGTGTTTGGAATGGCTTCTTTATGAGGAGAGATTAATAAGACTTGGGCTTTTCAGGTTAGAAATGAGGAGACCAAGGTGATATGATGGAGGTCTATAAAATCATGACTGATGTGGGGAAAGTAAATAAGGCAAGTTATTGACTTGTTCCCATAACACAAGAACTAAGGGTCACCAAATGAAATTAATAGGTAACAGGTTTAAAACAAACACAAAAAAGTATTTTTATGCAACCTGTGGAACTCCTTGCCAGAGTATGTTGTGGACACCAGAACTTCAACAGGGCTCAAAAATGAGCTAGATAAATTCATGAAGTACAGATCCATCTATGGCTATTACCAGGATGGCTAGGAATGGTGCCTGTGCACTCAGTTTATTAGAAGCTGAAAATGGGTGACAGGGGAGGGATCACTTGATGAGTACATGTCATGTTCACTCCTCTGGGATATCTGGCATTGGCCACTGTTGGAAGACAGGGTACTGGGCTAGAGTGACCTTTGGTCTGACACAGTATGGCCATTCTTATGTTATTTAGACATAAATAGATGCAAAAGCAATAACATTTTGATACAATTTAAAATGTCATTTTTGGTTTAGTTTTTGGACAAGAAAATACACTGATTTCAAAATGAATATTTGGAGGTTACATTTTCCAGTCAGAAATAGGAACATTTAATTAAAATTTCTTTATGGAACATTTCAGTTTCACCAAACCCACATTTTCCACTAGGAAAATTGTAAGTTATAAAATCTCAACCAGCTCTAAATATAAACATAAATAATATTGGTTGAGAGACACTGACGGAGACATTGTGACCTTCCTACAACGCTATGTCGAGAATTTGGGGGAGGGCAGTAGACATGCGTACTTGCTCTCTGTTTTGCTCTCTGTTTCTTTCATGTATCTCTGCACATCAAGCCCTTGCTGTATACCACATTCAAGGTATGTGGTTTCCATTTATTCATTCTACTTATGTCACCTTTGATCCAGGGAAAAGTTTGTCTTGAAATTTAATCTGGTCTCTGCCCAAGTTCTCCACCAACAGCAGGGTCATCTTTCCCAGTGCAGAAGACATCATAAGTTCATCTGGAGAGCACTCAGCACTGCAATAGCTGAGCAGGGGCAGGAACAGGGCCAGGAACTTCTGGAATAAATTGCCTAAGGTGGTTGTGGAGTCTACATCACTGGAATAGTTAAGAGCAAGTTAGATAAACCTCTGTCAGAGATGGTATAGAAGGTGCTTGGTCCTGCCCTGAGTGCAGGGGACTGGACTCGATGACCTCTCAAGATAACTTCCAGTTCTAGTGTTCTGTATGTCTCCTTCTTCCCCTTTAAGAAACATTTTTGGTCCTCAAGTATCGGAGGGGTAGCCGTGTTAGTCTGGATCTGTAACAGCAACGAAGGGTCCTGTGGCACCTTATGGACTAAGAAAAGTTTTGAGCATGAGCTTTCGTGAGCACAGACTCACTTCATCAGATGCATCTGATGCTGTTAGGAATAAGTTTAGATTAGGCAGGCAGTTAGACAGGAATAAGCTGTTAGGAATAAGCTGTTAGGAATAAGATCTGTAAGCTGTTAGGAATAAGCCTCTGTAAGCTCAGAGTTTACCTACCTTCCTTCTGCTTTTAAAAGTCACATACGCAAATCCCTTTGAGATGGCTAGTCTCAAAGGGTACATCTCTAGACAGCAATCAGGATCCTGCAGCAACAACTCTCAGAGCCCAGGTGTACAGGCTCAAACTTACACTTCAGCATAAAAAATAGCGATGTAGATATTTGGGCTACTTTCCTTGCTGGAGCCCAGGCTCCAGTCCAAACTCAATGCAGATATTTTTAGCGCTGAAGCACGAGCCTGGTTCTGCAACTCATAGTTGCAGGAGTTTATTCTATGGGTTATGACCCTTGAGCCACTTCCCCAGCCTCTGCCCAGCCACACCCCCAGCCCATTACTCTGACCTATCTGGTGTGGACAGGTACTTCTGCTTTTGGAACTTCTTCTCCAGCCCCATCAGTTGGAGTTCCGTAAAGATGGTCCGGCTTCGGCGAGGCTTTTTCAACCGCGGCGTAGTCTGCTCCCCTTCTGACTCGCTGCTGACATGAGTTTCACTGGCTGTTGGCTCTGAGCTGCTGGCTCCTGAGGAGTGCGGTGACAGGGCTTGGGAGCTGCTAGCTGCAGGAATAAGGTGAGGGACCACAGATGGCTGCTGGGTGATGATGGAGATGAGAGGATATGCCCTCAGAGATGGGGACCCTAGGAGGAAGGAAGCAGAGAAGGGAGGTACAGTTTGCTGGATGCATGGTACAGTGGCTAATGTCCCAGACTGGGAGTAGGGGCCTAGTTTTCATTCCTAGGTCTGCTGCTAATCATCCGCGTGACCTTTAGCAAGCCACTTTCCCTCTTTGGGCTTCTGTTTCTTTTCCCACAGGCAACACTTCACCTGTCTAATATATTTACATTTTAAGAACCTGTTAAACCTATGTGCAGTGAAAATGGACAAATTTGTGGGGACAGTATGTTTGATTGTGTATGCCAGGGGTCAGCAACCCCCAACACAGGTGCCAAGAGTGACACATGAGCCGATTTTCATTGGCACAAGAGGCAGGAGCTCAGTTCCGCCCCTCCTCCCTCATGCAGCCAGGAGCTTGCTCAAAGTCAAGCTGCCTGTGGATTAACAGAAGACCAGCTAATGTTATCAACCACCACCTAAACCATAAAGCTCTGCATTTTAATTTATTTTTAATGAAGCTGTTGTAAGTAGAAATATTAGTGACTTTAAAAATTATCACTGGCACTCGGTCCATAAATAGTGGTCAAAAGGTCAAATTTTGACACTCAGCCTTGGAAAGGTTGCTGACCTTGGGTGTATCATATCATATTTCATAGAGCTGGAAGGGACCTCGAGAGGTCATCAAGTCTGGTCTCCTGCATTCACAGCAGGACCTATCACCATCCCTGACAGATTTTTTTCAAAATGTAACCTGCCCCAGAACCCTGAAAGGCCCCCTCAAGGCATGAGCTTCCAACCCTGTGTTTACAAGGCCAATGTTCTAACCACTGAGCTATACCTCCCCCTGCTGTATATGATAGGTACAAAAAATGTAGTGCCAAGGCTCCTAGATTTTAGTCACTGCTTTACAGCTGACTTGCTGTGTCATCTTGAGCAAGTTATGGCATTTTCTCTATGCCTCAGTTTCCACATTTATAACACTGGAATAATATTCCTTTCCTCTGACTTGACTTACCTGGGGAATTAAGTTTAATGCATTAATGTCTGGAAAGTGCTTTGAAGTCTGTAGACAAGTGGTGCTATGGAAAGGCCAGGTATAACTATCATCCCTGGACCAGACTGTGAACCTCTTGATGCACATCTTTTCACAAGCTGTTCTGTGCACTTCACTGGGAATACGTCCGCAAACACCTGCCCAACATCATGGGTAAGGGACTGAGAATCGAGCTCAGAGGATGGGCAATTAAGTTATATTTGCTAGTGAATTTCTCTCTTTCTGGATAAATTAGCCTTTCAGAATCTCATTGTTCATGCAACTGGGGTTAGATTATATTATTGTCCTCTAAATTAGAGGACGAGGTGTCAGATATAATCAAGCATGTTCCACATGGCAAGCAGTGCACAATAAACCAGAGACTAAAGCCAACATTTAGCAGCTTAATAATGAAAAATTACATGATCATTGTGAAGTCTTAAAAAAGGGCTGTTCTAGAATGATGGCTAAATTTAGTCATATTTGAATATTATTGATTGCAGTGCTACCCAAACCCCTCTAGTAGCTGCAGAGATCTACAAAGCCTTGCTTGAGATCTCCACCTCTATTTATTCCCATCATGTCAAAACTTTATTCAGTTAGAAACAAAAACAAAACCTGAACAGTAACAGAGAGGTAGTTGTGTTAGTCTGTACTCCAACAAAACAAAGCAGCAAAAATGTAGCACTTTAAAGACTAACAAAATGATTTATTCAGTGATGAGCTTTCATGGGACAGACCCACTTCATCAGATCAATCTCATTTCCGAGAAAGACTGACATTTATAAATACAGACAACCAGAAAAAAAATTGCAATAAAAACTGACAAAGCAAATAGGATTGAAGGAGAGGGAGAGGGATGGGGGGATGTTAATTATCATGTCTGAGGTAATTACGAGCATCAAAGGAAGGGAAGCAGTCCTATTCTGGGGATACCATCACTGGACCTAGCCATGCTAGTTACAAGATCAAAGGCACAGTCTCATGCACTTCCATCAACATTATATATGCCATTATGTGCCAACAATGCCCTGCCACTATGTACATTGGACAGACTGGGACAAAGCTTTGCCAAAAAATAATTGGACACAGAGCAGACATCAAGAAACTCAATACACATAAGCCAGTCAGTGAACACTTCAGTGGAGTGGGCCATTCTGTTAAAGACTTGAGAATTTGTATCCTAGAGCATAAAGAATTTAAAAACAGATTAGAGTGAGAAATTTGTGAGTTGGAGTTCACATTCAGATTCGACACATTAACACATGGTATGAATAGAGACATCAATTACATCACGCATTACAAGGACTGCTTCCCTTCCTTTAATACTCGTAATTATCTCAGACAGGACAATTAGCATCCCCCCAACCATCGCCCCCCTCCTTCAATCCTATTTGACTTGTCAGTTTTTATTGCAATTTTTTTTTTGGTCCTTTGTACTTATAAATGTCAGTCTGTATTGGAAATGAGATTGATCTGATGACGTGGGTCTGTCCCACAAAAGCTCATCACCGAATAAATTATTTTGTCAGTCTTTAAAGTGCTACATTTCTGCTGCTTTGTTTTGTAAAAACAAAACCTGAAATCCAAGAAAAGACCAGGCAAGAAGTTATCAGTCACCATTAACTGGTGTAATATGAAAAAAACACATAGTGATATTTTGTTTCTATGGATGGTTTGGTACCTCATAACTGCAGAGATCTACAAATCCACCAGCTCCCTGTGCCAAATTCTGCCCCAGTTTACCCACCAGTGGCTGTGCAGTGTAAGCTGAGGCAGAACTCTGCTCTCCGCTTTACAATGCCCAGTGTATTGAATTCTGCCTTCACTGACACCTCTTCAGCCCCATTGACACAAGGAAGTAACTGAGGGCAAAATCTTGCCCGTGACATTGGAATCATCCTGTGAGGCAGTCGCAATTATTTGTTTTCCTGCACGTGTAGTTTATGAGTGGCAATGTGGGTTGCCCCTGCCTGCAGATTCCTTTGTGCCAGCACAACCAGGGCAAACAAGTTGCAAGGCCTTCCACTAGGAGAATACCCACCAGCACACTCCTATCTCAATACCAGGCAGGCCTAGTTAACAGCTTTGCAACCTGTTATAAAGCCCAAGACCGCCCTGTTCTTCTGCAAGGCTCATGGGCTAAACCTTTTCTCAGAGCCTGAAATGTCATTCCTATTCTTGCACATAGGTGGCTTTTGGCCCCAGCATGACATCTAGTTGATAATTTCTCTCTCACCCTCCTGTGCTTTTCCAGCATAGCAGAGAAGAAACTGCAAGAATGTTAAAGAGCAATAAATCACCCAAGCTCCAACTTCAGAAAGACTTCAGCTGACTGAAACCTTGCGAGGAAGTTTTTTCACAAGGGACTAGCCTCTAGGGAGCTTAGCAAAGGTATTTTATAGCAGAGCCATCAGGGATATTTGCTTTCCTCTTTGGGCTGCAGAGGGGAAGGGCAGGCCAGAGCCTCATGGAGCTAGGAAAAAATCAGAGTCAGGGATTATCCTTCAGAAATTGTCTGCAGAAAGTCTCTTAAAGCTACTTATGTAAGAAGAATATGTGGCAGGGAAAAGGGAATCTCTTTCCGGATCACTAGCTGTACATGAATTACAGAGTTAGGAGTGCAGGTTAAAGACACAGCGGTTGGCTACTGTATGGCAGCTGATGAATGGAGGGAAGCACAAGGGACCAGATTTCACAAGAGCCTGTGTCCAGACCTTCATGTATTCAGTCTCCTCAAGTCGGAACAGGTTTTTAAGGCATTAACTCCTATTTAGGCTCATAAATAAGGAACATATTTTCCAAAGCGTGAAGCACATCTTGTGTTGACAACTCAAGCTGGATTTTGAAAAGAGCTGAGGTGTCTGAACAGGAGGACTGACTTACTTTGGAAAATCTAGTCTGTGATGCTTGAATGCTGGCCCAGGCTGCTCCTGAGTGTTAGACAGCAAGGCATCTTGCTACAGTCGTTGGCTGTGACTATTTTCTATGCATTATTGTTTATGAATATAAAAAAAAACTGTAGGTCAAATATTGGGCAAACGATGGTAGCAGCATCTCTTTGAGTGACCACTATTAATAATAATAGTAAATGATAATTTATTATTTGTATTTTCATAGCATCTAGGAACCCATTGTGCAAGGCATGGTATAAACATAGCACAAAAAGATTATTTTTGCACCCAATGAAAGCTTCGTGTTTAGGCTTCTTTCTAGGTATGGTACATCCTGCTTTGGCATGGGGGGATGGACTGGACTACTTCTTGAGGTCCCTTCCAGACCTATATTTCTATCATTCTGGAAAGATGCTTCATCTTCACTTTAGCACCTGCCAAAATTTTTTAGAGTTCTCATCTCTAGTTCTGAAGGAATAAAGAAATTTTGCTGCACAGGATGGTTGAGAGATACAACAAGAGTACTCAAAAAGAGACTTGGAATCTGAAGCTACCAATGCTGTCTGAGAGAAGATTACAGCTGCATAAATAGGCCAAAGTCTATGGACCTCAATCTCCTCTTCCACTGGTTGTAAATCAGGAATAGCTGTTGTAACCGGCAGAGAGACCTGGATTGGGTGTCAAAGGAGCCTAAGGGAACTACGCATCCAGTCCCCAAGATCCAAGCCATATGGGTATAAGTGAGGTGATCAGGAGACCTGCCTGGATTTAACTAGATAAATTAATAAAGTATAGATCATTGATCTAGCCTCTAGATCATAAAATATAAAATGAGGGTACTAACTGATGTGAACATAGATACCTCAAAAATTAGGGGCAATTTGAATGCAAGGCCCTTCCTGTTCTGGCTATACCATGTATAAGGGTTCAGGCACTGTGGTATCTAAATGCCATTTGCATAACTGAAATCCAAATACAGTTTTGGATTCCAAACATCCCCCAACTTTGGACACAAATACAGATTCTGAACATCCCAGAGTTCAACAGGGTTTGGATCCTTCTTTACACAGACACAGTAATTGTGGAAATGAAGCAATTTCTTAATTTACAGTAAATTAAATATTGGCAAATAGCTCTGTCTGCTCAGTGCTGTCATGACTTGTTCAGTCTCAAATGCAAAGGAGCTGAGACAGCTGTTTTTTCCATTCTGTAGCTCTATATTACAGAACAGTTCCAAAAGGATATACACTATAGATTTTTCCACATCACTGTACTCACCACCAGCAACAGATGGACTCTTCAGTTGTATCTGTTCCTGAACTGGCCAGATGTTAAGGATGGTTTTTCCAAGGGTTGTTATAGAATAATAATAGTTGCATTTCTATAGAACTTTTTGTCTTGAGTGTTTTTGAGACTCGCATTGCCCCTAAGCGATGAATGACTATTATTATGCCCTCTTTACTGGTTAATGAATGAGCCACATTGGCTACGTCCACACTAGCCCCAAACTTCGAAATGGCCACGCAAATGGCCATTTCGAAGTTTACTAATGAAGCGCTGAAATGCATGTTCAGTGCTTCATTAGCATGCGGGTGGCCACGGCACTTCGAAATTGATGTGGTTTGCGGCCGCGCGGCTTGTCCAGATGGGGCTCCTTTTCGAAAGGACCCCGCCTGTTTCAAAGTCACCTTATTCCCATCCGCTCATAAGAATAAGGGGACTTCGAAGTAGGCCGGGCCCTTTCGAAAAGGAGCCCCATCAGGACGAGCCGCGTGGTGGCGAGCCGTGTCAATTTCGAAGTGCCGCGGCCGCCCGCATGCTAATGAAGCGCTGAATATGCATTTCAGCGCTTCATTAGTAAACTTCGAAATGGCCATTTGCATGGCCATTTCGAAGTTTGGGCTAGTGTAGACACGGCCATTGAGAGTAACTGACTTGCTGAAGACCATATATTGCCAGCACAACAGGGCCAGGAATAGAAAGAACCCAGAGTTCTGCTCCCATATTAGTGGCACGTAAAATATTCATAACAAAATACAGTACAGCTCAGCATACAAAAGGATTTTTTCCCCTGTCATGAATATAAAGAAAATATCAGGAAAATCATCCCATTTCCCCAAAAGGATTCAATCTCGAATGAGTACTTTTACCAAAGTGAGCTCATTTCTCGGGCACAACTCCAACTCATATGTCAGCATCTTATATCTACAACTCACAGATGTGAACACAAAGTGCAAGCCAATGGCAACTCAGGTTCCCGTGAACTGTTTCTGAGTCCAGTGTGCTAATGGGAACAGAAAACTCTTGCTTTTCATTAAACTAACCTGAAGTGAGCTCCAACCATGTGTTGGAAGGTTTTGATTATATTCCTTATGACCACTGGACATGATGCAGTATAAACCACCACTACTCCACCGGATCACATTTAAAAAGTTTAATGAAAATGAAATAACTTTCCCCCTCTCCCCTCCACCTCTTGGCTCAGTGAAACCTATATTGCCTACCTTTGACACAGACGAATGCAGAGTGGGGTGAAGAGAAAAGGAAAAGCACTAATTAATTGCTCTGTTTGGCTGCCAGCAACCGCAGAACAATATCACTTCCTGGGCTAAATCAGCTTATTCTGTTTTGCAAAGGAAGGAAAGATCTACGGATCAATTGCTCTTGGCAGGTCAGCTCAGCTCCCAGGCAGGAGGAGAGCTCACTTGAAACATGCTGCAGCAAAAGGTAAATAAAAGAAGCAAATGAATGTATGACATGAGAAAGTCTATAAATCTGCAGAGTTCTGAGTGTCAAACAAAAGGAAAGCAAAGAGGAGTCCAGCTCATTTTCTAAAGGGGTGCTTTTCAGAATGAAGATACTTAAGAGCAGGTTAGATAGCCACCTGTCCAATGATGGAGATTCCACAACATCCTTTGAAAATTTATTACAGTGCTTAACCACCCTGACAATTAAGAAGATTTTTCCTAATGTCCAGTCTAAACTTCCCGTGCTGCATTTTAAGCCCATTGCTTCTTGTCCTGTCCTCAGAGGTTAAGGAGAAACATTTTTCTCCCTCCTCCTTGTAACAACCACTTAAACACTTGAAAGTTGTTACAATATTCCCTCTCAGTCTTCTCTTTTCTAACTAAATAAACCTAATTATTTCAATCTTCCCTCATAGGTCATATTTTCTAGATCTTTAATCATTTTTGTTACTCTTCTCTGGACCTTCTTCAGTTTCTCCACATCTTTCCTGAAATGTGGCACCCAGGCCTAGACACCATCCTCCAGTTAAGGTAGAGAGGAAGAATTACTTCTTGTGATTTGCTTACAGCACTACTGTTAATACATCCCAGAATGATATTTGCTTGTTTTGCAACAGTGTTACACTGTTGACTCATATTTAGCTTGTGGTCCACTATGACCCCTAGATCCACTAGATCTAGGACCCCTAGATCCACTTCTGCAGTACTCCTTCAACTCAAGAATTAGACCACCAGTCCTGGAACCTTTCCCTGCAACAAAGCCCACTGCCAGCTTTGTCCACATATCTTCTCTGGAAGTACCATCACTGGACCTAACCAGGTTACTCACAGAATCACGGGCACTTTCTCATGCTCCTCTACTAACATCATATATGACATCATGTGTCAACAATGCCCAGATGCTTTGTATATTGGACAGACTTCTAACTCCCTTAGACAAAAGGTCAACGGGCACAAAACAGACATTAAAACACTCCAGATCCACAAACCAGTTATTCAACATTTTAATGGAATGGGCCATTCTGTCAACGACCTCAAGGTATGTGTGTTACTGAAAAGAGATTATCGCTCCTTTGTAGAAATGGAAACGGACGAATTGACATTTATATTCAAATTCGGAACATTAACACATGGTTTAAATCGGGATGCGAACTTTCTGAGTCACTATAGGGGCTCATCTGCATACTTAACTCAATCTAATTCTTGATCTTCCGCCCCATCCCTGCACTCTCTGATTTGCTCACCTTGATTATCTTTTTCTGATTTGTCCTCCTTGCTTACTGTTTTTGGTTCTCTGTGTCTTAAATATTGAGTCTGTTCTGGTCTGGCTATGGTCTGAAGAAGTTGGTCTGTCCCACGAAAGCTCACCTAATAAACTATTTTGCTAGTCTTGAAAGTGCTATTTGACTGCTTTTTGTTTTGTCTGGAATGGGTGAGCAGAGAGAAGAGAGACAATCAGGAAGTTGTGGGACAGTGAGGAGAGGGCAGGGCCTAGAAGGAGCAGGGTTGGAGGATGGGCAGGGTCACAGGCTGGGGAGCTTGCCTCCCTAAGCAGCAGCTTCACCCACTGTCTATATCCCCCAGGTATCCATCAGGGATAGCTCAGGTGCTTCCTTGGGGTCCTTGACAAAGCCACAGAAGAGTCTTAAATCTGTTTCTGTGGGGGGGATCCAGTTTTTGTGTCCCTGCTGATCTGCTATGGCAGTATGGCACAGTGAGAGGGGTACAGTCACAGGTAGGAAGGTCCGAAAACAGTTAGGCCTTTCTAGTTTCATTCCAATGGCTTATCCTCCAGTCCAAACTGCATAGGCAGACAGTACAGATTTTGGAGCACCAGCTGCCTATGCTCACAGCAAGAAATTCTGCATCTTTAATAGGCTGCTACGTGGTGCACTAACTTTTAACGTCCAAATAGGTTTTTGCCTGGATGGTTCTTTCTGTAATGGGAGTGCTCTGTCCCTCTGTATGTGGAAATAGGTTCTTCATAGATAAGGTGCCAATATCTGGTGCTCAAGAATACGTGGCATACTTTGAAGCTAGGAATTATCAAGAGATTTAAAAAAAATAGCAATAATCAATGTTCCCTCTAATTTTTCCATCTAGGTGCATCATAAATTTTGTTACGTGCACCAAAGCATGTGTAGATGTGCACCACCAATAGAAACACATGCTGCCGGCTGTGGGCACTCTGCTAATCAACTAGGTAGCATTTGAATCACTCCTGGGTGGCCATAATATATTTTGGTATCCTTTTATTGTCTTTCATTGTCAGACATGTGTGTTAGGTTACACATAAATGAAGTTTCCCTTCCACCCAAAGGGCTGGAACCTTACATTATTTTTAAATGAAATCTGTAATTCCAGACTCCAGTGGTGAGGGTTCTAAGAGAAATAGCACATGTACTGAGATTTGCAGTAAGATTACATGAACTGGCAACCGGCAGTGTTCACATTCACACCCTGCTTAAACACCGACTTCTCCCATGCTGTCTACCAGGAGCCAAGCTTATATGTGTGTATGATTGTGCTCAGGTATTGACTTGTAGTATCTATTGCCTGTTTGGTGCAGCACATGATGTTGGACTGAGAACCTGATAACAGGCAATATATGATCATTGTTTCCCTTCCTCCTTGCCTATGAATATTTGTCTGTGTATATATTGCATCCCCCCGAACACTTACCTTTCTCCATCATTTGGAGATTGCCTGACAAATATTGCATGCTATTGTGATTAAAATAAGATAGGATTAAAATTCAAAATGACCTGGACAAACTGGAGACATGGTCTGAGTAAACAGGGTGAAATTCAATAAAGAGTCTTACTGAATTGTCAAAATGGGTCACCATCTTCAAAAGGTTGGGAACCACTGAGCTATCTGGAAGAAAAGGAATGTTGCCTGTTTAAGGGCTGTTCTCAAGTTGGGGAGAGGGGGTAAAAATGAGATTAGGGATGTATAGAAAGGACAGGAACATTTTGGAAGCAAGTTTTTTTTTACTATAGTAATTAAAATTAAAACGTGTATTTTAGACAAAGATGGTCTTTTGAAAAATGTATTTAAAAAGCTATGTCTCAAGATCCAAGCATTTAAGGCTAAAGCTGAATACTCAGATTCTGTATCTAAATATCGATGCCAGGATTTTTAGAGATGTGATTTTATTAGATTCAGCCATAAACTAATGAAATATTTAAAGCGAATTTTAAACTAAGCCTGTAGACATAGTAATGCGCAACTTTTTTTTATCCAGTAAATTCAGGGTTGGCACAAGCCTCCTAAATGATTTAATTACTACTTTGAGGCTCTTTCCCAGGTTCAATGTTATGCTAATAGGTCTGGAAAGCTGAGAGGCTTTTCACTTTTAAGTGAACAGATACACTTTACGGCAAAGAGTCACCTGTCTGCGAGCTGTTATAGGAGCCTTCATGAACTGACAGAAGAGGAAGAGGAAGAGGAGGGAAGAGGTTGACTGCTAAGACCCTCCCTTTGCCTCTGATAACTACCATCCATGCTGGATGAGCTACTTTCCCCAGCACACCAATCTTCCTTCTCCAGGCAGCGAGTGGTGTGAGCAGGGTCCAGACTCTTTCCTGTCCCCATCTACTCCTATTCCTACTGAGTTGTGCAGGGATGGAGCAATCCCATGGAGGCTACCCTTCTATCACCCTGGGCAGCTGTTACCCACAGTCCGCACAGATACCCATGGACCACTACGCAAACCGGTAGGAATCTGGCTCTGACCTAACCATAGTGACACATGGCTACCTGTGTCTGATTATTTTCAAGGTATCTGGCACCCTGCTCAGAAACCAAAGTGTGCACAAAATTGTACTGTAAGAAGATTGTTAGGGGATGCTTTAAAGTGATGACCTAAGACACTGAATCTCCTCTCACTCATTCCAGCTCATCAGACTATTGTCATGGGAGGAGGAGGTGGTGAATAGGAAAAGGGTACATCTACACTACCCGGTAGATCAAATTGATCAGAGTCGATTTGCATTTTGCATGCCTAATAAGGATGTGCAAAATTGAGCTATCAGAGGTCGACAGTTGACCCCTGTACTCCTTAATCTTGTGAGAGTTTCTCCCGTTGACTTCCCACACTGAGGACAGCCAGCTAAACTGATGATAGATAAGTCTATTCCAGCTACACAATTGCCACAGAATCATTTCTGCTGCTGCCAGGGAAACATTTTCTTCAAGGTTACTCACTGGGTACATGGTGCAGCAACTCACCACAGGTGAGTTCACAGGTATAGTTGTAGTGTATTTTATTTATTAGCATGACAAGAAAGACAAGTATTGCCACAACTATATACAACCCAATCAAGCATCCAAGGGCTTCTCAGTAACCAGTGGTTTCTCTATCTTGGGAGAAATCCTGATTCCCATTGAAATCCATGGCAATGCCCCCATTGACTTCAGTGGAGACAAGATTTCAACCCATGTATCCAAAATAGGAAGAAAATGGGAGGAAAACAATTGTTGTCAAAAATCTCTTTCAAATGACCGTTTTCAGATGTTGAGATTTTCTGACCACGAACCCTATTCTTGGTTGCCCTGTATCTCATTTGGGCCGTGTCTACACTAGCCCCAAACTTCGAAATGGACACGCAAATGGCCATTTCAAAGTTTACTAATGAAGCGCTGAAATGCATATTCAGTGCTTCATTAGCATGCGGGCGGCCGTGGCTCTTTGAAATTGACGCAGCTCAACGCCGCGTGGCTTGTCCCGACGGGGCTCCTTTTCGAAAGGACCCCACCTACTTCAAAGTCCCCTTATTCCTATGAGCAGATGGGAATAAGGCGACTTTGAAATAGGCGGGGTCCTTTCGAAAAGGAGCCCCGTCGGGACGAGCCGCGCGGCGGCTGCAAGCCGCGTCAATTTCGAAGTGCTGCGGCTGCCCACATGCTAATGAAGCGCTGAATATGTATTTCAGCGCTTCATTAGTAAACTTTGAAATGGCCATTTGCGTGGCCATTTCGAAGTTTGGGGCGAGTGTAGACACGGTCAGTAACAGTTAAAAGTCATTGTTTTGAATATAACATCAGATTTCAATGTTGTGAGAAGAGTTTTGCACCTGGAAACAACTGCAAGCAGAAGTCTAACACCCCTAGTTTGTGTAAGTATTAGTTGTTGTTAGCATAATAATAGCTAGCAATTAAACAAAGCTTTTCATTCACACACTTCACAGACATGAAATGCAAATCAGAAAGTTCATAAAAAAAATCAACTGCATATGCATTTATCTACTACACATAGGACGTAGTGACTAATTCAGAACCAGTCCCATGGCTGAGCATGACAAAAGTTCTGGAGGGTTTGGGTTTGACCCAATTTAGAAGTTTGACCCACACATGGAAATTTCACCAAAGTCTGGAGCTGTCAAGGGTTTTGATTCAGGCCCATCCCCATTAGCAACTTATCAACTCCATGTTTCTGTATAATGGTTACATAATAATAGTAATTAATAAAACAAAAAGCAGTCAAGTAGCACTTTAAAGACTAGCAAAATAGTTTATTAGGTGAGATTTTGTGGGACAGACCCACTTCTTCAGACCATAGCCAGACCAGACTGTCCTGGTCTGGCTATGGTCTGAAGAAGTGGGTCTGTCCCACAAAAGCTCACCTAATAAACTATTTTGCTAGTCTTTAAAGTGCTACTTGACTGCTTTTTGTTTTGATAGTGTATAGACTAGCACAGCTCCCTCTCTGTTAGTATTTAATAAGTGTGATTGTATTGAGACACTCGTGCCTGAAGGCCTTTGAAGGCATTAACAAAAACTAACCAGAAAGATAATTAATACTTGCTTAATAGTAAAGACATTTAATATTTATGCCATGCTTTTACATCGTCAAGGCTCTGTGGAGACTTTAACTAATTAGCCCAGAACACATGACAAGCCCTAATACACTCCCAGAGCAAGAGATCATCTAGGTAACGCCGTACAAAAGCCTGCATTAGTTAGCAAATCCCGTTGCATCTAACTCTACCTTAATATACACAACGCAAAATGCACTTGCAGCATAAAGGTCTTTAATGCAGATCCCTGAAGGATGCTGCCAATGGACTCTTGCCAATAATAAATAATAATGTTTTGTATTTCTGTGCTATTCAGCAAGCAGTAAGACTGGGGGCAGGGGGCACTGAACGGACAGAAGGAGTCAGAAGACCCACCTCAACCACTGACCTTGGACAACAAACAACTACACTTTGCCTCAGTTTCCCAGCCTCAAAGGATGACAATGGCCCTTTTTTAGAGTGTTTGAGGTCCACAGACAGACAAATACTAGGTAGAAGTGCTAAATATTGTTACTGTTATATACAGCATTTCCTATCCCTGGCTCCCTGTAAAGTCGGAGAGCATTCCAGAGTGCTGGAAATAAATATAGAAAGGGATATTTTTGAAAGCAGCTTTTAAGAAAACCATCAGCTTGGGTCTCAAAAAATCCTGTGTAGCAAATGTTGCAGCACAAATGACTGTGGACTAACCATTTCTATGGCAAATACATGCTGTTTTCCTAATTGATCTATTCTACTTCACAAAGTCAAGCCACAATCTCATTCTCTGGGAAGGACATACCGATCATCTCTACTCTCTAGAGTTTTATGTACTGAATGTAGTAATCAAAAGATTACAGAATCAAGTACTTACAGTCAGGGAAATGATTTACCTTTAGCATCTGGTGGTGTTTACCAGGATGAGGAAGGGAATATTGCATGGAGGAGATACAGCTTTCTGTGTACTCAAGATTGTCCTCAGAAACTGTCTTACACAGGTGACAGTTAGATGAAAAGGAAATTCAGGGCATTCAGTAAGAATCTAGAGACCCAGGTTCAATCACCCTTACTCTGCCACAGACTGCCTGGGTGATGCTGGACAAGTCACTTAGGGCAGGTCTACACTAGACCTTAAAGTTGATCATAGATATGCAATTCCAGCTACAGCAATTCAGTAGCTGGAATCGACATATCTATGATTGATTTATCTGACCATCCTCACTGAAGGAGGTTGATGGGAGAAACTTGGGAGAATAAAGAGTACAGAGGACAACTGTCGATGCTGATAATTTGATTTCACCCATCTCACAGTGCATGAAATCAAAGCCCAGAAGATCGACCCTGACCAGGTTGATCTCCTAGGTAGTGTAGATGTCCCTCAATTCCTCATCTGTATAATGAAGATAATGCTTCCCCATTAAAGCGATTGGGAGGCATTCATATACACTGAGCTTTTTCCAGGCACAGGATCTTTAAGGATCTGCTAGAGGCCACCAAAATGAAGTCTGGTTTACAGGCAAACATACAGACACCAAAATAACCTACTGGGTTTGAATTCATAGCTTTTACTATTTCAGTCCAAGTCTGTGTGCAGGTGGGTTTATTTTGAAATAAAGTGGCTCTTTATTTCTGACATGAGTGTCTGCACAGACTTGCACCAAAATAATTCACTTGTCATCCGTTGGGTGCAAGTTTGTGCATAGATCAGCCTTCAGATTCAATGCTACCACCTCCAGGGGACCCCAGCCTTTAAACGTTTGGTTGCTGCATTAAGTCCCATTGAGCTAAAGAGAACACTGACCACTTTGGGATGCTCTAGAATTGCAGGGTCAGGTCTCTGTTGGTGTAAGTCAGGACATCAGTAGAGCTATGCTGATTTGCAGCAGCGGAGTGGCTAGCCAATACCAGATATGAGGGTGTTTTTGGAAAGATGAAGAAGGGGAAGCAGACAGGTACACAGTGGAAATAAATGCTGTCCTATGGACAAGAGGGTGGGGGGCGTCTCAGAGCAAAGGCTCCAGGCTGAGCCCACTGCAATTTTTAGCCCTGAGGCCAACCCCTGCGGGGTTGGATCAGTTGCTGTGGGCTCTGAGACATGGTGCTGTAGGTTTATTATTGCAGTATAGTTGTAACTTGGAGACCCAGAAGGCAAGAGAAGATGGGAGTTAGAAAGTGATCCCAGAAAAAACTTCAATACTGATCAGTGAAGATACGGCAGCTGTACAGTTCAGGGCCCTGGACTGGAACCTGGAGTCCAGGGTAGGACTAAGTTCCCCTACCAGTCCCAGTGAGTGGGCATATAAGCCTCTCTTGAGTGTACTTGATCCCAGCCAGGGGAGCAGCAGACTGAATGTGACCTGACTGAAGAAGAGCCCCAGACAGTAGAAGCTTTTCATTTCTGTCCAGGGCCTTTCTGAACTTTAGTTTGGAGAATGGTTACCCCAAAAGGGGTGGACTAATGAGAGGGGCTGAGTTACCTAATAGAGAAACTTCCAGGATGCTGGAGTGACTGTCAAGAGGGGTCTAGCCTAGCATGCACCTGGCCATGATGGGGACTGTAATACCATCATAGCACCATTCCTTGTGGTTCGCTCCAGTATAAGTACTGCAGCAAATTTCACTCATTGGCCATGTCTACACTAGCCTCAAACTTCGAAATGGCCATTTCGAAGTTTACTAATGAAGCGCTGAAATACATATTCAGCGCTTCATTAGCATGCGGGCAGCCGCGGCACTTTGAAATTGATGCGGCTCGCCGCCACGCGGCTCGTCCCGACAGGGCTCCTTTTCGAAAGGACCTTGCCTACTTCGAAGTCCCCTTATTCCCATCTGCTCACAGGAATAAGGGGACTTCGAAGTAGGCAGGGTCCTTTCAAAAAGGAGCCCTGTTGGGACGAGCCGCACGGCGGCGAGCTGCATCAATTTCCAAGTGCCGCGGCCGCCCGCATGCTAATGAGGCACTGAATATGTATTTCAGCGCTTCATTAGTAAACTTCAAAATGGCCATTTACATGGCCATTTTGAAGTTTGGGGCTCGTGTAGACATAGCCATTGGGACATACCCTTAGGAGAGCCTCGTCTTGCACTGAGGATGAGTTATACACTAGTATTACTCCATTTGCTATGACAGAGTCACTCTTGATGATCAACAGTGTTGGAATGTGACCCTGTGATAGGTTATCTATCAACTCAGGAAAGATCTAAGATGGGCCTGAGTGGCCATTAACCCAACTGAGTGAGCCAGGCCTAATTAAAGAGGAAGCCCAGATGGGAAAGGACCTGGGCAGTGACTATCATCAAAGAAAGCACAGATTAGAAGGAGAGAGGGAAAGGATGCTTCTGAGCATTAGAGACTGGACAGTCAAAGAAAAAGCCCAGGGGACCCTCTCCTGAGTAGCAAAGTCTGGCAAGAGGCTAGGAGAGACATGGAGCAGCCATCATCTTAGTAGTGAGAACTATTTCCAGTGATAAAGATCCCTGATGAAATGGCAGGATCTGGACTGCCTGGGAAAGAGCCCTGAGAGACACTCAAATCAGGAACAGAAAAAGGGGAACGTCAGAGGTATGAAAGGTTAAACCTGTAGAGGGCAGGGGCTGATTTCAGTTTACACTTCTGATTTTGGGATTTACTGGGGAATTCCAGGGAAAAGCCTGTGAGAGCCTTCACCCTAGATGAAGAGTGAAACGTGGAGAGGCAAGCTGACAGGCTGCGGTAGGGTGTGCAGCACAGAGTTTGGTGAAGCAGACCTGGGCAGTTGATTATGGGGTCCCTAGACTGGAGCCAAATGTCATGGGAAAGCCTGAGAAAGGGATAAAGGGCAGTTAAAAGTCTTGAGAGAAAGGGTATAGTGACCCCAGAGCTGAGGGCTGAACTCTGGGCATAAGGATTGGGACAATTATTTGCTTGGACTTTTTGATACCCTCAGAGAGGTGGGTGACCAGGCTGAAGGGCCAGGCTGAAGGACTGAGTCACAAGAAGGCACAGACTGCTGCAGGGCAGGAGCAACCAGTGAGAGATGGTTGAGGAGGAAAAACTGCTAAGCTGTGCCCAGCTGCTAAAGGAGCACAGTCTTGGTGTGATTCCCCCTGCACAGGCCCATTGTCCCTATGTGATGTGGAAAGTAGTCTGGCAGGGGTTTACTGACTGAAAGACTCCACTCTGAAGTGCCCCTGGAAACACATGTTAGAAAGGCAGGCCAGCTCCCACTTTGAATGGCTTGTTTGTTTCTAAATTACACACATCATGCCATGGATGCCTAAATCAATCAGTCCTTTATTTCCTGCTCTGTTAATTGTTATCACAACAGCTATAAGCAAACACTAACTTTGGACTGCTGTCTAGCAGCACACACAAAAGCCCGCATCAGGTTCCACAAGCCCACCCTTGCCATTCATGCCAACAAAAAGCTGGCCCTAAATGTCACTGCCTCTTCTTTCTTCAGAGGCATAAAACAAATTGGTGAATGACAATAGGGTTTAATTATTGCTAAACAGAGATTCGTTTCATATTGGCTTGGCAGGCCTTGGGGCAAACGCCTTCTCCTTCTGTGCCAATGACCAATTTTTAATTCTTGCTTTTTTGGAAGAAGCCCCACTTTCTATTAAGGAAATGAAAGGAACATTTCAACAAGTGCCAGTGTAAATCAGCTAGAGAAGTACTGCATTTTGGTAAAACTTTGCCAGTTATAATATCAAATGTTGTCCTGTTATAATCTCGCTCCAACTCAAAACCCCCAATGAAGGTGTCTCCTGGCTGCATGTGATTCTTTAATCTTGGATCTGCCCAAATAGAGAGAACATCCATCTCTGTTTCCTCTTGAGGACAAAAATAAACTCGGTGGGCGATTTGACTGAACAGCTGCATGCACAATGCAATTTAGAAGGATGCAAATGATATACAAACAAGTTTTGTCCAACTTTCCTATCCTTTGTGTTTGTCAATTAGATCAGAGACAAATCCCTCATGGCTGGGTAATGAAGGAGCAACATACATCAAGGCTAGCAGTATTATTCAAAGAACTCCAGAACATGCATGTTGGAATCCATAGCCACATGGAGTATAGACTAGGACCAGCCTTCAGTAGCTCAGGGATTTCATCCAATCCTGACTTCTGTTGTTGATGATGTTTATGAGTCAACAGTGTGCTCTTGCGGCCAAGAAGAATAAAGGCATATTGGAATACATTAGCAGCATTACCAGCAGATTTAAGGAAGTGATTATTCCCCTTTATTCAGGACTGGTGAAGCCACACCTCAAGTACTGCATCCAGTTGTGAGGTTCCCATTACAGAAGGGATGTGGATGCGCAGGAGAGAGTCCAGTGGAGAACAGCAAACACAATTAAGGGGCTGGAGCACATGACTTATGAGGAGAGGCTAAGAGGGGTTGGGCTTATTTTGTCTACAGAAGAGAAAAGAGCAAATGTGACAGCAGCCATCAGCTACCTGAAGGGTGGTTCCAAAGATGGAGAGAGGCTGTTCGCACTGGCGACAGATGACAGAAGAAGGAGCAGTAGTCTCAAGCTGCAGTGGGGGAAGTCTAGGTTGGATGTTAGGAAAAGCTATTTTACTAGGAGAATGGTGAAGCTCTGGAATGGGTTATCTATCCCTAATGGCTCCATCCCTAGAGGCTTTTAAGTCTCAGTGTGAGAAAGCCCTGATTGGGATAATTTAGTTGGTATTGGTCCTGATTTTAGCAGGGGGTTGGATTTGATGACCTCCTGAGATCTCTTCCAACCCTAATATTCTATGATTTCTGTGTTGAAACTGATGGAAGATTAGCATGAGGTCCTCCATATGCAGATGAGCTGATGCCGTGAGCAACACCCACTTTGAGAGTGCTCATATGGCACAAGTCCTCCTACTGTCTGCATTTGGAGAACATTGGCTACATTTGTAATACTTCCCAAAACATTAGCATGGGATGTGACAGCTGTGGTCTCTCTCGTAGAAATGAGGCACTGGAGGACACAACTGACGTGTCTTTCTTGAGTGCAATAGGTATTGCATCTGACAAACCGGGTCTTTGCCCATGAAAGCTTATGCTCCAAAGTATCTGCTAGTCTATAAAGTGCCATTCTTAGAGGCAGAGGGGGTTTATCCATGGGTGAGGTTATAGGATTCCCAGCAAGGTTATGTTGAAAAAGAAGTGTGATACAGGAATCCTCATGAACTACTATTCATTCCACATATCCAATGTTAGAGGAAATACCGTAACTTTGGTGCCATATTGAAGTCAATGGGTTACTCCAGATCTAACTGAGAATGGCATTTACTCCTCAGAAGCCAAGATTTTCCACATAACTGCTGTTAATTACACGCTTCACTCCCTCCTACATTGAAGCCCTATGCACACTTTAAAGGGTAGAATTTGGCCCTAAAGTTTGCTTTCTTCTCCTCAAAAGGAGAACATGTTCAGCTCCCACTCCAGACTCCATTGACAAATGGTTTCCTGAAGGACAGACATTGCAAATGCAAGCTGGTACAGATGACCGCATTGCCATTCTCAAGGGTGCAGAAGGAAAACATGATGAAGGCAGCAAAAAAATAATAGAAAATCACTGGTCCCTTAAGGAGACCTCCCCCTTAAGGTCCTGAATAGTGATGGTAGGGAATCTTTCTTTCAAGCTTGTGAAAAATCTTAAAAGCTGCATGCTATTTTGATCTAACAGTTAAGTCAGTATTTTCAAAAATGGTCAGAAAAGCCCAGCAGTTCCCATTGTGGCTCAGCCACCCTGAAATATCAGCCACAAAGGTGTGCCAAAAATTAAAGCATCCCAAATGAGTTTTCCCTTTTGAAAATGTTAGTTTGATGTGTGGCAAGCACTATAGAAAAATGCCATGCTGTGTGAATCAGAGAACCCTATCACAACCTCTCCTTTTGGTTACATATCTGAATACAACACAGATCTATTAGGCTACATCTACATGGCAGTGCTATTCTGAAATAAGAAATTTCAAAATAGCTGTTTCGCAAAATTGTATTTTGAAATAACACATCCACACACAAAATGTATTTCAAAATAGCACCCAGCTATTTCAAAATAGCATTTACAGACACATAGCGCTATTTTGAAATTGTGCCATTGAAGCCCATTTGGCTTATTTTGAAATAGCGCTATTCCATGTTGCTGCGTCTACACTAGCAAGTTCTGTTGAAAGATTTTTAGAAAGAAGGGAGATCTTTTTAAAGTTCCCACTGAGCGTCTACATGCAAAAGCATTCTTCCAAAAGTAAATCGAAAGAATGTGGCACTCCTTTCAAAAGCACTTTTCCACTCCCGTTTCAGAAAGAACACCTTCTTTTGAAAGCTTCTTTCAAAAGAAAATGTGTGTAGATGCCCCGCAGGGCCTTTCTTTCAAAAGAACAGTCCTCATGGCACCTGATTTATTTTTGAGAGAGCAGCGGCTGTGTGGGTGTTCTCTTTTGGAAGAGCAGATCATTCTTTTGATCCACTTTTTTGTGTGTGGATGCATGCTTTCAAAAGAAGTTCTTTTAAAAGATCTCAGTAGAGTAGATGTAGCCTATCTTAATACCACCTATTTCAAAATAGGAAATTCGAAACAGGCGTTATTCCTCGTGGAATTTTGAGATAACTGCTGTTATTTCAAGACAACTTTGCTGCGTAGACACAGCTGTAGAGCAGTATGTCTCAATCTTTGTGATAATAAGGACTGGCCTGCTGCCTTCCTAAACTCTGTCAGAGAGATCTTATGGGCTGGAACCTGTCCATGGGACCGGTCATTGAGAAATATTGTTTTAGAGTGATTCAGCTGGGCCAGAAATTCCAGTCAGTTGAGCCTTAATATGACCACCACTCACGTTAGCCTTCGAAGCAGTACTTTTTTTCTCTATGTTGATTGAAGGGGTCATAGTGTTCATATCTTTATTCAGATTAGATATGGGGTGGAGTTCAGTTCTAATTAGCTCTAGAGTGTGAATTTGGCATGTATGGTGCTGAAATCCTGCAAACTCTTATTGTGAGCTGATCTCACCAGATTCATGACACATAGGATTGAAATCTTGCAAGGCACATCTGGAACTAGAAAACAGGTGCCTTGGAGTTTTGTATCTATCCAGTACATGATGCAAACAAACAAAAAAGCAGTCCAGTAGCACTTTAAATACTAACAAAACATGATGCAAACAAGAGACTCTTCCCCATTTTAATGATTGAAGGGGTTTGGATTCAAACATCCATTTTTTTCCTTTCTCTAGTTTTCAACTGTATATCTACTTATCTGAAGTTTTTCTAAGGCATCTATCACTGTGGAAGTTAATACTGGGCTGTTCTGTGAAGTAGTAGGTAAATCTATGGCAAAAAAAAAGACATAGAAAGCACCCTATTGCCATGACTATGTGGTTTACTCTGTTTCTGAGAAGGCCCATGATAGACTAGTATGGTCTTATAGTTCGGAGATGAGTCTCGAAAGTGTAAGACCTGGAGTATCCTGTCTCTGCCATAGACTTCATGTGTGACCTTAACCAAGTCATTTAACCTCCTTGTGTCTCTCCATTCTTTATGTGTCAAGTAAGGATAATGATACCTACCACACAAGAGTTCTTGCAAAAACCCTGTGAGATCCTCAGATGGAACTAGGGAAAAATATTCTTATCACACAACTTGCTAAGCACATTTCCATATAAGTAAATTGCATGAATGGCATACTGAGAATCCTCTTGTGTCATATGATTATGAAATTTCTCAATGTTCCATTAATATATATGTTAATAAGCAGTGTATGTAGCCTGCTTTTCTGCAATTGACAGTGCTCTATGGGAGTAATAATAATTCCACCTCCAGTAACAGGCACTTAAACTGTGTGCAGTATTCACAACCAAAATAAAACTTTGTGCCTGTCTATAATTTTGAAATTGAGAAAGAAAAGAGCATGTTTAACCAAGTACCAACCTCCCCTCCCAAATTCTGAACCACGATCATTTTAAAGGCATAAATCCAAAGCAAATATTTTGACATTTCTCAAACAGATTTCTCAGATCTGGATGGAACACTTAAAGATCTGGCATACCAGCAGTTTCCTGCTGTACTCTGAAAAATGTAGTTCCTTTGCATTGCTGAAGCCTTTACAACACTTTCAGAGATTCAGTTTAACAGGTGTTGTGACCAACTTGTAACTTCAGTCACTGACCAGGTCAGACAACTCCTTCGGGTTTATTGTTATATCTTTAGAATAGCTGATATGTTCTTAGACGATCTTAGAAGCATAGAATTGTAGAAGTGGAAGGGACCTTGAAAGGTCATCTAGTCCAGCCCCTGTACTGCTGCAAGACCAATTGCACCTATAGGTTATCTTTGACAAATGATTGTTTAATCTAGTCTTAAAAACCTCCAGTGACAGGGATTCCACACTTCCCTTGGAAGCCAATTCCAGAATTTAACTACTAGTTACAAATTTTTCTTAATATCTAATTTAAATGTCCCTGGATATATAGTAAGCGCCTTACTTCTTGTTCTAATTTCTGAGAACACAAAGAAAAACTGATCACCATTTCATTTATAATAGCCCTCACCATATTTGAAGATTATCATCAGGTTCCCCACTCCCACTAAGTTTTCTCATCTCAAGACTAAACGGGGCACATTTTTAAAGCTTTCCACAGAGATCAGGTTTCCTAAATATTTAGTCGTTTTTGTTGCTCTCCTCCGGACGCTCTCCAGTTTGAGCCACATCTTTTTCAAAGTATGGTATCCAGAGCTGGACACAATACAGCAGCTGAGGGCTGAATAGAGCAAGACGACAATCTCCCACATCTTACATGCAGCACATATGCTTGTCTTTGTAATTTCCACTCCATGAATCTTACAAGTTGTTTTTTTGCCCAGAAAAACTTAATACCCAAATACATATCTTACTCTTTAAGGTGCCACAGGATTCCTTGTTACTAAAAATTTCCTGTCTAAGCTCTAGAATAAGTTGCCTAGGGTGGTTGTAGAATCGCTATCATTGGAGATATTTAAGAAAAGGCTGGATAACTATCTAACACATGATATAGATATAAATGGTGCTTGGTCCTGCCATGAGGGAAGGGGACTGACTTGATGACCTGTTGAGGTCCCTTCAAGTTCCAGTGCTCTATGATTCCATTACTTTGAGATCCTTTTCAGATGCACTGCCAACTGGCTAGCTATTCCCCATGTTGCAGTTATACATTTGATTTTTTTTCTAAGTGTAGTACTTTTAATTTGTCTTTATTGATTTTTTTCATATGTTGATTTCATACCAATTTTCATATTTGTCAAGGTCCTTTTGAATTCTAATCACACCCTCTAAAGTGCTTGCAATCTCTCTCACTTTGGACTCATCCACAAATTTTATAAGTGTAATCTTCACTTCATTATCTAACTCATTAATAAAAATATGGAACAGGACACATCTATGTGAAATTGCACTAAATACAAACTCCCAGTCTGAGAGCAAATGATGTAGAATTTTCAGATTTTCTTGGCTTGCCTTTGCATTTCTATGATAACCAGGTATTTCATTCACAGCCTAAACTAACCTCATTGAGGCCAAAGGGAGTATTAATATTGATGTTAATAGGTTTTACATCAATGTCCATTGACAGGCAGGTTCTGCCTACAGAGGATCTGGTTACCCTCTCATTTTCTCCAGTTTTGAACCACTGCAACTGCATTAATGGGGCTGCTTCTTATTTATACTGATACAAATGAAAAGAGAATTAGGCCTCAGATGTCAACCCACACGTTACAAGTACTGACTTAATATTTGTGATCTTTTTATCGGTTCTTTGTGAAGCACAAAGTTGGTGTGAAAAATGGATTTGTTGCTGTTGGTTTGGGGGCTTTTAAACGTCATTCCCTCTAGAAAGATCAGCCACTTGTGTCTTGTCCTCCTGCCATATTTTTCCTAGAGGACTTTGGGAAGCTAATGGTTTGATGTATCAGTTTCACTACAAATTAGTTTTAAAATTGGCTTCTTTAAAACTGTGCCAAGTGCTCCTGTAGAGGATCAAATTGGTATAAGAGATTCCAATGACATTTTGCATCATTTGATTTAAGAGTGCCCACATGGGGGTTTTCCATTTGCACACCTAAATCATTTTTAAAAAGAGGTTTTTATATTCAATGTTGTGGCAGTTTAACTAGAGTGAAATGCTGGGCAGTTCGCCATTGATTGCACTGAAGCCAGGATTTTACCCAAAGGTTCAAACGTATATTCTGGGAGGTATCACAACCATTCACTGAAGAGTGTGGATGTAAAACTCCTAAAAATTACTCTTTCCTTCCATGTCTTGCAGAGTGTGTCTGCATACAAGTTGAAATTGAACTAATTAAATCAGTTATACTTCATATCTTCAATAGTAACAAAGAGGAAGCCGTACTAGTCTATACACTATCAAAACAAAAAGCAGTCAAGTAGCACTTTAAAGACTAGCAAAATGGTTTATTAGGTGAGCTTTCGTGGGACAGACCCACCCACTCTCTGATTTGCTCACCTTGATTATCTTTTTCTGATTTGTCCTCCTTGCCTACTGTTTTTGGTTCTCTGTGCCTTAAATATTGAGTCTGTTCTGGTATGGCTATGGTCTGAAGAAGTGAGTCTGTTCCACGAAAGCTCACCTAATAAACCATTTTGCTAGTCTTTAAAGTGCTACTTGACTGCTTTTTGTTTTCATATCTTCAGTTATTTCAGTGCAAATTTATGTAAGGATTTGCTTATTTCAGATTAAGAGCATCCAGTTCAATTTAAACTCAAATCAGCAAATGATCAAGTTAAAGAATAATTTAAATTAAATCAAAATAAAATACTCCTAAACCAAAATAAGAATCTTGCCCTGAAATGACTAATGGTACAATTCACAAGTTAGTGATTTCGGTGCCAGCTCTTCCCTGAAATAGTGTTAGCAAAAATATAAACAAGCAAAAAGCTTCGAAGAGCCTGACCACAAATAACTTCTGTTCCAAATCAAATTTCATTCATGATGTCATAATCTTATTAGTTCTCCAGTGGTCCACACAGATTTCTGGGGTGAACAAAAACTATATTTCTAATGTAAAAAGAAGCCTAAATTAAAAAGCCTTTCAAGAATTTATTTAAGATGTTTAAGGAAGAAAAACAGGGAACATGATAAATTATGTTCTCCTCTTTTGCAGTTCACCTTTAGTTAAATTATTTTCACAGGAAACAAATAACTCTTTGTGATATTAACATCTAATTTCCAACACAGCCGTGGTAAGAAGCCTGTACACTAAATGTCTTCTACAAAAATAAAGTATATCATAAGCCATCCGCATGTTGAAAACCAGTCATTAATCATAGGAGCAACCTACTTATTACTGGTATCCAACCATTGGTAATAGAAATGCTCATAAAGCCAGGGTTTCTTTCATAATTCCCTGCCCTTCTCACAGTAGTTTACAGGATTAACCCTTTTACAATGAGGGATGGGCAAACTGGTTTTGCCTAATTCCAAATCCACTTAATGTCACAGCTTCGAAAGTTTGACTTGAACTCAAATGCCATCCAGTCAGTGTTCCACTTAGGAGAGTGACTGAAAAAAAGGATGAGAGAGAGAGAGAGAGAATGCAGTAAAAAGACACCTTGTAAAACGTAGCAGAGAATGGGTCACGTGAAAAGCAAATGAAATGTTAACAGGAAAAAAGAAGCGGATGAGAGGAATGAGAAAGGCAGTGAAAGAATTAACAAAGTCTACATATTGTCTGTAGGGCTCCCGCTTGTATCAGCGTAACTTTTGGAGAGGGCTAACCTGGGTTAGAGGCTTCTCTATTAAATTCATTAGTTGAGTTGAATCAACTTTGTGAAGAAAAGTACACAGAGTAATAATATTGTGCCCTTCTCTAGCACTTCTTCTCTAAGCATTTCCAAACCCTTTATAATAGTGGTTGAGTGCCAGTCTAATTTTACTGATCAGGAAACTGAGGCATGATGAGGGAAGTAATTTGCTGAAGATCACATAGGCTACATCTACACTACAGCAATCTGTCGGCAGACGTTACTTTCAGAAGATATCTTCTAACAAAACTTCTGTCAACAGATCACACCCACACACAAAAATGGATCGCTCTGTCGATCTGCTCTGTTGACAGAGAGTGGCCGGACTGCCAGCTGCTCTCTCAACAGAACAGACAACCAGAAGCATAGCAGACAGGCCTGCCTTGTGAACCGAAAGCCTTGTCTGATGACAGGCTGCCCCAGAGTATCAACATGGCTTTATTTGTCAACAGAAACTGTGATTAAAGGCATTACTCCTCATTGCAGAGAGGTAGAAGGTTGTCGGCGGAAGTGCTGAGTTTTGTTGACAGACAGACTGGCAACAAAATGCATTTTGTGTGTGGATGCTCTGCAGGATTTGCCCCCTGAGTTATGGAAGCATCTACAGATGGCAAACATACCCAGAGGAGGAGTCACATAGGAAAATTGAGGGAGAGCACAGGATTGAGCCTGGATTTGTCATATCTGAAGCAAATACACCAATGCCTGGGCCATCCTTCCCAGAGGAGAGAAAGAAAAGCAAACATTTTTAGCAAAAAATATATAATAACCCACTGCACCTTAAATAGTGCTGTAAACCAAAGCCAAAAATTAACTCTAGGCTTCTTCTGTTTGTTTTTTTTAACCTCACAGCAAAATAAACAGAATAATTCACTGCCAAGAGAAGCTATTCAGCTGCAGATTTTTTATCTACAACAACTATGCAAGTGAGACCTCGTGATGTTAGTTTTTTCATGCAACAACTTCCCTCTACATACAGGTTCTGTGTAATCCAAATTACAGTTGGTACATTGTGGTGCATGGAAGCATTCAGGGGCGGTCTTTGTTCACCACTCTCAATGGAGTGTTTCTGTGTGTGAGTTCACCACAAGAAGGTTCCAGTACTCTGTGGGTGAGTGTGAGAGAGAACAGAAAAAACTCTTCTTTTTCCAACGAGCATTTTGTAAAACACTTGTGAAAGACCATTTAAGTGGGCTTGTCTCTTATGGAACAGCACTGAAAACAGAACGAAGAAAGGATGAAATCACACCTCAACTATCTGATAGAAGACATGTGCCATCAGACAGGAAGCAGTTTCCAAATTAAATATGCCAACCCCATAATATAGGCAATTTACCCGGCTAAATTATGTTGCAGAACTTAGAGGCTATTGCCCTAGCTGTGCTCTCAATTTATTTATTCATTTCAATGGAAAGTCTATGTTAAAACAAAAGTCAAAGACCTGAGATGGTCCTAAATGAATTTCAATCCATTTCCTCAGCATTTTCCACTTGTATTCTTAGCTGTATTTTAACATGAGTGAAAAGCTGCAATGACTACAGACACATCTTCAGAGGTGCTGAGTTCCCACTAAGTTTGCCAAGTGTTGTGGGTAGCTCAGTATTGAGTCCCTCTGGCCATTAGATTTATTCCTTTTTATGAATCAGAAGGAGAATATCAGGGAATGTTTGCAAATGTTATCAAAATCCAGTTGCTGCTTGACATTCATGCCTGCTTCTAACAGCTAGTAGTACAAAGCGAAAACAGGCATTAGAAACAATCTGGATCAAAGTCTTATTTACACTGATGCTCCTTTGCACTGCTCTGGAATTTGTCTACTTCCTTTTTGCACAGCCACAGCAAAGTAAAGCAACCTTAGTGAAAACGGGAATCCAGCCCTTCATCTTTCATTTTAACACAGCTGTTTACAAAGTGTGACAACAAAACAGGCCCCTCGTACTAAACCCTGCAAACTTCCTTTCAATGTTTGGCAGAGAATAAAAGGCCTCCTGTTTCTAGGGACAAATATAGTCCAGACAGATAGATGGAAGTGAGCCCTACTCATGCCCACTTATATGGTCACAATCCACAATGTTTTTGACAGACTAACGGAGATAGCGCTAGGAACCACAACCCCATAAGCACAGTCTGTCTCTCAGAACAACCAAGTCAGGAGCCACTATACTTACTGGCATGCAAACATTATAAATAGGGAGGTTGGGGGAGACAAAGAGGGATATAACTTTGAACTCTACAGAAAATAATTGTTTTAGGAGAAATGTTGGGATGGACCGAATATAAGAGGGATTGATATTTGGGCTTTCTAAATAATCATGACCTCTCTCTCACGTCAGGGCGCATAATATGAAATAGAGATAAAGTTGGGTTTAAAAGTAATAATTTACCAAGCAAATTATTGACAAATGTTGCTGATAACTCCTTATAAGAATCGTAGAAATGTAAGGTTAGAAGGGACCTTGAAAGGTCACCTAGCCCTTTTTACACCAGGCCCCACTTTTCATCCCTGCAGTTAACAAAGCCACCTCCCTCAACCTGTCTAATGTAATCCAAACCAACAGAAATTTCAGTTATGTTCATAGGCAAAAAAAATTTTTGGCATATGTAAGAAAATAAGTCTGTAGAATGTAAAAACTTTATTAATAGTTCTATAAAAGTGAATACACAGACATAAAAACAGTAACATAGTTCAATATATTTAATGAGATGGATGAGCCTGAGACGCAGCTGCTGATTGTGCTGTGCCACCTAATGAAATTTCACACCTCTCCGAGGGGGTCCACCCCACACTTTATGCACCCCTGATCTAGCTCATTCCCCCACCCCAAAGCAGGCCCAAGTAAACCTAGATTACAGAAAAATTTACAGACCTACCTCATTTTTAACATGTATGTTGTGTACCTTTTGTGCTTTGTGCTTCATTCAGATTAGACAGTGGGAATAAAAGCAATCGTTACCATGCTGGTACCTTATCTGCAAATGCTTAAGCGTAACTTTACTCATGTGAGCAGTCCCTTTAACTCAATGGGCTTGCCTGAGTAAAGTCCTACACATATAGGTGTTTGGGGTTGGGTTCTTCGTAAATTATTCTCTGGTTAGCTTCACTTGCTTGTTCTCATGTGATTTGCAGCTGTCTGGGCTTTGAAGAAAGAAGTATTGTTATAATATTACTTAAAAACCACCAGGTGTTGCAACATTTGCTTTTCAAGCACGTAAGAGACATCTAAATCCAAACACAAAATGAGTTCCTTAATTTTCTTATTAAATCTACCAATTTGAGCTTCCATAAAAACATTTGTTGAAACATTACTTAAATATAGGTGCTAAACTACCTGATAATAATATGACTTAAGCATTTATAATGAGAGCATGATTCATATTGACTCATTAAGGCCCTGATCCAACTACTCTTTAATTGACTTCAGTCAGAGTTGGATTGACCTCTAATCATTCTAAATAAAACAGTCCATCAATTGTTCTTCATCCTCATCATCAAACTCTGTTCCATTTATTATTGTTCTGTGATTTACTGCAACAAAGTGAAACTAACTATTCCAAAGTCTAACGCAGTCCCCTATTACTCAGCCTTCAAACTTGCTATTAAAGAGAGCAGATGGGTGAAAAAAAATTCTTTATTGTAACAACCCTTTTTAGTGAGTCAGACAATCTTTCAAGCTTGCACAGAACTCTTCTTCAGATTTGTGTTAGCACCAAAACTTGTGTGTCTCACCAACAGAAGTTGATCTAATAAGATACTACATCAGCCATGTTATCTCTCTCAATATCCTTGAACCAATACAGGTACACCAATAATGCAACCTCACCATTCTCAAGTGATCTAAAACGTATCTAATAGTGAAAAGTAAGTAAAAAGGACATCACTGAGTTTGCAATTATCTGTAGTCCCTTCTATCATGCTCCTACATTATAAAAGAGAGGAAGATTTACCTAGCATTGCTTGGGTCCCTAGCTCAGTTTTTGGTTTTTGGCAAATAAAATGGAAATGCCAATGCTTCATTTAAATCATTGCTCTGAGGTCTGGCTGGGGATGTGGAGTCAGTACGCAGGCTGCCCTGGGGAGAAAGGACTTCCCCAGCCCTCCCTGATCATAGCAGCGTGGGGCCAGGTGAGAAGTGCTATGGAGACTGCAGCTGTAGCGGACACAGATGGGTTGGGGTACATGTCTTTCCGCTGGGACAGGTCCAGGTTCATCTGCCTCTTGTGCTCCCTCACCAGATTGAGGAATGCAGCTAACTGTGCATTTTCCTCTTGCTTCCTGAGGAAAGGGAACAGCTAGCCCTAAAGGGCACCTGGGCAGTGGAAGGCTTGGGGCTGGGGGAGTCCTGTAAGGAGGGGGGATGTGCCCTCAGCCAGCCTCTTTCACCTGCCTGGGGAATTTGTCTCTTTTTTATATGGTTTTGTTAGAAGCAATCCCATTTTCCTGGCACAACCTAACCCTTAAAACTGGCTTTCAAGTTATTGTAAGAGGAAGTTGTGTACTGAATTTGATGGTCCTAGCTCTTACCCTGTATGTGTTCTTGAACAGACAGATAGACAAACTCTCTAAAATATATAGATCTCAAATATCAACTACTTCAGCTTTCAGTCCTAAGAAAATAAAATGTGGTCCAAATGTTGAGGTCAAATGGGAGTTTTGAACAAAAAGAGGATAAAGGCAGGTGCGTTAGTAAAATATTAATGAACATGCTCAGCAACAAAATAGTATAGCTCCTTATTTTTCCGAGTTTCAGTCAGATTTGTCACGTCCTTTACTACTTGTGAATAAGATCAAGCCCCGACACACAATCTTCCTAATATATTTCAATATAGCTACATTTTAGACTCTTTCATATATGTACATTAGTACAGTGAATCCTATCCAGGGACCAGCACAATTAGTCTTAAAAGATCTCCTAAGCAATCACAAACATATGGTCATATCTTTGCCGGGCAGAACACCACTCTTAAGCCATCTATCTAGGTGTAGTAAGCAGGGAATAGGCTCCTGTATGCTGTAAGACATAGTATCCTACTCCCTCTTCTGCTTTGATCGTAAAAATTCAAGCTTTTTTGAAAAAATTCAGGGTCTTTTGGATGAATACATTGAAATCAAGGGATTGACATCAGCTGAGAATCTGGGCCTGAGTAATATATTGTTTTTGCCATGTGTAAACTTCAACATAAAATGTTGTATTAACATATGGAATCTCAAAAATGCAGTGTTTCTCCTCCAGAACTGTGCGCACACTACAGAACTTGGACTAGGCTTATGTTGGAGCTACCCCTTATTTTGAAAGAAATTGGTAAATAGTCTAACAATACTATATAAAGTACCTTGCAAATGTAGAATCTGATCAAGCTTTTACTCTAGGTGAGCAGTCCCAATTAAATTAGTCAACTAATTAAATGAGTAAGGAACATTCACACCATAAGGGTCTACAACAGAGTTTCTTAAACTATGTTCTGCAGAACACTGGTTTTCCCTGAACAACTTGCAGGCGTACAGCTAGTATCTGACACTTTTTTGATATCACACACTGACTGCATATATTTTCTGTTATTAAATCTCGTTACAATGTTACTTCTTCATTGCTATGATACCTGATTAAGTTACTTCATTTTGGTTTTGCTGTATGTGTTGCTGTTTGGTTTTTGGTTTTGTGATTTATTTTATTTGGTTTTGGTTTTGGTTTGGTTTGTGTTTTGTTTTTGTTTTTGCTTTTAATATAGCAACGGTTTTTTTTGAAGAAAATTTTCACAGGTGTTCTGCATTAAAATATTATTGTTTGGTGTTTCATGGTCTCAAAAAGTTTAAGAAACACAGGTCTACACACCCACTCACACCCACAAGGTCATTGTTAGGCATTTTCCAAGCCTTGCGGATCAAAATGTGAAAGTTTTCCATCAAAACCTTTTTTCACAAAAGCTCTTTCTTTTTCAATTCAACAAAAGCTTTACAGAAAATGTCCACTTTTGGTGTCCAAAATGGTCTTTCATTAAAGAACTGAAAACCTGAAAATTAAACTTTTTTATTTGAGGCGTCTTGTTTTTGGACCCATAGCATTTCAAAGAAAAGTTGACAAAAATATTTTTTCCATAGGGGAAAAAACAAATAATTTCCCGAGCAGGACTAATAATGAATGTAAGCCTGGTGTTCTCTAAAATTTGTCATGGACTTCACTGGGAGCAAGTTCCGTATGGCAACTTATATACATACACAGTAGACCCCTGACTTTCAGTTAGGTGGCATTCCTGGGTAACCACACGTAAGTCAAATTTTGTGTAAGTTGGGACCGGATGGGAGAGGGGCCCTGCTGCCTTCAGGTCCCCTGGTCCTGCATGTGCCTGGCTCCCTGCTCCCATAAGCAGCGGGGAGCCCAGAGCCAGGCGCAGCAGCTCTGGTCATTCTCCAGGCTCCCACAAATGGAGGGGAGATGGGAGCCAGGCTGGTGCCTGATTCCCAGCTCCCCTCCACTCACAATTTCGAGTTGGTGGTCTACTGTTCAGTGCAAAAATATCAGCTATTTGGCAGTACAAATGTTACGCTGCAAAAGCAAATAATCTGAGTTAGATAACTTGCACTCATATTGGAGGGAGAGGGGAATCTTCACAAGGAAGCAACTGTGTATCATCATCAACAACAACAATCATGGGCTCAGCGCCCGTTGGTGTCCAATGCCTCCTTCACTATTTCCTTCCATCTTTTCCTGTCCAGTGCAGAGTGGCTTAGTTTCTGTAGACAAGCTCCACACCAATCTACTATATCATCTACCCATTCTCTGGGGGGTCTGCCTCTCCTATGTGAGCTGCAAAGAAGCAACTGTACCTCTTCAAAAATAAAGAGCTTGGCCCTGCTGCTGCTCCAGGTTACACTTCACACTGCTATACCTTCACTTGGAGAAGACCACGGTTCTATGAAAACGTTCCTATCAGGCCTGGAAACTAAAAGCAAAGCAAATGAGGGACAGGCATTTGTGTGGATTTCAAAAAGTATTTGAGAATATTGGCTGAAGTTGTTTCCATGAGACCTAATCCTGGTCTCCCTTATGCCACTTCAGTGAAGCGTATGCCAGTGTATTCCAATGATTTAGATTCCGCTGATGTCCATGTTAGCAGAATCATCCCGTTTTCTACCTAATTCAGGTTAAAACAGATGACTGACTGCTCTTAGTGAAACCAATAGCTCCTTTCTGCCAGCCACCACAGCCCACCCCAGTGGACTCCTCTTGTTGTCCCTTTGCTGGGAAGGTGTCATTTATACACACTGAAGACCCACAGCCCAAACCCCGAGCGCACTCCAGCCTCTCTTGGAAATCAAAAAACAATTGGGCATGTGTAAAGAAAACAGGTTCTAGTCTCTTTGTGTGCCAGACTTGGCGGTCAGTTACAACCCCTCTGAACAGAACTGAATGCATTATCCAAATGTATAGGAATCCAGGAGGATGCCCAGTAGTAAGCATGAGCAGAATATGGCCCCTTACTGATATGCATCAGCACTGGTTAACACATCTAGCAGCCTCTCTTCAGTGTCCATTTGCTAATTGTCAAAGGCCCATTCCACATGTCTTATATTTACTGAATAGCATATAAATCACATCTCACTTACACATTTTTCAATGACAACAAAAGACAGAAAGGTATTTGAAAGTCATCACAGAGTCTGGACCCTTCTTTACCATCCAAGTCCCCTAGACCAGTGGTTCCCAACCTTTTCACCACTGTGGACTCCCAGTCACGGCCCCAAACCATTTGCGGATCTCCATCAAAGCCAATTCTAGCTATTGTGTGCGCTTACTTACATGAAAAAGGAACAACATAGATTTTCAGACAGCAATTGATAACATTATTGGAAGATATTTAATTTAAAATTAATAATTGATTGTAACTTTGCAATTTATTTAAAATTTATTCTCTATGATTATTTTTACTTAGCTTTTATCTTTTTCACAGACCCCCCACCCCGCATTACCCTCACAGACACCAGGGTGGGAACCACTGCCCTAGACTAACACTCACTGGGGTCCTGTTCTTTCTGAACTAAAACCTGTTGAGATGTTCATTCTGATGTGCCAGCCCTATGTAGCTTTATTTTACAGACACCCACAAAACATGGCTAACAATAATATTAATTAATAAAAAACACAGGGTGTTTGCAAGGGAACATACTATGAGCCACATAGCACCATAAGTTTTCAAACAGAGTGCTTATTGATTCCAGTGGGGTATTCTATTTTAAAATCTCTGGTACATAGAAGGACCAGAGAGCAAGTGTGGAAAAAATCAGGACACTTTTTTTTTCTTGAGGGGGTGGGTATAGTTATATGAGACAAAGCTCCTAATATCAGGATATCTGGTCACCCTACTGGTATGTGACCAGTGTAAGCTGAGCACTCGGGCAGTTGCCCAAGAGAGATTCAGGTACCACGCAGCTGATTAGCAGAGTACCCACAGCTTCCCACAGTAAGCAGCAGGTGTTTCTCTGGGTGGTGCACATCTTCACATGCCTTGGTGCACACAACAAAATTTATTCTGCTGATGGGTGGAAAAAATTAGAAGGAAAACTGTATGTGACTTACAGACAATCCACTGAAAATACCCTTGGGTGGGCTCAGGCAGTACTCAGTCAAGCTTTCAGGCAAAGGTGTTATCCAAGTGAAAATCTTGGCTTACTTATATCTATGCTTATTTTTCACACAGTGGGACCAGACTGAACTTTGATCACTTGCCATTTTCTCTTTCCTGACGTAGTTGTCAATGTTTTATTCCATGCAATTTTGCCTTTTGTTGGTTATTTTATTTATTAGTATTAGCAATGGACTAAAGCTGCAAAATTCAGGTTTGGAGTCAAATTTCAGACACTGCAAAATTTGGAGTTGTTCAGATCAGGGATTTTCTGTGCGGTTTCAGTAGAAAGAGGTTTGCAATATTCAGTCCTTCAATCCAGCTTTGAATCTCAGATATTGTGAAAAGCTGACTGTATTCAGGTCTGAGACATTGGCTCAGGCCCTTTGCTAAATAGTTAATTAATTGCTATCATTATCCAGCTCGTTATTTTCTTTCATGTATCACATTTTGGCATTTGCCGCTTTATGAATTATTATTTTTCTCTTGCAAATATCTAGAACATATAGGACAAAGTCCAGACACCATACAACACACCACACTCTTTAAAATGATTATTAGGGCCCAATACTCAGTCATTATAGATTGACACAATTCCACTATTGTCAACAGAGTTATGCTGATTTACATTAGCTCCAGATCTGCCCTTTTTTCTGCCATGTTTTGATTGATGCTAGATGGGAATAAGTTTGTTTGTTGGGATTATGACAAAAACAAAACCCTGTGTGCATGTCTGGTTCAGAAGAGAATTTTGTGGCAAAGTATAGCCTTAGAGATTTTCAGTACAATGTCTGACATGTTGCTGTATTTCACAATATATTAGCATGGTTGTATGGTACTGTCTCCCTACACTGTAAAATATTTCTTCAATTACTTTATTATTATTAGGAATATTTAGGGACTATTTTCAGGAATATCTTAATAAAGAATCCATAGTGATCTGGAGAGTTATGAACCATTATTTCTCAAGTATATTTTTTCCAGGGTTACTGTTTTCTTCTGAATTTTGTCTTTATTGTTTGACATCAGTCAACAGGATTTTATTTGTCTTCGTAACTAAAACTGAATTTAAAAAAAAAAAAGAGTGAGAGAGATTTGTTTTCTTGCTTGCATCACTGTACAAATACCTAGACGAAAGTGACTGTGGTATCAGCGCCTACACACCAATCTTTTAGAGATGAGGAACCTAACCAAATGTGATGAAATCTGTGCATGCTGCTGTTTTGGGGCTATATTAACAAGAATGATGACTTTGGCCTCTCTCACTGTTTTGTTAGTTCTGGATAGCTACAGTTGCATTATATTTCTGTGATGGCAATTCAGTCTCTGTGCAAGTTGCATGACTGACAGGAGCTTTGTTGTACTCAGGTGTAAATTAGTCTGTTAGAAGGTATTACTCACAACTTTAAATTTGTTTTATTGAACTGGATTAATACAGCTGTTATGTTTCAGATAATAGGCTTTGGGTGGAAGACAATCTCGTTTTCCTCCACACTTTGATGCATATGCTGTATCCATTCTCCTTTCCTTTCCCACAGTTCCCTGTCCTCCCCCTGGAGCTCTGTAACAGTATCCCTTTAATTAAAAGGAAAAGGTCCGGCTGAACATTAGCCCAACACAAATGGTTTTCACACAGATTTTAAATAGTGTTCCAGATCAAATTCAAAGTAGAGTTAAGTTTGTCCTTCCTTGGCTTTTTCAACCTTGACAACATGGAATTTCATATTGGTCTGTGGTCACTTATCTAAAGACATAAGAAATTTTACTTTCTCTGCGTGTTCTCCTAAAACTTTACAAGCCTGACAGAAGTTCAGAATGATCAGTGTTCCTGCTTTGTGGCATAAGCCCAGAACTTCCCATATGATCCAACATTTACAGATGCCCTGTAGTTTAATCCACATAGCAAAAAGTGAGAGAAAAGAAAAACAGCAGCCTAAAAAGCACTGATATCGGCTTCTCCCTCTCATCCTTGGGGAAAGATGTTGAACAACTATTGAAGTCTCGGATAGGTTTTACATTAGACCAGTGGTTTTCAGCCTGGGGTACCTGTACCCATATGGGGTACGTCAACTCATCTACCTATTTGTCTAGTTTTACAACAGGCTTACAGAAAAAGCATTATTGAAGTCAGTACAAACAAATTTCATACAGTGACTTGCTTGTACAGCTCTGTGTTTTACACACTCAGATTAAGTACGATATTTATGTTTTAATTCATTTATTTTATAATTTTACTGCAAATGTGAAGGTAAGCAAACTGTCAGTAATAGTGTGTTGCAACACTTCTGTATTTTAAGGTTTGATTTTGGAAGCAAGTAGTTTTTAAAAGTGAAGTGAAATTTTCATCTTGCATACTCCCATCAGACTCCTGAACCTGAGCTTATTTGGAAGGGTTGAGTGCCACTGGTTTGTAACACTGAGGCAATTATTAAGAAGTAAACAAATGTGTTGCAATGGTATAAACAAATTCGTGGGTCTGAAAATTGTCTTTACTGGGGACACGTTATTAAAAAAAAAAAGGTTGAGAAACACTGTGTTAGACAATCATATTCCTCAAGTCTCATGTAAACAATAAATAGAAATGAGTTGTGTCACTACTGAATTCAGCAGAAAGTATCATTTCAGTGGGAGCAGAATAAAGCTAAGAAAGTCACATTTGGAAGCACTGGTATCTATGGAAAAGAACAACTAGAAGAGGGAAAAAAGCAAAGTAGATTTCAGAGCTTAAGGATCTGTCTATGCAAAAAAGTCGTAGCACTTTAACTATTCCTATATACCTAAAATGGCACGATTCCCACCAGCGTGGATGTGGTTATAAATGTGTTAGTATTCCCATATGGGACAAACTGTACTGGTAAAAGACACCTTTATACCAATATAACTGCATCCACACAAGGGGTGTATCAGTGCACTTCAATTAAAAAAATAAAATAAAAGCATACCCCTACCTCAAAATAGTGACCCTATCATACGAACTGTGGTAAACCAAGCTTCTAAGTCACCAGGGCATTTTTGAAACTTTACTCAAGTTCAGATGAGCAACAGTATAGATGTTGTGGGAGATGGAATATATAAAATAGGCTATCAAAATGAATGCTCCTGCAATATCAGCTCTGCAGTACTGAAATGGAGCCCTGATCCAAGATTCTTGGTGTGGTGTTATCACACAAAGCCAATGAATGTAAATAGTTTAGGCTGCATAGAGCAAATATTATTTGTGTTTCTTATTATTTAACTTCAGGGACCCCACCACAAGGTGGGATAAATATTTTGTTTTAAAGTATCCAAATGCCCTGATATTTATTTTTTCGAAGGAGCCAACTTATTTTGAAATGACCAGTTCCAGGTAAAAATAAATGCAGTTATTTTAGCTCTTGAAACTGATACACAATTAATTTTCAAACACTTGCAGTAAATCACACTCCAAGAGCTAACTCGGTGTCAACTTTAATGACTGAAATCAAGATTAAAAAAAAACCCCACAAAGCCAATAAACAGGGAAGAATTAATAGATGCTCATTCAAGCATATTCTTTACTTAACTTTACTTTACTTAGTCTTTTTTTAAATTATAGGCAGGCATTTTGATAACTTATTCCCACACTCTTGAAAATAGTCTTTTCAAGTTTCTCATGTCTTCAAATTTCACAATAACAAAACCCACAAATAGAAAGCTTTGAACATTAGAACAGTAGAATTTAACAGATCAGGTTAGATGCTGCACAATTTACAAAGGCCATTAAATGAGTGAAGAGGGATGATCTTACTCTCTGAGATGTCAGAGTCCAAGAAGCTAGCAGCAGAAAACTATTAGCAACCATCTGAAAAATGTTCCTCTTTATTAGGAATATGTAATTTTGGCATCTGATTGTGAGGGATCTTAACCACAACATATAACTGAACCTGGCTAACAATTTTGTGCTAAATTGTGTGTGGGTAGGGCCCTCTTGTTGCTTTTGGTCAACAGATGTCAGATATTTACACTTCTACAGGACAGGTAAGTATATCATAATGAGATCTTGTATATAGTGAAGTTATTTCTTTCCTCCCTATCCCACTTTCACCCTGGACATGATCCATGACCAACAGGTGTTTTTCCATTCACTTCAGAAGACTTAGGTTCATCTCTCCAGTACGGATTAAACCTCTCTAATCTGGCACTCTCTCACCTGGCAACAGACACAATCCATCATGATTTGAGTTAACTGGACAACCACTTATCATGGGCATGGCCAAATTTCCTGTAGTCCCATAAAGTTTGTTTACAGTGATGAGTCCTGGCTCTCAGTATTCTGTGCTGTTGTTTAGCTGCAATTTACCCCTAAATGTCTTGGAAGAGCTCCATAAGCAGCAGAAGTGTTGATAATGTGCTAACCAATATTAAACTCCCATGATCAGGCAAATTCATCTGGCACGAGTCAGGTCCCGAGGTTGCTGGACAAGAGAGGTTCAACCTGTATGACCCTTTCAGACACAGTGAAACAATTCAGAACTTTCATTCTGTTTCGCTGCCACACTCTGCAGGAGGAGATCATTCTGTGCTGATCCCACTGCACATGTTAAATATTTAACTTTTGACTGCAGGGAAAAGAAAAACATTTTCCATTTGACTTCCTGTGCTTCTAAGACCTCTCTTCCTACCAAAAAAGGGCAACGTTGGACACCTGCACTGCTAGACATGCATCTTTGTATACCGCTCAACCCAAGAGGGAACCTCACAAAAAGTTGAAGCCTTGTGAGATCCCACTTGCTGTAAAATGAAAGATTTGTTAACTCTTCATATAATACTGCTTTCAGGCTTTTGAGCTGGATACAAGAATGAGATACTGAGCTGAAGTGGTTAGTTAACTTATTTTCAAGCATTTCCAAAGCAGCCTTTACTAAAATAGCTGGACAAACTTTAGAGTTTAAAATGTACTCATGCAAAAAGACAGTCTGACAGTTGGGCAAAAGTCACAGAACTGCCTTTCCTGCTGACATTTTTTGGTCTGGACTGTAGTGATAACTGAGTTGCTTTATGTGCTTTTTTGTTTCCTTTCATCTTTATTTATATTTATGGGTTTAATTCCATTTCTTAGCCAATGACAGAATTTTCTCTCTTATAATAATAATAATAATCTCTCATAACTCACACAACCTAAGTATTTAACTGCAGTTATAAATCCATCAGTGGCTTACAGTTTGGAAGAGTGGACTAGGGTAGCCACGTCTCTGGTGGTTTTAATCCCACAATCTCTCCCAGTGCTTCTCAATTTAATGAAGCATATTCCAGTGGAAACCAGAATCTTCAATAAACCCAGCCCTGGCATAGGTCAGATGGATTTGAGATGATGAGCAGAATCCCTAAGGGAAATTCAGTGAATGACTACAAAAAGTAACAGAGTTTAAATAATTAGAACATATGTGTCATGATAGTATCATCCATGATCATCTGCTGAGTCAGTTCATTTAACTATGAATTACTATTTCAGCCTTGCAAAACCAACATTTTCTATAGCTGGCATGGAATCACCCATAAAAATATACTCAACCTTCCCACAGGCTGAATGATAACGAAGCAGATAATGATAATTTATTCACCCACTGAAAATAAATCAGAAGTGCTTACCCCAGAGAAGCAGCTAAGTATTGTTTTATAATGCTGAGCTATTCTTACAGACTGGTAAATTACTGGATGTTTAGATTATTGCTCCTCTGATGGGCTTGGGGGATTTTTAGTAGCTGCCATCTTTTATGGTACCTCCCCTCCATGCAAAATATAGAATTTTACAACAATAAAGGAAACATCTTTGAGTAGGAGATTGTCTTGGAGTATTTGGTCCTGTTCCTGCATGACTGGAGTCAATGGGTGTTTTGCCATTGACTCCAATGTGAGCAGGATTGGCCCTCTAAGGTTTTGTGGCCTACACTCTCCTCCGTGTTTGTGCCATCAGGGATTTTCATTCCACTTTCATTACGAACAGAGTTTCACTGGCTAAACTGTAGTAGACAATTAACTGCACACAATCCCTCACCAGTGGGATCTTGATTAATACCTGTTCCTTCCACCGGAAGTGTATCTGTGGTTGTCTGGAAATGGTGATAAAAATCAAGCAGGAATCAATCTGAGGAAATGTAATATGAATAAGAACTGCACCATAACCCCACTCTCTCCAAAAGCAGGTAAATTTGGGGCTTGATAACGTATTGACCATTATTACCTTTCCTGATCGAAAATTAGTAATATCTGCAATTTGAGGTATAGTGGCAATAGGAGCTGTAGACGTTGCATGAACTAAACAGGTCTCTATTAAAAAAAAAAAATCCATGGGTCAGATTGATTTCACTAAAGTTTTATATCAGTGTAACTCCATCAACATCAGTGAGGGTCCTCTTCATTTATTCCCCGGTAAGCAGCAGAGGAATTAGGTGCGAAAATGTGTGCCATCAATATGTAGGCAGCACTCCTCATCAGTTTCAGTGGAGACTTCTTTTATATTCAGAGTCATAACTGCATGCATTTTTAGCATCTGCATGACTGGAAATGTGTCCTTTATTTCAAAACATGTTTCTAACCTGACTTTTTGAAAATGCCCAGTGTTATCATTAGATTCTCCAAAGTTACACATATTTCTACCAACATGTGTGGGAAGTACAAAAAGTTTTGCGGTGAATAAAGTCTGCAGAACCATCTAACTATGTGGCAATCTTGCCAAGCTCATAGTGTCAGAGAAGAGAAAACGTTTCTCCTGTAATGTATCAGCAGCATGACATTTGTTTTGGGTGCACACAAACAGAGGGCAAACTAATTTGTTTGCAAAAGCATATGTGTCTCTGATTCTGCAAATCACAGCAACCGAAGCCATCCGTCAGCTGAAGTCAGTGGGCTCCACAAATGTGTGGGGTGGGAGGGGTTACTGGTACAAATCTAAACAAAAAGCAGTCAAGTAGCACTTTAAAGACTAGCAAAACAATTTATTAGGTGAGCTTTTGTGGGACAGACCCACTTCTTCAGACAATAGCCATACCAAAACAGACTCAATATTTAAGGCACAGAGAAACAAAAACAATAATCAAAGAGGACAAATCAGAAAAAAATGATCAAAGTGAGCAAAGTGCTACTTGACTGCTTTTTGTTTTGATAGGGATATAGACTAGCACGGCTCCCTCTCTGTTATTCTATGGTACAAATCTGTGTGTATCATAAAGCCCTGTGTTTGTAACGCAACCAGAACGTTTTCTGTTTCTTCACGTGACACGTCATAACTTATTCGAAAGCTAATGTGAGATTTTGGTGTCTACATAATGCAAGATCAGGCTGTTGAACAACACTGGATCACTTTTCTAGAGTTACTGTTATTGGTTCCTTTTCCCATTGCTGTCAGTGACAGCTTTACCCATGAATTGGAGTCCGAATCAGGGTGTTAATCCATTTAGTGTGGCGGGGGGATACATGTTCCATATTCTTCCCCACAATCATTTCTTTGTGGAATAGTAACAGAGAGGAAGCCGTGCTAGTCTATACACTATCAAAACAAAAAGCAGTCAAGTAGCACTTTAAAGACTAGCAAAATAGTTTAATAGGTGATTATTATTGAGTCTGTTCTGGTCTGGCTATGGTCTGAAGAAGTGGGTCTGTCCCACGAAAGCTCACCTAATAAACTATTTTGCTCGTCGTTAAAGTGCTACTTGACTGCTTTTTGTTTTTTATTTGTGGAAGATAGAGATGGTTGAAGGTGGCTCTCAGAGTCGCAGATCGGTGTCTCTGGATATTTAGCAAACCACAGGGAGGCAGGAAAAGCTACATCCCAGCTGAGGAGCATGTGAATATTCTGGCCCAAGAGAAGACAGTTTCAGAGAAAGGGTTTGGAAGATTTCCCAGATGCCCCCACCATCTGCAGCAAACCAGGATTCTGCTTGCAAATCTTTTGGGTCCAGGAGAGCACCCAGCCCTGTACAGAGCCAGCTCCTCACCACACCCTTGCTAGTTCCAACCACACAGACAAAGCCCTCAGGCCCAGGATTGATCCTGCAGAGACAAAAATCCCTTCCTTTGGTGGTGACTTGGTGCAGCAAAGCCTTGGGGCATTGGGTGCCAGGGTCAGACCCCCCGCCCATCCAGTCTTCATGGGAGAAGGGGAATGGTGGGGAGAGGGTTAAGGGGGAGATGAGAAAATTCAAGCTCTTACCAGTACAGGAGTGCAGAGGTTTGGGTCTGACGATGAGGGAAGGGCAGATAGAGTAAAGGGAAAGTTTCTCAAAGTAATCGCAGGTCTCCTTGGAGAGGATCTCATCGATCATGAAAGTCTTGTAGCGCCTCCTGGCTGCCTTGAGCTGCCCGGGGGAGGCGAGCCGCAGCTCGCCAGGGCAGTGCATGGTCAAGGCTCAGCCCCTTCCCCGAGCCCGCCCCAGGCCCGGACTCGCTCTCTCTCTCTACGGGCAGTGGGGGCAGGAGCGGGCCCGGGGAGCGGAGCAGGGCTGCAAAAAGCTGCCGACCCCCCGCCCACACACACACGCCAGGCGCGGTCTGCGCGACTCGCCCCCTCCGCGCCTGGCTGAGCGCTCTCCAGCGTGCGCTCGCGCGGCTGCTATATAAACCTCCCGATAAGCATCTCGGCGAGCCCTTTTTAGGACATTCCGCCCGTCAATCGGGGCAGCCTGCGGCTCCCGTCCCCTGCGCGTCTCGCGGCTGGCAGGATCCCGGGCGCACGGGCGCGCGCGCTCTATTTTAAGCCGCCGGGGCGTGTGCTTCATTCTGCGTTGCCTTTTAATGCTGGAAAACTTCCAGGGTGACTCGCCCTCTCTTCCCCTCCCCCGCCCCCACCTCCCCGAGCGAGCTGCACTTAGTCAAAGGCTTGAAAATTCAAGTAGCGATGTGGTCCGCCGGAGTGTTATTAAGCACTTTGGAACCATTGCAGCTTGGAAGCACATGCACAGCTCCGAAATGCGTTGCAGAGCGAGACGCTGTTTTAGGGTCAGAACAACCAATGACATCCCTTTTTTTCTCGCTTTGCAAGAACTGTCATTGCAAGAATTGTCACTGTCGCTGTATGCCCACACCGACCCCCAACTGAGCATTTCTCTGCAGGTTGTTCGTGCAAAGGGGGAAAACAGGAGGTAATTACGTATTTGGAAGCTAACAAAGCTATTGTGAATGACGAAACAATTGAGGAATTTTGCTGTGTTTGCGGAGAAGGGCTTGAAGTATTACACAGAGAAAAACTATAGGTGGATCGCTCATAGTGAACACTTTTTCCACCAATGCAGCGTTAGTAGGACTTGGCTCTTTCCTCTCGGCTGTGTATTGGAACACTTTATGGTATTTGGAAAGGCAGTTTTCCCCCGTAACGAGCACTGAACACCTCGCCCTGGTGTAAAGCTAACACACATTAAACCTGGAAAGAGACTCTTGACAAATAGTAACAGCAACGAAGGGTCCTGTGGCACCTTATAGACTAACAGAAAAGTTTTGAGCATGAGCTTTCCTGAGCACAGACTCACTTGACCAGCACCTGATGAAGTGAGTCTGTGCTCACGAAAGCTCATGCTCAAAACGTTTCTGTTAGTCTACAAGGTGCCACAGGACCCTTCGTTGCTGTTACAGATCCAGACTAACACGGCTACCCCTCCGATACTTGACAAATAGCGTCACTTTCACGGCTTGCAAGCGTTTTGCCGAAATGATTGTTTTTCTTGTTCCATAAGTGTTCCTCTTAAGTGCTGCGCGTCATTTGCTCGTCTTCTTTTAAACGCTCATGTGTCAAGTCGTTTAACTCTAAAGACTATTACTTTTCCTTTGTTTTTAAACTTCAGATGCCTCTGGGCTTCCGTGCAATTTTCCGGTGCGTTGCAGAAGCCAAAACTTTCTTGATGGTTTTGCTCTGATGTTTATTTCTCTGGCTTCTGTTCCCGATTTGCAGGGAGAATCGTTCGTCGGTAATAATTTCTATTGCTTTGAAAAAGCTCTTACGCTTCCTTTGAACCGGACTTTTTCAGCACCAGAATTATTTCAATTATTTTTTACATAAATTATTTGTTGATTCTCATCTGCCCCTCATTAATTAACTTGCGTGAATCGAATAAATGGTTCGAACGATTGTTACATTAATTAAGAATATAGCTATAGACTGAATTCTAGATTTATTATTAGATATAACAAATACATTAATGTCGTCTACAAAACTTTATTACCCCGTTTTATTTTCAATATCAGTAAAAAACATTTTAATTTTAGCAAGTTGAGACATTATAAAATTTGTGGGGGTTTTTTAACTAATGTGTTTTGAAAGAGAAAAAAACTACCTATTCCTCATCTTTAGTGTAGAGTTTGTTGCTGTGGAACCCACAATAAAACGTGTATTGGAATCCTTAAAACTGTCTTCCAGTTGATCGATATTCCCTCTTCTGTTGAAAATATTGTTTGGTGTTTTGATCTGTTTTAAAAACCACAAAATACTATACAAGCAGATCTGTAACACCTTAAAAATAACATATTTATTTATTGGGCAAGAATTCAGAAGAAGTGGGTCTTATCTGCGAATGCTCATTACCTAATAAATAAATTTATTAGACTTTAAGGTGCTACAGAACTACTTGTTTTTTGTGAAGCTACAGACTAACACAACTACCCCACTGAGATAAAAATACTATGCTTATGTCCTGTTTAAACATTGTCAAAATTGACATAGCAAGTTTAGGGAAACAGACGATCTAATTTTTATTCTCCCCTCCCCCAAAATATTTTTACATTTAAAATCAGCATTTTTAGTAAATCAGAGAGTACCCCAATAATCTTGTTCATTAAAATCAATTAGAAAAGCATTAATAGATAAATAAATAGTATTTTCTTTGCTGTACTTGGAATATACTTTATTCTTGTTACTGCTGAGAAATTAAAGGTGAACAAGAATTTCATTAAATGGGGCTTAAAGAAATATGTGTACCAATGCTTTTAATTATTTTAATTTTTAAATTGAGGAACTGTTGTTTAATTTTCAAAAACCTCCCCCAAAAATGATTTATTTTATTGCAATAGCAGTTTTTAATTCGAAACCAAATTGGTTTTAATTACTACATTTTTCAGTGCAAAAGATTACATGAATAAGGATTATTTCAAGGAAATAAAATCTCCGATGGTAACTCAAAGTGTCACAGTAAATAGTAAACGTTTGCCGACCATAAATAGATACATAAAATCCTAAAGAAGTCGGGGTTTGAATCCTGAAACGGGGGTTAGGGGAACCTTCCCAACTGGAAAAGAAATGGGATAATTTGCTGCCCTGCGTTTGCTGAGGGTTGTGTTTGTTGCAGTGGCTGGAAAGGGGTGATTTCCCCTTGCATTTCAGTGTGCAGTGGCTGGAACGAAATAGCTTTATGGGAGGCTGACAAGACACAGTAGAGATATCTATGACATCTGCTAATTTTAGTGTGCAGGAAAGATGCTTTCATGAAACTGACAAGCTGCAGCGCAGAAATCTATTTCAATGGACCTGTGATTCTTTACACCCAGCTGATTAAAGGACCTGCTTCCTTTGTTGCTTGTTTATTTCACTTCTGCATCTGAACATCTGATTCCTAGCAGAACTGGAGCTGACACTTAGCCTTTAGCAGGTTCTCCTCAGCCACCGTAAGAGCTGCAAACTCCCTGCTAGACGCAGGCAGAGCTGAATTGGCAGATGGGATCAGTTCCCTAAAGTGTCTCAAGGAATTATTTTTAATAATGAGAACTTTTGAAAAGAAAAGAAAAAGGGCTAGAGCCATGAGATGGGTTATGTCGAATGAAACACACACTGGCCGTCAATCATAAAGGGAGTGCTTTGGTCAGGAATATCAGGGATTTGGTTTCTAACATTAATGAAGTGGCTGGAAAAGCAAACATCTGCCAAGGAGACTCAAACCTCTCACAGCTGTTGGAGCCACCAAGCATCTCCCAAAGTCGGGCCGTCTGACTGGTAACTGCCTCTCCCCTAGGACTGCCTCACTCCCAAGAAATGGGAGGAGTGGGGATGGAGGGGGAGGGGGAGGAGGAGGAGGATGGTGAAATGCATGTGCCTATGTGAGGGAGGCATTGGCCAGTCAGCCTGAAATATACCAGTGACTGGATGGGGATTCCACATGTGCCTTTTTACTAGGGAGAGAAAGGTAGTGGGGAGAGAGAGAGCAGAGAGTCCAGGGATCTGATCCTGCAGTCCATCCTCTCCAGTGGGAATTTTGTTTGTGCAAGGTCAGAATCAGGGATGAAACTAGACAGAATCTGAGCAGGTCCCTCACCTTAGGGTCTCTCTGTAAGGATGAAGACAAGAGAGCTCATCCCTTGTGACAGAGGAACAAAAGCAAATTGTGCAAATAACAGTCACCCACCTCCGGAAAGAGGCTTTCAATTGAGAGAGAGGGGTGGCATTGGGCTTCTGGCTGCAGGAGACATGGGTTCTGTCCAATATGCCCTCTGATCTTCTCCAGCCATGTGTGGATTTTTTCCATCCATGTGCAGAATAATTTTTGTGCACTGAGGCATTTGTAAATGTGCACCACCAATAGAAGCAAACAAAAAAAAATCTGCAAGAGCTCTGCTAATCAGTGGGGCAGCAACTGAATCTCTACTGAGTAGCTGCACAAGCTCAGTGTTTACAGGGAATGCTGGTTCTGTCTCCAGCTCTGATGCCAGCTTATGTGACCGCAATCCAGTCATAAGACATTTTAGACAACACCATTTGCATGACTCACTGTTGCCCTACACCCTGTGTCTTCATTTACACCTCTGCATAGCAGGCATCAAATAATAGTGCCAGCCTCTGGGGTAGCACTTTTCAGCAGGAGATCTCACACCAGTTGGCAAAGGAAATCAGCACTCTTAGCCCCATTTTACAGATGTTTTACAAAACACCACCTACTCAGGACTGGCTTGGCATTGCTGTGAACGACTGCAGGAGGTATGAATCCTAAGAATGTCGAGTAACTCCAGCACTGAGGGCAGGAGAGCTCTGAGAAAGGTTGAATGCTGTGTCTTGTCTACTAGTCCTTCCCCTATTTGCTAACAGTGGTGCAACCAACAGCACAAGAAAAAAGGTTACTTTCTCCCTGCCCCGACATGCCTTACCTATGTCTAGTGAGGGGTATTCAGTCCCAAAGGACCTGTCAAAGCAGCTTCCTTGACTAGCACTTAGTACATGCAGAAAAAGGACACTGAAACCCAGATATCATTTTGCCACCTGCCTGATTTACCTGAAAAGCACCTGAGCTTTAAAACTTTTGCATCTTGCCCTGCACTATTTTCACTCTTCCAAGGCATCTTTCAGGAGACCCTAGGCTGCTATTTCTAAGTCTGTGGACAAATTTCTTTCCCTGTTTTTTCAGTTCAATGCCTGGGGTGGGGAAGAGTGACAGACACACCAGTTTTCAGAATTAAGAGTAAAGAGATACTCCGTTTTTAGCATTTTTCTTAAAGCCTGTGTGAGAGGAAAGAGAAAATGGGGAAGGTGATCTCAGTGTGTGGCTGGTGGGGCAAATGGCTGGGCAGACAAACCACTGCAAATTGCTGCATTAGCACCTGGCTATGAATGCAGTGGATTCAGCCATCTGTTGGCTTCACTCACTCCACCTCACACTATGCTCAGAGAGATCAGAAGAAGGATTTGACTTACACAAAGCTCTTCTTCATTTCTGCTTTCCTCACTGCTCTAAGGGTAGGCAGTGGTGGCTATCCTGCACGTCAACTCCTATTTCTATGTCTGGAGATCCAGGCTGGCATGCTTTTCTTGCTGTAGCTTCCAGCCTCCCCAGCTCTGGTTTAGGTGTCCCAATTCTGGACTCACAGCCATTGCAAGGGGGTCAACAACCTAATGTTTACCTGACAAAAGGAGGCCTACATTTCTTGGCATGTATTCAGGTGTATGTGATATGTTAACGCCCATTAGAAAATCTGCACCGCCCCATAAACCTCTTTCTAAACAGCTCCAATTCTGCCAGTGATCCTGCCCCATGACTAGCACAGATTTATTCTAGCTAGTTTGGCGTGTTCTTTGGAACCCTAAATAATGCAGGGCACACCCACCACTGAGCCCATGAAGTACCAAACCATCCTTTCCAGGAGAATACTTGCATTCCAAGGGGTCCAATCCAGCCACTGCTGAAGCTCAAAACAAAACTCCCTTTGATTCTAGCAGGCTCAAGGACAAGGGAAATTAAGTTAACATGTCTATCTAGCCCAGTATCCTTTCTTCCAGTACAGTCCAATGTCAGAGCCACAGAAGGAGTGAACAGAACAGGTAATCATCAAAATGATTCCTCTCCTGTCATCCATTTCTAGCCAAAGACAAACAGAGGCTAGGGACACCATTCCTATTCTTTCTGGCTAATAGCCATTGATGGACTAAACCTCAATGAATTCATCTAGCTCTTTTTTGAATCCTTTTAAATTCCTGGTCTTCACAACATCCTCTGGCAAGATGTTCCACAGGCCTACCATGCGCTGCATGAAGAAAAACTTCCTTTTGCTTTAAACTTGCTACATATTAATTTCGTTTGGTGTCCCCTAGTTCTTTGAGAGCATGTTTCTGTTCTTGTGATCCTGCCCTGTTTACACATTCAGAGCCTGATTATGATGTTACACCAGAATTAAAGGAGTGTGAGGCTGGAATCAGGCTTTCAGTCTGGAGGTTTTCTTCTTATAATGTCCCAAAGTAGAAGGAAGTAACACATCTATAAATAAATCTGATGTGAATGCTAATAACAATACTACTGGATACTTTGTAATTATATTAATGCCTTAAACTAAAGGACATTAACGGTCTTTGGGACAGAATATAATTAAGCTTCTTCTTACCTACATCAGGTGAATAACTATTATTATTCACAAGTTCTAGATGGTTAAACTGAATCACAGAAAAGTTAAGCAACTTGCCCACAGTCAGTGGCACACCTAGAAGCAGAACACCAGAGTCCTCCCTGGCTCCAATGAAAGTGAGGAAAAACAACTTAAGCCTCATCTTATCTAACCGCTCCCTTTAAGTAGCTGTCATTATCTCAGGCCCATCTAATGATATATGTCTATGCTGCAACCTTCAGGACCATTCCTGTATACCATGTGACTCCAATCCTCCTAGTAAAGCCAACGGGAGTTGAACTAGCCCAAGAACTGAGGCATTGTATTCTGCTATGGAAAAGCATCAAAGGAGCTTCCATTTGAATCACTGGAGTGTATTTGGTATGGGGAGGAGGAGTAAGTATGCAGAGTTGGAGCGTCTGAAATCAGACCATCAGAAAACTTGGCTCATCATCTCTCAGGACACACACCCCCAGACTTCGAAAGCCCCGTCTTCCCAAAACCACATGGGAAGAAGGGGCTTTCAAACCCAGAGGGCCTTTCAGAAGGCCCCTGTGTACAGGGGTGGCATGTGTTTCGAAAGCGGTAAGTTCGAAACACACATGGCCACCATTATGCTAATGGGTGCTGCATATTCATGACAGCACCTCATTAGTATCTGCCACAGTGGGTCCTTAGCATGCCCCTTCCGAAAGGCAGGGGCTAGTATAGCCCTGGCCTTTGAGGCTGAAATATCTTGAGAACAAACAGCTTGCCTGATTTTGGCACCAGGGACTCCAAACTCTAGCCCTGGTTTGTCCTTTAGCTTGCTCCTGGCCTAAAACTGATCAGAGTCCACATCTGGATCAAGCTGTACTCAAGGCCAATTATTTTCGCCAGGCTCTGGGCAGATGTCTGCTGAACTGGGTGGTAGCTTGTAACACTGATGCCTTCAATTTCTATGTGGTGAGAAACATCCTTTGATGTTCAGTTACCGATGCTGCATCCATGGTCCACAGGGATCAGACCTGCTTGATTTTTCTTTTTTCTTGGGCTGATTTACCTGAAAGGGGAGAAGGGGAAAAATCCAAACCAATAGACCAAGAGTATGTCTGCAGTTACCACAGAGACACCCACAGAACATTGCAATCATGGGAGTTTTCCACAAGGACTGGATTGGAAGGTGCATGAGGAACATCACGGAACTAGCTCAGCCTGCAAGAAGGGACTTATGGACACCATCAAATGCCACTCCTTATAACTGGTTTCTAGATGGACTTCTTCAGTCCTATGCCCTATAGTTCTGCAGGCCCCCAGCTCTGAGCCCAGAAAGTACCTCAGTACAACTATTCCACCTGGGAGTCAGATAGCCCCACCTAAGATACACTGAAGGTGCCATATAGCCCACACTGAGAGCTCAGGGACCACATTCTGTGCAGACCAAGCTCTGTAAGGAGCTTTGATACCACAATTCAGTGTAAAAGACAAGACCCCTCATCTCCCCTCACTTACACATGTCTCACCTTGGTGCAGTCCACTGACTTTACTGGAGTTACTCTTTATTTACTCCAGTGTGAGGTAAGGTAGGTTTCCTGGGAGTAGATACAAAATAAACCACAACAGAAGTCATTGTATGCACTGACTGGGAGGGAAAAGGCATTACAGTAGAAGCCCAATTTTACAAACTAATTAAAATCAAACATCCCAAAATGACAGGCAGGATGGTGCATAAGTTGCAATATGGAGCACTGCATCATTTACCATGGGTCCTGCAACTCTCTGTGAAAGCAATTTCAAGTGCACTGATGTCAGGGGAATACAAAGGGCTGTTGGTTTATTCTTCATCAGCATCACTTTCATTGCATAATTTGGTTTTTCAGAGGGCCGGATGAAGGCTTCATCTACCTGGTCTGTTGTGAGTATGGTGAAATCAAGGTTCTGCTCTACATGAATGAGCCAGCTGTGCTTTATTTTATAGCTGTGTTGATCCCAGAACATTTGAGGGGGAAAGGTCAGAAGGCGGGAAGGGGAAGCTCCTGGTTTAGGGGGAGGTCAGGATGCTGGCAACGTGTGGGGCATCTGAGAGAGGAAGAAGAAGGTCAAGTGGGGGAGAAAATGTATGTCTTCCTGACTTTAACTAGCATGATATTACTGACTAGGACCCAAAGGATAATTCAGGAATCTGGAAATTCTTTCCGCTCTGGCAGCTCCAACTCACTGCTGTTTCATTTAGTGTGATGTGCTTGCATGAAAAGTCTGTCTTGTGCCACTTAGGGATAACCCTGCCTCCCCAGCAAGAACATTCAGTATCAATGAGGTACCATGAGAGGTCAGACATAATCCAATTGCCACTGCACATAATTAGGACATTAAAATTCATGTAGCTGTTAAGACCTTGGTTTGAGCCCTGGTGCCATTGGATAAGCCTAGGAGTTTTCACTGTGTTATATTGAGTGAAAGGGTGGTATATTACATTAAACAACTGGTAGCAATGCCAAGCATTGTGTGTGTAAGGAGCATCCTCAAATGTAATTCTCCTGTCTCCTTGACTTGGACTTCCCATTAATCTCCAAGAACAACAAGAAGTCCTATGTCACCTTATAGACTAACAGATATTTTGGAGCATAAGCTTTCGTGGGCAAAGACCCACTTCATCAGATGCATTTCGTGGGTCTTTCCCCACAAAAGCTTATGCTCCAAAATATCTGATCATCTATAAGGTGCCACATTAATGTTCAGTATCCATAAACTTAGCATTACCCTTGACCCTGAATTTTCCTTTCCTCCACCTCACCTGTGTCTGCAGACCTGCCTCCAGCCACCGCAGTGATTATGGTGCCTCCGTGCCAGCTCATGTGAAATCCTCATCTAAGTTTTCATCTCTCCAAGCCTGGGCTATTGCAACACCCTTTGCTACAGCCACTAGGGGTCTCAGGCATGCCTATGCTGGGATTTAGCTCACATTCCAGCCAACAGGAACGGGCAACCAATTCCAGCAGGGAGTTAGTTCAAATGGTACAAATTAGACCTGGCAGTATCTGCAATGGCGCTCAGCAGGTACATTAGCTGCTGACCAGTCATGGCTGAGCTGAGACATGGTTTTAGTGCTCCCAACTCCAGCATGTACAGAAGATTGCTCTCACCACTCTTATGCCAAGGTCACCTTGTGTCCTTTTGTAAGAGCTCCAAATTCCCATACCCAGAGTCACCTTCTCTGCTTTTGAAACCCTCTGTAGACCTGGTCCATCTTTGTTGCTTTCTCCTATCCTCTCATGTAGCCCCATACTCCCCTTCCTACCTTCTTTCTTGTGGTCTTTGCAACTCTGGAGCACGAGCAACTCCTGACGGTTGAAACCCCCTATCTACCAAGAGTTTCTAATCCTGTCTGAGCACATGCTTTCCCACCTTCACCTGAGCCTTCACCTGAGCCTCTTCGATTCCTCTCACTCACTGCTACCATTTCATAGATGGGGGGAGAGATAGCTCAATGGTTTGAGCAATGGCCTGCTAAATCCAGGATTATGAGCTCAGTCCCTGAGGGGGCCATTTAGGGATCTGGAATAAATCCATTAGGGATGGTGATAGGTCCTGCTGTAAGTGCAGATAGGTGTAGCTCCACATATAGATTTACTAATATTTATAGCACAATAGTGCCCAGCAGACTTTAGAGCAAACTGAAACAGGAAGGGACACTTGCTGCCAAGAAGAAGGCTCATCCCAGGTGTGCAGAGAGAGGAGAGTGAATTCCAACCTACTTTTAGCAGAAGACTCTTTCTACTCCTTACTTATGCCCTTGGTAATACCTAGAGCAGAGGTCAGCAATCTGCAGCTCCAGAACTGCATGTCACTCTTTAAGGAGTCATTTGCGGTTCTGGGCACTGCTCTCGCTGACTCCTCTGTGGCTCTCTGCCCTGCTGCCACTGAAACATTAGAACCAAATTTAATTGGTTTAATGGCCAGCAGGACAATGGGAGTGATCCAGCAGTTAAAGCAATTAAATTTAGTTCCATTATTTCAGAGGTGGAAGGGCGGGCAGCCAAAGAGAGTCCCTCGCTTGTCCTGCTACCTGAGCGGAACACCTCCACACCAGCCTTCCACATGTGGTGGTATAGAAATGTGACTACACTTACATAAAAAGAGTACCATAATTCAACATTTCTAATGAGACCCAGCAGCTGATTGTGCTGCACCCCTGTATGGAATTTCACACCCTCCCCCACTTTTGCTCACCCCCACTTTACAGGAATCTGAGGTTATTAATAATTTTGACTAATAACTGCTTGTATAGTGCCAGCATTTGGGAGCCCCAGTCCTGGACCCATTGTACTCTGTGCTGTACAAACATATAACAGAAAAAAAAATGCACCCTACCCCAAAGAGTTTGTGATCTAGGAAAGAATTGGAGCAAAGCAACATCATACTGTTCAGTACTGGAAGGGATGTGGAAAGAAGGAGAGAGAACTCAATGTCCTGGTATTAGAGGGAGCAATGCCAATCCCAGAGTGAAAATCTGGCACTTCTGTCTATTTGCTTTGCTATTTGGCTCTGTTCTCTGCCCTGTCGCTACATCCATGGTGTCCAACACGCTAGCCACTAGCCACACATGGATATTTGGCTGGTTGAGTGTGACTAGTTGGCTTGAACAATAAATATATTTTCAGAATAATGTGGCTGGTTAGCTGTAACACTACAGAACTGGTAGGGTGCCATGGCACTAGATAAATACAATACTTTAGTGCCAGCTTTGGGAGAGCAGTTCTCAGGGTGAGGTTTATGGGCCCTTTCTAGGTGGTACAAAGAATCACTTCTGTCAGAAAAGAATCTCTCTCTCTCTCTCTCTTTCCTAATGCTCCTTTAGTCATAGCCTACAGCAGGGATTTCAAAGTGTGCCCAGGGATGCCTTTGACTCGATAGACTTTAAGCTTCCACCACTGCCACCTCTACCAGGCCCTCTCTTTACAGTGTCCAGCTGCTTCATGTCTTTCTTACGTCATGGACAAATCCACTGACAATTCAATCTGTGCACAGTACCAAATACACAAAAATCATCAGAGGATCTGAAGCCATTAGAGTTAAAGAGATTTGTTTGTCTAAATTCTGCTGTCAGCAGACAGTATAAAGGCCAGGTTAGCTCCATAGACTTCTATGGATGCTCTTTGGGTTTTTGTGACAATTTCACTTGGGGCAGAAGTTGTGCATCTCTAAGTTTTAAGAGACGGTTACTCGAGGGCAGGGGTCTGCAACCTGAGGCTCCGGAGCCACATGCCGCCCTCTAAGGACTTCTTTGTGGCTCCCAACAGTATAATTGCAAAGTAAACCAGCAAAAAAACACCCAAACTCCTCCTGATTATTTTCAATAAAAGGTGAATGTCCAAAAGCCCAACAATAAACAACTCACATCTAAGTAGCAAATGATATGTGATCTCAAAAATGTTGGCTAACACCTCCTTTAATATGTGCAGTGCATTGTGGGATATGATACTGTATCTGTGTTTCAATTGTGTTGCTACAAAAGTCTTATTCACGCATTGCAGCTCTTGAATTATTGAGTTTTTTACTGAATTCAAAAAAATGTCTCTTTGTGCTGTTTTGGTTGCCAGCAGCTGCGCTTAGGTGACCAGATGAAAAATCAGGACACTTTTTTTCCCCAGGCTGTTGGAAGGGGTAGTTTTGTAGATAAGATAAAACCCTGAATATTGTCATGTCTTGTCCCCCCAATTTACACATAGTAACACAGTTTGCAGAGCAAAACCAAAAAGCATAAAATTACAAGGAGAGGGATTTATCAAAGGTCTGGTGGTGAACCACAAACATCTCCTTGGGAGAGGCTCTATGTGGGGTTTTATGTATCTAATCACTTTCAGCAGAACTGGTAATGCTGCATTGCTGCATGAGATTCCTGTTCGTATGTACAGACATTTCTCCCATGGTCAGGGAAGATTGTTTGAAGAGAGGCACTCCTTAAAACCAGATTAGTGTTTTCCTATTCAAGTGGAAAGCGCCACTGTCTCTTTGTTACAGTGTGAAAATATATATACATGGGCCAGATCCTCAGCTGGTATAAACAGAGTTGGTTCCAGAGGAGCAGTGCCCATTTATTCCAGCTGAGGGCTTGGCCCATACACTAATGCACATGTGCATATGAAACTTCCTTGTATTAGGAAGCACAAATCCCGCTGCCTTCTGTACCTCTTTAGAAGGGAGCCCAAGTACCAGAAAACTATGGGCTCAATTAGCTGCAAAATGGGTGCAAATGCTCTCTGTTGGATTTGGTATGGTTATTAGTTCCTTGTATTGCAATAGCACTGAGAAGCCCTAGGTATAGGAGGCAGCAGCTATACAAGCAGCAAGCAAAAAGATGGTCCTGGGTCAGAGAGCTTGCTGATAGCCCTGCTTTGCTGAGGTATAAATGGTGGCCCAGAGTATAAGGTGGTGGAGAATCAGGCCTTTGGTGTAGTTCCCTCGCGGGTGCATAGAAAAGAATCTGTGATCAGACTTTCATTCAAATGGACGCTCATCATATCAGCAGTCCTTGGGCTTTCCTTAGCTGTTCACATTGTGTCAGGAACCCTGGGAAAGGGACAGTGTGAAGAAGAAAGGGCCTAACATCCAAGCAGTTTGGAAGCCTGGGGAACGGAAACCTGTCCTCAGTGAATCCGGCTCTAGCTCTCTGAGCACACCAGAGAACAGCTTTCAATTAAATATGGAGCTAGATATTCAGCTAGTGTAAATCAGACTCATTCCACTGATGTCCGTGGGTCTATGTCAGCTTACACCAGCTCTGGATCTGGCCCACAAATTGCTTCCAAAGCAAAAGCATCACTACCAGCAGCATGGCTGCTGCTAAGAGCAGCTCTGAGAAGCTAATGAGCCCATTATGTTCAAGAAAGGTTCATTTGTGGAACACATGATGATGCGTGAGTTATTAATGCAGATAGCACCATAGAAACATAGTTGTTGGATGGAGGAGGAGGGAACAAATATCGCCTTGGTCCAACCCCCATCTCCAGATGCCACCCCTGTTCAAACATCCAGACAGGTCCGCTGCGTTTTCCTTCCTAACTGACACTCCCCTTCACAAGTACCAGGTGGAAGATGAGTGAGTTAAAGACAGGCAGCAAATCTTTTCCATAAAAGTACATCAGACAGACGCATTAACCCCATAATCCCTTCCTGTGGTTTAAGAGACGCCACCCAGATTTATTAATTAAACCCTGTGAGCCGGTGGCTACTGTCAATTCAGTGTTTCCTTGCAACGGGTGTAACGAGGGCTCATTCATTCGCAAATATTTCCATTACATTTAAGGTGATGAGTCTCTCCACTGCTTTCCTGCCCTACACCAGCAAACTGAGGGGCAAAACATTTGCGTTATGGATTAAGATTGAAAGGAAAGGTTTGAAGTGGGGAGAAGAGAGGAGGAAACAGACAGAGGAAGAACAAAGCCGAGTCATTGCACTGGACAGGCCTGTGAGAATCGGTAATAAATAGTCAGACACAGGCGTTGAGAAGAAATGTGATCTACTGGACATGGAATTGGGCTAAGACACAGGGAATCTGGCTCTGCTGTAGGCCTGCTGTGTGACTCCAGGCTAGTCTTCACATCCCCGTGCATTTGTTTCCCCTGCATTCCTTTATCTGTTTAGATCATACGGGGGGGGTAGTCCGTGATTATCTGCGGGCAATCAGTACCATGGTGCCCCAATATTGGTGAGTCCTCTCAGACAAGGTTGCATGGGTGATCTGGGGAGAAATGATACAGCAGAAGTCAGGGAAGTCACATTCCTGTACAGAAGAGCTAGACTATGTCTACACTAGGCAAAGCAAGTCAACCACAAATACACAATTCTAGCTACAGCAATTGTGTAGGTAAAATCAACGTATCTGCACTCAGCTAACTTGGCTGTCCATGCTGGGGAAGGTCGACCTCCCTTACTCCTCCCCTCTCCCTGAGTGAGTCGATCTTCTGACCTAGCATAGACGTAGCCTTAGAAACACAGTACGTGGAGGTGCCAACCTCAACTCAGTCTCCAGGTGCTGCCAAAATACAAACCTGATTCATTACATGTGCTGCTGTGCTCTTCCATAGTACATTTGCTGCACAAATCCCAAAACACTGTACAAATATCAGTGAGTCTCCATAGCTGTGTCTACACGTGCACGCTACTTCGAAGTAGCGGCACTGACTTCAAAATAGCGCCCGTCGCGGCTACACGCGTCGGGCGCTATTTTGAAGTTAACTTCGACGTTAGGCGGCGAGACGTCGAAGTTGCTAACCTCCTGAGGGGATCGGAATAGTGCCCTACTTTGACGTTGAACGTCGAAGTAGGGACCATGTAGACGATCCGTGTCCCGCAACGTCGAAATTGCCGGGTCCTCCATGGCGGCCATCAGCTGCGGGGTTGAGAGATGCTCTCTCTCCAGCCCCTGCGGGGCTCTATGGTCACCGTGGGCAGCAGCCCTTAGCCCAGGGCTTCTGGCTGCTTCTGCAGCAGCTGGGGATCCATGCTGCAGGCACAGGGTCTGCAACCAGTTGTTGGCTCTGTGTATCTTGTGTTGTTTAGTGCAACTGTGTCTGGGAGGGGCCCTTTAAGGGAGCGGCTTGCTGTTGAGTCCTCCCTGTGACCCTGTCTGCAGCTGTGCCTGGCACCCTTATTTCGATGTGTGCTACTTTGGCGTGTAGACGTACCCTCGCAGCGCCTATTTCGATGTGGTGCCGTTATTCATCGAAATAGCCTATTTCGATGTTGGCTTCACATGTAGACGTAGCCCATGAGTCCCAGTTTGTTCATGCAATTATTTTTTCTGCCTGCACAAAGTTTCTTTCCTCCGTGCTCTGCTGCATTTCAAAGGACAATAGAGGGTCACCTGGGCTTTTCTGGCAGCAGCAGCAGCTGGAGCTCCAGGCCCCTTTGAAATGCCAGGCCCATGGGCAACTGTCCCCTTTGTTCCCCATCAGCAGACCTGTCCCTGCTAGTCCCCGAGCTGTGTGGCTTAGGGGAGAGAGCTGGGGGAAAGAAGTGGAGTGGAGGAGGAGCAGGAATGGGGTGGGGTGGGGTGGGGCAGGAAGAGGCAGGGCAGGGGCAGAGCAAGGGTGGGGTGGGATGGGAAAAGGTGGGGCAGGGCTAGGGTTTGGAGCAAATGTGGGCTAGAGGTCAGTCACAAAGGAATCATGAGGGAGGTGGTCATATGGCCAGTGCCCCCACCCCCATGTCCATCCTCAGCAGTTGCCCCTGGATTAAGCCCATTACATCCTACCCTGCCTTCAGAGGACATAGAGAACAACTGATCACTGTTCTTTTTCTAACAGCCCCTCAGTCTTCTTCTCTCAAGACTCAGCAGGCCCAGGCGTTTAACCTTTTATTATAGATCAGGTTTTCAAACCTTTTGTCATTTCTGTGGCTCTTCTCTGGATTCTTTTCAATTCCTTCACACCCAGACACTGCTCTTCCCCTTACACCCTCCCGTTCCTCAGAGCAAGTGTATATAGACTTGGTGTATAATGCAGAACCTCATCCCTCTTTGTCCCCTCTGTCCTTCCAGAACAGCATATCCCCACCATACCAGTTATTCTGCTCCATGGCAATAGAGGTCTCCAAGCAGCAAAGAAAGCTTATTCCAAACATCTCTGGTCATAGAACAAGGGTAAGCTCTTTGGAGAGAGCTTTTTTTGTTCAGAGTTAATGCACTGGGGTGCTGCTCTGTATTGGGGCAGTGCAATAAATAAGCAACAGTAACCAAAACACTGGTTTCTGTAGTACAAGCAAGCAGATAAATCAATGAGCTAGATTCTGTGTATGTAAACCCAGAGTAACCTCATTGAAATTGACAGGCTTGCTCAAGGGTGGTTAGGAAAGAAATGAAATCCAAATCTGGCCCAACATCTGCTAAATTTAATAAGGACAAAACTGGAAGGGAAATTAATCTAGAGTTTGATTCCCCAGAAGCACACACCTGTGTAATTCCAATCACTTGAATGGGGTTACTCCCTATTCTACTGAATGAGGCTTGGAAGTGAGTCAGGCTCATTACTTCTGACTCCACTGGTGCATTTAAGAATCACTATTTGCATTCCCACTGTCAACACACACACCCAGGATCAGATGGATAGATTCCTGGATGTTAAGGCCAGAAGGGATCACTGCGATCATCTCATCTGTCTTCCTGCACAACACAGGCCAGAAAACCTCACCCAGTAATTTCTCCCACAGCACCAGTGGCTAGATAGGCATTTGAGTCGAGCCAGGTTGCCAACACTTGCGATTTCCCCATGAGCCTCCCGATATTTTGGTGCTGCTCTTAAATCCCCACTTCTGAAGTCAGGCCTCAGAAGAGTCTCAGATTTTATCTTATAAATCAATTTCTAGCCCTCATGATTGCAGAGAAAAGCTAGAAGGCTATGATCGCAGGAAATTTTTTTTAAAAAAGTGATTTTTAAAAATAACTTATTTTTAAGCCAAATTTGTGATTTCTTTGGGTTAGACATATGATTTTTGACCATTTGAGGTTGGCCATTCTGATACCCGTGCAATAATGGCTGTATTTTGAACATTCCTGTTTACTACCATCATGTGGTGAGGACCCTGTGTGACAATTAGGCAGGGAACCTTTAAAGTGGGTGCCACAGGAGAAAGAGAGAAAGAGGAGTTAGCCTGATAGAAACCTTCAGTAGTTCTCTTATTAGTGCATTTCTCACTATTTGCATGCACTGTCATTGGCTGGAAGAACCACAGTGCTCTCTGGTGGCAGAACTTTCAGCTTGCAACTCCAATTATTTCTTGAATTGGATATTTTGCTTTTGATGTAGGCTGACAGACCTCTGCCAGCTTAAGCCAGAACAATGCCATCTTTGCCCCTCTCCTTCTCTGGCCTTTAGCTCAGCACGTCTCAGCCAGACCAGAAAATCTGGGTCGGTGTATTCATGAAGACTTTTTGAATTACACACTAACCATGGAAAATCAAACTCCATTCACAGATAATTCACAAATTGCTCAAAGGGCTAAGTTTATCTTGTAACTTAATCATCAGTGCTTTTTCACCAAAGTATCCAAATAATCACAGTGGTGACAGTGGTGCTATGTACCTCTCATCCAAACATCTCAAAGTGTTTCAAAGGTCACAGCAGCCTCAAGAAAGAGGAGAGCTTCTACAGCACAGCAAACTGAGGCCCCAAGAAAGGAAGTAAATTGCCCAGCATCATACAGCAGGTCCGTGGCAGAGCTGGGACAAAACTTCGGCTTCATGAGTTGCTGGCCAATGTATTAGGTACAAAACCATCTCTCCCTGTTCTCTTGGCCCACTGGGCTTGTGCATGGTACAAGAGCTGGATAAGCCAACTTTACAAATAAAGAAATGGGATTCAGGAGCCTCAGTGAAGGCAGAAAGTCCTGCAGAGAACATGTAAGTCAGATATTCCCCTCCCACACACCTCCTTCTCTTCAGTGGTCTGTCTGAGTGACTGATGTGTTTCTGCATTCATGGAAAAGATAACCTTATCAAACCAAAATCACTGGGGGAAAAAAAAAAGAGTATCATCTAGCCACTTCTGATAGAGATGCATACCATGCCATCAGGGTACAGTACATATTATACAACCCATGAATTCCAAGGATATTTCTAATTATTACTGTGAATGGTGTCTCATCAGGCTTTTCCAGTATCTTTACAAATGCCTGATCCTGTGCTCCTACAATGCCCCAATGCTCCCATGGAAGTCAGTTGAAGTTTACCTTCCCACGTTAGAATCAGACCAAAATGCTAATTCTTAATGTCTTCCTTACTGTGTAAAACAGACTTTTGGCTCCTTGCTGTACTTTTTTTCCTAATGTCAACCCAGCAAGCTGATAGTATCGAGAGTCCAGGTTCCCAGTCCTCTGCTCTGGCTCTCTCCCTATATTGATGTATGTGTATAAATAAGCACAAAAAGCCAGCAGCTCAAGTCGCCTCAATCTGCTACACCTGCACTGGTTACTAGGCCTGGGATGTGGACCTATGAAGAGGAAAGCCCACCAGTAGAAGGCTGGGTGCAATGGTGAATAGGCAACTGATGGCAATGTGAGGAGGAAGCCTGGCTGAGGACTAGAAGCTGTATGAAGATTGCAGCTTGCAAGAACTCTTTTCTAGGCAGATGGGTAGGCCAATGCTAGTGATTTGGCTGGAGTCTAGGAACCTGTTATGGTTTAGGGCAGGTTGTTGCGTCTAGGCCTGTCTCTAAAAGCTGTCCTGGAGATTCTTTGGTTTTCAGTTTCTGGTGGACTGAAATTAAAGGTCTTTGTTACCCTGGAGGGGGCTGAATTCTATGGAATGCCTGGGCTGGAGAGGTTAAGCTATAGCTATAGCTAAAGTGGACTGAAGACCTATAGGGAAACTTACGCGGCTGCCTTGCATGGCCATGAGGGGATGTGCTGTGATGGCATTTCTGCCACATGTTGTCCTCTTTTTGTGTGTTCCTATAACTCAGAGTGGCTGGTGTGTGGTAACTAGCAAGTTAGCATATGACCAATCAAATCTATCACTTTGCGTACCTCTCTGTTCTCGTCTAAGGTTTTTCTAGAACACCCCTGTCCATAATACCAATGGGCTGCTATAGCATCTAATTACTGACATACATGAGAAGCAAATGCTTTGCTACCAGGTTAGGGGGAAAAAGCAAAGTCACTGCAAAGCATCTTAAGGCTGCATGTTGTGCATGTGCAGAACATAAAGCTTCTTGATTTCTCTCTAGAACTGAGGTGCATATGTAGGTCTGTGTATGGGATACATAATACAGTTGTAACCCTCAACATGTGAACTTGAACCTGGGACGTCTGGAGCTTAGTGCAGAAGCCTCTACAATTTGGACTAAAAGCCAGCTGCCTCTCAGCTACAGCAGCAGCACAGACTCATTCTTTCTCTGTGTAAGTGGTTTAGGTGCCACTCCTTGGGACAATTAGGCACACCCAGGAAGTGTGTGGGTTACACATTACAAAACTAGTATTGCATCAGGATTTACGGTGACATTTTTCACGACAAGAGACCAGGAGTCACTAAAACCTGCAAGATAGAATTGCCTGTTCGTGGCTTATGTTTGCATATTTGTTGTTTGCTGTCTTATGTTTGCTTATCGGCTTTGCAATCACCATGGCATCTGAGCAGTCTCACAACAGCCCTGTGAGGTAGAGCTGTATCACTTCCACCACATTACAGATTGGGAAACTGAGGAATAGAAGGCACGATGTCACTTTCCAAGGTAACACAGTGATTTTTGGGGACAAAGCTGGAAACCAGACCCTGGTATCTTGATCACAGTTTAGTGACCTCATGGCACAACCTTCCCTAATGATAATGTGAGAGCTTTGTTCCATTTCAGACATTTCTCATTTTACTCTCTTTAGGCTAGTGTAAGCCAATGGACAGATTGTCCAAAACAGGCCAGTCCAAATAAAGTCCAAATCCTTAAGGCAATGTCCACATCCCTTTGCTTGGGGACAGTTTCACAGCAATACAAAAGATCTTAACACCAGATTTCTGCACTCCCTAACTTGAAATGAGGCAAGGGTAAGGCTGGGAGGTGTACTCCCCACCTCACTATGTAGCTCTGTAGATCTATTGTGGAGAGCATCTACTCTGACCCTGGACTTATCTGTCTGTTTCCCCTCTATAAGAGGCTAGAAGCCTTTTGTAGCTGGCTTGCTGTAGCTGACGCGCTTGTGCCTAGTCATGTGCCCTCTGATGACAGCTCCCAGTTCTAAAGGTGTTACAGGTAATAAAGACTTGCAGGATCTCTTTTACATGTCCTAAGGCCCACTTATACTCAGTGCTTCCTCGAGCTGCTGGAGAGCAGGACCAGTGTTCTTTCTATGTTTTTTCCACCTGTGGACAAAATAAATTTTGTTGTGTGCACCAAACCATGTGTGAATATGCACCACCGGCAGAAACACATGCTGCCCACTGTGGATGGCTGTGGACATTCTGCTCATCAGCTGGGTGACACCTGCATATTCCTGGGCAGCCACCCAAGCACTCAGCTTACAAGAACACTGAGCAGGAGCCAGCCTTGAGGCCAGCCCTTAGGTTCAGTGCATACTTCCCTCTGCAACTGGCCATGACACATCTTAGACTGTGCTTGAGTCCCAGGGAGCACTAACTGAGAGTTGTGACTGCCCTTATGATCCCCATCTTGAAAGGAAGAAGCCTCTTTCCTTGATGGTATAACATCTAGAAAGAGCTGGCCAAGGAACTCCTAGGTTATTAAAGCAGTGATGACATTGCTCCCTTATTTTATCTTTCACTGAAGGACCTTAAAGCACTTTGCTAACTTCAGTCAAGCCTGACCAACCTGCTGTAACACTGATGATCTCAGTAGAGCCAGAAAGAAGCTAGAAATCCTGACTTAGTGGTGGTTCTCAAACTGGTTTAATTCAAGGTGGGCTTGTAAGCCCTTCCAATTGACCCAGTTCAAAGCCCTGTGTGGACACTCACAATGTCATTTAAACCTGGCTTGTCTCAAGTTAGCTTGTGTCAATGACTTTACAAGTAAAAGCTAAACCAGCAAGACCAGTTTCATGTTGATGCATGTTTCCAAAAGGAGGCTTGCACCAGTTTAACCCAATACATTTTTAAAACAATTTGACTTCAGGCAGTGAAACTCCTGACAAAGCTCCCCCTTAATCTGTCTTACTACACCCCACTACATCCCAGGGTCAGGAACACAACCCAGAAGTCCTGAATCCAAATCCTCTGGTTTAATTGCTACAGCACACAGCCTTCCTGCCAAGCAGTAGCAATCAAGTCATAGGTTGGTTTGGGTGAGGTGGGGATTTCATACTCAGAGAGGGATCATGTAGCCTGACCTCCTCTACAACATGTGCCATAACATTTTACACAGTTAACCCCTGTGTTTGTGTTAGACAAAAGTGTATTTTCTAGAAAGTTTTCCTTTGAAAATGTAAAGAATTTGAGAGTCATTTAGCTTTATGATTTGTTCCCGTGGTTAATCACCTGCACTATTAAATGAGTGCCTTATTTCTAATCTGAATTTGTCTCTCTTCAGCTTCTGAGTGCTAATTGCATAATATTATTTGGCATCAGATCCCTACTTCTGTCCTTTTTAATGGCTTGTCCAAATTATCTTGAAAATTTACTAGCTTAGGTTGAAAAATGTGGTGGATTTTTACAGTGTTTGTCGCACAAAAATAATCACCTTTTTTCTTGGAAAAAATCAAAAATTGGGATCTTTGGAACAGCACTAAAAATGTACTTTGAAAAAAAAAAACACTGGAACCCTGCTTTGGAACATCCAGCTGCCATCTGTAGTCTCAGCCCTTGAAGGTCTAACTCAGGGTAGCGTCTGTCCTCTACAGAGTTCAATTACTTTGGGTGGACTCCTGAGAATGCAGACAGGTGAGCGTCCAGTAGCAAAGAACAACCATTTCACGGGGAAGAATCCACCAGATGGCAGTGTATCAATGGGAGCTGTTATCAGGCTGGTAGTCCACAGAAGCCTTTATTACTACAACATGAGTAAAGGCATAATTTCAGACCAAGGGTACATTGCAAAAACCTTCCCAACTAATTAAATGAATTGCCAAAATATAGGATGAGCCAAATCTCTTTCTATAAAGCTGTAAGCTGGAGATCTGTAACAGGAGGGGCATAACCACTGTTGCATCGATCTCTTTTTCTTCAAGAAGTCTTGTGGCACCTTATAGACTGACAGATATTTGTTAGTTGATAGAAATATCTGTTAGTCTATAAGGTGCCACAAGACTTCTTGTTGTTCTTGAAGCTACAGACTAACACGGCTCCCTCTCTGATACTCTTTTTTTTCACCATCTTTCCTCTGTCACCTTAGTATTATTATTTTGTTTGTATCATGGTAGCACCCAATCAGGACCAGAGCCTAGTTGTGTTTGGGTCGTTTGAAAGTAAGCCCCATCTGCGAAAGGATCCTTCCCGTATTTTCCCAAAGACGGAGTTTACTTTTGAAAGAGCCATGTCTCCACTGCTTTTCTTCTTTCGAAAGAAGCTCTTTTGAAAAAATATACAAATGAGGCACCAGATATGTATATTTGTGCCACATTTTCATTTTAATTTTCCCTCATTTGCATACCTCTTTCAAAAGCACAATGCTAGTGTAGACATAGCTCTATGTGTAGACAGGGAATAGGGACTATTTTGAAATAAGCTATTCCAGAGGAGCTTATTTCAAAATAAAGCTGCTGTGTAGACATATTGGCTATGTCTACACTAGCCCCTTCCTTTCAGAAGGGGCATGGTAATGCTAATGACGCACTTCCATGAATATGAAGCACCTCATTAGCATAATAGTGCCTGTGCACAATTCGAAAGCACTATTTTTGAATCGTGCACCACCTGTGTAGATGGGGGCCTTTCAAAAGGACCCCCTAGGCTCCAAAAGCCCCTTCTTCCTATTTGGGTTTGATCCAGGGAGATCCTTTTGAATCGTGTGTGGACACTATTATGTTAATGAGGTGCTACATATTCATGGGAGAGCCTCATTAGCATCTTTCTGACTCGCTCATTACCATGCCCCTTCCAAAAGGAAGCGCTAGTGTAGATGCAGCCAATATTTTGGCTTAGAGCCCCTGGAAGTGGTGCTTCCGTAAAGGGTGCTTCCAGGGGCTCCAATCCAAAATAAGAGTTAGGGTTAGGGTGTGGACACACTGTTTTGGAATAAGTTTTGCTTATTTTGGGGCTTCCCTTTTGTGTGGACACATTATTCCAGAATAACAACTCTGGAATAATGTATTCTGGAATAACTCTGTGATGTAGACATACCCTTTCATTCCTGTACTTGCTCCTGAAAATTAAAGAGTTATGCAGGTTTTCTGTTGTGTGCTTTCTTCTTGGCACAAACAGGGAGCTTGGGGTTCTTGCTCACTACCTTGACACATGCTTCCAAGGCTGAATTTCCTCGGGTACCATTTGCATCTTCCACTTCCACACTGTATCTCAGGTCAGGGCTTTGACCTAGATTGGTGGGGTAAGGGCAGGAGAGGCTGATGTCGATGGTCAGGCAGCAGTTTTTGTGACAGGTGATTTTAGTGCCCTGGAATTGGGACCCACTAGCCCCTGACAGTACAACAACAAAAACATAGGTAATCTGGGGAGTGCAGTAGGGATGGGAAGATGCCTTGAATTCAAAGTGAAGGAGGACACTGAGGACAGCAGCTAACCAGGAGAAGAAATTCAGAGATGCAGACAAAAGGCAAAATCATGTGAACTGAACTGGATTCTGAAGGATATAGCTTAGAACTCAACTCATGGTGCAACAAACAGCCAGATGGCTAGGTATGCTACAGAAGCCCTTTGGGAAAGGAAAGGGGGCCAGGGTCAGTTCGACATGGCTATCCATTCCCAGAGGAAGAGGAAAAGGAAATGCAGATCATGAATTGTCTTCAGGGTCTCAGCAGGACCTGAGCCAACACAAGAGCAGGAGGCAGAAAGAACAGAAAACTGTCTTTGGCTGTTTCTTGTTCTGTGTATTCGTCAATCCCTGGAGCACAGTCTCATGGTCTGAAAGTTCTACGTTTCTCTGCAAAGATTCCAGAGCACTGATGTGCATAGCTCTTTATGGGACCAGGGCAGCCAAGGTGTTTGCTAGTCCCAATACTAACCCCTCCACACAGCCATCCCTTAGAGATGGTATTGCAACACAGATGGTGGGTGAGTTGAGGCCAGGTCTACAGTAGACCTGAAAATCAATTTCGGATAGACAATTCTAGCTACAGCAATTACATAGCTAGAATCGACATATTGGAAATTGACTTTTGTGGTTGTCTTCACCAAAGAAGGTTGACAGGAGCGTCTCCCATTGACCTCCCTTAGTCCTCACAATAGCAAGGAGTACAGGGGTCAACTGCTGACCCCAGACAGATCAATTTGCACATCTTTACCAGACGTATGAAATCGAACTCTGGAAGATCAACCCTAACCGTGTCCGTCTTCAAGGCTATGTCTACACTAGCCCAAAACTTTGAAATGGCCATGCAAATGGTCATTTCGAAGTTTACTAATGAAGAGCTGAAATACATATTCAGCACCTCATTAGAATGCCAGCAGCCGCAGCACTTCAAAATTGATGTGGCTTGTCCAGACGGGGCTCCTTTTCGAAAGGACCCTAGCAGCTTTGAAATCCCCTTATTCCTAACAGCAGATAGGAATAAGGGGATTTTGAAGTTGCGGGGGTCTTTTCGAAAAGGAGCCCCATCTGGACAAGCCACGTGTGAGCCACGTCAATTTCGAAGTGCCACGGCTGCTGGCATTCTAATCAGGCGCTGAATATGTATTTCAGCGCTTTATTAGTAAACTTTGAAATGGCCATTTATGTGGCCATTTCGAAGTTTTGGGCTAGTGTAGACACAGTCCAAGGAGCATAGACAAGCACCGACTGGGATAAATCACTTTCCAGCACAGCCACGAGGGGTGCAGCTTTTGTCATGATCAGAAATATTGTTTTTTTCTGTTTGCTTTGCCTTTGGCAACTAGTTCTCTCACCTCTTTGCCCTCATAATTTGGGACACTGTCCACTTGAAAAGATAAAGGTCTGTAGAAGATATTGTGTATACATGCCCTACTACTTCATTTCTGCTGCAGTCCAATAAATTGCGGTCCCATGATTGTCATTACTCGTTCCATCATAAATGATTATGGAGAGTCTCTTTTCTTGCTCATATGGTAGGAGACTGGGCTTCTGCAGCAGGAGGATCTGAGTTCTATCCATGCGGCTACTGTAAAGTACCAGCCAACGTACGTGACATGGTACTGTGGTATTGTGAGTGACCATGGATTTGTAACAATCTCTCATGTTTCAGTACAGCTTTTCTTCCCAAAGGATCTCAAAGTGCTTTGAAAACTCTATACACAAATGTTGTGCAGTGTGCTATACGTTAGATATTCTCCATACCAGAAGTGGTTGCAAAATACAGCTACTTCTGGTATGGAGGGTACCTAATGTGCAGCACAATACACAAAATGGGGTGGAGAGGACAATTTTTGGGTCACAACAAGATAACCCCCCATATGCTTATATGAAGTGCCTTATGGGATCTTTAATTTCCAGGCAGAGTAGCTGATTCATCTGAAAGTCCCCTTTGTGTAAAACTAACAGAGCTGAATTTGTGGGAATTTTCTGTTGGTGGGGGGTGGTGTCCATGTGAACAGAAAATGCAGTTTCCTCAGTCAAAATTTCCATGGGCACCTTACTGAACTGATGCAGTGCTGTATAGGAAATGTAGTTTGGCCAAAGAGCCTGGCCAATAGTGAAGAATGGGACCTAAGGTATTCAAACTATAATTCCCATCAGGTGCCATGGCCCCTCAAGCAGATATAAGTTAATGTCACATTGACTTGAAACAAAGCATTTTGATTTGGGAATCTGAACATGTTTTGTGTTTTTTGTTTTTTGGGGGATTTTTTGTGAAGAGAAACTCATACCTCAGAAATCTTCCAGACTTCTTTGAGGGGGTCAACAAGCATGTGGACCATGATTATGCAGTGAATAAAGTGTGCTTAGATTTTCAGAAAGCTTTTGACTAGGTCCCTTTGTAATATGACAGAGTTTCTGGGCACAGCTAGAGAAATAAATCCAGGGTATCCTTGCTTAAAACTGGGCCACTTACAGCCCCAGGCTGGGATTTCCTTCTCACTAAAGCAAATCCAATCAGCCACTAAAGGACCTCTGCCAGCCCCACTGGTCAGCTAGAAACCACGCAAGAAAATCCACAGATTTCTCAGCTACTATACCAGCCCAGACTAATAACCAAACCAAACTAATAACCAAACTCCCTCTCCCAAACTTAGGGGAGAGGTTTTAAAACCTATTTCACCAACTCTACACAGGTTCTCCCAGGCCCCAAAGGGCTGAGCCACGGTCCCCAGTCAATAGACACTTGGATCTTACCCAAAAACGGCACGCAAAAGCCCAAATCCTTTTGATTGGATACACTGAAATGTTTTAAATAAAATATTTTCAAAACTTTGAATTCGGCAAAAGATTTTGCTTTTTCAACTTTGCTGCACAATTCGGGTCAATTGGGTTGGGTTTTTTGTTTGTTTTTGTTTTGCGGGTGGTTTGTTTTTTATTTCTTTGTTCTTTGTTTTGTATTTTATTTTTACCAGCTGTAAAAATGAGTGACCTGCTTCTAAGGTCCAATAGGACAAAGCCTGCACGACAGGGAGCGAGAGTAAATATGGGTGGCAGTGTGGCCTAGTGACTGAGTGTGGGAATCAGGACATGGAGTAGCTTTGGAAAGCATTTAGTATTATGGCTGTGTGAACACAGACATCCCCCTAAAAGTTGGACAGTGCAGCCACTGTTTGTCAGTTCTTTTGCTAACAAAATATTTCACCCTCAAAAAGCGACATTTACACTGTTGGCAAGAAGTCTTCCTGCCAACAATATGCTGTTCACACTGGCACTTGCTCTGGCAAATCTTTTGTCTTTTTGCTGGGAGGGAAATTTAGCAGCTCTGAAGGACAAAAGTTTTCTCCTTCAATTGTGGATGTAAAGACATGGTTTCAGTCAGTACTCACCTTGGGCAAAACATCTCACCTCTCTGTGCTTTAGTTTTTCCCCATCTGTTTAAATGGCCTTACCTTTGAACAGCTTTGAGAACTTTGATGAATATAATTAAATCTTTTCAAAGACTATTATTAAATGAATCAGAAGATGACTAGATGTGCTAATGGCCTCTTCTTCACCCCAAGTTCCTGCATAGTGAGGTCCTTCCAAAGCTTCATTCCTTCAAGCAACTGAGAAGGAGGAGGTGTTAAAGATTGCTAAAGTGGGAGACAAGTATCAGAGAGGTAGCTCTGTTAGTCTGTATTTTTGAGAACAACAAGAAGTCCAGTGGCACCTTACTGACCAACATATTTTGGAGCATAAGTTTTCATGGGTGACAAAGCGGGTCTTTACCCACAAAAGCTTATGCTCCAAAATAAAGCAAGAGAGCTTCTTTCCCTCTCTCTCTCATTCAAGGCTCTCTTCGTGGTTGATCTGTAAGCGTGATGTGTGGAATATGGATTTTTTTCTGCTTATTCAAGTAGAAGTCACAGCAGACAAGTTCACACCAGAGATGAGATTTCTTGTTTTTTCCCATCAGCCAGCCATGAATAAAGAGACTTGATCCCACAGTGCTGTAAGCAGCAACAAAAGCAAATCAGAATTACTTAGTGCCCCAGTCCAGTTGGCAGAAAGCACAGCACTATTTTCTCTTCTGTTAGGGTTTAGTCTTTTATCTGCTCAAGAGTACAGTGTCCTCAATTGAAAATTGAAAGGCTGTGCAGAGTGTCTGTGACAGAGGGAAAACTACATTAACACAAAGGAAAATGCATAGTTAAAAAAATCACACACACTCACACACACACACACACACACACACACACCCACCCCAAAAAAAAATCCAGGGATGAAAAAGTGATGTTTCCCCCAGCAATGTTAACTAAGCAGTTTTGCCACACTGATAGTCCAGATCCAAGCTGTTATAAACCCTTGTAGCTCCATTAACTTTAATAACAACAAGAAGTCTTGTGGCACCTTATAGATTAACAGATATTTTGGAGCATAAGCTTTCGTGGGCAAAGACCCGCTTCATAGCTGTGTCTACACGTGCACGCTACTTCGAAGTAGCGGCACTAACTTCAAAATAGCGCCCGTCGCGGCTACACGCGTCGGGCGCTATTTCAAAGTTAACTTCGACGTTCGGCGGCGAGACGTCGAAGTCGCTAACCTCATGAGGGGATCGGAATAGCGCCCTACTTCAACGTTGAACGTCGAAGTAGGGACCGTGTAGACGATCCGCGTCCCGCAACGTCGAAATTGCTGGGTCCTCCATGGCGGCCATCAGCTGTGGGGTTGAGAGATGCTCTCTCTCCAGCCCCTGCGGGGCTCTATGGTCACCGTGGGCAGCAGCCCTTAGCCCAGGGCTTCTGGCTGCTTCTGCGGCAGCTGGGGATCCATGCTGCAGGCACAGGGTCTGCAACCAGTTGTCAGCTCTGTGTATCTTGTGTTGTTTAGTGCAACTGTGTCTGGGAGGGGCCCTTTAAGGGAGCGGCTTGCTGTTGAGTCCTCCCTGTGACCCTGTCTGCAGCTGTGCCTGGCACCCTTATTTCGATGTGTGCTACTTTGGCGTGTAGACGTACCCTCGCAGCACCTATTTCGATGTGGTGCCGCGCAACGTTGAAGTTGAACATCGACGTTGCCAGCCCTGGAGGACGTGTAGATGTTATTCATTGCTACATCGAAATAAGCTATTTCGATGTTGGCTTCACGTGTAGACATAGCCCATCAGATGCATGAGTGGGGGGGGTGATTTCAGAGGGGTATTTAAAGAGTGAGGTCCCAGTAAAAGGGATGGCCAGCGCTGACAAGATCTATTCAGCAAGGTGGAAATGGCCCAGTATCAATAGTACTTATCAAAAGAGGAAAAAACAAGTTAGATCAGACAGGAGGATGTGAGCCTTTGTCAGAGTCTAATGGGGAGATATTAATGCCCAGGGAAGAGAAGCTGGTTTTGTAAACTGCGAGCCACTCCCAGTCTCTGTTTAATCCTTGGTTAATGGAGTCAAATTTGCAAAAGAATCGCAGCTCAGAGATTTCTCTCTCCATCTGATTTTTGAAATTTCTTTGTTTCAGAGCTGTCACCCTTAAATCTGCCACTGAGTGTCCAGGGAGATTTAAGTGTTCACCTACTGGCTTCTGTACATTACTGTTCCTGATGTTTGATTTATGTCCATTTATTCTTTTATGGAGAGACTGTCCAGTTTGGCCAATGTAAATTCCAGTGGGGCATTGCTGGCACATGATGGCATATATTATATTAGTAGATGTGCAGGTAAAGGAGCCCCTGATGGTATGGGTGATGTTAGGTCCTGTGATGATGTCATTGGTGTAGATATGTGAGTAGAGTTGGCAGCAAGGACTGTTGCGGGGCTGGTTCCAGGCCTAGAGTCACTGGTTTGTGATTTGCAAAGGATTTGTTTAAGGTTGGCAGGCTGTCTGTAGGTGAGGACAGGCCTGCCTCCCAAGGTCTGTGAGAGTGAAAGATCATTGTTCAGGATGGATTGCAGGTCACTGATGATGCGCTGGAAAGGCCTTAGGTGGGGGCTGTATGTGATGGTCAGTGGTGTTCTCTTGTTTTCCTTGTGAGGCCTGTCTTGTAGCAGGTGGCTTCTGGATACCCGTCTGGCTCTATCAGTCTGTTTCCTCACTTCCTTAGGTGGGTACTGTAGTTTGAGGAAAGCTTGGTAAAGGTCTTGTAGATGTTTGTCTCTGTCTGATGGATCAGAGCAAATTCAGTTGTACCTTAGCGCCTGGCTGTAAACAATGGATCATGTAGCATGCCCTGGATGGAAGCTGGAGGCGTGTAGACAAGCATAGCAGTCCGTGGGTTTTTGGTATAGGGTGGTATTTATGTGACCATCGCTTATCTGCACAGTAGTGTCCAGGAAGTGAATTTCTTGTGTGGACTTGTTGTTCTCGAAGCTACAGACTAACACGGCTATCTCTCTGATAGTTAACTTTTTTGCCACGTGTAGGGTGCCTGTCTTTCAGGCTAGTATAAAGCTGATCTGAGGCCTCTAAGCAGAGCTTGTTCATAGCCCCCAGCATAGGGAAATAGGTCAGGACTGAGCCAGAGTGCACTGGTCTCTGCTTCCTTGGGCTCTGAGTCTCCCCTAGCTTACCCCAGGGTTCAGGTAGGTGGCTGCACAGCTTCAGGGTAAAAGTGCTGTCTTTGTTCCCTAACATCAACTTCAATAACTGTGGGCTCAGCACCTGTTGGTGTCTGATGCCTCTCTCACTATTTCCTTTCATCTTTCCCTATCCTGTGCATAGTGGCTTAGTTTCTGTAGACTAGCTCCGCACCAATCTACTACATCATCTATCCATCCTCTGTGGGATCTGCCTCTCCTATTCGAACGATCCATTATGCCAAATATTAGGGTCTTGATTTTTCATTCATCGTTCGTTCTGCAAATATGTCCAAATAGTTGTAGCTTCTGTTTTATAACCTTCTGCAGAAGGTTCCCTTTATCTTATCTCTTTATCTCTTTATAACCTTCTGCAGAAGGTTCGGCTGTATCTTCCTATATAATTCCTCATTGGTGACCTTCTGCATCCATTCTATTCTCAGAATCTTTCTATAACAACTCCTTTCGAATGCCAGTCCATCAAAACCCAAGTAAACAGAGTAACTGCTAAGCCTTAGGGCAAGGAAATATTCTATTGGGTATGCCCCACACCTGAAGGGAGGGTAGAGGCAAGGAATAAATAGAATGGAATCTGGGGAGACAATTTGTTTTGTGACACTGCAGGAAGACTGAAAGAAACCACTGTCTGTATTTTTAATACACATCACATGCACTTCAGGTTACTTGGGAGACATTATCCTGCTTGACTGCATAGACTTAGATTAAAAGAGGCAGCGAGGAGGAAACCAAAAGGGAATGAAACATTGGCAAGCAAAGATAAGGTAGTATTACAGAGCATGCCAAGGGTTGTTAGGGGAACAATTAATTGGGGGAAAATCCCTGGCCTGATTCCAAGTAAGTTGGTGAAATTTATTCTGAATCTAGCCTTAGAAGGAGTGCTTAAGCCTTAAGGATGCTAACTGCCCTAGACAGATTGAGTGGGTTGCTAGTAATGGCAGCAGATGCATGTCTAACTGCGAGAGACAAAGGATTGTGATGGAGCAATGTGGGCTGCATCTCCCACTCCAGAGATGAAGGTAATATGGCTGAACAGATCTAATCAAAACATGCAAGGAAAGATTAAGGTTTAGAAAAGACAAATTATGTACATATTGTTTTTACCTTTTACTCTGTATCCTCTGTAAATTAGGCTGAATAAATAACTCTGAGGAGAGGCTGTGAGGGAAGTGAGGTGGGATGGTGTCAAAGAGATATGTGTGCGACAGGGGAGATGCTGGTGGGAAGGCAAACCAAGAAGCTTGGTGGCTAGAATTCTTAGAGCAGTGCATGTTTTTGGGGAGGGTAGATGAATGGGAACTCAGCAGTAACTGTAGATACCAGAATGGGTGTATTGTTACATGGCTATTGGCTTATGGCAAGTGAGTGTGAGATGGAGAGTTATCAGGATATGTTTGGGACCCCATGGAGGACTAAAATATTGGCACAGTGTATGTGTGTGTTTGGAAGTGGGGATGTTAGAGCATTGTGGAGAGCTGGAGATATTTGAGATCTTTTTCTCCCCACTGGTCAATTTTTTTGCGCCTTTTGAAAATTATTCCCCCTTTTTTCATCCTTATCCTCTTTGTAGAAGGAGGTTAAGGTCCAACAATTGAGAAGTTTCTTGTGGCCACATCCCTGCCCCTTGACACCAAATGATAAAGCACAATAGGGTCTGAGGCTTGGTACACTGTCTTCAAAGAGGTGGGTTCTTTTCTCCATTGTTTTGAATGGCATCTTGATTTGAATTTGTAGATTTGTTTTTCACTAGTTTTAGGAAATGCTGAGTAAGGGAGCTAATGGCAGTGAGCAGTGTGACTGACATCAAAGATGTCTCTTCTGTATTCACATGGCTCTCATGACCTTCAGCACATTTAGGGGTCTGTCCAAGGTGGTTTCAGGATCCAGTCAGCACAGAGTGGCTGTTAGTGGGAGAGAAGGATGATCTATGGATAAGGTGCTGGATGAAGACTCAGTAAATCTCTGCTACAATCTTAGTCAGAGACCTTGGGCAAATCACTTAACTGCTCAGTGGCTCAATGCCCTATTTGTAAAAGATGAATAATGTCACTTCCTTCACAAATAACATGAAGTCCTGTGGCACCTTAGAAACTAACAAATTTATTAGGTCATGAGCTTTTGTGGGTAAAAACCACTTCTTCAGATGAAAAATGAGGTAGAAAAGCAGAATCTAGGGTAGGAGGAGGAAAAAAAAAGGGTTACCTGTCACTAGTAGGACCAGTTAATGAAGCAAATTTAGACCGTATGTTTCTTAGGACAAAGATCTTGAGTTTCACGCATTTACACAGTGCCTACTACAACGGAGCTACAGCTTTGGTTGGGTCTCTGGGCGCCGCCATAATATGAATAAGAAGTTTTGGTGTGGATCTGGAAGTGTAAAACACAACTCTTTACTATGCTAATATCTCCTCCACCAGTCAAGCTGTTCATTGCCCCTGTGAAAATAGAAATCTCCCTGCTGTATGTGATTGGATTCCAGATACCCTTCAGAGATTAGATCTGGCCAGAATGGGTTAGCTGCAGAAGCATCAAACATTGTATCCACAAAGATTGGTGCTTAGCCACCTCTACCTCTCACCTCATCTTACCTGGTTACCTTGGGTGTCAGATGACCAAAGGCTGATGAAGTGGCAAGTGAGGCAGTTGGAGCATTCATGATGGAAGTCTTGTTCTGAGTTATAGTAATCAAAGTTCAGGATGTTTTTAAATTCCTAGGCTGTGACAGTGACAGAAGCAAAGAAACCATTCTTCTCCCTCTGCCAGAGCATCAGCAAAGTGTCATCTTGCAAACCTCTTCTGGTAATATGGACTTCTGGTATCTAACTTATCTTAACTCATCCACCCATTCACATTTTTGCAGCTGTGAGTAAATGCCCATTCCCTTTGCAGATGACAACTGATAGTTCCCAATATTCATCATCAATGAACTAAACTTAGAGCCTTACAGTCTACCCTATTCACTAAACGAAGTTTCAGGTATTATCATTACTGGATTATTTATGTTGTTTGCACTGGAGCACTTGCACCAGGAGAGTACTGCTTGGTAGTGAAGGGGATGGAACCACAAATGCTGCACAATGGGCACAAAGGGCCTGATCCAAAGCCCCTGAAGTCAATGGGAAGATACCTACTGGCTCAACCCTGCACCCATGTTCTCAATGCTGCAAGGCGCTGAGCCTAAATCCTACTGCAATTAGTAGGCATTAGGTACCTAAATTCCTCTGAGGATCTGGGCCTGAGAGTCCCTGGTCCCCAGGTACTTGATAGGAATTCTAAGCCCTTGATGCCTTGCAGATAGGGAATCTGGGACAATTTTTGTATTGAGGGTGCTGAGAGCCACTGAATCAAACAGTAAACCCTGAATGGAAACCACTTCAGGACAGGGCAGCACCCCATCACCCTGAATGCCAGCATCAGTGTTGTCAGCTTCTAGTTGCACTTTACTATCTCTACGGCTTTTTCTATACTGGCAAGTTTTATGGAGGAAAAGTGCCTCTTGTCAACAAAACTGCGTGAGCATTCACACCGCAATACGAGTGAAAAACATCCATTTTTGTCAGCAAAAAACTTCCAGCTCCATGAGGACTTTGGTGTTTCCCCTTCCCATGTTGTCAAAAAACATCCAATGTGGATACCTTGAGGCATTTGGTTGCTGATTCTGGCCTCCAGGAATTGTCCCACAATTCTCAATCAGCTTCCCTGGTCAGCAGTTTGAATTCCACTGCCCTGCAGCCAGATGACCAGCTACCCTCTGTGCCCCCTTGCAAGCCCCATGAAATTTAAATCCCTTTTCCTACTGCATCACCATCCTTGTTGTATATACTGTCAGGGTCCTCCAAGTCATCTTCCTCTGTCAGTAACATCAAGATGATCTCCATTGCCATCCTCAAGGTCCTCACCACAGTTAACAGAGTGAGAAGAGGGCAGGATCCATTGTTTCTCAGTGCAGGTGTAGAGTACGCAGCAGAGAAAGGCAATTGGAAAAAAAAAAGGCATGAAAGGAAAGCACAGTCCCAAGATGCCCCACACACCCACCAACAGATGGTGTCACCAGGCACTGTGGGTTACGTACCCACAATGCATTGGTCCCACAGTCAATGGAGAATCTAAAAGCATGGATACAATCTGTTGACAGAGGGAGCAAGGGTGAACACATTTTGTTAACTTTTTTGGTTACTTCTAAATGTGGCCGATAAAATGTACATGACACATACAGTGTACATACATATTTGTTTGACTCAAATATGTTAGTGGTCCAGTTAGGTCAGGCGCACTGCATATAATGTTCTAAAATTAAATGAAAACATCTACAGCCTCACGAGGCAGCTGGCGCGGAGCAGTTCTGTTAGTAACTAATAAATACTACTTTGCATATATGCCGCATCTTTCATCCAAGAGTCACAAAGCAATTAATAAACAATTCATTAACCCTCCTAATGGCTCATTGGGGTAAGTAAGACATTTACATGAGGAATAATTTTCCCAGGACCAAAATGCAGCAGGTATTTAACAGCAGTTTGCACAATGACAACAGTTTAGGACAGCAATGGCAGAGGAGTCATAACTTCTGCATGAAAATTGCAGGGGAATGTATGGAGGAAGAACAGAAGTAACTCAGCTGGAAATGGGCAACCATCCTTATCCTTGAGAAAAAGTAACAGAGAGATAGCCATGCTAGTCTATATGCTATCAAAACAAAAAAGCAGTCCAGTAGCACTTTAAAAACTAACAAAATAATGTATTAGGTGATAAGCTTTCGTGGGACAGACCCACTTCTTCAGATCACAGCCATACCAGAACAGACTCAATATTTAAGGCACAGAGAACCAAAAATAGTAATCAAGGTTGACAAATCAGAAAAATATTACCAAGATGAGCAAATCAGAGAGCAAAGGGGCAGAAGGGGTGAGCTGGGGAGTCAAGAATTAGATTAAGCCAAGTATGTATAAGCTCCCCTATAATGACCTAGAAAATTCCCATCCCAATTCAAACCACATGTTAATGTGTCAAATTTGAATATAAAAGAGTGGTCAGCAGCCTCTCTTTCCAAACTGTCGTGAAAATTCCTCTCCAGTAAAACGCAAACTTTCAGGTCATTAACAGAATGGCCCAGTTCATTAAAGTGCTGACAGGTTTATGAATCAGGAGTGTTTTTATGTCTGTTTTATGCCCATTAATTCTTTGTCTACGACCATTTGAAGTCTGTCCAATATACAAAGCATCTGGGCATTGTTGGCACGTAATGGCGTATATGTTAGTTGAGGAATATGAGAATGTGCCTGTGATTCTGTGAATAACCTGGTTAGGTCCAGTGATGGTATCTCCAGAATAGATATGTGGACAAAGTTGGCAATGGGCCTTGTTGCAAAGAAGAGTTCCAGCATGACTTTATGCAGCATGTCTCTATTACCATACTGCAGGTCTGTAATGAGACTAGCTCAAAAGGCTAGAGGCACAAGGGCACTTAATTTTTTCAGTGACCCAAGCAATGTTCCCTATAAGCTGCATGCTTGTGTGGCCACTCAGGAGAGATTGCAATGCCACCAGGTTGATTAGCAGAGCACCCAAAGCTATGTTAGTTTTTCCTGAGAGTCCACATTCACACATGCCTTGGTACACATAAAAATGTGTATTCTGCACATGGATGGAAAAAATCTGCATGTGGATGGGAAAAATTAGAGGAAATGTTGGACGTGAGTGGTGTAGTTACATCTGTCTAATTTTTAGGTGTGGACCAGAACTTAGAAATCTTCCATCCATATTCTATCCATAGTGACACAAGTTAGGCCATGTCAACACAATAGGCACCAGAGCCTTGCATCTAGGGCACTTTTAAGTGTCACATGAACTAAGAATGATATGAGGTTGGCAATGCATCCTGGCCTTTAATTTATATTCTGGCACATGTACCCTGTACAATCAGCCACTCTCAACCATTGGGCAACTTTAGGAGACAGATGTATTCCTTTAACACCTTTATCACATCCTCACATCCGTTGCTTTTGCCTTGGGACCGGGAGCCCAGAAACTTGGGGTCTACACTATACATAGCACTTAGAACCTTTTGTTTCCCAAATCTATTGCAGTTCCAAAATGGGTGTAATGACTTTTGCCAACCACGCAGAAGATGCTGTGAGGTTTACACTGAAGCCTGTAAAAAGCTTTGAGCTCTTCCAGTGAACAGCACCAGTTTCACTTGTAAAGTGTTATTGAGTTACACCCAGGGGAGTTCTGCTGGATAGATGACTGCCTTTGTCGTACTACTTATAAAAGGAATGTTTATTATAAGAAAATCTTTTTAACAGTCTGGTTTAGGGGATCATTTTGGTGGTACTTACATTTTCCATTATTGATTTGTATGAGTGGCTGTCTCTTACCTTTTCTCTTTCTAGGGCTGCATTAGTTCCTTTCCCGGGCCTTTATACCTCCCTCTGGCAGTAACAGTTCCCTGGTTTTCCCCTGCAATTATGACATTTCAAAACCTACGTACAGAAAGAGAGTTTGTTCCTTTACAGATCATCTGCACAAGCTGTTTAAGGCAGCCATGCAAATTTAAAGTTTAACAGTTTAAACGCAGAACAAGAAAAACACTATTAAGACCCTCCATTTATACAGCAGCTTCCACACTAGCATCTCATAGCTGGTCACAGATGCGAATTAAGCCTTCCAACACCCCTGTTGTCGGGTATTATTATAAGCCTTTTTTCGCAAATGGGGAAACTGAGTTACATAGCAGGGAAAGTGACATCGCCAAGATCATACAGTATGTCAGTGGCAGAGCCAGGAAATGACTCCTGATATGTAGTCATCTAAACTACACACCAATGTTGCCTTGTTTCTTGTTACTATGTAATGAAAAGATTATTGTTGTCGTATATAATTTATGGGAGTGGCTGCGCAATCCCTCTTACTCCCTGCCCACTGACCTCCTACTCTTCTGATCCTATACGCATGCCTAATTGCAAATAGCAAGCACCTACCCCTATAAAACACTACTAGCATATTCAGTAACTGTCCAAAATACTAGAGTTTGCAATGTCTCTCCAATGATACCACAGGCCACCACTTCTGTAGATGGCTTCTTATGTGGAGGTTTTCCAGGTTTTGCCTACCAAACACTCAGCAGCTTGAAGTAATATTTAAACCCGAAGACAAATCTTCAGTGGCTATAAATTGACATAGCTCCGTTGACTCCAGTTGCACTGTCCTCATTTTCACCCAGCTCAAGATCTGCCTTCAGGATTCAAAAATGGACATTTGTGGGGCTATTGATATTATCCAGAGTTGTTACAGTTAATAAGCTAATCTCTGTTACATATCAGGAAGAGACCAAATGGTGGGTGCAGATTAAATCACATCTACCCATTGCAGGGACAGTAGGAAGAGGTCTGTGAATCTTTGGACCTCCAGGGAATGTCACCAGCACAAGAAAAGCATTAACACTTATCTGGTCTTGTACTGCTCTAGATCCATCCCTGCAAAGGCAGCAGACAAGAATCTTGCCTCCCAGGATCTGAAGGCCAGGAGCCCTTCAGCTGTAACTTTAGCTGCAAAGGCAACCACTGCTTGAAAAGTTTAGCATGCTTCTCACGACCCCTCTGGAACATAAACCAAATTAGTGGCACAAAATGTGTTGTTCATTATACATTTCAATATGTACCATGCCTGCTCCATACCTCACCATCTGCCCCAGCCAGCACTTCTGCAGGGCTTGGCACAGGGCAACTGATCATGCAGCTGCCTCTGGCACCAGAGCCCTGTCATTTAGAAGGACACTCAAGCAGTACTTAACCACTATTAAAAGAAGCCACATCTTGTTTTGGTTTATCAGACAGCTTACTCATATCAAGAAACACTTATACAGCAGGGCTCTGCCAAAGGTTCAAAGATTCCAGTTGTTGTCTAGAGAAGAATTGTAGGACCCAAACTAATGGGGAAAATATAGTAGCACTGCTCAGCTGGTTGTGGAGTCGTGGAGAATGCAGCTGTAGTGACACAACAAAGGAGTACTAAAATGGTCCAAAATGCAGGTTATAGGAGAATTATTACAACACTTAGGCTGTGTCTGCACAGGCACAAATCTTCAGAACGGCCATGCTAATGGCCATTTTGAAGATTACTAATGAGGCACTGAACTGAATATTCAGCGCCTCATTAGTAATCTTCGAAATATGGCTATTTCGAAGACTGGTGCCCATGTTGACACAGCCTTAAATATATATGTTGGGTGTGTAAAAAGTGCCTCTTGCAAAGAGAGTGAACTCTTGCAGATTTAAAATGTTTATTGATGTTGCCAATAGGGGCTTTGTTTGGCCATATTAAGTCGTGTGTGTGTGTGTGAGAGAGAGAGAGAGAGAGAGAGAGAGAAACATGAGAAAACATGTTATCCAGTGGTTTGGGTGGGATATTGAGGCCTATAATATGATCTATTCTGACTCATTCACCAGACATGTCACTTAGACCAGGGGTGAGCAAACTTTTTACATTGGGCCCCACTTTTCATCCCTACAAATAGCTGGGCCTTCCCAACCTGTCTAATCTAATCCAAACTGATGGAACTTTTGGTTATGGTCACATGAAAAAGAACCCTTTCAGCACACGTAAGAAAGTAAGCCTGTAGAATGTAAAAAAGTAATTAATTGGAATGTAAATTTGAATACACATACATAAAATGAGATGGAGGAGCCTGGCACCCAGCAGCTGATCATGCTGTGCCCCCGTTATAAAATTTCATGCCCTCCAAGTAGACCTGACCACCATTTTGCTCACCCCAACTTAGACCTGGAATTTTTCTGGGAACGGCACTAAAATGTTATAGTTCATATCCTTCAACAAAAGAAAATCAGTTCTCTCCTCCCAGTCCCTCATAAGCTCATATGACAGTGGAATAATGGGATCCTAAATGTAGATAATAACACCCATCTTCCACGGTAAAGGAAAGGCACTAGGTAAGCGTATAATTTATCTTTATATGTAAAAAATAGGGTGGATCTTCTTTTTGTAATGTGTGTACAGCATCTAGCATAATATGGCAGTGATCCTTAAATTGCAACTTCTAGGTCTACTGTAATATAAAAAATAGTAATAATTATTATAATTCACCAGAATACACGTTGAACCTCTCCAGTCCAGCACTCACAGGACCTGACCAGTGCCAAACAAGAGGATTTGCCAAACAATGAGAGATCAATATTGTCTAGCAGCATTACCAACACTTCCATTGCTTGCTATACTCTTTGAAGACATTTAGGGGTCTATTAGAGGTAAAAAACAGAACAGAACACCAAGATCCAGGACTGGTGGCTGTAAACAAACTTTATGGGACCACAGGAAACTTGGCCACACCCATGATAAGCAGTTCTCTGGCAAATTAACATCATGCCGGATTATGGAGTTTGCCAGATGAGAGAGTTCTGGATTAGAGAGGTTTAACCTGTAACATGTATATTGGCCCTGCTGTGTTAAAGAGGCTAGCAGTGTGTTTTTTCTCCTTGCTAGTGAAGTTCATCTTTTAAGTCAAGGGCTAGTTTTGGAGCCTTCAGAGTCAGCAGTCTGGGGTTCAATCTCTACTAACAACTTAACTGGGGCATTGGCTTTTCCTCAGCAGTGGTGACAATCATGGGACAGCACCAAGATTTTTACAAGAGCGGTCATGTTACTGTATATCCAAGGTTGGATAACAAATAATTCTGCAGCAGGGGAGATCCACCTCTTTCCAGCTGCTGAGTATTGGTGTGCTGACCCTAGTCCATTAGAAAATCTCTTGCTGAAATGGCTTGATAAATTGGATCCCTTTGGTGCTATTTGTTCTCGTTTTCCTGAATCTCTGTTAATCATAATGATTTTTGTTTAATTCTGTGATGTCGGATCTATTTGCAGCTTATGTAGCTCCCTGCTCTTTTAAATTCTTTCTGATGCATCCTTATATTTTTTCCCTTTTCCTTTTTTTCATGTTTGAAAGAAAATCAATACAACAATGTTTTAAAAAGACTCATAAAATCCTCGGGAAAACCAGGAAGTGTTTTGATTCTAGCTGTTCAGTGCATTGTGAAGGTCTCACTCCAATGGACTTCCTTCTCTTTGGTAAACCCAGACACTGATCTTAATCAGTTCCAGGACGATGCTCACCCAACTTGAATTTATCAAAGTAGTTGAAACACCAGGTTTTGCTAACAACCTGAAAGCTGCAAGTAATAGCACTAGAAGTTTATTTTAGATCCTCTCAGCAAAAAAACAATTTGGAGAGTAAAAGTGCTCTGAGGTTCAAGCAGGAAGGAAACCACTTGGGTGACTGTGAATAGAGGCAGGAGGACCATCTCAGAGAAACTAGAGCCTGGTCAAAACTCTTTCCAGACCTTTAGAAGGATAAGAAGGAAGTCCAGTGCTTAGTGCACTAGCTGAAGGCTTGGAAACCCCTGGTTTGTTCCCTGGTTCTCCCACAGGCTTCCTGCATGACATTGGTCAAACCAGTTAGGATGTGGGGGATGAAGGCACTTAATTCCATCATTTCAGTGCTGGGGTATTCCCAAAACGCTTGCCCACCTACCACCTAACTCTGCTGTTGCCCGAGCTTCTCCTGGTAAATTTCCCAGAATGCATAAGTTTCTGCTGGTGAGGCAGATGTGTGCATAGCAATCTCAACACCACTGAGCAATTCAGTGCCTAATTCATGCCTAAGCCCCATAAGACTTCACAATCCCCACCTAGCTTCACCTGTAAGGCCAGATCCAGTCAGCAGGCTCAGAGACTGCCTTGGTCACATGTCTGCCATTCTGGACCCTGCACATAACACAGCTATGGAGAGGGATGATTTCCTTCTGATCTACATCAGTTTGCAGTAGTGTGACAGGTTGAATCACAGAAATCCCTTTGGGGATGTCCTCCAGTATGCTAATGAAGCCACTGATGCCTGCTGTCCTGACCCTGGGGCTGCCCACCACCCTGTCCTGGTGGGCCACAAGCTCTGTTCTCCCATCAGTCAAAGCACAGAGTTGGTGTTACTGCCCCTCTGCAGAGCAACACATCAGCAATAAGGGCTGAACACCCAGGAAACAACCCTGAAAAGCACCAAAACTCCAAATAAATCCATCTTTATGTAAAAATTTTGCATAGAGAAAGCTCATAAGGTCCACCCATTTCATCAATGAAAGAGTGGTTGCAGTGCTACAGTGGTTGCAAGTGAAAACTGATCAGTCAGTTAATAAATTAAAAGAAACAAACTCTCCACCTAATTCTAATCCACTAAGAAACTTCTTACATACAAATTCTTACCCTAAACAGCTCTTCTTATCTCAGGTAAAAAGCTTCAAATTAGGGTTAATCTTTGCACTGTCCTGGGTCTACAGCTTCTTCGGAGTCCTTTGTATTCTCTTAGGATTGGTCAGGCAATTTCAAAGGCCAGCTGAAGACAAAAGGACTGATTGCTTCCCTTTGCTTAAACAGATTCTTTGTTCATCCCATCCCCACATCCCCTGCCATCCTCATGGAAAAATACCAGGTTAAAGATGGATTCCAGTAGAAGGTGGCCTGGTCCCATGTTTTTCTAGGACCAATCACAGTTTGGGCTTATAGGACAAACAGCCATTCGCAGGTCATTGGTTTGAGTACTGAGTCATTATGTTTCTGGAGCATCAATAATGGCTCTTATTAGCACATGTAGAATTATAAACAGATCCACACTTCATATTTCTAACTTTACATACTAGAATGATACATGGACAAAAACAGGATATACAGATACAGCAGACTGTGTGTTACATGCCCTGTTTTGCATGAAGCATCTTCCAGTTATTCCTATTTCTAAACCAATTTTAATAAAGCCTGTGGGGAGCCCTGTGACAAGTAGTATGAGCACTCAGCCAGGCTCTGGCGATGCTGGTTCAAATCCCCACTCAGCCTGATGGGGAGTGGGCATTTGAACCCAGGTTGAAGGCTTTCGGAAATGCTTGGGTGGGTTTCTCTCAGATTGTCCTCTTGAAGTTGTTTCATTTTGTATAAATTAAACATAATCAGAGCAGGAACTGCCATTCAAATATCCTGAGTGAGTAAAGTTGCTAGCCCCTGGGTTCTAGAGGCTCTGGCCCAATAAAGCTACGTCTACACTAGCACACTACGTCGAAGTAGCCTATTTCGAAGTAAGAACATCAAAATAGGCTACTTCAACGTGTATCATCTACACGTCCTCCAGGGCTGGTGCCATCAACATTCAACATCGAAGTAGGGACAGAGAACTTTGAAAGGAGCCACCCCAGAAGAAAATGCGGAGCGTCCACACACACAGGCGCTCCCCCTCGAAATAAGGGGCCAGCAAAGCACCAACCCACTCCCTTAAAGGGTCCCTCCCAGACACACTCACCCTGCACAGAATGAGATCCACAGAGCCGACAACCGGTTGCAGACCCTGTGCACACAGCATGGACCCCCAGCTGCAGCAGCAGCAGCAGCCAGAAGCCCTGGGCTAAGCGCTGCTGCACGCGGTGACCATAGTGCCCCGCAGGGGCTGGACAGAGTGTCTCTCAACCCCTCAGCTAATGGCCGCCATGGAGGACCCCGCTATTTCGAAATAGCGGGATGTGGACTGTCAACACACGCTCTGCTTCGATGTTGAATGTTGAAGTAGGGCGCTATTCCCATCTTTGGGTGGGAATAGCAATTTCGACATCTTGCTGCCTAATGTCGATTTCAACGTCGAAATAGCATGTGGCGAGTGTAGACACGACGCGTGCTATTTTGACATTGTGCTGGCAACTTTGAAGTAGCCGGCTAGTGTAGACGCACCCTAAATGTTTATTTATACAATATAGAACAGCTTCTATAGAACAGAGGCTACGTCTACACCAGCCAAAAACTTTGAAATGGCCATGCAAATGGCCATTTCAAAGTTTACTAATGAAGTGCTGAAGTTTACATATTCAGCGCCTCATTAGCATGCAGGTGGCCGCGGCACTTCGAAATTGACGCAGCTCGCCACCACATGGCTCGTCCAGACAGGGCTCCTTTTCGAAAGGCCCCGGCTACTTTGAAGTCCCCTTATTCCCATCTGCTCATAGGAATAAGGGGACTTCAAAGTAGCCGGGGTCCTTTCGAAAAGGAGCCCCGTCGGGACGAGCCACGTGGTGGCGAGCTGCATCAATTTCGAAGTGCCGCGGCCGCCCGCATGCTAATGAGGCGCTGAATATGTATTTCAGCGCTTCATTAGTAAACTTTGAAATGGCCATTTGCATGGCAATTTTGAAGTTTTTGGCTAGTGTAGACATGGCCAGATAGAGCAACCCACTCCAGAATACCACAGAAGATAAGATGCTCTCCTGGGAAGTAAGAGACCTCGGTTTAAAGCCCTGCCCCATATGAGACAGAACAGGAATTCAAAAGTAGGTGCTGTCCACTCTGAGTGAGTGCACTAAGCTACTGCATGACAGGGAAAGGAGCAATATGTCTGCACTTTCTCCTGGCAAAGCAGTGACTTGGCTTAGATACCTACTCTCAAGAGATAATTCAGGGCTACAGCTCCTGAGCAGGAGGACGCAGCTCCTTCTGGCCCCGCCTTGGATGCCAAAGGGTTTGTCTAAAAGCCCAGCTGTGAAGACATAGGTGCTGGAACCAGGGCTGGTGCCCTACCACCTGGCCCATAGTTGGTTCCCATCTTCTGCACCCTCACAATAAAAACTGTTCCAACACCCATGTGCCCAGATATTTTCAGGTGGGCTGGAGACCGGTCCCCTTCCCCAGGTTACAGAACCTGGACTACATACAGCCCAAGCAGGAAGGCTTATTTTTAGCCCTGAAGCAGCAGCCTGAGTCAGTTGTCCTGGACTCTGAGACTCACTGCCACCAGATTTTTACAACATAGAGGTATCCTTATTTCCTTTGAGGAGTAAGACTTAGGCCAACACCCCTCCTTTCACCATTTTGGGGAGCTTGGGTGCTTAGCTTGGCTGTGACTTCTCCTTTGCTGGCAGACAGGGCCATCCTTATCCATATGCAGAATATTGTAGAATACAGTTGCATCAGGCCCCCAAAATATGGGGCCTACTGGGTCTTAATGTCCGCTCATCCTTGCAGTTAACAGCCCTCCCACTCCACCCAGCCTGTCTAATAGAATCCAAACCAATGGAAATTTTGGTTATATTCATATGAAAAAAAAATCCCTTTTGATATGTGTAAGAAAATAAATCTGTGGAATGTAAGAACTTTATTAATCTGTATATAAATGTGAATACAGAGACATAAAAACAGTAACACAGTTCAACATTTTTAATGAGATGGATGAGCCTGAGACCCAGCAGGCAAAGGTGCTGTGCCCCGCCTTACGAAGTTTCATGCTCCAATGAGGGCGTTCACCCCCCACTTTGAGCACTCTGGTCTTCAGGATGTTAGTTTAAAATTTGCTTTAAAAATATTAGTATATTGCTAAAGAGTATAAAATCACATCTCTAGAAAATCATCCATCCTCCCTGGCTGCCATTGGGCCAATGGGCACCAGTTTAATAGTAGTGTGCAGAACCCCATAAATCGTAAGGATGGCCCTGCTGGTGAGGCACTTCAAAAGTTAGGCACTGAAGTACTCAGTCCCCCTTCTGAGTCCCACAATTAGCCTCTCTCAGTTTGAGTTCCTCATCTGTGGAACAGCTGTTTTTCCTTGCCTTTCAGAGGCATTGTGAGAAGGAATACACAAAAGATTGTGGTGCCATCACTGTAATGGGGGCCATGTAAGTACTTTAGATAGATAACATTATCTGAGCATCCGTTGGAGAAAATGTTAATATTTCCCCTCAATCATTTTTCATTTCTGCAACTACTCTGCTCTTCTGTGGAGGTCAGAAGTAGAATGAGCTATTTCAGAATAGGGTCTTCCTGCTTGATTTCTGGCCCAAACAGAGGCAGAAATGGTGGTGATCTGGGCTGCAGTTTCTCTTGAGAGTGTCAGGACTCTCACAGGTTTTGCACACTGTTTTTAATCAGAGACACTCTAATTTTTAACGTAATACTACAAGCTATCTGTTTTGCTGGCCTGTTTCTAGAAGTTGCCAGCTTCCACTGTAAGCTGTCCCAACCCTGTGCCACGTCCATCCAGTCCAGTTCTGCTGACCAGAAAACAGACAGGCACCTTCTAGTAGGGTGTTGTGTGTGATGATTACACAGCTATAAAGGAGAGATAATGAATTGTGAATACAGTGGAAATTAACATCAGCATAATAACTTGGGCTAGAAATGGGTCAGGACACTGGATTCAGCACTCCAATAAGCAGAGAAAAGTGCTGTAGAAGCTCTGATAATACTTTTAAAGGCATCAGTTAACCTGATCCTCCTCTCAGCAACAACATAAGTAAAATCCATTTACTTCAGTAGCAGGACTCAGGATTTACTCTGAGTAAGGATGTTAGGAGAATCAGACCCAGTGTGTTCACTGACCAAATTGTTCTGGGCAAAACAGGCAAAGGGATAATACAAGTCAAAGGCTGGTACAAGTACAAGGCAGGTAGGGAAATAGATCTACCATGTACTTATAGGTAAATTGCAATAAACAGCAGGGCCCACAACAGCTGCAGAGCTCAGAAACAAACACATTTTCTGTGCAATAAATGAAGGGGTATCACGCAGAAGGAGAAATTAATTTAAAGAGAAAGCCATCTTTACACCAAGATATTATTGTTATTTTTAACCCTCCATTGACTCTTACTAGATAGCTGGGGCAGAGCAGGACTTGAAGTTCTTTTGCACTAAGTCAGAACTGGCTTTCTAACCTCTGGGCCATCCTTCCTTTCTAACTCTACGCTTGCAGCCTTTCCCTTTGACACCTGTAAAACACAAAGCCATCATGCAAGAGCATGAAAAAGCTGAACTGGTCTTATGTGTAAACTCTTCTGTGTCAGACACTATGTATTTCTCCTGCACCCTTAAACCCTGGTCTTGGTAATGTAACATGGATCCTTTCACCTCCTAGTTGTCTGTCTGAGTTCAGCTGAACAGGGATGGAAAGATGTGCTTTTTCCAATGGCTATGTGGTGACATATGGAATAAGTCTGCTGGGTCTCACTCCCAGTAAACACCTTATGAAAACCACAACTATGCTAGCACTGTTTGCAGTCTCACTGTCTTAGAAAAAAAGCTGAGAACTGAATATCCCATGGACTTCCTCGTGATCCCTTCTGCTATTCAGGCTGTAAGTGTTTTGGGGACACATGGGAAGTTTCATTCTCAGGAGCTGTGAATCTTGCATCCATCAGAATGACTAAGTTAACAAAACACAATAATGAAAGGATAGAAAGATCCCTTAAAATAAATCAGATAAAAGCTCCTCGTCACTGAGCTTATATGTTTAATAGATTCCATGACACATCATAATTTGCCGATAAAAAAGATTATCTATTCCAGGTTGATACACAATCTAATAAACGTTTGCTGGAAATGTATGTCTGAAATCCGCTGCCTGGTGCAATAATAAAGAGTGATTCAGTCAGACAGAGCCATCCTTAACTTGCAGTTGTGATATTCTGCTCCACATTCCAAAAGCTCATGACAGGTGGGGACATAAATGTACAGTGCAAAGCAAGCCAATTCCAGAACAGACTGTCAGACAGTAGGAGCTCTGTCGGCTTCCTCATGGGCTCTGTCTGATTCCTTATGGGCCAGACAACAAAGGAAGAGTGCCATGTGAAAGGAGAATAGGAAGAAGCTGCTTGGGACACCTTGGTTTATTTTTAGTTCAGCATCTGTCTGCAGAGACTGATGTGTGTGTGGCACATTTGCAGAACATACACAGATCCTTCTCCTTAGCTTGCTTCTCATCATAGTGCAGTCTCCTTTTATCATAATGATGTCTTAGTACAGTGTTACCCTTCCCTTGACTGTTGTTTGTTATTGCTAATGGTATTGTGCATAGCACCTGTACATTGAATCTCTACCTGTTAAACCTGTGGATTCACTGCACAGAGACCAATTACCACACTGTCTTTAAGAAACAAGCATGCTGGGACTACTTAATAAGATGGGCAATGGCTCTGCTTCCTTTACCTGGGATCCTCTGGATCTGAAGATTCTCTTCCTCCAACTGTTTTGTTCTTAGATCCAGCAGCATAGTCGGATTGGTACTATAAAAGTAAGTGTGTGCCTGGTGTCCCACAGCTCTGCTCTGGGGGCCACAAGCAGGTGTCTAGATCCCTGGGATGAGCCAGGTATGTGTATGTTGCAGTTGAACATCCCACCTGGCCTGGTTCAGTTGACTTAGGCTCAGGGTGTAGGGCAGTAACATTTTGATATAAACATTCAGACTCAGGCAGGAGCACAAGCTCTGGGATCCCATAAGATGGGAGACCTCATCACCCAAGCCACCTTAGCTCAAGTCAGCTAACCCAGGTTAGCTACACTTGTTTGTTTGCAGTGTAGATATACTCTGGGCTTTGACCTCTATTGGGCTCATGCTCTTGGAGCCCACCAAAAGTAATCCCCTAAGGACAGGTACTGCCATTTGTTTGCTGGCCAGTCACGTTTGGTGGGCAAACAAGTTTCCTCATACTGCACTAGGAACAAAGGGCTATAGCAGCTTCTCTTTAGGAGTGCACTAGGATGTCTGGGATGCAGATAGTCCTACTTGAACCCACATAATGTCATGTAAATGCTAGAGCCCCAAACTGGGACCCAGGGTTCAACAATTCATAACATTGGGTTATAAGTGAGTGTAGATACTCAGCCCTGAGGTTAACAAACCCAGAGTCTGATAGTTCAAGTGCTACTAACTCTGGACTTACATTGCAACATAGGCATACCTTCAGACATATCTCCTTTGGCCCTGAGCTCCAACTCCTGGCTACTGATGCCTGCTCTAACCAACAAATACGACAGTCCATGTCCCAATCACTGACACTGGTCTTGCTACTATCCCATGTCTTGTGTCTAATGTCCCATACGAACAAAAAGCTGAAATGTACAGTAGCAGATACACAACAAAGGTCAAATGGCGAGACACAAAGCAATTTTTATTAGGCAAATTGGATAGGGGGATCCTGCTGTTCTTCAGCTTGCCTCATTTCAAATTCATATTTATTGTTGGTTTTGCTATTCAGCAATTTTCTGGGCAATTTTATCTGCCTAGCGTTATGTAACATACATAATGTCAACAAACCCAGCTTGTCTGTAGGAAGGATTAAACAAGCAACCTTATGGGCTAAAGCCCTATGCTTTGCCACATGAGCTAAAGGCCAGCTGGGTCACAACACAGGCTGTAGAGCAGAGAATTCACTCTCTCTAGTATGTGGTCTTAGCACCCTGCAGTTACACATATATCAGTGTCTTCAGTGGGCACAGCTGCTCATCATCCATTCAGAGTCTTTGGTGTAGCTAATGCCAAAGGAAAGAATTCTGATGCATGTCAGCAATTGCCCTACTTTATTTTCAAGCAACTCTTATGTTCCAGTACTGGGCCATATACACCTTTGCAGAGGCATATACATCCTGAAATGTAACACCTAACATCTCAATCCTACTCAGCTCCTTCCAGGTCAGTCTTCATCTGGACACACTCCAATTCCTCCTCTACTTACACACAGACACTTCCCTGTAAATGCATCCCTGTTCCAATCTTCGGCTGAGAGCAGAGCTCTGCCAAAGCACTTCAGTCCTCACTAGTAACACTTGCTAAGGGGCCTTTTTTTAGTATTTTTCCACTAAATCCAAAGCATAAACCTTGAGTCTTCTTTCTATCTATTGTTTAGCTACTGTTTGTATTAAGCTTTGCAGTTTAAAGCTTTGAGCCTTATTTCTAGCTTCAGACTTAAGCTCTATATTCAGCACTTAATGTGAAATAGTATCTAAAGCGAGTTTAAAAAAAGCTGTTGGTCAAAACCTGTGGGCTGTTGAAAGCAACAGAAATGTTGCCATAGACTTCAGAGTGATTATAACTTGACCCTATGTGTGGTAGCATCTGTATTAAGATTTACAGGGCTTACAAAACACAGTAGTAAGCTTTTAACTTTATTTCTGTCAAGATAAAGTGTTAAGCTTTGATGTTTCCTACAGTCTGTCTGTGTTAAGCTTTATACGGCTGAAAGTTTGTTAGAGGTTATCTTCAGTCCGTATTAAATCTCAGGAAGCTTAAAGTGGGTGATGTTAATTTAAATAGATTTCTATATTTATAGGATTATTAAATAAATTTTTGCATAGCATCTTTTATAAAATTAAGTGAAGAAAATACCACAATGTAATTCAGGTTAATAGGGAACTTGGAGTAAGTTGATTTTTTTATCCCAACTGAATGTTTTTGTGAGAGTTAATACAGAAAAATTATCCATTACTTTGGAAATTAGAATAAATTAAATAATATTACCTAAGAATTTGTCTTTCTCGTTCAAACCACCAAAAATTAAAAGCTATAGAAACCTTTTCTTTTGTCATCATTATTTTTGTGATATGGACAAGTATTCATTATGGGACATGGCTACCAAACCCATATGCACTCATGAAATACACCAGGAACTTGAAATAGGATTTGTTTTAACAGATTAGATCAACAGCCTATTTAAATCCACCATGCTGTCTGTGATAGTGGCTAGAACCAACTGGCTTAGTGGAAGATACAAGAAACTTCATGATGAAAAAGTATTAAATAATCACCCAAAGGGAAAGTTTTTCTGACCCGTCAGTTAATGGTTGACTAATGCCCCAAAACATGAGGTTTAAATAGCTCTTCTCCTAATAATAATTTGCTTCCATTATATAACTGTGGATATTTCATTCTCCATATAAATGTCCAGTGACATCTGTATTTTGTTAAGCTCTGAGATGTAATATCTTGTGGCAGTTAGTTCCACTGATTGATTATATATTATTTCTGATAGTCATTGACTTCACATTCTACCGCTGTGATGTATTCATACAGTAGGACAAACTCTCCTTTCAGATACACCTATGTAAGGGCAGAGTAAGCCCACTGATGTCACATACATGCAAGATCAAGCACCCTTGAACTTATGGGAAGTTCAGATATAAACTGCTCATCTCTGGTTACCACCAGCTGCTATCAGAAACAACAACAAGTCCTGTAGCACCTTATAGACTAACATACTTTGGAGCATAATCTTTCGTGGGCAAAGACCTGCTTCATCAGATGAATGGGTCGGTGGGGGGGTGTTTCATGTATCTTTTCCTTATGGGATTTCAACATTTGCAGGGTCCTTTTGAAAAGGACCCCCACGTAGATGAGCCATGCGCAAGCGAAATGCGGCACTTTTGAAGTGCTGCAGCTGGCAGCATGCTAATGACGTGAAGAATATTCATTTCAGCACCTCATTAGTATTCTCCGATTTGGCCATTAACATGGCCATTTTGAATTTTTGGCCAAGTGTAGACATGGCCATAGATGCCTTATGCCAGGATAGCTTAAAAAGAATATATGTGATCATAAAAGTAATCAAAAGTGAACCATCTCAAACATGTCATCAAGTTTGCATGCAATTGGGAATAAAAATACTCCTGAAAACTGGGGGATTTCCATTCTGTAGGCTGAGTTCTAATTAGGATGGATTTGTTTGTTTAAGGAGACTGAGCAAATCAAAACGTTAGGCCTTCATCTGACAATAAACTCCTTCATATCTGGCATTCTATTATCGAGAACTCTCAAATAACTGGTACTTTAATCATAAGTAAACTTGTTTTGTTTTTCATAAGTACAGTTTAGTGAAAGTAAATACAAATAAATAAGGTATAAGTTTAGAGTGTACAGTACTACTGTTGTTGATAAAGTATTCTGCATACATTGTTGTTTCTTAGTATCTAATCTTGTTTTTCTTTAGTGTTATGCATGGCTAGGTACAGCTCTTTATTATCCAGAATATTTGAATATCCAACAAATTCCTGGTCCCAGGACTGCCAGGTATGGAAACGTTTACTGTACATATATTTACCCATGTGCTTAACTTTATACCTATGTGTAGTCCCAGGGACTACTTATGTACACAAACAACTTTGTAAAAATATGGCCATGTCTACACTATCCCAAAACTTCAAAATGGCCATGAAAATGGCCATTTCAAAGTTTACTAATGAAGTGCTGAAATACATATTTAGTGCCTCATTAGAATGCCAGTGGCCGTGGCACTTCAAAATTGCTGCGGCTCGCCACCACGTGGCTCGTCAAGATGGGGGTCCTTTTCGAAAGGACCCCACCAACTTCGAAATCCCCTTATTCCTATCTGCTGATAGGAATAAGGGGATTTTGAAGTTGGTGGGGTCCTTTCGAAAAGGACCTCCATCTGGATGAGCCACGTGGTGGCGAGCCGCAGCAATTTCGAAGTGCAGCGGCCACCGTCATTCTAATGAGGTGCTAAATATGTATTTCAGCACTTCATTAGTAAACTTCAAATGGCCATTTTGAAGTTTTGGGATAGTGTAGACGTAGCCTATGTGTTTAAACGGGTGACCGCAGGACAGAGGGATATTGAGACCCTGATTCTGTAAATATCTCAGTTGTCTTTTATAACTAAGGAGCATTGACAGAGTCTTCTCAGTAGAGGTAATGAATTTATCCCTTTTTTCTTTCAATTAGTTATTTGGACTCTTTTTTTCTTTTGCAAGGGGTTATGAATCATCCCAAATTAGTCCAATTTGTGGTAAATGTATTCAGTATTTGCTGAATATTATGGAAAAATCATTTTTAGACTTTTTTATGAACTCCTCACTTACATTATTCTCATCAAATTCTGCTGTAAATTCCTGTGGATTTATATCTTTGTAAATCCACTTAGGTTAATGGGGTTATTCTAGATGTTCACTTACGTAAAGAAGAGCAGAATATTGCCTATGCTATTTAAGGGAAGACACATTTCAGGATCCTTAACTACTTCATAGTATTTCTATCAATGCCAGTAAGGTCTGTAATTTATCTTCAGGACTGCAATTTGCCAACAACACTGATTCCAATCCGAAGAGCCTGCTATTAACAACCCACCTGCTCATCACTTGTAGTACCTGTCTGATTGTATTATGCAATGGCAGTATGTTATGGCATTATCCATGAGCACACTGGGGTTCCACTACTACAGATATAGTATAGCATCATTGTTTCTGGTAACGAGTATATTATCAGTGACTGATGGTGAGACATGTAGGATGTTGTCATCACTGAAAGCAGACTATAGGTCCACTTAGTACAATAATTGTTCTGTTTCTGGGTCTCAAACATCTCAGTCACTTGTAACAAATTATACAGGGCACAAGTTAATTAGGAGCCAAGTCTCATTGAGACTTAGGCTCTTACAGGACAGATACTTACAGGTATTTAGGATTTATTACCTGGGAGTAAGGCACCTAGGTGCTTTTGGAATCCCACTAGATGCCTATCTGCATCTTTAGGAGCGACCCATTTTAAAAATCTGGGTTGCTTTTGAAAAAAATTCACCCATACCTGTAATTTATCTAATTAGTAATAGCTGAAGTTTTTAATACTGAATGTTCAGTACCTGAGAAAAATGTATCAGATGACTAGTAAAAAGGACACAGTGCAAAATTTAGATTTAGTTTAAAAAAGAAACAAACAAAAAACAATTTTTTACTCTCACTGGAAACAGTTTAAATAACAAGCTATCCCTTAAACATCTCCTGACTTACATGTTTATTCTTCTTAGAACATATCTAGACTGCTCAACATTGTATTATCTAGGCCTGGGATGAAATCCTGGCCCACAAAGTCAATGGCAACCCTCACATCGACTTTAAAAGGGTCAGCATTTCACCCTTGAAATTTAGGGGCTTGTCTATGACATGTAGTACTTACTAGTTTAACTAAAGTTGTGTTTTTCATTTAATCAAATCAATACCAGTTTGTGGGTACACAGTTTATTTCTGTAACTGAGTGGTTTGTTTTGGTTTCTGTAGATCACAGTAAATGCAGTAAATCACACAAATTGAAATAATGGTGTCCCTGTGCAAACTTGCATTTATTTAATTAAAAGAAGGTGTATGCATAGAAAAATTCTAGGATCCTTATATAGTTTTTGCAGTCCACCCAAAAAAAAGATATGTCTGAGCCCTGAACTAAAGCAATATAAAACAATTCTGACCATCAAGGGAAATATGACATATCATCCCCGAACATCTTAAGTGCCTAGTTATAATGATGCAGTACCAAGTTCTGTCTGTTAACTGACTCTTCTGTATGACTGCCTGTGAACTGATTGCACATTGATTTATTTCAGTATGTACTGGCTTACTTTCCTCCTACTATTGGAATAACATACTATTAATAGTCTTGTTTCCTGCTTGCATCATTTACTTGTTTAACTGTATGTAGATTTTGTATGCCTAACTTGCTTCTCAGTTGCACAGATTCCTTCAGTTACTTCTTTGACACATAAATGATTATGACAAACATGAGATAATCTGAAGCAGTCTCTTAAGACTCTAGGGTGACCTCCGATGGGTGTTCTCGTCAGGTTTCAATGGACATTGTGCTTCTAAAGCACTTTCCATATAAAGATTTCAAGACACTTTGAACAAATTGAATTAAGTTCCCTAACAGTTCATGAGTCCTGTCTTAAACCTGTGAAACTGAAGCACGGAGAAGTGAAATGACCTGCTTGGGGGTTCACATAAGTAGTATATAGCAAAGGGTTTTTTACTTCACCTTCCTCCCAATAGTGTGGACAATCATAAAATCAATCTCTTCTACTAAAGGGAGCTAATATTTACCCATGCATCTCCTGTCTATGAAGTGCAGTGAGATTCTGAGATGATGCTATAGCAATAGACTAGCAGCCCATTTTCCCCAGTGCTCCCTTCCTCACACATTCTTTTTCTTTTCTTCCTCTTTTTGTTATGGGTTGACTTTTATTTTGTAAACAGTGTGCAGTAATGCTTGACAATGATTGCACCAGCCTCTTATATTAAATGATGGGGAATGAATCTCCAGATCGAGTGGTTTTTCCTTCCTATCATTGTGGTATATCCATCATCTCATTCTCAGTAACAACTGTTGGGCAGGAGAAGGGAGAAAAAAGTGCATGAACCCAACTATTTGGCACATGAAACTTTTTTAGACAACACCGAGTTAGCTTCACCTACATCCATAAGTTAGCCAACAACATATGTTATGACTTTCTATAACTTCTCCCAGCAATAGGCGACCTTTCTTCTTCCGGTCAACATTATGGGTATTAAAATAACATCTCTTTTATCCAGGTAAGATCCCTTTCTTATAATCTTGCTTCTTAATGGGAAAGAAAAGGTTTGCAGCTGATGAAGCTTGGGGAAAAACTCTGTGGCCGTGTCTACACTAGCCCAAAACTTCTAAATGGCCATGCAAATGGCCATTTCGAAGTTTACTAATGAAGCACTGAAATACATATTCAGCGCTTCATTAGCATGCGGGCGGCCATAGCACTTTGAAATTGATGTGGCTCGCTGCCGCGTGGCTCGTCCAAATGGGGCTCCTTTTCGAAAGGACCCCGGCTAATTCAAAGTCCCCTTATTCCTATGAGCAGATGGGAATAAGGGGACTTCGAAGTAGGCGGGGTCCTTTCAAAAAGGAGCCCCATCTGGATGAGCCGTGTGGCAGCAAGCCGTGTCAATTTTGAAGTGCCGCGGCCGCCCGCATGTTAATGAGGCACTGAATATGTATTTCAGTGCTTCATTAGTAAACTTCGAAATGGCCATTTGCATGGCCATGTCGAAGTTTTTGGCTAGTGTAGACATAGCCTGTGTGTGACAAGCCATGTGATCCTCGCAGAAGTCTCTTGTGACAAGGGGCCAATGATATACTTATGTATAGCAGACTTTCAGATCTGTCAAAGTAATGGAAGAGGCACTTTGTCCTGCCTTTGGACAAAAGTCTCCCTGAAACCAATATGCTTTTGAGGTGAACAATGAGTATCCTTTAGATTTGGATTGTAAAAGGTAGACAAGTCCACCAGACAGGACAGCAGCAAGTTATGTAGCAATTCATTCAGTCCTTTTCCCTGAGGGCACTAAGTGCCAAGACTGTATAGTATACCCTCTTTCTCCTCAGTCTGCCAGCATTCCCAGGCATAACCAGGACCCCATTCAGCTGTTGGACAAATGATAACAGTGAAGAAGATTGTGAAAACTAATCAAAGGGAACACAAATAGATTGGAACGAGGAAGTCACTTCCTCCCCTCCACATACTCTGTTTTTAGGAAAATGTAAATTTGCTTCAGACTTTCTGAAAAATAGAGACAGTGCACGCCACAATAGGCAGTTTTGTGGGAGGGAGGTAGAGAGAGGAAATACAGCAGGAACTCTCAGGTTATAAAGTCCACACAGCCAAGACCTTTCTTTGATTGCTAGTGTTCTCAGGCCACTTTCCCATGTGTCATCTCACCATTTGTTTTCAGTTATGCAGGCATAATAAAAATATTCTTATTGAGAGCAGCAGCAAAATCATCTGGTGACATCACTGAGTTACTCATTCTACGGACATGAGGAGTAAGACAATCTATGTATGAGAAAACTCGTGATACCATGCTATTACTGATGCTGCTTAATAAACAGCAGCGCAGGGCTGTATGGATTTTGCAGTGGTCCCAATATTAGCAATTTATGCTTACAGCCCCCTTCTTCAAAGCTCTTGAAATAAGTGCTGAATAAACAGGGATCACCTCCTGCACTGCTGAAATGCATCCTCCTCTCACAGGCTCACTATGTCCAGACTGAGAATTAAAAAAATTGGCAACTGTTTGGACGTTGGCTTTCCTGTAAACTACTAATGGAAGTTCAGTTGAAAACTTTCATTAGACCCAGGAGGCTACTGCATTTTGGACCAAAGCAATACTTTTATCAGTCTTCTGGCTCCTGGGACATCTCTACTTCAGTTGCAAACATGAGACCACTTCAAGGATCCTAAAGAAATTTGTCTGAGTTTCCCTTCATGGGTCTGGCCTTCTGAGATGAGAAATCATTTTCATTATGGCCACAGCAACCAGTTGAATGTGGAGAACCTGCCAGAGTTAAATATTTGGTGTGTTAATTATTTGAATGGATGTACAAAAACATTTATCTCATCAACAAACTAGATTTCACTGATGAGTTTAATTCATACCTGCCTATTGAGTGGAACACAACCAATGCTTAAAAGCCCAGCTTTTGACAGGCTGTGAGGGACAATCTCATGCTCATAAAACCCAACAGCAACTTCAGGTGGGTGGAATGTAGGTAAACTGGAATTGAACCAGGGCATCAGGGTTGACACCCCAGCATCATCAGGAAGAGAAGAATGGGCCTCTGGCTCCAGGGAGGCCATTCTGCTGTGGACTACTTCTGTTCAGGGATGGCTCATGCATGTCCATTTATAAGTGAATAAACAAGGCCATGATAGCTGGGCTGCAGAAGGCTCCCTGCATGACTATCAGGCCAGGGATAGTGGATGCCTGTTGGTGCTAGGTATAGGAGAGGCGCTCTTGCTAATTGTTTTTGATGGATTTTTGGGTTGATTTCTCTGTGTGAGGTGACATTGGCAATTACTGACAACTAATCGTTTAAATCAAATCCTTCCAAGCACAGCTATTTAATCAGCATTCTTGCAATTCAGATTGACAAACTACCATCCCCCACTTCATCTCTTTGGGTGTGTCTACACTAGCCGGCTACTTCGAAGTAGCCAGCACAATGTCGAAATAGCACCCGTCGCATCTACACATGTCAGGTGCTATTTCAACGTTGAAATCGACGTTAGGCGGCGAGACGTCGAAGTCGCTATTCCCATCTGAGGATGGGAATAGCACCCTATGTCGATGTTCAACGTCGATGTACGGTGTGTGCAGACAATCCACGTCCCGCTACTTCGAAATTGCGGGGTCCTCCATGGTGGCCATCAGCTGAGGGGTTGAGAGACGCTCTCTCCAGCCCCTGCGGGGCTCTGTGGTCGCCGCGCAGAAGCCTTAAAGGCACCACCGACTCGGATTTCCTGTGGCAGGAAGTTGAGAGCGTGCAGGCAGCAGCACAGGCATGTGCTAGCCCTGCACGCTTCTCAGAGGCCCCGATCCCCGCTGCCTTCATCCATGGCCTCAAGGCAGCCCCCCGACCCCCCCGGGCTCCCCTCCTGAGGGGAGCCAGGCACCCCCAGCAGCCAGGCAGGGGGCCAAAAGGACGGGGGGGCCCCTCCTGGTCGGAGGCCGAGCTCTGAGACCTGCTGGGGCTCTGGGGCGAGGAGGAGGTGCTCCACGTGATGGGGAGCAAGCGGCGGAACGCAGAAGCGTTCACCCGACTGGCCGAGGGCCTGGTCGCCCGGGGTCACCCTGCCCGCACTCCGGATCATATCTGGAGTAAAGTGAAGGAGCTGCGGCAGGGGTACGCCCGGGCCTGGGACTCGGCCAGCCGGTCTGGGGCTGCCCTCGCCACTTGCCCCTATTACAGGGAGCTCAGGGCCATCCTGGGCCCCTGGGACACCTCCTCCCCGCTGGCCACCCTTGACATCACGGCCGACGAGCCCCAGCAGGCCTCGGAGCTGGAGTCCGGCCTGGAGGCCAGCCCCGCACCCCGGGGCCCAGTGGAGGAGGGGTCCAGCAGCGAGGAGGGAGGGCTCCTCATCAACTTCCCCTCCTGGAGAACCAGCCGGGCATCTGCCCACTGGGCTTCCCCCGACCGTGGCAATGGACAGTCTGGTACGTACCCCACAGAGCACACACCCACGAGCTGCAGGGTGGGGGCACCAGCCACGACTGGGAGCCTCACACAACCCCAGTGGACCCCAACCCGTGAATGCCCAGCCACAGTACAGTCCCAGGATTTCAGCACAGCCATCAGCGCCCGTCAGCACCCGTACCCATGGACAGAACTCAGTCCTGACCCCGGGGGCAGGGGGACAATGCCATGGCGACAGCCAACAGGGACATCAAACCCACCGACGGGGATGGAGACCCAGCACCCAAGACGGGGCAGGGAGAACGGGCCACGGGCCAGGGCACTGTACTAACAGCCTTCCCCTCCTTCTCTCCCTCTCTCCAGCTGCAGCATCCGACGCCCCAGGCAGCCAGGCACCCTCTGTTGTCCCCGACAGCCCGCTGGAGGCCAGCCACCGCCAGTGCCTGGAGACACCCCCCAGGCCAGTGGGACGGTCCTGCCACTGCCGGACTCTGGGGATGGCCCCGGTGGACCCTCAGCTCCTGGCAGCTCTCCAGTGGCAGATTCAGGTGGTGGAGGAAAGGCTCCGTTTTGAGCGGGAGGAGCCCACCCGGCGGTGGGTGGCCTGGGAGGACTTTATGGGGGTTTTCAGGGACATAGCTGGGTTGATCCGGGAGGCCGTCGCCCGGCTCCTGTCCCTCCCTGCCACTCCACCCACCTCGCCGCCTGCTGCCCCACCTGCCTTGCTGCCTGCTGCCCCACCCGCCTCACCACTGCCAAGCTCCACAGAACTCACTGGGGCTGAAGACCGGCCAGCGGAGGCATCCCGGCCCTACCTCCTGGTCCTTCCAGCCCCCAGCCGGCCACGCCAGGGACCACGGACACGGGAAGGGGGGGTTGCGAGCCGTACCCGCCGGGGCTCATGCCCCTCTACCCCCACCCCGGACTGATGGGGGCCCGGTGGACGGCTCAGCTGTTGTCCCCCTTTTTGTACATAGTTGTCCCCCTTTTTGTAGATTAGTTGCAGTTTCTTTGTTGAATCACACAAATTATCCAGTTTTAAAAAAAAAGGTTTTATTTCCAAAAAGCTGGAGGCGTGTGCTTGTTGGGGGGGTGGCGTGTGGGTGTTGGGGGCAGTGTGCAGGCATTGCGGGCTGTGGGGGGGGTCTTCTGGGGAAGGCCAGGGAGGTGCTCAGGGGTCTCCCTGATTGAAGTGGGCCCGCAGGACCTCACGGACCCATACCCCCTCATGGTGGGCCTGGCGGCTGGGTGCGGTGGCCGGCTGGGGGAAGCCCGTGCCGGTGTCGACCAGCCACCCCGGACGAAAGCCTCCCCCTTGCTCTCAATGATGTTGTGGAGCGTGCAGCACGCACCCACAACCTGGGGGGATGTTTTGGAGGCTGACGTCCAGTTGGGCAAGGAGGCACCTCCAGCGGCCCTTCAGATGGCCAAATGTTGTCTCCACCACCTGGCGGGCATGGTTCAGGCAGGCATTGAACTGCTCCTGGCTGGCGTTGAGGTCGCCGGTGTACGGGCGCATGAGCCAGGGCTGGAGGGGGTAGGCCGCGTCTGCCATGAGGCAGAGGGGCACGGTGGTGTCCCCCACAGGGATCTCCCTCTGGGGGATGTAGGTCCCCGCCTCCAGCTGGCGGCACAGGCCCGAGTTCCTAAAAACACGGGCATCGTGCGTGCAGCCGGGCCAGCCCCCATACATGTCCTGGAAGCGGCCCCGTCTGTCCACCATGGCCTGCAGGACCACGGAGTGGTAGCCCCTGCGGTTTATGTATCTTCCTCCGCTGTGGTCCGGGGTGCGGATGGGGATGTGAGTCCCATCCAGGGCCCCAAAGCAGTTGGGGAACCCCATGGAGGCGAATCCAGCGATGGCTGCGTCCAGGTCCCCGAGTCGGACGACCTTCTGGAGCAACATGGCGTTAAGCACATGGACCACCTGTTGGGAGGGAACACAGGTGCCCGTGAGGCTGTGCAGGGTGCCCCGGGGCCCTTCCCCCAGGCCCCACTCCCAGACACCTCCCCGGGTACCCCACATGCCCAGCCCGTCCCTCACCAGTACCTGTCCCTTTCCAGTTCCCCACCCAGCCCCTCCCTCCCCAAGCCCACAGCCGGCCCTCCCGCCCCCCAGTGGGTGCGTGCCGGGGTCTCCTTACCTCCATGACAATGACCCCGACCGTAGCCTTTCCCACTCCAAACTGGTGTCCCACGGAGCGATAGCCATCTGGAGTGGCCAGCTTCCAGACGGCTATTGCGACCCTCCTCTCTACGGGGAGGGCGTGCCGCATCCGGGTGTCGTGGTGCCTCAGTGCTGGGGTGAGCCACTGGCAGAGCTCGAGAAAGGTCTGCCAGCGCATGTGGAAGTTCTGGAGCCGCATATTGTTGTCCCACTCCTGCATGACGAGCTGCTCCTACCACTCGGAGCTGGTGGGGTAGCTCCAGAGGTGGGGGAGCAGCTGGTGAGGGAGAAAGAGGGGAGCCTGGTGGTCAGGGGCATCCCTGTCTGCCTCTGGGGTGGGCTCCTCTGGCAGGAGCCACTGGGTGGCCTCCAGGGCAGCACCTAGCAGGGCGCTTGCCCCCTGGAATACTACCTGGAGGGCCTCCGCTTCCTGCTGCTGCTGCTGCTGCTGGGCATCCATATCTGCTGTGACTTGGTCCGCGAGAGAGTGGCTACTGCTCTGCAGACCTCATGCTGTGCAGGCTGGGCGTGTCTGGGAGCGGCCCTTTAAAGGAGCGGCTTGCAGCTGCTCCGGAAGGGCTAGTGTGCTCTGTGACCCAGTCCGCGGTCTGTCCTGGCCCCTTATTTCGAAAGAAGGTGCTTGTGTGTGTGGACGCTCTGCATTTCCTTCCAAGGTGGCTCCTTTCGATGTTCCTCGTCGCTACTTCGACGTTGGACGTCGATGTTGCCAGCCCTGGAGGACGTGTAGACCATAATCATCAAAGTAGCCTATTTCGATGTTCTTACTTCGAAATAGGCTACTTCGACGTAATGTGCTAGTGTAGGCATAGCCTACATGTACTTACAGGCAGAATCATTACCACAGCTTCTGTAAAGACTGTCCAGTGCAAGGCACCGTGTGAGCTATTCACAATAAGCCCATGCTTTTCGGTCAATTTAAGAAGATGAGTGCTTTTCGATGGACTTGTCTGCAATAGTGCAGTAAATATGCACCAATGGCCAGAATTTTAAAGATATATTAATTCCTGGAAAAAATTTCAAAGGCACCTAAAAAATCCCTCAAGGTACCTACATACTTTAAAATCTGGCCCCCAACACTTAAAGGTCAGTACAGAATGAAGAGATAGCAAAATTGTGACAGTAAATCTTTACAGCAGCACTCCAGGAATTTTGATTCAGTGAAATACTTGCCTCCTGTTAACTTTGTGTTGCGCTGGAAGATCTTAGGGGCAGAGAAGAGAAAAGAATTCATTTATTCAATGTTAAATCAGGCTGACGTTAATGGCTAGACTGATGCTAGCTTTTAGGGCTAGATTTCTTTGATAATTAGGTGAAAGACATTTCATTGTAATGTTGGTGCGAGTGGTAAAACTAGGGATCAGTGGGCCCATAACTCAAGTTTTATATTGATGTAACTTCATCCATTTAATGGAGTTACTTTCGACTTACATCAGTTGTCAGATCAGAATCAGCGCCATAAGACGAGGAAAAGAGAACACAGGAAAACAAATGAGCAGGCACAAGCGACCCCCAAAACATTCCATGATGCCACATTTTCAGATGTTTACTACAAAGGGTTTTAGTAATAAATGTGCTTTAGTCTTTTGCAAATGTGTCCTTGATTTCTCTTCCTCATGCACTATAGATCTCTTGTATTCAAAACAGCAGCAGTAGCCTAGTCACTCACATACCAATAGCAAATACCTGATCATTATGTGTACTACCGTAGTGCTAAGTGTTGTACAGAGAATAAAAAGAAAAAGCAGTCAAGTAGCACTTTAAAGACTAGCAAAATGGTTTATTAGGTGAGCTTTCGTGGGACAGACCCGCTTCTTGACCTTCCCCCCCGACCCCTCCACTCTCTGATTTGCTCACCTTGATTATCTTTTTCTGATTTGTCCTCCTTGCTTACTGTTTTTGGTTCTCTGTGTCTTAAATACTGAGTCTGTTCTGGTCTGGCTATGGTCTGAAGAAGTGGGTCTGGCCCACGAAAGCTCACCTAATAAACCCTTTTGCTAGTCTTTAAAGTGCTACTTGACTGCTTTTTGTTTTGATAGTGTATAGACTAGCACGGCTTCCTCTCTGTTACTAGAGAATAAAAAGATGGTCCCTGTCCCAAAAGGTTTGTAACTAAAGTATAAGACAAGATGGATATAAACAGATAGGGGAATACAAGGAAACAATGAGACAACTTTGGTTATCATGCTAGGCAGCCTCTTTCTGCATCTTAGCTGCCTAGTGCAGCAGCAGTCTCATGCACAGAAATACCCCTTACTGTCTACTTCCAGTTTGGCTCAAATCCTGGGGCAGACCCCAAACACTTCCATCCCCAAACCACAACCTATTGCTCAGCTCAAGCCTCACTCAAACAAACCCTGCTGTGCAGTCCTTCCCCTGTCCTCGTACGCAGCCCCTCCTAGTGCCCATAAAAACCCTCCATTGCCCTAGTGCCAAGCTCCCACACAGCTTTCCAGCCACAAAACACCCAGCCCATGTTCCCAGTGCGAAACTGCTCCTGCAGCCCTCCAGGGCCCATTCAGCCCCTCCACAGTGCCCACTCCTTCCCATACATACCCCCACTTCCCAGTGCCCAGCCCCTATCCCCACAGTAACGAGCAGCCACCTTCCAGTGCCCAACTTCCCATAAATCCTCCCCAGTGGCCACACAACCAGCTTCCTTATAGTGTTCAGCTTCCCACAACACTCATGCAGCCCCCACTCCTACAGTGTCCAGTCCCCACCCCATACTGCCCATCCCTCACCTGCCTACTACTCAGTTCCCCATACAGCCCCCATCCCCATAGCACCCAGCCCCACCAATACAGTCCCCATAATGCAGAGCTCCCTCTACAGCCTCCATCTCCATAGTGCCCAGCTCCTCCCATTCAGCCCCCATAACGTCCAATTCAAATTCGTCTCCCCTCCCCTTGGTGGTCAGCTCTCATACAGCCCCCCCAGATGCCATCCCACAGAGCCCAGCTCCCCCCACAGCCCCCAACTCTCACCCCCGCCGCGCCCAGTCCCCCTTCAGCCCTGCAACTCCCACCCACCCCCCACAGCGCCCCGCGCCCCATACAGTCCCCCAACTCCCACCCCCGCCGCGCCCAGCCCCTAGCGGGGGGCGGGGCTCCCGGCCCGGGCGCGCACAGCCCCTCCCCTGGCGCGCCGCAGTCCTGCCCAGCGTCGCTCGGTCGGTCCCGTCCGCCGAGCGCGGCGCGCGGAGCCACCAACCGCCTCCTTTTCTTCCCGCCGCCACCGCGCGGAGCCTGCCCGGCCGGGGCGGGAAGATGCGGCTCGCCGGGGGTCCGGCCAGGCACGGCCGCTAGGCGGGCGGAGCGCGGCCCGGCCCGGGCGCTGAGGCGAGGTGAGCGGGGCGTCTCGTGCGGCCCGGGCATATGCCGGAGCGAGCGGCCACGGGAGCGGGGGGAGGGGCGTTGGGCCGGCTTGCTCCCGTGCGGGGTGCATATCGCGATAGGAGTGAGCAGGACCCGGGGTGGGGGTGTGGGTGTGGGTGTGGGGAGGCTGCCGCCTTTGTATCCGCTGCCGGAGCACAGCCCGGTGCAGCGTGCACCATTGCAGAGCCTCGTGCGCGGCCGCCGTGACTCGCTCCAGTGCAGGCTGAGCCGCGTGCATGTCTCCATCCCGGCTCTCGGCTGGGCGGTGGGAGGCTGTGCAGCGTGCATCAGCAGGCGGGTCTCATTTATGCCAGAGGGGCTGGACGCCGGGAGTTGCTCCCGTGCCTCTCGAGCAGTGTGCCTACACCAGCTCCGGTTACTGTGTCGTGAGGCGCGAGTCCTGTGATGTGCACCGTGCAGACCTGCTGTGTGTCAGCCTGGAGAGCAGGCTGACTTGCTCCCACGACAACGCCGTCAGCGCGCATGTTGCAAGGCCGGATGTCGAGAGATGGAATCGGAGTCTATGTGTCGTGCATACCATGCAGCCCTAGTTTACAACGGAGTGCACGGGAGTCCTGAACTGTTCCAGTGCATCGCGACAAACGTGCCTGTGGCTGTGCCGGCTCCAAGGGGGAAAGCAATGAGAGCCTCTGAGTTGCCGCCTTGACCATCGCTGCACGTCCTGGGCGAGGCAATCCTGGTTAATGTCAGAGTGAATAGAAACCCTGAATTGTCCCAGGGTCTCGCAGGGACCCTGCCTACGGATTGCAGAACTGGTTGTATTGAGGGAAGGCGCAGCCGTCCCTGAATTTTTTCCCTGCCTTGATGTGCAGGGAGTCGTCCTAGCTTACTGCGGAGTAGAATGAAAGTCCTTGCACCGGCAACCGGGGTTCTGCCATTCTCGTGTTAGCACTTGATCTTTGAGGGTAAGAAAAGGTGACTTCCTTTTACTAGGGCTTCTGCATGGTTCATCTGCAGTGAATAGCTGCCCTTTGCCATGACTGGGTGATAGGTTTTCACTGAATTCTGCCTTATTTTTGTTTTCCTCTAGTGTTTTGTTCTCTTGACTCTGGGTTATGTCACTATTTCTTTTATTATTTATAAATAAACCTGAATGTTCAGGGACAGCCTCGTGCACTGTACTGTGTTTTGTGTTTGGAAACCTCCCCTTTCACAGCCCAACAAAAAACTTTGTGTTTATTTTTCACACGTGGTTCTTGCTTTTAATGCTTTCTATTTAGTCCCCGTCCCATGCTCTTGAGTAAGTAGCATGAAAGGAGCAGCATCTCAAGGATGCAGGAAATTATTTGTTTAAAAAAAAAGAATAATAGGGATTTTGGTGTGTGTGTTTAATTATAATGTTTTTTAAATATTGGAAAGATAGCACTGTACTCTTTGTCTAGTGTGTAGCTGCTGTATTGCTTTTCCACGTAGCTCATCCTTTTGTTTAAAGTATCCTTTGTGATATTTTTAAATGGGCTTCCTCTGAGTGCCTTCTAACTCTTTTTTCCATTGAATTCAACATCCCCAAACTTTATTGGATTATGATGGTGTTTTATAGTTAAGATCTGTGCTATGAAAAGCACATGATATGGAAGTGCGGTGGATGGGCATTTCATTGTTCATACGCTCAGTTTTGAGAGTGTGTGTTAAAATCAGTACACATGCCTTATTTAGCTTTCATATTCAATTTGAAGTGCTTCAACTGACCTACAGTATTTGAGGGGAGAAAATTACTATTTAGGGTTTCGTAATCGTGGAAGGTGCCTGAGCACTTTCAGCTGCAGGTAAAATCAGGCAATTGCTTCTGTCTGAGCATAAAGGAAATAGGAAGTTTAATTGCCCTTAAGACATCTACAGAGCACTTTCAAGACTTTCAGTGTGTTCTGATTCTTTCGTTGTCTTTGTTATAACTTACCCAAAGTCTTTTCTACTTGGAATCTGCTTTGAGGCTCTACCTGGAGACCTGATCTGTTGCATCAAACTGAATATATGTGCTTATGCTGATAGACCACAGTAATTTTTCTTCCTCCCCCATTTTTCTTTTCCTTCTGCCCCCTTTTTATCTGAGCCAGTGCAACAAACAGCACTTTGGACAGAGACTAGGAGGCCTCAGCTGGGGACAGGAGACCGGTTTGCTTGTAATGTATGTTGGGAATGCTATTAAGTAGAATTAAGCAAATGACAAATTAGAAGTTCTCTTTTGCTACATAATTTTTAAGGACGAGTATTAAAATTACTTACCTGTATTTCCTAGTGCGGTAAAAATGTTGCTCTTTCACTGATAGTGGCTCTTGTGCTTGGCCTTCCAATGCTGTTGTAACAATGGCTATTCAAAATATCCAAATCATGGTAATGTCGTTGAAGATTGAGCATGCTATCAATGCCTCCATTTTCTTAGGATAGGCACAGAGCTGCTTATTTAATAACATACAATTTTTCTTCTGTGCTGGTGTCTTTTTATCCCCATTTTCCAAATATGTGCATGGTCACGCTAGGCAATTTGTTTTGGCTGTAGAGTTAAAATATCATACACTTTCTTTGTTACTATTATACTCCTCATGATAAAGAGCAAGCAAGTAGATTTTGAGCCTGGGCTAGTAAATTTTCATGACATTTTCCAAGGCTGCTTTATGCTATGTCACACTCTACTTTTATCTAGTTGATGAATTTATAATGTTTAAATATGTTGCAACCATCAGGAAGAATCAAAATTTATTTTTCTGAAGGTTTTAATGATTGGGAAGATAAAAGGAAAAAGTACAAGGACAGTCTTGCAGTATGCCTTGTGTAAGACCTATTGTTTGGGGGTGACTGTTTCATTAAAACAATACAATGGCATAAATAGATGGACATAATGAACTGGAATATTGCTACATTGGCAGAAGCAAATTAATTTCCAGTGAATTAAGTTGCAGTTCAGTATTGCAGCATGCTGTCTTCATATGAACACTGCGTGCCCCAAAATAACTTCCTGGTTAAGTTTCTGAAGTTATGGGTGAAATTTGAGCGTAATCTATGTAGTTATCATTAGGGAATCGATCTTAATGAGAATGGCCACCTTTCTGCATGTTGTTGATAAGACATTCATTACCTTTCCAGGATTTTATATTTGAGTCTTTCTGTGATGGGGAGTAAGTATAAATACAATTGTAATTGGACACGCTTTCCCCCTCCTCCGGCTGGCTGCCTTCCAGCTCCCTCTCCCCCCAGCCTCTAACACGCCCCCCCCCATTCAAAACCAGCTTGGCTCCACTCTCCTCTTTGTTCAGGGCTGAGGTGTTACCTGCCAGCCTAGGTTATAGCCCCAGGGTCATCCTTAGCCACTGGGACCTGCTCTGCTTGTCTCACACATGCACTCCCCCCATTCCATCACATCTCTCCCCCCTTCCAGCCTGAACTGAGCGGGGTCACTTAACCAGTGACCTGGGGAAGTTTGGGGCCCTCCCTGCATGACAGGGCATCGGCTATGGTGTTGTTGTTCCCCTTGACACGGACCACCTCCATGTCGTAGTCCTGCAGGAGCAGACTCCACTGCAGGAGCTTGGCGTTGGCCCCTTTCATGTGATGCAGCCAGGTCAGGGGTGAGTGATCAGTGTACAAAGTGAAATGCCGTCCAAACAGGTACGGCTGCAGCTTCCCCAGCGCCCGCACCATGGCCAGACATTTCTTCTCTATGGCCACGTAGTTCTGCTCCTGGGGCAGCAGCTTCTTGCTCAGGTACACGATGGGGTGTTTCTCCCCCTTGTCGTTCACCTGCATTAGCACAGTGCCCAGCCCCGAGTCTGAGGCATCGGTGAACACCAGGAAGGGTTTGTGGAAGTCTGGATTTGCCAGCACTGGGGCCCTGACCAGAGCCTCCTTCAGCGCGCAGAGGGCCTCTTGGCACTGCTCGGTCCAGACCACCTTGTCAGGCTTTCCCTTTTTACACAGCTTCGTGTGGGGGTGGGCAAACAAACATCCTGACTGTGATAGGCAATTCATTTGTGGAATAGACTTCCAGGAAACGTAGTGGAATATCTTTGCTTGGGACACTTTACTTTTTGTTTAGATAAAGCTCTTGCTGAAGTAAATATGGAACAGCGCCTTAAGTGGATGTTATCACTGGTGCTCTGATAGCTCAAACTTCTTGAGAAGGAGAATGCTATTTGAATGCACCAGGTTTCACTAAGGTTATGTCTATGCTGCAGATTTCTGTAGACAGCATGGGTCCAGATTGCAGATCTCTTAGAAGAGATCTGCTGGTCAGGGGATCTCTTCGACAAGGAAGAAGGGATGCCTCTCTATAGAGGGTTTTTTTCTGACATTTGTCCATATGTGGATGGGCCAAATGTTGGAAAAGCCTCTCCCGACACAACTGGCAGAAGATATTCTAACTGCAATTTTCTTATCTTTTTCCAACAGTTCCCGAAAGTCCAAACACAGCCTTAATGTCAAAACCTATCACATGAAAATATCCTCTTTGACTCTTTCCCTGTTTCAAAACATGCATTAAATATGCTGTCAATGTATTGTATTGAGTCTGTCTTTCAGGAATGAAGGTTACATGTTTCCAAATATATATGTGTGCTAGGTGATGCTCTCTTCGTACTTCATGGCCATGGGAGAGATTTTGTTTGAGAGAAAAATACAAGTAGATTCCCCAGGCCTTCCTCTATTGTCATTAAATAAGTCCCCCCACGCTGCTGTTTTCATGGTGGAGGAGGGAATTATTTTAATTGGAAATGCCTGCTAAAATGTTGGCAGCACTTTAGTGTCTAATAGTTCTATCTCCAGTATCTCTGAGGTTTGTAAGAGCTGTTTTTCTTGGTTGTTAGTTATGAACCATTTAAGATGATTCAGGGTCTGCCACTACACTGCTGAGTAATGGAAAGGGATAAAATGGTGGAAGATTTGAAGAGACATTTGTAAATTTTTTTGTCTAAAAACTTAAATGGATTGGTTGTTCATGTGGGATTGTAACAGTGTGGCTTCAGCCAGGGGTAATTCAGACATGTGCTTTACCAGCTTCCTCACACAGCTTTACCAGTGTACCTGTATCCTGACTTGCAGCACTTCCACTCATGGGAACGTGAAGAGCTGAGGCTGTCATAAAATTGTAAAGCTACCGAAGAAGCAATATGATAGATTTGGAAGGAGCAGGGCTGGGAATAATTCCACCAAACTCATATTTCTCCACACTTCCTAAGTAAGAACTGTACAGAAACAAAGGGGAGTCCTGTTGCGCCTTAGAGACTAACAGATTTATTTCGGCATATGCTTTTGTGGGCAAAAATCCACTTGGTCAGATGCATCACATTAGCAAGAGGCACATGAACATGACATGATGGCAAAGTGCATTTTTGCCCCAAAAACATACACCCAAATAAATCTTAGTCTTTAAGGTGCCACAGGACTCCTCATTGTTTTTTCAGATATGGACTAACCCTTTCATACTACATTTCTGCTACTTTGGTTTGTTGGAGTACAGAGTAACATGGCTACCTCTCTGTTAGCTTTCATACCAGTAAGTACAGGTTGACCATCTCTAATCCGTTACTCTCTTGTCTGGCAACATCCCTAATCTGGAATGATTTTAGTTAGTTGGACGACCACTTATCATAGGTATGGCCAAGTTTCCTGTAGTCTGATAAAGATTGTTTGCGGCCACCAGGTTTGGCTCTTAGTGTTCTGTGCTGTTATTTAGCTCCAATTTACCCCTAAGTGTCTTCTAAATGGTGAGAGTGTCAGTAATGTGCTAGAAAATGTAGACCTCCCGTGGTCTGGCAAATTTCTCCAGCACTGATCAGGTCCTGAGCATGCTGGATGTGAGAGATTCAACCTGTATACACTAACTTTGAGCTCTGGTGGGTTGAAACTATTCCTTTGTAGTATTAGCACTGAAAAAAAATTAAAGTAGGTAACAGAGAGGTGAAAACAAATGTGTGTCTTTTGATTGTGCTGGCTATGTTAGACAGAATTGGTGAAATGACTCAAGTATTGCGGAGGGATAAAAATCTGTTTTCAATACTCATGGTAAGTGGAGGAATAGGAAGGCACAGGGGAGCTGGTATTGTTTGGTTCCTGCGGCACTGCATTGCTAATCCGGAGACCTGGATTTTATTCCTACTTTTGCTGTAGACTTGTGTTACGACCCTAGTCTGCCTCAGTTGCTCCATCTGAAAATTGGGACAATGCTATTTACCCAACTTTGTAAAGCACTTTAAGAGGTATAGACAAAAAAGTGTGTGTGTGTGAGAGAGAGAGAGAGAGAAAATAAATACAAAGTTTGAATAGAGTTTTTATTTCAAAAGATTAAGTTTCAGTTTTAAAACGGAATCTTGGCAATAGAGAAGTCTCAGTTTTATTTAATATATTAAGGTTTGCAAGTTACACAAACTTTTATACATGGTTTAAACTTCTTGTGAGTAGGGACTCTGCACTGACTTCATTTGGGCCTATGGGAGTGCAGAGATACACCCACCCATGTAATATGTTCTTGAGTTGGGATCAGTGTTCTCTCTCAATTTTTCCATCCATGAGTGGAATAAATTTTATGTGCACTAAGGCATATGTGGATGTGCACTACCAATAGAAACACATTCTTTCTATGGACAGCTGTAGTTGCTCTGCTAATCGGATGGGGGGCACCTGAATTTCTCTGGAGTGGCCACCCAAGTGTTCAGCTTGCAGGGACCAGTGATTGGTTGTGTGACTATTCCCACACCTTTTTGAGTTGTATTTAAGTTGCTTTCTTTACTGCTGGGATCCAGGTGTACTTTACTGGGCCATCATACCATACTCCTGTGCTTCTTGTGTTGTAACATGGTTGACCCATGAAGTGAGTGTGAAGTAAATGCAAACTACCCTTTCAGTTGGCTACTAAATTGGATTTACTTTACCAATGATGGACAGGAAGATAATCATGTTTAAACTTGAGTTAACTTTTTCCAAACTGGTTTCTTCAGGAAGAAACTTTATTATCTCATCATAAAATGGATTGTTAATTAGCTACTGATTGCAGTGTCTATCAGCTTAAACAAAACAATCAACCCAATAAGTTCTCCACAGATACTGCACCTGTGTGCTTATTGATTAATCTAAGTTGTTAATTTAAGCACAGTAGTAACTACCAGGAGGTTAATGAAGCAGATAAAATTGACATTATTTTGAATATTCACATATTGACTGTAGGTATAGGTATTAAACGTTCACTGCAAATTTTGCTGCTGTTGGGGCACAATTCTCATTTTCGGTCACGTAAGCGTATGTGTGAAGTAGCTATGTATTTACAATGGTGAAATTAAGATCAGAAATTATCCCTGTGGCTTTCATAGATGAGCAATAATAACTTTGCTTTCACTTGTTTTTAAGAACCCACATGTGTGTTCCTCTCTGGTTTCTGTGGCTGCATAGGCTGTAGCTTTTGAATAGTTCATCTTGTTGTTGGCGGTTTGTGGTAGGATAGTTAACTGAAACAGTATTTTAACATACATTACTGCTATGTTGCTTAATACGTTGTCTTCATAGCTTCTCTGTTATGTTAAGATTAAAAAGAATTGAGTTAGACACCATGATTTTTCTTTTGTAGCTCTTATTGTAATGATAGAAACTGGAAGATTATGGATGTTGGGGTCACTTGGAAGAGCTGAATTCTGTTTCAGTTTTTGCCACTGATACGTTCTAAGATGTTGGACAAAATTGCTTTGCTTCTCTGTAGCTCAGTTTCTTTGTCTATAAAGAAGGTAGAAAATTATATTAATCTACCTTTCTGCAGAGTGCTTTGAGATGTGTGGAAGAAAATTGCTATGTGTTTTACTATTATGTACATATTGGCAAATTTAGGTGATCAGTATCTTCAAAAGTGGTATTAGCTTGCTTCAGGCAGCTTTTTAAGATTAAACAGTGTTGCTTAGGAGGTAATCTTCTGTGTATCTCATAACTGGAGTTATATAGATCACTTTCTAAACAAACATCTAAGTTTTAAAGTTAACTTTTTCTATTGCATTGTAAAGATTTCTGGGGTGTACTTAAACAAGATATTTAGGGCTTGTCAACACAAACAGTGCTGCAGCTTGTCTGATGGGGATGTTCTTTGCGGATGGAGAGAGCTCTTTCCTATTAGCATAATTAAATCACTTCTATGAGTGGTGGTGACGTCTATATTGGATTACTTTTCGACTGACATTGCTCTTTCCCACTGGTGCATAAGTTAGTGTAACTTATTTTGTTCCTTCTCTGTTACTTATTTTGCTGAGGGAGGTGTTTTTTTACTTCCCTGGGCAGCATAAATTATGCTGACATAAAATATATTATATACATAGTCTTACACTTCAAATTGCTTTGATTAGCAAAGCATATTGCCTCGTAGAATCCCTGCTACTAATCAAGAAGCCATTTTCTATAATTTATTTTGCTAACAACGTTCCTTGAAAAGTATCAAATTAATTCTTCAGTCACTGCCATGTCACTGTTACTCTGGTGCACGCTGGAAAAACAGACACAGGACTTTGTGTGAGAGAAGTAATTTGATGTCTTTTGGCGCCAGTATGAAAACAAGACAGAGGTAGCAGGATTTTGGAGCGGGAACTCTTGGTTCTTGAAATTGGAGTTGTCGCATTGCAGGCTGATCACTCAAGAAGAGGAAAAGAGAGAATCAGTATCTTCCTGACTTTCACTCTCCTATTTTAATTATGCTGATTTTACGTAACATTTCATTTCAGTTTTCTTTCTTAAAAGGAGTTTTGCCATTCACAGCATGAGTGCCACAAGCTTCCTTTTCCTTTTTCAAAATCAAGACTTTATTAGCAACATGATCAGAACACAGATACAAAGTCATATCCCACAATGCACTGCACATATTAAAGGGGGAGTTATCTAATGTTTTGAGATCACATATTGTTTGCTATTTAGATATGAGTTGTTCATTGTTGGGCTTTGAGATGTTCATTATTTATCAAATAATCAAGAAGTTTTTTAAATATGCAGTTACAGCATTGGGAGCCACAAAAAAGTCCTTAAAGAGCTGCAGGTTGCTTGACCCCCTGGGCTAAGGCCTCATTTGTGCTAATTTCATTGGGAGTTAGGTGCCTAATTGCTTTTAATAATCCCACCAAATGCTTGTCTAATAAATGAAAATCTGCGCCTTAGTGTTCTCTGAAGTGAGATGTTAGTTATGTCAGTATGAACACTATTCATCAACTTGATATTGAGGGAAAAAGATACCACTGCCCTAGGTTATGGCTGGTCTGGAGCACTTTGACTGTTCATAGAATCATAGATTGGTGAATCATAGGGTTGGAAAAGAACTCAGGCAGTCATCAAGTCCAACCCCCTGCTAAAGGCAGGAGCAGTCCCAACTAAATCATCCCAGCCAGAACTTTGTCAAGCCAGGATTTAAAACCTGTAGGGATGGTGATTCTACCACTCCCCCAAGTAACCTAGTATAGTCTCAATTTATATCTCTCCAAGTGTGATTTTTTTTTCCCCCCAACGTAGCTTATTTTCAAGTCCCCACCTCAGCTCCTCCTCTTTCTCTCCTGCTCCCCTGATGAAACAAGCTGTACTAGCAACCGTACTGGGTCTTTCTGCTGGTGCATCTATGTCAGTCAAAGATCATATCTTTAGACCTTGACAGACATTACTGCCAGCAGAATTATGTAGCACAGATATAGCCTGAGTTAAAATGTGACCTGATGCTGACCGACTGAAGTTCTTGGGAGACCGTTTGTTTGATTAACTAAAGTGGGAATGGAAGCAGGGGTGCAGTGATGAAAATGTACTTAAGGCAAGGTTCAGAAACTATTTGTCTACTGGTTGGAGAAGCCCTTGTATGTTTGCAGGGCTTTATTTACTATTGATCTCTCTTTTTGATCATGAATGCCTCGTTTGGTCTTATTACTGAAGATTTTTTTGTATACTTAGAAGTGATTTTTTTTTTCCTTTTAATATTATACTGTGGAAACAATTGAGTAAAAATTTTTTTTTTCTAGGGGAAAAATCTTTTAAAATAATAAAAATTGAAATGTCTGGTAGTATATTTCAAAATATTACTAAGACTTCCGTATTTGTAATTGAGGAAGTGTGATTATGGTTGAGTAACTGCTTACAGTTACTTGCAAGTATGGTTGCTATCTTCCCAGGCTAGGAAATAACATTAATTAAAAAAAAAAGTTATTCTGGGGTATGTTATTTATAAAAAGCATTTTTCCTTGCTAGAATAAATACATAATCATAATAGCACATAATTATTCTGGCAATATAAAATCCTGTATATAAATAACGCACTCAGGAAAAACAATTTTTATATATGTAATATAAAATGCTTATGTTTTAAGACAATGGCATTTGTCTTTAATATTGCACATGTATTATTTAAAAAGTCACCATTACAGCCTTGTCACTTTATTATTTTACTCTAAAACAAATGAGAGTTATGGAATGAGTGAGCAATAATTTAAAATTTGTGTTCAGGGAAAATACCATTTCTTTAAAAAAAAAAAAAAAAGTCTGTAACAGAGTCCTCCTTCACATTTATGTGTGTGTGGAAGTATAATATGTGTTTTTGTAGTAGACTCAGTGAACAATGTTTGATTTTTATTTCACAGGGTTTTATAATAATTTATTACTGAAGTGTAAATGAAGTTCCAGAGTCCTTCAGTTGAATGATGCACATGCAAGCCGCTGATGTAAAGTTCAGTCATTGTAACTGCTGCAGTTTATTTCATTGAAGAAACAGGAACAAAAGTTTATTTGTAACAGCCATAGAATTGTGTACAAAAGCTCCAGTGCCCTTTGAACCTTTATGATTGCATCTGAAGGAGCAATTGTTAAAAGAATGGGAAAAGCTGCCGGGAGACCAGAGATCTGCTTTTCCCCCAACTTTGTATCGCGCTGTTTAATGATCTTAAATTTAAGAAAAAAAATCTGTTAACTGGATGAAATTCTTACTTGGTTTTCATATAAAATTAGTGCTGAACCTCCATACTATCTTCATTCTGATTAGCTTTTGACATATTAAAAAAAAAAAAAGCATTGTCCTCTAAAATGGTTGCTTCTGTTGGGGAAAAGCAAAACAACTAGGTACCCTTTTCTCCACTTTCAGAGAAGTTTTGAGAGCTCTGATTACATAACTTGTAATTAGTAGTAGGCATCCTTCAGTCTGCATAGACTATGGATCGCGCTCTTTATAGTTTCAGTTGAGGACTTAATTTACAGCGTCTGCTGTGACTATGAAGACCCACACGAGAGTGACAGTCCTTGCTGCATCTCTTGCAGATGTGGTGGGTGTCTGGCAAGTCCTTAGTGTGCTTTCTGTGTGCTCGCTTCTCCTCTGCCAGCTGTCTGATCCTCACCTCGCCCTTCTGAAGGCCCTTGTGTGACCCCGCCTCCATCTGCTGCGGTCGTCTGCTAGTTCTTCCCAGTTGTCCAGCTTGCTGTCTACCTCTCTGAGGTCTCTCTTGCAGACATCTTTGTAGCGCAACTGGGGGCATCCGGGAGGTCTTTTGCCAGAGGCTAGCTCACCATACAGGATGTCTTTTGGAATCCTTCCATCGTTCATCCTGTGGACGTGGCCAAGCCAGTGCAGCTGACGCTGCCTGAGGAGGGTGTGCAAGGTTGGGATTCCAGCTTGCTCGAGGACGGCGGTGTTGGTCACTCTGTCTTTCCATGATATTCCAAGGATGCACCTGAGGCAGCGCAAGTGGAAGACGTTCAGCCTCTTTTCCTGGCGGGCATACAGGGTCCAAGTCTCGCTGCCATAAAGGAGGGTGCTGAGGATGCAGGCTCTGTAGACTTGCATTTTGGTGTGAGTGTATACAGCTTGTTGTTATTCTACACTCTCTTGCTGAGTCTGGACAGACTTGTAATTACAACTTTTTTTTTTTTGGATATTGTCTTCTGTTCAAATCCTAGTCATGGAAACTTTTTTGTTTTTCCTGCATCTGTAGTTCATGCTAATTTCTTAACTGCTTTACTTTCTCTAATATGGTTATCAGCCTCAGCCAGAGGGGAAGACAGTAATAATCAGTGTTCCAGTTACATCCTTAACCTTCTGTAACAAGGGATGGCTAGTTCATTGGCTGTGTGCTGTCTTCAACACATGGAAGCAGCACCTTGGCTGGCTATGGCTGTGTCTACACTAGCCCCAAACTTCGAAATGGCCATGCAAATGGCCATTTTGAAGTTTACTAATGAAGCGCTGAAATACATATTCAGCGCCTCCTTAGCAGGCGGGCGGCCGTGGCACTTCGAAATTGACATGGCTCGTCCTGACGGGGCTCCTTTTTGAAAGGACCCCGCCTACTTCCAAGTCCCCTTATTCCCATCTGCTCATAATTCCCATCTGCTCATAATTTGGAGAAAGTATTTGGCATCCATCGATTCACATGATGCTGGCCTGACCACACCTGTCCTCCTTGAGCAGGATTAAGAAGCGTTAGACATATTTATGGTTAACATGAACATCCAGAGTTTTTATAAGAAAAGATGTGAAAAGATTTCTGGAAGGGATATAAAGTCTCTTGTTTGAGGACATATGTCAACCTCTAACTATTGGGATTTGGAGGAGATGTCCACTGGAAACAGTTTTTCCATCTTCCTTGAAGCACTTGGCATTGGTCAGCATTCGTGAGAGTGTACTGGATTAGGTGGACAGTTTATTTTAAAGCCCTGTAAATCCTCAGATCATTTTTGCAGATTATATATCAGATGTGGATACACATTTTATGTTTGCCCACAGCTCTACTAAACCTGACCCAGCCTAGCAAATCCTTTGTTGATTAAGAAACAACTCTCCAAATGATAACAATCAAGGATCCAAGGTTGTATCAACTGACCTTTCCATAAGTCAGAGGAAGGGGCTGGATTTTACACCAAATCCAAAATGTGGATATTTCCAGACCCTGACACAAGTCAGCAATTACACCAATTACAGCAGCCACCTACCTGAGAAACACAAAAACAGGCAATATAAGTTGTTCTTTTTAATTAAACTTCATGCATGCCTGCAGGAAGTGACTTGAAAACAGAAACTGAAGCTAGCATACTTTTGACCCGCAAACCTGCTAGACAAGTACAAACAAGTCAAATCAAAACCTGAATGAAGCAAGCAAACAAAGTATTGGACACATACCAAGTAAGAGCAACTGACACCATGCGAAGCAAAAAGTTTCTGCATTTTTCCCTAAGATTTTGCAAAGCTATCTGGACTGCAGTGGGGAACAGACCTCCTTTGCAATATAGACTGCATATAAAAAGATCCTTAGGATTCATTGTGTGGTGAATGTTATATTATTCAAACGAGTTGTCAAGGTTATTGTTTTGCATCTTCTGGAACATCTTCACCCAGCCAGAAGGAAGCTTTTTCATTGCATCACCCACTTTCATATAATGTGTTCTCTGCTCCCATCAAACACAGTTTCATTCTTTTTTAAAGCATGGTTAAATTTTAAGAATTAAAATGGAAATGAAAAATTACAGGCCTCTGGTTTAAAAATTAATGAAATCTCTTAGTGCTAGAAACCACAAACATGGAGGAGGGAGACCATATGGCTGCTAAATATAACACATTTTTTCCTCTTTGAAAGCACTCTGAAAAGTACACAAGTTCACAATTTCCGTTTAATAAGAAAATGTCACACAGATCTGTGAAAAACCTTGTGATGTGGCATGTATGAGCTCAGATAATGGGATTATTTTTGGCCCTGAGTCAGTCAGATTTCAAGTATTGCCTGTGAGCCAGTTGAAGCTGCCCAGTGTGTCAGATTGGGACTTGTGAGAGCAATGCATGCGTAGATTAGTATTCCTTTATGCATTACTACATTTGATACACTAGGGAGTTTGATTCCTTTGTACAGTTTTTGTCTCTATTTAGATAAGGTCAGGTGGACATAATGTTAGGTGTGTAAGAAGGACTGTGTGTTACCTGCATTGTACTATGTGCAGAGTACATTTTGTTTCAATGCTTTTAGCTTCACGTATTCCTGAAACAATATTGTCTTGGTATAGCTCTCCAGTGGTTAACTAGAGGTTTGAGGAAAAGAAATAAGCTGAGTCTACACTATGGAGTTCTGTGGACAGAATTCGCTGTCTACAGATATTTCTCAACAGAACCTCTGTCTACAGAACACATCCACACCTAATACAGGCTCCCCCGTCAATGCCCTCTGTTGACAGAGAGCAACTGGACTGCACAGCCCTCTAGCGACAGAACAGCCAACTGGAAGCTCTGCAAACAGGGCAGCCTGGTGAACTGTAAGCCCTCTTTGTTGACAGAGAGCTCCCAGGAGTATCTACACTATTTTTTGTCAACAGAATCTGTTGACAGAGATGCTGTGCCTCATACAGTCAAGACAGAACTCTTTCGGGTAAACTGCCGTGTTCTGTTGACAGATTCTTGACAAAACACACTGGTAGTGTGGATGCTCCCTAGTTTTGTCGTTTTTGTTGCTCTTCTCTGGTCTTTTTCCAGTTTGTCTACATTTTTCTTGAAATGTGACACCTAGAACTGGACACACTACTCCAATTGAGGCCTAATCAATACAGAGTAGGGTAGAAGAACTGCTTCACATGTCTTGCTTATGACACGCCTGATAATGCATCTCAGAATGTGGGTTGTTTTTTTTTTTTTAATAACCACGTGATGCTGCTGATTCATATTTAGTTTTGTGGTCGGCCTCCTGTGGCCCCTAGATCCCTTTCTACAGTATTACTTTCTAAGCTGTCATTTCCCATTCTGTATGTGTGAAACTGATTGTTCCTTCCTAAGTGGAGTACTTTGCATTTGTCCTTATGGAATTTCATCCTATTTATGTCAAACCATTTCTCCAGTTTGTCCAGTTCATTTTGAATTTTAATCTTATCCTCCAAAGCACATGCCACCCTTCATATCATATGCATATTTTATAAGCATATTCTCTATGCTATTACCTGAATCTTTAATGAAGGTTTTGAACAGAACCAGACTCAGAACTGATCCCCAAGGGACCCCACTGGTTATGCATTTCCAGCATAGCTGTGAACCATTGATTAAATACTGCCTGGTAATGGTTACCCAACCAGTTTTGTTCCCACCTTATAGTGGTTTCATCTGTGTTACATTTCTGTCCTTTGTTTATGAAGGACATGAGACAGTATCACAAGCTTTACTGACGTCAAGATACACCACATCTATGCCTTTTTCCTATCTACAAGGCTTGTTACCTTGTCAAAGAAACCTATCATGTTGTTTTCACACAAGTTGTTCTTGATAAATCCATGTTGATGTTTTCTGTTACCTTAATATCTTCAAAATGTTAACAAATGTATTCTGTAATTATTTGCTCTTTCTTTCAGGTGCAGAAGTTAAACTGACTAGTCTGTAAATCCCTGAGTTGTCCTTGTTTCCCTTTTTATAGGTGGGCACTATATTTGCCCTTTTCTGGTCTTCTGCAATCTTCGTAGTCTTCCATGACTTTTCAAAAATAGTGTCCTCAGTCAGCTCCTTGCTCATTCTAGAATGCATTTCATCAGGCCCTGGTGACATGATAATTAAATGTTGATCCTTTAACCTTTAAAAAGAAGAAAGGCTGGCTGAAGATGGTATGTGCAGCCCTCTGGAATAAAAGAGCAGTTCCACTGCACTGGCACTTTGAATGGCAAAGATCTTTCAAATGTCACCTTTAAACCTAGTTATGGTGTAGTCTTTTGTACAACATATAATCAGTTTACTATGTATCTAGTTTAAAGCAAGAATAAGAACTCTTTGAAAGTATATTTGTTTTACTTTATACATACATATCAAATGCATATTTCCTAATTTCAAAAAAGTTTTTGGGTTGGAGTGTGACCTGTCAGTAATATCTTTAATATATAAAGTGACATAAAACCTACATCTGCATCTAATGAGAAACTCATCACAAGGTCACGTAGGTCTAGGCCAGTGAAGTTCAAGTGCAGAACAAATGAAGTTCTCACCTAGCAACACCCAGGAGTAAATTTTCAGGTATCAGGCAGCACTTTGGGAGCTGCTAGTGTCACCTGCAAAATTTGCCTGTACAGTTTTGCACCTGTTAGGTATGTCTATGGTGCAGTTAGACAGTTGTGGCTGACCAATGGCCAGGAGACTTCTGCTCATAGGGCTCAGGCTAAGGAGCAGTTTAGACTAGTGGATGTGGTCTGGAGAGTAGGATCCCAGAATTTATATAGCCCAGGTTCAGAAGTCTTTACTGCAATTCAACAGTTCTCCACCCCAAGCCTAAAACAGCTGATAGGGCCACCTGAGTTGCACAAACCTGAATATTGCTAAAATTAGCTCACTGGGTGTGTAAGGAGGGTAGAGACAGATGTGGAAAGATGTACAAGTATTTAGACTTAAGTTCACAATTTGTTTTTAAAAACATGCAAGTTCTTTAGGAAGACTTTTTATCTTCAGAAAAGGAAACCAGGACTCAGCCTTCCTTAAAACTCACCTTTTAAATATAATCAGTGTGTCTGATCCCATGGATTGGTATGTGTGTACTTGCAGACCTTGATGTTTCTGAAATATTCAGATCTTCACCCATCTAGATCTTTATACCTTGCTAATCAGCATAGTGTCTAAAGGGCCTGTAATAAGCCTTATGCTTTTCAGAGTCCTTTGTAGGTATCTGAAATATTGACAAGAAGCAGAGACATTTTGAAGTAATTTAATAATATAGTCAACAGAAGGGACAGGTAGAACAGGTTTAGGGTGTTCCATAATTCATGGCTTGGAGGACTGCAGTTTGGCAATATATCAAGATGTTTAACCACTAATGGCTTATTACTTGCTGAACCTGAAATGGCTCTGGATGCTCCTCCCCATCCAGAGAGAGACCGATTACAGATTTCCTTAACTTTTATCTCCTGCACGCCATCCTTCTGATCTTAGTTGGACAACTCCGAGCCTGAGGGTGAATGTTTTGCAGGGTGACAAAGCTTTTGCACATCCACAAATGATTTTCAGTTAAGTATAAGCATACGGTATCGTGAATTAGTGCTCCCCTTCAATCTTTGTGATTGAATAGCAGGCACTGGCATGCTCCGGTGACAAATGTTATGACCTAAAAATAAACACCTGAAATTTTTCTTTGTTGCATGTTACGTATTCGTGTATCACAAGTGTCTTGGGAAACAGATTGGAGGGCAGGGTGTAAGCAAGAGGAAATAGCAGATTTTTTCCAGTGAGTTATTCCAGAACACATTTGAAGGCGAAGAATCTCAGTAAAGCAGTACAAAAGAACACAAAATCAGCTGGTTCTGAACTTCTGAAAGTCATCACTTCATCTTACAGGTGGGAATATCATTTGCCTCTTGTATTCAAAACAGCTGGCCAAATTAGCATTTTGTCCTTGAGTCAAGCTAACCCAAATGAAGCTGCATTTCATTTGTAATCAGAGGGAGGAAAAACACCACAGAGCACTGCACAGAGACCTGCATTGCCTATGTGTACCAAATAATCAGCTGCTCTGGATTCACTGCAAGGTGAAGGCTTATTCAGCACTTCACACAAGTAAAGCAGCCTCTGGTTAGCCATATATCTCCCCAAGGACACGTTCACCAAGGTTAACCCGAGAAAGTGTTTCTGGCATCTCTGAAAGGCCAACTTGTTGACTGCAGTATGTATATAAGAATTGGTTATTACACTAGATTCACAAGTGAAAGCTGAAGTAAATGGCCTGCTTGTGAGCCTTCCACCTTGAAGATGTAGTACCCAGTACAGTCCTGACCTAAATGGATGCAATTTCTAGCAGGATTATACACATTCTTTTACCAAGTCTGTAATTGCCTTTGGAATTTGTTTCAAGGTACTGATCAGAGGAGTGACAAATGTAAGTTTTCTATATTTATTATGTATGTTTATTGCTTTAAATACTTTTGAATGTCCCAGGATGTGTTAGGAGTTATGTTAGTCTCAGTTTTTAGGGAAGATTACATACTATGATCTTGGCCTCTGGGGCAGAGCTTTGGTGGGGGGTGGGGAAGAGAAGCAGATAATATTTCTGCAACACATCTATAGTATTTCATGATTTCAGTCCTTCGGTTTCAGGAAACACAAATTACCCAATCCACTGATACAGGAATACTTCACTTCCTTTTGTTTGTGAAAAGTGCTCTTGTTCAAGAAGCTAAGGTGTTTTCTTCCAAACACCAACAGCAGAAGTTATTCACCATGATCTCTGCCTTTAAATGCCATTCACTGATGATTCATATCTCCAAATGGATAGTCTTATTTTTAATGTTATTTCTACCTTATCTTTCCCCAAACAGACTGCACATCCACACATCTCTGGTCTACAGTACAGGTGAACAGCTAATTACCTAGAAGCAACACCATCTTATTTAACTGGATATTACTCTAACAAGTATGTTATACGGAATTTCAAAGTATTTCATGTCTTCAATTGCACATAAAATAGTGTGTGTTCCTCAGATTCCTAGGGTGTAGCAGAGAGTCCATGCTCTTGCTAAGCAGGTAATCCAACTGCTGTGTCCAAGTTTCCAAAAGTGCATGAAATGTTGTGTATGTGTGTGAAGCAGTATACAAGAGAAACCTCAGGCTGTATATATGTGAATGTTAAACATATATGCAAGTCAGATACCTACTTTTGCACATACGTTTTCTGAAGAATTTGGAGCTATATTTCTTCTTGTGTTAAATGGGACATTTCAGTGAATGAACCAGTCACAGCACTAGCCGCTAGGAACTTCTGAGTTACCATCCCAGCAAAAACTTGCAACTTGGTCATTGGCAAATCAGTGCTAAAGTTTCCTCATCTACAGAACGGGGATTATATACCTATCACACTTCTGGGCTATGTCTACACTAGCACCCCTCTTTTGAAAGGGGGATGCTAATGAGACACTTCAGGAGATGCTAATGAGGTGCTGCAGTGAATGTGCATCACTTCATTAGCACAATGTCAGCCACAGCGCTTTGAAAGTAATGCTTTTGATCACGTGTGGCTCGTCTACACGGGTTCATTTTCGAAAGGACCCCGCAGGCTTCGAAATCCCCTTATTCCTGTAACCAGTATTCATTGCAGCGCCTCATTTGCATATCCCAAAGGGTCTCATTAGCATCCCCCTTTTGAAAGGGGGGTGCTAGTGTAGACACAGCCCTGGTGTCTGTAAGGAAGTGTGCAAGGTAGAAAAGATATGAAGTATGGCAAAGAGACCACCATGGAGATCTTCAGTGATTTAAGATCAAAAAAGAATTCCACAAATTGCAAAGGATGAGTAAACAGATAACACAAGTACATAAGGGTGAAATTAGGAAGGCCAAGGCACAAAATTAGGTCAAACTAGATAGAGACGTAAAAGGTAACAAACAAGAAAACATTTTACAACTACAGTAACAGCAAGAGGAAGAACAAGGACAGGATGGGGCCATAATTCAATGAAGAGGGGTAAACAAAAACGTTAATTCTGGAAATGGCAGAGGTGCTGAATGACTGCTTGGTTTCGGTTTTCACCAAGACGACTGGTGGCAGCTGGACATATAACATGGTGAATGGCAGCGAAAATTGGGTAGACTCAAAAGCTGAAATAAGGAAAGGGCAAGGTAAGATTTATTTGGACTAGCAAGATGTCTCCAAGTCACTTGAGCTTGATAAAATGCATCCTAGAATACTCAAGGAACTGACTGAAGTGATATCTGAGCCATTAGCTATGATCTTTGAAAAGTTCTGGAAGACTAGAGAGATTCTAGAAGACTAGAAGAGGGCAAATCTAGTGCCTATCTATAAAAATGGAAATAAGGGCATCCCAGGCAATTATAGACAAATGAGTTTAACTTCTGTACCTGAAAAATAATAGAGCAAATAATTAAGGAATCAGTTTGCAAACATCTTGAAGATAATAAGGTGATAAGGAATAGTCAGCATAGATCTGTCAAGAACAAATTATTTCAAACCAAACTGATAGCTTTCTTTGACAGGATAGCAAGCCTTATGCACAAAGGCAAAGGGATAGATGTGGTATATTTAGCGTTTAGTAAAGCTTTTGATACAGTCTTGCATGACCTTCTCATTAAGAACCTACAGAAGTAACCTAGATAGAGCTCCTGAAAGGTGGATGCATAACTGATTGGATAATGGTTGCTACAGAGTAGTTTATCAGTGGCCCACAGTCATGCAGGAAGTCACAGGTTCTGGCCATCAGTGGTTTAAAGACACCTACAGGATATGGCTGCATTGCTGAGTAAATTGGCTAATAGCCTTTGATGGAACTGCTCTCCATCAATATAGCTAATTCTTTCCTTTTGGCTTTCACAATATCTTGTATTGAGTTCTGCAGATTGTGTTGTGTGAAGAAGTACTTCCCCATGTTTGTTTTAAATCTGCTGTGTATTAATTTCATTTGGTGACCCTCCCCCTCAGTTCTTGTGTTATAAGGAGTAAATTTACTTGATTCACACTTTCATATCACTCAATCATGTTCCTCCTTAGTCATCTCTTTTCCAAGATGCAAAGTCCCATTTTTATTAATCTCTCCGAATTTGAAAGCTGTTCCGTTCTCCTAATTATTTTTATTGCCATTTATTGTACCTTTTCAATTACAATATATATTTTTGAGATAGGGCAACCAAAAGTTCACACAGGATTCAAGGTATGGGCGTAATATGGATTTATAAGTCTGGTTAAAATCTTTCCCAACCGAACTCTAACTCCATCAGAAAAAAGCTTGATTACAGTTATGGCCACACTTGGAGAGTTTTTGCACTGTCAGTTGCACCAGTGATAGGGAAATGGTAAAAGAAGAGCACTGGTTTGTATCCCCACTTATTTCCCCAGGCATCAGAGAGTGTTTATGTTTGCAGTACTTCCATGAGAGTGTCACCTTGGGGTCAGCTATCCCACAGTGCGACTCTTTCCTTTCTGAGGATAGGCTTTATGGGAAGGTGGAGTTGATTATGTGGCATCATTGGTCCCAACACAGCCTCCTCTCCCCGAGCACTAACCAGTTCCAGTATGTCAGTGTTGCTGCAAGAAGGGGATCATGTATCCATTGTCACCTGGCCAGATGGTAAGGGAGCACTTGCTAAGAAAACAGGAAGGGGAGTTTCAACGTTCCTGTGGCTTTATGAGGGGAGGGGCAGATGTCTGTTTACCTGTTGTCAGAACACTAGACCTGCTTGCCAGAGTGGTCACGTAGGCTCTCTGCGATATCCTCTGGAGGTTAAAAGCTGTGTAAACTGGAAGAACGTGTCTTATCGCTGGTAAGAACTGCATGCCTGTTCTAGACATGGTTTTCTGTTTGTGGTGTGTTTGTGGTGAGTTAGTTGGTGAGTTTTACTGCAACAAGTTGGTTAGTGTAGATGCTCCCATGGTTTTTGAGTACAAAAAGGGACTTTTTATGCTTGAAATGGCAAATGCAGAGTGACATTACCTAAATAGATGCACTGTATGACGTGCCTAGAGGATCAGCTAAATCTGGCTCAGTCAGACCAAAGGAAGGAAGTGAATTCCAGAGGCTGAGAACACTCTGCTTCTAGCCTCATAAATTACACATTTTCTGATAATGAGCTCTGGTGTCTGTTGACCTCAGCTCTTAGGTCAGAGTATGGAGAGGTGGCTCTTGAGATTATCCAGAATATGTAGAATAAGTATTTTGATGGGATCATACATACTTTGCAACAAACTGGGAACCAGTGCAGTCTATATAGCACTGATGTGATATGCCCTCATTGTAAATGCTACTAAGAAACCGGCATTGCAGGGTCCCATGTTTGGGGAAAGTTTCACTGAGGAGTGGGTACAGAGCATATATCAAAAGTGTTCAGCTATGGTGTCTAGAGAGTAACACGGAAACTGCTGTGAGAATACAATTTCAGTTCTATTACAGTCCGACTGATAGAATCAGAAAACATTGGACCGGTGAGAGTGAAAGCTGGATTTTACCCTGCTAAGTTAAGGTTTTACTTTGGAAGGTCATATTTCTCTAATGAATACTATGTAATGTGTCTGAACCAACAGCAGAGGTAGAGCATCTGAATAGCTAAAGAAATTGCTTAGGACAGGGGTCTGCAACTGAAATAGCGAGAAGAGCCATTTTTTCAAATTCAGTTACAAAATCAATCTTTCAAGAACTGCAATACCCATGAATACAAGATCTTCATAAATAACATCACACTGTGCTTTTTATCATCCCTATTTTAAGAACAGCGCTTGCAATAATTTGTACCAGTTGGAAAGTTGCTACCCCCATCTCTAGGCTTTACTCGCTTTGGCCCCCAAATCTGCCTGCTCATCCCCAGGCTTAATCCCTCTGATACCCAGCCTCCTTCCCCATTGCCTGCAGGCTTAACTCACCTCAGTGCGTGCAATTCTGCAGTGGCCAGGTCCGCCACCGCCCTCCCCTGCTGCTCCCCACCATCTCCTCCTTCTCAGTGCGGTTGCGTGGCTCCATCGGGGCAGGCTCGGCTGCCCTGCCCCCCCGGTCTCCTGCCGGCTTAGACTTCTGCCTGTGTGGAGTGGCTCCCTGCCCAGCCGGCTTTCAATTCCGGGCTCCCTTGGGCAGCTGGCTGCTGAGTGGTTCCGACTGCAGCTGCTTAAACAACAACACTAAATTCAGTTGGTTCAACGGTGAGCAACTGAATTTATATTTTTGTTTAAGTGGTGGCAGCCTTTGGAGCCGCAAAAGGAGTCAGCAGTGGCAGCTCTTGGAGCCACAAGTGGCTCCTTAAAGAACCGCATGTGGCTCTGGCGCTGCAGGTTGCTGACCCCTGGCATATAGCCTGATTCTGCTGTCCCTTACCTTAGTGTAAATGGGGGGTGAGCCCATGGAAATGTGTTGGATACGTGCTGGTATGAAACTGTTGAGGCAAGAATGCTACTTTGCTATCTCACAGGATATTTCAAGGATTTGGGTATTTAAAAAAAAGTGAAATACCTAGATACTGTAGCGGCGGGGGGGTGCTATGTAAGTACCATCTATTATGTGTGCACAGTGCTTAGTATAGTGGGGCCCTGAGCCTTTGATTGATGGTTTCTGGATGCTACAGTGGTACAAATAACGATAGGTATACTTTTACGGAGAAGAGGGGGAATAAATTATAATAAGATAATTAAAAAATGTTTAATATTTTAGACCCTGGCAAAGAGCACAGGGTGCAAAACTGCGCAGTCATTTGTCATTTATTCTGTATGTGTTAAATTCCTCTTGGAAGAGGGAGAGATGGTTTGAATGTAGGACATTGTCAGATATGGAAGTGACCCAGGTGACAGGAGTTGAGCCTTTTGTGGTTTTAAAGACATTCAAGCCAAACCTAAGAACATATTTCTCCTGGCGATTAGATTAATGGGTGTTTTCAGGTTCTCAGCCTAACTCCAAACGCAAACAAGCGTACACTTGTTTCACAGGTGGCAAGGAGACCATACAGTTAGGGATGATGTCACTTTAAGGAATTAGAAAATAAAGTTTAAACAAGAGGGTGCCTCTTTTTTGCCCTCCATTCTAGGGGCAGACAGTCATTTTGATAAAGTGTGAGGAAATTTAGGAAGACAAAGCCAAAAGACAAAGACAAATTTCATTGGCAAATGAAATTTAATGTGGGTAAGTGTAAAGTAATGCACATTGGAAAAAATAACCCAAATTACACGTACAACATGATGGGGTCAAATTTAGCTACGACAGATCAGGAAAGGGATCTTGGAGTTCTAGTGGATAGTTCTCTGAAGACATCCATGCAGCGGCAGTTAGTGAAGCAAATAGGATGTTAGGAATTATTAAAAAAGGGATAGATAATAAGACAAAAGATATCATACTTCCCCTACATAAAACTATGGTACGCCCGCATCTTGAGTACTGCGTGCAGATGTGGTCTCCTCACCTCAAAAAAGATATATTGGCATTAGAAAAGGTTCAGAAAAGGGCAACTAAGATGATTAGGGGTTTGGAATGGGTCCCATATGGGGAGAGGCTAGAGGGACTGGGACTTTTCATTCTGGAAAAGAGGCAATTGAGGGGCGATATGATAGAGGTATATAAAATCATGAATGGTGTGGAGAAAGTGAATATAGAAAAATTATTTACCTTTTCCCATAATACAAGAACTAGGGGACACCAAATGAAATTGATGGGTAGTAGGTTCAAAACTAATAAAAGGAAATTTTTCTTCACACAGCGCACAGTCAACCTGTGGAACTCCTTGCCGGAGGAGGCTGTGAAGGCCAGGACTCTATTAGGGTTTAAAAAAGAGCTCGATACATTTTTGCAGGTTAGGTCCATAAATGGGTATTAGCCAGGGGTAAAGTATGGTGCCCTAGCCTTCAGAACAAGGGCAGGAGATGGATGGCAGGAGATAAATCACTTGATCATTGTGTTCTGTTCTCCTTCTCTGGGGCACCTGGTATTGGCCACTGTTGGCAGACGGGATACTGGGCTGGGTGGACCTTTGGTCTGACCCAGTATGGCCATTCTTATGTTCTTATGTTCTTAAAGCAGGGGCACTGAGAGGAAAATGGTGAGGAGGACAAGAAGGCTGTGGGGCTCTAAGAGAAGATTACATTAGCCCTCTACATCACCTTTTAACCTCATCTTTAGGGCATTTTTCCTCCTTTTCCAACCTCCAGCACTTCCTCTGTGACACATATCAAAAAACAGAAAAGTTCATCTGTTATATTCAGGGCTTTTGTTTCCCCTCTCATTTGTGCTTTGCTCCCAAGAAACAATACTATTTGTTGAGGGTTGTCAAGCGAGCATCTCATCTTGAATATCTCTGACAGGCACCTTGCATTGCCCATTAGTTTCCTAGTATTTGTGGTTAAATTCCTAATTTTCAAGTGGGTACTTTTAGTTCAGGGACTGCTTTGCAAGTAATGAAAACTGTTGAATTTGGCCACAATAGGTTTTCATGTCACAGTGGAACATTGTATATGACATTTTTATGTGTTTCAACCAAGTTTGTTTATCAGCAGCTGTTGTCTGAAGTAGCAGAAGGCATTTTATGTTTGATTAGGAATATGAATTCATTTCTCACTCTGCTGACCTCATGGCCAGGGCATGTATGAAAGAGACCTTGCTTATTTTAGGCACCCTTGGATCAAGAAAACAATATTCCAGAAGTTTGAATTTAGTATTGTATGATATGAGCTTGAGATTTTCAAAGTAGTCTAGGGGATTTAAACAAACATTTTCTAAGACAGTACTGTATATGGAGGATGTTAAAAAATTTACAAAAAAACATCCAAAAGAATGCTTCTTAGACACTTAACCTAAGTGTATGCCAAGAATGATTCCTGATTTTTTTTTTCACAATAATAATAGAGTTTGGGCTGTCTTTTGGTTTTGCATAAGGTTGTCTGTTTAATGGGGTTATGTTTTGAATTTATGCTCTTCCAGGGTTTGTTTTTCCAGTCTCACTGTAATTTTGTTCTGTTGTATGTTTGCTAAGTGACAACATTGACTTTGATCAGAGGCAGAGAATCTCTGATATTATAAAGTGCCTCACTTAGTTTTATTTGTATACTTAAGCATATACACCCAATGTTTTCTGAGCATTTTCATAACTGTCAAACCCCCAGACATACCTGCTACTATGATTAAGGTTATAATTTTTCTGTGATTTTGATCCTGTTGGCTCTGGGTTGTGGAGTTGCCTGCTGCGCTGGAGGAATCCTGTAGCTCCGTTCTGATGTGGGTGTCATGGCCCTCCCCTGCAGCTTCTGGCTGCTGTGAGTAGTAGGGACCTCCCTACACCTCTCAGCTGCCATAATAGGTGGGGGGACCAATAAACTCCAAGCTGCAATGGGGGTACCCTGAAGCTTCTGGTCATCATGGGCAGTTGAGGGTACCCTGTAGCTCTGAGCCAGGAAACTCTATAGAGTTGAGAGCCTCCACATGCGGTATTGGCCACGAAAGCTCGGAGTGGCCTGCTGCTGCTGCTCAGTTACAGCAGGTGATGTGAGAATCCTGCAGCTAAGGTCCCCACTTTTTCAGAGATATTCTTAGTAAAAGTCATAGGTCATAAGCTTCCAAAATTTTGTCTTTATTGCCTATGATTTTTACTAAAAATAGCCATGATGGAATCTTAGCCTTAACTGTGATTAAAATAAACAATGCACATTCATCACAATATTTACCACCTTTAGCAATCTTCATAACTGTCCACAAAATCACTAATCTGCTCCCTGCTGAAATTGTAGAGGATGAAGATGGTATCTGTCATATGTCTAGAAGACTGATAAAGGGGAACAGCAGAGTTCCACAGCAGGGGGATCATCACAGACTGTCTTTCTAGAGCCCACTCCCGTTTTAAACTAAGGGCCCAACATAGCGTGGGAGGGGAAATTCACCCCTTTGTTGAGGATGAGCACGAGCCTTATTTATCACTGTGAGTCTCCCTGATAACCATATTTTCATCACTTTTGTGTGATAAAGATGGTACGTAGACTTAGCCTGTGTAACCACCCGCATGAAGAACTGAATGTTGAACACTGGCGCTTAATGCATGAGCCACTGCTGCTTGAATTAAAACCCAGCTGTCTCTCAGCTAAGGCTGTGGAGGAGGCTCATTCTTTCTCCATGTGAGTGGTCTAAATGCCACTATCTGGGACAGTGAACCTCACTCAGAGGCTGTGTGGGTTACACTTGCCCTCCATGCAGGGGTGAATTTCAGTCAAGGATGCAGCTTTCTCCCAGGTGACCAGCATGATTGCTAAACCTTCTATGTCTTTATGGATTACTATTCTAGGTAAGCTACATTTGATCAATTAATATACTGATTCACTTATTTTAAAAGAGGATTAATATTTATAAAGTTACAGAAGGTTCTGTAAGTATTTTATTTCATTAGGGATATTTCTGTGTGAGACTGAGCATGCTCTGATGCTTACTCTTTGTGGTTTGTCTGTAAGCTATTTAGAGTTAAACTTTTTCCCCCTCTTCTTGATACTTGCTTTTTCTGGAAATCTCTTGCCTCCCAGAAATCTTCTGAGTGGAACATAAAGGTTAAAATAAAACATTTTGATCTTTTCTAATGTGGTAAAAATGACCTTCAAAGCTGGTTGTTGAATGGCATTTTCATACTTCTGTGTATGTGTGCATGTTACAAACAGACTCCTTTTCTTTTTCTTGTCCCTTCATGTAGAATCAGGAGATGAAATGAATGGAATCTGGAACTAAATCTCTCTGAAGTTGCATTAATAAAGCTTGATTCATTTTTGATGTCCATCCTCTTGAGGAAGTGTTGACAGAACAGATGAGGGTTTCACCTCCTTTGATGTATGAGAGTGATGAGATCTTCAAAATTATTGTTACTTTAAATAGCTCCAAAGGTTACTTTGAAGGGAAATGAGCAAAAAATATGAATGAACGTGGAGCAAAATCTGCTCAGGAACTTCACATTTAAACTGACACACAAAACTGATTTTCATCTGTTTACCTAATTTTACAGTAAGATTTTACAGAATTGGCAAAAGAGCTGTACAAGCATTTTTGTATGTACAGAAGAGAGATACTTCACCCCATATTACAATAAATGTATTTGGGAAGGAAAAGTGCTGCTATAGAAAAAAAATCTGGTAGGTTAAATCCCATGGGAAGCAAGACCAAGAGAGTAAACAACTGAAGAGAGTTGGCAGTTTTTCGAAGGGACATTATTAAGGGCCCAAAAGCAAGCTATACCGGTGCATAGGAAAGATAGAAAGTATGTTACAAGATGACCTTGGCTTAGCCAGGAGATCTTGCATGATCTCAAAATCAAAAAGGAATCATAGAAAAAGTGGAAATCAGGAGAAATTACAAAGGATGAGTATAGGCAAAGAGTATATGTTTGCAAGGGCAAGATTAAAAAGGCAAAGACAAATTCTGATGCTATCCTCCAAAGCAGTTGCAACCCCTCTGAGCTTGGTATCATCTGCAAACTTAATAAGCATACTCTCTATGTCAAAATGAGCTCAAACTAGTTAGACACATCAAGGGTAGGAATTAGACATTCTAAAGCTATATGAGAAGCAAAAGAAAGACCAAGGATAGGGTCGGTCCACTATTCAGTGAGGAGGGAGAAACAGTATCAGGAATCTTGGAAATGGCAAAGGTGCTTACTGACTTCTTTGTTTTGGTCTTCACCAAGAAGTGTGATGCAGAAATGCCTAATGTGGTGAATGCTAGTGCATCGGTTTAGAGGATAAAATAAAAAAAGAACAAGATAAAAATGACTTGGAAAAATTAGATGTCTTCAAGTCACCAGGGCTGATGAAATGCAGCCTAGAATACTCAAGGAGCTGATAGAGGAGGTATCAGAACCTTTAGCTATCATCTTTGAAAAGTCCCAGAAGCGAGGAGGGATTCCAGAAGACTGGAAAAGGGCAAATATAGTGCCCATCTATAAAAAGGGGGAAAAAAAGAACAACCAAGGAAACTGCAGACCAGTCAGTTTAACTTCTGTGCCAGGAAAGGTAATAGAGCAAGTAATTAAGGAATTCATCTGCAAACTTCTGGAAGAAAATAAGGTGATATGTAACAGCCAGAATGGATTTGTAATGAGCAAATCATGCCAGACCAATCTGATACCTTTCTATGACAGGATAACAAGTCCTGTGCTTAAGGTAGAAGCTGTCGATGTGATATATCTAGACTTTAGGCATTTGATAGATTCACATGATCTTCTCATCAGTAAACTAGGCAAATACAACTTAGATGGAGTTACTATAACTGGCTAGGTAACCATTCTCAGAGAGTAGGGTATTATGGCTCGCAGTCATGCTGGAAGGGCATAACAGGTGGGGTTCCGCAGGGATCTGTTTTGGGACTGGTTCTATTCAATATCTTCATCAACAATTTAGATATTGGTATAGAGAGTATGCTTATTAAGTTTGCAGATGATACAAAGCTGGGAGGGGTTGCAACTGCTTTGGAGGATAAGGTGAGAATTTAAAATGATCTGGACAAACTGGAGAAATGGTCTGAGGTAAACAGGATGAAGTTTAATAAGGAAAGGGCCAAGTACTCCAGTTGGGAAGGAACAGTCAGCTTCATACATACAGAATGGGAAGTGACTGTCTTGGAAGGAGTACTGGAGAAAGGGATTTGGGGTCACAGTGGATCACAAGCCAAATACGAGTCAACAGTATGATGCTGCTGCGGAAAAAGCAAACATGATTCTGGGATGTATTAACAGGCATGTGGAAAGCAAGACACAATAAGTCATTCTTCTGCTCTACTCAGCGCTCATTAGGCTTCAACTGGAGTATTACGTTCATTTCTGGGCAGCATTTTTCAACAAAGATGTGAAAAAATTGGAGAAGGTCCAGAGAAGAGCAACAAGAATTATTAGAGGTCTAGAAAATATGAGCTATGATGGAAGACCGAAAGAACTGGGCTTGTTTAGTTTAGAAAAGAGAAGGCTTAGAGGGGACATGACAGTGGTTAACAAGTACCTTAAAGAGGGTTACAAAGAGGAGAAAATTGTTCTCCTTGGCCTCTGAGGATAGGTCAAGGAGCAATGGGCTTAAATTGCAGCAAGAGAGGTTTAGGTTGGACATTAGGAAAAACACCCTAACTGTCAGGATGTCTAAATACTGGAATAAACTGCCTAGGGAGGTTGTGGACTCTCCATCACTGGAGATATTTAAGAGCAGGTTAGATAGACGTCTATCAGGGATGGTCTACACAGTGCTTGGTCCTACTGTGAGGCAGGGGACTGGACTCGATGACCTCTCGAGGTTCCTTTCAGTTCTAGCGTTCTATGAGTCTATTTGTTTTTTGTTGAAATGTTAGATGTAGATTGAAATTGTGGTTCTTAGGAAAAAAAATGTGTGACAAATGTTTTCTTAAACTGGCCTCTTAATTGACTTTTTTCCCTAAAAAGTTATTGAATAAACCTGGATGAAACTAATAGAAAAACTGGTTATATTTCTCACTTTCCATCTTTTTATGGAGGTCTCTGCTTGGTTAAAGAATGGACTCAAATTATGTAAATTGCCATAAGGTAACATTTAACATTTGCTTAAAAACAAAATATACTTACATGCTATCTAGCCCTATATTTGGTTCTAATACCAATATCATCTCTGGCAAAATAAATCCCATTTATCTAAAAAGCTGATGACTTTTGATAAATAATGTTCTTCTTCGAGTGTCCCCGTGGGTGCTCCACATTAGGTGTCGGGCTCGCCCGGCGCCGCAGATTGGATCTTCCAAGCAGTTTCTGCCGGACCGCGCATGCGCCGGTGCGCGCCGCTCCCTTGCGCGCTCCTGGCCACGTGCACGATCCGGTCCCCGCCAGTTCCTCTTAACCGCCATCGGCTGCAGATGGAATCCGACTAGGCTATGGCCAAGTTAGCGCAAAAACGGAGGAAAGCCTCCCCAGCCCGATCCCTGCCGGCAGCAACAGCGAGCGGGACGGGAGGAGCGCGCAGCCCCCAGCCGCAGCAACAGCTGATCGGCGGCGGCACGGAGAGCCACGTGGAGGCGGCTCAGCCTCCGATAATCAAACAGCCGCCCCGCACCGCAGGCAGGGCGGCGGCTAAACAAGCGCCAGTACTGGTGGCACCGCAAGCAGCGGCACCGACCCCTGGGGAACCGGCGGTGCAGAGCGCGCAGGCACGCAGCCTGCAGGCACCGGAGGACACCGCCCGTGCGGCACCGCCCATGAGCGTGCCGAGCACGGCGCGGACGGGGACGAGATCCCCTACACATCATGGGGCGGAGCTACCTCCTCAAGGGAGGGGGAAGGCTGCACACAAAACGAGGCACCGCAGCCCCTTTCCAGACAGGGCTGCAGAGTTGCTTTCTCTCAGCCCTCCGCTTATGCTGCAGACTCCAACCAGAAGGCAGGGGTCCCCCCTAGCCTACCCGGAGCCCCTGTCTCCATTTTTACAACCAGCCTCGCCCTGGCTGGGACCACCTTCACCCTTCTTGGGGTTTGAGCCGCTGGAATACTATCACAAATCGCTCTCTCCAGTGTCCCAGATCTCTCGACGATCTCGCTCCCCTAGACGCAGAGGGTATGCACCAAGGGAGTGGTCTAGGTCACCTTCCCAAGAACAGTGCCCATGCTGCCATGGTCGCCCCTATCACGCGGGGCATAGACATCACCGGCCATCTACCAGGGAAAGATCCCCACAGACGGTCCCGTATCTCCGAGGGCAATCGCAAACGGGGACAGAGACTCAAGTATCTCAGGGGGAACTGGTTATGGAACCCCGAGATTTTCCCTTGCAAGCTTCCAGCGAGAGGATGTACCATCACCAACAGGAACCGGAAGGGTCCAGAGGGGCGTACCCTAGTGGTTCCTCGCTCTCCTCCCCGGACGAGGCTACGGCCCCGGGGGACGTCCATCCTCTGGACGATCTCAAACAGTTTCAAGAGCTGTTTAAGAGGGTGGCCTTCATGCAAGGCATCCAGACAGCAGAGGTGCAAGAGAAACACCCTAAGCTCCTCAAAAATTTGAGACCTCCGGCCTCCTCCAAAATAGCAATACCGCTTGATGAAGCAATCTTGGAGTCCGCCACTATGATATGGCAGACCCCTGCGACTATTCCGCCTGTCCACAAGAGAGCGGATAAGAAATACTTCGTGCCGGCGAAGGGCATGGAGTTCCTGTTCAGCCACCCACAACCAAATTCCTTGGTGGTGGAGTCGTCGCAACAAAAATCAAAGACATCTCAATTCAAGACAGGGAGAACAGACAAAGATGCCAAGAAGCTAGAGCTGTTTGGCAGAAAGGTCTACTCCTCCTCCACTCTACTGTTGCGAATGGCAAATTACGCAGCGCATTTAGCGAACCATAATTTCGACAACTACACTAGGTTAACCTCCCTCATGGACTCGCTTCCAGAGGACAAGAAACCGGTGATCAAGGTCATCGTGCAAGAAGGCTACGCGGCCTCGAGGACGGGAGTTCAGATCGCCCTGGACGTTGTGGACACAGCAGCACGCTCCACAGCTACGGCAGTGGTGATGCGAAGGGAGTCCTGGCTCCAGACTTCGGGTATACCGAGGGATCTGCAGGCAAAGATAGTCGATCTTCCCTTTGACTCGCAGAAGCTGTTTGCTGAATCAACTGACTCGGTCCTTCATTCCAGTAAAGATTCAAGAGCCACACTTAGGACCCTGGGGATTTACACCCCTCCATACAGAAAGAAAAAGTACTACCCTCAACAAAGATGGTACCAGTACCAGCAACAGCGTCCCCAGTACCACAGGGGTTACGAGCAAGGGCGACATCAACAGCACCAGCAGTACAGAACTCCCAGGCGACGTTCCCAACAGAGCCGTGCGTCCTCGGGGCAGGGCCAAAGGCCACAAGTTTGACACACAGATCCAGGGCTGCGCCATCACTACCATCGCACAAGGTCATCCGACGCTGTTATTCCACCATCGCCTCTGACCATTCTACGACCAGTGGCAAAGGATCACCACAGACAAATGGGTGCTGGAGATCATAGCCACAGGGTACGCCATCCCCTTCCAGTCGCTCCCACCGCCACGACCTCCACCCAGGCCCCACCTCCAGGAGGCCTCCCATGTAACGAGGCTCAAGCAGGAGGTAGACCATCTCATGCTCATAGGGGTAGTGGAAAGAGTGCCAGAGCAACTGCAAGGAAAAGGGTCCTACTCGAGGTACTTCCTCACGGAGAAAAAGACAGGAGGCTGGAGGCCCATCTTAGATCTTCGAGGCCTCAACCGGTACCTGCGCAAGCAACGCTTTCGGATGATCACAATCGCCTCCATCCTAACGGCACTGGACGATGGAGATTGGTTCGCAGCCCTCGACTTACAAGACGTGTATTTTCACATAACTATCCATCCGGCTCACCGGCGATTCCTCCGGTTCATGGTAGGCAAAGAACATTTTCAATACAAGGTCCTACCGTTTGGCCTCTCCTCGGCCCCCAGAGTCTTCACCAAGACCTTGGCAGTGGTGTCAGCCTACCTGCACAGACAGGGAGTATTTATATTCTCGTATCTGGACGACTGCCTACTCAAAGGGGCCTCGAAGGAGGAGGTACTACGCATAATACGCGTCACAGGAGGCACGTTCTCTTCGCTCGGCCTGGTTATCAATCTGGCAAAATCAAAGATAGACCCCACACAGGACATAGAGTTCATAGGGGCACGCATAAATTCTATTACAGCGAGAGTGTATCTGCCAGAGACTCGCTTTCGGGCCATCGGCTCCCTCGTGCAGGTCATCACCTTCAGCCCTACGGTGCCGGTCCTTACGTGCTTACAGCTGCTGGGCCACATGGCAGCGGCGACATTCGTAGTACAGAACGCCAGGTTACACATGCGCAGCATGCAGCACTGGCTGGCGAGCATATACAAACCGGCAGCACACACCGTTCACAGGGTGGTGTCGCCCACAGCAGAGGTGCGCAAATCCCTGCAATGGTGGGTAAACCCCAAGAACTTGCTAACAGGGGTACCCTTCCACCAACCACAAATATCGGTTTTTCTTACTACAGATGCCTCCCTCATAGGGTGGGGAGCACACATGGGCGAAGAGGTGACTCGAGGGCTGTGGTCCTCCACGGAGCAGTCACTGCACATAAATATACTGGAGCTCAGAGCAGTGTTCAACGCCTGCAGACACTTTCGAGACCATATACAAGGCAAAGTTGTCGGGATCAGTACAGACAATACCTCCACCATGTTTTATATAAATCAGCAAGGAGGAGCTCGGTCCCGTGCCTTATGTGCGGAAGCAGTCCGGTTATGGAACTGGTGCATCGCCAACAATATAACCTTGAAAGCTTCGTACTTACCAGGCGCTCACATTGTGAAGGCAGACCAGCTGAGCAGGCGTTTTGCACTCACGCACAAGTGGCAGATCCGTCCCGATCTGCTACGACCGATTTTTCACGCATGGGGTTTTCCCCAGATAGACCTGTTTGCCACTCAACACAACAAGAAGTGCCCACGATTCTGCTCCAGGGCAGGACTGGGACAGGGGTCCCTGGGGGACGCATTCGCGATCTCGTGGAGGGGCCCCCTGCTTTACGCTTTTCCTCCCACAGTGCTGATCCACAAAGTCTTGCAGAAAGCCAGGAGGGAAGGAGCCCGAATGATCCTGATAGTCCCAACGTGGGATCGACAGCAGTGGTTCCCCCTACTCCTGCGCATGTCGGACCGTCCACCGATGCCCCTTCCGGTGGCGCTGGATCTGCTCACGCAAGCCCAGGGGTCCATAGTGCATCCGCACCCCCAAGGCCTGCGACTACAAGCGTGGTTAATCCATGGTGCAGCTCCCTAGAGAGCACATGTACGGAGGAAGTGCAGCAAGTCCTAGAAAGTAGCAGGAGGACTTCCACCAGGAAGACCTACAAGCAGAAATGGACTCGCTTCACGGCATGGTGTTCTACCAAACAGCTAGCCCCCCTTTCGGTGCCTATACCTGTGATATTAGAGTATTTACTGGACCTCAAGAGAGAAGGACTCTCACTATCCTCGTTAAAGGTCCACCTTGCTGCCATTTCGGCGTTCAGACACGAAGAGGAAGGGCACACGGTGTTCGCCCATCCCATGGTTACCAGGTTCCTCAAAGGGTTGGTAAACCTATACCCCCCTTGGAAACCACTTCCACCTTCGTGGAACTTGGACCTGGTGCTTAATGTGCTAATGGGACCACCGTTCGAGCCCTTGGCCACGGTTTCCCTCCGCCTCCTTACGATAAAGACGACCTTTCTTCTCGCAATCACTTCAGCTCGCAGGGTGAGCGAACTTGCGGCAGTTATGGCAACGCCACCCTGCACTGTTTTTTCCAAGGAGGCGGTAGCCATACGGCTGCATCCAGCCTTTGTTCCCAAAGTTTCTTCTGAGTTTTACATTAACGAACCTATTGTTTTACCCTTGTTTTATCCAAAGCCTCATAACTCTAACAAAGAGGCGCGCCTACAGCTCCTGGACGTGAGGAGGGCGCTAGCCTTCTATATAGACAGGACCAAGTCCTTCCGGAAAACGGATAGACTCCTAGTCTCTCTCGCTCCCAAATCGAAAGGAGAAGGTCTCTCTTCGCAGAGAATCTTTAAGCACATCGTATCCTGCATAAAAATGTGCTACGAACTCAAAAAGACTCCTTTACTGGCCACTCCCAGGGCTCATTCCACTAGGGCGGTGGCGGCATCAACAGCCTTTTTCAAGGGCGTTGCGCTAAAAGAGATTTGCCGAGCGGCGACCTGGTCATCCTATGATACATTCGCCAAACATTACGCCCTTCACAGGGTATTCCAAGAGGATACCCATCTCCCGACAGCGGTCCTCTCGGGGACATGCTGCACATAATCCGATTACCCACCTCCTATCTTGGGTTACTGCTGGGTAGTCACCTAATGTGGAGCACCCACGGGGACACTCGAAGAAGAAAGAGAGGTTACTCACCGTAGTAACGGTGGTTCTTCGAGATGTGTCCCCGTGGGTGCTCCACCACCTGCCCATCCTACCCGCTTCGGATCTCTGTTTAGTGTTTTGCAGGAGCATTCGAGGCGGTTGGTCAAGGAACTGGCGGGGACTGGATCGCGCACGTGGCCAGGAGCACGCAAGGGAGTGGCACGCACCGGCACATGCGCGGTCTGGCAGAAACTGCTTGGAAGAGCCGATCTGCGGCGCCGGGCGAGCCCGACACCTAATGTGGAGCACCCACGGGGACACATCTCGAAGAACCACCGTTACTACGGTGAATAACCTCTCTTTCTGCAACCCCTTTGAGAAATAAGACAATAAGCTGCGATTATGCAAATGACTTGTTTACATAAAAACATTCAGAAGGAACAGCCAGTATTTGTAAAATGTCATTCGAAAAGTTAAGTGCATTAAAATGTTGGGGCAGCAGTCTTTTGCGGTAATTTCATGTACTGCTTTTTAAACAACCTTGCCTGTTTGAAAAAGGAATTTCAAGTAGATTCTTCATTTCTGTTAGATTAACTATACTATGGTACTGTGCAAAGTATTCCATCTGAAAGGCAACTGTTTTCCCTTTGATTGGTCCCACTGGTTTAATTTTTTGGGCAGATTGTTCTAGAAGATTTGTATGGGTTGTACTTCCCTCATCTGGCACCCTCAGGACCGGTCTGGGAATTTGCTGAACAAGGGGTGGTCTCCTTCCTCCAAACCCACCCCTGCACTTGCTGCCCTCCCTGCTGCCAGCTTCAGTTCACCCCATTGCCCCCCAGACTCTTACCCAGGAGCCCCCTTACCTCTGGCCTGTCCAGTGGCCTCTTCTGGGCTGACACGGGCCCTGGCCGTGCCAAGACTGTTGAATGTGGCCCCGCGCACTCAGTGGCCCCAGCTCTAACCCTAGCCAGGTTGCCGCCTCCAATCCAGGAACTCAAGTCCTGTTGTGCTCCCTTGCCTAGGGCCACCAGTCCCCCTATCACCAGGTTTCACCTGTCCCTCACCCTCCTAGCCTCCCAGTCTGGAGCTCTCTAGTCTGATAACATCCATTGTCTGCCAGGACCACAAATATTGCCAGACCAGAGAATCACAGTTTTGGGAGGTGCAGTCTATAGACTATTTTAGCATGTAAAACAGAGAAGTAATTGCACAGGAGGTGTTGGGCCCCTGTTGACTTCAATGGAACTATTTTTGGTTCATACCTACAATAACTCTTAATTTAAAGTTGCCCTGGTTAACACTGTTTCATTATTAGTTAGCTGATCGAGTAGTGAATGTGTTCATTTGAAATTGTGAAATGTTCCAGTGTAAGATTTGCACTGATCCGCCTGCGCCTGGTGTTCCAGCCAAGGAGTAGGACAAGCCCCTGTGCTCATATCCTGCTGTACCCTTGCCTCAGCTACGTTTCAAAATTATCATTATAATTATTGGTTGCTTACAATCATTTAAAACTTGGATATGTGTTTGTCTTTTGTCTGATGAAAGAAAATTTCCTGGGACCTAACCTCTGTTTAAATTCTTATGGGGAAACTGGATTCACTTAAAACATTGTTTGGCTTAGAGTAGCATTTTTCAGGAACATAACTACAGGGTTAAGTGAGGAATTACTGTTTTATTGAGCTTAGAAATTGGCTCCGTTTTTTTGGGCATTGAATTTTTCAGTAAGACATTACAACTGTTGGATTTGCGTTTCCATAAAATCTTCAAAAGGTGCTGATCTGTCTAAAGTAGTATTGTTATGAAGGTCTCAGTTCACACCTTTCAATGAAATCCTGCTTGACCTTTAGCGTAGTCTAGAAGAGTGTAACACCAATGTGAATATTTAGTTTAAATATTAAACCTCTTCCTATGAAGCCTCTGCTTATGGGTAGCTTTTCCATCCACAACCCCCTCTTTTTATTAATTTTCAACTGTTTTGAGTGAATGAGAGTGGAACTCTGAATAAGTAATGCTGATGGCAGGGAAAAAGGGGTTGAGTTACAGTTGAAAAACCTTTTCTACTTAATGTAAATAAAAAGTAAGTGAGGAGCTTAGTGTTTATAGCTTGCACATAAGTGTGCCGTAAAGCTGTAGCTAATTGAATGGTAAGACACTTTACTGACTAAAATATAACTGTCAGGGCAGCAGGAAATAGGGCAGCTTGACTCTAGAGAGAATTAACCCCCTGTAGATATTTTGTTGTACAGCCGTCTCAGTTTTAGTGCTGTGATTGTATCCACATCCTGGTGAGGAGCCTAGTTGCCCTCTTGACTCTTTAAGGGCCAAGTCTTTGTCAGTCAGTACAGAGCCACGCTGAACTGGCACTGTAGATGTGGATCCCTTTGGCAATTTTAGATGTAGTCTGTAGGATCTGCCACCCAGGAGAGAGTCAAATGCTGCTCAGCTGATTAGCAGATTGCTCACAGTCATTCCTGGCAGTATGTGTTTCCTACCAATGGTGCACATCCACATGGAGCACATAACAAAATTTATTCCACACATAGATGGGGAAAAAAATTAGAGGGAACATGGGTGGGCGGACCCCAGGTTGAAAACCACCACACTGACACTTAGGGGTTCTGGCCTTATTATGGTATGCCCTGTATAAATGTAACAACAAGACACTACGGCCGTTTCTATACAGGCCACTTTCTTTGAAAGTGGCATGGTAATACATGGCCTGAAATATGCTAATGAGGCACAGATGCAAATGCCCCATGCCTCATTAGCATACAGTCACGTGATTTGGAGTCTGGAAGACCGTTTTTCCGGACTCCAAAATGCCGTGTAGAAGCGCAGCCCCTGGGGGAGCTTCTGGAAGGAAGTCCTCCTTCTGGAGGCCCCTTCTTCCTGAAATTTTTTGAAATTCTGGAAGCTGCCCTGGGGCCGCGCTTCTACATGGCGTTTTGGAATCAGAAGAGTGTTGAGGCTTATGTAGGTGTGCTTTTGTGTGTATTCATTACAGCACTCTGAGATCCTTGCATGAAATGTCCTAAGTGTCATTATCTCTAAGACTTTGCAGATTAATTAAAGAGTTTTATAGAAATTAAATAGGATTTTGTCTGTGGAAATTATTGAGAACCTATGGAATTTAATAGAAGAATAGTGGCTCTACTCTGCTAGACTTTTTAAGGGTATAGAATTTCAGGAGAATTATATGTCTGTTGAATCTTGTGGGTAGGCTTCAATATCCCATACAAATGATCACATTCTCTGTTAAATTTTTGGTGCTTATTGGGAGGAAACAGTCGTTGAGTTTGTGTTTAAAATCAAGAACCTAAAAGGGAGCAAAGAGAGTTTCAAATCCAGCAGAGTGAGGGGAAAAAAAAAAACGAAAAAAAAACGGTCTGTCAAATGCAGCAGGACAATTCATAGGTAAACATTTGTCTTTGCTGAGGATTCCTCCTTCATTTTTAGCTTTGCAGCTTTTGGCTTGTCATGACAGCATGGGTTCTCTGGTAATGATTGATTGAATACAATTTCCCTTTCAGTCTCCGCCTGAAGCCTTGTAGTTCTCCCAGACCTGCTGACACCAGAGGTTGTCAGCAACAACTGTCTGCAGGATTGTAAAAGCTGCTTTTTAAAAAGAAAACCAAAACTTTTTAAAGAGAATAATTGGGTCTTGCTTTAAAACAATTTCTGATTAATGTCAGCTGTAGAAAAGTGAATTTAGATTGTGGGATGATGTGCAGTGATTGTTCTGAGCCCAAAACCCTGGTGGTATCACTGAACTAGGAAGAAATCTGCATCCAATTCCATGGTTAACCTCTAATTCAAATAGGCTTGTAGAGCTCCTTCCAATAGAGAAGAGACAGGAATTGGTTGTAATGAATATGGGTGGGATTCTTACTGAGGCTGCTGGATATATTTGCTAGCTCCCCCACCAAGGCAGAACCAGCTGTTGCCGAGTCACCATACAGACTTTCCTGAAGTTCTGGCTTGGATTGATCATGTGGAATGGGCTGAATAAAAACCCTGGATCCAAGCACTTGAAATTGTTTGGAGGCCAGATCAGAATTTGCCACTTTAGGACTATCTCTCTATTTTACAGGTGTAATCTAGATTAATAACTACATTGACAAATTTAATTTTGTAACATTACATGGGTAGAAATAAAATTCCCAGTTTATTCAGGGCGGTATTACAAAATTGCACTAAAGTGACATAGCACAGTGTCTCCCCAGCCACATCCTTTCTAGGACATTCACACATCTATAGGGCTTGAAAGGGCAAAACTGAGTCTCAAATATAATAGTCATGTAGGCAGAATATAAAATATTTTGGCTCCTCTGAAACCATTGTGTAAAAGGCAAGATGGAAACACATAACATCAGATGTGGTTGCTGATATACAATTTCTCAACCTCAGAAACATGATTGCTGTTTGCTTGATGATCTTTTGGTTGCAAATGTAAAGATTAAGTAAATATACGAAAAAAAAGCATTTAAATGAGAAATGTGTTGTACTTTAAATTTATAGGAGCTCATAACATTTTATTTTGTTTGTTTTACTTTTTTCTAGGATTAGTTTTAAACTGAATTTTTCTTGCAGGAAAACGCCATGGCTTTGAATGCATTTCTGGTTAACTTCCACTTACTGGTCTTGTTGCTGCAGCCACTGGGTAAGCTGGCTAGCCAGTTTCCATCAAAGATTGAAACAGGAGTATTGTGCTTAAATTGTAACTTTTTCAGTCAGTGTCCATCATTTTGTTCTTTATAAAGCACCTGAGACAGTGAGAGCCTTGTTCATGATTGGGCCTCCAAGATCTTACTGGATGCAAATAATAACTGGAGTACCTTTTATCTCCCAGTGTGATGGTGGTGGTGTTGGACTGGTTGAGCCTCATTGTCTTGGTCTTCCCCATGTTAATTCTCAAGGGAAAGACCAAGACAATAAGGATCAACCAGTCCAACAACACCATCATCGCATTGGGAGGGGATAACCTGGAAGATGTGGAACAGTTCACCTCCTGGAGGAGTATTATGGGCATAGATGGAGGAACAGACAAGGATATCAATGCCAAGATAAGGAGAGCAACAGCTGCATTCAAGACTCTCTGTCCCCTATGGAGTTTACAGATATTATCTGTGAAGATGAAACTGCGGCTCAGCAACACGAATGTGAATAGTGTGCTCTTGTATGGATGCAAGATCTGGCATACTAAAAAGTCTTCAAATCAAAAGTAACAGACATTCATAAACAGATCCCTTAAGGTACATCCATCACATCAAATAGCAGGCCTTCGTCACAAATGAGGAGCTTTGGAGCAGAGCAGCATAAGAACCAATTGACATTGAAATCAAGAGAAGAAGTGGGGATGGTTAGGCTATGCTCTCATATAAGCATCATGCAGCATATTCTGTCAAGCTCTCACATGGATCCTGCAAGGAAAATGCAAAACAGGAAGACCTTGAACAAAGTGGAGAAGGTCTACGGAGACTGAAGGACAACAACTGGAATGCTCCTGGAGCCAGCTATAAGTTTTGTCCCAAGACAGAGTGAAATGGAGGAGACCTGTAGATGACCTGTGCTCAGTGGAGTACAAGGGTGAAGAAGAAGTAGTAGTAGTAGTAGTAGTAGTACGTTTTTCCCTGTGTCTGCACGTGCCCCCTCCTTTTGAAAGGGGTATGTTAATGAGCGCGTTCGAAAGATGCTAATGACCTCATTAGCGTAATGGCGGTCACCAGATAGGAAGGAAGGACTTTTGAAAAGTGGGGGGGATCCTTTCGGAAGGTCCCGTCTCTGCGGGCGGCGCGCAATTCGAAAAGCCGCACTTTCGAATCACTGCAGCCGCCATTATGCTAATGAGGCGCTGCATATTCTTTGCAGTGCCTCATGAACATGTTTTGAACGTGCTCATTAACATGCCCCTTTCGAAAGAAAAGGGCACGTGTAGACCCAGTCTTTATCTCTCTCCAGCTAAATATTTTTGGCGCATCTCTTGTATTTTTGTATCAAAATCTTTAGTGAGAACAGACATTGCAGCATGACCAGTAGGTTACAATAAGATTTTTATTCAAGGATTTCTTCTGCTGTGGCTCCTTGATCCTTCTTACAGACAGTCTGATGATAAAATTTTCTAATATGCTTTATTTATTGCTTCATAAAATGGAACTAGATAAGGTCTGTGACTGTGATTCCAACAATGGTGTGAAGTAAATGATGATTTCCTGGAGGGTGAAGGTGCTACCAGGGGATTCCAATTTCTGAGCAGTGCACAGGTTACATGTTTAATTTACAGTGTTGTTTGATAATAGAATGTGTTTGTAATGTTCATTTTGTTTACAGTTACGCCTGGTTTGTGATGCTGATTTTCTGAATTGACTCTTTTGGAGTAAATTGTTTTCATCCCTCAGAGTTACTACTATTATAAAAAAGCTTGCAGCAAGCCTTTATTTTTATTGCTTTGAGTGACCCTTTAATTTTTTTCTTTGTGGGAATTAATATTTTTTTTCTAGTGGAGAATTTTTTTCAGTTTGAAATCAGTAGTAGGGCGGGTAAATTTCAGATTAACAAAAATAATTGAATGTCTGTTTCCTGTCTAATTCCATTACGTAATGGGGCTTTTGCAAAGAGTCACACTGTGACAGTCATACACATGCATTTTAAAAGCAGGCTTTTATGATTCCCTCCCCCTCCGTAGCCATTTTATCAGTTATGCTACACAATTTGGGTATTTGAATGGTTGGCTGTCTTTCATTTCCAACAGCAGGGTTTTTATTAAAACAAAAAACAAAACACCCAACAATAAAACCTTCTTTTTAACGAGTTCGGCATGATGTAAAGTTGTTGCTTGGTTGCCTTCTGCTGCAGTTGATAATCATTCAACATTATCACTGTAACAAACCCAGGGTCTCTGGTAGCATTTAGGATTCCGTTAAAGACCCAGAAATAACTGTGAGGGGGAGGGAATAACTCTGGTCAGCAGAGAGAAGCAACATAAGTCACATGCTCTTACTGCTATTTCCTTGCCAGCTCCTGATGAAATGAATTATTGACTTCTTCAGCAGAGATGAGAGGGAGATAATATTACTTTGCATCCTTGAGAGCCTAATTAGTGTGTTAAGTCAGTAGCAGTCTGCCCTCCACATCTTTCCCCTGTCATGGAACAAAACAGTTTGCCTATCTGTTATGAGTGTGTTAATTTTCTTTCTGCAACTCTCCTACAACAGTCATAATATCCAGTGTCACTAGGGCTGCGTCTACACGTGCACGCTACTTCGAAGTAGCGGCCCCAACTTCGAAATAGCGCCCGTCACGGCTACACGTGTTGGGCGCTATTTCAAAGTTGAAATCGACGTTAGGCGGCGAGACGTCGAAGTCGCTAACCCCATGAGGGGATGGGAATAGCGCCCTACTTTGAAGTTGAACATCGAAGTAGGGCACGTGTAGACAATCCGCATCCCGCAACATCGAAATAGCGGGGTCTGCCATGGCGGCCATCAGCTGAGGGGTTGAGAGACGCTCTCTCTCCAGCCCCTGTGGGGCACTATGGTCACCGTGTGCAGCAGCCCTTAGCCCAGGGCTTCTGGCTGCTGCTGCTGCTGCTGCAGCTGGGGATCCATGCTGCATGCACAGGGTCTGCAACCAGTTGTCGGCTCTGTGGATCTTGTGTTGTTTAGTGCAACTGTGTCTGGGAGGGGCCCTTTAAGGGAGCGGCTTGCTGTTGAGTCCGCCCTGTGACCCTGTCTGCAGCTGTTCCTGGCACCCTTATTTCGATGTGTGCTACTTTGGCGTGTAGACGTTCCCTCGCAGCACCTATTTTGATGTGGTGCTGCCCAACGTCGAAGTTGAACATCGACGTTGCCAGCCCTGGAGGACGTGTAGACGTTATTCATCGAAATAAGCTATTTCGATGTAGCGTGCACGTGTAGACGTAGCCTAGGAGTGGTAGTATAGTATCTAGCGCAACTATGAGCAACCTTTTTTGAGGTGTAGTGCTGAAAGTTGACCTTTTTAATCTCTACGTGTAGTCCAAGTGCCAGTGATACTTTTTAAAGTCACTAATAGTTCTCATCTTTAACAAACAAAGGTGCAGAGCTTTACTCTTTAGGTGGTGGTTGGTAGCTTTAACTTGTCTTTTGTTAATTCACAGGTGACATGGCTTTGAGCAAGCTCCCAGCTCTATAGGGGAGGAGGGATGGGGTTGAGATTTTGCCTTGCATGCCTATGAAAGTCAGCTCAAATGCCACTCTTTGCACCTGTGTTGGGGTTGCTGACCCCTGGCCTCACCTAAACATTACACTAATCGGAGTGTTGCAGAGTGTTCTATGAGATTTAAAATAAATTAATGTTGGATTCTTTTTATTTACTTTCTGTTTTTCAAGCCTTTAAGGTGCCCTTGAGTCATATTTTCAAACTTTTCTCCACAAACATGAGAGCTAAAATTTGTAGATTATTATGTACTCATAAAATTCCAGGAGCTGGGCTTTAAGAGGAGAGAAAAGCCCAGACATTGTGAGACTTGCAACATAATTATAAGAGTTGACCAGATTATAATCTTGTTACAGGGGGTCTGATTCTGTGATCTGAACTTAGTTCTACTAGTGTAGATCAAAAGTAAATGCCCTGAAATCAGTGAAGTTGGAGTCATACCAGAATAAATGAGATCAGAATCAAACCTGGTAATTACTGCTGTGGAAAGTTTGTGTAACTTTTGAAAAATTGACCCTTCTATACCTATTACAAGATACACACACTTTTTAAACATCCAGAATTAGGCTTTTTTTGGTCAGGCATTCAGAATGCTATGAGAAATGAAAGATACAGTGTTACTTTCTAAGATGTTGGAGTCACTGAAACAATAGCTCAACAAAATGATACAAGGAGCAAAGAGCCTGTTTTACCCGAGCCCCTATCTATTTTTATCACGAATGAATGTCTGTAAAGTGTTAAACCCAGAGCTAGGAGGTGCTGTGTTCCTTCTTCAAAATGATCCCACCAGTGCTGCCACCATGTCAAGGCTGTTCCCCACTCTGACACTCTGGCTATGTCTACATTGCCAAAATTTGTCTGCAAAAGGTATGCTAATTGCACAATACATTTGTGTATCTCCTGCCAACAGTTTTGTTGGGAGAGGCTTTCCTGACATGTGGCCCGTCCGCGTTGGGCCAAATGTCACGAAAACCCCCTCTGCCAACACATCCCCTCTTCCTTGTGGAACGAAGAAGACAGGGATGTTGGCAGAAAGCTCCTGACACAGCAGACTGAGACCTGACAGAAGCAGACACAGCAGACCTGACAGAAGCCTGCGATATAGACATAGCTTCTGAGTGCAGAAGGTGCGGGTCCATAAAAGTCCTTAAAAATACCTTGCCTCTATAGGCTTGTGCTTGAAAGCTTCCCAAGGTCGTAGATTCCCAGGCCCTGGGAGGTAGCTGCCACCATCCAAGTGAGAAAATCCCTCTTTAGAACCCAGGAAGACACACTTGGGTAACCCCAAGCTCTTAACTGTCCCTTAGTAGAGAATTTGAAAATAAAGAGAGAGAGAAGAAAATAAATACATTGAAGTTTCTGATAGCTGCATTTTCAGTTTTAAGCATGCGTGTACACACAGCCTCCTCTAGGAGACAGGAATCAACTCATTGCCTTACAAAGGTGATTTATTAACAAAACACGAAGATTTGCTTGATAACGTATACTTTTTTGCTAGGTGTTACAGAACAATTAAAAAAGGTAGGTAATAGAAGAGAATTACTTTCCTGGGAGTCAGTTTAAAAGTTACTATGTACAAGTGGGGTACATCAGCCTAAGAAGTCCCACACCAAACCCAAATTTAACAAAAAGTAACCTGATCATGTCTGACTAAACAGTTCCTTTCTACTCACATGCTTGTTATTCCATGATTTCTTTCAAGACTGGGATATTTTTGAAATTTTCGAAACTTGGTTTCAGACTTAATCCATTTCTGCCTCTCCTCTCTGGCTACACAAAAGACTGTCTCAGCAGGTAACTGCTTCAGTTCAAAAATCCCCCTTTCTCTTTTCACTGGCTAACCTGGCTGCTTGCTTGTCTCTAGCTTTAACCCTTTATAGGCATTCATTCATGAAGATTTTAGTAGAGGTTGGCGCTTTCTAGGCTGGCACCCTCAGGACCTGACTGGTGCCCTGGGCCACATCAAGTCTAAGCTACCCTGGTGACCCCATTAAAAGGGGGTAGTGATCCATTTTGGGTCTTGACCCACAGTTTGAGAACAGCTGTTGTGGGCTAATCCATAGACTTGTTTCAACAGGCAGCTTCAACGAAGAAACTAACATATTATAATAATACTTAAATATTTCATGCAATGTATGTATGTAGGATAATATATTTATCCCAGTGAGCTCCTGATCTGCAAGGAGACTGTGACTGGCTCAGGGTTATATAAATAGGTACTTATTTCAAAATAGAGAATTGAACTGAAATTTCTTGAATCTTAAGATACTGCCTTAGCCACTGGAGCATCCTTCCTCTCTAATCTTCTTTGTATTCCTATTTTTATTTTAAATATGGCATCTGAGTTGTTGTAACCTGTTGGTAGGAGCTTCGGCTTCTGCCTTTTGTGGTGGAGCTTGGGATTCAGCCCTATTGGTGGGAGCTACTGTTACTCCTCTAGGAAATGACCAGTGAAACTGGGATTATTTCCATTCATTTGGGTGGGCATGGTTTCAGTTTTTGGATAAAAGTCTTCCTAAAGTGCCACACACCTGTATCTCTCCTTGAATTGAGAGGAGAGTTGATGGTCCCCAGCACTTTAACAAGCATTAGATTTCCCAGGATCAAAGTGTGGGACAGCAAAAGTAGTAGCTGTGATGGTTTGCCAGTTTCCACAATGAAGATCAGAATGGAAGGTCATCTGTTTTCCTCAAGGCTTGGAAAAAAATGGAAATAATCAAATATTAGGATTTTTCAGAATTGAGTAATTTTGAGCATCTAACTGAAGGAATTTTAAAGGGGCCTGATGAGGGTGCTGAGAGCATACTACGATGAGTTAGCTTGCAAATGCTTGGCTGCAATTAACGTATTTGGAAAGCAACTTCTTGTATAGCTTCCTTTATAACTACATGGAATGTTTCTTCAAAATGACCCTGGCATTGATGGGGCCAGTGTTTTCATATGTGCTTAACCTATTTGAAAAGGGAGGTTTCATGTAGTGGCATGTTGCCTGGCCTCTAGCAGAGTGATTATGGCAGAACACGAAATGATAGGGTGAAAAATAAAAGCGTCAAAGTGAAGTCTTTATGATAAATTAATGCACTGCATTTGTGCATTACCTACTGATACTAATGTTGACCCTGGAATGATAAGATTGTCCTTTGATGGTGAATATACTTTGGAAGTTCTAAGAAAATAAGATTCCATTGTGTGCTTGGTTTACATGGTTTCAGATTAGCTTGAGGGTGGATGAAGGTTAGATAAGATGGACTTTTTTTTTGTGGGTGGGGACAGGCGGCCCTGGGGTTTAAATTTATATACTACTTCCTTAACTAGACATAGGGCCTTGCCTTTTAAAAGGTGAGGTCAGGAATGTTCTGTAGCGGTCTGTGTTCAACCATTGACTGATTCATTCTTAAAAGTTTCTCATATAACTAAATATCAGTAAAAAGCAGGATGACGACAGGACTCTGTTACATGGCAAAAAAGATTGATTCAGACTTTAAATCACCTTTAAATGATAAAGGATTGTTTGGTGCTGTGGCTGAATGAATTTTTTCATGACTGTGATGGGATTTAAGATCCAAATAGCCTCTTCTAACCCTGTGCAGTCTCATTGTAAAGCTGTTTGTGATAAACATACTTCTGATGACAGGCCAGTGTATTTTCCTCAATTTCCATTAACGTTTGTTGTGAACAGTTTAAACCTGCACTTTGGTATAATTTGCGTATTGAGTTTGAAAAACAGCTTTATGGGAGAACAGTAATACTTAAATCAACAGCGTTTCAGAAAAGGAAAGAAAAAAATGAGAGCATTGCTTATAAATCTGATACTGTAACTCAGTAGCTGCTCCTAATGGGAAGTTTTATCAAAGAATGCTTATAGTTAGTGAGTAGTCCTTTACAAGACTTTATTGTCCAGGCTAAAATATAAGGAACCAGAGGGTTGAAGTTTGGTCTATATCCAGCAGTCTCAGTGAAGAATATTCATTCCTGCTGACTCTTGTCTCATCTGTTCTGTGAGGGGCACTATGTTACTCACATATTAATATGTAATTTTTAAAATCAGTGTTTTCAAACTACTGGAGTTCTTGATGAATGTATGGCATGTGATTCTTGGTAGTTTTGAGATGTGTCCCCCCACATGGGTGCTCTACTTCCCTCCTCTCCTTTCCTTGCTTTGGAGCATCCTGCTTCAGCTGCTAGGGTAGAGAAGGAAGGGAGGGACTGCGCTGTGCCAGATAACATGAGGAGGCTCTGTTGCACACCAGAAACCACAGCTATAGAAAAATCTCTGACCGCTGGCACGAGGATGCACCGACACTGAGACTGGAACATCTGTGAGGGGGACACATCTCAACGAACTATTGTTTCTGCACAAGGTGAGTAACTTCTTCTTGTTAGTTGTTTTGAAGGAATCGTGGTCAATGAGACAGTCAGAGCAGAATAATGAGGTAGCTTTGTGGGTGCTTATGGGAGACAGCCAAGAAGGAGAGGAAGAAGGTGCTTGTTTGAAAATTGAAAAAGTGGGTGTATTGGAATGGGCCTCTGTGAGCCCAGGGCAAATGGGTGTTTTAAGGGCGTAGAACTGGGATCCAAATATATTTAACCAGACTTTGTGTCTGAAGATGTAATGAAAACCAAGAATTCTAGCTGCTGTTCAGCTTTCATGAACACTGTTTAGTGGTGTCATCAAAGCACTGATTCAGTCCACTTCTTTTTAAGACTGTGCTTAACTTTAGGCACCATTAGTCCCACAGAAGGTAATGGGATTACTGATGTGCTTTAATTTAAGCACATGCATAAGTACTTTGCTGAAGTGGAGCAATAAAGAATTGGTGTAGGATTCCCTGGCTTCTTTGGGGCTATCTAAGCAGTCTCCTTGGATTTCTATGCTATAATATGTAGATAGGAATAAATTGGACTTTTCTCCATGCTTAAATCATAACATAATCAGATATTTTTTCATTTAAAATGGAATATCTGAGTCTTGAACTTCCTCTTTATCCATATCCAGAGTACTTAACCATAAGCTAAGCAACTAAATATCAAAGTGCTTTTCTATTGAGATAAACAGTCAATTTAAAAAAACAAAGGTATAATATGGTGTGGATAGAGGGAAATAAATTTTCACAGCCAGACAACTTATATTGTTAATATAAAGAACTAAGTATAAAACAAGACCAGAATTTCTTTCTTTAGGTGCTTCTGTTGATTTGATCTGTCCTGGCAGCCTCAGTACACAGACCCTGTGTCTACACGTGCCCCTTCACATGCAGTGCCTCATTCGCATAATGGCGGCCGCGGGGATTCAAAAGTGCTGCTTTTCAAATTGCGCGCCACCTGTGGAGATGGGACCTTCCGAAAGGACCCCTCCAGTTTTCGAAAGCCCTTCTTCCTAACTGGTGATCAGAAGAAGGGCTTTAGAAAACTGTGGGGGGGGTCCTTTCGGAAGGTCCCGTCTCCACGGGTGGTGTGCAATTCGAAAAGCTGCACTTTTGAATTGCTGCGGCAGCCATTATTCTAATGAAGCAGTGCACATTCATTGCAGTGCCTCATTAGCATCTTTCGAACCTACTTATTAACACACTCTTTTTTTGAAAGGAAGGGGAACATGTAGACCCAGTCAGACAGGAAAGGCCTTGCTTCTTCCTTTCTTGTAGTATCAGTCAAAGTTTCTCCTTGTCTATGCCTGTCCTTTATTTATGCTGTCAAGATTTCTTTTTGCCCCTGGGTGCTGTCACAAAGTCACAGTATAGAATAGTGTTCACCATCTGTGCCCTCAGACATCTTTTCCCCTGCCTCAGAACATCTCTTCCTATATAGATAAATCTCTCTTCCTAATCCTTACATCTCGAGAGTTTGCTGGAGATGCTGATGTTGAAGGTGATGAATAGGTCAAGGGATGTTGCTGGAAGAATTCACTTAGCACATATTGCACAGGCATGTGGCACAAATCCCAAGTGTGTTTGTGTTCTACTGTCTGTACAAACAGGCTACAAGTATAGATACTGAAATTTTGTTATGGTGGCTATAGGCATTGTTAGACAGTCAGTCTTTATTTTTAAATTACACTACTGTCTAAGGAAGTATGGAAGAATTTTGAATATGATTAAGGGCAGATTTTTGAGGCCTATAGAGTTTGATTCTGTCCCTTTAAATGTAGATTATCTGAGTTGAAAATCCCTGGGTTTTGGCTGCATCTTCTCTTCAGAGGGTAGTGTATTTAAGAAGAGGTCACCACTTGAGCGTGGGAAAAAGGGGTTTATTGAATTGCAAAAAAGCGTACTTGTGTCTGTGAATTCCTTCCTGAACAGGCATACATGGTGTGTAATGATGTTTTGAATAGGCTCATGCCTTTGGCAAGCAGAAATGGAAACAGATAATTGAGCTAGAATATTGTGCTTTTAGGGCCAAATTGTGATGGTTTTGATTCATTGAAGTCAATAGGATTCTTCTCAGAAGGAAAGGTGAGTAGGATTTAGCTTGTAATAGTTAGTGACATTGAACATTTTTTGATCATTCATAATTTCCATCTACAATCTCTTTAAAAGTTCTAGTGCTAAATGCTGGGACTGACTAAGGTGGAACCACTTCTGTCCTGGAGCAGATCCTCAGCTGCTGTAAATGCTCACCGCTGCATTGCAGTCAATAGAGCTGCTACTATTTATATCTACTGAAGATCCTGCCCCTCTTTTGGATGATTGCCCATTGTTTTCCATAAAATATTTCAGCAGCTGTCGATGGTGATATAGTAAGATATTTTGGTAATGATCTTGCAGCTTTGTGAGATATGTTAACTAAAACCAAAGTTTATAGTTACCTTCATTACAAAAATAACTGTCTTTAGCATTAGAGGAAAAAAAATACATGTTCACCTGGGAATCTTTCAGGTTGTTATTACACTAAGGTCCAATCCTGTTCCCATTAAAGTTGATAGCTAAATTTCTGTTGATTTCAGTGTATTGCAAATTGATTTCAGAAAAGAAGGTGAAACTCTTTGTAACAAACTATTTCCCTTCCCCTTTGGCTTGCTCTTGCCTTCTGCCAGTGAAAGTGAAATGGCTTCACTTTTGAGGTGGTGAAAAGAGTTTAAGATTTTGATCACATGCTTTCTCCAGCTGCAAATATATGTATGTTAGGATTAAAAGTAAGTTTCCCTTTGTGATTTACTGCTTACAATTGCTTTTTTCTGCTGTTGTCTTTAGTACCGGCATAAATGTTGGTTTGAAAGAAAAGCCAAAAAAACTAAGAGCTATGTACTCAAGCACTTCTCTGCTTTTGATTTAATTGTTAATGCATCCAAATATACAAACGATCACACCAAGCGTATCTTGGGAAATAGGGCCTAGAGATTTAGAAATAAAATAGTTCTGTGCATTAGCTGAAATGGAGAACCTGAGCTGTACATTTTTATGATCTCTGTGGCATGCTTTCTGCCCTTAAGAGCTTCAAAAGATATGGAGGCATTGTCACTATTGACGGCCTAATCTAATCATCCTGGTAAGTGCTGGTCTTTTGAAAGGCTTTATCTAATTAGGCTGAGGTACAGAAACAGCATTAATAAAGCATTCCAGCCAAGTCAAGCATCTTTTAAAATAATGGCAAAGTGCTGTAAAATATCAATGCTGTTGTGGGGAAGCTGGAAAACCATGGATCTGATCACACTTGCCCAAGAGGAACATAGTCTGGACTGTAAATAAAATTATGGAATAACAGAAATGTAAGGTTGGAAAGGCCCTTGAGGGGTTATCTAGTGTGCCTCATTTTCTTTCTTTTGCTGAGACAGGATCAAGTATCACCATTCCTGGTGGGTAATTGTCTGCCCTGTTCTTGAATACCTCTAATGATGGTATTCCAGAACCTCCCTTGAATAACCTGTTCTAATGTTTAACTTTTTAAGGCTACATCTACACTACCCAAACATCGACCCGCTCAGTGTCACTCTTCTGGGGTTTGATTTCACCTGTCCAGTATGGACCCATGAAATCGATCTCTCAGAGGTTTCAGGTGACCCCGTCACCCCTGTCCTCCTTGAGAGACATGAGGAGTAAGTGGGGAGGGTGTTGTCTATGGGAGAAATTCTCCTGTCAACCTTTTGCAGTAAGATGGCGAAGTTAGCTCAGCATAAATCCGTTGATTCTAGCTGTGCAACTGCCGTAGCTAGAATTGCGTATCTGTGGTTGACTTATTTTGCCTACTGTAGCCATAGCCTCACTGTACGGGTCATTTTTCCTGATACCAACTAAAACTTTTTTGCTGCAGATTAAGCCCATTATATGTTGGCCTATTCGCAGTGGACATGGAGCACAGGTGATAGCTAATAACAGCATTTAACATATATGACCATTAGCAGGCCTCCCCCAGTTCTTCCTTACTCAGTACTATGCCTGTACAGTTGTTTTATCCTTTCCTTGTGGGTCAGGGATCTTAATCCTTTTATAATTTTTGTTACTCTGGACTATTTCCAGTATGTCCAAATTCTTCCTAAAGTGTGGCAACCAAAACTGCTGCGGTACTCCAGAGGAGGTCACATTGGTGCCAAATAGAATGAATTAATTACATCCCATGTTTTGCTAGTGACACTCCTGTTCATATACCTCAAAATGACATTAGCTGTTTTTACAAGTTCATTGTATTGTTGCTATGTCAGTTTTTGATCCCCTACAATTCTCAGACCCTTCTCTGCAGTACTTGCCAGTTATTTCAGTTTCATACTTTGCACTTGCCTATTTCTAATCCTGTCCTCCAAAATGCTTGCATCCTTGTGAGGTTTGTGTCATCCACAAGTGTTATAATCACACACTCTGCTCTTTTATCCAATTAAAATTTTGAACAGTACCAGATACAGGGCACTGCAGGCACCCTGTAGGGACAGATGATACAACATGCTTCTTAAATAAAAGCATTGTAGCCCTTAATTGTTGTAAAAGTGGAACACTGGTACAATATTTTACAAGACTCTTGAAATTTTGTAACATACATTTTTTCGTACGTTAGCCTTTAAGGTGCCACAGGACTCCTCATTTTTGCAAACACAGGCTAACATGGTTACCCTTCTAAAATATGATGAAGTAGAGATATATTGTAATTTATATTCCTTAGGTGAAATCAAATAGGAGTTATTGTTGAAGTGACTACACTTTTTGGACTTAATCTACTTCTGATTAGCTATATGGCTAATATAAACAGTGATGACTATTGTAAGAGTAGACAGGAGTTGCCACAAATAAAGTACAAATAAAATAAAAGAAATTCCACTTGAAAAAATACATTTTCAGACCAACAATCTCATCCCTACCTCCTTCTAGATTCACATTTATTTTGTTTGAGTAGCGTCATTTGTGTCTTATCTGCCAAATATTATCCAGAAGTTGATTTTCTTCACTGAAACATTGCTATTTAATTAAAATCAGTTCTTTTAGATACAAAATAATGTTCAGAAAATTGCTCCTTAGAGCAAAATTGTTGACATTTCATCTCTCATGTTCCTTCCCCTTGGCTTTTTCTAGAATAGAAATCTTTTGGTTCAAGGAGTCCTTGGCTACGTCTACACTAGCCAAAAACTTTGAAATGGCCATGCAAATGGCCATTTCAAAGTTTACTAACGAAGCGCTGAAATACATATTCAGCACCTCATTAGCATGCGGGCGGCTGCGGCACTTCGAAATTGACGCAGCTCGCTGCTGCGCGCCTCGTCCAGATGGGGCTCCTTTTCAAAAGGACCCCGGCTACTTCGAAGTCCCCTTTCGAGAAGGAGCCCCGTCTGGACAAGCCGCGCGGCGGTGAGCTGCATCAATTTCGAAGTGCCTAAGCTGCCTGCATGCTAATGAGGCACTGAATATGTATTTCGGTGCCTCATTAGTAAACTTCGAAATGGCCATTTGCATGGCCATTTTGAAGTTTTTGGCTAGTGTCGACATGGCCCTTGACATGAAAAATATTTTGCTTCAAAGCTTTGGGGAAAGTAAGTTTATGAATTAGTGCCATATTTTGCTTGGTAACTACTAAGTCTCAAAAACAATTAACGTGAAAGACCAAAGGATCATTCTCTAAACTTTTGCACATGAAAAGGTTGAAGTCTGTCTTTTTTTTTTTTTTTTTTTTTATTTTATAAAGATAAAATGTGTCCAGTGGAAATGAAGTATACTTTTCTCTCACTGAAGAATTGGAATTTAATGATACTGTAAATTGAGTGATAATTGCCAGTCACCAGGTACAGAGCCCAGTATTTTAAAAGCCATTAATAATGGCCAATGAATAATTTAGCAAAATAAAATCTATTCACTTCTTTTAGCATCAAACAGTTTCAGGCGATGACCTTGATATTTTGATGACTGAATGCTAAGATTAAAGAGCTAATATATTTAAAATATCGGTTGAATTTATTTGAGTTCTCAGTATCTGCTGAAGTTTTTTCTGCTGTGCTGAATCATGTTAGTTATTAGATTTGAATATAGACTTCATAGTTTTCTGCTGATGAATGCTTTGAATGTTACATCAAAGTGACAATGTTTTGTGTTCCATTGGCAATTAATATTTTAATCTAGTTCAGTGCACTGACGTTTACTGTAACTGAAACCACATGAATAATCTCTGTTAGTCTATGTCTACACTAGACATAGAAGTCAACTGCCATTGTGCAATTTTAGTTACGCCAATTGCATAGCTAAAATCAGTTTATCAGCAGTTGACTCTGATGTCTGTCTACCTGGAGGAAGGTTGATGGAACCGTTTCTCTTATCAACTTTCCTTATTCCTCATCTCTGCAAAGAGTTCCAGGGTTGACTTTGACTTTGGAAAGTGTCGTTTCGTGCATCTAAACAAAACCCTGGAAGGTCAACCATGGGCAGGTCGATCTTCCACATTATTGTGTCTGTAGGCTCAGAAGCAGAGAAGTTGTCCAAGCAGGGTACTTGGAAATAAAATGTGGCACATGATCTGCTTTTAGTTTAGTTTTCAGGCATTTCTTTGGTGTTTAGTTTTTCTTTTATCTTCCCCCATCGCACCTCCCAAATGGTTGCTTGACTTTATCTTGAGAGAGGCGTGGAGGCAGTATGGTCCTTCAGGAGGACATTCACATATTACACTTCCATCATACTCTGCAACAGTTCAGCTCTGTCCCATATCTTTTCTGATTATATTAACAACCCATCTGACTGGGTAGAAGCAACGCATAGACTATGTTGACACTTGCCCTGAACTTCGAAGGGGGTGTGGTAATCGGGCTGATGGGAGATTACTAATGAAGTGCTGCGTTGAATATGCAGCACTTCATTAGGTTAATTCTGAGCCCCGGGAACTTCAAGTGTCAAAGTTCCAAGTGCCTGCAGCTACACGGTATGCTGGCACTTCAGAGTTGTTGTGGGGGAAAATTAGCCTAATGAAGTGCTGCATATTCATTGCAGCACCTCATTAGTAATCTCCCATCAGCCTGACTACCATGCCCCCTTTGAAGTTCGGGGCAAGTGTAGACATAGCCATAGTCTTTGTTCTTTGTTCACACATATAAGTAATTAAGGATAAAGAGTATCATAAATAAAACCCAAAATTCCATCTCAGCCTAACACAGAGGCCTATATTCTAATAATGGGTCCACTGCAGCAAGGAGGATTTAGGTTTTACATACAGCTCAAAGGTACATAGGGACTCATAGGTGGAACTACAACAAGGAGTCCTGGGGCACCTTATAGACTAACAGATTTGTTGGAACTTAAGCTTTTGTGGGCAAAGACCCATTTCGTCAGATGCAACTAATTGATATGGGGTGCAATAGGAGGAATTAATGTTTTCTCCCTTCTGTGACCCGCACTGCAGTTGTAACCACATCTGTACTCCTTCACTGGTGGAAATGGTGGGGAGCATCAGAGCAAAGAGAACTAAGTATCCAATAGAAGTGTATTGTAATGGATTATCTTCAGTGGTTACACTTTTCTCCTTGCCTTGGTTATACTGGTAGTTGTGGTTCAGCAACAGGGTAACATGCTGAGTTACAAAGGTCCCAGCCTTTGTTTCATCCCAGGGCTGGGAGTGCTGTGAAGGCAGCACCTTCAGTCTCTGGATTGTGTTGCTCTTGATACAACTAATGCTCAGAAGACAGCTTTGGCAAGCTCCGTGGCCCTCCAGGGATGAATGGAAGCGCAGGTAAGAGTCTAGCTGGCTGAAATTACTGAAGTTCCATTCACGTGAGAAGAGTGGAGTTGGTGGGAGTTGAAAAGGGCAGGGATCAGGGAAATGGGGTATTGTGGAGGGTTCTCCTTTTTTTCCTGAGCGGAGCAAATGGATTTTACATCAGAGTGAGCATCTGGTTTGATTTTATTTCTCTGTGCATTTCCGAAGTTTCATTGGGTTTGGCAAATGAAAATATTTCCTGGGTTCCCCCTGTGATTCTGGTAACAAACAGAAGGGGATAAAATGCATCCTGCTTAACACACTGTTATCTATATGCCATATATGTAAGAGGTTTCAGAAGAACTTGTTCATCTTAACGTAGACTCACTTTGTTTTGCTGCTGCTCAGTTGGCCAACACAGCTTCAAATTTTAAGAGCATTCAGAAAAGAATATTGGCTTTTGTTAAGTTGCAGGAGACTCATGTATCCCGGTTTTCCATATGTTTGTGAACTGTACATGTTACAAAATGATGTCTCTTTCTCAATGGATGCTGTGCATGATTCTCACGTCTTGCACCTTGGGTATACTTTTACACCTGTGCAGAGTTGGTGTTAAATGTTTCCAAATAAAATTTCTTCACTCATGCCATTGCTGGTGTATTCATGTCCATTTTGCACAGATATAAATGATTTGATATGGTGCAAAGCTGGCCCCTTCATGTCATTTTTCACATTGTCTTTTATGCATTAAATGCCCTTACTATTTCAGCCTGCCAACCCACCTCCTTTCTTATTTCAGATTCCTTCATAAGATTTCTTCCTTCTGCAGCACCCACCAAAAAGGTAAATCACAAAAACAAATAATCAAGTCATTCATACATTCCACATTCTGACTTTTCTAGTGTGATTTGTCTGTCTTGCTTGTTAGAATGTAACATATTTGGGAAAGCCTCCCTGTATTTTGTTTGTGTGTATAGCAGTGAGCATATTGTTAGTACTTTGGTAAATACCAATGAGCAATAGTCAGGAATATGTTTGGTCTATTAATTGTAATCATTCACATAAATCTGCCTGCTTTTGACCTTTTAATGCAGAAGCAAATAACACTGCTTTGAGGCTTCCAGTGGACCCTGGTAGCAGTCCCAGGGTGGCTAAAGCAGCTCTGGTCTGTAGCCCTAGGGAGTGGTCCTTAGCCAGCTGGTTGGAACAGCTATAGTTTGCAGCCCTGGCAGCTTGTGCCATTGGCCCCAGTTGTCATCCTCCCCCTCCTCCCCAGCAGTGGGTCTTTATCTCCAGCAGTGGTCCCCGACCTCTGATGCCCTCCACCCTAGTAGCCGCCCCTTCAGGCCGGCAGCGTTCCTCCACTCAAGGATTTAATCACAGGTATTTTTAGTATTAGTCTTGGACAGGTCATGGGGTCATGAATTTGTGTTTATTGTCCATGACCTGTCCAGGACTTTTACTAAAAATACTTCTGACTAAATTATAGCCTTACTCATAAATAAGGAAGGTTTTGCTGGTGAAAATATTGGCCTGGAAGTCAGACAGTAAGGGTTATATTCCTGACCTGGCCAATGACTTGCTTTGTGGCCTTAAAAAATTTACTTACCTGGTGTGGGCCTCAATATTTTAATCGGCAAATCAGACAAGGTGGTGGGAGGGTGAAGTTGTGAAGCTCATTTAATTTCTGCAAAAGGTTTTGAGAATCTGAGATGGAAGATGCTATAATGTTATAACACTTATTTAATGATTTTTGTAAAAATGTTACTATTAAAAAGGCTTTTGTCCACAGCACTGGTGAGACGTGAATGTAATTTTTAATTGTTTAATATAGCATCATGATTGAAGCTGAAGCTATCACCACCAACAGTACTTGGGCAGTGGAATGAAAGTGATTTCCTTGATGTGATGCATTATCACTGATTTCTGTGCTTGTCTTTAAGATAGAATTTCTTCAGATTTCTCTCCTCTACTGTGTCATTAGCTATACTGTTGAAAAGTAGCATAGTTAAGCAGCAGGAGGTATACAGAATACTCTGAGGTTGCCAACAACTATCACTATACTTTGCTGGAAGGAATGTAGCAAGTGCTGTGTGTACTTTTATTCCCATTTTTGTAATGGATGTGATTCAGTGTGGCTGCCTGTAATGTCTATAGTAGTATCAGGGTATAAGTACAGAAGGAAGATGATACAGGTATTTGTTGTGTACATCTTTTGTATCTACAATCCAGACACTCTGGTTTCTCTGTTCTTGGGTGATGGCTATCTTCATATTTCTTCCTTTACTACTACTCAATGGGTATGTCTGTCCTCATGTCAAAGAGAAGCATAGCAGGAACGGGATGTATTATACTCATAAGATTGCTGAAGAAGAAATGGTAAGCTGAGCTATGGGCTGTCTTGTTTTCTTGATTATGTATTCAATAATCTTGGGGTGGAAAGAAGACCAGAAGGAAACAGATGCTCCCCCATCAGAACATTAGGGATTCAGAGCTTGCAGATACCAAACTGCAATTTTGAGGCAGTTGTCTGTTTCTGTTTGGTAGATGCAGCAATCCAAACTGTATTGATTCGAAGTGGGTCTGTCCCACGAAAGCTCACCTGATAAACTATTTTGCTAGTCTTTAAAGTGCTACTTGACTGTTTTTTGTTTTGTATTGATTCAGTTACTGAGTTTGGTGAGGAGGCACAATTCTGTTTCCAGCCTGCAGTAGTAACCAAACTTGTCAGGGCAGAGTTCATGGGCCAGAACCCATCTGCTGTAAATCATTATAGCTCTGTGGACTTCAGTAGAGCTATACCAGTGAACATCAGCTGGAGCTTTAGTCTTGTGTATTTCTGGTTAGAATATAGCCCTTTACTCTGATTTAAAGATCATTTCAGGCTTTCACCAGAAAGAATGCGATGTGGACATTAATATTTAGTGCATATATAGTTATAAATTCTGCATAATGTGCTGATTTCTGATCTATTTGTAGTCTGCTGAAGGCATGCAAATTTGGAAACATACGTTTTTTCAAAATCGGAAATAAATGGTGAATAACTTAGATCAGGAGAACATGTAACATGTAAGATGGCAGGATACAAATCGCTTGATCATTGTCTTTGGTTCACCTCCTCTGGGGCACCTGGCACTGGCCACTGTCAGCAGACAGGCTACTGGGCTGGATGGACCTTTGGTCTGACCCAGTATGGCTGTTCTTATGTTCTCCACTTTGTAGATGTGAAGCAAAAGATGCAAACATCATTCTGGGATGTAATAGCAGGAGTGTTGTAAGCAGGACATGAGAATTAATTCTTCCACTCTGTGCTGATTAGTCCTCCCCCTGAATATTGTGTCTAGTTCTGGACAGCACATTTCAGAAAAGATGTAGACAAATTGGAAAAAAAAATTGGGAGAAGAGGAACAAAAATTATTAAAGGTCTGGAATACACGCCCTATGAGGGAAGATTGAAGAACTGATTTTTTTTTTTTTTAAGTCTGGAAAAGAAAAGGCTAAGAGGGGACATGAAAACAGCTTTGAAGTACCAAAAAGATTATTTGTTACATGGAGTAGGAGAAAAAACTATTCTCCTTAACCTCTGCTGATAGGACAACAAGCAATGGGCTTAAATTGCAGCAAGGGAGATTGAGGTTGGACATTAGGAAAAATTTCCTGTCGAGATGGTTAAGCACTGGAATAAACTGCTTAAGAAAGATGTGGAATCTCCATCATTTGAGACTTTTAAGTGCAGATTAGACAAATATCTTGGCTGTTTCTACACAGGCCACTTCCTTCAGAAGTGGCATGCTAGTGCACAGAGCGAAAGATGCTAATGAGGCACGGATGCAAATTCCCTATGCCTCATTAGCATAACATAACGTGATTTGGAGCCCAGAAGACCATTATTCTGGACTCCAAAATGCTGTGTAGAAGTGCGGCCCCGGGGGGGCGCTTCCGGAAGGAAGTTCTTCTTCCGGAGGCCACTTCTACTTGAAAATTTTGCCTTGCTTTTTAAGAACAAATTTTCCTAGTTTGTTTTCCCTCCTTTTTTCCCTTTGTGAAGTATATGGTTGGAATACAGCCTTTCAGTCTTCAGTCTCTGGCAGCAGTGCGCCTGAGTGTAGTAGACCTTTTTGCAATTGTGTAGCAGAGAATGAGCAGTCATTCTTATTGAGTTGGAATTGTATAATTTTAAAACCCCAAGGTGCATATATTGACCCCTTTTTTGGGGTATCTGAATTTTTTTACAGAAAAATTTGAAATTTTAATTTGACTGACTCACTGCCTTCTGCACTTAAAATTGGTACTTCTCAGATTAAATATTACAGAAATCAGAAAATGTGTAAAAGTGTTCTTTTTGTTTTTCCAATTTTTCATACAGGAATGCACATGCTTTTAAAGAAAATAAAGCAGCAGAAATGTAGCACTTTAATGACTAACAAAATGTTTTATTCGGTGATGAGCTTTCATGGGACAGACCCACTTCATCAGATCATTTTGTTAGTCTTTAATGTGCTACATTTCTGCTGCTTTGTTTTGTTGGAGTACAGACTAATACAGCTACCTCTCTGTTACTATTCATTGTGATTTCAAAGAATAATTATAAACCTTGAACACTTGAGGTGGGGGAGAGAAGAATGAAATAGTTCATAAATATGTCCTCTTCCCTCCGCCCCACATATGGGAGAGGAAAAGTTGGTGGGTAGAGCTTGAAGAGAAGAGTTTCTCAAGTACTGGTAGCATTGTAAGTATAACTTGTAGGTCACTCTGCAGAAGAGTCCTACAGCTTTGAAAAGCATATGCAGTGTGTTTTTTTCTTTTGTAAAACTAAAATTCATAATCAACATCCTACAGAGATGCAGCTGAATTGTGTGAAAGAAGCTGCATTTGGTGACTCTTAAGAAGTTTTTATGCAAAGGAAAAAAATTATGCATTCTCTGAAAACGAAAAAACACAAAAAACAGTCCTGTAGCACCTGAAAGACTAACAATATTATTTATTAGGGGATGAGCTTTCATGGGACAGATCCGGAAGTGAGTCTCATCTCCTAATAAAAAATATTGTTAGTCTTTCAGATGCTACAGAACTGCTTTTTTTTATTTTATAAAGTATCAGAGGGGTAGCTGTGTTAGTCTGGATCTGTAGCAGCAACGAAGGGTCCTGTGGCACCTTATAGACTAACAGAAAAGTTTAGAGCATGAGCTTTCGTGAGTTAACTCACTTCTTCAGATGCTGGTCCTGGAAATCTGCAAGGCCAGGTATAAATAGGCCAGAGCAAGGCTGGGGATAACGAGGTTAGCTCGGTCAGGCAGGCTGAGTTGTATTGTCATCAGCAGATCTGGAGGTGTGAACTCCAAGAGAGGGGAAGCTGCTTTTGTATTTAGCCAGCCATTCACAGTCTTTGTTTAATCCTGAGCTGAGGGTATTGAATTTGCAGATGAATTGTAGCTCAGCAATTTCTCTTTGGAGTCTGTTCTTGAAATTTCTTTGCTGCAGGATAGCTACTTTTAAATCTGCTACTGTGTGTCCTGGGAGATTGACGTGCTCTCCTATGGGTTTTTGTATATTGCCATTTCTGATGTCTGATTTGTGTGCATTTATTCTTTTACGTAGGGACTGTCCAGTTTGTCCGATGTATATGGCAGAGGGGCATTGCTGGCACATGATGGCATAAATTACATTGGTAGATGTGCAGCTGAATGAGCCCACGATGGTGTGGCTGATCCGGTTAGGTCCTGTAATGATGTTGCTGGTGTGTATATGTGGGCAGAGCTGGCAACGAGCCATCACCTACACCACTAACCATCACCTACAGTCCTCAGCTAAAACCTCTACAGCGCATCATCAGGGATCTACAACCCATCCTGGACAATGATCCCACACTTTCACAGGCCTTGGGAGGCAGACCTATCATTGCTCACAGACAACCTGCCAACCTAAAACAAATCCTAACAAGCAACTATACACCGCACCACAGTCACTCTATCTCAGGGACCCATCCATGCAACAAACGAATTGCTGAGCTACAATTCATCTGCAAATTCAATACCCTCAGCTCAGGATTAAACAAAGACTGTGAATGGCTGGCTAAATACAAAAGCAGCTTCCCCTCTCTTGGAGTTCACACCTCCAGATCTACTGATGACAATACAACTCAGCCTGCCTGACTGAGCTAACCTCATTATCCCCAGCCTTTCTCTGGCCTATTTATACCTGGCCTTGCAGATTTCCAGGACCAGCATCTGAAGAAGTGAGTTAACTCACGAAAGCTCATGCTCTAAACTTTTCTGTTAGTCTATAAGGTGCCACAGGACCCTTTATTTTATAAAGATACTAACATGGTAGTCTCTGAAATTTAGTCTCTGAAAATGAGAATTTCATTGCTGTTGATCTGCTGGATTCCGTGGCTGTGAGGTTGAGGTCATTGCTCTTGGCAGCTCCTTCTCCTACCTATAAAAGTCTTTTATTACGGGCATGCTATGCTACTTCATGGCTGCTATGGTAACAGATGGGAGAGGGCACTGTGCTTGCATACTAAGGCTTAATGGCACAGACGCAGAATGTAGTTGTAAATCTAGCTGAGGGGAAAGCGTTCACAAACCTGCCAGGGTTACTTGGAAATAAATCACCAGTGAAGACCTGGGTGTGGAGGGATTTCAGTATTTCCCATAAACGTGTGTTAAATCAGATTTAGGGGCTCTTTGTTTATGTTGGAGAAAGCATGACTGACTGTAGCCTTGAGGCACCATAAATTAGAGGTTCCTTAGCCAAAAATTGAGCCTCTTTTCTAGAGTGACTTCCTTTTCCAGATTTCAAAACCTGGAGTCCAGCTTAGAACATAAGAACGGCCATACTGGGTCGGTCTGTCTAACCAAAGGTCCCACCTTCACATAGTGGCCAATCCCAGGTGCCCCGGAGGGAGTAAATAGAATAGGTGATAATCAAGTGAGTTATCCCCTGTCAGCGCTCCCACACACGCAGCCTGAGGTCAATACTGCACATTCGATGGCAGGACAGAGTTACAAACCTGGAAGTCCTGGACAGAGCAGGAACCATGAGCATCAAAGTCATGATTCTGAAAGCCGAGCTTTGCTGGACAGGACACGTCATATGAATGGAGGAGTCAAGAATCCCTAAGCAACTCCTCTACAGTGAACTCTCCCAGGGCAAAAGGAAACAAGGTGGGCCTCACAAGAGATATAAAGACTGTGTGAAGGCCAACATTGCTCATGCTGGTTTAAAACCAGATCAGCTAGAGCAGCATGCGAAAGACCGAACAGGTGGGCGTGCTCTTGTATGACACGCGCATGACAACTTTGAAGAGCAGCGACGCGTATGCCTCACTGATGCTTGTGAGAGGAAGAAAGCAACAGCAGCAGCCGCACCAACAGAGCCAGGACAATTCCATTGCCCCCACTGTGAACACCCATGCTGTTCAAAGCTTGGACTCCTCAGCCACATGCAAGTCCACAACCGATGAGCCTGTGCAAGCTCAAGACGTCATCGTCGGACATAATGGACTACCTTACATACATCCCCTGTCGCTCATTCCCACTTTCTGACAGACAGAGGCTAGGGGCACTATCCATGCTCATCCGGGCTAATCGCCATTGATGGATCTATCCTCCATGAATTAATCTAGTTCTTTTTGGAACTCTGTTCTGGTCATGGCTTTCTCCTTATCCTCTGGCAAAGAGGTCCTTGAGTTGACTATGTGCTCCCTGAAGAAATATTTCCTTTTGTTTGTTTTAAACTTGCTGCTGATTAATTCCATTTTTAGATAGCTATGTTGATGTTTGAGCTCAGTCTATTTTTAGCCATCTAGAAGCACAAATCAGACTTTGTTTTTTTTGTAGTGCAGACACACTTAGTCATAGTCACATGGGAGCTTTTGCAACACTCACTCAGAATGGGTGTGGGTGCTGGGGCCAGAGAGAATAGAATGAAACAAGGGTGGAGTGCTAAAGTTAGAGGGCTTTAGGTGGAAGATAAGAAGTTAATGAAAATGAGAGGAGAGTTTTATGGAGAGCTGGAGCAGTGAGGTGGAGGATATTAACCTTGTAACTAGCCCTGTGGGTTGGTGGTTTCAAGTAAGACTATGTCTACATTGGCAGTTGATCTACAAAGCTTTTGTCATTCACAGGTACTTAAACACCCCCATCAGAAGGCAAAAAAACTTTGCTGGGGCAAATGGTAGTATAAACAGAGCTAATGCCCCTCACTCACGGGGGTGGGAAGGTTTTGTCAGCTGTATTGCAAACAAGCAGCCACTGACCTTTAAAGAGTCACTAAAAGTTGCATAGTATAGACCAGTGGTGGACAAAGTGGAGGGCGGGCCCTCTCTGGGGGAGGGTCATGAAATTTCATGAGGTGGGGTGCAGCACAATTGGCTGCTGGGTCTCAGGCTCATCCTCCTTGTTAAAAAATGTGGAAACACCTTACTATTTTTATGTCTTGTTGTTCACATTTATATATCTATTAATAAAATTTTCACATTCTACATACTTATATTCTTACACATTCCGAAAGGGTTTTTTTCCCCAGAGGAACAAAGCTGACATTTCCATCGGTTTGAATTAAATTAGACAGCTGGGGTGGACGGGAGCCCCCTGCTAATTGTAGGAACAAAAAGTGGGGCCCTAGATAAAAAGCGTGCTCACTTCTGGTGTAGACAAAGCCTGAGAGGAAGAGTTGGTCTGAGATATTAAAAAAAAGGAGTGTGTAATGTAGTGTAGTGTAGTGAAAGAGAGGTGGAATAGGGTAGAGTTGGAGTCAGGCCCGTTGACGGGGGAAGCAAAGGGGGCAGATGGCTCAGGCCCCTGTCCTGGAGCTCCCACCACTGCCCCTTTGAAGTGCCCTGGAAGTGCTGTTCCGCCAATGTGCACGGTGATGAGGAAGCATGGTGGAAAGGCTAGCGCTGTGATCTGGCTTCTGCTGAGGACTGACCGCCCTCGGCCCTGCCCCTTCCATCTCTGGACCCACCCCTTCTGGGGTGCAGGGGCCTGGGATGGTTGTTGGCTGCACTGTTTGGAGGTGTGGAAGATAGTGGAGGAAGTAATTTGAGCCTTAACTGGCTTGTTGATTGTGGAGAGAGGCAGAAATAAACACATTTGGAGGGCTTGCTGAAATTGCTTATTGTCTAACCAGTTACAGAAATAGTGACTGTAAATTCCTCAGTCTGTATTCTAAAAGGGAATCCTGATATCCTGTAATTCTGCAAGCAAAGGGGCAGCGATTTATTGGTCTAATCTCTGCCTTGTTTCTCTTTTTATAATTAGAAAGATAAAATGAAGCTGCATGATTCAGTCCTCCAGATGACGGGCCATTCTTTTCCTGATTGTAATTGGGAGTGTGCCTCCAGGAGATTGCTAGGTTTTGATGGGAATGAGAGTTATTATATGAGAGAACAAATAATGTGACAGATGTGTGGTCTTGTTGCTTAGTGCACTAATGAAAGGCATTTGGTTACTACTGTGAGTGTGGTATAATAATCTGTAAACAATAGATAAATAAAAGGGGCAGGAATGCAAGAGAGAGGAACCTGTCCTGAAAAACATTTTTTCATGCACTCTACACATTTGCGAGATGTTTAAAAATAAAGTACATAGTCTAAAAAGGCATTCCAGATTCCTTGTTTTGGTGTGAATTTAAGTAGTCATAGTTTTATACTTTCAGGTAGTCTCAGTAGAACACTGTAGCCCTAGATATTTTTGTTTGCTTCAGGAAACAAAATAAATTTGTCATTGTTCAAGGACTGTATGATGTTAAATGATGTATTTAAAAACCAACTGTAAATTACCCTCTTAGAATATTACAACTAAAATTCTAATTTAGTTTACACTGTGTATAAAGAGCCCCTTATTAAAATTCTGCCGCTGAATTGAAAGAATTTAGAATGATTTGCCCACATGTGTTGGAGTGATTCTCCATTCTGGATAGTAACAGAGAGGAAGCGGTGCTAGTCTATATTCTATCAAAACAAAAAAGCAGTAAAGTAGCACTTTAAAAACTAACAAAATAATGTATTAGGTGATGAGCTTTCATGGGACAGACCCACTTCTTCAGACCATAGCCATACCAGAACAGACTCAATATTTAAGGCACAGAGAACCAAAAACTGTAATCAAGGTTGACTAAATCAGAAAAAAAATTAAAGGTGAGCAAATCAGAGAGTAGAGGGGCTGGGGGTAGGGAGAAGTCAAGAATTAGATTAAGCCAAGTGTGCAAAAGAGCCCCTATAATGACCCAGAAAATTCACATCCCAGTTCAAACCCCGTGTTCATGTGTCGAATTTGAATATAAAAGAGAGTTCAGCAGCCTCTCTTTCAAGACTGTTGTGAAAATTCCTCTTCAGTAAAACACAGACTTATAATCATTAACAGAATGGTGCACTCCATTTTCAAACCAGACTAATAATGAATGACTTTCTCTCTGTGCTCTACAAAAGAAAAATACATCTGAAGATAGTTCTGAACTTCCCAATCCATTCCCCGAGACCTGAGCCAACTCTTGATCCTGTTGAATTGAATGGGAATGGGATTGAACCCAACATTATTTTTGCTATTTTGGTATTTATCTTTTCACTTCAACATCCAGCTGATGACAGTTACAAGCTGTTCCTACTTCAAGGTCACGTTGACACTACCACTCATAATAGCAAAACATATGTTGCTCGGGGTGTGAAAAAATGACAGACCCTCCCCAGCAACCTCTTTTTTGCCAATGCAAGCAATTGCATGCACAGCTCTCCTGCCAACATAGCTACCTGGCTACCGTCAGCACAGAATGACTAAATGAGCAATCTTAGAGCAGCACAGCTGGATTGGTACAGCTATATTACTGAAAGCTTTCTAGTGTAGACATGTCCAAAAGCAGGAGTGAGGCAGAGGACAAATACTACTGAAGATATTTTTGCCTCTGGAATAATTTAAATTATACAGAATGGCAGATATTTTCTAAAAAAAGGCTATCTTCACCACTGTTCCCCATTAAAATGGTACAACTTGCAGGCTCAGTAAACTTGTGATGCTCCAGATTCTGTTCTGTTCCACATTGGTGATTTAGTGGAAGAAGAGCTCCTTTTAATTCCTAAAGCTCCAGCCAGCATCATAAAGGAATCTGAAGTGAAACAAAAAGCAGTCAAGTAGCACTTTAAAGACTAGCAAAAGGGTTTATTAGGTGAGCTTTCGTGGGACAGACCCACTTCTTCAGACCATAGCCAGACCAGAACAGACTCAATATTTAAGGCACAGAGAACCAAAAACAGTAAGCAAGGAGGACAAATCAGAAAAAGATAATCAAGGTGAGCAAATCAGAGAGTGGAGGGGTGGTGGGGAAGATCAAGAATTAGACTGAGCCAAGTATGCAGACAAGCCCCTATAGTGACTCAGAGAGTTCCCATCATGATTTAAACCATGTGTTGATGTGCCGAATTTGAATGTAAAAGCCGGCTCAGATGTTTCTCTTTCCAAAACGGTGCGATAATTCTGAAATTGGTTACTCTTTGCACAGCAGGCCCTTACCTTTCAGATTCGTAAACCTTGCTTGCATACTGTCGCTATCTTTAGAAATGTCACATTGATATTAATGCATTTTGTTAAATCTGCCGTGAAAGCATTCTAAAATGAACATGTTCAGGTTCATCATTATAAAATGAAATATATGGCAGAATGCCAGTAAAACAGAGCAAGAAACACATAAGCTACATCCACACTAGCCCCCTTCTTTTGAAGGGGGCATGTTAATGAGGCAGTTCGGAACATGCTAATAAGGTGCTGACACGAACAATCAGCCCCTAATTAGTGTAATGGCGACCATGCGCAATTCAAAAGTGCCACTTTTGGAATGCACGCCGCCTGTGTAGATCAGGGCCTTTCAAAAGGACCCCCTCCCGACTTAGAAATCCCCTTCTTCCTTTAGGGAAGTCAAGGGTGGGGGAGTCCTTTCAAAAGGCCCGTCTACATGGGCAGCGAGCGTGCGTTCCAAAAGCAGCACTTTTGAATTGTGCGTGGCTGACATTATACTAATTAAGCATTTCATATTCATGTCAACACCTCCTTAGCATCTTGTGAACTGCCTCATTATCATGCCCCTTCTGAAAGGAGGGGGCTCATGTAGACGAAGCCATAGTCATCCTTCAAGGAGCTCTGTCACAAACAGTGTTCCCTGTAATTTTTTTCATCCGGGGTGGGATAGATTTTGTTATGTGCAACAAGACATGCACCACCAATAGAAACGCATGCTGCCTGCTGTGGGTGGCTGTGGGTGCTCTGCTAATCAGCTGGTTGGCACCTGAATCTCTCCTGGGCTGTCACGAAGCCCCTCATTACAGGGAACAATAGTCATAAATGTAATTGACACATTATTTGTTTAAAGAGCATCAGCATGGAAGCATGCCCTCTGGTATGGTGGCCAAAACATGAAGCAGTATTATTATATCTGGCATTAAATACTTCGCAACGCTAACTACAAATATGCCTTGTGAACAGTTCCACTTCTCAATTTCAGGTGACGAAAATATGCCTTGTGAACAGTTCCACTTCTCAATTTCAGGTGACATTGTAAATCAGAATCAGGCAGCAGTACCTCCCTCCAATGTAAAGAAACTTAGTTACTTTAGCAATTAGCAGAACAAGCAGTAGGACGGAGTAGACTAGTAGGCACTGAAGGTTTACATTGGTTTTTGAGTGCAGTTGCGTAACCAAAAAATCTACATTTTCATGGTAAAGAGATTGCAATTTAGTACTTGTTGAATTTTTCATTTCGCCTCATACTTCTTTTGTTTATCATTTTTGCAGAGCATATGCGGTAAACTCGTTCATACCTGGCAGCCCTGGGACTATTATGTTGCCGGATATTCAAATATTCTGGAGAATAGAGGGATATATCTAGCAATACAAAACACTAAAGAAAGACAGGATTAGATATTAAGAAACAAACAAAAATGTATGTAGAGTACTTTATTTACCATCAACAGTAGTGTTGTACGCTGTAAACTTATACTGTATTTGCTGTATTTATTTTTATGATACTGTAGTTATGGAAAATGTTACTAAAATTCACTTATGGCTAAAATGCTGATTATTTGAGAGCTCCAAATGATAGAACGCCGAATATGAAAGAGTTTACTGTATTTGTACTAAAAACAATATAAAGTGAGCACTGTATTCTTTATATTCCATGTTGTAATTGAAATCAGTATTGAAAATTTATAATAACGTCCATAAATATTTAATAAACTAGGAGATTTAATAACTAGAAGATTTACCTGGTGAAGCTCAGGTACTTAACTCAAATAAATTTTGTAACGATAACACAAAAAAAAGCAATCACCCTTCTCATAATTATGTAAGCAAGACATAAGAAGTAATTAGTCTACTCTATTCCAGTGATTAAGCCTAAACTGGAATTTTGTGTCTAGTTCTGGGTGCCACATTTCAGGCAAGATGTGGACAAATTTGAGAAAAGCCATAAATGAGCAATAAAAGTTATTGAAGGTCTGCAAAATGTGCCCTCTGAGTCAAGACTGAAAAAAAGAAAAGGGTTTGTTTAGTCTGAAAAGGAGAAGACTGTGAAGGAAGGACATGATAACTTTTTGAAGTGCCTAAAAGGTTGTTACAAGGGGGAGAGAGAAAAATTGTTCTCTTTAACCTCTGAGGACAGAACAAGAAGTGATGGACATAAATCGCAGCAAGTGTGCTTAAGGTTGGACATTAGGAGAAGCATGCCATCATGGTAGCTAAGCTGTGAAATAAATTGCCTAGGGAGGCTGTGGAATCCTTGTCCTTTGGGGATTTTAAAGAGCAGGTTAGACAAACACAGGGGACAGGACTAGATCTCTTGAGCTCCCTTATAATTTCACGAGTCTATTATATCTTTTTGTAGGTGTGTGTGATACTTTTCTAACACAGGTGACAGCTCCTGTCCTCAGGATTTTATCGTCTAAGAAGACATTGAACCTGGAAATACTTAACACATGTAGTTTTACTCAGGTGCATAATCACATTACAATCAATAGAGCATGTTCATGGAAGTAAGGTTGGATGCATGTCTAGTTCTTTGTATGATTTGGTGTCTAAATGATTCTAGCTGTAGTCAATTTAAATAATATGGACTGTCTCCTTGTGGGTTTTTCAGTCTTTTCTCAGTTTCTATTAAAGCGTGATGTTCCATGATCTGTTCAGGTGGTTTTACTTTGTGGCTTAGTTAGTATGAGCCATTTGAGAAGTGTTATGTAATTGAGCAATATCATCTTATTTAGATTGTCTAAACATTGGATTGATCTTTTTATCATGACAGTGAAACCCTACGGCTCTAACTGGGGCCTATGCAGTGTCCATGTATCTAATTCAATAGCTCTTACTCTCTTACTCTTCTGTAAGTCTCTAACTTTGTAGAGGGAATCAAAATATAAATGTTTAATTTTTCCAAATGTTTTCTTGGCATGATGGCAAAGTGCAGATAGTTCACTGCAGCTTTAAGGGTTCATACTTCCGCCTCTTTTACAAAATGCCTTGTATATAGCATTCTTTTGTTTTTCACAGATTGTGCTGGGCATTTCAATTCAGTGGATATGTTTCCCTGACAAAAGCTGCAAGAGAAATAAAGACTGGCACCACACAAAGCCATTCCTGTGACCGTAATTTCAATGAGGAAGATAAAAGGAAAAACTTAAACCATTTTTGTTGCACTCCTCACACTGAAATTGTGGCCATTGATTCTGTAAATGTGTCCCATCCTTTTTGGTGCTTGGTTTATGCTGATTTTAAACCTGATCCTGCCAAGTTCCAGTGGCCTGACTTCAGTGGGAGTTTAAGGTGCTTAGTTCATGGCAGGATCAAGTCTTTGTTTATGACAAACTAGTTATGCCAGAGCTTGAGCCCATCATGTAAGGAGCAAACCTTTTAGACTCAGCATTTTGCAGGACCGAGTCCTTCATGTGTATTGAGCAAGTCTGGGCTAGGAATTTGAACTTAGGACTGTGCTTTAGTTTCCCCATCTGTAAAATGGGCATGAGAATACTTCTTTTTCTTCCAGAGGAGCTGAGAATATTTATTCATGTTTTATGCTACTTTAAATGCGAATAGGGCTACTTTAAAAGCCCTAGACAGAATGACTGTTATCTATAACAGCAACGAAGGGTCCTGTGGCACCTTATAGACTAACAGAAAAGTTTTGAGCATGAGCTTTCGTGAGTACAGACTCACTTCATCGATCAGATGAAGTGAGTCTGTGCTCACGAAAGCTCATGCTCAGAACTTTTCTGTTAGTCTATAAGGTGCCACAGGACCCTTCGTTGCTGTTACAGATCCAGACTAACACGACTACCCCTCTGCTACTTGTTATCTATATGTGTCAGTAAGAAGTTGACCCTAATGTTTTTGGCTAACAGAGTTATAGCTGAAATTTATTTTTGTTTCTGATTTCTTTTTTCTTTTCTACTTCATTTGCCTAATCCCATTACAATCAATAATGTAATGGGATAATGAGAAGTGTATTTTTTGCCAGTGTCAAATTATTTAGTGGTAAGGAAATTGGGTTAATTTTAACTATCAGTTGCTTTGTGAAGAGGCCCTTTTTTAATCTCTAAGGGTATGTCTACACTTCTGAGAAGGCTGACCCAGTCAGGGTTCAGTTTCACACATTTAGTAGGGGTGCACAGAATCAAACTATTAGGGGTCGATTCGTGTACTCCGTAATATTATAAAGAGTTTCTCCTGTTGACCCGCTTCTATGAGGACGACCAGGTAAGTCGAGTGTAGATAAGTTGATTTCAGCTATGCCATTGCCATAGCTGGAACTGTGTATCTACAGTCGACTTTAAGGTCTTGTGTAGACTTAACCTGACTGTAAGTAGTCAATAGTCTTGAATGATGAAGGTCAGCTTGCCTCCTCTCCAGGAGTCTCTGGAGGGCACATAACTATAGATTATTTAAAAACCAAGACATCCTCTAATAAACCTTGTATCTGCTGGTCCTGATTTATCAGGTATCACAGGATCCTTGACTGTTGACCCACTTCTGAAACTGAAACCTCAGAATCCACATTTCATGTGACTCCAGTGGCTTACAGTTATTTGTGTGACTGTAGCAAAATTAAAATATCTATCCCTGTTAATGGTAACAGAGAGTAAGCCGTGCTAGTCTATACACTATCAAAACAAAAAGCAGTCAAGTAGCACTTTAAAGACTAGCAAAATAGTTTATTAGGTGAGCTTTCGTGGGACAGACCCTCTTCTTCAGACCATATCCAGACCAGAACAGACTCAATATTTAAGACACAGAGAACCAAAAACAGTATGAGCAGCTCTGTGCCCTTCTTGAAGCACTGAGATTCTTTTGAATTCCCCAGGTTTTATGCTTTCCTCCCCACCTGATCCCTGGAGGGCTTGTAGCATAGCCACTATCTTCAATCAAAAGTAATGTCTTTGGAACTTGTAAATCCTGTTCCTTAGTCAGCCAGAGAGGCCTCTCTGGGTTGATGAGAGGCACTCTCCTACTAGGTATTGCGTGTTGCAACTTTAGTCCTTCTGGTCAGAATGAAAAAATCTTTTCTACCAAAATGTATGAAAAATGGAGGACAGTTAATATTTGACATCTATGCACATAACTTTTACGGGGAAGGAGAAAGGGGGATCAAAGCTGTAACATAACAGCTGCCCTTAATTTAGCACAGTATAGAATCTATTTATCTCTTATACTTTCTTCTCAAGCAGTTTAGTGAGGTGGAAGTTTAATTGCTCCTGGAAGCCTACATTTTAAAACACTTTATTGTAATAGGCAGTAAACCAGCAATTATTGAACTTGTCAGCATTCTGATTCCTTTGGGGCTTCAGTTGCCTGAGCAGTATTTCCTGCAGCATAGAACCAAGATGCGCTTTGGGTAACTTTTCCTGTTGAACAAGTTAGGAGTGAGGTATTACTGGGAAGACATTAGTCAGTGTTCTACAGATTGAACCTCTCTCATCCAGCACCCTTGGGACCTGAATGGTGCTGAATGAGAGAATTTGCCGTACCATAGTGCGAGAAGTCAGTATTGTCTAGCACAAGGGTTGGCAACCAAAATAGTAAAAAGAACCACTTTTTCCAATTCGATAAAAGACTCAATAATTCAAGAGCTGCTGTGCATATGAATACGAGACAGTCCTTTGGAGTTATCCAAAGTTTTGAGATCACACATCTTTTGCTATTTAGATATGAGTTGTGCATTTTTATGCTTTTAGATATTCACCATTTATGGAAAGTAATCAAGAGTGTTTTTTTTAACTTTGCAATTATAGTTCTGGAATTCACAAAGTTGTTCTTAAACAGCCAAAGGTTGAAGACATTACTAACACTTTACCAAGACATTGCCAGCCAACACCAAGATATTACCAAAACAAAAAGCAGTCAAGTAGCACTTTAAAGACTAGCAAAGTAGTTTATTAGGTGAGCTTTCGTGGGACAGACCCACTTCTTCAGACCATATCCAGACCAGAACAGACTCAACATTTAAGACACAGAGAACCAAAAACAGTAAGCAAGGAGGACAAATCAGAAAAAGATAACCAAGGTGAGCAAATCAGAGAGTGGAGGGGTGGGCGAACGGACATTTATATTCAAATTCGGAACATTAAAACATGGTTTAAATCGTGATGTGAACTTTCTGAGTCACTATAGGGGCTCGTCTGCATACCTAACTCAATCTAATTCTTGATCTTCCCCCCGACCCCTCCACTCTCTGATTTGCTCACCTTGATTATCTTTTTCTGATTTGTCCTCCTTGCTTACTGTTTTTGGTTCTCTGTGTCTTAAATGTTGAGTCTGTTCTGGTCTGGATATGGTCTGAAGAAGTGGGTCTGTCCCACGAAAGCTCACCTAATAAACTACTTTGCTAGTCTTTAAAGTGCTACTTGACTGCTTTTTGTTTTGATAGTATATAGACTAGCACGGCTTACTCTCTGTTACTATTCAAGATATTACCAAGACAGTGTTGAAGCACATTACCAACACTTCCACTGCTTAGTCGGATCTTAAAAGACATTTTTGGGTGAATTACAGCTAAATAATAGCACAGAACACTGAGAGCCAGGACTGGTGGATGTCAACAAACTTAATGGGACTTTAGGAAACTTGGTCCCCCCCACTGCCCCCCTCTGCAGCCCCAGGACTTCTCTGTCAAAAGGAGCTCCAGGTGCTGTGCTGCTTCCCTGGCTGCAGAACGTGTGTCCTACTAGGGAAAAAAAGCTGCCCCCCCCGACTTACACGAAATTCCAGTTATGCGAGAGTGCGAAGAAACGCTACCCTCATGTAACTGGAGGCACTACTGTACAGGCATTAAGCTTACTGGTCTGTGCTTCCTGCATTGTCCTAATTTCCATTTTTTTTAATATGATGATATAAGGGGATGTAAGAAGAAAATCCAGTCATGGAAGAACTGGCAATGTTTCAGCATCCCCCAGTTATAAAACAAGTGGCATTAAAAAGGGGAAAACGGAAAGGAGATAAGCTCTAACTTGCCTCAGGAAAAATATTTTTTTGAAGGCTGATCAAATATATCCAGTATACTGCATGACCAGCAGCTATCAACTTGTGAAATGCGAATCTCAGATAACGTCAATGGGATTTACAATGGAACCCTTTGAGCTGCCATCTGTTTCTGTTCTTTTCCCTAAACGTTTAATATCTCATATTTTGGTTTTTACTTTTTATGTAACCATTCTGATTTTTTTCCTTTCTCCCTTTAGGTGAAATTCAAACCAGGGCAGGGGTATTTGTAGGCCAGGCACTGGCAGTCTCCACCCAGGCAGATTTTACTTGAACCTTATTATGTGTGTCAATCTTGTATCTCTTTCCTAGTTCTGGACTATGGAGGTACAGCTACTGTAGCTCTGTGCTTATTTGGCCAGGAAGCATAGTCTAGTGGCTAGCACAGAAACGAACACAAGTACTCTGGAGCCATTATTCTAAATGATGGTTACTGGGAGCAAAAATAATGTGGATAGTTGGTCTGCAGTACCTGGATTTTGTGTGCATACATGTAAGTGCTCTGCCCTGTTGTTGCAGTTGCAGTCATGCTTCTTCTGTCTCCAAGCACACAAAGCCCCTTGAATGATTTCCTTTACAAAATAATGGTGCAGAGAGAAATGCAGTGCATTGTGCGAAGCATCGTGGTTCTTAGTGTCTCACTAACAGCCAAGAGGAAGGGCATTATAATACCAGAAACGGACAGGTAAGGGAGCCCATTCTAAACATTCTAGAATATTTACCCAGCGTTGCTCAGGCTCTTCACTCAATTAATTTGTGTTTTATTCTTTCATGTATATAGTAGAGAAGTTGCAGGATTTTGAGCTTTTGCCAGCAGATGTCTCCCTGCGTGTTTGACTCAGCTGCGAGTGGGAGGGAGCTTCAGCCCCCCCCCCCCCCCATACGTCCAGATTTGTCTGCCCCCGTGTCCCCAGCCGAAACGAGGAATGCAGTAAACAGTGCACTTCCCCTTGCTCCCTGACAAAGGGGAACAGCCAGCAGTGGTCCTGTATGAATTGGAGTGGGGCAGGCAGCTCCCTAAAAGGCATTTGAGGGGTGCCTGAGGGTGGGGGGCATGTCCCCAGCCAGCCCCTTTCACCTGCATGGTGATTGTCTCTTTTCTGAATGGTTTTATGAGAAGCAGTCCCATTCCTGGTACATCCCATTTTCCTATCACCCATACCCTGGTTTAAATGATGATAAGAGGAAGTTGAATGCTGAATTTGGTGGTCCTAGCTCTTACTGTTTAGGAGGAGTTCCTGAGCCAAAAAAGACAGCTTCACAGACAAACTCTCTCGAATTCATAGTACATTGCAACAGTCAGTTTTCATTTGAGAGAAATTATTCCAGGATTTTTATGCATTGGAAGGAGGAGGAGGAAGAAGAAAGATTAATGTAATTGTAAAAATATACTTCTAGAATCTGCTCCAGCAAAACACTTCAGGCCCCACTGATACGTGTGGGACTACTTGCATGCTTAAAGTTAAGCATGTGCTTAAGTGCTTAGCTGAAAATAGGTTTTGCAGCCTAGTAACTCATGAGCTGCTGAGGATCCAAGTGTTAGGATGGTACTTCCACCAGTTGGATTAAGTGGGTCATTAAAGAGTCAGCTGTTTATTTCTTTTAATATGACATTTGTTCATGGTATGTGGAATTATTATGTCAAGTAAGCATTGAAAATGAGTATCCATATTTCTATTTTTATCCTCATTGCTGTTCTCTGAGGAAAGCAATCTTTTCCAGCCCTTGCCTATGTGTCTGGTTAGTGTATGACAAGTCAGGGTGTGACTGTGCAGTACACTAGCTTGTTAGAACACTAAATTCACTGTGAGGACCCTGCTGATGTGCATTAATAAGTTCACTAGTGCATTTTGGTATATATCAAATGTAGCTACGACAGATCAGGAAAGGGATCTTGGAGTTATAGTGGATAGTTCTCTGAAGACATCCATGCAGTGTGCAGCGGCAGTTAGTAAGGCAAATAGGATGTTAGGAATTATTAAAAAAGGGATCGATAATAAGACAAAAGAGATCATACTTCCCCTATATAAAACTATGGTACGCCCACATCTCGAGTACTGCGTGCAGATGTGGTCTCCTCACCTCAAAAAAGATATATTGGCATTGGAAAAGGTTCAGAAAAGGGCGACTAAGATGATTAGGGGCTTGGAAAGGGTCCCATATGGGGAGAGGCTAGAGAGACTGGGACTTTTCAGTTTGGAAAAAAGGCGATTGAGGGGCGATATGATAGAGGTATATAAAATCATGAATGGTGTGGAGAAAGTGAATATAGAAAAATTATTTACCTTTTCCCATAATACAAGAACTAGGGGACACCAAATGAAATTGATGGGTAGTAGGTTCAAAACTAATAAAAGGAAATTTTTCTTCACACAGCGCACAGTCAACCTGTGGAACTCCTTGCCCGAGGAGGCTGTGAAGGCCAGGACTCTATTAGGGTTTAAAAAAGAGCTTGATAAATTTTTGCAGGTTAGGTCCATAAATGGCTATTAGCCAGGGATAAAGTATGGTGCCCTAGCCTTCATAACAAGGGCAGGAGATGGATGGCAGGAGATAAATCACTTGATCATTGTCTTCTGTTCTCCTTCTCTGGGGCACCTGGCATTGGCCACCGTCGGCAGATGGGATGCTGGGCTGGATGGACCTTTGGTCTGACCCAGTATGGCCATTCTTATGTTCTTATGTTCTTATCAGCTCCCATTTCACATAGGTGTACAGCAAAGTGCACCATGTAACTTGTAGTAAGGTCCCTGCAGCAAGCTAGTTTGTTTCTGGATCTTGAACCAAACCTCATGGTTTGCTCCAACTGTTTTTATTGTTTCAGTAGATCTTACTTTTGGGATCCCTTCATGGTTGCCTCATAGATGTTGGGGTTTCCCATCCTGAGAAACTGGGAACAGTGATCAAGTAGCACTTTAAAGACTAGCAAAATAGTTTATTAGGTGAGCTTTCGTGGGACAGACCCACTTCTTCAGACCATAGCCAGACCAGAACAGACTCAATATTTAAGGCACAGAGAACCAAAAACAGTAAGCAAGGAGGACAAATCAGAAAAAGATAATCAAGGTGAGCAAATCAGAGAGTGGAGGGGTGGGGGGGAAGATCAAGAATTAGATTGAGCCAAGTATGCCATCATGTGCCAACAATGCCCAGATGCTTTGTATATTGGACAGACTTCTAACTCCCTTAGACAAAGAGTCAACGGGCACAAAAGAGACATCAAAACACTCCAGAGCCACAAACCAGTTAGTCAGCATTTTAATGGAATGGGGCATTCTGTCAGTGACCTCAAGGTATGTGTGTTACTGAAGAGAAATTATCGCTCCTTTTTAGAGAGAGAAGTGGACGACCTGACTTTTATATTCAAATTCAGCACATTAACACATGGTTTAAATCGTGATGGGAACTTTCTGAGTCAGTATAGGGGTTCGTCTGCATACTTGGCTCAATCTAATTCTTGATCTTCCCCCCACCCCACCCCTCCACTCTCTGATTTGCTCACCTTGATTATCTTTTTCTGATTTGTCCTCCTTGCTTACTGTTTTTGGTTCTCTGTGTCTTAAATATTGAGTCTGTTCTGGTCTGGCTATGGTCTGAAGAAGTGGGTCTGTCCCACGAAAGCTCACCTGATAAACTATTTTGCTAGTCTTTAAAGTGCTAGTTGACTGCTTTTTGTTTTGATCGTGTATAGACTAGCACGGCTTACTCTCTGTTACTGGGAACAGTGATGTTTGGAACGCCAACATGCACCATCACATTGCTGTCTAACTTGGGGGGTCAGCAACCTTTCAAAGGCAGAGTTCTGAAATTTGATCTTTTGACTTCTGTGAATGGTCTGAGTGCCGGTGATACTTTTATAAGTCCCTAATAATCCCACTTAGAATAGCTTCATTAATAAATAAATAAAGATGTAGAGCTTTGCTGTTTAGGTGGTGGTTGGTAGCATTAGCTGATGTTTTGTTAATCCACAGGCGACCTGGCTTTGAGCAAGCTCTTGGCTGCATGGGGGGAGAAGGGGTTAGGCTGAGCTCCTGCTTGGCGTGGCATGCTGGATATAGTTAGATAACTTACATAGCGCCCATCATCATGTAGTGTCTGATGACTTTTAAAACTTTAGTGATTTTTTTCTGTGTCTTGAGAAACTGAGAAGTATTATCGCCTCCAGCTAGCAGACAGGAAAATCAGATAGGTCGTTTCTACATAGGCCACTTCCAAGTGGCATGCTAATATACAGAGCAAAAGATGCTAATGAGGCATGGATACAAATTCCTTGCACCTCATTAGCATAATGTCATGTGATTTGGAGTCTGGAAGACCATTCTTCCGGACTCCAAAATGCTGTGTAGTAGTGCGGCCCCAGGGGGACTTCTGGAAGGAAGTCCGCCTTCGGGAAGCCCCTTCTTCCCAAAAATTTTTGGGAAGAAGGGGCCTCCAGACGAGGGACTTCCTTCCAGAAGTCCCCTCTGGGGCCACACTTAAACACGGTGTTTTGGAGTCCAGAAGACCGTTCTTCTGGACTCCACATCACGTGACGTTATGCTAATGATCCATGGGGAATTTGCATCTGTGCCTCATTAGCATCTTTCACTCTGTGTATTAGCATGCCACTTCCAAAGGAAGTGGCCTGAGTAGAAATGGCCATAGAGAGAGACAATATGTCTTGTCTTGTCTAGGGATCTCTGTTGCAGAGTTAGGAATTGAATTGAACTCTTCTTACCTCCTAAGATCAGTGCTTTAAAAGTGAAATCGTACCTTCTTTTTCCTACCCACCAGCAAACCTGTGCCCAGTAGTGTAGCTATCCAATACTGGTTTGTTCAAAGTGGGATGCATAAGATTGTCTTTAAAAATTTCCCTACTTGTGACAAAACCCATCCCTATATAAGATTGATTCCGCAAGCTGTGGGCTATGCATGGTTTAGCAAAGTGCTTAAGGTACAAAAAAGTTTGAAGTTGATTAAGGTGGAGTTAGAAGTGTGAATGCAGGAGACTTCATCATGCAGATGTATCACAAATGACCTTGCAACACTGAGATTTGTTGTCCCTGCCCAGGGAGTCAACAAGCTGCAATTGAGTATAATCTGTCCAGAAACAAAAACAGAGACTCTTTTGACGTTAATGTTTTTAACCTGCTCATAAGCAATTGAAAAAATAAGATGGAGGTGAGAGGCAGTTGGGTAACTGGTTAAAGTTTCTACACTACCAGTGATTAACATACTGTCTCTCTTAATCAACAAAGAAGACAACAACAAGAAACTATTCTGAAACAATTATCCTGCAAATAAATCATCATTTATAGTAACTGAGTGTTGGTCGCTGTCTTAATACAATATTTTAAATTTGGAAGGCTTCAGGCAAAATGGAAATTAAGGCTGTTTAGCAGTATGTAGTACAAAGAGTTGTTTCCTCTCTAACAATTCCAAGGCCATAAAGATAAATCTGTCCTCACAAAACTAGACTGATAGGACTGGCTTGCTTTAGAATAAACACATTTTGCAGAGGAGATAGATTAGCAAATCCTAAATAGCGTTTCAATCTGCTGATCTTTCTTTTGGCATGCTTTGTCCAGTTACAGATTAAAAGTGTAATAGGACAAGAAAAAAATTAACAATCTGCACAGCCGCAAGCTAGTACAAGATAGAAATGGACTGATGAGTGACAGTAACTCCTGCAGTCCAGAGTAAGGGCCCACTCTTTCAAGCACTATGCACAGCAGGGAGTGTTTGCAAGACTGGGTCCTCAATGTACAAAATAATACATTTCTGCAAAGAGAACACTTCAGGCAGATCCTTGCACCTTACCGAACACTGCCTGGGGTCCAAAAGACTCAGTGTGCGTGAGCACAGAGATCAGCGCACATTCCTCTCTTTTCAGGATTAGGGCATAGCTTGTTGGATCAAGTTCAGTTGCCAGCCACAAGTGATCCAAAAACCGTTGAGTCAGGACCCCCAAAATCATTAATCTTAAAAACGAAGAAGCAAGAATACCAGAATAGGACATTACTCGCTTATGGTTTTGTATCCGAGTGAGTAGACTGTCTTCATTTTCCTCTTGCGGTGAAGAGGATTCTCTGTTTAGAAGCTGTCTTAAACTGTAGCAAAGATTAGTAGCTGGGTCAGCTTTTATATGGTATTGCTTTGTATCCGTGCATAGCAGCAGACAGAGGTTCAGTGAGGAAAAGCAACCTTTCCTTTTCATTAGGGGCATTTACAAAAAGTAGTCCTTTCTGTTATAGCTCAGAATTATTGTTTGCCAGGTTTGTGGAGAGAGATTCAAGGGGATGGGTTCCCTGCTCTAAAAATAGCCTCCTAAATTGATTGTGTTCCTGTCATGGTTTCCTTGGTGTTGGGTTTTTTTTTTTTCATTTTCCATCAGAGATTTTTGATAAACTGTTTTCTTGAATTTCTTTTACGTGGACCTTCCCTGGGGTTGGTGGGCTGGTGGGTTTATTTTTGAATTACTGCCTTGCTTGGTAAAAGTATAGACCACTGAGATATTGACATTGTCATAGTAACTAGAACTGCAGCACTGGCTGGCAGCCAGGTATCTTGGTGAATCATGGCTTGAATGTGGGTGTCTCTGCTAAGGGAGTAACTTCTGATTCTTCCAACTGGAGGAATCAGTGAAGTTTTTTTGAGATAATTTGAACAGCTTGTTTCCCCCACAGTTCTCTATTTCATTGCTATTATTTTAATGCTAGGATGTGAAAACTATTTCCTCCATGTTTCTGAGCCATAAGTACAATATTGTGCAGAAAGTGTTGGAAGGAATACTTTTTTTCTGTTGAAATTTAAAAATTAATTAAGAAAAAACATAATAAAACCTTCCACCTGGAATACTGAAATTCAATACTTGAATTTGAAATTGAGAGGCACTTTAGAAGAGTTCAGAGTGTTGTACATTTGCATGTGATGTTACGTAGCACACTGGAATATGATAATTGCAGGCCATATTTTTAAAACACTTCCACCCTTTTTGCAAATTCACTTTGTGCCCATAATACCACAATCTGTTTTTGTGTGCTAGCTACTGCAAGTGCAAATCTTAACACTTGAATGGCCAGAGACCTGATTCCGCACATCCAGAGATAATTTAAATGTTGGGATTACTGACAGTGTGATTTGTACCAGCACAAAGTGAAGCTGGGGTAGCGGGTCCCCTTTAAAAATCTGCTCTTCTAGGCTTTATTCTATGGTACTATCACCAGTTTATTTTGCTGTCTCTCTGGCTGACTGTGTGGCCTATCTATGGAACCCTAAGGGGTTTGTGGTTCTGTGTATTGAGAAAGGACCCTGGAACTAACATTGATTGGGTATGTATATGACCATGCACAGTCAGACATGAGGGGGAGAGAGAGTACTATCTGAACAACTGGCAGCCACCTTTTGTGTCTTCTTTCAATAATAAATCAGTATGTTTCTATTGTTTAACTGAACTCATACCAGTGTCGTCATTCTGACTACTCTGCTTTGCTCTCCCACGAATAAATAGATTGCAAGATTGTATAACAGGACCAAGGCTCCTGTGCAGGATACAGTTTACGGTGAGTCTTAGATACGAGAGACACAAGAACAGTACTGCAGAAAGCTTAAGATATTGTTTAATTTAAAAAAAATACTGTAAACACTTTCTCCTGGAGTCACTATGCCCCTACCAATTTTCAGTCATAAAAAGCAAGATTATATGATCACCTGAAAGAGAGAAAAATAAGGAAAATATATTCCACATGAGGGAGAATGGGAAGCAGGTTTCACATCTGTTCACATCATGAATTCAGAAGTGTCTGTGCTTTACTATCTCATAGTTGAGAGATGCTGTATATTGTGCTTTTGTAAACAGATGTTTACAGGAATTTGGTGAAAACTTCAATGATTTGGATACATCTTTTAAAAATTTACTTTGATGCTGAAAGCAAGGGATGCCTTTACAGCAGTCCAATAGCCAGTCCTGCAAATGGTGATTCATGTGAAAGATACGTACTTTCATAAGAAATACTCATTGAATGACTGTAAGTGTATGTAGAACGAGGTTATACATTTGCATTAAAGACCTTATCTGAATCCAGTTGAAGCTTATAGGAATCTGTCCATTGACTACAGTGGAAATCGGAGAAGGCTCTATGAACTCCATGATATATCAATGGGAGCTTTTCCACCAATCTGAATGGGAACAAGAGTAAACCCTAAATTCATTAGCTTGAGCAAACTGCCAGGGAGTCTCCTTGAGCTTTGTTTGGTGGATTTGATTGATGGTTTTTGCTGGGGAAGGAGGAGGAGGGAAGGAAGAGGGCAGAGAGGCTCTGAAAAGTAAAGTCTCTCGCGTCAATAAATTGCTTTCACATCACATTCACCAGGAAGGGAATTTGTGGTTTATCTGCTCTATTTTCAGCCACTGTCATTGAGTTTAAAGAACTACCCCACCGGTTTTTCAGGCTTTCACAGGCTGTAGAGTTAAGATGGACTTAAGGAAGAGTTACTTACTTAAAAAGCTTGGGAGGTTAAAACTTGCCATTGATAGGAGTTTCCTGTCAGGATATCTAGGAGCAGATGGGCTTTGCCTTTCCATACGAAACTGCTGCCTTGCACTCGTTAAAAGTTAGTAAATTCCTTTTTGTTTTTATTAGCTTTGTTCTTGTATGTTTTAAAAGGAGGTATCAGTTTAAAAATCACAGTCCTCTGAGTTTTCGTTAACCTGCCATAGTTAAAACAATACCTGAGATTTTTTTCCTGTATTGTTTGCTTTTGCTGCTCTGTGCATTTGACAACACCTAGTACATAGTCATTTTAATTCTTTCCTTTATTAGTCAGCTTTGCCTGCTTTGTTTTTTTTTTTTGTTTTGTTTTTGTTTTTTCCTTCCCACAAGCAAGGGGAGAGAGAAACACTTTTTTAAAAGGAGCAAAAGTGTAGTTGACAGGGAAACCCAAGGGTAAGAACAGAACCTGGAACGACCTCTAAGTTATTAAAACACTGACTTAGTTTCCTTATTATGGTAAAGCCTCACTGGGCTCGATTATTTTTATAATGGTAAAAGCCTCATTGAGGATCCATTGTGCTAAGTGCTATACAGACAGAAAATAAGAGATTGTAAATTCTGTGGGTCAGGGAAAGTCTTAAGAAGACAAGAGATGCAGACTGAGAGAGGAGCATTTGCAGTGTTAGGAATATACGTCAGGTCTCCTACGATTTAGTGCAGTAGATGGAGCACTGCACTATGTTTGCCCTTCAGCCTGTGTTGTCATAATTTATGCCACTGAGGGGTGGGAGTAAACCATTCTCCATGCAACAGGAATTAAACCAGCGCTTCTCAAAGTGTGGTCTTGCGGCTCCGTACTGGTCCTTGGGGAAAAAAAAAATACTGGTCCTTAGAAAATATACAAATTATCACTATGTGCTATTATTATCATGAATAAATAATAAACAGTGAAAATGTATTCATTTTTCATTCTTTTTTTATGCGCATTTATATTGTTGGCTGCAAAAAAGATACTGAAAAAACTTGGTCTCAACTGTATAAAATTTGGGAAACCCTAAATTAAACTGATATAAGCACTCGTGTGAACAGTATTGCTTTGTCTATCATAGAAGTGTTTTTATGCTGAGTAGAGATCACTCTCCCCTAGCTGCTGCAGTGCTGCATGTATATACAGGACCTAGATTTCCAATTAGTGCTATGTCGAAAGCTACTTGGAGGAGTGGCACAGACTGGATATATGTGACAGTGACACTGTGTGTGTGTGCTGGCTGCTGCTGGGTAAGTTTCTGATAGAAGCCACCCTCTGTCGCTTTAAGGGAAATCTGTCCTTCTCTGTCATCTTCCCCCTCCCCTGCTCTGCACTCCTGAGTAGGTCCCCATCCATGCTTCAGCCTAGAGCAGCTCTGCTGTGTCACCCTCTCTCTGATCCCTCCTCTGCAGAGATGGGGTATGGGAGCAGGAAAACACCCTGACTTTTATTACAGCCCATTCCCTGTTACGTCTACCCCTCCATGCAGCTAGCAGGAGAGTCCTTGGAGCAGCTCTGCTGCAGCCAGAACAAGGGTGGGGGAGGGGCAACTGAAAACAAGCTGCTGGCTGTAAGATATGGAGGGTCTGCTAATCAGCTGGGCGGGCTGGAGAGAAATGGTTGGCAGGAGGGATGCGAGGGCTGATTTTGCCCAACTCATCCTGATCCCACTGAAGTCAAAAGTTTTTTATTGTGAACTGTAGTAGGATCAGGATTTGGCTGTAAATAATGCAGTAGAAGTCCTATAAAAGACAGAAGACCCAATCTAAATTCTGTTTCAAGTGTAAACCTGGAAAGGAGAGTTAGAACATTTAAAACTTATCCCAAACCATAATCTTCCTGTAATTCTTCTTAAATACCTTCTGAATGCTTTTTAAACATTGAGAGATTAAGCTATGCAAATTTGCTTTGTTTCAGCCTTCCTCTCAAATATCTGAAGCATCTGAAGAAGTGAGTTAACTCACGAAAGCTCATGCTCTAAACTTTTCTGTTAGTCTATAAGGTGCCACAGGACCCTTCGTTGCTCTACAGATCCAGACTAACACGGCTACCCCTCTGATACTCTCAAATAGTTATTCCCATATTTAACAGAGATGGAAAGAGGCTGTGTAACCTGTGGAAGGTTTCATCACAACATGCTAGCAGAAAATCAGACTTTTGTCTTTGAGAGCCTTGATTTAACCACTAACCCACATTGTATTTCATTGCTGTCACTTTCTTGTATGTGCTCAGTCTTATGTACTTGGCAATTTAACAAAGCAGGACAGGAAAAGGCTTGGTTTTCAGATTGTACCTTCATCTGATCAACTGGTAGTAGTATGCTCTGGGACTGCATAATTTATCTCACTTAGATCCTACTTTTGCAATCATCATAATGTTGAGTTGTACTTTACTCTGTGAATGGTCTCCTGAGATCAGTGTAGCCCTTAGTCACAGAGTCTGATACTACTCACCATCATTAATAATAGCAGAACTGAACCCTTAGGATGGGGACCATGTGTTTACTTCATGCTGAGTACACTCAGCAGATAATAAATAGTTGTGATTTTAGTCTTCATTAAAACAATCAAAGAAGTTCATGTATTTTTGTTTTCTTCGGATTGGATGTTGGTTTACCGTTTTATTATTCTCCAGACTCTCTCCCAGAGAAGCAGCTCATGCTTTCATCTGCTTAGGAAAGACTGTTCCTAGGTTCATTGAAAATAAAGTAGTTAGCTGAAATCTGTTCCTTTAGGGAAAAAATGGTAATAAGACCCTTGAATATCAGCCACTTCTGTTCTATGCTCCTGCAGCTCTGAGAGAGGTTCATTTTTCAATTTGTATGTGAAATTTGACAAGTTGTTCCAGCTGTTACTTACTTGTGAATAATGAGACAAGGACCACCTGGCTATAGATACGTATAAAAAGTTTTTATTTATTCTTAGCTATTTCACATCACAATAAAAATTCACAGAATTTTCTGGATAACTCATTTCAGTTGTCTTTTATTCAGGAATGCACTAGCTGAGAGCAGTGATGAGCAGTAAAGAGCCATAGTCGGGAATGGCTTTTCTTCATCCTTCATTCTTCATCTCATCCATTGACCTCACAGAATCCTGCCCAAAATGTCAGACTGTGTAGGTCATCTGGGGAGGAAAACAGTTGCAAGTTTGTGTGTTTCACTGACAGAAAACTTGTGGGATGGACAGAATGGAGAATATGGGAAGAGCATTACACTGTAAATAGGATCTCTGATTAGCGGCACTTCATGAACATGCCTTCCCTTCCCATCCATAACTTAATACATGACTATTTTCTATTAGTCTTAATGGGATAACTAGAATTTTAATACACCATCTCATATGAAAGCCCCAGTTTCTGGGTGTGGAATTTTTTGTAAAATCATGGCTGCATATAAACTTTTCATTTCAGATGTTTTGATGTTTGACATTTGAGACTGTTGCCCCTGAAAAAGTTTATCTCATGAATGTGTGTGACAGGTTTTTTGAGTGCTGCCCTGTGCTGCAAACCCATGGGGCAATGCCACTCTTGAGAAATAATACTTTTTAAGCCCCTGTTCCAGCTGTGAATAAATGGAGCATTGACATCACTGGTTCAGCTGGGCAGTAGTCTCTACATGGGTGTATTTAGTACACAGCTGCTCAGTGACATTGAGAATGTGTGGAGAAACCAGAAATTTGTTACGCATTGCATCAAAAATGCTCTATGAGAAGGTCTCACTTGGGCCAAAACTTGGTGTGCTTGTTGAACCCTCCACTTTTTTCTTTTAAAAAGAAACAAATATCATATTTTCTCCCGGAACACAATTGTCTCATTATATGCTGATGCTGGTGCACTTACAGCATTCACAAATGAGAGTCTACGTGTGGTAGAGAGTGGAAAACGAAACCTCCATAGATTTTGTGCTTTTTCAAATAATCTTTTTTTCTCTGCAAAATACATTGCAGTGCTTCCTTTCCAGTTTGTGTGGGTTTTGTTTCTTCACCTCCCTTGTAAATATTATTTTTTTCACCATTTTCCCCTTCATAGTAAAATAATAGATGTTTGTGTTGGGGTGAATAGCTAATAATTGAGATTAATGCCAATCTCTGAATGTGATATCTGTTTTCCTTCTCAGGCTATAAAATACTGAAAGCCTCGTGCTTCGCAGATTGTCAGGAACTGGTATTTTTATGGTTATAGGTAGTGCAAAGGAAAAGAATTTCTAATGTCAGTTCTATAATGTCCCCTCTGACCTATAAATGCCCCTGATAAAACTGGGTACTCCAAATTTGGAAATTCAGTGTTGCTTATTGTGATTGCCCTTATTCGTGTATGAAGACGTCATAGCAGGATCAGTACCTGAAATAAGATCCACATGAGTGGGTCTCTTCTGACTGCAGTGGGGCTTTGTATTCACGGTAGAGAACACGGGGGTGTTTGTGACACTACATCCCATATGAGTGATGATAATACTGTAGCTTTTATGGTGCATTGGTTACAAAATGGGGTACATAAGGAGAAATTGGAAAAAGTTTTATGCTTTGCTGACTATAATTATTCTATTTGCATGCATATACAGTTTGAAGCTCTAAAATCTGAAACTCTCTGGTCCAGCAACATCTGTGATCCAGCATGATTTTACTTAGATGGATGATCACTTTCCGTGGGTGTGGCTGAATATACCCTGGTCCCTTAAAGGTTGTTTACAGCCACCAGTCCTGGCTCTCAGTGTTCTGTGCTGTTATTTAGCTGTAATTTACCCCCACATGTCTTCTAAGAGTCCAGTTTATCAGTGGAAGTGTTGGTAATGTATTAGACAATATTGACATCCCGTGGTCTGGCAAATTCTCTTTTCCAGCACCCAGTCAGGTCCTGAAGGTGCTGGATAAGAGAGGTTCAACGTGTATCATTTTCGTATCTGAAGCCGTGACGATTGACAAAGGATCTCTATTTCAAATCCATTCTGGAGTGAACATTCCATGTAGCAGAAGTCACTGGTATTTTTTTATATAGCTTTGACCACAGGACGAGTGATCTTACTGGGAAGTATTAATCCATCCAGGAGTGTATGAGACAGCCTAAATTTAGGGCACCTTTTCTAGCCTTCTCCCTGTGCGAGGTGGGCAGAGGGGTTGCTAAGAGCACTACTAAATTGCACACATCTTTGTCCAGTTGCTAGATGGCCATCTAATTACTGCTGCCCTACATGCAGATTCACTAACCTGTCCCTGTTACAGGACTGGGAAGGTTGGAAAGAAGCCAGCTCGTGATTGCTTTTAACATGGGCAGGGGTCTGCAACCTGCAGCTCTGGAGCTGCATGTGGCTCTTTCTGGACTTCTTTATGGATAGAGGAGAAGCGGTAGATGTGGTATACCTAGACTTTAGTAAAGCATTTGATTCGGTCTCTCATGATATTCTTATCAAAAAACTAGGCAAATACAATTTAGATGAGGCTACTATAAGGTGGGTGCATAACTGGCTGGATAACTGTACCCAGAGAGTAGTTCTTAATGGTTCTCAGTCCTGCTGGAAAAGTATAAAAAGTGGGGTTCCGCAGGGGTCTGTGTTAGGACCGGTTCTGTTCAATGTCTTCATCAATGATTTAGATATTGGCATAGAAAGTACACTTATTAAGTTTGCAGATGATACCAAGTTGGGAGGGGTTGCAACTACTTTGGAGGATAGGGTCATAATTCAAAATGATCTGGATAAATTGGAGAAATGGTCTGAGGTAAACAGGATGAAGTTTAATAAGGACAAATGCAAAGTGCTCCATTTAGGAAGGAACAATCAGTTTCACACATACAGAATGGGGAGAGACTGTCTAGGAACGACTACAGCAGAAAGGGATCTAGGGGTTATAGTGGACCACAAGCTAAATATGAGTCAACAGTGTGATGCTGTTGCAAAAAAAGCAAACATGATTCTAGGATGCATTAAGAGGTGTGTTGTGAACAAGACACGAGAAGTCATTCTTCCGCTCTACTCTGCGCTGGTTAGGCCTCAGCTGGAGTATTGTGTCCAGTTCTGGGCACTGCAGTTCAAAAAAGATGTGGAGAAACTGGAGAGGGTCCAGAAAAGAGCGACAAGAATGATTAAAGGTCTAGAGAATGTGACCTCTGAAAAAAGGTTGAAAGAATTGGCCTTGTTTAGTTTGGAAAAGAGAAGTTTGAGGGGAGACATGATAGCAGTTTTCAGGTATCTAAAAGGGAGTCATAAGGAGGAAGGAGAAAACTTGTTCTTCTTGGCCTCTGAGGATAGAACAAGAGGCAATGGGCTTAAACTGCAGCAAAGGAGGTTTAGGGTGGACATTAGGAAAAAGTTCCTAAATGTCAGGGCGGTCAAACAGTGGAATAAATTGCCAAGGGAGGTCGTGGAATTTCCATCGCTGGAGGAACAGCTAGCCAAAAATTCAAAAAATGATAGTAAAATGTTTTTTAAATACATTAGAAGCAGGAAGCCCGCTAAAAAAGCATTGGGGCCCTTGGACGATAAAGATATAAAAGGAGCGATCAAGGAAGACAGAGCCATTGCGGAGCGATTAAATGATTTCTTTGCTTCAGTCTTCACGGCTGAGGATGTTACAGAGGTTCCTAAATCTGAGCCAGCCTTTTTAGGAGACAAATCTGAGGAACTCTCCCAGATTGAAATGACATTAGAGGAGGTTTTGGAGTTAATTGATAAGCTGAATAGTAACAAGTCTCCAGGACCAGACGGTATTCACCCAAGGGTTCTGAAAGAACTCAAATGTGAAATTGCGGAGTTATTAACAGTGGTTTGTAACCTGTCCTTTTAAATCCGCTTCGGTACCCAATGACTGGAAGACGGCCAATATAACGCCAATATTTAAAAAAGGCTCTAGAGGAGACCCTGGCAATTATAGACCGATAAGTCTAACATCAGTACCAGGCAAATTAGTAGAAACAATAGTAAAGAATAAAATTGCAAGGCACATAGAAGAGCACAAATTGTTGGGCAAAAGTCAGCATGGTTTCTGCAGAGGGAAGTCGTGTCTAACTAATCTATTAGAATTCTTTGAAGGGGTTAATAAACATGCAGACAAGGGGCACCCAGTGGACATAATATACCTAGATTTCCAGAAAGCCTTTGACACGGTCTCACACCAAAGGCTTTTTATGTAAATTAGGCGGTCACGGGATAGGAGGAAAGATCCTTTCATGGATCGGGAATTGGTTAAAAGACAGAAAACAAAGGGTTGGAATAAATGGTACATTTTCACAATGGAGGGGGGTAACTAGTGGTGTTCCCCAGGGGTCAGTCCTGGGACCAATCCTGTTCAACTTGTTCATCAGTGATCTAGAAAATGACGTAAGCAGTGAGGTGGCAAAGTTTGCAGATGACACCAAGTTGTTCAGGACAGTCAAAACCAAAAGGGATTGTGAAGAACTACAAAAAGATCTCAGCAAACTGAGTGATTGGGCAGCAAAATGGCAAATGAAATTTAATGTGGGTAAGTGTAAGGTAATGCACATTGGAAAAAATAACCCAAATTACACGTACAACATGATGGGGTCAAATTTAGCTACGACAGATCAGGAAAGGGAACTTGGAGTTATAGTGGATAGTTCTCTGAAGACATCCACGCAGTGTGCAGCGGCAGTTAGTAAAGCGAATAGGATGTTAGGAATTATTAAAAAAGGGATAGATAATAAGACAAAAGATATCATACTTCCCCTATATAAAACTATGGTACTCCCACATCTTGAGTACTGCGTACAGATGTGGTCTCCTCACCTCAAAAAAGATATATTGGCATTGGAAAAGGTTCAGAAAAGGGCAACTAAGATGATTAGGGGTTTGGAACGGGATCCATATGGGGAGAGGCTAGAGAGACTGGGACTTTTCATTCTGGAAAAAAGGCGATTGAGGGGCGATATGATGGAGGTATATAAAATCATGAATGGTGTGGAGAAAGTGGATATAGAAAAATTATTTATCTTTTCCCATAATACAAGAACTAGGGGACACCAAATGAAATTGATGGGTAGTAGGTTCAAAACTAATAAAAGGAAATTTTTCTTCACGCAGCGCACAGTCATCCTGTGGAACTCCTTGCCGGAGGAGGCTGTGAAGGCCAGGACTCTATCAGGGTTTAAAAAAGAGCTCAATAAATTTTTGCAGGTTAGGTCCATAAATGGGTATTAGCCAGGGGTAAAGTATGGTGCCCTAGCTTTCAGTACAAGGGCAGGAGATGGATGGCAGGAGATAAATCACTTGATCATTGTCTTCTGTTCTCCTTCTCTGGGGCACCTGGCATTGGCCACTGTCGGCAGACGGGATACTGGGCTGGATGGACCTTTGGTCTGACCCAGTATGGCCATTCTTATGTTCTTATGTTCTTAGATATTTAAGAACAGGTTAGATAGATGTCTGTCCGGGATGGTTTAGATAGTACTTGGTCCTGCCATTTGGGCAGGGGGCTGGACTCAATGGCCTCTCAAGGTCCCTTCCAGTCCTAGTGTTCTATGATTCTTTGCGGCTCCCGACGCTATAATTGCAAAGTTTAAAAAAAAACAAACAAACCTCCCGATAATTTTCGATAAACAGTGAATGTCTAAAACCCCAACAATGCACAGTTCATATCTAAATAGCAAATGATATGTGATCTTGAAATGTTGGATAACTCCCCCTTTGTGCAGTACATTATGGGACATTTGTTTTGATCATGGTGTTAATAAAGTCTTATTTACATGCATTGTGGCTCTTGAATTATTGATTTTTTTTTTAACTAAATTAAAAAAAATGGCTTCTCTTGCTATTTTGGTTGCTGACCCCGAACATGGGGATATGGGTGCACCCACAGCGCAGCTTTCATCCATTTTCACAGCCATTGAGATCTGAGTAACATCTTTGGCGTGTAGAAGACTTTGGGGATTGGACCAAGGCTGAATTCCAAAGAAATATCCATGACATCAAAATTAAATGGTCATGACAAAAGGCCGAAAAGATTGAACTTTTTGCTGATAAACATAACATAAGGAGTTTCTTTATTTTCAGGCAGTAAAGGCCATTTTCAGTTCATGGTCCAATGGACCTGCATCACCTGTGGAGCTAACGGTGTGGCAACATATTTTAAGGGCAACAAAGCCAGATGGAAAGAGCATTTTGAACTCCCGAACCACGAGTCAAGTGTCTCTAATATCACTGTTGAATCTACATCTCAATGACATGAAAGAGAACATCTTGCTGGCACTTCCTGCCCCACCAAAGAAATAACATGAGCTGCTATGCAAACCAAGAACACATGGAAGCAAGGCCAGATGGCATACCAGCTGTTGTCTACAAGGTTGGAGGTGAAGAACTGGTAAGGAAACTCCACAAATTTTTTCTTCATATCTGGTGTAACAGGAAGATTTCAGAAGACCTGAGGAGCACTAACATTGTTAACATCTGTAAGAAAAGAGATAAATAGGAGTGTGGAAATTATCAAGGCATTGTCTTGCTATCTGTGGCAGGGAAAATTCTTCTCTCTGTCTTCTTAAACAGATTATTTCACCCTGCTGAGGAAATATCACCAGAATCTCAGTTCAGTTTTAGACCATCCTGCGGGACAGTCCCAGCAAACCCTGGATAATCAATTTGACAAAGGCCTTTGCTTCTATATATTGCTAAGCCCTGTGGAAGGTGCTAGCCAAATTTGTCTGCCTTCTAAAATTTATTAAGTTCTCTGTAATAGCCTTGAGGTGCAACCTTTCATTATCAAAACGGAGGTTAAGCAAGGATGTGTTATTGCCCCATCTCTGTTCTTAATATATTTAACTGTCATCTTGATCCTTGTTGAAGATCACTTTGCCAATGAAGTTGACATTCAATACAGAATATGTGGGTGGCTCTTTTAACTTTGAGTAGAGACACTGATGATTAAAGTCTTCAGGGCATCCATTACTGATGTTCAGTATACTGATGACTCTGTCATGCTTTTGCACACTCAAGATTACCTTTAGACTATACTGGATGTCTTTGCACAATATTACCAAAGACTGGGACTCTCTCACTTAATATTGGAAAGACTAAAGAGAGTACCTCCTCTGATTTCTCCGGAAAATCCTTTGCAACAAGTGGCAAGATTGCTGCACTAATACCAGCATGCTCACTGAAGCAGTGTTAGCAGCATTGCAGCAATGATTCTCATGTACCTTACTGGGCTGGACGTTGTGTGCAGATGCCAGAATCTTGCCTTCCAAAACAAGTCCTCTCCTTTCAGCTCTCACACGGTCAGAGATTCAATGTCCCTGAAGGTCAGAAGCAATGCTGCAAAGACACACTGAAAGACACTTGGCTCCTCAAGGAGGTTTGAGAATATTTAATAAGCCTACTTGTGAAATTGGTTTGGTAGTTGCCAAAAAGGACATCTCTAAGGAATAATGAGTGAGCTGAAAACTGTTTTGACTTGAGAGAAGAAACTGCACAGTGAGTTTTTGTGCATGTTCTATTTGGGCTTGTTAATGCTGCACTTTGGCTTTGCTCTCATCTGCAGCATTTAATCTTTTCTTTTCCGAGTTTTTAAAAAAAAGTGTAAAGAAACAGTAAAATACAATTGGTGTGATATTACTTTTTTTCTGCAAACCCTAGAAGTAACTGATTAACTGATTAAATCTTTTCCTGATTTGTCCTCCTTGCTTACTGTTTTTGGTTCTCTGTGCCTTAAATATTGAGTCTGCTATGGTCTGAAGAAGTGGGTCTGTCCCACGAAAGCTCACCTAATAAACTATTTTGCTAGTCTTTAAAGTGCTACTGACTGCTTTTTGTTTTGATTAACTGGGTTTCCAAAAAGTAAGTAAACCAGGTTAGCTGCATTAAACATTACAGAGTGGGAACAGAATTCCGTTGATGAGAGAACACTTGGTACACTTCACAGTTAGGCTGAAGGACAGTACTGTGAGGCATAGGTTGACTTGTTTTGTCCCTTGATAACCATCTGAAGGAACATAACAGATGTTCTGGAAAGAATTTGTGTTCAGAGAATTTCTGGGAAGTTGTTTTTGTGCCTAGAGCTGCTGTATTTGTACTCCTCTTGATTCAGCTGTTCATGGCATCTTTTTGTGAGAGTTTAAAACTGCTTTGAAGGGGTTTTGGAACAAAAAGATTAAGATGAATGTTAGGTTTTTCTTGTTAGCCTGAATCTTAGATTATCCCCTTCAGCTCCATCTGGGATGGGCTGAAGGACTTGTCATGCCCATTCTTTTTGTTGGTCCTTTGCACCGGGTTGAACTTCTCAACTGGGTAGAAAGATGATCAAGTTGTATTCTCAAGGATTGAACAGATCCCCGCAGGCCTGCTCAGAACCATGGGGCAGAAAATACCTGCAGCAAGTACTCTCCTGCCAGGATGAGTTGCCTCCAGTTCCCAGCCTTTCAAACCTTCACACAGATCAGCAGTGTTATTTTGTCTACATCTCTCTTAGGCAGAGGTGAGCAGTAACCTGCCTGGTGGGCTGAATGTGGTTGTCCAGGGTTAGACTGTAGCAGGCCGCTTCTGCTGTATTTATATGCAGCTTTGCAGGAACAGGCACTTGCAGTGCCAGTTGGCTGTGGATCACTTTTCCTTGCCAATGGTTGATGTGGGAAGCAGTGGTACTGGTCCCTGCTGCTTCCCACAGCTCCCATTTCTGGGAATGGTCGTCTGCAGCCAACGGGAGCTGCAAGTGCCTGTACCTGCAGAGGTTCAGGTAAATACAGCACTGGCAGCCCACCAGGGGCTAACCCTGGTAAACCAGATCCATCTTATTGCCTTATCTAGGGTATTTATCTGTGACCCCATTCTTTAGTAAAAGAGGATATCCCATTTTTCATGTGCTTAGCACAGAATAGTTTAGTGATTTTTAAGATAACAAAAGAAATCTGATGGATCAGAGCATTGAATCAGCCTCTCCAAAGTCCCAGTCTGTCATGCCAACTACAGAACCTCATACTTTTCCTTAGGCCTGTAGTGATGGCTCGTGAGGGAGACATGATCTCTTGAGACCCAGAGAATGCAAGACTTTCACAATTAATCCAAGACGTTGCAGCCTTTGTGGAACTGGTGCAATTAGCACTTTAACAGTATTCATACATAGCTCTTGAAACCTTTACAAGGATGGATAGGTATATTATCCTTTTTTTATAGGTAGGAAAACAGAGTTGCAGGGAGATAAATGGTTTGTTAGTCATCAGTCCCAATTTTCCTCCTCCTCTAGCTTTTTCTTCTTGCTGAACCATGAAAGCTTTTTCCTTATCAAAGGCGAGAACTAAATGGGAGTACAAGGGCTGGGATGTATTTTACTTGTGTTGGTGCTGCTGCATATGTGTCTATGTAAAAAGAATGTATTTTCAACACAGCTTAATGCTGGCAAATGAAGAAAAGAAATCAGCAGTTTTGTTTTTCTCTCTTACTTTCTAGAGCTACGTAATTGCTCAGTAGCGTGCATTCAGTTGTCCTCCCAAAACACGTTGTAAAAGATATACTGAAGGAGAGGGAGTGGAATGTAAAAGTGTGTTTAGAGTCATTTATTTAGGAGCCACAGCAAGGAAATGAGTCAGGTACTGGAGCAGCCCAGACATCTTGGCAGAGATGAATGCCTGGTTTACTAGGTTTTGTAAGCAGGTTTGTATGTGTTTATGTTAGTTTTTACTTTTTCAGTAATGGTTCTTGGAATTTTATTGTGACCATCCTAAATATTGATGGAGAACATATTCATGGGTAAATACAATGAGATTTCCTTTAGAAGGTTTTGAGGCAAGAACCAGTGGGGGGTGAGAATTGACGGTGTTCCTCTACTGTGCCTTGATCTGTGATCCTGAGATTAACTTCAGCCTGGCTACAATTCGAATCATTAAACCGTTCAATGAATTGTTACGCTAAATTATAAGGAACCCTGGGTGACTGCAGGCGGTTACATAAATACCAACAACTGCTCTGTTCGATGCTGGGCAAATTTATCAAATAGCAAATATGGGTTAAATTTTTTTATTAGCTTTCTAGGTCCAAGGTTTTCACACAGGTTTGTGTCATAGTGTTGAGTGAAATCTTGGGGCCAAATAGAAATAGCACAATGAATGTTCTTTGCTGTGAAAATTTGAGAAAAGGTGCTCAGTTTCTCGGAACAGGTAAAATCCTGGCTCCAGCGACTTCAGTAGGGCCAGCGTTTCACATATAGAAATTATTTAACAATTTTATTATTGAGCTCCTGCTCCATATTTCACAATGACGCTATAGGGTCTGTCTCTGAGGTTTTGAGAAGAAGGGAAAGAGAGATTAGGGAAGAGTAGCCTATCCCAGAGCCACAAGTCCCCTCTCTCTCAAATGCACTTAGTGCGTTTGGAACAATGTATGAGACCGTTACATACCTTGTTTAATATTATATAATATGAAAACAATAAAGTATTAACATTTTAATTTGAAGAAAGATCTCTTCAAACCTTTCAATTTTAAAACTAAAAATAGTCTTTCTAAGCCACGAGGAAAAAAAAAGTGAAAGAATCGTAAAATGTTCCTTATTCTCACAAATTGGGAAAATTTCAGAACTGTGTTTCTTTGAATTGCCTGGCATATTTCATATTTTAAGCTAAAATGGATGAAATTTTAATGATGATTAAAAGTGAAGCTGTTACTGCAATGGGACCAGTCATGGTAGGAGGCACTGTGCTAAGTGGCATGTGTAGTGTCTAGATCAGATTTAGTAAGCCCGAACATTTTTTATCGGTTTGCAAAGTCCCTTTTTTATTTATTGATTTTTTTTTTGTTGGAATCCCAATTGCTGTGATTTGTTGGATGGTGATCCCAGACTTCCCCTCTCATCTTGCTGTGTAGATATATAAGTTTATAGGGCCTGAAAGGAACCATTATGACCGTCATGTTGGTTCTTCTGCATAAACCAGACCAAAATACCTAGTTGAACCTAGGGTATATATTTTCATTAGATATCCTATGGTTAATTACACGAAGTTCTTGTCTTGTTTGATCCATTTTTCCTGCTTTTTATTATTTTCTGTCTTTCTGTGGTGCAGTTTGAACCTCTCTAATCTGGAACTCTCTCATTCAGCAACGTCCATAAACTGGCATGATTTTAGTTAGCCAGACAACCTGTTCTCAAGGGTGTGGCCATGATTCCTGTGGCCCCATGAAGTTAATTTACAGCCACCAGTCCTGGGTCTCATTGTTCTGTGCTGTTACTTAGCTGTTATTTTTATTTAGCCCTAAATGTCTTGTAAGAGTCCAGTACACAGTGGAAGTGTTGGTAACACTGCTAGACAACACTCACCTCCTGTGATCCGGCAAATTCTCTTGTTCAGCAGTGCTCATTTCCCAGTGGTGCCAGATTAGAGAGTGCAGCCTGTATTACTGTTTCCTTGACATTTCCCCCGCTCACTAGGTTCCCACCCACTACCAGGTAATGTGTGTACTTGTATTGAGGATGGTAGGGGAAGTGGATGCTTCGTGATGGCACCGTTTTAATGTAATGTGTCAACTGGAGCATTATTTACAAATTAAATAGCAAAATGCATTCTGACTTATCACTTCACAGCAGCATCTAGTTAAGGGAAAATACAGGTTGTGTAAAGGCAAACAATTATTAAAATTCAGAGTTTTTCGTTCAGGGAAATACAGATGTCTCAAGGCTGAAAAATCTTGTTTGGTTTTGTTCAATATTTGCTCCACTATGATAGTGGTTCTTAAAGCTGTTATCCCTGACTTGTGATTTCGAGCTCAGAGAGAGGGAGGGTACATTTGTAGGGATATTTTTGTTTTGTTTTGTTACAACTTAGAACATCAATAACAATGGTAAAAAAAGCTTCTCAGTTAAGTGGGAAGGAAGCTCAAGAAATCACCCATTCTTTCCATTCTGGATGAGTTAATTCATGTATTAACTGAAATCAGTACAAATTACTGTTAATTATAATCACACTGGAGTGAAGCCTGAAGTAGGTCACGTGTCTTATGAAATGAAACACATTGAAAGTGATTGTGTTTGCTCGGATGAGCTTGCAAGAGACTCTGCAATGTTTCAGCCTCTGTAGACTGC